>NC_064619.1:242460698-243774198 GCF_023898315.1 Schistocerca nitens | reverse complement strand
GATATGTGTGTGTGTGCGCAAGTGTATACCCGTCCTTTTTTCCCCCTAAGGTAAGTCTTTCCGCTCCCGGGATTGGAATGACTCCTTACCCTCTCCCTTAAAACCCACATCCTTTCGTCTTTCCCTCTCCTTCCCTCTTTCCTGATGAGGCAACAGTTTGTTGCGAAAGCTTGAATTTTGTGTGTGTGTGTGTTTGTTTGTGTGTCTATCGACCTGCCAGCACTTTCGTTCGGTAATTCACATCATCTTTGTTTTTAGATAAATCTATATTCAAGAAGACATGAAAACTCACAATTAGGTGGCAAAATCACAGACCAGCATTTCTGTACACACAAGTATTAGACATGAAATCTGATGCATAGAGGCCGCCACATGCGCTGAGAAGTCAGTTTCGGTGAGATCGTGTACCAGCACTCTCACCTGAAGATGGCGGCCAGTTGGACCGCTGAAATATTGTGTCAAGATGACATTATGATCCGGCTGCACACCAGAGAAGAATATTATCAGTTATTACGCCGGGAAAGCCTTCGGCATCACAAAATAAATCACAGTTTCTGCCAATTACATGCAAGCAGACTCATTGTGCACTTCAACATCTCTCTGTATTTCCAAGAAACAAAGTGTGATTTGGGTGATTGTGCCAAGACAGAATCTGCACATATCCAAAAGAAACAACAACAAAAACAATGAACACAAATTAATTTCTAGGTAGCCACAACAGTCGCACATATACACACTTGTGTTCTTATTACATAATGGAGTACAATTTTTAAAAAAGTGTAAAAACAAGACCCAGCAAGGAGCACACGGCAGCGATATGATGATGACTATGGTGATCTTTGGCAGCACAATATTTTAATGACAGCCATATATGTATATACAGTCTTGTATCTGGAAAAAAGAAAAAATAATTAAAAATTCCTCCTCACTCTTTTGCACTATAGGCACACGATAAAATAATTTCTAAGACACCAAAATTTATGACACCACAGTTTAAATGGTTTATAGCACAGCTGTTCACTAAATTACAAATGCCAGAAAAGTTGTACAAAATGAAATAAGAATAAGCTTTGCACAAAACAGAAGTTACGCACAAATCAAATTTTTAACTACAGTGTTTGATACTTGACAAGGAATTCCAACAATTACCACGTACATTATGATATTTTACATCATACTGTTACACTAAAGACTTTGGTAAACAAGACAATATTTCTATCATTCTTTGAAAAATAATAAGTCATTATTTCAAAAAATACTTTTTTCCTTGTACCCACTTCCCATACTATTGTGTCTGTCAGGACATCATACACAAGATTGCAAGAATTTTTTTCAGCTACCCTTCCTTTTTAACACTATAAATCCAAGTGGCTGGGCATGTGGATCAAGAACCACAACTATAAGTGCAGGAATTCTATTCATCATTCAATTATGTATCCTCCACAGGTCACCTCTTTGGCCTCTTCCTGTAAATGATGCAAAGCTTTACCATTTGGTTAAATTAACATAACAAACTACTCCTTTCATTTTGTGCATTTGATATTACCTTTTCATTTTCACTTTAACGTCAATACTTTCTTAATCCCACAAGGACTTTTAAACTTCTTGGCAGATCAAAAGTGTATGCCAGAATGGAACTCAAACCTGGATCAAGTGATCTACCAGCTGTGCTATACAAGCACAGATCATGACCCGCCCTCACAATTTTCCTTCCACCAGTATCTCTGCTCCTATCTTCCAAGCTTCACAGAAGTTCTCCTGCACATTTTGTGAAAGGCAAAGGTCCCAGGTTTGAGTCTTGGTCTTGCAATAGTTTCAATCTGTCAGTAATTTTTAAATCAGCACACATTCAGTGCTGTAGAGTAAAATTTCATTCAGGCCAAGGACACTTTTGTCTTTGGTAAACTCTAATCACAATTACTTACCAATCAGATGTATCTGAAAGATAAATACAGCTGGACAGATGTGGATTCCACTACTGCCCATGTGTAAAGGAAGATAGCCATAAATAAATGCCCCTTCAATAACCAAAATTTTTGAGGAAGAGCAAAAATCCCATTTAAATAGTCAATGCTTATTCATGATTTCTGTGGCAAACATCCATGTGGGACAAACTGTTTTACATCCTGTACACCAAGTACTTTTTATCTTTACAGACAGTAACTATTTAAAAATTACAGCTTCTAGTGTGCTAAGGTATACAAAAGGGCTTCAAATAAGTTTAAAAACTTCCATTTTGTCAACTAAGTTTAAGAATATCTGTGCTGATCCACCATTAAAATTTTTGTCGAGCAGAAAGCAAGTCAGTAGAAAACAGGAATTACAAAACTGTACTTGTGTAAAAACAGTGTGTAGTGCGTTTAAAAATATTCAGAAGGCTACTGAACATTTCAAAGCACAATGCATTGTCGCTGATGAAGCCAACGAAAAGGCAAAGGATGCTGCATATATTAATTTCCAAGGATGAGTCTTTTAACAGAATTGCTCGAAACTCAAAGAACAAGATTGTTGTTTAATGCTTCATATTAAAGATTGCTTCAAAGTGTACCACAATGAAAGTTTATTTTAAGGGAACATGTACATTTTCCAACATAATAAATGTCTAATATTAACAATTCTTGAAACTCTCGTTAATTATTAGCAAATAATTTCTACCCTATAGCAATTTAAATAAAATGCTGCCTTCCTGCACCAGCTGGCCCAAAAAACCATTATCACTATGCTAATCACAAGCAGAGACACTACTGGCTTTAAGGAATAATTGCTTGTATGGGAAAGCCTGTACTTCATTAAGTATTTTTCAAAATCTTTAAACATAATGGACCTTTGTGTATACCTATTCAAACATCATGTATGGCACATTTCCAAAATGCAACAGCCTACTAATTAACAATGGAGAACTTATGTTGTTCTCTGTCTTTTATATAATCAAGTTTGCCGTCTTCTCTCTTTTTGCAAGGCCTTCATGTACAAGCACTGAAGACACTAAATCAAACAATGGAAACTCCACATACGAATATCAACACTGTAGGAAAAGATAGATTGCTACTTACAGTAAAGAAGAAACGTTAAGTTGCAGAGGGGCACAATTAAGACACACAAGGTTTTCAGCCACAGCCTTCATCAGCAAAGGCAAACAGACAAACACACCATTCGTGCACACAGGCAGGCAGACTTCACACACATGTAACTGCCAACTCCGGCAGCTCAGACCAGACTGTAACTATCATGTGTGATGGCAGCAACAATTTAGAAGGAGCAGGGAAGGAAGTGCAACTAACAGCACCTGCATTTCTACAGCCGTCACTCCTTTCACACCAAAAAATCGTTTACAGCATGGCCACCTGGTAATGTCATATTTACAGTGAAAAGAACTTCCTTGTTCAGTATGCCGAGGGTCTCACCAAGGCCTTCATGTACAAGCACTATTCCCCAGACCTAGTCTGCAAACAGGTGTCTCGTGCGATTTCGCTCCACACCTCCCATCCCCCCACCAACCCCAAGAACTTGCCACAAAGGCGAGCCCTCTTTGTCACCGAGTACTACCCCAGACTGGAACAACTGAACCTTATCATTTACCAGGCATTTACCATGCCCTGAAATGAGGGAGATCCTTCCCACTCCTCCTAAAAAGGTGTTCCATTACTCACTAACCCCCACAAGTCTAAGTCCATCCCTACGCCATTCCCAAAACCTAACTCATTGCTACAAGGATCATACCCCAGTGGAAGGCCCAGGTGCAAGACCTGTCCAATCCACCCAACCAGCACTAACTATTCCAGCCCTGTCACATGTTTACCCTACCCTATCAGTGGCTGGGCCACCTGTGAAAGTAGCCATGTCATTTACCAGCTCTGCTGCAAACATTGCATAGTTTTTTATATTGGTGTGACTAGCAACTAGATATCCACCAGGATGAAAAGCAGCCACCAAACTGTGGCCAAGAGCAAAGTAGACTACCCAGTAGCACAACATGCAGCTAAGCATAATATGCTCAATTTCAATGGCTGCTTCACTATGTGAACCATCTGTATCCTCCCCTCCACCACCAGCTTTTCTGAACTGTGCAGATGGGAGTTATCTTTTCAATACATTCTCTACTCCCGTAATTATCCTGGCCTCAACATAATGGTAACAATGTCCCCACATTCTTCAACCAACAGTTTCCACCCCTTCTGTCCTATCATTTACTCCCCATTCTCATTTCCCAGCCTCTGCCAATGCACCTGCCCGTCTTTCCCCACTCCTCTCCTTTTCGCTGCTTTTTTCCCCACCTCCCTGCCCACAACCTCCTGACACTGTGCCTGTTTCAATCTAGTCCCTGCACACTTCACCACACAGCATTCGTCTCTCTCCCCAACCACACACTACTAACCATTTGCCTTCCCACCCCCTCCAGATTGCTGCTTGCATCCCACACGATGATGTATTCCGGTCCAAGATGCTGTTGGTTGTCGTGTGCATGAGGTATGCTTGCTTGTGTGTATGAGTGGTGTGTGTTTCTCTTTTTCCTGTTGATGATGCAGGCTATCACCAAAAGCTTTGAGTGTCTTAATTGTGCCTATCTGCAACTTAACATGTCTTCTTTACAGTAAGTATAAACCTATCTTTTCCTATATTGTTGATATTGGAGAAACTAACAATCCAGGTAAGTATTATATCTGAAGTGGTGAGAAACACTGGAATCAACTTTTAGCCACAGATTATGAAAACAGCATTCAAATTTTAACACTTTTTTCCCTTGGTGGGTATAATATAATCAGCCTAATCCAGCAAAAACTCACAAATACAAGCTATGGCCAGCAACCAGAACACCTTTTTAATTGCATTCCATCTATCTTTAATTTGGACATGAATCCGTATGATTTACATCTCTGTGATTGAAACGACACAGTTTTATGTCACCTTTTTATCTTTTTTCTATATAAAATGCCTTTTGATTATTTATTTCTTAATTATTAAAAACAATAGTGATTGTCATTGTAAGGAAAGTCGCAGTAGGTATGGATTCAATAATCACCTGTGTTTATCTGGCACCCTATTGAATAGTATTTCCTTACAAAGCAACAATCAGTGCCACAATTAAAACTCAGTAGCTGGCCTACGCTTTCACTACATTGCCCCTATATGCTCCCACAAGCAGCACTTTACTGTCCTCACCATTACCCTGCCATCCTTCCCCCTTCCCACCCCAAACTCATCCTTACTCCCAGAGGTGTGTGTGTGTGTGTGTGTGTGTGAGAGAGAGAGAGAGAATGGCTCTGAGCACTATGGGACTTAACATCTATGGTCATCAGTCCCCTAGAACTTAGAACTACTTAAACCTAACTAACCTAAGGACATCACACAACACCCAGTCATCACGAGGCAGAGAAAATCCCTGACCCCGCCGGGAATCGAACCCGGAAACCCGGGCGCGGGAAGCGAGAACGCTACCGCACGACAACGAGCTGCGGACACGAGTGAGAGAGAAGAGAGAGAGAGAGAGAGAGAGAGAGAGAGAGAGAGAGAGAGAGATTAGGGGGAGCACGAGGTTAAGGTGACGACGGGGGAGAGGTCGAGGTGACGACGGGGGAGAGGGTCGGGGGTGGGATGGGGGGGAGGGGGATAAGGGGAGAGGGAGAGGGGGACAGGGATAAGGGGATAGTGATAAGGGGAGAGGGATAGGGGGAGAGGGATAAGGGGATAGTGGGAGGGGGATAAGGGGATGGGGAGAGAGGGATAAGGGGATGGGGAGAGAGGGATAAGGGGATAAGGGGATAGGGTGAGGGGGATAAGGGGATAGGGTGAGGGGGATAAGGGGATAGGGTGAGGGGGATAAGGGGATAGGGTGAGGGGGATAAGGGGATAGGGTGAGGGGGATAGGGTGAGGGGGATAAGGGGATAGGGTGAGGGGGATAGGGGGAGGGGGAGGGGGAGAGGGGGAGAGGGATAGGGATAGGGGGAAAGGGGGAGGGGGGAGGGATAGGGGGAAAGGGGGAGGGATAGGGGGATAGGGGGAGGGGGAGAGGGGGATAGGGATAGGGGGAGGGGGAGAGGGGGATAGGGATAGGGGGAGGGGGAGAGGGGGATAGGGATAGGGATAGGGATAGGGATAGATGTGTCTTCTGACCACTTCAGACCAGTTTCTTTCACTCTTCTTCTTTGGAATCCTTCCAGATTCAATACTCTTTCTCTAAACATTTCATTGGTTGCTGTTTCTTCACCTTTTATATTATTTTTTTCAAAATCCTTTTGTACTTCATGGGTCAAATTTCTTCTCGACATCTTATTCCACAAATATTTGAGGATCTTTATGGAAAATCTATTGTTTTGCGTTTGGTATAAAAGCCAAAAAGTATAGTCTACTTTTTCTTGTTACTTCTTTTTTAAATTTTTTTCCCCTACAGAAATTCTTAAGCCAGACCTATTAGCTACTTCTTCTAAAAGATTAATTTGTGTTGTAATATGTCACATTTACATTAAGTATAAAAAAGTCGCCTACAAATCTGAGCGTTTATTCCAGTTTTTTGTTTCATCTTCCCAACTGTAATGGTGAAATTTTATATTCATTCAACTTTCCATTCTCACTGTTTTTTTCTCTGACAATTAAAAACAATTGGGGACGTGCCATCATCTTGCAATGCAATTGTGTTTATTCTGAAGGGCTGAGGTATTTCGCCCACAAATTTCACTTTAGATGCTGTGTCTGTAAGTGTTTGAGAGATTAGAGTTGCTAATTTAGACTTTACACCAAATTCTCACATTATTTTACCTGTTCTTTATCTGTTAAAACAATCAAATGTCTTTTTGAAATTAACAAACATTACTAGAATATCTGTGGTGAATGACTAAATTACATATTTGTTCAGAACATGATCTGACATTCCTAAAACGATCTAGATATTCACCAAAATGATCATCCAATATTGTTTCTATTCTGTTAAGTACAATATTGGAAAAATATTTTACAGGCAAGCAAAGAAATCTCTCTAATTTTTAACGTTTTGTTCATTGCCTTTCTTATTGTAGTGAATGTATCAAGGCTACCTTACAATCTCCTGGATTTTTTTCCATTTTTGAGATTTCCTTAAAGATTAATAATTTTAACTCATTTTTTATTTTTGGTGGAGACCATTTCAAAAGTTCTGCTATAACACAGTCTCCCCAACTAGTCTTACTGTTTTTTAAAGGTCTTCATTACTTCTTCAATTTTTCTGGTAGAGGTAAATCTTGTTCAAGATTTTCATGATTGTTTGAGAATCCCAACGTATCGATTGGTTCTCGACAATATATCCTTAATCAAGTGAGGTGATGACATGTGCGTCACTTCCAACAAACCACAGCTGGTCTTCCTCCTACTTCCATTATTGACCAATTAACAAGATGTCAAAAAGTAAAATTTCATACATCACTACACAGCCAATTCAGAGAAAAAGAATGAAAGAAACCGGTGATGTCCTTGTTGAACAAACCATCCTCACATTTTCCTCAAGTTGCACAGGGGCTCTACAGGAAACCTCAAAATGGATGGCTGGGCTGCTTTAGTTCTCCAAAGAAATTAATTCACTTTCTGTCAGTATTGCTATTAGTATATACAACACTTAACAAGAAAGTAATCTGGAGAAGGGGATTAATACAAAATGTAATGCTTTATAGAGTTGTACACCAATTGCAATAAGTATACATACAATGAATTTGGAATTACTTACATTATAGGAGCGACGTTTCACTGAATTACACAATTTCGGTTTTGTTGGCCAATTCCAACTCGGCTAACATCTCTCTCAATTTCATCATCATCTTCAATACTGTAATAAAAGAAAACATAATGATATCAGTTCTTAAAACTCAGAGTAATTGGGATACGCACATAAACTTTCAGCGAAATCAGAATATGACAGAATTGTACTCACACAAACATTCTACTAAGTTATTGTAACAAATGCTTACATACCATGGCAATAAATTATACTTTCTTAAGTGGTTTGATTAGCTGATACATAGTAAATGCTATAACCAGATCTATAACAACTTATTTTATTTTAGCTTGAGAATTAGGACTTCTAGCTAAATAAATTTTAAATATATCAAGGGTGCAACCCACTGATATAAATCTTTGATTATGCTAAGAGTATGGTGCAAGAAATTTTTTGAGGTCTGGATCCATTATCATGGATAGTTATTTTTCAGTTTCAATTCCCAAAGATTTATTCAGGAAGGGACTTTATTTAACTTTGCATGCCGTCTTCTAACTTTCCATCATCCATGTCTAATAACACATTTTGCATTACACACTGTAGAATCAAGATTTTTATCCTTTGTTTTAAAAATCATGAGAGCACTTGTGGTACTTCACTCTTTACTTTGCACCAATTTAACTATTTGACTAGAACAATTAATATACAATACAAAACTTCCTGGCAGATTAAAACTGTGTGCCGGACCGAGACTCGAACTCGGGACCTTTGCCTTCGAGTTCGGTCCGGCACACAGTTTTAATCTGCCAGGAAGTTTCATATCAGCGCACACTCCACTGCAGAGTGAAAATCTCATTCTGGAATATACAATACAGTTTATGCACGTAGCAGCTGCAAGTACTGGATACAATTAGCACACTGAACTCCAATGGACAATGAACACACTACACTGATCACAAGATTGAATGTCAACAATAATTGGGGAAATAAAATCAGTATCATATATTGAACTTGTAAAATGATACATGAATTAATGTCTTCACTGTCTCCCACAGATCCATGAAGGACGATCCTCAGGTACATGGAATGAATCCAGCCGAACAACATAATAGTATTTGTGCCTGCCTCAATTAAGCAAGAATTAGTAGAAAAGCAGCCATTTAAAAAAGAAGTGCTGCTTCTATAGGTTATTAAATAGCTGCTGTTTATCTCTTTATGTTGACACGAATCCATTGGTATTTTTAAAGAAAGTAGTTACCTACATCTGTAATAATGGAAAGTTGTTTAAAATATAATACTTACAGGAATTTTTAACACTTGAATCTAAACAGATAATTTGCAGTAGTGGCTAATGTGATGAGCTTTTAATTTTCTTTTGAGTAGGCTATTTTCTTATGTTAAAAATATGGTTCGGTTTGCTGTTATTCGGAGTGATTATAACATTCAAATACGGTCAATATTCTCACAAAATATCTCTTATTTTTATGTAATTAAAGCTTAAAAGTCATTAAATACCAAGATTTGCTCAAGTGATCGAAAACACTCTGTTATCGGCTGAAGCTCTGGTGATGTCACAGACTAGGAGTAAGATGAAGCTGTATGTGTGTTACAGGAATGCTAGCCGCAGTTACTACATTTTTCCGTATTTTTTCTGCAAAATTGTTTAGCTATTTAGTGGTGGAAAATACATTTGCAACTTTTAAGTAACAACTGAAAGGAATTTTCTGAACACCGATAATGGAAACCTTACGAAAATGGATGCATTTATGCTCCACTCACTTAGGGCAGTGATATCTGAAAGACGGACATTCTTTTCCCTGCTCCCTGCAACATTGTTAAGGAACTGTGGAACTTTTGCAAATGGTTCTGTATCTTAATGCTGATTCCTGCTACACAAGATGCCCAGCAGACACATTGCCAGAAGCACATGCTCTGTGGTGCAACGGATAGCGTGTGTGACTGTGGGTAAGATGAACACAGGTTTGTATCCTGGAAGGATCATAAATTTTTACGAAAGATGAAAAAAAGTGTTAGCAGGCACTCATTGTAGCATTTGTTTCGAGGCTGGGATGTATTGTATATAGCTTGGCATTAATCGTAACCTGAAAAATGGACAACTGAGGTAAATGCATGTACTTTGCTTACAAACAATTATCTGTTTTGGAAAGCATTGCTAATAGTGTAGGTTTTTCTTTTTTTTTTTTTAGGGTGCCCGGTCCGTGACTTAGGAAACAGTAAAAAACGAAAATGGAAACCAGCAGCAATGGGAACGAAACTCAAAAAATTGGAGAAACTAAAAGCAGAAGGAAAGCTTAAAAATCCACTACAGAAAGGGTTTGGTTGTCCCCAAAAAAAGCTTCAAATGACTGACGTCATCTCACTGGCAGTAATAAACTCGAGAACGCGATCGGCCGAGCGCGTGTCATCTGCTAAAATGGACGATGTATCAGGCGACAGCTGTAGACGGGCGCGTAACGGAGTAAAATAGGGGCACTCAATTAAAAGGTGTCTTACCGTCCACAGCTGAGAGCAGTGCGGACAGAGTGGGGGAGGATCGCCGGTTAAAAGATGTCGATGGGTAAAAAGACAGTGCGCTATCCGGAGTCTAGTTAAAATTACCTCCTCCCGACGACGCGTTCGGGAGGAAGAGGTCCAAGCACAGGGAAGAGCTTTCACGTACCGCAATTTATTATGGGGAAGTGTCGACCAATGTGCGTGCCATAAAAGAACAAGACGACGACATAAAACGCTCCGTAGATCGGTGAAGGGAATCGATTGAAAAGATAACATACTGTATCCGCTGATGGCGGCGGATGTATTGGCCAGCCTGGAGAACAGCGTAAAGCTCCGCAGTATAAACCGAACACTGGTCGGGAAGCCGAAATCGATTTGGGGTGTTGCCAACAATATAGGCACTCCCTACACCTAACGATGTTTTCGAGCCATCAGTGTAAATAAATGTGGCTTCCTTCACTTGTGCACATAGAGCAGCAAATGCCCGACGATAAACAAGTGAAGGGGTACCATCCTTGGGAAATTGACAAAGGTCACGGAGCAGGCAGATCCGGGGACGGAGCGAAAGTGGTGCTGTACCCCAAGCTGTCAAGAAGGTTTTAGGAAAGCGGAAGGAAAGAGAATGGAGCAGTTGACGGAAGCGGACTTCAGGTGGTAGTAGGGAGGAAGGGCGGCCTGCATACCCTACATCCAAGGAGGCGTCGAAAAAAATGTCATGGGCTGGATTAGCAGGCATGGAAGACAGATGGCTAGCATAACGACTCAGAAGGACCGCTCGCCGATTGGACAGCGGAGGTTCAACAGTCTCAGCATAAAGGCTTTCCACAGGGCTGGTGTAAAAAGCTCCAGACACTAAACGTAATCCACGGTGGTGGATAGAGTCGAGATGCCGAAGAATAGACGGGCGAGCAGAGGAGTAGACTATGCTTCCATAGGCCAATTTCGAGCGCACTAAGGCGCGATAGAGGCGGAGAAGGACCACTTGGTCCGCTCCCCAGGAGGTACCATTCAGGACATTGAGGGTGTTGAGGGATCGCAGACAGCGAGCCAAAAGATAGGAAACTTGGGAGGACCAGCACAGTTTTCTGTCAAACATAAGACCCAAGAATTTAGCGACGTCCGAAAACGGAAGGTTGACAGGTCCTAGATGTAAGGAGGATGGAAGAAACTCCTTACGTCACCAAAAATTAACACAAACGGTCTTACTGGGAGAAAAATGGAAGCCGGTTTCGATGCTCCAAGAGTGGAGGTGATCGAGACATCCTTGAAGACGTCGTTCAAGAAGGCTGGACCATTGAGAGCTGTAGTAGATTGCAAAATCGTCCACAAAGAGGGAGCCTGAGACATCAGGAAGGAGACAATCCATAATTGGATTTATGGCAATGGCAAACAGTACAACACTTAGCACAGAGCCCTAGGGTACCCCGTTTTCTTGGGAGAAAGTACGGGAGAGAGTAGTGTTCACCCGCACTCTAAATGTGCACTCTGCCATAAAGTCGCGAAGAAAAAGGGGCAGCCGACCTCGAAAGCCCCAAGAGAACAGTGTGCGGAGGATGCCTGTCCTCCAACAGGTATCGTATGCTCTCTCCAGATCAAAAAATATTGCTACTGTTTGGCGTTTCCGGAGAAAATTGTTCATGATATAAGTGGAGAGAGCAACAAGATGGTCAACTGCAGAATGATGCTTTCGGAAACCGCATTGGGCAGGTGTTAAAAGACTGTGGGACTCCAGCCACCAAGCTAAACGGCAATTCACCATATGCTCCAAAACCTTACATACACTACTCGTGAGAGAAATGGGGCGATAGCTAGGTGGGAGATGTTTGTCCTTTCCAGGTTTCGGAACAGGAACGACGATAGCTTCCCGCCATCGTCTGGGAAAGTACTGTCGGTCCAAATTCGATTATAAAGGCGAAGGAGGTAACGCAGACTATGGGTTGATAAATGCAGCAACATTTGGATGTGAATACCATCCGGTCCTGGGGCGGAGGAGCGAGAAGAAGAGAGTGCATGTTGGAGTTCCCGCATGGAGAAAACACTATTATAGCTTTCGCGATTTTGAGAGAAGAAAGCAAGAGGTTACACTTCCGCTGCACGTTTCTTCGGGAGAAACGCTGGCGGGTAATTTGAAGAGCTCGAAATCCCAGCAAAGTGTTGACCCAGTGAGTTAGAAATTGCGACGGGGTCCACTAACGTATCACGCACAACAGTGAGCCCAGAGACCGGGGAGAAACTAGGCGCGCCTGATAACCGTCGAATCCGACTCCAAACTTCCGAGGAGGGAGTGAAGGTGTTAAATGAGCTAATAAAGAATTTCCAGCTTGCCTTCTTGCTATCACGGATGACGCGACGGCATCACGCACGGAACTGCTTATAGCGGATACAGTTGGCCAAAGTAGGATGGTGGTGGAAAACGCGAAGAGCACGTCGCCGCTCACGTATTGCGTCACGGCATGCCTCGTTCCACCAAGGAACTGGGGGGCGCCGGGGCAATTCGGAGGTGCGTGGTATTGAACGTTCTGCAGTTGTAAGAATAACGTCTGTAATATGTGTGACCTCATCGTCGACACTAGGAAAGTGACTGTCATCGAATGTCGCTAGAGACGAAAAAGTGTCCAATCGGCTTGGGCAAACTTCCAGCGTCGCGGGCGCATATATGGCAGTTGAGGCTGCAGTCTAAGGACACATGGAAAGTGGTCACTCGAGTGTGTATCATCAAGGGCGAACCATTCGAAGTGCCGAGCTAGCGGTACAGTGCCGACCGAAAGGTCCAAATGAGAGAAATTTGTCGTGGAGGCAGACAAAAAAGTAGGGACCCCAGCGTTGAGGCAAACTAGATCCGCTTGGTGGAAGACGTCTAGCAATAGTGAGCCACGTGGACAAGGATGTGGAGATCCCCAAAGCGGGTGGTGGGCATTGAAGTCCCCAACCAGCAAATAGGGGGGTGGAAGCTGACCAAGAAGATGAAGGAGATCAGCTCGTGCCATTGGTGTGGACGATGGAATGTATACAGTACAAAGGGAAAAGGTATATCCAGAAAGGGAAAGACGGACAGCGACAGCTTGGAAGGAAGTGTTTAAGGGGATTGGGTGATAACGGAGAGTATCATGGAGAAGAATGATGAGTCCTCCATGTGCTGGAGTGCCTTCAACAGCGGGGAGATCAAATCGGACGGACTGAAAATGGGGGAAAACAAAGCGGTCATGGGGACGCAGCTTTGTTTCCTGAAGGCAGAAGATGACCGGCGAGTAGGATCGTAAGAGGATCGACAATTCAACCCGATTGGCTCGAATGCCGCGTATATTCCAGTGGATAATGGACATAGGGTGAACAGAAAATGGAGGAATGTGACCAAGGTTGCCGTCAACTCAATGACTGCTCAGAGCTTGCGACCGACAGCATGGAATGGCATTCAGCCAAAGGCAGAAGATCCTGATCCATAGGTTGTTCAGGAGCAGCTCCTGCCACCAGTGATCGGCCGGTTGATCAGCCGCCAGCAGTGCGCCTCGCCGACACAGAAGATGGCCGAGGGCGATTTCCGCCAGGTGGTGCTGTAGATGAGACACGCCTTGGCGGAGAAGGAGATGAACTGGGTTTCTTAGTAGCCTTCTTGGAAACATGATGTTTAGATGGAGGAGGAACCGATGGTTGTGAAGTTGGGGTACATAAAAAATCTTCATGAGTATGCTCTTTTTTCGAAGTCTTGGTGACTGACTTTTGGGCTCGAGATTTAGCAGAACCCGATGAAGGGTGAGCCATAGAGTGGGCAGGCGAAAGTGGTGAGGTTGAACGGGCGATCTTTGCGCTGGTCGATCTGACGACCGTGGCACTAAAGGTGAGGTCGCAAGTCTGCGTGGGCGCCTCCTTTGTTGGCCGAGGAGAAGCAAGGGCAGTGCTGTATTTTCCTGTCTGAGGCACGGTGGGCTGTCGACTGGCGAATAATTTTTGAGCATCAAAGGTCGACACCTTTTCCTTCACTCTGATTTCCTGAATGAGCTTTTCGTCTTTAAAAATGGGGCAATCTCGAGAGGAAGCAGCGTGGTCACCCATACAGTTGATGCAACGAAGGGATGGAGGTGGACAAGCACCCTCATGGGCATCCTTGCCACACGTAACACATTTGGCCGGATTGGAACAGGACTGGCTGGTGTGATTGAACCGCTGACACCAATAGCAACGCGTAGGGTTTGGGACGTAAGGGCGAACGGAAATTATCTCATAGCCTGCTTTGATTTTCGATGGGAGTTGAACTTTGCCAAATGTCAAGAAGACAGTGCGGGTTGGAATGATGTTCGTGTCAACCCTTTTCATAACTCTATGAACAGCCGTTATGCCCTGGTCAGACAGGTAGTGCTGAATTTCTTCGTCAGACAATTCGTCGAGGGAGCGTGTATAAACGACTTCACGTGAGGAATTTAAAGTGCGATGCACGTATGACATGCAGGTAATACAAATTTAACGGCTGTGCCGTTTGCAAGTGTAAAATAATGTCAGTGTCTGAAGCAGACTTAATTTCATTTTATGTAAGATGATGAAACTTTAAAACTTAAAGAGTAAGAATCCTAGCTGGACAGTATACATATATAAACAACAACATTGTTTCTAATAAAGTAAAAAAAGTGTGTGGTCATATTAACTAGAAATTATCATTTTGAATGAGGTGTGTGTGAACAGCTACTGCAAATGGAAGTGCATGTAAACACCAAGAAAAACACAATAATACTCTGTTTCTAATTGATGTGGTGAAATTTTGTAATTGAGATGCAGTTTTCATTCGAACAGACTGTTGATTTGTTTTATAAATAAGTTAAAATATTATTGCAAGCTAGATTTAACAGCAACCTACAATTATCATTATTGATATTTGACAGTCCACTGCTCTACCAACTGAACTACAAATAATGAGCAATAATTTTTACCATGAGTTTAATTTCAACGAGTGATGCTATCCTTTTTTGTAGCAGTGGGCAACCCTATCTTGGAGGTAAATTAATATTAACTTCAGACTGTAACATATTTTTAATTTAAGTAAGGGAACTTTAGCATCGACATAGTGGTACAGAGCAACCAATTTTTTCGTACATTCTCATTCTCTGGAACACTCCAAATCAATTTTTTTTTATGGGTGCATTTGTACAGTGCGGCCCATTTGTAATCCATTTTCCAAAACATAAATTCCAAAACAAGGCATCACTGTGAATTAGCTTTATAACAGTAGCAGCAGTGAGCCCGCCAGTGACACAAATGGAGCATTTTAGTGGGCTTTCAAATTATTTGAATTTCATTTCCGTTTTTGTAAAAGAATACTGAGCATCTTATGAGCATAAAATGACATAATTAACCATTTATGGCTATTTCCAGAAAACAGCCAAATATTCTATTGGCAGTGGCGCCTAATGTCATTCTTCATTTTAGCTGGGAGCTTGTTAAAGACTTTTACACCAGGCTATACAATTCCAATGTACATGCAAATTATCCATTTGTTTAGCATTGTCATTCTGGAAATCACAGTTCAGCAGACACTGATTGTATCACCAGCAAAAAGTACAATTATGGGGTAAATGTGCTGCAAAATGAGTGTAATAATTCCAAGATCCTTAAAACTGCCTCTGCAAGAAGTGTGGTTATCTACTTGATTCTACTGAATAAATATTTTATTTGGTTTAGATGCACTGTCCCAGAAGGGAACACAGCAGTGAGGGGTAAATATGCAAATAAAGTCAACACATTATTTCGATTGACACAATGAGAAATACTTTTAGTGGGTACCATGCGAAACTGAACTTTTGCATGTCAACTTCATTTTCACTTTATACCCAGCTGGACCATTTGAAAGGGATTTTACACACCATGTTTCTTTTAGTTAATGAGGATTAACGTTTGCCTGTGGTACAGGAAGGACAGTTTTCTGGTTTTATATATCTTATGAGTTTCTGTGAGACTAAGACTTTCTGTGTAGCCTGTGTACCAGTTGTAGACCAGTTCATCTACCATCTGGGCTGTGTATGGTAAAGTTGAGTTTCAGTCCTTGATTAGTATGGAATGGATAGAGTCTTGAAAAGAGGTTATAAGATGAATATTAACAAAAGTAAAACAAGGTTAATTGAATGTAGTCAGACTAAATCAGGTGATACTGAGGCAATTAAATTAAGAAGTGTGACACTCAAAGTAGCTAATGCATTTTCTTTTGCATTATTTCGGCAGGAAGACAAGTTATGGTGGGCAAAATACACAGAATATAAAAAGCAGACTGGCAATACAAAGAAAAGCTTTTCTGGAAAAAGAGGAATTTGGTAACACACAATATAAATATAAATGTTAGAAAGTCTTTTCTGCGGGTATTTGTCTGGAGTCTTTTGTGGAAGTGAAATGTGCATGATGAACATGAACAGGCAAGAAGAGAGTACAAGCTTTTGAAATGTGGTGCAACAGAAAGCTGTTGAAGATTAGATAAGGAGGAAAAAAATTTGTGGCACTGCAAGGAATACGTTGACAGGCATCAAGAAATTGTCAATTTGGTAATGGAGCAAAAGGTGTGGTGGGGAGGACGGGGAGGGGTAAAAATTGGAGTGAGACCAAGGCTTGACTACAGTAAGTGGGTTCAGACGAACATAAGTTGCAGTATTTATGCAGAGATGTAGAGGTTTGCACTGTTAGCACGGAGAGTTGCACCAAACCATGATAACAACTTAATTCACAGAATGTAAGTTAAATGTGATCTTCCTGCTTTTTTTACAAAGCTACTCAAATCTCAGTGATGATCCACAGCTTTTTAATTCTCTTTCTAAATCAACCAACTATTAAAAACACTTCTACACTGAAATTTGCCACCATTTCCATACCAAAATGTCCCTCCGCTAGAGCCTTGTAACTTACGAGTGCTGTATCTGCAGTAGTGAGCAACTTCTGTTGATTCCATTTTTAGAATGGTCTTACCTTCACATGTTGGCACACTTGGTCCATAACAGGGCTCTCAAATGGTATTCTTAAATATTCATGCACACCCATTATTAAAAAAAAGTGTGTGAAATCTTATGAGACTTAACTGCTAAGGTCATCAGTCCCTAAGCTTACACACTACTGCGGCATTAACTAGCCACAAAAGAACAACTCCATTATTATATATTATCTGGAACAAATTAAGTACTTTCTCTGAGAGAGCTTTTACTACCATTTAAAACCACCTGAAAGGAGAAACACTCCCCCAAAATGTTTCAAAAGTCTCAAAATTTACATCCCATCAGTCAGTTAAACTGCAAAATGTACTTGCCACTTGTTGCTTAGTCTTCCTTGGTAGCACTTTTAAACTCTTAGTCCGTTGCTGAAAATTGTTAGGACTATTTAACTAAATTAAGAAATAATACAAACAACATCATAGGTTTTCAGTTTACTTATTGGCATAATTACTTTGATTTGAACCCAAGTGAGCAAAGACCATTTCTTTATGCAATCCCTCATCTAATTTTCAGTTTGTTGTATGTCACTGAGTCAACCAAGCAAGCGATCCTACTCATCGATGTCCGACACTGGTACAATAATTCTGTGGTACCTTTTGAACAAGTTCACAACTAACATTTCTCTTATCTCACTTGCACATTCTTTCTTTCTTTGTTTCTTTCGCTTGTGCCTTGTCCTGCAAATTTCACAGGGTCGGCATTGTTACAATCAGATTTGGCATGGTTAATTTGAAGAGGTGGCCGGATGCCCTTCCTGCCACCACCCCATCCGTACACCCCTGGATGGAATCAGAGCACCCCAGCTGTTTGCGTCTAATGTAAATCATGAAATAGTGCGAACATGTTTCAAATGACTGCGAGTCATGTAACTGAGGTGGGATGTGGGGACCAGCCCGGTATTCACATAAAAACCGCACTGCACTTGCAACCACACTGCAAGCAGCAGCACCACTGGTTTTTATGTACATATTGTGATTACAAGATCCGACTTAGGTATGTTGCTTTAGTGATTCCTAGCTCCAAAATTTTTACAAATAAGGCAGCTGGTTACACACAGCTATTCACTAGTTGAATCCTAACTGCCAATATGTGGTTGGGGTGTGTGTAAAGACTGGTGTTATGATATTCTGTGAACTCCATAATCACATCTTGTGTATAATACTGCAAGATGGCTATTTAATGCTGTTGTAAATTTATTCAGTCTGATAATATTTTGGTTTAACTGTATGTTAAGTGATCACAAAAGTACAAAAATTCAAGGTACTGTCTGAATGATACACTGTATGCCTACAAGTGGACCTATGTTCACGTAAAATTTCGATGTTCATAATTTTGCTAATCTGGACTATTTTCCAATTAGTGGCTTAATTTGGAAACTAAATGCATTATATGATTCAGGAAAATCATAGCAACAAAAGTTTAACACCAAACCTGCCAATTACACAAGCTGAAGAGCTTAAATGACGAAAGTGCTTAGGGCAAGACAAACCTTTAACTGAGGATATTTTCTTAATTAATGAATTTTTGAAGAAGGTAAAGTGACTGCTGTAATGAATGGAATTATGGCTATCCAACTAGCTACCCAAGTTTCCTCAGATTTACTGATTACTAATGACTTTTTCCCGGCTGCTTGGGACTGTAACAACTTCAACTACTGATTTATTTCAGATTAAGAAGTTTCCTGTAAATCTAACTATGCCTTGGGAATCAGTAGTTGTTAAATTAAGAAGTACATAATACAATTGTCTCAAGTATTACTTAATTAAGTACTTGACATTTCTGTATACACTTGCTATATACATTATGTACATAATTGGAGTTATTTGTAGGAGAAGAAAAAAATTATTAGCCAAAAAGAGTAGAATGGTAGCAGGTGGATCACACCCAATTTCCCATATTTGAAAGCACAAAGAAAAACAAACTGACAATTCATATAACTAGGTCCAGCTTGACCACTTAGTTACAGAGCATACTGCCAATTACAAGGTACGTTCACAAATGTGCTGAAATAATTAAATATATTATACTCACGCTCTTTCTTGGGTGTCCAAATGATGGACAAGCTCATCTCTCTTGTTTACAATGGTTACCAGCTCATCTAGCAGCAAATTTTCACGCACCTTCTGCTCTTCTGTTTTCTGCCACTCTGCAATACACACACGATTTTAAATAATGAGATGAATGCTGCTTCTACATATGCCACATTTTAGAGTTTTGAAAAATTGAAGCATGCTTTGAATAAAGAAGTGCCCAACAGACATGCTAGATTATCTCATTCAACACAGCACATTCAGTTTGTAGCATCAATGGCTAACATTAGCTGCAATTGCAAATTTACGAATACTGTATTTACAATCATCAGATGGCACACTTCTATCTACAAACAGCACTGCACTTTATTGCTCACTCTGATTTGCTCAAGCCTAGTGGTGCAGCCTGTGTTGTTGGTATTCTGCAGCAACAACTTCACACTAGGATGTATGTCAACAGCACTATCAGTTGTACCACCACAACAGCCAATTGTAATGTAGTAGTTATTCTGTAAACTATGTCAATCTCTAACTGCTCCTTTGGTGACACTCCCTCCTTTTTGTAGACACTACCTTGAACAATTGTGTTAAAATCTGCCATATTTTGCCCTTATTTTTGAGTATCTGTGTTACATGTTCCATTCCATTTTTCATATGACTTGTTCCTAAATTTTTTGACAACTTAGTTGTTGAAACTTCCTGGCAGATTAAAACTGTGTGCCGGACCGCGACTCGAACTCGGTGACCTTTGCCTTACACGGGCAAGTGCTCTACTGACTGAGCTACCCAAGTACGACTCACACCCCATCCTCACAGCTTTAATTTCACCAGTAACTCGTCTCATACCTTCCAAACTTCATTCTGGGAACTAACTTGTTCTTGTACTGATGTGATATAGGCCTTGACACCTCCATTTTCATGATACTGAACCTCTAGTGACCCTCTGCATCATATATGATAAATCTGTTCACATTATGTCTGTTTATGAATTGTACAATGTTTCATATAAACTCTGATTACAACTTATCTAACTCTCTGCAGAATAACCACATCAGGTATTTGTGACTCTCAGAATAACCGTTATGTTTCAGGAGCAACTATTAACAAGAGGTTCCAGAGTATTTGTGCAACTGCTACCACCTATGGCCAAAAGATACAATTATCTTTTGCACATGAAAAATTAGGGCAAATCAGTATACAAGGAACAGAGTGTTTTGAATATGAGTACTTCTCAATTACTTCCTAAAAATATGCACTGACAGAAAAAAAAAACACAACAGTAAGAAAGAGTTGTGTGACGCAAATGAAAGTTGGTAGGTGTGTTTCTACATCTGAACAATAATGTCTGTTCAAATCTCATGTCAGTCACATAAGAGTGGTGCTGGTAGTGCCACTCTGAGAATGTAAATAAGGTTTGAATTAAATACATGTTGTAACAGACATGAGCATTAGTTACCTTTGAGTTTGGATGTGGTCCGAGTCGATGTTAGTCAAGGATGCCTGTAAGATGACAAAGATGCCGTTACGAACATCTCACTGAGTTCGAATGGGGTCGTGTAATAAGACTATGAAAAGCTGGACGTTCCTTCTGCGATATTGCAGAAAGACTTGGCACAAATGTAGCCACTGTACACGACTACTGGCAGCGCTGGTCATGAGAACGTACAGTCAAAAGTAGACTGCGCTACGGATGGCCTCCTGGCACTACTAACAGGGAAGACCATCATGTTCGGCATATGGCTGTGGCACGTGAAACATAATACGCAGCTGCATCTTTAGCAGAAGTTGGCACTACATACACAATGAACTGTTACAAATTGGTTTCTTCAACGACATCTAAATGACATGTAGTGTAAATTCCACTGACCCCACCCACCCACATTTGCGTTCTCGGTGATGTCGAGCAAGATCTCACTGGAGGGCAGGATGGAAGTCTGTTTGGTTTTCTGATGAAGACGGGTTCTGCATCAGTGCCAGTGATGGCCAACTGTCGGTTAGGAGGAGAACAGTTGAGGCTCTGCAACCAACCTGCCTATGTGCCAGACACACTGGACCTACACATACAGTTGTGTGTCCGGGATGCAATTTTGTATGACAGCAAGAGCACTCTCGTGGTTATCCCGTGCACCCTGACTGCAAATTTGTACGTCTATTTGGTGATTCGACCTGTGGTGCTGCTATTCCATGAACAGCATTCCACGGTATGTTTTCCGACAGGATAATGCTCGTCCACATCAGGCTGTTGTAACCTGCTCTACAGAGAATTTTTTTTTTTTTTTTTTTTGTGGTTTTAGGGCGCACAACTACAGTGGTCATTAGCGCCCAGACTAAATTAAGAATGCACCGCGAGGCACAAGGTTAAAACAGCAACAAAAAGGGACAATACTATAAAAGACAGACAGGCATAGGATTTAAAAAACGGCATAATCAAATATCCTTAGACAGGTTTGTCAAGTTGATAAAATGAAGGACGCGAGCAGCTGCTCCTGGGTCATCCGCTAAAATGGCAGCCAGAGTACATGGCAGGCCAAGATCAACGCGCAGTTTATTAAAAGTCATTAAAATGTGGCGTACCGTCAGCAATTGCCCACACGAGCAGAGCGGCACCGGCGCAGCCATCAGCAGATGGCGATGGCAGAACCGGCAGTGTACAATTCGTAACCGGGCCAAAACGACCTCCTCCTGCCGAGAAGGGCGTGAAGAGGTTTCAAGGCTCCAAGCTTGTTGTCCGTAAGGGCAGCCCAACCGGCATGCCACAGCGATAAAATGCGCTGACAAATGACCCTGCTACAATCTGATGAAGGGACACAACAAGAAGCTGTCCAAGGCTGGAGGACCGCAGCCTTGGCCGCGGCATCCGCAGCTTTGTTCCCAGGGATACCGACATGGCCAGGAACCCACATAAAGGTAACAGGAGAACAGTCGTCCACCATCTGCTAAAGAGAGCGTTGGATCCGGTGCACGAAAGGGTGAACCGGATACGGATCACTGGGGCTCTGGATGGCGCTCAAGGAATCAGAGCAGATGACATAAGCAGAATGTCGGTGGTGGCAGATGTAAAGAACAGCCTGGTAGAGGGCAAATAGCTCAGCTGTGAAGACCGAACAATGGCCATGGAGCCGGTATTTGAAACTGTGTGCCCCGACAATAAAAGAACACCCGATACCGTCACTGGTCTTAGAGCCATCTGTATAAATAAAGGTCATATTAATGAACTTCGAACAAAGTTCGACAAAACGGGAGCGGTATACCGAACCGGGGGTAACCTCCTTTGGGAGCGAGCTGAGGTCAAGGTGAACGTGAACCTGAGCCTGGAGCCCAGGTGGCGTTTGGCTCTTGCCCACTCGAAAGGTTGCAGGCAGTGAAAAATCAAGGTGCTGAAGGAGGTGATGAAAGCGGACTCCAGGGGGTAGCAGGGCAGAGACATACATCCCGTATCGATGGTCGAGAGAGTCGTCAAAAAAGGAACGATAAGACGGGTGGTCGGGCATTGACAACAGCCGGCAGGCATAACGACAAAGCAGTGTATCGCGCTGGTAGGTTAGAGGCAATTCACCGGCTTCGGCATGAAAACTCTCGACAGGACTAGTATAAAACGCTCCGATCGCAAGACGTAAACACCGATGTTGAATGGAGTTAAGGCGGCGTAAGATGGACGCCGTGCAGAGGGGTATACAAAGCTCCCATAATGCAGCTTGGAGCGGACGATCGATCGATATAGGCGAAGTAGGATGGTTCGATCTGCTCCCCACGACATAACACTGAGGACATTTAGAGAACGGGTACAACAGGCAGCCAAATATGACACATGTGGAGACCAGCTAAGTTTCCTGTCAAATGTAAGACCTAAAAATTTTGTTGTCTCCACGAATGGGAGAGCAACGGGACAGAGTCGTAAGGACGGTGGGAGAAACTCTTTGTAGCGCCAGAAGTTAATACAGACCGTCTTCTCGGCAGAAAAACGGAAGCCATTGGCAACACTCCAGGAGTAAAGACGGTCAAGACAACGCTGAAGACAGCGCTCCAGGAAACATGTATGCTGCGCGCTGCAATAGATGGTAAAATCGTCCACGAAAAGGGAGACTGATACATTGGCTGGGAGGCAAACCATTATTGACTGATCGCTATGGCGAAGAGAGTGACGCTCAAAACTGAGCCCTGTGGCACCCCATTCTCCTGGCGGAAGGCGTCGGACAGGTCAGAACCCACATGTATCCCCAACTGTCGATCCATTAAAAAGGCACAAATAAAAAGAGGGAGGCGACTGCGAAAGCCCCATGTATGCATGGTGCGGAGAATGCCCGCCCTCCAACAGGTGTCGTAAGCCTTCTCCAAGTCAAAGAACACAGCCGCGGTCGGGCGCTTCCGCAAGAAGTTATTCATAATGAAGGTCGACAAGGTAACCAGATGGTCAACAGCAGAGCGGTGCCTACGAAATTCACATTGTACACTGGTAAGTAGGCGTCGAGATTCGAGCAGCCAAACCAAACGAGAGTTAACCATTCGCTCCATCACCTTAGAGACACAGCTGGTAAGCGAGATGGGTCAATAACTAGAAGGCAAGTGCTCGTCCTTCCCCGGCTTAAGAATCGGGACAAAAATAGCCTCGCGCCAGCATGTGGGAACATGACCCTCAATCCAGATGCGACTGTAAGTACGAAGAAGAAAACCTTTACCCGCAGGAGAAAGTTTCTTCAGCATCTGAATATGACTAGAATAAGGCCCTGGAGTGGAGGACCGTGACCGGGCAAGTGCATTTTCGAGTTCCCGCATAGTGAATGGGGCATTATAACTTTCACGATTCGAGGAGCGGAAGTTAGGTGGCCTAGCCTCCTCTGCCTGTTTTCAGGGGAGGAAGACAGGGTGGTAATGAGCGGAGCTCAAAACCTCTGCGAAAAAGCGGCCCAAGGCATTGGAGACATCCTCAGGGGCCACAAGGACGTCATTCGCGACCTGCTAGCCAGAAACTGGTGAGTGGACCTTAGTGCCAGATAGCCGGCACAGGCTACCCCAGACAACAGAAGGAGGAGTAAAACTGTTGAAGGTGCTTGTGAAAGCAGCCCAGCTGGCTTTCTTGCTTTCTTTAATAACACGACGACACTGCGCACGTAATCATTTATAATTGATACAATTCGCCACCATAGGGTGGCGTTTAAAGGTGCGTAAAGCATGTCGACGAGCACGTAAAGCGTCTCTACATGCTGCGGTCCACCAGGGGACCGGTACACGACGTGGAGAAGAAGTAGTGTGAGGGATGGAATATTCAGCAGCAGTTAGAAAGACTTCCATGAGGTGTGCGACCTGACTATCACAGCTTGCGAAGGTTTGATCCTGAAAGGTCGCCCTGGAAGAGAAGAGCCCCCAGTCTGCTTTGGAGACGTTCCAACTAGTTGAGCACGGAGAGGGGGTGTGATGCAGGAGATTGATAACACACGGGAAGTGGTCGCTCGAATACGTATCAGAAAGTGCACACCACTCAAACCAGTGTGCAAGTTGGGTAGTACATATACAGAGGTCTAAATGGGAATAGGTGTGAGATGTGTCCGAAAGAAAAGTAGGGGCGCCAGTATTGAGGCAGACAAGATTGAGTTGGTTGAAAAGGTCTGCTAACAGGGAGCCCCTCAAGCAGGATGCTGGAGAGCCCCAAAAGGGATGGTGGTCATAGAAGTCTTCAGTTAACAAAAATGGTGCAGGTAGCTGAGCAATAATTTGCATCATGTCTGCCCTGTTAACGGGAGATGACGATGGAGTGTAAACGGTACAAATGGAAAATGTAAAAGTGGGGAGAGTAATTTGGACGGCAACTGCCTGCAGGTCGGTGTGCAATGTGATGGGATCGTAGTAAATATCATCCCAGACCAGCAACGTAACCCCTCTATGAGCCGGAATACCTGCCACAGGGGGTAGGTCAAAACGCACAGAGGCATAGTGTGCCAAGTCAATTTGATCGCATGGGCGTAGCTTCGTTTCCTGGAGGGCTACGACGAGCGGGCAGTGCAAGCGTAGCAGCAACTTTAAGTCCTCTCGGTTGGAGTGAATGCCGCGAATATTCCAATGAAGAAGTGCCATCAGGAGAAGAAAAAGAAAAAGGAGAAGCAAGAAGGGGTCACCTCGAAGGCCGCTGAGGGCCTGGCTTCGAGCGAGCACTGCCGCCGCTATCAGTAGGCGGACAGTCATCGTCCATTGGTTCTATAGGTCCATCGACCATCTTGTTAAGATGGCCGGGAGGGGGAGCTTTCTCCGCTGGTGAACGGCCAGATGTTCGGCTACCAGCGGTGCGGCCAGGCGAAACAGATGACGGCCTGGGGCGGCAACCGCTGGGTGGCGCAGGAGAAGAAACGCGCCTGTATACATTGTTCTTTCTTGTAGATGGGATAGTTGCGGGAGGACGCAGCATGGTCACCCTGACAGTTCACACAACGAGGAGACGGAGGTGGGCAGTCACCCTCATGTGCATCCCTGCCACAAGTGATATATTTAGCCGCATTAGAACAAGACTGGCGAGTGTGATTAAAACGCTGACACTGGTAGCAGCGCGTAGGTGTCGGGACATAGGGGCGAACAGAAATAAACTCGTAGCCCACTGTTCGTAACGGCAGCTGAACACTATCAAAGCTCAAGAAAAGTGCCCGGGTCGGTACAAGGTCATTGTTGACCTTTTTTATGACCCTATGGACAGCCATCACGCCCTGCTCAGCGAGGAAAGACTGAATCTCATCATCAGTCAATCCGTCGAGTGATCTAGTATATACCACACCACGCGACGAATTCAAAGTGCGGTGAGCCTCCACCCGGACAGGGAACGTGTACAGGAGTGTGGCCCGAAGCAGTTTTTGTGCCTGAAAGGCGCTCTCAGTTTCCAGTAAAAAGGTACCGTTACGCATCCTGGTACAACACTTGACAGATCTACGCCCTTCTGGATAACGAAAGGGTTGACAGATGAAAAATCCTTTCCGTCCACAGATCGAGAAACTACGAGGAACTTTGGGACAGGCAGTAGTACTTTTGTCACTGGTGTCTGGTCAAGTTTCCGTTTTTGGGCAGAAGTCGAGAGAGAAGAAGAAGAAGAGAAATCCATTGTGGAGGAATCCCCATGATTGCCAGCGTCTCCAATGGCGCGCTCCTTCCTTGTGGGGACCCTCTCGGAGGGCACTCCCGCCTTAGGTGAATGTTTACACCTCAGGTCACACCTCTCGAGAAACGGACGGAGGGACCAATCAGCATGGTCGGAAGGTGTCAGCTCAGGCAATCACCCCTCCCCGGTCCTGGCCTTTACCAGGGGGTACGTGCGTGCCTTACTTGTCTATCCAGGGTGGGGAATTACGCGTTACCCCGTCACCGGCTACACGTGCGAATGCGTGGGTTGGCCTTCAGGCACGCACAGGGAGGAAAGAACAAGAGGAAAAAAGAAGGGAGATAGGGAGAGAAAGGACAGACTGTATCAAACGCAGAGGCGGAGACCAGATGGTGGAAAAGAAGGCAAGGGGAAGAAGGCAAGGGGAAAAGTAAGGAAGACAGTGAGAGGGAGAAGGACAAAGAAAGGAACCAAACAAAGGAAGGAAGAAACAAGAATAAGTGAAAAACCAAAATGACCACAAATAGAAGTCGTGGAACCATCCGTCTCCGGACGCAGGCGCAATCTACCCCCTTGAGGGAGAGGGACTCCTTTTAGTCCCTTCTTACGACAGGCAGGAATACCTTGGGCCTATTCTAACCCCCGGACCCGCAGGGGGGGGGGGGGGGGCTCTACAGAGAGTTGACATGTTGCCCTTGGCCTGGTCGATCACCAGACCTTTCTGCAATCGAGCACACGTGGGATATCATCAAATGACAATTCCAATGTCTTCCACAACCGGCATTAACCGTACCTGTACTGACTGGCCAAGGGCAACAGCTATGGAACTCCATCCTACGAACTGACATCTGGCACCTGTACAACAAAATGCACGCACATTTGCATGTTTGCGTACAACATTCTGGTGGTTGCATGTTATTAATGTACCAGCATTTCACATTCGCAATTACTTATCTCATGTTTACCTGTGATCTTGCAAATGTTAATTACTCAAAAAATGTTACTGAGACAAATATATACCTGTAATTTCATTACTCTACATTAATTAATAGCTGTTTAAGATATCTTGAGGAAGACTAGGCAGAAAGCATAATATTTGTGTACTCAGAAAATGCATTTGACATAGACTGGGAAAAAAGGTTTCTGGGCAAACTGAATCAGGTATCAAATAATTTGTGAAAGTTGTGTAAGAAATAAGAGGAGTATTAAGAGTGTCATGGATGTGAGACAATAAAGCTGTTTATTATCAAATTAGTTCAAAACACATTTTAAAGAAGTAGTAAACAACTGTATTCAGTATAAAGAATATGTAACAACAGCTTAAATAGAGGGCTGAAGTTGTAAAATTTTTCAATTATATGACGACACTGTATGGCTAAGTTTAACAGAGTAAACTCAAAGGTACGGGGTTTAGTCCTTGTCAGCCATGGATTTTTCCTTGTAATTTTGCAATTTCTTCCACATCTGGCAATGCAATGATTTATTACTGTGAAAATTGTCAAGCTGTACCATGGTTAGAAGTCAATATTAAGCTGTAAGGAACGTGGTCTCGCGGTAGCGTTCTCGCTTCCTGTGCAAGGGGTCCCGGGTTCGATTCCCGGCAGAGTCAGGGATTTTCCCTGCCTCGAGATGACTGGGTGTTGTGTTATCATCATCATCATCATCATCATCATCATCACATCATCATCATCCATCCTCATTACAGTCTGAGGAAGGCAATGGCAAACCACCTCTGCTAGGACTTTGCCTAGTCAGTGGTGTAGGTCTCCCGCATCATCCCCTACACTCCTCTGAGTATGGGACCTCATCATCAGTAAAAGTGTAGAAGAGAGACAGAAACTTTGTGATGACAATAGTAGGAAGGTGGAGGCTTCTGAAAAACAGTGTAAAGATGAAGTCATGCCTTCTGAGAAATTTTGTGCTGAGAACTAAATTGATCACATTAAAAATGGTTCAGAAACTAAGGTACAAATCAAGTGTGCAGTAGTTGTAGAGGAAAAACCTGTAAAAGTAAACGAAAATGTAGATTCAAAATTGGCTAAAATAAGAGAAAAAGGTGGAACAGGTACAAAATCTGAAGCACAGAGAAAGTGACAGTGTGTTTGATAATCATTTTGATAAGCAGGGTGATAGTTTTTAAAGGGAAAGACTAATGAGGATTTGTTGTAAAAAATTCACATGGTAAGCAAAATGGAAGTGTGTCACCCTGTAATAACAGCAAGTGTACAAGGCACAGATGATAAGTGTTTATTGGACAGTGGTGGTGATTTGAATAACATTTCAGAGGCATTTTTTGAATCTATTAATAACACAGAGGTTATAGTGGTGATGCCTGTTTCTGGAATAAAAATTATTGGTGCTGCTGGTAAGCTATCAAAGAGTGTGAAACAAAAGATACTATTAACTGTGGAATTGGCAGGACAGCTGTTGGAATGCAATTTGTTGGTGATTCAAAATCTCAGCATTGATTTGATATTTGAGACTTATTTTCATGTGCAAATATCGAGCAGGGGGTTCAACATTCTGTGTTGGATTCATTATGTGGCGATAACACTTACCCCAGCTGTCTGTCTCATTTTTCATGTTTCCTGAGGCACTCAAACTCTTCTCCTATCCTGTCTGTAGTTCATAAGTAAATCAGAACCATTCTATCTTTGACTTTCAGGTAAGTTTGTGCAGCAGGATTATTTAGTATAGAAAAGTGTTAGAAAAAGTTTCTCCAGTGTATCAGAAGTAGGATTGGATTGGATGGTTTGGGGGAAGAGACCAAACAGCAACGTCATCGTTCTCTTCGGATTAGGGAAGGACGGGGAAGGAAGTCAGCCGTACCCATTCAAAGAAACCATCCCAGCATTTGCCTGGAGCGATTTAGGGAAATCACGGAAAACCTAAATCGGGATGGGCGGACGAGGGAAATCTGAAGTAATCAGCTCATTTGTGAAATTAGTGTGATTTGGTGCAGCAACAGAGGCAATATGCAATATAAACCATCTCGGATACAACATCTTAACATTAATTGTGGTAAAATAGAAGTGTTCATGTTTAGTGGAATCAGTACACTGAGAACTATTTACTTATAGAAGTGTGTCATGGTACAACCTTGCCTAATAAGCAAGTTTTGTATGGCCTTTAGGCCAGAATCTCAAGCAATGCGATGGAGTACAGTGAAATAATAGGTTTTCTAAGTGATAATTTTGTCTGATGAGTAATGAGACTTAAGTTTGCCTTAGCATAAGGATCTGTTTTGCATTAGATAAGCACTGCAGGTATTTATTTATTAGGTAATGAAACAATAATGAAAGAATAAAAAATGAATAATGTTACTGTCTCTGCAGTAGGGATATTTTTTGAGAACACACTCCATTAGTTAACTAAGTGAGAAATGTAAGTGAAATTATGGTGCAGACAAACATGATTAGTGCAAAAGATAACTGTATGCAAACAAATGTGGTGTAACTGTAATGATGATCTAATTGTGAACTAGGCAAGACTGGATACTGGGTATATTGTGCGATTCATGACACTGCAGCTGGGAATAAGAGTTTAACAGAAACAGCAATGCTTTTGCGAGGTACAAATAATATAATTCTGCATCATTCGACCTTTATGATATCTGAAAACTTTTTGTGTTCTAAGGAACTATGAACTTAAAGTGGTAATACTGGAACAAAGAACAATAATTTTGCTGATTAACTGATAACTGTGGTGCTAAGGCTGCTGTGTATATTCTGACAGGTAACTATTTGGTAACATTTTGTGAGGATTTAATTTTCTGATTGAATGAGAGTAGTGCTCAGAGTTGAATAGATAAGTGGGGCTATGATTTGGTACACATTTCATCCCCTTAATTTTGATCTGAGTAGCAATTAAGTTACGTAATGGTGACTTGGTGTTGAAACACTTTTTTTCATAACGTAGTGATTAGTAAATCTATGCTACTGCACATCTTGAGTTTTTGCTATTTTGAAAAAAAAAGGGGGGGGGGGGAAAGAGACCCAAATCTTTTAAGTTTAACCAGTTTCACACTGTTATGACTTAAAGTAATGTTTTTTAGTGTAATGTGCACTTGATTAAAAATTTCTTCTAGTCCACACCTTTTGTACTATAGTCAATATTAGTGCTAATTATTGTAATATCATGGAAACTATGTAATGTATTTATTTATGATGTAATGACTATCATCTGCCATTAGTGTTAAACAATTTTTTTGTTGGACTTAGTTAGAAGTAAAAGTAAATGTACTAAAGTAGGGTATTTTGTCTAATTTTTTCCATGTACTGTGGCGGAGAAGAGCCAAGCCCAAGGAGACTGATCATAGTTCACTTCCTTGCTAATTGCCACTCGGACCTGTTGAGGCATGGACAATTTGGTGAGCAAGTGTGTAAAAGCTCATTAAAAGTGTGAAAGTGTTTGTGAAAAATACTAAACATGAGGAAATGAAATTTTCTGTCTCTTGCAACCCATTAGTATTTATTTTGTTTAGCAAGACAGGACTTGTACAAAGTGATATGTATTTTAAAATGTAATCTCTGCTTAACAAAAAACGACATCACTTATGATGAAGATGCATAATTTTTGTTAAAAGTATAACGTGTGGATATTTTGTGATATTGTAGAACAATACACTGTGTGTAATTATTTTGTATGGGGATTTTTGTATGGCCAGTTCACGTAACTATAAAGTTTTAAAGAATATATTACCAGATCTAATTTTGTGGTTAGTTTTATGTATGTAATTGATTTTCTAATCTATTTTGACTATTCCTAGTTAGTATCTTCCACTATAGGGGGAAATCAGTAATTATTTCATAACTTAAATTCTCTTGTTGACATAAATAAATATAAATTTTGCACTAATTATAAGCATTTGGAAGACGAACTGCTAGTAATCTTAAAGTATTTATTTGGCTCTATTTGAAAACATGTTAGCAAATAATTCAGTTTAACCCTCATAGTAGAAGAAACTGTTAAAAAGAACCAATTTTTCGAAGTGGTCAGTTAATTTAATGAGTTAAGTTTTAACCGTAATTTCTGAAAATTAAACTTCAAACAATGTGTAGTTTCAGCACCTATTATTGCGAGGATATATAAGGGGCCAATTTTTGGTCACAAGACAGTCAGTCCATTGACGAATTTCAGATAAGGAACCTATGTTGGTTAGACAATGCATCAACTTAACAGTGAAATAAGTGTTACAACAATAGGCTGTGTGTGAAAGTCTGTAAGTTTAACACTGTTTTCTTAATGTCTCCTACTTTTATCTGTAGTTTTCATTTTTTATGCAGAAGTCGTTAATGAGGAGATATTGAATATTACATCTTTTTTGCAAGAGACTTTGGGAGTTTAATGCATAAGTATCTTTCCTTTGGGTAATGTCAGCTTGGATGAGACTGCAGCCTTTGCTCTTTTACAATTGCCTTTCCATTTACAACTATTAGTACTGCGTCAGATGAAATAGTTTACACTGTGGAGTGACACCTTACACAGGCCAGGCTGTATGCATCTAACTGTACGTAAATATTTGGAAAGGGTCAGTGTATTGTGCTAAACTAAATTTTGTTATCGTTATGTTTACATATGTATATATTTTAACTAAGAAATTAATTTTGATGAAGTGTCCTCAGGAAAGGTCAACAGCCCACTGAGAGGGCCACGAGAATGGACCTATTATGAGGTAACAGTGCATTTGGGCAGCCTGTGCAGGTGGTTGATTCACATCCTACATGAAATGGATCTCTGAACACTCATAGGTGGACTCTAGTTAGAATAATTAAACAAAATCAAAGGCATTGATTCCTGAGATAAGGAACCAATCAATTATGAAAGTCACATAATTTATCCAGTAGATCACTGTGGCTATGTTTATATACAACCACCTGAGCATTACTTCTGATTTCTTCTCGTTAGTGTGTTCTGGTCCATTTTGACAATTGCTTCATCTTCATTTCTTCAATGAAGCATCACGGACTTCTTATTATAGATTATGCCCCTTTCTGAGCCTTTAACATCTTGATCAGTAATTTGGAGTAGATGATGCAAGTGAATCTCAATAACATTTGCTTTAAGTTCTGTAGATTATATCACATATGGGCTTTACATTCAAAGAGTGAAAGTATCAAGCAACTGAATTTCTGCTAAATTTGATCTTTAACAGACAGATCCTTGGCTTCTCAACATTTAATTAAACACAAACCACTTTTATCTTATCTAACTCCTAGTGATAGATACTTTGGGACTAAGGTTTTTCAAATCTCATTGTGACAACATTTCAATCAGCACTGTAATTTTTCCACTTGAAAGTACATCCCGCTATAAATAAATTTAAAGGTTATGGATACATTGTGCAGAGCATTCTACAGTTTGGTGTTACTTTCCAGTTTCAAAAAGATTAAGTAAACAAAATAATTTTTGTAATTTAGAGATGACTGTGTTTAAAATAAAAGATAGAGGCCCTATGTTATATGTATCTTATTCCCAGTTGTTTATTTCAATGTTAATGTCAATTTAGTGATTACAATATGGAACCTTGCATTTTAGAAGCAGCGGCAACAGCAGCTGCTATTGTCGCTGCTCATCCTTACAAACTTACCTTCAATCGCCAATATACTGCGAAGTTCTCTGTTTAACAGCTCAGATCTTCTTTCTAGATCATCCTCTTTCTCACTGAAAACAAAGCATATATTTCAAATAGTAAAATATTGGAACAAAACTGCTGCTGTACATTGTATTTACTGAATTTAATGTCTCCGCAAAATAAAAAAAGTACATGTTATGCAGATTTCAATCCTATTGCCAGAAACAGTCACTATGATTGAGTGGTTATGTGAAAATAGAAAATTTGTTACTTAAGCCAACATCTATTATCCATCACATCATTTAATAGTTACAATTAATTTATAATTTCCAACAAACAATTCATTACGGCACATTGTACCATTATTCAAAATACACTACCAACTGAAAATATTTTACTTCTGTCAGAGTTGGAATCCTCAGTACATTTAGGAGCTACTTCACGAAAACTCAATGTACATACACTAACAGTATTGAGAACTTGCAACACCAAATTCTGTGATAATGTGAGCTACACCTTTACACATGGCAACAACAGCAGTATTGAAAAGTAACACAAATATGCTTGCACATGAACAAAAGATAAATTGATTGCTACCACAGCAAATGATCTAACACAAATTTAAATCAAACATATCTACATAGTACAGAGCTACCAGTAAATCTATCCGTTTTTGAATGGTGTAGAATGACTGGCCAGTACTTACTTTAAGCAGGCAAAATTTGAATACTGCTGACAGATACATTTAAAAGTGAAACCACTAATCCTAGATTTTTTAACTATTTGAGCATTCTTAAGGGAGGATAGAAGGAAAAGTTGCAGAAGGTTAGAAAGAAGTAGCAATTTACTCAGACACCATCCGTTGTGAGGACGAGGGGGGAAGATGAAAGCTAGGATTAATATTTTTACTTTTAAATTTCTCTATAGGCAACAATACACTTCTTCCTTTTCAGAGTAAGTACGTTCCAACCATTCTGTCTCTTTGCAATTTCTTAGTTTTCATTACCGAATTTGCCTTTCGAAACAGTTTCTTGTAAGTGACAATCTGATGTCGCTTGACACACTCTCTTTCCTTTTTTTTATATTTAGTCTGAGCATTATTTACTATAATTTTTCTCAATGATTTGATACTTAAGACATTCAGACTGTCACTGGCATTGTGCACTATCTAAAGAAAAACTTGTCTTACATGAATATGGATCTTTAGATTATTATCACTCCACAAACATTTAAACTTAAACCGTGTACTTACAGGATATTCAACTGCATTTGTCTCCTTAGCAATGCATTTTTCTTGTTGACTAATGTGAACCATTTAGACATAAGTATTTCTTCTCTTTCCCTGTCATTACCTGCAATTTACATCACATACAGTAACAACTGCAGATAAAAAAGGGAATAACTATTAGTGCAGAGAAGGATGATATGGAGATATTAATTGCAAACATAAATACACAAAAATAAGTTATGAATAAAAGGAACCACTCAGTGAACAGCAGAAGTATTGAGTTGTCGACAGGCACATATGCAAAAGAGAATGAAAACTCTTTAAGGATTTCTTCTGAAAGCTAGCAAAGTTTTCATTCTCTTTTGTGTGTCCGCGCACCTGTTGATAACGCTTCTGCTATTTGGTGAGTGGTCTCTTTTACTCCCAACTTATTTTCACTTTTTCAGGCATTTCCTTATTACATTTATACCATCACTAAATGATACACATTGTATTTCAACATGTATGTATGAAACAAAAAGACTCCCTGGGGACTCCAATCTTTGTAGTTTGTACACGGCAAATAAAGGCTTTAGGAGATTATCTCCTATGGAACATTTTATCAACATATTGGCCTTATCACCAGTACAATGCAGAAGAAGAGAATCAATTATTTCATACAAATTTTGTAGCTCCCAAAACACACAATCATAAGACAATGAGAGATGAGAAATTCAGGAAAGAAAGTGAGAGGAAAACTGATCCATGTCAAAGCAGTTGAACTTCACACAACAGATTCAGAAGACAAAAATAAAATGAAGTATAGAAAGGATACAGATGTTTCAGGTGAACAGAGGAAAATCATAATCAAAATCAAAGGAAAGGTATTGGGTAGATTAAATGAACCAAACAGCGTTTCAAAGAAAAGGTTAGCATGACTAGTAATGAAAATAGTAATTAGTTAATTCCAAACAGTTCATGGATGAGCTGCCAGATTCCAGTGTCCTACAGGCACAATATTTTGGCAAATGACCATGTTGCCATCATCAGGTGTGCTGATGAACTGACTTATGGGGGCTGGCGCCGCACTTTAATCTCCTTCCCTTCTCCCTCCGATTGGCCACTCCACACATGAAGTGGCCGATTAAAGGGAGAGGTGGGAGAGATATAAGCCTGGTGCTGGTCACGCAGTCATTGCCTGAAATATTGTGCCAGTTGCACACTGACATCTGTTAGTTCACAAGTGAACTATTTTGACATGAAGTGCGCTGGGAGAAGCTGAAGAACCACAATTAGTTTACATTCACATTGCAATTTTTTAAAAGGATATACACATGTGACTTATTAATTTCTACCTATTACCTTTTACATGTCACAATAACAGAAATTCTTCTACAGAATAGAATGAATTGTGGAGAAACTTCCTCAGTTTGTTTTCAAATTTTGCTTTTCTGTGTGTCAGACTTTTTTTATCACTGGCTAACTGATCACAAATTTGTTGCAGCATTGTGTACACCTTTTTGTGCTAAGAGCTACCTTAATGTGGAGTAATGGATACCAGTTTTCCTTCTGGTATTGTAAATATGTACATCACTGTTCCTTTTGAAATGTTGTGAACTATTTGCAACAAACTTCACAAGGGAATAAATATACTGTGAAGCAATAGTCAGAATGTCCAACTTCTTAAACAGATGTGCGCAAGACGGTCATGAGTGAGCACCCCCTCTGTTCTTGCAGTATCCTTCTGAACAATGAAGACTTTCTTTTTTACGGTTGAGTTACCCCCCAAAACATTATTCCATTTGGCATTATTGAATGAAAGTTTGTGGAACATGTTGTCTCACTGATTTGTCTCTCCCCAAGATTCGCAATGATCCTAAGTGCAAATGTGGCTGAACTGAGGGTTTTTTTTTTTTTTTTTTTTTTTTTTTAGGAATTCTAGAATGAAGCTTTCTCCAGTTGAAATTCTCATCGATATGGAAACTTAAGAATTTTGAAGTCTCCACTCTATCCAATTTTTCCTCACTTATCATTGGTGTAGTACCCCTGGAGGTGCTGAACTGAATACAATCTGTCTTTTTAAAACTGAGGGTGAGACTATTCACAGAAAACCAGTCAATGGTACTTTTAAGAACATTGTTTACCATTTTTTCTGTTTCGATACATATACTTTGACTGAACACAATACTAGTGTCATCTGCAAAATGAACTAATTCTGGTTAGGGATGGGCTATGATCGCGCTCGAGAAACGCGCGATGCGAAGGCAATTTCTCAAGAATGTCTCAGGTACACTCGAGACGTTTATAGTGCTGTGCTCTCTGAGAAATTGCGCAAACCTTCAGTACATGAAGCACTGAGCCGCAGCGGTCGTACTCGTCGTACGTACGTGCACAGAAAACTTTGAAATTCTACAATTGATATCAACTGTACTACCTCTATTAATGTGTACTGAAGTATTAGTATATGTCTCATAAGACAAAAATCATAGAACTGTTGTTTAAAACAAAGCACAGAATTCGCACGACACACAAGCTTTATTCTTACAAAATAAATTACCTTGTATATTCTGCATGTATGCATGCATGCTTAAATGTAAAAGAGAAGAGCTATAGCCCTTTATATACAGAAACTGCGTACATGTGTTTACTTACTGAAGAAACAAAGGAAACAAAAGTTTTTCAGCAGAAGGCATTTTTACATCCCTTTGTTGCACTGCCCTCGATTTTTGTTTAGAAATATGATTTTATGAACCAAGTGGCCTTTTAGTCTGCTTCTTTGTTTGTTTATAAGTAGTCCTGTTTTGAAAATATTCTTTCACTTAGAACAGAAGTTGCAGTATTGCAAGATATTTTTTTATCACGACAGTTAGACCTGGGTAACTGCTTTCATTTTTTTTCCAGTAGTGTAAAGGATTATCCGTGCCTTGTAGGTACGGTTCTTCCAAATATTGTTGTACCTCCAGGTCTATGGTATCACTAGCGCTTTTCATTAGATTTTTGTTGGAAACCTCTTCACCGAAAGAAGCCCATAAGGAACTACTGGCGTTTTGTACGAAATGGTACTCGTGGCTAGTGTCGTTAGCAGCCGAATGAGTAGATCGTACGCTCTCTACCGCGTTTGTGCACTCTGCAATTAGGCTTGCACCGGCATGTTTCGAATGAATGGGATTCATAAATGGTAACGTTTTGAATCTTGGGTCGAGAACTGTGGCAACGGCATTTACTTTGTTTCTATCAATCCTAGATGTGCAGATGTTGCTGTAGCTCTTGCACTATCGTGGTGGCCCACTTCCCATTGCATACGGTTAGGATTAGCTGTCTGATTATTGGAATAGCTTTCGAAAGAGAGGTATAGTTTTCAGTTGAGATTTCACTTGTTACCATTTCAAATAGTCCCATACAACATTTGCTCAGAATTCGACACTCGTCAGCTGTGAGGTTCTCTACACCTGAATACATAGATGATAAACAGGCTGCAATGAATTCCTTTTGCTCCACTAGACGTTGTAGCATATAAAACGTACTGTTCCATTGGGTTTCGGTTTCCTAAAGCAATTTATGAACAGGTTTTTTCCATTAGATCCTGGGTCTCATGGAGTTTTTCATTAGCATTGCAACTTGTTTTAAAATAGCTAACAAATTTTCTTGCCTTTTCCCGCATTATGCAGAGCTCACTGTTGCTGTTCAAAGAACTTTTCACAACTAAATTGATGGTGTGTGCTAAACAAGGCACATGTTGCATATCTATGTTGCTACTATGAATAAGTTGTACAGCTGCTGTGATTGTGATGCTTACAACTTTGTTTTCAATGTTCCATTTTGAAATCACGTTATATAACGCCTCACTAATATTTAGAACTGTATGCTTTTCCGGGAAACGGAATGTCTCAAGAGCTAAAGCTTTCAGGTACCAATTAGTGTTAATGAAATGACCAGTTACAGCAATATATGCCTCACAATTAAGTGAGGTCCAAATATCGGTCGTTAAAGAAACACAAGTAGAGTCATCCACGGCCAAGTTTACAGCCTCTTTCTGTTTATGGCAATCATCCTCAATCATGAGGCGCAACTTTTTTTCGATTTGGTATCGAGTATTGTGGGTCCACCAGTGAAACAAAACATTGAAAACCAGTGTCCTCAACGATTGAAAGCAGTTGAAAATCCTCTGTTATCATGGCCACTAGTGCTTCATCTAGCTGTTGTTGCCATTTACTTCCCTCTATGAAGAGAAACGTAAGATTTAGATCAGTGTTCCTCCAAGGGGATATGTTATGCTCGACAACTAGTCCAATAAAATTACGTATCGTATCATGCAAAAGCTAGGATAGTATAGGTTTGATTTTGGGGTATGTTGTATGTTATCAGAGTACGATTAAAAAATCAATGTTTTTGAAGCGTGGCGGACAGCTTCGGACGCTATCCTAACTTTTGCATGGAATTCACCTTTTGTACCACACGTACCTGGATATTTTGTCTGCCTCGCACTATTGGAAGAATGAGCCTCTGCACCCACGGACGTCGCTGTTTTATTGCTCGATAAATTGTGCAGTTAAAGATGTCTAATCATGCCCGTTGTCTATTTTGCTACATTACAGAGATTTTTACAACAAATGTTACAAGTAATGCTATCTCCATCCTCTGTAAAGTATTGCCAGCACCATGATGTTCGTTTTCAAGTGTCCATATTGATTTGAATAACAACTTTACTCGAATGAAACCTGAGACATACTAGTTACAAGGGCAGCGAGCATGTTTGTCTAGCGGCGGCATTCAATTCATAAAACAACAGCAATGTGGCATATGTTGTCGCAGCAAACTGCTGTGCAGTGGCACATGCCGCCGAGCCGTCTCTCGTGAGCTTCTCGAGAATTGTTTGAGAACTAGAGGCTCGAGGAATTCTCAGTGCGCTCGAGTCGCCGCACCTCGCCATCCCATCACTGATTCTGGTTGTTTTATGTTAGATGGAAGATCGTTTACATATATGAGAAGCAATAGTGGACCTAAGATTGAGCCTTGGGGAACCCCATATGTGATTGATTCCTCCCCAGTCAGAATTATGTCCCGGACTATATTGGTTGAATTACTAAGTAAAACTTTCTGCATTCTTTTGGTCAGATATGGCATTAACCATTACCAACAATCTCATAACACTCCAGTTTATCTAGGAGTATACTGTGATTCACACAGTCAAATGCCTTAGACAGGTTGCGAAAAATACTGACTGGCATCGTTTTATTATTTAATGGTTGAATGAATGTGTAAATGGCATTCTGAGTAGAGCAACAGAGTATTTTGAATATAACATGTCAAGGAAGTGAGTGTGCTCCTCTTAGAACCTTCTGACAGCATTAAGTATTGCCGTCACAGTCTTTTTTAAAAAAGTGACAGATCGCTTCAAAGGTTCATTTTTTACTGTCCATTGTACATTAAATATCTGGATGTACTGACTGCTTTGAAATCAGGTCCAAATAACAATGAGCAATTATATTTTTAAAATAAAGTATTTGTAAAACTCAAATAACTAGGAAGTCGTGACGGAGTGGAGTTTTCTTCTCTTTTGTTTTAAGAAATTACAGAATATTATTTAAGAGGGGAATAAAGAACTGATAAGTGCTGCATCCAAAGTATGACAGTAGACTTTTTCTGAACTATCTATTGTTACAGAATGGTGTGAGAAGCAGTGATTTGTAAATGTTAGACACAGGGCCACATGGACACAGATCTGGGTGACCTGGTGATTCACATCTATGAGTGCCATACGAAACGAGACCAACAGTGTAGTCTGTGCATGACCTACTGAAATAACGTATGATCCCGTTACAGGTGATCATAGCACCATCAACCTCATTTACTGTTGTAAAGTAGCAACATATTCGAAAAAGACTAAGAAAAGAAATAGATTAGGACAGATACATCACTCCAGATGTGTACGTGCAGGTAACAGCAGGGTATGATACAGCAATGTACACAATTCCAGATAAAGCTGAATGTAAAATGTATTTTATGTATGATGCAAGCACTGTTTCTGATGTTAAATGAGGACCAATACTCTTGTAGGCAAGTCCCGATCACTGCACGATTGTGAGACCCATTGCTCAGAGTGGCAGGTGGTTAGTCAGTTTTAACAGAGAGAAAAGTACATAAGTTATGAGAGGCCTTGGTATCCTATTATCAAAAACATGTAATGATACTGACATGGATTTTTGAGGACTCTCGCATTGTCTTGAATGAAATAACCATATGTACTTTCATTAGTTGTTAGTTTTCTGAACACAGGCTGTAATGTACTGTTCATGTATTCATCAGAAATCATGGACTGATGGAAAAAAATCAATCTCATAATTTGTGATGGACTAATTACATACAAATTCTTGTTTTCACAACATGCAGACACTATGTGTAACTGGTGAGGATTTTCCGCACCCAATGTCAACTGTTCTGTGACTTTATGTAACTGAAGCTATGCTTCATTGAAAAAAGATCAGTTCAAGATCAAACTTGACAGATTTACTCCTACACATACGTACACACTTTGCAAGCCATCATACGGTATTTGGCTGAGAGTGCCTTGTTCCGCTACTAGTCATTCCCTCTATTGTTCCACTGACAGATAGAGCGAGGGAAAAATGACTGCATATATGCCTCCGTATGAGACCTAATTTCTCTTACAATGTATGCTGGCAGCAGTACAATCTTTCTATAGTCATCCCTAAAGCCATTTCTCTAAATTTTCTCTATTACATTTTGCAGAGTGGATAATGGCTTCCCTACTGGGATTCCCATTTGAGCTCACAAAATGTTTTCGTAATACTTGCATGTTGATTGAACCTAACAGTAACAAATATAGCAGCACACCTCTGAACTGCTTCAATGTCTTTCTTTAATCTGACCTAGTCAGGATTCCAAACACTAGAGTTGTACTCAAGAACAGGTCATGCTAGTGTCCTATATGGGGTCTCCTTTACAGGTGAACCACTCTTTCCTAAAATTCTACCAATAAACCGAAGTCTTCTCTACTACTGACCTTACATGCTCTTTCCAGTTCTTATCACTTTGCAATGTTACATCTAGATATTTAATTGGCATGACTATGTCAAGCAGCATACATACAATACCGTATTCAAACATTAAGGGATTATTTATTCTACTCATCCGCACTAACTTACATTTTTCTATATTAAGAGCATGCTGCCATCCATTGTAACAAACAGAAATTTTGTACAGACCATCCTGAACCATATACAGTCATGTAATGAAGATACTTTTCCATTACCACAGTGCCATCAGCAAACAGTTTCAGTTTCCTGCTCACCCTGTCCATCAGATCACACTCTCTGGGCACTCCTGATGATATCCTTGTCTCTGACCAACGCTCACCATCCAGGACAATACACTGGGCTCTATTACTTAGTAAGTCTTCACAGCATTCACATACCTGGGAACCTTTGTTGACAGGCTGCAGCGAAAGTGACATGTCAAATGCTTCCCACAAATCTCAGAATATGGCATCCACCTGTTGCCCTTCATCCACGGTTCACAGGATATCACGTGAGAAAAGGGCAAGCCGAGTTTCAAACGAGTGATGCTTTCTAAGCCCCTGTTGATTTGTGGACCGAAGCTTTTCTGTCTCGAGGAAATTTAATACATTTGAACTGAGAACATGTTAAAGAATTCTCCAGCAAACCAATTTTAAGGATGTTGGTATGTAATTTCGTGGGTTTGTTCTTTTATGCTTCTTTTAAACAGGAGTCACCTGCTCTTTCTTCCAGTCACTTCGGACTTTGTGCTAGACGAGAGATTTGTAATGCAAACTAACTAAGGGGCCAGTGGTGAAGAGTACTTTTTAAACCTTAACTCTATTTCTATCTGGACCTGGTGACCTGTTTGTCTTTAACTCTTTCAAGTGTTTCCCCTACACCGGGGACGCCTATTACTATGTCCTCCACACAGGAGTCTGTGCAACAGTCAAACTCTTGCATGAATGATTTCTTAAATGTGAAATTTAAAACTTTGGCTTTCCTTTTGCTGTCTTCTATTGCCACAACAGATTGCTTGATGAATAAATGGATAGAAGCCTTTGACCCGCTTAGATATTTTACATAGAACCAAAATTTTCTTGCGTTTTTGTCCAGATCTTTTGCTTTTCAAAAGTGCTCAATTTGTCTAGCTTAACCTGCTAAAACTGATAAGACACCTGCTAAACACTGAATGACAGGCCAGAAGTGGTGCTCAGAGCTTGCTTATGGTATATTGGTTGCCCTGCAATGATGGAGACAATGTTCGCATCATATGTTAAACACCCTTTACATCATAAGCTTTAATCATGTTGAAAGTATCACTTCTTAGCATGCGATGACTACATAGAACTGCCATGGTTTTTTTAAAAAAAAAAAAAACACCCACACACACCCTGTTGAACAAAATGAAATGAATATGTAGGTTTAAAAAACAAATTCCAAAAATTTTTAAATTTTATTTCTACCACCTGCATAGGTTGTTCTTCAGTTTTTTTGAAACTATTTCTGTGTATAATTGCTGCAAAAGGTCTCAACAAACCTTACCTGCTTCCATTACCTTCCGTAGATCTTTTTCAAGCAATGCAGCCTGTTTATCTATTTGTTTCTGCTCTCGTTCTAATGCTTCCAGTTCATTTTGTATGTAGTTATTTACATCCTTTCCACACTAGAAATAAAAATTGTAAATCAGTATAGAACAGTATGAATATGGAACAAAAACCATTTATGTCCACTTGATTTGGAAGTACAAACCCCTCTTTGATGAGCGTCTGGAGACTTTTCTGGTGAAATTCTATCCATAAGAGCAGAAAATGAATGAAGTGGTGATATCGCTGGTTTATTAGTGTTTGCTTCATCCATAATATTTTGTGCAACATGACTATTATCAGAGGTCTCCAAAACCTTCGTAGGACTTGTCGGACTTTTCGTTGGACTCCATGGCGTGATGTTACCATTCTGCTCATCCTTTAGACAAAATTAATTCATTTATGTGGTTGGTAAAAACTGTGTAATTCAAATAAATGTTTCTAAACTAAAGAAAATGTGTTAAAAAAATTTGAAGTGGCACAATTGTAAAGGACAGTAACTTTTACACTAAATACACTGCTGGTGCTTCACAGTCCATTACAGTCAGAGAGAAAAGTTGTCAATACTATATCAATAGAAAACTTAACTCTGGGAGAAAATTTTGTCCTTAAATTTCTACTAATACTTGTTAAAGCATAGGTGAACAATTTAGCAGGGTGCGCAGCAAAATATAACCCCAAATGACAGTAAGCAAAAATATATTCTGCAAAAAGTAATTAAGGAGAATGGTGTAAAGAATCTTGGGTATAAGCTGAAATAGAAGCAAATGTTTAATGCTAACAGTCATTTATGGATGCAGTGTCAAGGTGTGTCAACCAGTATATTAAAAAAGGTAACATTCATACACTTAGAAAAAACATGCAATTCTATCACTGCTGCAATAGGAGATGATCATTATTTTTACATACCTGTTTGCTATTCAGCATTTTTTTATGGAGCAGCAACATGACTTCTACTCTATAGATGACTTTATGATTTCCAGCTTAGGATAAAGGGTACATAATACTGTGCGTTATTTTTGGTGCTTGTGTAGGTTTGTGTGCAAAAAAGGTAATACTTATTGTTTTGCAATATGCTTAATGTATGCCGATTATGTCTGTTGTTGCCAAGGAAAGAACATGGAAGTGATAATTTAACTAGCATCACTTAAGGTTTGGCTGATGAATTGATCTAGCATATGTGAAGAAGACAATGAAAGCATCACAAGTTAAGGAAATTTAGGGCACAGCATAAAAATGCAAGGAACTCTAAAATAAGCTAGAATAAAAACAGAATCAGAGAAGAAAATATCTATTGCTACACAGCAGTCACGAGAAGCACGTAGGCCAGCAGCCAAAGGAAAAAATTCATTCAGAGGAACAGGTAACAAATTTTAAGAAACCAATTGCTAGTCTTAGTCATGTAGCTAAAGAGGTAAGAGATTTAAATAAGCAAGGAACAGATCTATCAACAGAAAGAAGAATATGGCAACCATCACACAAAGGATAATTGATGTGACTGATGGGTTAGAAGTTCTAGTGTTGCATTCGAAATTCAAGCACACAATATCAAAAGAAATTAAACAAACATGTACCTCCAATTAATCACATAAGAATGGGGGTATGTGAAACCACAGTGACAGACAAAATTTTTGATGACAGTGTTGCTGTTTCCATACTTCCAGTTGAGATTCCTGGATTTCACTAAAGCTTGTATCAGTTCTTTTAATTAAATCTGACATGCACTACACTTCTTTGTACTCTTGTAGTACTCACTATCAAGTCTGGTGATAATGGCTACTGAGAGTTAAATGATAAGAAAAAGTATATTCCACTCCGAAGCACTGCTTACAGTAGTGCAACAAAGGTTGGTACTTATGTAAATAAAAAAAACTGTTTTGAAAAATATGAAGCTTTTATAAAGTTTTGTTAACTAATTTGAAAATCCTGCAAGATATCACATACAGCTGGACACAAAATGTTAGGCACAGGAATCACAGACTAAGATATGAAAATATAAGTTCTCTCTTCACGAAATATTACTCGCATCTTTATAATGCTGTGGCAGGAATCTAATGCAAGAAGACTCACTGCTTGGGGCAATATGCTCATTGCATATTGCACCATGACACCCACATAGGCAACACCACCCACCTGCTGGTTCGTGACTGAGTTACCGAAACGAGAGGCATACTGACATGCAGTGTACACAACATTCGTGTCGGCCACATCACAATACACCCACTTTGGTACATTTAAATACTGGCTGCTAGGTCAGGCAGGTCATCTGGTCGAATTGGCAAGTCATGTCAACGTCCAGTACGGCCTCAGCTTCAACCGTGAAGCCAATACTGCCCCATCACTTAACACTTCTGAGATTGAGTTCAAGTCTCAAGGCATAACGTTTTAATGTATTATGTCTTTACTACTACTGAGTTGGTTCATAAGTTCATAGCATTTTCTGAAGTTCAATGAACACAACAGATACACATAACATAGAATTTAGTCATCAATAATATATTCTCATGCACTATTTACAACAGTCTGCCAATGCTGGAGTAACTTCCCGATTCTGCAATGATAGAAATCACGTGGTTTTGAGGCAACTTGCTGAGCCATGGTCGAAGTGCATTTTCATCTGGGAAGGAAGTTCCTTGGAGGCTGTTCAATATAGAATGGAAAAAGGTGAAAATCCAAGGGCACAAGATCAGATGACTTCCCAACGCAATTCCTGTAACTGTTTGTCAGTCCAGCAGAATGTGGGTGGGCATTATTGTGGAGTAGTATCACTTCACACAGTCTTCCTGATGGTTGTTTTTAGATTGCATCAGCAAGATTCCCAGTTGTTAAGAGTAAATGTCAGCAGTGATGTTTACACCATGGAAAATCAATTCAACAGTACTCCACACCATCACTGTTCCACCAAATGCACAACATTAACATTTTTTGAATGTGCGCATGTCTTTGTAAGGAGAGTTGCTGTTTTATATGAGCAAAACCATTCTTTTCTTTTTCTTATGTTAGAATGAAGATGTCATTTCTCATTACAAGGAATGATACAGGATAAGAATGATTGATGATGTTCATGAGCCAACTGAAGACCAGCAAGCAAAGCTGCCCCCCCCCCCCCCCCTTTTTTAAACTGGCTTTGAACATGCAATATCCATACTCCTGATTTTTGAACCGTCCCCCATGTAAATGTTGCATGGTGGTAGAATGATCACAGTTCAACACATCTGCCAGTTATTGAGTACACTGATGTCGATCATTGAGGGTTAATGTGTTTAAATGATCTTCATCAAACCCCGGCAGTCTTCCTGAACATGGAGACACACTACTGTCAAATCAGTCCTCCTTAAAACGAGAAAACCATTTTCTTGCAGTGCTCTGTGCAGTGGCATTATCCCCACACATGGCACAAATATTTCTGGCAGTTGTAACCCCTCTACTAAACTCAAACAGAAGAATACCTCAGAAATGTTCCTATTTCTCCACTTTTCTAGCATACACAGCTCCTTTCACTATCTCTAAGTGACAATACAACAATACGCTAACTCAAATAGCAACACTGAAGTACAAATAAAAAATGACAATTGATACATAAACCAATAGCAACTGGAATACCAACATGCAAAACAAAAACACTACAAACTTGTGCACCAGTCTAATACATTTATTCACATTAAATTTTGCAAACAGAATCCACATATATTAGCCAATGTACCAGCAAAATTATGTCATTGTAAAACACATGGTTCAGAAGATGTCTATGGTCATGGGCCAGAGCCCAAGTGCAACTCGAGCCTGTCATGAAAGTGATATCCTGAAGGTCTTTCTGGCTAACTGAGTCTGATTTTGAAGTAGTACACTGCCCTGGGTAATAACATGGCAATGCTCATGGATTAAGTCACAAAGTACAGGTGTTAGTATATTTCTGCAGACAAGTGGCATACAGCTTAGACTACTTACAGACTGTCAGCAGTCTGGAATGCAAGGCCAGTTTGCGCTGATGAGCCAGAAAGTTTATGCGATGAAGTGTTGAGGCAGGCTCACAATTATCTTAGCAGCGCATGGATGTTGTCTACCTACTGGCATCATTTTGTGGAAAATTATTGATGGAGGATGCACAAGTAGGACCTGAAGCAATATGTGAAAACTGCATACCCACTGCATAAATGGCTGAGATCAACCTTCAGCAAATTGTATTACAGCAACTACCGGAGGTCAACAGACGTTTCCAAATGATTGGTATGGATATCCTCAGACCATTTGCACAGACACTGATGACGAATTAATGTATACTAACAACAACTGATCATTTTACGGAACATAGTTCTTATTATAGAAAACAGCAATCTATAATTATTATAAATAAACTGGAAGCAGTCTTCATCGCATAAAGTTTTTAATGTGGTGACCGATTCTGATCTTATTATAACTGTCTGCTGGAGGCGGCAGCACATGGCAACCCTCTTGCTTGTGGCTGGTGGTGTACTGCCACAGACTGTTCTGAAGATGATTTTATAATAAGATCGAAACCGGTCTCCACAGTAAAAAATTTGTGTGTTCAAGACTGCTTCCAGTTTATTTACAACTGATCACTTTTCGTGTTATTTGGCTATGACTGTTGTGTCAAGCCAGTAGGCAGAGAAGCAGCTGATGCAATGGTGAACCATTTTGGATCACTGGAAACTGACAATTTATCCGGGCACCTATTACATGTCAGAGTTAATAAAACAATTATGAGGTGTGATGAAACTGGAACAGGGAATTTTTACTTTTCTTAAAAATCTTTATTTATTCATCAACTTTGTCCCCTTCAAAGTAAGAGCTTTTTTCCAATCTTGGTTGCACTTCAGGAATTCATTTTTCTTTATGGCATTCAGCTCCTTCAGCAATTCTGTTTTTATCCCGTCAGTGGTGGTAAAATGATTACTTTTCATGGTTACTTTTTAGCCTCAGGAACAGAAACATTGCAGGGGGCCACGTCCAGCAAATACGGTGGCTGAGGTAACATAATTGCTTTGTTTATTGCCAAAAAATCATGAGCAAGCATTGAGGCAATTTAAAAAAGTAGTTTAGCCACAACTCTTGTCATTTTCTTCAGACTGCTTCAGGATCATACAAATGGCGCACAACTTCCAGGTATTATTCCTTATTGACCGTACAGCCATAATGCAGGAACTCATGATCCACTATCCCATTGTAATTGAGGGAAAAGGTGAAAAGAACCTTCACCTGTGATCAAAATAGTTGATTTTTTTTTTTTTCTCGTCTCTTCAGGAAGTTTTCAATGGAACGAATGGGCCTTTGTTTCACTGTCATACCTACATACCCATGTTTTGTCATCTGTTATAACAGACCTCCTTTAGAAGTTCTGGATTATTGTAGACTTGATTCAGCAATTTCTGAGCAATGTCTACATGACATCAGTTTTGTTAAATATCCAACAATTTTGGAACAAATTTTGCTACTACATGTTTCATGCCCAAAACACCTGAAAAAATTGCTTGAAATGAGCCAAATGATATGGTGAAATCATCAGCAACCCCTCTGATGGTGATTCAGCATTTTCCCTCAACCATTTTCTTTACTTTTTCCACACTGTCATCAGTAACTGATGTGCTAGGGCGTCCAAGGGCAGTCATCATCATAAACAACTTCTCGACCCTCTTTGAAAGGTTTACATCACTCCAAATCTTGTATTATTCATAGTAGAGTCACCAAAAGGCAGTCACCATTTAGATTGCGATGGTGTATTTTATTCCATTTTTCAAGCAAAATTTAATGCAAATTCTGGGATCCATATTCTTTGAAAGAAAAAATTCACTGAGCACCCAAAAACATTTACAACCTTTTCGACTGTCAACAAAGAACTAAATATTCTAAACAGCTGAAAATGTAATAATACATCAGGACCGCATGTACCAAGAAGATGAAGTTTGAAAATCTGATGTATAAAGCCCTCAAAATTAAAAATCCTTGTTACTTTATGATCACATGTCTTACGTTTTTTGCAAGATCTAATGGGAGAACAGAATGAATGTAAAGAAGCACAGGAAAAATGTTGAGTTGTTACGTGAACAGTGTCAGCCACCTTAGCTGGGTGGTCAGTGCATCCGACTGCCGTGCAGCGGGGCCCAGGTTCAATTCCTGGCTAGGTCAGAGATTTTTCTCTGCTCGGGGAATGGGTGTTGTGTTATCATCATCATCATCATCATCATCATCGTCGCCCAATGTGGTGTCAAGTGAAAAGACTTGTAACTTGATGAAAGAACTTCCCCAGACGGCCATCAATGCCATACCATCATTTCACTCCATTTTATGTGAACAGTTGCCGTAGTGACAGGGATGCTCTCTACTGTATTTCTATAACTCAAAGGTACACCGAAGTAGAGGAGTATTACCGTACAAGGTCATTTTTAGTCCCCTTTAGAACTGTCTGAACCACTTCCTGGGTAAGATGTATCAGCTGTACATTATTTACCAAGAGGTTGAGGGGTATTTGGTGGTAGGTTCAAACAGCAAATACAAAAGAGCTGGGCTTGCAGGAAGAGATACAAAAAGAGATGGCCAAGCTGCCCAAGTACCAAGTTCGACAATGTGTAATGAGTATTGTTGGTAAAACCCTTTGTTCCAATGGGAAAAACAAAGAAATTCATTACACAGTACCAAGGGCCTTACTTGGTAACCAAAAGACCTCTCTGGTCAACATTAAGTTACAACTCCCAACCTGTTATGTACTATTGTGGTGCACATAGGAGCATTTAAAGGTGGCTGAAAACCCTGCCTCAGTTGCAGGTGGCTTCCTCCAAAGGGGAGTGAGTGAAACAGGGGAGAAGAAAGACAAGGCCCAGCAAAAACAAATTAGCCCTATGATTACTCCAGCTTATCCATATGCTCTAGGGCCGTGGTGTGGTCTAGTGAGCTAACTGAGGATTTTCTCTTCCTCTACGGCACAATATATATGCAAAATTTATCTGTGCTTTCTCATATTAGTTACTGTGTGTGTGTGTGTGTGTGTGTGTGTGTGTGTGTGTGTGTGTGTTTGTTTTTTATGATTATATTTGTGCACATTAAGAAATAGTGATATTCAAATCATAAAAAGTATTATATTTATGAAGGAGGTTTATAAGAAAGCATAGGGGAAACATTTTTCTGTAGTTAAAAAATGTGTGTGTAAAATGTTAAAGGAAATTTTAGGTGAGACTTCTATTTATGAGAGATGTGTAATATTGTTAATGCTACAAAGAAATTTAGCACCAATGATTTCAAGCTCAGTAATGTGTACATGAATGTGCTGAACTCAGCAAAGACAGTTAATAATGTTATTTTCAAATCATATTTAATAGATAATATTAGTTGAGATATTTTTATGTCTGAAAATGTACTGCTGGCTGCAACTGACCAGCACTTGTAAAGGGTAGGCCCACAAGGCTCTTTTCAATGGCAGACCCAGCAGCTGTCATGTGCATATGCTATGACCAGGGTCATTAAGCAACATGGAATGATCAGAACTGCAAAGGCAGGGTCTGATAATAACCAATGGCACTCATTGTGACATCTTGGGTCATCTGTTCCTGCTAACTGCCACCATTACTGGAACCACATCCATAAATACCACCTTTTCCTTATTCTATCTACGTGCTTTTGCCTCAAAATTCTCTCTAGATAAATCCGACCTTCCTAAACGCCACCCTGGACTCAACCCTTCTCACCTCCACAGATCAAATGCCAGCCATCCAGAATGGTTGGACATTGAGGGAGCTAATACAACCACATACTTGGGAATATATGACAGCACTGTAACGAACATTAGCACAGACTCATCACATAGGGAACCTCCATATCAGTCATACTCTTAATTTTGCACTGTCTATTACTGTCTCAGAGACAGAATTGCACAGATCCTGCCCCTCACAATCTTCCACCTGGAAGTTCACACTAAGCATCAGGTCCTGTGAGGAAGTAGCTTAGTTGTTGAAGTGTTGTAGAAGGACTAAAAATAATGTAACTCAAGACTAACATAATGTGCCCACGAAGGAGTGTGAAAGTTAGCTGGTTCTAGATACAGCAGAAGAGAGAATTCGGAGAGCTGAATTTTTCCACAAGGAGAAGAGTGGTACGGTTTTTTTTTTTTTTAAAAAAAACTGGCTGGCTATAAACATTGAATACATGGAGTACAGAAAATGCAAAAAGTTGGTCGAAGCTGAGTTTTTCTGTAAAGACTGATGCTGCAATGGCAGAACAATGTGCTCCATCACATCATGAAATAATCTCAGGTGGCTACTGAAAAAATACCAAATGTTGGATCAAATAGCTGCGTTTGTGTCCCAACCACAAGATAATTTTCACAGCCAAAAATGTCTTATTTCACTGAATGCAGCCACAGAGAAGAGAGACTCTACTAGAAACGAAGTGTGTAAGTAACACAAAAAGGAATATGTACAGACTCATAATTGGTACAAATGTTTCTCATGTAGTCAAATGACACAAAACAGTTATTAATGGGTAATACTGAACTATTATTTCATGAACCACTGAACTAATTTTATATATGCTATCAGCAACATAGTAGCTAAAAGTGAAGATTAAGATTAAGATGAAGGAAAGAATTCTGTAAAGGAGTGGAAAGTTAGAAAGTGGCACCCAAGCATAAACCTCACAAAAATATTGAAATGTATGAATGTACATACATGGTGATTCAGCTGCCCCTACCAATGCTGTTTTATGCAACCTGCAATGTTATATCTGGCCTTCAAAAACCATGTGTGAGATTTTCATATTATCTTGCTTACTATGCGCAGTATATTAGTCACACAGAAGAAATGAACACGACATCTTTGTAGAAAATTTAATGCAGTTTGTCCTTCATATGCCACTGGCTGGGTCTAGTATTTACAAATTGTAAAACTGACATTTGTATAAATTTTATTTAACAATTTTGTGAATTTTAACAATATAAAATAAACAATTACATCATTGAGCTTGTGCGGCCTTCTGACTACAAAACTACTGTGCTTATAATGGTTAAGTTTGAATCGAAGGAAGGAAGGAAGGAAGGAAGGAAGGCTGACTTTAATGTCCCGTCGACATCGAGGTCATTACAGACTAAGCACAATTGCCAACTGGGCAAGGAAATTGACTATGCCCTCTCAATGGAACCATTCCAGTCTGCTAACCACTGACCACTGCACCACCTTCCTCAGTACATTTGGACTGAATTGTCAGTACAATTATTTTTAGTGTAACATTTCCAAATGTGTCTTTTCTTTCATTAACTTCATGGTCACATTATCAAAATAGCCAACTATGCTGGTAGTATAATGACCCAATCAATAGAGACCAAAAGAGTTTAAATATTGGGAATAGTTTGTGTATTCACAAATTTTTGCACAATGGCAGGAGGAAGTGCCACGAACAACATACTAGAAATCCTCACTGGTGAGGGACGAGGGTGGAGGTGGAGTTGGGTTTGAAGATCACTTTTGTATGTTTTTCTTGATTAACTCAAAAACTATGGCCTCCAGAAAAAAAGCTTTCCAGTACAAATTTTAACTACATTAAATTTCGTACAAAAATGTCTTATTCATTTTTTTCTGTAGCATTATTAGTTTGTGCATAGCAAGTGAGAGAATATGAAAATCTTGGGTGTGGTTTCTGAATGTCAGATATGAGACTATGGGTGAAAAAACTCTCCAAAAGACAAAGCTCAACTTCAGCAATAATCAGCAATAATCAACAATAAATCAACTTTAATGTGATGGTAATTTCAAATTATGGCTCTTTTATGTCACTTAGGAGACAGTTTTCTGACTTTCATAGAAATATTGATCTATTGGTTAACATTATAAAAACTATCTTACACAAATTTAGTGAGATCTGTCTACAAACAAAATGGGAAGAATGACAAACTGACAGGCTTTAGATCTACTGCCTGACTTACTTTATGCTCTGGTGATTGCACTGGAGATGATTCCTTCATTCTCTCCAAGGTCCGTGACAAAACATTATTCTGGTCATCCGATTTTTCATTCTCCCTAGAAGGACTATTATCACTAGCACCTGTGACTGTAAAAAAATTTTAAAAAATGCAACCTGTCAAGTTTCAGTTGTACAGTTTCAAGTACATAGAGATGTATTCAAAATAGAACAAAATTTCTTGTTTACCTTTGCTGTTAAACTCACTTGGTGAAGTAGGAACAACACCCATTCTTGCTTCCGCAATAAGCTTTCGTGCTCTTTCTCGTAACTGTTGCTGCCTCTCCTCATCATCCTGTAACACCAAGAAACAGTAAAATGTAACAAATTTATAAGGACTGAGTGATTTCTCATCATTGTTTTTAACTGGATTTTTAAATTACAATGTAATTTTATCTACAAAATATTGATTGAGAGTTGTGGTAGTCATACAAGAGTGTTTTAACATTGTGCATGCATGCTGTGTGCACGCGCGCGCGCGCGCACACACACACACACACACACACACAACACGCACACCTGTACCTCTATATTGTGCTGGCTGTACCTAGAATTCTGAAACTTCTGAAACTGGAGTTTGGCTGGTTGACTAGGGTGGAGACTGCGTCAGATGGGGTGGTTAGAGGAGGAGGGGACAAGCAGGAAGAGGGGGGGGGGGGAGTTTGGGACAGACAGCTAGCAGCTCAGCAGGATGCAGCAGGTGTGCAGACTAGGAATGTGGGAGGGAGGAGTGGCAGGTGCACAGGATAGCCATGCAACACACAGGACCAGAGACAATGAGACTCAGAGCATGATGAAGGTGATGTGGAGCAGTGTATTAGGAAGGGGTGAGAGGACAGAGGAAGGGGAGACAGTTGGGTAGAGGGTGTGGGGTCAGGGGTTAGCTGAGAATGAAGCCAGGCAGATTAGGGGAACGAAGGATGTGTTGCAAGGACAACCCCCATGTAAGTAGATCAGAAATGTTGGTGCTGGAAGGAAGAAACCGTATGGCACACGTTGTGAAGCAATGCTTGAACTTTAGCATGTTACGCTCAGCAACATGTTACATGACTGGGTGGTCAACTTCGGTCTTGGCTACAGTTTGGTGGTGGCCATTCATTCTGGCAGATGACTAGCTGGTGCCAATGTCCACATAATATGATGTGCAGTGACAATTAATATACAATATGGATGCTTTCACAGGTGGCTCTGCCTCTGATGGGATATGATAAGCCTGTGACATGACTGGTGTAGGATTTGCTGGGTGGATGAATCAGGCATGTCTTACACTTGGGTCTTCCGCATGGGCATGATCCATGTGGCAAGGGGTTGGGAGTGTGAGTGCCATAGGGATGCACCAGGATGGTGTGCAGTTTGGGTGGGCGATGAAATGCTACTTTGGTTGGGGTTGGAAGGATCTTAGGTAGGATGTCCATTTCTGGGGCATGACGATAGACTTGTGAAGAATATGGTTCAGTTGCTCCAGCAGTCTGGGCTGATAATAGGTGATGAGGGTGGCGCTTCTTTGCAGCTGATTCTTGGGGGGTGGCGGTTGGGGTGGGGGAGGGGGTTAGGGGTGTGTGAAGTAATGGCATAGGAAATGGTCTGTGGTCCGCATTTGAGGGTTAGTACCTGCCATGAAGATGTTTAGCGTGCTGGACAAAGGAATCCCCGTCACTACAGACATGCCATCCACAGGTGGATGAGCTGTGTAAGAGTTGTTTTTTGGTGTGGAAAGTGTGACAGCTGTCAAAATGCTGGTACTGTTGGTAGTTAGTGGGTTTAATGTGGACAGGGTTGTGGATGGTACCATCAGAGAGGTGGAGGTTAATGTCCAGGAGAGTGGCATATTATCCTAAGTATGACCAGGTGAAGCAGATGGGGGAGAAGGTGTTGAGGTTATGGAGGAGTGAGGCCAGAGTGTCTTGACCAGTGAAGTGTATGAGGAATGAGATAGTGTGTTTTGAGTTGGAAGGTCTTCTGGAGAGGTAGTATTTAGCTGTGGCAAGGCCATGGGCATGAGGGCTGTTGATGTATAGTGAGGTAGCACAAACAGTGATGAGAAGAGGTCCAGGAGGTAATGGGGTGCATATTGGTGAATGAAGCAGTTAATATCTTTCAAATACAGGGAGACAACAATTTACCCACAAGAACAACTCTGAATGGAATATAACAAAAAATTATGCACCACAATGCACATGAACAGATCATACAGGAGATAAGGTAAGGGACAGATTGTGCTTCAGTGCCCAGAAGGATGACAATGCTGGTGACAAAACAAGCTTGTAAAGACACAGACAACAGCTGAGAAGCCAAGTTAGAATTTGTTGTGGAAGTTAGGATCCATAGTTAAACTTAATCTTATGGTAAGATTATTTGTGGTAAGGATAGAAGAAACTGCTACAGTCTTCTTAAATGGACACACTGTTACAGTTTTCATTTGTGGGAATCAAGATGGTGACATTAAATCTTGGATGTGTTCTTTTCTAGTTTATGTCCAATATTTCTACATCACAAAGAAAACAGAGAAACAACTTAAACTGTTTGAGGTGATAGTATGAGTTAAGAAAAGAAAAACAGTGTGTTGGAGTCTATGGGGCAACTGGCAATAAAATCAGCTGAAAAGAGAAGAAACAAATGAGTGAGCAACAAAAAAACTCAAAGATGACAGGGACCATGAAAACAGCTTTCAACTTAACCAAACCTGATTCACACTATCTACATAACATAGCTGTCTGGCAGTGTAACAGCCAGAAGCCATCTTGCTCATAAAATTTGTGATAACCTCCACTACAAAACCTATGTTATAGACCAAGTTGTTATCAGTTTTTTGAATTCAGTCAGTGTGTAGTATCACTTAAGTAATAAAATCAAGAACTTGCTTAGGCCACCAAACAATATTGTGTCTTATTTTTATTAATAATTTGGTACAGTCAATTTACATTTGAATTCAAAATTCTTACTGGAATCAACCTTGTCATTAACACATGCATTATAGTCTTCACAGATTTTACAACTTCCATTGTTTGAGTGTGAATTACTGATATCATTTACCAAGCAGACAGATTCTCGCTTGTGTGGCTTAAAGAACATGCAGGGTGTAGATCTAAGTCTGATTTAGAGAAAGTTAACAAGTTACTGGTGCTTCAGTCAATATTTATGTGGTCTATATTTTCTGCATTTGGCTACTAACATCATTACCAGAAAATATACAAAGGATGATCAAGAATTTTCTGTTTGAATGCCATACAGTCCAGAATCATGCAAAATCATAGTGTGCATTGAGGCAATCATCCCTCTGATACACCAGATTGAAGATACCTGCTGCATGAAGAAGTCCATAACTGCCTGCTGCACATCATCAGACAGGAATTTTTTGACACCTCAAGGCTTTTCTTAATGGACCGAAGGCATGATAATTGCATGGGGACTATAAGGCAGGTACTCAAATGTCTCAAACATGAGTTGGCGTAACTTCTGCATTATGGTATTTGCGATATGGGGATGTGTCTTATCATGAACTTGCCGCAATATTCCAACACAATGGTTTTTCAACAGACATGCTGCCTCATGCATATTCTTCATTCTCTAAAGGATGTTTAGGCAGTGTCTGCCCTTCAGCAGCCAAGAAAAGAATAACAGCACAATGGTCCTGTTTGGACTTGTCATTAGGTCATAATGTTGTATGATGTATCATGTGGCGTAACTTGCTGTGACAGAGAGAGAGAGAGAGAGAGAGAGAGAGAGAGAGAGAGAGAGAGAGAGAGATATTGTTTATTACTCTGTGGCGGTCAGCGCTCACATAATTATTCTTAGGATATAGAGTTTTTTGTTCTTGTTAACAGTAATTTTACGAGAGGAGAGCCATTCTTGTGATGTAAAAATCGACGCCATTGGGAGTTTTTGATTCACATTGTAAAATATAAGTGTATATGGAAGGAAATCAGTTAATAGAACAATAAAATATTGTTCATTTCAAGAAGGTACGTGTTATTACACACCCAGCAATATACTTCTATTGTGATTTACTAATAAACATCAGCTTGAGAACAGTTCTGACGGGAGCGTTCAGTTCTAATGAAATAGTTCGATGTTTTCTCCAGAAAAGAAGTCACTTCATGGATCATTCAAATCCACAATAGTACCTGGACATTTCTCAGAACTGAAAGCAATCTGATTGCTATGCAACAAAGCCCCGAAGAATATTTCTCCGTACTTTGGTTACCACTTTCAGCTCAACACGGTATCTGCAGCATCTGGAGCAGATTTCTACAACAGCGGAAGCGTGTAATCGCTATCAGTTTCACACACCGCCCTGTGTATGCTGTATGTATTTACCCACAACAGTGAACATACAGTTACTCACACACACAGAAAGACAATACTAGGTGGTGTGGGGAAACATTCAGTATAAAGGACCTGTAGAGCTAAACAGTAATTAGCCTAGTAAGAAAGGAGTCTTTGAGTCTTTATAGTTGCCCTAGATCATGTTTCCACATTTAACGTACGCATGTCAGAAAGACACAAATACTACATTAATCCCTTGTCTACACGTCATGTCAGTGTTTATATACTCACATCCAAACCATTTATATACTCACATCCAAACCATGCTACACTGCATATACACTGCATCAACTACCACAAATGGAAACTTTTTTTATCATTCCTTACAATATAAGTGGTAAGCAATACAAAATATCTGGTAGTACTTACATCATGTTTTATCAACAAGTACTGGTCAACATTCTCAATAAAAAAAGACAAATGATAGAAAGGGTCGTTATAATATTTTACTGCAAATTATTCAGTTACATGATATCGGTTCCACCCCTTTAAAATACACACACACACACACACACACACACACACACACACCTCATCCCAGTACCATCATTTCAACAGAAAAACTTATTTTTTTCCCTCATAGTACGTTTGAATTTTATTCTGAAGGTTATGTCTGTTTCTGTCTTTCTGAGGTAAAATATATTCAGGCTACATAGTAGCTTATGGCGGATGAATTTTACTAATATTCTAATATTTCGCAAAAGGTGAATGCTTCCAAAGACAGGGTCACACCAAACCAGAGGCAAGGAGATACATTGTGAAACAGAAAATTAAACTGAGATATGAGTTAATTATCATGACCTGCTCTGGTTTAGCTCACTTCTGTAGTAACATATGAAACTGCTGTGTATGCCATTAGCAAATATGAATAATTTTTGTATGTTAATCCTGAAACAACTGCTTTCGCACATATAATGGTCATTATTTTATACAACATTTCCAGTATTAATACGTGTAAACTGCAGTTCATTTAAAAGGAAAAATGACAACCAAATTATACATACCTTGACTGGTGACTGAACTGTTAAATGGCTGTTAGTCCCACGAATTGTTACTTCTCTTCTGGCTTGTTCCAGGAGCTGACGAGCACGCTCTCTCAATTCATCATGACGTGTTAGAATTTGCTGACCAAGCATCAGTTACATTATTATTATTATTATTATTATTATTATTATCATCACTCATAATGGATAATTACATATTTAGTTGTGAAGAAAACTCACATGCAGTGAATGACATATTGTTCTATTTTTCAGAAAGCAAAAAGTTAAACTTTATCTAGACAAACAAAACAATATCACTGTGTCTACAAATAAAACAGTCTTTCACAAATACAAACAATGTTACAAGCATGGCAAGGGGAGGAAACATAACTGGATGCTATAATAAGAAAGTACTCTTTTTTACTACTACAAAAATATCACACACCAGTTTAACATTCACAGCAAAGTAATTACTTACATGCCGTGTAAGTGGTTCACTATGGGCTGGTGAAGCAGGCTGGTCCTGCAAGTCTGGATTCTCTTTGTTCATCTTTGTGTCATATGATTTAACAGATTGCTGAAAACAGAAACAAAGCCCATCAAGGTAGCTATCACTAAACACATTAAGGGATTTCTTCTTACATATTTCTCACAAATGTGGACAGCAATTTTCCAAAGACTGCAGGCATATCCTGTAGCCAAAGAACAAACAAACAAACATACTAATTTAGTAAACACAAAAGAGGAAGTCAGTGACAACTATGCTGTTACAGCTTCAACAATGACAGGGCTTCACCGTCTCTCTTCTCTCACATGCATTTAAAACACAATACACTTCAGAACAGAAAGGTACCATGTGTGCAAAGCAGGATTACCTTTCTCATTACGGAGTGGAGCCTTCCCTCGAGGTCATACAGCCAACAATATCAAATGGTTATCTTTAACTGAATCTGTTGAAGGAATGTGGAGGAATGTACAAAAACATTCTCCTCGTCAAGTGGGGAAAATAAATATAAATAAATTTTGCAGATTATATGGGTAAATAACATACAAAGTTCATCTCCAGAGTTTAAAAAGATGGAGCATTAATACATAAAATTTATGAATACTGTATAACAGTTTATAAATTGTGCCAAGAAAGACTGTGAGGAATGGTTCAATCGCCCTGTCGGGAAGTTACTACAAAAGTAATGAGTAATTCATCATAGATTTAAATGATGTCAAGGCCTCATTTGCAAACAAAAAGTGAACAAAGCCAGAAAGTCATAAGGAGATAAATCTGAGAATCATTGAAAGTAAAATTCTATCACTCAGACATACTGAGATAAGTGAGTGTGGAACAGAAAATCAACTAAAATGACTGAACACAAGAGAAAATGTAGGTGAATCAAATATGATTCCTGCATAATCTTACATAGAATATTTCTCTCTTTCTATCAGCAATTTATCACTGGTTACAGGAGCAATGAATCGTTCAAAGTGACTAGAAAAAGGTGATAGTCACTCTCCACTTTTCAAGCACGGTGATGGGACAAATACCCATAACTATAGGGCATACTGAAAGTATCAATATGTTGTAGAATTACAAATCATATTTTAAGTATTTGTATTATAACTAAGAGACTGAAAATCTCTTCTCAAGGAATCTACATGGATTTTGTGAAGCTCAACTCATTATGTTCAACAATGAGATAAGCACAGCATACCTTGATTTCTGGAAGATATTTGATACAGCGGCATACGAGGCACCTAATGTACAAAATAGAAGAGGATGCAATACCAGATCAGCTTTGTGGCTGGAGCAGATAAGTTCCAGCCTACAGAACTCAGCACATAAATCTTAATGAGGAGAAAGCAGCTTCAGGTGTACCCCATGGGAGAGTAATAAGATACCTGTTTTACTTTAACAACTATGTTGAAACTGACAATTTCTAAAATTATTACATTAGTGGATTGATACAAAAAAAGGGCCCTGTAACTACTGCGAAGCTATCAAGGTTATGGTCTTAATCAGCATATAAATAACCATTGCAAATGTTGTAAGTAAGAAAAATTATAAGCTGGTCATTCAGGATATCACGACACATGGTTTTTACTTTCACATTTGTTAGTTTCTCTGTCTTTGTGGGATCCTCAAGTTCCAGAAAAATTATACTCCAATCCAGACATCATTTCCAACATTACCCTCTGTATGCAAGAACTATTTACACTTCTTTTTTGCTTAATATTTCTCCCAATATTCCACGTGCATTTCTTTCCATATTCTAAGTAATTCATATGAACACTGCCATCATGTGTTTCTCCTCACCAAATGAACCACGAACCTGCTTGGATATCAACTATATTGCACAGTATATAGCAAATACTTACATTGTCTTGTGACAAGCGATAGAGGGACACCGTATTTGTTGGAGATTTCTTTTCTTCGCCATCATTTTTGGGACTGAAACAAACAACCCAAGTGGGTTCCTTTAAATACTATACTGAGGGACATCAACTACAACACATAACACAGCAATGCAGAGGTGTTCTATGCGATTTCTATACTATCCCTCATACAAAGTAATTTTTTCTTTTTTTTGGGAAACATTCCACGTGGTCTTTAAATATGTCTGCTTGTGTCTGTATGTGTGGATGGATATGTGTGTGTGTGCGAGTGTATACCTGTCCTTTTTTCCCCCTAAGGTAAGTCTTTCCGCTCCCGGGATTGGAATGACTCCTTACCCTCTCCCTTAAAACCCACATCCTTTCGTCTTTCCCTCTCCTTCCCTCTTTCCTGATGAGGCAACAGTTTGTTGCGAAAGCTTGAATTTTGTGTGTATATTTGTGTTTGTTTGTGTGTCTATCGACCTGCCAGCGCTTTTGTTTGGTAAGTCTCATCATCTTTCTTTCAGATTATATATATATATATATATATATATATATATATATATATATATATATATATATATATATATATATATATATATATATATATATAAAAACAAAGATGATGTGACTTACCGAACGAAAGCGCTGGCAGGTCGATAGACACACAAACAAACACAAACACACACACACAAAATTCAAGCTTTCGCAACAAACTGTTGCCGAAAGAGGGAAGGAGAGGGAAAGACGAAAGGATAGGGTTTTAGGGGAGAGGGTAAGGAGTCATTCCAATCCCGGGAGCGGAAAGACTTACCTTAGGGGGAAAAAAGGACGGGTATACACTCGCGCACACACACACACATATCCATCCACATATATACAGACACAAGCAGACATCTCACAAGCAGACATATTTAAAGACAAAGAGTTTGGGCAGAGATGTCAGTCGAGGCAGAAGTGAAGAGGCAAAGATGATGTTGAATGACAGGTGAGGTATGAGTGGCGGCAACTTGAAATTAGCGGAGATTGAGGCCTGGTGGGTAACGGGAAGAGAGGATATATTGAAGAGCAAGTTCCCATCTCCGGAGCTCGGATAGGTTGGTGTTAGTGGGAAGTATCCAGATAACCCGGACGGTGTAACACTGTGCCAAGATGTGCTGGCCGTGCACCAAGGCATGTTTAGCCACAGGGTGATCCTCATTACCAACAAACACTGTCTGCCTGTGTCCATTCATGCGAATGGACAGTTTGTTTCTGGTCATTCCCACATAGAATGCATCACAGTGTAGGCAGGTCAGTTGGTAAATCACGTGCGTGCTTTCACATGTGGCTCTGCCTTTGATCGTGTACACCTTCCGGGTTACAGGACTGGAGTAGGTGGTGGTGGGAGGGTGCATGGGACAGGTTTTACACCGGGGGCGGTTACAAGGATAGGAGCCAGAGGGTAGGGAAGGTGGTTTGGGGATTTCATAGGGATGAACTAACAGGTTACGAAGGTTAGGTGGACGGCGGAAAGACACTCTTGGTGGAGTGGGGAGGATTTCCTGAAGGATGGATCTCATTTCAGGGCAGGATTTGAGGAAGTCGTATCCCTGCTGGAGAGCCACATTCAGAGTCTGGTCCAGTCCCGGAAAGTATCCTGTCACAAGTGGGGCACTTTTGTGGTTCTTCTGTGGGGGATTCTGGGTTCGAGGGGATGAGGGGGTGGCTCTGGTTATTTGCTTCTGTACCAGGTCGGGAGGGTAGTTGCGAGATGCGAAAGCTGTTGTCAGGTTGTGGGTGTAATGGTTCAGGGATTCCGGACTGGAGCAGATTCGTTTGCCACGAAGACCTAGGCTGTAGGGAAGGGACCGTTTGATGTGGAATGGGTGGCAGCTGTCATAATGGAGGTACTGTTGCTTGTTGGTGGGTTTGATGTGGACGGACGTGTGAAGCTGGCCATTGGACAGGTGGAGGTCAACGTCAAGGAAAGTGGCATGGGATTTGGAGTAGGACCAGGTGAATCTGATAGAACCAAAGGAGTTGAGGTTGGAGAGGAAATTCTGGAGTTCTTCTTCACTGTGAGTCCAGATCATGAAGATGTCATCAATAAATCTGTACCAAACTTTGGGTTGGCAGGCCTGGGTAACCAAGAAGGCTTCCTCTAAGCGACCCATGAATAGGTTGGCGTACGAGGGGGCCATCCTGGTACCCATGGTTGTTCCCTTTAATTGTTGGTATGTTTGGCCTTCAAAAGTGAAGAAGTTGTGGGTCAGGATGAAGCTGGCTAAGGTGACGAGGAAAGAGGTTTTATGTAGGGTAGCAGGTGATCGGCGTGAAAGGAAATGCTCCATCGCAGCGAGGCCCTGGACGTGCGGGATATTTGTGTATAAGGAAGTGGCATCAATGGTTACAAGGATGGTTTCCGGGGGTAACAGATTGGGTAAGGATTCCAGGCGTTCGAGAAAGTGGTTGGTGTCTTTGATGAAGGATGGGAGACTGCATGTAATGGGTTGAAGGTGTTGATCTACGTAGGCAGAGATACGTTCTGTGGGGGCTTGGTAACCAGCTACAATGGGGCGGCCGGGATGATTGGGTTTGTGGATTTTAGGAAGAAGGTAGAAGGTAGGGGTGCGGGGTGTCGGTGGGGTCAGGAGGTTGATGGAGTCAGGTGAAAGGTTTTGCAGGGGGCCTAAGGTTCTGAGGATTCCTTGAAGCTCCGCCTCGACATCGGGAATGGGGTTACCTTGGCAAACTTTGTATGTGGTGTTGTCTGAAAGCTGACGCAGTCCCTCAGCCACATACTCTCGACGATCAAGTACCACGGTCGTGGAACCCTTGTCCGCCGGAAGAATGACGATGGATCGGTCAGCCTTCAGATCACGGATAGCCTGGGCTTCAGCAGTGGTGATGTTGGGAGTAGGATTAAGGTTTTTTAAGAAGGATTGAGATGCAAGGCTGAAAGTCAGAAATTCCTGGAAGGAATATATATATATATGGTTATAATAGAGGGAAACATTCCACGTAGGAAAAATACATCTAAAAACAAAGATGATGTGACTTACCAAATGAAAGTGCTGGCAGGTCGACAGACACACAAACAAACACAAACATACACACAAAATTCAAGCTTTCGCAACAAACTGTTGCCTCATCAGGAAAGAGGGAAGGAGAGGGAAAGACGAAAGGATGTGGGTTTTAAGGGAGAGGGTAAGGAGTCATTCCAATCCCGAGAGCGGAAAGACTTACCTTAGGGGGAAAAAAAAGGACGGGTATACACTCGCACACACACACATATCCATCCACACATATACAGACACAAGCAGACATATTTAAAAACAAAGAGTTTGGGCAGAGATGTCAGTCGGGGCAGAAGTGCAGAGGCAAAGATGTTGTTGAATGACAGGTGAGGTATGAGTGGCGGCAACTTGAAATTAGCGGAGATTGAGGCCTGGTGGATAACGGGAAGAGAGGATATATTGAAGAGCAAGTTCCCATCTCCGGAGTTCAGATAGGTTGGTGTTAGTGGGAAGTATCCAGATAACCCGGACGGTGTAACACTGTGCCAAGATGTGCTGGCCTTGCACCAAGGCATGTTTAGCCACAGGGTGATCCTCATTACCAACAAACACTGTCTGCCTGTGTCCATTCATGCGAATGGACAGTTTGTTGCTGGTCATTCCCACATAGAATGCGTCACAGTGTAGGCAGGTCAGTTGGTAAATCACGTGGGTGCTTTCACACGTGGCTCTGCCTTTGATCGTGTACACCTTCCGGGTTACAGGACTGGAGTAGGTGGTGGTGGGAGGGTGCATGGGACAGGTTTTACACCGGGGGCGGTTACAAGGGTAGGAGCCAGCGGGTAGGGAAGGTGGTTTGGGGATTTCATAGGGATGAACTAACAGGTTACGAAGGTTAGGTGGACGGCGGAAAGACACTCTTGGTGGAGTGGGGAGGATTTCATGAAGGATGGATCTCATTTCAGGGCAGGATTTGAGGAAGTCGTATCCCTGCTGGAGAGCCACATTCAGAATCTGATCCAGTGACAGGATACTTTCCGGGACTGGATCAGATTCTGAATGTGGCTATCCAGCAGGGATACGACTTCCTCAAATCCTGGCACAGTGTTACACCGTCCGGGTTATATAGAGGGAAACATTCCACGTAGGAAAAATATATCTAAAAACAAAGATGATGTGACAGGGTTATAAATACAAAATCAAATAGGGGAAATGCAGGAGTAGGTTTAATAATGAATAAAAATATAGGAGTGTGGGTAAGCTACTACAAGCAGCATAGTGAACGCATTATTGTGGACAAGATAGACACGAACCCCATGCCTACTACAGTAGTACAAGTCTATATGCCAACTAGCTCTGCAGATGATGAAGAAATTGATGAAATGTATGATGAGATAAAAGAAATTATTCAGACAGTGAAGGGAGACGAAAATTTAAGGGAACACCTGACAGAAATGGGGAAAGAAATACAGTAGGAGAAGAATGGCTAGCTTTGAGGGATGAAGTAGTGAAGGCAGCAGAGGATCAAGTAGGTAAAAAGATGAGGGCTAGTAGAAATCCTTGGGTGACAGCAGAAATACTGAATTTAATTGATGAAAGGAGAAAATATAAAAATGGAGTTAATGAAGCAGGCAAAAAGGAATACAAACATCTCAAAAATGAGATCAACAGGAAGTGCAAAATGGCTAAGCAGGGATGGCTAGAGGACAAATGTAAGGATGTAGAGGCTTGTCTCACTAGGGGTAAGATAGATACTGCCTACAGGAAAATTAAAGAGACCTTTGGAGAGAAGAGAACCACTTGTATGAATATGAAGAGCTCAGATGGCAACCCAGTTCTAAGCAAAGAAGGGAAGGCAGAAAGGTGGAAGGAGTATATAGAGGGTTTATACAAGGGCGATGTACTTGAGGACAATATTAGGGAAATGGAAGAGGATGTAGATGACGATGAAATGGGAGATACGATACTGCGTGAAGAGTTTGACAGAGCACTGAAAGACCTGAGTCCAAACAAGGCCCCGGGAGTAGACAACATTCCATTAGAACTACTGACGGCCTTGGGAGAGCCAGTCCTGACAAAACTCTACCGTCTGGTGAGCAAGATGTATGAGACAGGCGAAATACCCTCAGACTTCAAGAAGAATATAATAATTCCAATCCCAAAGAAAGCAGGTGTTGACAGATGTGAAAATTACCGAACTATCAGTTTAATAAGTCACAGCTGCAAAATACTAACGCGAATTCTTTACAGACGAATGGAAAAACTGGTAGAAGCGGACCTCGGGGAAGATCAGTTTGGATTCCGTAAAAATGTTGGAACACGTGAGGCAATACTAACCTTACGACTTATCTTAGAAGAAAGATTAAGAAAAGGCAAACCTACGTTTCTAGAATTTGTAGACTTAGAGAAAGCTTTTGACAATGTTGACTGGAATACTCTCTTTCACATTCTAAAGGTGGCAGGGGTAAAATACAAGGAGCGAAAGGCTATTTACAATTTGTACAGAAACCAGATGGCAGTTATAAGAGTCGAGGGACATGAAAGGGAAGCAGTGGTTGGGAAGGGAGTGAGACAGGGTTGTAGCCTCTCCCCGATGTTATTCAATCTGTATATTGAGCAAGCAGTAAAGGAAACAAAAGAAAAATTCGGAGTAGGTATTAAAATTCATGGAGAAGAAGTAAAAACTTTGAGGTTCGCCGATGACATTGTAATTCTGTCAGAGACAGCAAAGGACTTGGAAGAGCAGTTGAATGGAATGGACAGTGTCTTGAAAGGAGGGTATAAGATGAACATCAACAAAAGCAAAACGAGGATAATGGAATGTAGTCAAATTAAATTGGGTGATGCTGAGGGAATTAGATTAGGAAATGAGACACTTAAAGTAGTAAAGGAGTTTTGCTATTTAGGGAGTAAAATAACTGATGATTTTCAAAGTAGAGAGGATATAAAATGTAGACTGGCAATGGCAAGGAAATCGTTTCCGAAGAAGAGAAATTTGTTAACATCGTGTATTGATTTAAGTGTCAGGAAGTCGTTTCTGAAAGTATTTGTATGGAGTGTAGCCATGTATGGATGTGAAACATGGACGATAACTAGTATGGACAAGAAGAGAATAGAAGCTTTCGAAATGTGGTGCTACAGAAGAATGCTGAAGATAAGGTGGGTAGATCACGTAACTAATGAGGAGGTATTGAATAGGATTGGGGAGAAGAGAAGTTTGTGGCACAACTTGACAAGAAGAAGGGATCGGTTGGTAGGACATGTTTTGAGGCATCAAGGGATCACAAATTTAGCATTGGAGGGCAGCGTGGAGGGTAAAAATCGTAGAGGGAGACCAAGAGGTGAGTAAATTAAGCAGATTCAGAAGGATGTAGGTTGCAGTAGGTACTGGGAGATGAAGAAGCTTGCACAGGACAGAGTAGCATGGAGAGCTGCATCAAACCAGTCTCAGGACTGAAGACCACAACAACAACAACAACAACAACAACATATATACACTGTGTATATCTGAAATCCTCATATTCTTATATGTGATGTTACTTTCTAAAATTAATGTTCACTGAGTAGGTTACATGCCACTGATGCTGAAGAGCTTATTATATATTTTACGTTAAGATATTTTCAACATTTATGATACCCACAAACTATATGCACTTGAAAATTTGAGCCCACTAAGAATTATTTGTTGAAAGATTGATATACTTTGTTTGAAAGCCGTAATTCCCCTCTTTTTGGAAAACAGTTTCTTTTTCAAAATCATAATCTTTCAGAAGTTAAACAATGGAAAATCCAGGATGGAATAATGCCAATATTATGAAACACAATATTTTCTACTTACCATCTACACTATATGGTGAATAACAACTATTCTTTTCATAATATTGTCATTTTTCAGAAGCTATTCTCATACGAGGTTATCACAATCTAGAATTTTAGAATCTATAAATCCTATTCTTTCCAAAATTCAATGTAATAGTTTTGTTCCCCTGATGTTTCGGAATATGAAAATGTACAATCGCACTAAAATAACACGTTAGTTTACAAAATATTCTAATTAGAAATTACAAGTTTCCAGAAAATTTTCCGCGGCCTTTGATGATTGAATTGCACTCTCAACATTATGCACAATGAAGCAGTACTAGCAGTTTTTGCCATTTTTCGACCATATAGTTTATCGTTAATCAGAAAAACAACCTTCTCTAACACATATATCGGTTACCTATTTTTCATGCCTTTTAGATTATTATTGAGTGTATAACTATGAGTCATTTGTATTTTTTGCAAAAGCTTCGCTCCACATGCATCTACATAAAAACAATATGCACAAAGTCAGTCCTGTAGAATTGTATTAGGCTAAACGGAGCTTATATATGAGGTGCTGACCTGGTGTTAAGAGCCCTGATAACAACTCAAAGCACTTATTTAGTCATCGGCAAGGGAAAAAGGAGATTTGGAAGACTACTGAGGCATTGAATAAACAGGTCAGTAACCTTAAAATCTCTGTATCTGAAGAAGGAAATTACCTATTCATACACTAAGCTCTGATCATCAGAGTACAGAGGGATTCTCCTGTTATTGTGAGGGATCAACCCTATGAGCCTGTATTTCAAACAAGTGAGGTGTTGCCTAATGGGATAATCACTGTTTTTTTTAATGATTATGTATAAGGATTTATGTTTTATTGTTCCAGGTGAGTGTCCAGCTGCCTGCTCACTAGATGCATTCTGGAGGCCTACCTGGAACAGTCCACATCACTAGATCACAATGCAATTTTTATGTTCTGTTAATGTTGGATTCTACATTATCAGTCTAACCTCTCGACTGCACCTAGCTGCCATATCCTGCCGCAACATGTTCCTATACACTCCCACAAGCACCACTTTACTGGCCTCCAACCCTAACCTGCTATACCACCACCTCCTCCTCCCTCCTCCTCCTCCTCCTCCTCCTCCTCCACCACCACCCACCACCACCACCACCACCACCACCACCCAGATTGCTCCTCTCACCATTCGCAGTTGCTTTCAATCTGGCCTCAACAGCAGTTGTGTGTGAGAGCTGTGCTACCGTGTGTGTGTGTGTGTGTGTGTGTGTGTGTGTGTGTGTGCGCGCGCTTTAGAAATGGTCTTTCAGCTCAAACGTTTAGTGGTCTTCTTCTTGTACCTGTCTGCACTCGACATTTCCACTATATGGTTAGTAGCAATCTATTCTTTCCATAATATTGTCATTATTCCATCCTGGTTTTTTCCACTGATTAGTTGCAAAATTCATGCCCCAAAATGGAAATAGCCTTAATACTTACAAAAGAATTCTATAACATAAAATTCATCTCAAAATATGCAAAACTGAGACACTACAACACTGTTATCAAACCAGAATATCTTTATGAGACTGAAATACCAATTTTAAACAGAAACAGAGGAATTAAAAAATCCAAAACGAGAGAGAGAAAAATAACTGACTAAAATTTTTTTTTTAAGTTAAAATTATACTAAGAAGGAACATACAAGATTTACAGCAAATAATGAAACTGAAAAGTATACAAACATTTATTTGTATATATAGAAAAAATACAGGCTAAAATTTTACGGTACATTAAAAGAATGGAACTAACCAGATGAACTAGACACATTGTTGAACACAACTACACAAAATGACACAAAATTTTTGGGCAGAAAATTCATGACTGGATAGTTGGCCTGGTAGAAAAACTCAAGGAGACTAGAACATCTTGGTCCAACAAATGGAAAAGAACCCATTCTGAGGAAATGAAAGTAATTGGGGAGGGGGAGAGAAGAAACAAAATTCTGAAAATACCCTTTGTTGTGCATTATAATAATAATGTGCATAATAATAATAACAATAATAATAATAAACACATGTTCATTCTTATTCTCCCATAATATAATCCACTGATATTGTAATGAGGGATACAAGGCAGGAATGTGGAATCTGTGTGTCTATTTTGTATATCTACGAAACTAAAGAAAGTAAGTTTGTAAAAGTAAGTGTGTGTGTGTGTGTGTGTGTGTGTGTGTGTGTGTGTGTGTGTGTGTGTGTGTGTGTGTGTGTGTGGAGGGGTGGGGGGGGGGGCGGTTGAGGGGGAGGGGTGGGGGTTAGAGCAATATTTATTTCTGTCAATCCTACGACAGTTTGTCAGTCTTTGCATTATGAACATTTGGATATTTATCCAAAATTAATGTAATTCATAACCATGAGCACTGATTCACAATTTTGTATTTTATACTCTTCTGTGAAGGGTCAAGATAGTAAGTTAGTAATAGTTTACTTTATAGCATAATCTCACCTCTCATCTTCTTCATCTGATGCAAACGGATCAGTCAGTTGACGCCTTGTCATAAGTACTGGACGCTGAGTATTTGCTACTGGAGATTTACTCTGTAAACATACAATGAACAAAAAGAGATATAGAACAGCTACAATTATTTTAACTCATGAACCAATGCAAGTCTATAAAACTGAAACATGAACTAAGGCTCCTAGTAATATTATACAAAGGATTTGCTAATTTCTGTTATATAAGGAGCGATCAAAAACATTCTGTTCACAGGCCTTACAGTCCAGACTCAATATGCCAGTCAGGGGCAAAATTACTGAGAGCATTGGGGCAATCAGTAAAACTTCGCGTCCTGCTGCATGAAGAAGTGCAACTGCCTGTTGCACATCCTAGCCTACTGAAATCCTAGACCCTTCAAGGCTCTTTTTAAGGGACCAAAGGCGTGATAATTGCACGAGGGAGAGATCAGGACAATAGGGTGGGTGCTCAAGCATCTCCCTCTTGAGTTGGCATAACTTCAGCAATAAGAGAATAATGTGTCATCATGAAGCAGGAGCACCACTTGTCACGTATCATTCCACAATGGTGGTTTTTGACAGACATGATGCCCCATACACATTCTTCATTATCAGATGGATGCCCACCATGTTTGTAATTTGGCAGCCAAGAAAAGAATAACAGCACAGTAGCTTTGTTTGGACGCATTTGGCAATAACACCACCACAGTTCATGTTTCCACATTTACCACACGTGCGTCAGAAAAACGCAAACACCATGCTAAAACCCTGCCTACATGTTGGTGCTTTCATAACCACATCAGAGTTGTGCTACATTGCATATATGCTGCAGCAACACCCTCAAATGGAAAGTTTTTGATTGCCCCTTATATAAGGTGACTGAGGCAAAGTCAGAGAAGTCACATTGCTGCTAGATTCTCCCAACACACTGTTCTTGCTTTAGGCCCAACAGAATGCGTTTCTGTGTACAGAAAAGAACTATTTGTGTGATCATCATCAGCACTATCAGTGGACTCTCACTGCATAGTTTTCTATAAACTCAAACAAACTGAGTTTAAGAAACAAAGACTGGTGGGGAAAAGAAAAAGGTATATTCTCTGTGTTTCTTCCTATAGCAAGAAGTATTACAAATCAGTATTAAATAATCTAATTTATACAGGTATTACGAAAATGTACAATTATAATTAACAGTTGTAATCTAGTTCATAACTTATGAATATAAATTGTAGAAATATTGCAATTAAATTCTTCGGACTCTCTCATTGTGTGCCGAAATCCCAGAACTAATAAAAAAAGGGGGGGGGGGAGGAGGAGTGAAATATGTTTAGCACTTTTTCAAGGGTACTGGTAAAACCAACAGTGTGATGGAATGCATAGAGGAAACAATTTAGATGTAATTTTCTACACTGTGCACATTGATCAAACTAATTTTAGGGTGCATTTCCAGATGTGCCTACTTCAGTAGTAGCAGCAGCAGGTAAGGTAAACGAATGAGCAACTGCAGGTATTAGAAACCCCTATGACGCTCAGCAAGCTCCCAATTACACAGTCTGCAGATTACCTGTGTATAGTCTGGAAATTTTTGAAGAAATAAGAAATGAAAGCTGAAGTATTCTATTATAATCAGAATAAATATTTTCATTTAGAATACATTATTACACAAGTGACTCATGTTTTACCACCAGAAGATGATGCCATCCCCAATCACACTGTTGGATGTAACTGAAATGTTTTTTCCGTTATTTTCACATTTCACTTTCAAGTAAATGTAGAGACTATCCCGATACGTTCATGGCAGATTTTCTGTCTGTCTGTCAATCTAATAAATTAACTTGCAGCAAAGAATTGATAGCTTTTAACTCATAGAAAACTGTTAGTAAAAGAAAATGGTTTAGATTTTCTTCTGGGATGCTTCCCTTCTTTTTCTAGGTTGATAAGAAATAGAAGCATACTTTTGAAACACCACCAGCTGGTATGGGTAACCGATCATACTTTTCTAGCCATTGACAATCGCAGCAACACTCTACCGCTGTTGTCCTGCAGAGAACGTTCTTTTTTTGTATGAAAAGATGATTTTTGTGAGTTCTCTTCCACATCACTCACACAGCAAATAAACCATGCTGTTATTGTGACAATGAAAATACAATACCCACTGAACAGTGAAAAAGCTTGTGCAAGAATGTTTTAGACGTCCTCAGTTTCTGGAAATCCTTATATATTCCTGATGCAACCTGCAGTATTTGTAAGGCCTGTGACAACCTGAAGGCAACAATAACAGTTAACTCATGGAAAAAATTGCAACATCATCTACAGCAATAGGCTTTCAATGCTATAGTGGTGATGAACATGATGATACTGCTACTCAACTTGCCAATCTTGCGAAACAAATTTCTTGTTGGGAAGACATAGATGATGACAAAATTTGGCGAGTGGTTCAACAGTGATACCTTTGAACCAGAATTTGAGCTGCTAAATAATGTGGATATAGTGAGCAAAGTTAGTTTCTTACATGAGGACATTAAGGAGCTTATTAACACACAAACTAAGACACCGAAATGCGTTAACCTGCAATTGCAGTAATACATTCAATTAAGAGCACGGTGTGCTTTATTTCGCAGACTGCAAGCACCACACACTCATGAACCCTCTCGCCTAAGTAAGTAATCAAGTGTCAGAGTATGCTTCTCAAGTGGAGCTATTGCATGCATGTTGTTACACTGTGCTTCATAGATCTCTCCCCCTCTCCACTCCCCCCCCTCATGAACCATGGACCTTGCCCTTGATGGGGAGGTTTGTGCGCCTCACTGATGCGGATAGCTGTAGCATAGGTGCAACCACAACGGAGGGGTATCTGTTAAGAGGCCAGACAAATATGTGGTTCCTGAAGGGGGCAGCAGCCTTCTCTGTAGCTACAGGGGCAACAGCCTGGATGACTGACTGAACTGGCATGGTAACATCCACCGAAACAGCATTGCTGTGCTGGTACTGCAAACGGCTGAAAAGCAAGGGGAAACTACAGCTGTAATTTTTCTAAAGGGCATGCAGCTTTACTGTTAGTCCCCCATTCGGATCTCCGGGTGGGGACTACTCACGAGGACATCTTACCAGGATGGGGGGGGGACTGATGTTCTACAGATTGGAGCGTGGAATGTCAGATCCCTTAATCGGGCTGGTAGGTTTGAAAATTTAAAAAGGGAAATGGTTAGGCTAAGGTTAGATATAGTGAAGTCCGAAGCCAATACAAACAGCTGGTCATGTGGATACAGTGTTGCAAATACAAAATCAAATAAGGGTAATGCAGAAGTAGCTTTTTTAAAAAAAAGTAGGAACGCAGATAAGCTATTATGAACAGCATAGTGAATGCATTATTGTAGCCAAGACGGACACGAAGCACGTGCCTACCACAGTAGTACAAGTTTATATGTCAACCAGCTCTGCAGATGAAGAGATTGAAGAAATGTATGGTGAGAGAAAAGAAATTATTTAAATAGTTAAGGGAGACAAAAATTTAATAATCATGGGGGACTGGAATTCGATAGTATGGAAAGGAAGAGCAGGAAAAGCAGTAGACTAATATGGACTGGGGGTAAAGAATGAAAGAGATAGCCATCTGGTAGAATTTTGCAGAGTACAACTTAATCAGCGCTAACACTTGTTTTAAGAATCATGAAAGAAGGCTGTCTACGTGGAAGAGACCTGGAGACACCAGAAGGTTTCAAATTGATTATATAATGGTAAGACAGAGATTTAGGAACCAGGTTTTAAATTGTATCACATTTCCATGGGCAGACGTGGACTCTGACCACAAATCTATTGGTTATGGAATGTAGTTTAAAACTGAAGAAACTGCAAAAACATGGGAATGGGAAGAGATGAGACCTGGATAAACTGAATGAACCAGAGGTTTTAGAGTGTTTCAGAGATAGCATTAGGGAACGATTGACAAGAACGTGGGAAAGAAATACAATAGATGAAGAATGGGTATCTTCCAGAGATGAAATAGTGAAGGCAGCAGAGGATCAAGTAGGTAAAAAGACTAAGGCTATTAGAAATCCTAAGGTAACACAAGAGATATTAAATTTAATTGATGAAAGTAGAAAACATAAAAATGCAGTAAATAATCAGGCAAAAAGGAATACAAATGTCTAAAAAATTAGACTGATAGAAAGTGCGAAACAGCTAAGCGGGAATGGCTAGAGGACAAATGTAAGCATGTAGAAGCATGTATCACTAGAGGTATGAAAGATGCTGGCTACAGAAAAATCAGAGAGACCATTGGAGAAAAGAGAACCACCTGTATGCATACCAACAGCTCAGGTGGTAAATCAGACCTAAGCAAAGAAGGGAAAGCTGAAAGGTGGAAGGAGTATGTCGAGGATCTATACAAGAGCGATGTGCTTGAAGGCAATATTACGGAAATGGAAGAGGACATAGATGAAAATGAGATGGGAGACACGATACGGCATTAAGAATTTTAAAGAGCACTGAAAGACCTAAGTAGAAACAAGATCCAAGAAGTAGATAACATTGTTGTTGTTATGGTCTTCAGTCCTGAGACTGCTTTGATGCAGCTCTCCATGCTACCCTATCCTGTGCAAGCTTCTTCATCTCCCAGTACCTACTACAGCCTACATCCTTCTGAATCTGCTTAGTGTATTCATCTCTTGGTCTCCCTCTACGGTTTTTACCCTCCACGTTGCCCTCAAATACTAAATTGGTGATCCCTTGATGCCTCAGAACATGTCCTACCAACTGATCCCTTCTTCTAGTCAAGTTGTGCCACAAACTCCTCTTCTCCCCAACCCTGTTCAATACCTCCTCATTATTTATGTGATCTACCCACCTTATCTTCAGTATTCTTCTGTTGCACCACATTTCGAAAGCTTCTATTCTCTTCTTGTCCAAGCTATTTATCGTCCATGTTTCACATCCATACATGGCTACACTCCATACAAATACTTTCAGAAACGACTTCCTGACATTTAAATCTATACTCGATGTTAACAAATTTTTCTTCTTAAGAAACGCTTTCCTTGCAATTGCACATCTTATATCCTCTCTACTTCGACCATCATCAGTTATTTTACTCCCCAAACAGCAAAACTCTTTTACTACTTTAAGAGTCTCATTTCCTAATCTAATACCCTCAGCATCAGCCGACTTAATTTGACTACATTCCATTATCCTTGTTTTGCTTTTGTTGATGTTCATCTTATATCCTCCCTTCAAGACACTGTCCATTGCGTTCAAATGCTCTTCCATGTCCTTTGCTGTCTCTGACAGAATTACAATATCATCAGCAAACCTCAAAGTTTTTATTTCTTCTCCATGGATTTTAATACCTACTCCGAATTTTTCTTTTGTTTCCTTTACTGCTTGCTCAATATACAGATTGAATAACATCGGGGACAGGCTACAACCCTGTCTCACTCCCTTCCCAACCACTGCTTCCCTTTCATGCCCCTCGAGTTTTATAACTGCCATCTGGTTTCTGTACAAATTGTAAATAGCCTTTCTCTCCCTGCATTTTACCCCTGCCACCTTCAGAATTTGAAAGAGAGTATTCCAGTCAACATTGTCAAAAGCTTTCTCGAAGTCTACAAATGCTAGAAATGTAGCTTTGCCTTTTCTTAATCTAGCTTCTAAAATAAGTCGTAGGGTCAGTATGGCCTCACGTGTTCCCATATTTCTACGGAATCCAAAATGATCTTCCCCGAGGTCAGCTTCTACTAGTTTTTCCATTCATCTGTAAAGAATTCGCATTAGTATTTTGCAGCCGTGACTTATTAAATTGATAGTTCGGTAATTTTCACATCAGTCAACGCCTGCTTTCTTTGGGATTCAAATTATTATATTCTTCTTGAAGTCTGAGGGTATTTCGCCTGTCTCATACATTTTGCTCTCCCAAGGCTGTCAGTAGTTCTAATGGAACGTTGTCTACTCCCGGGGCCTTGTTTTGACTTCGGTGTTTCAGTGCTCTATCAAACTCTTCACGCAGTATCGTATCTCCCATTTCATCTTCATCTACATCCTCTTCCCTTTCTACAACATTGCCCTCAAGTACATCACCCTTGTATAGTCCCTCTATATACTCCTTCCACCTTTCTGCTTTCCCATCTTTGCTTAGAACTGGGTTTCCATCTGAGCTCTTGATATTTATACAAGTGGTTCTCTTTTCTCCAAAGGTCTCTTTAATTTTCCTGTAGGCAGTATCTATCTTACCCCTAGTGAGATAAGCCTCTACACCCTTACATTTGTCCTCTAGCCATCCCTGCTTAGCCATTTTGCACTTCCTGTTGATCTCATTTTTGAGATGTTTGTATTCCTTTTTGCCTGCTTCATTAACTCCATTTTTATATTTTCTCCTTTCATCAATTAAATTCAGTATTTCTGCTGTCACCCAAGGATTTCTACTAGCCCTCATCTTTTTACCTACTTGATCCTCTGCTGCCTTCACTACTTCATCCCTCAAAGCTAGCCATTCTTCTCCTACTGTATTTCTTTCCCCATTTCTGTCAATTGTTCCCTTAAATTTTCGTCTCCCTTCACTATCTGAATAATTTCTTTTATCTCATCATACATTTCATCAATTTCTTCATCATCTGCAGAGCTAGTTGGCATATAGACTTGTACTACTGTAGTAGGCATGGGGTTCGTGTCTATCTTGTCCACAATAATGCGTTCACTATGCTGCTTGTAGTAGCTTACCCACACTCCTATATTTTTATTCATTATTAAACCTACTCCTGCATTTCCCCTATTTGATTTTGTATTTATAACCCTGTATTCACCTGACCACAAATCTTGTTCCTCCTGCCACCGAACTTCACTAATTCCCACGATATCTAACTTTAACCTATCCATATCCATTTTTAAATTTTCTAATCTACCTGCCCGATTAAGGGATCTGACATTCCACTCTCCGATCCGTAGAACGCCAGTTTTCTTTCTCCTGATAACGACGTTCTCTTGAGTAGTCCTTGCCCGGAGATCCGAATGGGGGACTATTTTACCTCCGGAATATTTTACCCAAGAGTACGCTATCATCATTTATCCATACAGTACAGCTGCATGCCCTCGGGAAAAATTACGGCCGTAGTTTCCCCTTGCTTTCAGCCATTCGCAGCACCAGCACAGCAAGGCCGTTTTGGTTAGTGTTACAAGGCCAGATCAGTCAATCATCCAGACTGTTGCCCCTGCAACTACTGAAAAGGCTGCTGCCCCTCTTCAGGAACCATACGTTTGTCTGGCCTCTCAACAGATACCCCTCTGTTGTGGTTGCACCTACGGTACGGCTATCTGTATCGCTGAGGCACGGACGTCTCCCCACCAACGGCAAGGTCTATTGTATGGGGGAGAGAGGGAGGGGGGTGGGGGGGTGGGGAAAGTAGTTCTAACGGGAAGTAGACAACATCCTGTTAGAAGTACTGATAGCCTTGGGAGAGCCAGCCATGACAAATCTCTTCGATCTTGTCAGCAAGATGTAAGAGACAAGCAAAATACCCTCAGACTTCAAGAAGAATATAATAATTTCAATTCCAAAGAAAGCAGGTGATGACAGGTGTAAAAATCACCGAACTATCACTTGAATAAGTCACAGTTGCAAAATACTGACACAAATTCTTCATCGACAAACAAAAAAACTAGTAGAAGCCGACCTCTGGGAAGATCAGTTTGGATTCCGTACAAATGTAGGAACACACGAGAAAATACTGACCCTACAACTTATTTTAGAAGCTAGGTTAAGGAAAGGTAAACCTACATTTATAGCATTTGTAGACTTACAAAAAGCCTTTGACAATGTTGACTGGAATACTCTCTTTCAAATTCTAAAGGTGCAAGGGGTAAAATACAGGGAGTGAAAGGCTATTTATTATTTGCACAGAAACCAGATGGCAGTTACAAGAGTCAAGGGGCACAAGAGGGAAGCAATGGTTAAAAGGGAGTGAGAGAGTTGTAACCTATCCCTGATGTTCCCAGAATGAGATTTTCACTCTGCAGCGGAGTGTGCGCTGATATGAAACTTCCTGGCAGATTAAAACTGTGTGCCTGACCAAGACTCGAACTCGGAACCAAGGTTCGCAGGTGAGCTTCTGTAAAGTTTGGAAGGTAGGAGACGAGGTACTGGCAGAAGTAAAGCTGTGAGTACTGGGCGTGAGTTGTGCTTCAGTAGCTCAGTTGGTAGAGCACTTGCCCGCGAAAGGCAAAGGTCCCGAGTTCGAGTCTCGGTCGGGCACACTGTTTTAATCTGCCAGGAAGTTTCTTATCCCTGATGTTATTCAATCTGTACGTTGAACAAGAAGTATAGGAAACTAAAAAACAATCTGGAATAGCAATTAAAATCCAGGGAGAAGAAACAAAAACTTTTAGGTTTGGCAATGCCATTGTAATTCTGTCAGAGATAGCAAAGGACATGGAAGAATAGCTGAATGGAATGGACAGTGTCTTGAAAGGAGGATATAAGATGGACATTAACAAAAGAAAAACGAGGATAATGATGCTGAGGGAATCAGATTAGGAAATGAGACAGTTAAAGTAGCAGATGAGTTTGCTATTTGGGCAGCAAAATAACTGATTATGGTCGAAGTAGAAAGGATACAAAATGTAGGTAGACTGGTGATGGCAAGGAAAGCGTTTCTGAAGAAGAGAAATTTGCTAACATCGACTATAGATTTAAGTATCTGCAAGTCTTTTCTGAAAGTATTTGTATGAAGTGTAGTGAAGTATGGACGTGAGACATGGACAATAATCAGTTTAAACAAGGAGAGAACAGAAGCTTTTGAAATTTTGTGCTACAGAAGAATGGTGAAGGTTAGATGGGTAGATCACGTAACTAATGAGGAGGTACTGAGTAGAATTGGGCAGAAGAGGAATTTGTGGCACAACCTGACTAGAAGAAGGGACTGATTGGTAGGACACATTCTGAGGCATCAAGGGATCACCAATTTAGTATTGCAGGGAAGCATGGAGGGTAAAAATCACAGAGGGAAACCAAGAGATGAATACGCTATGCAGATTCAAAAGGATGTAGGTTGCAGTAGTTACTCGGAGATGATGAGGCTTGTACAGGATAGAATAGCATGGAGAGATGCATCAAACCAGTCTTTGGACTGAAGACAACAACACCATCACCACTTCGCATTACATCTCCTACCTTTACTTTCTGCACCAAGCTGAGAAAATAGAGGTACAAACTTTCTCTACTGTAGGTAGGCTGGTAACACCACTGCCTTCATCACACAAAATACTGAATATACGAATGTTTCAGAGGGAATCACAGCACAGGGTAAACACACTAGCCACAAAAGCTCCCCTCTTGAGTATACAGAATCACATTGACTTTGATATCAAAAACTAGAAATTCAGTCGAAGCACAAGAAAAATGAATAAACATCGCTTAATATTAAGAATCCATGGTAATTACTCAAACTAGTTTAGAAGAGAGAACTTCAGCTTCTGCCTTGAGTTAATGTTGACTCTTTTTTTTTTTTTTTTTTTTTTTTTACAAGATTCACTGCGTTTGATATTAACAACAAATCTGTGAGGCTGTATCTGATAACAGAATCAGGTACAGGACTCTATTTGAAGACAGAACTACCCTCTCCCATTCAAACTAGGTGAAGCAAATCAAATTATATGAAAACTGCGAATGGATGAATGTTTTTGAACAGAGTTAATCACTATCTGATATTTGAGATAGAAAGTCCACATTAATATAATATACTCACATGAAGCTCTTTGGGGGGGGGGGGGGAGGGGAGGATGACAATAAATGTGCCTTATACCACAAGTGGTGATTTGAATAAGTAAGTTATCTTCTCAAGAAATAAAATGCAATGGGGAAGCATGTCCCTTGTGAACAAACCTAAGATAATAAAGGTAAACCAGGATAAGTAAGAGCCAATCTACTCAAAAGGAATTATGTAAAGAGCTAAATGAAGCTACCCAAAGGGCACTTGATTCCATAGTAAAGTAAGAGAAAATGTTTTAACTCTAGTGTCTGAATTGATGAAATTAAAAAGAAGAGCAGACAGATCTGGTCTCATAGAACACAAGAGAAAATAAGTTGACATACATGTATTTTTATAAGGGAATAGCAAAATAATAAGGCAAACCTTAAAAGTGGTCCCACGACATCATCTGTTTCAGTGGGTGGCTATGAGGTATATCGTCCCAATTTCAGTAATGTCATGTTCGACCACTACACTCTTGGCATAATACAAGAGGTTTGTGTGACCCAATCATACCACTTCTGTGGCTATTAAGTTTTTTTTCTGCAAAAACAACTAAGGTCATAAGTGCCCATGTCATAACCTTAGATCAATAAGCGAAAAAACACTTAAAAGTGACTATATGTTAATCCTAATCAACAGAAAGAATGTGAGCTAAGAAAAAGGACTTCCTTGTGGAGAAAGGTGCCCAAAATACGCAATGGAAACATTTCTATGACTGATAAAAAGTAAAATGCGGTTGAAAACTCGCGCATATTTCACTAAAACAGCCGATAACTCAGATGGCAAAAATACAATAGAATTTAAGTGGTTAAGAAAATGGCATCAGGTCATGAAATGGCAAAACATATAAGGTTGACAACAATGAGCATTAAGTGGTGGGAAATCAGCATTTAACAGATGGTGATGGCTAAAGCGACTGTGCCCAATACGTAACCTAGCTAAAATAATCTCCTTGTGGCGAGAGGGTCGAGATGAGGTCAGCCAAGTCGCTGGGAGAGCTTTAATTCCCCGGAGCTTGTTCCCATGAAGAGAAGACCAGTGGTGAAGCCACAGTGACACCACCTGCCAACAGACAGCAACACATCCAAAGGGATGGAAGAGCTAGCAGACCGAGGTAGATGGACTTCAGCCTTGGCAGAAGCATCAATGGCCCCATTTCCCATCAGAACGACATGACCAGGAACCCCCATGAACATCACAGTGGCTCCCTCAACAGGAGTAAGTGGAAGCTTTCTTGAACATGCCGCACTAAGGGACCGGCTGTTTGCCGAACACACGGGCTCTGAAGGACACTGTGAGAATTGGAACGTATGACAATTAAAAAGCCTGTATTGCCAGATGTACTGGGTGGCCTGATAGAGGGCGAAGGGATCTGCTGTAAATTTGAGCAGTGCTCTGGAAGCCGATACCGAAAATGGTCAGTGCCAATGAAGAGTGCACACCTGACCCCATGGTTGCTCTTAGAACCATTAGTGTACACATCAGATCAGTGTACATGAAGATGCTGTCACTAAGTTGTGTGCGAAGGTCGAAAAATTTAATGCGATAGACCAAACCTAGAGTACTTTCCTGAGGATGTGAATGAAGTCCAAGATGAACACGGGCTGCCACACAAAACCAAGGTGGTGAAGGGTTCACACCCATCAGGAACATGGCAGCTTGCATGATGTTAATCTGCTGGAGCAGGATCCAAAAGCAAACTCTGGGAGGTAACAGACAACGGACCCGCCCCATACTGGCTGCCAAGGGAGTCATAAACAAAGAAGGCACAGGATGGGTGGCCAAGCATGGTAGGCAAATAGTTATCTACTGAGCCGAACATCATGCCAGTGTGACAGTGGTAGTTCGGCAGCTTCTGCATAAAGGCTCTCAATAAGGCTGTGTAAAAGGCACCAGTGACCAAATGGATTCCACAATGGTGGATTGTGTTAAGACGGTTTAAGATGGACGAACGTGCAGACGACCAAACAAAACACCCATAGTCTAGTTTCGAATGGACAAGAGGTTGATATACGTGGAGGAGGGTGTCTGATCCTCTCCCCAGGAAGTACCACTTAGGACATGTAGGAATCGAGAGACCAGGTACAGTGTGCAGTCAGGTAAGACAAATGGGAGGACCAGGAAAGTTTTCTATGAAGCAAGAGCCCCAGGAATTTTGTAGTTTCAGCGAACAGAAGAGCAACAGGCACAAGATGTAAAGAAGTTGGAAGAAACTCCTTGTGGTGTCAGAAATTCATTCAAATGGTTTTGTCAGTAGAAAAGTAAAAGTCTGGACGAGTATAGACGATCAAGACATTGCTGAAGACACCACTCTAGGAGACAAGTCCGTGGAGAACAGCAATAGATCACAAAGTTGTCAACAAAAAGAGTGTCAGAGATCCCTGGTGGGAGACATGCTATAATAGGGTTAATGGTTATAGCATGAGGACATTGCTCAGGATGGAGCTTTTAAGCACCCCATTCTCCTGGTTGACGAACTCCAACTTGGACGAACCCACACATATCTTGAAAATGTGATCTTTTAAAAATTCCTGAAGGAAACGGGGTAGGTGGCTTCGGAACCCCATGTGTATAGAGTACGGAGGGTACCAGTCCCCCCGCAGATGTCGTAGGCTTTCTCAAAAAAAAAAAAAAAAAAACATGGGCTCAGTGCGGTATTTCCTCAGAAAACCACTCATGATATGGGTTGGCAAAGTCACGAGATGATCAACTGCAGGAACGGTGTGCTCAAAATCCATACTGTGCAGTGGTTAGTAGATTGTGAGACTCAAGCCACCATACCACCCAGCTATAAATCCATCCCTTTGCAAACACAGCTAGTGGTAGAAATGGGGCAGTAGCCGGAAGGAAGGTGTTTGTCCTCACCAGGCTTAGGTATGGGTATGACAGTGGCTTCACACCAGGATCTGGGAAATCTGCGATCTGCCCAAGAAAATGTGACTGTACATGTGGAGGAGAAACTGCTTGCCCGGAGGAGAAAGTGCTGCACCATCTAAATGTTAACATTGTCCAGCCTTGGTCGAACGATCAGGATGAAGTAAGAGCAAGATCTAGCTCCCTCATAGTAAAGGCAGCATTGTATCATTCATGATTCTGAGAGGAGAAAGGTATCACCCAAGTTTCCTCCACTCATTTCTGAAGGAGGAAGGCATGATGGTAGAGAGTGGAGCTCAAAATCTCAACAAAATAGGAGCCGAAGGTGTTGCAGTTAGCTAAAGGCTCCACAATGACATCACCTGTTACAGTCAGACCCGAAATCTGGGAATCAACCTTGGTCCCAGAGAGCTGACAGAGATTGACCAACACGACAGAAGAGGAAGTGAGTTGTTGAAAGAACAGGTAAATGAAATCGAGCTAGCTTTTTTGCTATCACAAAGAATGCAACAACACTGTGCATGTAATTGTTTATAATGGATACAGTTCACCATTGTAGGATGACAGTTAAACTCTGATGTCTCTGTTCAAGAATCGCGTCACAGCACAGAACATCTCAGTCCACTAGAGGACTGGGACACGGTGCAGGAAACATGAAGTAGGAGGTGTGGAATGTTTTGCAGTGGCAAGAATAACGATCATGAGGTACTCTACCTGGTCATCACAACTGAGAAAATGTTGTTCATCGAAGGTCAGCAGAGAGGATACAGCCTCCAGTCATCCTCATAATGCTGTAAATTGGGTTTATACAGAGGTGGGGTAGGAGTCAGGAAATGTATAGCACATGGGAAATGGTCCCTTGAGTAAATGGACCACTCGAGTTCACCAACAAGCTGGGCAGTGCAGAATGAGAGGTTCAAATGGGAATAGCAGTACATGGAGTCTGAAAGGACCATGGGTGCTCCAGTGTTAAGACAGATGAGGCCGAGTTTATTGAGAAGGTCAGCCAACAGGGTACTTCTCAGACATGTTCTGGAAATGGGATGTGTGCATTAAAGCCACCAAGCAGCAAAAAGGGGTGAGAGAGTTGACCAACAAGCTGGAGAAAGTCTGCTCTGTTGACACAGAATGAAGGATGGAGTAGATGTTGCAAAGAGAAAAGATGAAGCAAGGAAGGATAATGTGGACTGCAACAGATTGCAGCCAAGTGTTCAGTGAGATGGTTTGGCTATGAACGTCATCCCAGATGAGCAGCATGACTTACCCACGAGATGGAATGCTGTCCTCGGGGGAAAGTTCAAAGCGGACCAGAAGGAAATGCGAGAGGTCAAAGCAGTCATTAGGATATAATGTTGTTTCTTGGAGGCAAAGAACAAGTGGACGCTGGGATTCTAAGAAGAGTGCAATTCCTCCTTGTGGGACCTAATGCCATGAACATTCCATTGGAGAAGAGGCATAATGGGGAATGAGGCGCAGGGAACAACTGAAGAGTAATCACCTCGGCAGCTGCAGAGTGCCAGACTTTCAAGACTCATTGCTACAGGGCATAGAGGCTATTAGATCCTGGTCCATGAGATCTACAGAGGCGTTGGCATTCTCACTGGGTTGGCCTGCTGATTCCAGTACAGAAAAAGAGGTAGGCAGTGCACATCAACATAATGGAGGTCGGTTGGGCGAGGGTACCACATGAAGACATTGTGTAATAGCATCTGCAAATCAAGAAAGGAGATGAACATTTGCTTTTGTTTGATTTCTTGCAGTTGGCAGATGAAGACTCGGATGTTTTTGGCTGGTGGGATGTAATAAGTCTTCATGGGAGTACTGTGTGTCTCTTTCCTGGCCCATCGGTTGTGTAGCAGGCAATTTCACCACCAGAGGTGAAGATTTGGTGGCTTGTTGCACAGTTGGAGGAGAACAGGAATGGGATGCTACAATTATACTGGGCAATTTTACAATTGCAGTGCTGAACGGGAGGTCACAAGTCTGTGTGGCCATGGCCATGTCTTTTGTGGAGTGAGATGTAACAAGAACGGTGCTGTAAATGCCGAATGGTGAGATGCAGAGCTTTCGATAAGCCAACAACTTTCAAGCAACAGGGTAAGGTGCTTTTTCCTTCACCCAGATCTCCTGGATGGCCTGCTCATCTAGATGCATGTGACATTCATGAGATAAGATGGCACAGTTGCCTTTACAACTGATACAGAGAGGAGGTCACCCTTGTGAGCATCCCTACCATAAGTAACACATTTGGCCATGTTTTTACAGGACAGACGAGTGTGGTTGTAATGTTGACACTGGTCGCAATGCACTGGGTAGGGAATGTGTGGTCAGACTGTGATGACTTCATAGCCTGCTTTTTTCTTCAATGGAAGCACTATTCAACCAAACATACAGAAAAACTGTGTGTAGGCAGTAAGGTTCCAACAACCTTTTTCGTTACCCGATGGACACCAGTGACACCCTGATCAAAGCAGTAAGTTTGGATTTCTCCTTCAGTCAGACCATCAAGCAGTTGAATGTAAATACCATAACACGAAGAATTCAACGTTTGAAGGGCCTCGACATGAACAGAATAGCCATGGAGCAGCAAAACTGTAAGCAGTTGTTGGGCTTGAAAATCACGACTGGTCTCCAGATGGTGTGTGGATGGATATGGTGTTATGGGCGCTCAACAGTGTAGTCTTTAGAGCCCGAACGGAAACAACAACGGACGAGTGTCACTAAAATGCAGCAAGTGCAAAAATAGGACTAAAATTATAGGTGAAAGTCTACAGAGGCAGTTTGCACGTCAACAGTAGCAAAGAGGAAAGCAGCACATAATGAGAACTGCAAGAGAACGGAGGGGAAGGGGTTAAAATGAAACACACAGCACATGGTTGGAACTGACCTATTACAAGAATAAAAAAGGAGTGGTAAGCCACTCGGCAACACACTAAATATTCCAACCTAAAATTTTTGGCTGAAGCCCAGAAACATCACAGTACCTTAAAACTTTCTTGACACTCGCCTCGTCATCGGCTAAAATCGAGGGCAGATCCCCACTAATATTAACTTCCGCCCTGACAAAACGATATAAATCACACTCAACTAAAATGTGGCGTACAGTGATTCGTACGCCACAGGCATCACACAGAGGGGGTTCCTCTCGCCGTAGTAAGAAGGCATGCGTAAGAGGACAGTGCCCTATGCGAAGACGTGTAAGGGTCACTTCGTCACACCTAGGTGACCGGCAGGAGGAACACCACGGCTGGATGGTGGGTTTCACCAACCGCAGCTTATTTTCCCTCACCGCCAGCCATTCCTCCTCCCACAATTGCATATACTTCCGCCGCAGCACAGAAACGACACCTTGCAAAGGAATAGAACATTGTGTCACCTCCAGTAACCTGCAGGCGTCCTTGGCAGCTCTGTCAGCTTGTTCATTTCCCCGTATGCCCACATGCCCTGGCACCCAGCAAAAGGACACTTGCTTGCCCTGTTGTTGGAGGATGTACAGTTGGTCGTAAATCAGCTGTTCCAACTTCTCCGCTGGGTACAGGTTCTGCAGTGACTGTAATGCGCTCAGTGAGTCAGAGCAAATTAAGAAGTGTTTGCCCTGAGTAAACCGTATCTTCTCCAATGCCTTCAGGATCGCGTGAAGTTCTGCGGAAAAAACAGTGTATTCCTGGGGAAGGCGAATCGTGATGACACGGTTAGGGAACACGACTGAGCAGCCAAGAAAATCCCCCTGTTGGGATCCATCAGTGTAGACTACTGTAAAATCATGATGCCTGTCTAAAATGTTAAAAAACAAAGATTTGAAAGTAAAATCTGATTTACTGTCTTTCTTAAAATTTGCCAAATCTAAAATCAGTGTGGGCCTCTGGAGGAGCCAAGGTGGATATCTGCTCCAACCTCGACGTGAAACATTAAAACCGGCCATACCCATCTCTAAAATGCAATCCTTTGCACGAATCCCATAGGGCCTTGTTGCTCGTTGCCGGTTGCGAAAAAGCCTTTTCAGTGGAGGCCGAGCAACAGTGTGGTATACAGGTGTGTACGGTGTGGATAATGTTTGATAGGCCTGGCGCACCATTAGTAGACGCCGCCGGAGGTAAAGTAGCGGTTCACCTGCCTCTGCTCAGAGGCTCAGTATGGGGCTCGTTCTGAACGCCCCAGTGGCCAACCGCATCCCCTCATGGTGCACCACATCCAACAGCTTCAAATAAGTGGGTCTTGCAGACCCATACACCGTGCATCCATAATCGAGCCGGGACCACACGAAGGCTCTGTAAAACCGGAGCAGACAAGTCCTGTCTGCTTCCCATGTGTGGTGACTAAGACATTTTAAAATAGACTGTGCCTTAAGAGACCGTTTTTTCAGTTCCTTAATGTGTGGCAGCCACGTAAGCTTAGAATCAAAAGTGAGGCCCAGAAACTTCACTGTGTCTTAAAATTCAGAACGGTGTCCCTCATACTCAACTCAGGCAAGTCGAAAATGGAACGAGAACGGTTAAAAAGAACACACACCGACTTATCAGTTGAAAACTTAAAACCACTCTTCTGTGCCCATTCATCCAAACGTCGCAGAGTGAGTTGCAACTGACGAGTCGTCGTTGCAAGGCTTGAAGAAGAGCAAAATACAGAGAAATCGTCCACAAACAAGGAACACTGCACAGGACTTTTCACAACAGACATAATACTATTAATAGCAATAGCAAAGACCGTCACACTTAAAACACTACCTTGAGGGACACCGTTCTCTTGTTCAAAGCGACTAGACAGTATGTCTCCGACTCGGTACTGAAAATAACGTGGCGACAGGAAGGACCGAATAAAATTGGGAAGACATCCACGAAAACCCCATTTGTGGAGCTGCCTGATGATAAGATGCCTCCAAGTAGTGTCGTATGCCTTTTCAATGTCAAAAAATATTCCCAACAGGTGATGCTGGCGCAGGAAAGCCTGTTGTATAGCCGCCTCCAGGAGGGCCAGGTTATCAAAGGTGGAGCGATACCTCCTGAACCCACACTGAAAGCGACTAAGGAGTTATCTGGATTCTAACATCCAGACAAGGCAGCGGTTGACCATCCGCTCCAAGGTCTTTCCCACGCAGCTAGTGAGGGCAACACTACGGTAACTACCCGGGCACGTGCGGTCTTTCCCAGGTTTTAAAAGAGGAATTAAAATTGCTTCACGCCACGAGTCGGGGAAGTGACCAGACATCCAAACTAGATTAAAAAGTCGGAGGAGGATTTCTTTATTTCTCCCTGTGAGGTGCCACAGCATGCTATAGTGGATTCTATCCTGACCAGGGGATGTATCACGAGCCCCCCACAATGCAGAATCCAGTTCCCACATGGAAAATGGGCAGTTGTACTCTTCTGTATTGGGTGAGCGGAAGTCAAAACTGCTCCTCTCAGCAGCCACTCTGTGGGGCTGGAAAGCTGGATTCTGACTGGCGGTTGCAGTAATAGCTGCAAAATGAGCCGCCATAGACTGGGCAATATCTTTTGGGGTCGTTTGGAGAGTACCATTCCACATTATAGCAGCCATAGGGCTGCTCCTTATGGTCTCCCATACAATGGAACTTTGCGTAGAACGATTAATGGTGTTCAGGAACTGCTGCCACGACCTCTTCTTGCTCTCTCATATAATCCGACGACACTTTGCCCTCGCCACCCAAAAGGCTGCAAGGTTCTCTACAGTTGGCCGGCATTTGAACCTACGCAGAGCTGCCCGTCTAGCCTTGACTGCATTCGTCGCTCCACCAAGGGACAGGCTGCCGCTTTGGTTGTCCCATGGACTGTGGGATGGACGCTTCAATGGTGCGGTGGATCACTTCAGTAATATGATCCACCCATTCCTGGACACTGACCCGATGTTCAAACTGGGCTAGTTGACTATACAGTGCCCAGTTGGCTCTACGGAGCATCAATCGAGGCGGTTTCCTTTCCGGTTCCACTGCATGTGGCAGGTGAATCCAGATGGGGAAGTGATCACTGCCGTGTAAGTCATCAACCACTTCCCATGCAGCAGTGTGGGCGATGGCTGGAGAGCAAAGTGATAGATCAATGGCAGAGAACGACCCAGTTGCAATGCAAAAATGCGTGCTTTGACCTGTATTTAGCAAATAGGCACTGGAAGACAGAAGAAGCCTCTCGATTGCTCTACCCCTGGGGCAAGTACTCACAGAGCCCCAAAGCATATTATGTGCATTAAAATCACCACAGAGGATGAAGGGGTGGGGGAGCTGTGTAAGAAGATCACTGAAAGCCTCTTCGTCGAGCACATCATGTGGGGGCAGGTAAAGCGAACATACTGTTAGCATATGACGCACATGTACTAATATTGCAACTGCCTGTAAATTCGTCGTGAGGGAGAGAGGCGAGGAGTGGTAGTCGGTGTTGACGAAGATACCTACTCCTCCTCGAGCTCTCTGTCCACTCAGGTCGTCCTTTTTGTGGAGGAGATAACCATGTAGCTCAGGGGTGTATGTTTCACTGAAATTTGTCTCTTGCAGACATACACACATAGGTCTATCCTGAATCAATAGACTTAATTCCTCCACATGTGTCCTGAACCCTTGCAGATTCCATTGCAATATGGGAGCCATCACGGTGGTTGTATTTTCTGCCTCTCTTTCCGCCGAGGTGGGGAGACTGCAGCGGGTGGAGGCTCAGTCTTGGGGCGAGATGATTGCCCCATATTCTCAGACTCCATCAGCTCTGGGGAAGAGTCTGATGAAGCGTCTAGTGGGACCACATTAACATGATCCGAGGGTTTACCAGCCGATTTAATCTGTTGGTGCTGCTTGATGTGTGCTTTCCTTTGTTTAGGCGGCTTTGCTAGAACTGGAGCAGGGGTGTTTATGACCACGCTGGGCTTTGGAACAGCCTCAGCAACCGGAGATGCCTGGGGTCTTCAATGTTAGCTACGGTACCTTTCTCTGCTGTTCGAGGAGGGGCTACAGGCTCTGATACACTTGCTGCATTGCAAGTGCACTGACACGTGCAGGTATTCGTGCCAACACGAACAACCTCTGTCTGTGTAGATGCATCGACTTTTGGAGGCGGCTTCTGAACAATGGAAGCAAAAGACGTAACGAATGTGGGTGGCTGCATGGCCTTAAAGATCTTTTTGGCTTCACTGTAGGGGATACGCTTAGTTGTTTTTATTTCTTGTATTTTATGTTCCTCTAGGAAGATTCTACAGTCCCTACTCCAAACAGGGTGGCTTTCAGAACAGTTTATACATCTGACAGGCGACGAACAGTCAATTCCGTCATGGGCAGCCTTACTGCAGTTGCCACACATCGCGTCTCCTTTACACCCTAGAGTTGTATGCCCAAAACGCTGGCACTTAAAACAGCGCATTGGGTTTTGGACATACGACCGGACGTTTAGTCAAAGAAATACTGCCTTGACGTGTTCTGGGAGTTTGGGGGTATTGAAAGTAAGAATGAAGGAGTCAATTTTCACCAGGTTCCCATCCACCCTTTTCATGTTGTTCTGAACGTCAACAATTCCCACCTGAGCCCACTCACTCTAATTCTTCTACAGTAATGTCAACAAGATCCCTGCAGGTAACAACACCCTTACTGGAGTTCAGGGTGCTGTGAATCTCTGTATCGATCGTGTATTCCCCCAAGCTTTTAGCTGTTTGAAGGTTAACTGCTTGCTGAGCAGTTGATGTTTCAACAAGCAGTGTCCCATTCTGTAAACGCTTCACTGATTTTAAAGTGCCAGCTATTCCTTCTAGACCCTTTTGGATATAGAATGGCGAAACCTTTTCAAAGGAACCCTCTTTCCTTTTTATTATTACAAACACATTCTGGTTGTCAGTATGTGCTCTGTTACTCTGAACTACTGTACGTTTCCTGACGCCTGAGTCAGGAGGACTGGCTAACCGAGCCCTCTTGATGGATTGGGCGGTAGTGCCTACCAGCGGTCCACCCATCCCACTGGCCAGCGAAAAATTAGGAGGAGGAAAAGGGGAAGAATTCGTGGTATCCATGGTCGTCCCACGAGCAGCTAGGGAAACTTATGTCCATCCAGACAGAGCCCTGCATGCCTGGTTAAACCTTGTACAACTGAGGTGCGGCAGGTTCCCCAGAGGTTGCCCGCTAGCGACTGTTCCACCTCAACAGCCATGCATCTTGTCGGCGTGCAGCACACCTTAAGATTGAAGGGTTTTTTATAAAGGTATGTACCGTCCTCGCGATCCAGGCAATCAAGCCAAGATCCCCAGTCCCTACGACACACAACGTTCCACCGTTGCGCCACACGGTGGTCGCTGAAGCATGCCCAGAGCTTACGGCATCTGCAGACTGGCGGCGCACACCAGTCCACAGCTCGAGGACCCCGGGTTCGCCAAGCCCGTACCCAGCAAACGAATGCTGAGCCCCCTGAGGGCTGGTCTCCAGAAGCAAAGTCCATTGCATAAACGAGAGCAGGATTTCACAGGGCTATAACAGCATCAACACCTTTCTGAACAATGAATGGATTAACTGTAGCAAAGGACTCACCATCTACGGTATGTGATGCCATGAGGAACCGAGGTGCAGCTGGGAGAGTCTTGGAAACTTTAGCCTCATTCTGTTCACTTTTAGTAGACATAGACTGAGATGGTGATTAACTTACTAAGAAAAAATCCCCCCATGATTTCCAGCATCTCTGATGGCAGGCTCTTTCCAACTGGAGGCCCTCAAGATGGGGGCTCACCCGCCTTACACGATTGTCCATACCTCCCGAACTCCTGACTGGGAAGAACTGGCAATTTTGGAAGGTCACAGCTCAGGCAACCACCCCTCCCTTTGCCTGGCCTGTAACAGCGGGTATGTACAACCCTTATCTGTCAAGCTGGGTCTTGGAACTACACATTTCTCAGTCACCTGTTACAAAGCAAACACATGGGCTGGCCTTAAGGAGCACACTGGGAGGAAGAAGAAACAACGAGGAACCTCAAACACCCAATCAGAGGAAGGGTTGACATGCAGAGTGAATACAGAAAGAAAAAACAGATGTGGGACTGTTCTGATGGCAGGCTACTAAAACTTCAGAACACATTCCCAAAAATATCCCAGACATGTTCCTCAAGGGAGGGGAAAAATTATAGCAGGAGGAAAGACATGCAGCACAGAACAGAAAGGAAAAATGTGTTGCAAAGGCTGTGGTTCCATGGTATCCAAGCATGAACTCACCAAACAATGGTGAGGCCCCTGGGATGGGGTATTAAGTTGGGGAACTTTCCACTGTGTACAGTTTCATCTGACAGGTGCACCAGTAGATGTAAAGAGAAGCAAGAGTACTTTACTAGTCTCAGAGTAAAGGACATTGTAAGGGAAAAAATCTGCAGAAGAAAACTGAATGGTGGTTGTGTTAGTTACGAGACAGAACTCAAAAATCATCTTATGTTGAAAGGAGATCTGAACATGTGAATGATCTGTCAATCTATGTACAAAATATTAAGGAACTGATGTACTTGTAAAACCATTTTTAGATATAACAGTTATTGCAAGAAACTTTGAGTTCCTAGGTAGTTTTGAGAGATGACGAAGTTCTCTTTCTAGCACTGCAACTACAAAAGAGGATATGAGGTCCATCCCGTACTGCTGGAGCATGGTTATCAGGTACTGATTAGCAGGCCCTGATCCCCAGCAAAGTACACACATCAAAAAAAGTTTTGCATACCACGGTTCCGAGAGTTATGGAACCTGTACAGAAAATTGGAATAAATATCAACATAAACATCATTTCCACCCTTTTTATTGCTCATGAAAACCACACATTGCATGTTGTACCACCATACAGCGGGATCATCAGAGATGATGGTCCAGACTGCTGTACACACTGATACCGAGTAATAAATCCTCTTGCACTAATGCAGGCCTGTATTCGTCATGGCATACTAGCCACAAGTTCAAGTCACTTTAGGCCCAGATTGTGTCTCTCCTCAATGGTGATTCGGCATAGATCCCTCAGTGTGGTTGGTGGGTCACATCGTCCATAAACAGCCTTCTCAATCTTTCCCAGGCATGTTAGATAGGGTTCATGTCTGGAGAACATGCTGGTCACTCTAGTCAAGCGATGCCATTATCCTAAAGGAAGTTATTCACAAGAGGGGCGCGATGGGGGCGCAAATTGTTATCCATGAAGATGGAGGCTTCGCCAATATGCTACTGATATGGTTGCACTATCGGTCGGATTGCATTCACATATCGTACAGCAATTTCGTCACATTCCATGTTCACCAGCAGCATATGTCGGCCCCACATAACGCCACTCCAAAACAGTAGGGAACATCCACCTTGCTGCACTTGCTGGACAATGTGTCTAAGGCATTCAGCCTGACCAGGTTCCCTCCAAACATGTCTCCGACGATTGTGTGGTTGAAGGCATATGTGACACTCATCGGTGAACAGAACATGATGCCAATTCAGCATGTTGTTAGGCCCATCTGTACTGAGCTGCATGTGTCATGGTTGCAAAGATGGACCTTGCCATAGACGTCGGGAGTGAAGTTGTGCATCATGCAGCCTATTGAGCACAGTTTGAGTCTTAGCACGATGTCCTGTGGCTGCACAGGAAGCATTATTCAATATGGTGGCATTGCAGTCAGGGTTTCTCCGAGCCATAATCCGTAGGTAGTGGTCATCCACTGCAGTAGTAGCCTTTGGGCGGCCTGAGTGAGGCATGTCATCGACAGTTCCTGTCTCTCTGTATGTCCTCCATGTCCGAATAACATCACTTTGGTTCACTCCGAGACGCCTGGACACTTCCCTTGTTGAGAGCCCTTCCTGGCACAAAGTAACAAAGCGTACTTGATCGAACTGCAGTATTGAACGTCTAGGCATGGTTGAACTACAGACAACACAAGCCATGTACTTCCATCCTGGTGGAATGACTGGAACAGATCGGCTGTCTGACTCCCTCCATCTCTAATAGGCGCTGCTCATGCATGGTTGTTTACGTCTTTGGGCACATTTAGTGACCTCTCTGAACCGTCAAAGGGACTGTGTCTGTGATACAATATCCACAGTTCTGGAAATCGGGATGATGCAAAATTTTTCCTTGATGTGTTTATATCAGGCAACTGGAATATTTTATAAGACACATGACTGACAATTCGAGAAACTGTAATATGTAATGTAGGGGTTGGTAAGAAAATGAACCCTATTCATAAGCAAGAAGAAACTTATCATACATAAGACACCCATAAACCATTATTTATTAATATTCCTCATCAGCCACAGAAAGAAACCTGCCACGGCTGATAAAGACAGGGAAGTCTGCTAGGATTCTGAGACAAGGGGGACACAAAGTAAATTATATATACAGGTACACACTTTAATTGTGTGAAACTAACTTACAATAATATACCTTTTCTCTATTAAATTTGTCCTTAGTAGGGGACAAAACTTTTCCAATTATACTCTTTGAGCTGGCAAGAATTTTGTCTTTGACATCTTTTACCGATGTTGGAGACTTTTCTGAATTGTCCCCAGAGTCACCGGACACAAGCGGTAACCGGAGCCTAAGTAAAGAGTTCTGCCGAGCTGTCTTTGGGGAAAGAACTGCACTTTTGTTTCCTTCACTGTCACCTGTTCCTTCCGAATCAATTGAAGCAGACCTGAAACACACAAAGACTCAAAAGTTACACATAAATAATAATTCAACTTGTTGGCCATCTGGGCCAAACTACAGATAAAACTTTAAATTTCTTCACACTGTGAGGGATCACATTTGCACAGCCATTTAGCATATAACTACCATCAGTAACAGATCATCCACAACTCAATCACTGTAAAATAGCATTTACTAACATTACTAACAGAAAAGCACTTATTTCAAGAAGAGATATGTATAGAAATTAGGACTTGCAGCCTGTTACAATTTTATACAGTGAACACCCAAAATTCCAATAGTAAGATTTTCATCAAATATAGAGTGCAGTAGTTGTTCCATCATCCATACTTCCTTAATCAGGCAGTACTGTTAGGCTACAAATCTGAACCAATGTGAATTTATTAATTTGCTTATGTCAATTGTTACAGTCATTACTGATCGAGGACCTGGATATCTGTTGACAAAAAATAAAGCAATGAGCTGGATATGACATGAATCTTGCAAAAGGGACATACAAAGAAGAATTTAGTAGGAAGCGCCAACACACATTCCCACCAATGACGGCACTAAGTGGAAAACTGGAAATATGCATCATCGAGCTGTAAGCATTAAGTTATGCATGACTTAAAAGTAAACAAAAATTATAGGAGTAATCAATGTCATTAAACAGTAGATACAAGACTCTTGATTAGCATTCATCCCATAAAATGGGCTGCAAGGAGATTTTGTACTTAGATGTCTACTGCTACTTGAAAACATAATCAAAATTTACAGCTGCAATATCATAGTTCTTATAGTAAAGGTGCTCAATGTAGTGTGTCAAAGAACACGTTAGATGAATTACTAATGAAAGTTTATACCATATATCATTTAAATAGTGAGTTCAGTGTGGTGTGCACGGTGTTCCATGTTAACACACAGTCAATTATGAAGAATGGCAAGCCATCACATTCCCTCTACTTATTTCCAATTCTGGCCTGGTAATACAGAAAGTATGTCGTGTAAATACATTAAACCACAGAATGTTCACATGCTTTATTCAACTACAGCTTTCATATATTGTGAACCATCATGGAGTGTTATAAATTATGTAATGCAGTATTCCATCATCTACCTGGTGTGCATCGTGGATAGTATTTGTATTCTTTCTTCTTCTGATATTCTGGCTGATAACTTTACAGTCACCTTTAAGGTGAGTCATTGGCATGTTATCAGGCAGAATATCTGAGGAAGAAATAATACTATTATGGATGTGCACCTGAAAGATGATGGATTATTCTACCTGTTAGGAAAACTTCAAGAAACATATGTAATACTTTTCAATAGTGTCACTCCCTCTTTATTCTCTTTTGACACACTACTGAATGCTTGCATTTTTTTAAATATTTGTATGTATCAACCAGTCTAATGCAACTTGAAAAGCAGAATTTGTACACTGTAGAATATCCACATCACTGCTACATCATCAATTACACTTCATTAAACAATAATTCAGAATTCAAAGGCAAAATTCCGTGTCACTAAATCAATTATCAGCAGCTGCAGAATACTTTTCCAGATCCTTAATGTGGGAAAACGAAAAAAAAAAAAAAAATGTTAAAAGAACATACCTGAACCTCTTTCATTTTGTGGATGACACTTTTTACTGTAAGTGCAGATAGGCTTCAATAAGAATCAGTATGCAGCACCAGTTTTGAATTCACTTGTGAAACGTATTTTTTAAGAAAGTAAATATTTAAGCAAGCACTGTTCCCTTAAAAATTATCATTTCTTAAAGTACCCAATAGCTAGCAAGATTCTAAAACAATAATTTCTACAAAAAAAGGTGATAGACATTGAAATACTTTAGCTACATGTACAACATTGAACAATGAGTCAATTTTAATTTTTTAATGTAACAGTTTTTTCATATATCTAAAATATCACAATGATTATTCATTTCACAGTGCAGTGTACTATATTTGTCTATGAAATCTCTTATCTCAATGAGAAAAATACAACCATTCATTCTAAAGGTATAATATCCTGAAGCAACAGAGATCACAAAAGAGGAAGGTCTATTCATATTATATTACAACTAGCGAAACCTTGATTGGGAATTCATGTCACTTGAAATGGATTGGTAAATTGGTTGGGATCTTTGGTATTAAATATTTAATATACACTGATCAGCTAGAACATTATGACTACTGACCTACTATCGATACAAAACCATCCAGGCGACAGCAGTGTCACTTGGCGAGGAGTGACTGCTAGACAAGACACACACAGGCTGCATGTAGTATCAGTGAGCATGCTGCCCTTGTGTAGAATGGGGAAGGCGTGCGATCTATCAGAGTCTGACCAAGGACAGATTGTAATGACCTGGAGGCTCGGCAAGAACGTTTGAGAAACAGCACAGCTTTTCAGGTTTTCCAGGAGTGCCCTGGTGAGTGTCCTCAACACATGGCGAAACCAAAGCGAAACCATGTCCAGACATTCATTGTGGGGTTAGGCAGCCACCCCTCATAACAGAGTCGAAATTCATAGGCTGGGCAGACTGGTGAAACAGGACAGGTGGCAAACTGTGGTGGAACTAACATCAGACTTTAATGCCAGGCACAGTACAAGTGTGTCTGAACACCCTGTGCACCAAACACTCACAACGATGGGCCTCTGCAGCCGACAACCCATGCATGTGCCAATGTTAAATCCATGACTAATACTAAAATGGGCACATGACCATCAGTACAGGATGTTGAAACAGTGGCAGAGCACTGCATGGTCTGATGAATCCCACTAGCTTGGGAGGGAGGGGTGGGGGGTCAAATCTGTTGTCTTCCAGGCGAACAGCTCCTAGACACCTGTACTGCAGGATGAAGACAAGCTGGTGGTGGCTAATTATGCTCTGGGGAACATTCACGTGGGAATCCATGGGTCCAGTGTAGCTCTTGCAAGGCACCATGATGGTCAAGGAGTGTCGTATACTGGTTGCAGACCACATACACCCCTTCACGACACGTTTCCAAATAGCAGTTGCATTTTTCAGCAACATAATGCACCATATCACAAGACCTGGAGTCTGCTGGACTGGTTTGAGGAACACAGTGGCGAGTTCAAATTGATGTGCTGGCCCGCCAACTTGCCAGATCTGAACCTGATAGAAAATATCTGGGATGTGATTGAATGTGGCAGCAGAGCTCACCACCTCCTCCCCGGAATTTATGGGAATTAAGTGACTTGTGTATGCAGATGTGGCGCCAACTCCCTCCAGTGACCTACCGAGGCCTCCATGCTACAAAGTGTTACCACTGTTATTGTCCCAAAGGTGGACGTATTGGCTATTAGGTAGGTCATCATGATGTTCTGGTTGATTAGTGATCAGTGTATATGGGATTTGGATATACATCCTAAACTACTACTCCCACCTTTTTCTCTATGCATCTCCTCCTCCCTCCCCCCTTTGTCACTTTCCTCCTCCTCCTCCTCCTCCTCCCCCAGTCTCTCTGTGCATCACCACCTCTCCCTACCCCTCCCCCCTCTCGGTATTTTACCCCTTTATTGTTCTTGCAAATGCAACCTTGGTTGTGAATTGCAGTCATTTAAAATGAATGGGTAAATAAGTTTGAATCATTAGTCTACTGGGCATGAGACACACCTTTCCTGCTGCTATATCTGTAAGGACAGTATTTCAAATGGTTGTTATATGTGAATCAGTAGTATTACCTGCTTTTGGATGATTCAGATTCTGTAATAGTATTCTAATCATAAGCTGATGAGCAATAAATACTATTTTCCTGTTTTCTCTAAACCAACAACCAGGAAGAAAACAAAACAGCACATTGTTGTGTATGCATTATTTTAAACATTAGATGATGTCTTTATATGTCTACATGTAAAGTCATTCATTATAGGAAGTTTTCCATTAATAATAAAAAAAATACTATTCTTTGGAACAAGTTGAAAAAAAAGTTAAGGGTTAATCCAAAAGTATTTAAGGAAACAAAAGAAACTTGCACTATCTCAGTCGATCTAAAATCTAAGATCCAAGCCTCTTCCATACAGGTTTCATGTTCCTAATGTTTTGTGGCACTACAATGTTCAGTCATACTAAAAGATACAAAAATAAAATGTATTTAAGCTACACAAATCCTACATACATTCAACAATAATCTAGAAAAAAAATGACAATCTTTTTCTCTTTTTTGGTGAGTTGTTCTAATACAAAGTTCTCGAGTTTCCAAATGAGCAAGTTAATCAAAATGCCACCCCATTTCACTGAACATACATTTGGGGGGGGGGGGGGGGGGGAGACCCTCTAACTTTATATTAATTACAAAAAAATCCATGTTTGTAAATTATATGGAAAATACTAATATAGAACTATTATCATTGGTAGTAAATGCCGAACCATGTTGCTGAGGACAAAAGTCAGGTTCATTTGCCTTTGGTACATCGTATTATATGTTCCAATCTATGAGGGAATAATACAGTTTAAAACTGATTTTGATCATTCATCTACATGAGATAAATCTTACTTGTGAGTCTTGAAGTTGTGTCCACTGATCCACAGCAACTGAGTGTATGGCGACGGAAAGAAAGAACAGTGGATACAGCTTTGTGAAGACGTCAAGCAGAATTTTTCTCAAAATGACGATTGTCTAAACACTATAATTGAAAATAGTTGCAATAATTGCCGTTTATTGCGATTTGGACTATATTATAAATAACAATGTAATGCATAACAAAATAAATTTCAAACTCAAACCGAAATCATTATATCTGTTTGATAGCCACTTCTACTCTACATAATTTTTTTAACGTGTGTAAAGCATGCATGTGGATGTATTTTACTGTAGCAGTTCAATGTAAATCACTATGTGTAACAAAGAATTACTGGTAGCTAACGCTAGTATAAAAGACTATTGTAAAAATGTCAGTAGGTTATCATATTTTTCAGTAACAACAGGCATTATGAGTTTAAACTAACTCATTCAACATTTCAGTGGGAGAACACATTTATGATCCATTGAACAAGCTAACAATTATGTTGTTCTGTAAACAACTCAATAGAATGCTAACCGATAATGTCTAAAAGCACCGATACCTCAACAGGTAACTGACCCTTTCATTTTAAGGTATTTTCCAATTCATACCTTGGAAATGGCAGTGGTTTACTTGTACAAATACTGGAGTTTTTGATGAATTTATCCAGCCACATTCTCGCGAGTAATACAACAGTCTGGGAAAAGCTTATTTCTCCTTGGGCAATGTTTGAACATTATAGTCGGAATACTTCACATGCTACATATTCCTAATCAATAAAAGCTAGGAAGTTCTCAGATATAGTGTACGCAATTGATATGTTGACAAAAGCGTTTTTAAACCATGAGCCTTTAAAACCAAGAAAGATCATTACTTTACTTTGTTTCAAAGTCTACATCGTAATACCATCTGCTACCTGAGTCCATGTCTGAATCATCTGATTGTAAATTTAGGATGATACTTTCAAGGCTTTTATCCATCTTCACCTCCCTGTGAAAGTCTTATTTCTGAAATATTTCAGTGTGACACACACAGTGTTTGTGCGCTGAAGGGGGATGCTGTCCATTGCTTCATGCCCAATCCTTTCTGAGTCTGTTATCTTGAATATTCTGACTCCCCCCCTCACACACACACACACACACACACACACACACACACACACACTGGTAGTAAACTATGCACAAATTAATTCTATTGGATTATACTGACAGTAATATGTGGGTAAAGGCAAAACTGTATGGCCACACTCACAAACAGGAAAGTCTATCGCCTGACTTTTATAAATTAAAGATTTGCAGGAGTTTAGCACAATTCTGACTTATATTGTCTGGAATATTTTTATTTTTTAGCCATCCCCTTTCCTGGTGCTCATACCTGGTCACTTCTCTGTAACAGCTGAGTGATAACCGGCATGATAATTACAATGACCGACTTTGAAGCTAGGTATGGTAAGACTTGTTCAGTGAGTCACTTCGAAGGGTAGTCACTACTGTTTTTCTTATGCCTAAATACAAGTTTACTCTGAGGAACCAAATCAGAAGAGCTAGCATGCAGAATAAATATCTGAGAACGTTTTCCTGAGGAAACTTTAAAACTGCCAGTACCAGCAGGTATTCATGGAATGATTCTGATTCACCCATGTTTCATCAAGGTAATACACCGCAGAACTACCTCCTCCTCTTGTATCATGCATCTTTATAATGGACGTGGTTCATGCTGCTTCTATGTCACTTCTTTCAATCAAAAACTCTCTTCTTAACATATTTGAAATCAATGTATTTTAAAATTCTTTGCACTGTTAAAATGCTACCTTTGAAGCCAGTTTGCTCAAGCATAATTGTAACATGCTTTTTTGATGGAGGATATTCCCTTCTTATGCACATTTCAAACACAAAGAACTTTAAAACAACATTATCAAAACCATCCACTTGTGTTATAGGTTTATTGCGTTTTCGGTGATTTTCAGGTGAGATGAAAACAAATTTTCCTGAGGTTTCTACAGCTCTGACACTTACGTTTACTATTCTCTATACAGTCCTTTCACCGACACACTTTTGCTGTTTGTTCTTGAGTCTTCAAAATGTTGAAAATAGAAGTACTGCTCTCAGATTCACATTTGAAGAAGGTGTATATGCAGAGCATAAACCTCCTCGACTGCTTGTGAAGCATCTACATCTACAGCTACATCTACATGATTATTCTGAAATTCACAATTAAAGTGCCTGGCAGAGCATTCATAGAACCACCTTCAAGCTATTTCTCTACTGTTCCCCCCTCGAACAGTGCGCAGGGAATACTAACGCTCAAGCTCTAATTTCTCTTATTTTATTATGATGATCATTGCTCCTTATGTAGACGGGTGCCAACAAAGTATTTTCACGATCTGAAGAGAAAGCTGGCTACTGAAATTTCATGATAAAATCCTGCCACAATGAAAAATACCTTTGTTTTGATGATTGCCACCCCAATTTGCGTATCACATCCATGACAGTCTCTCTCCTATTATGCGAAAATACAAAATGGGCTGCCCTTCTTTGAACTTTTTCAATCAATCCTATCTGCTGTGGATCCCACACCTGACAGAAATACTCCAGAAGAGGGCAAAAAAGTGTAGTGTAAGTAATCTCTTTAGTAGACCTTTTGTATTTTCTAAGTGCTCTACCAATAAATTACAGTCTTTGGTTTGCTTTCCACACAGTGTTATCCATGTGATGGTAGCATTTTAAGTTATTCATAATTGCAATCCTTAAACATTTAGTTAAATTTACAGCCTTTAGAATTGTGTGTTTTATCCTGTAACCCGAATTTAGTGGATTCCTTTTAGTACTCATGTGGATGATTTCAGATTTTTTATTGTTTAGAGTCACTTGCTACTTTTCTCACCATACGGATATCTTGTCTAAGTCGTTTTCTAATTTGTTTTTAGCTCTGCTGACTTTATAAGATGGTATATCACAGTATCATCTGCAAACAGTCTAAGAGGGCTGCTCAGATTGTCTCCTAAATCATTTATTGGAACAGAAACAGAGAAATGCCAGTAACACTTCCTTGCAAATGCCAGATATTACTTCTGTTTGACTATGATTTTACAATGATTACTACATACAACAATCTTCCTGACAGGAAATCGTGAATGCAGTCGCACAACTAAGACTATACCCCACAGGCGCACAATTTAATTAAAGTTGCTTGTGAGAAACTTTATGTTTATTGCCGTCACACGACATTTTCAGTTGGAAATCACACTAAAACATTTACAGACACACACATGCACACAGCTATACTGCTACAAGAAAGTAACATCGACATCCGAATGAGTAATTTGATCGCTCAGTGAATGAAACTGCATTGTCGCAAAATACAGCAACAGCGCAGCATGTGGGAGAGAGATCCTCACAGTCTAGTTTGTAACTTATAGCCGCTCGGAACGAGAATGAATCATACTGGCTGTTAGCAGTTAATGGTGGGGGATGCACAGCATGGCTGAAAATAGGGCAGTCTTCTAAAGTGACATGAACTATAATTTTATATAACAACAAAAATAATCAATTATTGATAATATAATGTAAATGGACAGATAAAAAAAATCTACTCACCAAGCTGCGGCAGGGGAGCGCGCACACACACACACACACACACACACACACACACACACACACACACACACACACACACACGTACATACGTTTAACTTTCACAAGCTTTCGGAGCCAGTGGCTCCTTCTGGCAGAAGAGTTGAAGGGGAAGGAAGAGGGGTGAAGGAACAGGACAGGAGGGGTTTAAGGAAAGGAGTACAGTTTAGAAGCCACTCAGAACCCCAAGTCAGGGCAGACTTACCAGACGGGATGAGAAGGAAAAACCAATTGTGACCTGCACAGGATGAGGTTTGAAAACCAGAGACCTTAAAGGTGGGGTCATGTCATGTAGTACAGCGTGCTCTGCAACAGGATATTGTGTGTTGCCTGTATACACCCTCTGCCTATGCCCATGCGTCCTGACTGAAAACTAGGTGGTAGTAATGCGAAGCGGAAAGCTGAACAGGTTTTATATAACAGCTGGTATATGACATGTCGTTTCACAGGTGGCTCTCCCTTTGACAGCATATGTATTGCCAGTTACTGTACTGGAATATGTGGTGGTAGGAGGGTGCATAAGGCATCTCTTGCACCAGGGACGGTCACAGGGGTAGGCGCCACAGGCTAGGGAGATGGGTGCACAAGGCGCATAGGGTCTGACAAAGATATTGTGTAGACTGGAAGGGCGATGAAAAGCTATTCTAGGTGTAGTGGGCAAAATCTCAGATAGAATGGATCTCATTTCAGGGCACGATTTTAGAAAGTCGTGGCCCTGTTGAAGAAGCTGATTGATACACTGAAGACCAGGATAATACTGGGTGAAAAGTGGTGTGCTCCAAAGTTGTTTTTTGGAGGGATCAGCAGTACCATGATTAGATGTGATGGCCTGGGAAATCTACTTTTGAACTAGGCTGTTGGGATTATTAAGTCCATTGAAGGCCGAAGTGAGAGTGGCGATGTATTGTTCTAAAGAGTCTGCATCCAGACGTTCGCCTAGAATGCCGAGGCTGTATGGGAGGGAATATTTGACATGCTAAGGATGGCAACTGTCAGGATGCAAGTACTGTCAAACGTTCCCTCTCATACAGCATCGGCATTCGAGGTGAACGTATTTGTTCGGATGCAGACACTGTAGAGCAATACACTGCTGCACTCACTTCAGCCTTCACCGGACATAATAATCCCGACAGCCTAGTTCAAAAGCAGATTTCCTGTGCCATCACATCCAATCCTGACACTGCTGATCCTTTCAAAAAACAACTTATGAGCACACCACTTGTCACCCAGTACTATCCTGACCTTGAATGTATCAATCAGCTACTTCAACAAGGCCATGACTTCTTGTTGCCATCAAAATATACATCCAGAGGAAGACAACCATATAAACATTGCTTCCACCAAGTAGGCTCATGGACAGTGAGACTGTGAAGATACACTCTAATAACTGCCACCTCCATCCAATTCTTATCCTGGTGAACTCACATGCAAAAAATCTAGTATGGCACTCCTCCTCTGCCTGAGGAGATAAAACACACTGTTATCGAGTATGAAGACTTCCACCTCCTCAATACTGGACTTATATCTCATGTCACAACTGCTTCAGTGTTGTTCTCCAGTGGTGACCTGTCATTATGCTCCCCATCCCTAAATAATGATGCTCTGTGCAAAGTCATTCTGATCTTCACTCAAGTTACCAATTCCCTGTTCAGCTTCACTAACAACACAGAGCAGTTCCTGAATGGAAGCTGCTGACACGGATCCTCAGAATGGAAATAATTACGATTCACCAGTCACGTACAGAAGGGTGGAAAGTTACAGGGATTTGCCAACTGTTGAGAAGCTCACAGCACTTAAGGTTGTGAACAGCAAAAGCAAAGTGAAGACTAAAATAATGTCACAGTAGAAACTTCTGGACTTAACAAAACAAACCAAAAGTTCCATAAAAGTATGGGAAGGAGGATTTTCAACAGACAATCCAGCATACCACTGTCACCCATATTGCCAATAAAGTCCACATACAAACACTGGAGACACTGTCCAGGTAATGACAGAATATTATGCTAGTGCAACCTCTACAAGTGGTCTAGATCCAGCTTTTCACTACTAAAAAAGACACTCAGTGGAGGTAAAATCCATACTACCTAAGGCTTGGAAAACTGCTCTTGCTAGTGAATAGAATCAGTGAAGCATATGAAAACTTAATAAGATAGTGAAAGTAATTAATCCAGAATGAATATTTCGTTCTAAAGTGTCGTGTGCAATGATATGAAACTTCCTGGCAGATTAAAACCGTGTGTTCTGGTTCGAGTCGTGCTTCAGCACACAAAGACGAGTGATGTAGCTCCTATGTAACATGGATTATATTCCAAAAATATGCTTTCTAAAGATCTAATCACATAGAAGAAGGGGTATACAGGCGAGACCATTTGCTGTTTGTGAAATGGAAAGACAGTTGGAACATATTTCCTTTGATGACAAAGCACAAAATGATTTCATCTCATGTAAATGTCAGAACAAAATTAGGAATGATAGACAAGATAAAACATGCCAGTATTCTAGCTTATAATAAAAACATGGCTGGTGTGGACCACAGTGACTAGCTAATGGGCTACAACCCTTTTGAGAAGAAACAAAGAGGCGGAAGAAACCTTTTTTTCACATTTTCAGGATGATGATCGTAAATTTGTACTTTTTATGTAAGGAGTTGAAATATGTTAGCAAACATCTTGTTGAATTTGTTACTGAATTGGCAACAGCTTTGACAAACAAAGGAGGCTTGATGGAATCAACTTCCATTAGATTAGTTCACCTCTAAACAGACTCAACGGTAGACTTTTCCTAAATTGATTCCACTTACAGAAATGTCAAAATGGCCTCAGAGGAGGTGTAAGGTTTTGTGCAGAATGAATCGAGGCAAGATCTGGGAAAGTGACAAGGAAAGATAACAGGTACTATTGTGAAGAATGATTGTTTTCCAAAATCCTCCAATTTTTTTTAATACAAGACAAATGTCAGTAAGTAATTTTCAACAAAAAACTACATCTTCATACAGTTTTATTTTTAGTACCAACAACTTCTTGTTCTATCTCCTTGTGAAACAAATCATGACAAAACTTTTTGTTTTTGTTGAGAAAGTAGCACGTTTTCATTTCACTATAAAAAGTCAGTGAGTTTTGTTTCTTTACAGAATTTCATAAAAAGGAGATCTCTCTTTGAAATGCAGTAAACTGAAGTCAGTCCTGCGCAGTAGAATCAACTATACAAAATCCAGAAAAATTATGAAAAAGCACAGTACCAGCTAGATGAACTACAAACTAGTTGCCTAGTTCTCAAAGTGTTAATCTGTCAAGAAGTTTCAAAATGAAATCCTGTTCATACTATCTAATGACAGTTGGAAGGATGCACTTTTCCACAGCCTTAGAGGCAATCCTCATTCTCCTCTCAAAACAAAAGCTTATTAGCAGCAAAGGGAAGATCTTGGAGGGCATGGTGAACCAACAACTAATGTGTGTTGAAGAAATAAAAGAGCTCTGTAGTTGCTTTCAGGATGTGTTAAAAAAATATTTGCCTACCGATAAGATGGCAATACTGGAAGCAGCTTTACAGCAGGCATACCAATACAGGCAGAATCTAACTGTTCTACTCAACACAGAAAGAGACATTCCTTGGATTCTTAACCTCTAACAAGAACTCCACAAATGGGAATTCTGTGGTTCACTCTTCATAATCACACAGTTCCCTCACACTAGAATATTTCTCCAGGAATCACATTGATTCTGTCATGTGAGACCATTTAGAGCAGCAGAATGGCACACATGATCAATAGAACATTGCTTACTATGGTGCTCGCTAACTGATTGATTAATTGAGGGGGGTCGTGAGACTAAACGGCGAGGTCATCAGTCCCGCAATTCCAAAGTTACTCGCAGAAGAGAGGGGGTCGCTAAAAGTGAACAGTCCTGTCAGAAGAGCCAAACTATATAACGAGGAATTTAAAACACACAGTAGACGGCATAAAAGGATATAACAAATCTAGAAACTGGAGAAACAGAGGGGTAAAATATTGGTCTTTCCATGGGGGATTGGTCAGAGTCCAAAACGAAGAAAACTAGATCTGCTCCAGGAGTAAAGCAAAACCTTATATCTGAAAATAAAAACCACTTTTACGGAGGAAACTGACAACCAATTCAACCATCTGTGAGTCATCTGCTAATATTAAAATTAAGGAATCTGGAAGTCTATACCTAGTACAAAGGGCCAAAAGAAGAGGACATTGCACCAACATATGGGATACTGTTAGTCTGGCTCCACAGTCACATTGTGGGGGTTTGTGGGTGAGCCTGGTATGGCCAATTCTTAGACAGGATAAGACAGTGGACTCATTCCGAGAGGACCGGAAAGAAGAGTGTCAAACTGTAGTAGTCTCCTTGATTGTGTAGAGTTTATTACTGAGAGCAGTAGTGCGCCAGATGTCATTCCACTTTTGAGCAAAGAGAGATTTGACATAAATACACATATCTGCAGCTGGAATCATAAACAGAAATGGGGGATAAGTATCTGCTTCTCTAACCAAACAGTCAGCCAGTTCATTCCCTGAGATGTCCACATGACTTGGAATCCAGAGAAAGACAACTGAGCAGGTGGCACGGCCAAAGGCAGAGAGAAGGTCATGGATAGCGGAGACCAGAAGGTGATGAGAGCATTGGTGGACAGCCTGCAGGCTGCTCATTGAGTCGGTTGATATTAAAATACCGTGCAGGGAGGCTGAATAGCAAAATGGAGGGCCCTGTTAATCGCAAACAGTTCTTCTGTAAACCACTACGTGGTCCTGGCAATAAATGGTGTTCAAGCCAGTAGGAGATGTGAAAGTGTATCCTGCCTTATCTATCATCTTAGAACTGTCAGTGTAGAAGATGGTAGCTCCCTGGAACTCTGCAAGGATGGATTGTACAAGACATCAGAAGACCATAGGGGCAACAGAGACCTTTAGGATCCTGTAATAGGTCAGTCTTAATCTGTGATCAAGGCACTATCCAAGGGGATGGTGTGGGGGGAAACACACAGGGAACATTCCAGTGAGTGAAGATGCAGATCCTGACAGAGGGAATAGACACACATTCCAACTGGCTATCCCACCAGGGAGTGGTGGGGGGGGGGACAACCCTAATTTGCAAAGAGGACAGGCTACATGGGACAGTCAGGGGATCAGCACATAGTGATGATGTAAAAATCCAGAGTTGGCTACGTTTTATTTGTAGAGGGGGAATCCCCACTTCTATGAGAATACTGTTAATGGGACTAGTGCGAAAGGTACCAATAGCCAGACGCACCCCACAATGGTGAACAGGGTCAAGTATTTTCAGGGTGGAAGGAGCCACTAAGCCATAAACCTCATTACCATAATCTAATCCGGCAAGACCACAGCATGATAAAGATTGAGAAGAGTAGCATGGTCTGCACCCAAAGATATGTGAGCCCGAAGGCGGACAGCATTAAGCATCAGCATGCAGGTAGTCTTCAGTTGGCGAATATGGGACAGCCATAAGGTGGATAGGGGGACAGCAGTGACAGCAGCACAAAGAATAGTGGCAGAGATGCCCTGCAAGACTGCATCAAGGCAATTCGAGAGATAGATGTCAAAGTGCACAGCCAATGTATATAAAGGCCAATTGCCCTGTGGAATGCCCAACATGGGGGCCTGTCTGCCTGGCAGCAATAGGGGAACAATACAATCAAGAGAATGTGGTCACTTTCACAAAGATCATCATGTGACCAATGTAGGGAAGCCATGGGAGTAGGGAAGGAGCTAATGAGATCAACAGCAGTAAAGGTGTCATGAGTGGCACTAAAGCGGGTAGGGGAACCGTCAAATTGAGGAGACACACATCAAAGTCTGTAATAAGTTGGTCAATTAGAAGACCCCTACTGTTGAAGTGCACTCCCCCACAGGAGGTGGTGCGCACTGAAATCCCCAAGGAGGAGATATGGGGGCAGGAGTGCTGTCTTAATGTAGGCAATTCAAAATAAGAAAGTGGCCTACCTGGAAGGAGGTAGACATTGCAAATGTTGATTGTCAGAGCCGTTTGGACTAACCACTATTGCTTCCAGGTTGGTACGAAGGGGGATCCAGGCACTAATCACATCACATCAGCGAGAACTAAAATGCAGACCACTCCAGATGCTATTCCAGGGCCGGCACGGTTCCGACAGAATGCCCTACAACTGCAAAATGTTGGAGAGTGGTTATTATGAAAGTGCATTTCTTGAAGAGCAGGACAGAATGCACGATAGGAGGAACGAAAGTGTTGTATTTCTGGTAGGTGACGATAATATTCATTGCAATTCCACTGGATTATTGTGTGGCGAGAGTCTAGGTTAGACATAAAGCAGATGAGAGGTGGTCATGTCACTCGGTCAGTAGTCATCACTGACAAGGATTGGATGACATCCATAAATAATATGTCAGACTCACATTGTGAGGGGGCAGATGGCACCTACGGAGGCATTTGGGGGGGGGGGGGTCGGGACCTCATCCAGGGACTACTACTACCGTATTTACTCGAATATATGCCACATTCGAATCCAAGCCGCACCTGAAAAATGACTTGAAATCAAGGAAACAAAATTTTCCCGAATCTCAGTCGCACCTGAAATTTGAGACTCGAAATTCAAGGGGAGAGAAAAGTTTTAGGCCGCACCACCAAATTAAAACAAAGATGGTCCATTGTAATATGAGACACAATTTAGGTCGAATGAATGGCAATACAGCTACAGTAGTTTGGTTTGAGTCATAAGCTTAGCAGTTAAGCTTTACCAGGTAGCCATTGCTATGCGTCAGGCGCTCCGTCCGTATTTATACGGGTACCATTCCTTTTTCACGTGCTTCGTCTGGTTTGAATCGATTGCTTATTTTGCTTTGATCTGATAAGTGCCGTTTTCTTTGTTATAGGTGTTTACGTCACTCTAAGCTGAAAATGCGTTACTGTACTGCGTCATGCATTGTTTGTCGCATTCTGATAGTGCGTGTTTACGGCGTGTCGCTGCTCGCGGCATGGCTTGCTTTTGTGCACGCTACCGCCATTTAAAAAAAAAAAAAAAAGGAGAGGAATCATCTCATTAGTGAAACAATGGCAAAAGACTGCTATTTGTTGTTACTTACACTGCTGCTTTCTTTGATAATGATCAACAAGAACCAAATAATAGACTGCGTATGATAGAACATGTTCTGAACGAGAGTTACGCGAAAATTTTTCTCCGTTTGAAAATCTTTGCGGCTGCTTCTTTAGTACATCAAATGCTGCACAGAAATTAGTCATCTTAGATTTAAAAATCTAGTCAGTTGCCGTGCTTCATTTCTGACTGTATCACTATTAGGCATAAGAATAATACGAATATAAACATGACACGATACGTATATTCTTCCGCGTTTGCTGTTGTCTTACTCAAGTTTCATAGTTTATTAGGGAGAGGTGAGTGGGGGGAGGTGAGTGGGGAGTGGGGAGAGGTGAGTGGGGAGTGGGGAGAGGTGAGTGGGGAGAGGTGAGTGGGGAGTGGGGAGAGGTGAGTGGGGAGTGGGGAGTGGGGAGTGGGGAGTGGGGAGTGGGGAGTGGGGAGTGGGGAGTGGGGAGTGGGGAGTGGGGAGTGGGGAGTGGGGAGTGGGGAGTGGGGAGTGGGGAGTGGGGAGTGGGGAGTGGGGAGAGGGGAGAGGGGAGAGGGGAGAGGGGAGAGGGGAGAGGGGAGAGGGGAGAGGGGAGAGGGGAGAGGGGAGAGGGGAGAGGGGAGAGGGGAGAGGGGAGAGGGGAGAGGGGAGAGGGGAGAGGGGAGAGGGGAGAGGGGAGAGGGGAGAGGGGAGAGGGGAGAGGGGAGAGGGGAGAGGGGAGAGGGGAGAGGGGAGAGGGGAGAGGGGAGAGGGGAGAGGGGAGAGGGGAGAGGGGAGAGGGGAGAGGGGAGAGGGGAGAGGGGAGAGGGGAGAGGGGAGAGGGGAGAGGGGAGAGGGGAGAGGGGAGAGGGGAGAGGGGAGAGGGGAGAGGGGAGAGGGGAGAGGGGAGAGGGGAGAGGGGAGAGGAAGCGGTAGGTGTGCAAAAGGATGTAACAGAGGCAAAAGTTGAAGGAAGTGACACTGGATGGAGTCTGTCATATTTTGGCAAGCCTCTACTTTAGATAGGTAATCCAGGTACTTGTACTCTTGTATCCTCTTTTCTCTCTTATGAGTTGGGCTATCTGGTGAGCAATGAGTGTGATGGTCATGACAATTGACACACACAGGTGGTGGAACACAGGAGCTTCCCTCATGGAGTGGGTGTTCACAGTCACCACACAGAGGTTCTGCCATACAGTGCAAGCACTGAAAGCAGTTCATGGGTGGTGGGATGTACGGCTAAACATCACATCTGTAGCACATAACCTTGACTTTCTCTGGGATGGTATCTCCCTCGAAAGCCAGAATGAAGGCACCATTATGAGTGTGGTTGTCTTTACAATCCTGCTGCACACATCTAACAAAATGAACGCCGCGTCGCTCCAGATTAGCCGGAGTTCCTTATCAGTTAGCAGGATGAGATTTCTATGAAAATTCACTCCCTGGACCATATTCAGAAACTGATCAGCAGTAATAGACACTGGGGCATTGCCAAGACGATCACAAACACGAAGAGCTGCAGGCTGGGCAGCAGAAGTAGCTTTGACCAACAGGGAGCCCAACTGCATCTTACTGAGAGACTCTACTTCACTAAATTTGTCCTCTATATTCTCCACAAAAAACAATGGCTTTGTGCAGTAAATGTCTCCCCAGCTATCTATGTATGAAATAGGTAGCGAGAAAAGTGCTTCATCCCAAGACAGCGAGCCTGCCCCTCCTCCCAGGGCCACTGGGTCACATGAAGCAGCATTCGATGATCCTTTACCATTCCAAGAGATGGACATTTGAGAACACCAAGATTTTTGCAGCTTGATACACTTTATGCACCAGGCATCTGCCCTGATACCACCCACTCTGATCAGGGGCTCTCCCCACGGGCACCAGCCAGCCACAGCAAGGCCTGCCTGGCACGGCGGCTGTAGCCACGCATTCCGATGCTCCAGGAAGACAAGCAACCATTCCTTGGCATACACATAGAAGGAACAGCTCAGGTAGCAGTGGTGTGATCCCTGCGTTGTCATGAGCTGGCTACACGTGCTGGTGACCTAGTGGGATGGAGGAGGCTAAGGTGGGGAAAGAAGGGGAGAGAGGAACCACACTGTAGATACCAGGGAGGGAATTCTTCTCCAAATGGCTCACACTAAAAACAGAAAATTTAGAAGTGGGGGTCAAGCCTCATGCAGGGACATAAATGACAAAAATAGCGAACAGGCAGGAGGAACAAAATTGCAAGCAATACAGGGAATTAGGTTGATAGCCAGGTTGACATAAATCAGAGCACCACAAGAGAAGGAGGGAGCAGCAAGGAAGGAGTGATGATAGGGAGGGAGGGGCATGGTGAAGGGAATGTAGCCAGCTTGGGGCCCCCATGTGCACCACAATGAACTCACTAAAGAACTGTGAACCCAGTGGGGGAGTGCTCATTATTTGTGAACTATTTCACTATTTCCTGGTTGACCTGTCACTTTTCAACCACCATGCACCATTTTTAGCTCACAATGAAGTAGTTGTAAGAGGACTGGACACTAGTGGTTGTAAGTTCTTTAATGAGAAAGAGTGAGTCACTTCTAGCAACTCTCATCAAGCTTTTGGTGCCCCTGAAACCTGAATGAGGGACACTATACCAAATATTACCAACTTTGTGAGGTATCTGACCTGTGAGGTATCTGACCCTTACTTTAATTGATAAAACTATGGGGTTGGCTGTGCTAGGAACCGAAAGGCAAAATGTCAAAGTTTCTTAATTACAACTCGAGGAAAGAAATCAGAACCTATCTGCACAAAAGCTACTGCATTTTATTATTATTTTCGATGATTTTTCAACAGGACCTTCTGGGTCTCTTTGGTTGTGGGTGTTGGTGTTATCTTTTGAACAGCCCAAGTCTCTGGGAATAGTTGTAGTAACTGTTGTGCACTACATCCCCATAAGGTGTACCTGAGCAAGGACAATACAATGGAAGTGGCAACTGAACCAAATAGAAAATTTGCAGTGAGTGACTATAGGAAACTTTATTTCTGATTGTTTATTTCATTTTATGATCCAGAAATAAACGAATGTAGATTAGTGAGCATGTCTCTCAAAAGAATATCAAGACACTATCCATTAACAGAAAAAATTTTATTTTTAAACACAAATCAGTACCCCACGCAATGTTACTGCAGGTATATCAAATAATGTGTAAGCTTCATTTCAATCATGTTTACCTGACACCAAACATTCTGACCACTCAAAAGCGATGAAAGGGCAGTCTTTGTAACTATCAATTTTTTCAAATTATAATGGCTTTCACAGAACTTCCTTTATCTCTGTTAAGAGAGAATCTGAGCGCACTCACTGCAAATTCTAATTTACTTTGGAGCTGTGGCATTCTATGGAAGTGCACAACGTGCAACAGAGAATGGTACATTTATTAATAAAATAAACAAATTTATTGACCTTATAATATGCTATGCTTAGAACTTTTTGTTATGATAGATTTACAACATTTTCCGTGCACATCAACATCAACTTGGCCACTAATTTGGCATCTCAGGCATCAAAAATGTCATGCACAAAGTTCCCTCACTAGATATGGAACTTACTCCTGATACTGCACACCAACAACTTATTCATCTCAACAGCCATCCACCTCCATGGATTTTTTCCCCCAAACTATATCCACCTGAACCTCCTTACTGTATTCGAGTCTTGGTCTCCCTCTACAATTTTTACCACCCATATTGTCTCCATTACCAAATTGATGATTTCTTGATGCCCAGGATGTGCCCTACCAACCAGTCCATTCTTTTAGTCAAGTTGTGCCACGAACGTCTTTTTCCCCCAATGAGATTTAGTACCCCCTGCTTAGTTATTTCATCAACATATCTAATGTTCAAGCTTTCTTCTATAGCACCAAATTTCAAATCTATTCTACTCTTGTCCGAACCATCAGTGTCCACACTTCATTGTATACGGGATTACATCCCAGGCACAAACCTTCAGGGAAGTTTTTCTTGCTACTGCCAACCTACATTTTATATCCTCTCTAACTTGGCTATCATCATTTATTGTTCTACCAAAATAGTAAAACTTATCAAGAACTTTGAGCGTCTGATTTCCTTATACAATTCCCTGAGCATCACCCACTTTAATTTGGCTGCATTCTAATACTGTTATTTTCCTTTTGCTTGATGTTCTGTTTATCATCTCTAACGCATTACTCATTCCACTCAACTGATCTTGCAAGTCCTTTGTTGTATCTTTATAGAATCTCAGTATCAGCAGCAAATCTAAATGTTTTGATTACTTCTCCCTGCACACTAATTCCCTTTCCAGTATTCTCCTTGGTTCCTCTTACTACTTGCTCAAAACAGAAACCTGCAACCATGTCTCACTCCCTTCTAAACTACTGCAATATGGTTTCTGTGTAAGTTGCGGATAACCTTTCACTCACTCATTTTATCTCTGCTAGCTTCTGAATTCAATGAATCTAGTCCATTCAGCATTGTGAAAAGCTTTCTCTAAACCTACAAACGCTATAAATGAAAGTTTATCTTTCTTTAAGTTATCTCTTAAGGTAAGTCACTGGGTCAACATTGCCATGCATATTCCTAAATTTCTTTGGAACCCAAACTGATTAACCCCGAGATTGGCTCCTATCAGTTTTCATTTTTTCTGTAAATAAACTGTGTCAGTATTTTGCAACTGTGACTTACTAAATTGGTAGTTCAGTAATATATTTGTCAGCACCTGGCCGTTTTAGAATTAAAATTATTACACTATTTTTGAAATCAGAGTTTTTTTTGTCTCTCTTCTGTATCCTGCACATCAAGTGGATTCGTTTTGTGAAGACTGGCTCTCCCAAGGATATCAGTATTTCTGAGGGAATGTCATCTATTTAGCAGGATTCTTTTTTTCTTTCTTTTTAATACTCCGAGAAGAATCCGAAAGAGCAACGAAACAGTGCTCTGTCAAATTCTCTTGCAGTATCACATTTTCCATTTGATCTTCATTTACTTCGTTCATGTACATTACCCTTTCACAGTATTTCTATATATTCCTTGTACCTTTCTGTTTTCCCTACTTTGCTTAGTACCGGCTTTCCATCTGAGCTCTTTAAGCTCACATAACTGTCTCTGTTTTCTACAAAGTTTGTCTACTTTTTCCAATTAGGTGGCATCCATCTTTCCCATGTTATGTATGGTTCTGCAGCCTTGTGTCTGTGCTGTAGCCATACCTGCTTTCAACATCACAAATATAATAATTGTTGATCGTGTACTGTAGAAGAATACAAGTAAGCAAATGAAGCACGGTGAACTATGTACCTTGAAGCTTCCTGGCAAATTAGAACTGTGTGCCAAAACAAGACTCACACTCGGCATCTTTGCCTTTCACAGGCAAGTGCTCTAGTGACTGAGCTACCTAAGTGTGACTCACGACCCATCCTCGCAGCTTTACTTCCATCAGTACCTTTTCTCCTAAATTCCTAACTTCACAGTAGCTCTCCCGCAAAAGTTCAAGACTAGCACTCCTGGAAGAAAGGATATGGCTTAGCTACAACCTGGGGGATGTTTTCAGGATGAAATTTTCACTCTGCAGGGGAGTGTGCGCTGATGTGGAAGGTAGAAGACAAGGTACTGGCATAAGTAAAGCTGTTATGATGGGTCGTTAGTTATGCTTGGGTAGCTCAGATGGTAGAAAACTTGCCTGTGAAACACCCAAATTTCGAGTCTTGGTGTGGCACACAGCATTAACCTGCCAGGAACTTTCACATCAGCACACATTCTGCTGTAGAGTAAAAATTTCATGCTGGAACTATGTACCTTGTTTGTGTTTATATGCATATGTCAAGCTTGCGAGGTATGCAAAGGCTTGCAAACACATTGCTACAGTGCCTCACCGGGTATAAAATATTTGACAAGGCATAGATTTGGAAGTTTGTGCTAACATGAGTATTAGCTGCAGAGCAAGGCAAGATGATATTTAATAGCACCTTCAAAAGAAGTGCCAGTGAATAGTGGTTACAATCTCTCAATTTGTGGAGGAACTTTGTCATCATCTAAAGATCTCTCATAATGTTACCTGAATCAAAAGAAAGCAAATGGCTGCTTGTGTAACACCAGTGTGGCCTGTGTAAGACAATGACACTTTCCACACTTGTCATGTGGCGGGATGTACCCATGTGTGACCTCCAACGAAGAAAGAGAAACTTATTAATTGTTAATCTATTCATCTAATTACAGATTTTGGATTCTTTCCTAATGATCAACCCACAGGTGAATATATCTTAGAGCTGTTTATTTTATGTCTGGCTTACTTAAATATCAGTTGCAAATTAACCACTTAATAAAAACTACAAGAGAGAGGAGGCTGTAATAAACAGATTTCTGATGTACTGAGGAACTTAAATCTGGAATCAGGTTTTGATTGTAATTATTCAGAGAAAACATACAGGGATACAGTGACAACTATTTTTTCTAGTTTTTAACAGTTTGCCTATTTATTAATTTGAGTACACTGCTGGAAGGTCACTTACATACAAATGTCACCATTTTTACTTGCCAAAAGTGGTTTAAATGCATCTTGACTGAATATTGACAGCCCTATCCAGTCTCCTAAGTAATCAGAGACCCCTGCAAGCCACAGTTGGAACTGAGCAAGAAGTTGATTTCAATCCCAGTGAAATGTTAATTCTGTTTACCCTGGTGCAAGCTCTTCTGAAACTGCTGTCTGAAGATGGCCCTAACTGCGAGAGGGTAAATGAATTGACACTTGTTATAACTGTGCAGTAGTAGGACACCAAAACGGAAATACTGAATGCGGAGCTGCCAACACTGTGCATGTGACACACACACACACACACACACACACACACACACACACAAGTGCCCACACTAGTGCATGCATCACCATCAGTTACGATAAATTTCAACAACACATCAGTTGCAGGAAATTCACCTCTGATGATGCGAATGACAATCCAACATTCTCACCTCCTGTACGAAGACCTGTTCTGCTGATTTCGCTCTGCTGTTTCCCGCTTGCGGAGATTCATAATTTCTTGGCCAAACAGCTGGACTGTGACATCCGTGTCAGTATCCGTATTGAAACGGCCAACCATGTATGAAGATTCATCAGTTGTTTTCCCAATTTGCTGCACTTCCAGTTCATGGCCTTGTTTGCAGGAGAGTTATAATGAAAATAATACATTTACTCTGTACCATCTCTGAGCACACCAATCAAACTTAATGACTAGTAATTTAACAAATTTCACACTGCAGCAAATATATTTAGAAATTTCGTATTATTCTCCATTTTCATGCTCTTGTTATAAAACAAAGTTAGTAGTGGAAAATCAAACAATACAAAATCCAGGATGGAATAACAAAAACATTATCAAAAGTATAGATTATTGCTCACCATATAGAGGAGACAGTGAGCTGCAGAAAGGCACAACAAAAAGGTTGCTATACATTTGAGTTTTCAGCCAAAAGGCCTTCTACTAAAGTAGAAAACACATACATTTCACCCACGCATAATATACAAACACATATGACCAAGCAGGGTTTGAGGTCAAGGAATTCTGGAATGTTAATAGGGGGGGGGGGGGGGGGATGATCTGGGGGCCGTGGGGGTGGATCACTGTTTGGTGGAGGTCAGGCAGGGTCCAACATTGGCTTTTGGTTCAGTCTGATTGGTGGGTTTGGTGGTGACAAAGTGTTTCCACTGTAGGAACTGGGAGGAGAAGAGAAGGTATTCAACAAGTCCAGCATGATTGAATTTAGGAGTGGGGGCAAAACGTAAGGCCTTTGGAAAGGACTGATATTTTTGTGGGAATAAGGCTCTTGGATGAAACACTGACAACTGTGTTTCAGGTTTGTTGAGGTTCTGAATTATGTATGAGGATGTATAAGCATCCCCCCCTCCCCCTTGTCCCACCCCTTGGGTAAAAATCCACTTTTTCCCACGTGAAAGTACATTTTTTTCTGTATTAGGTGCCAATATATTTTCCACTGGAACTGTAAAACTTATCAGTGCTTTGAATGGTAGTGGTTTTATGTACCAGCCTACAGCTCCCTGGCACTTCAAGAAATGAAATCTATCAAAAAAACAAACAACACATTGTGGGAAGATCTTTCATGCGTGGCTATGTGTACACTGCACATTATTGTATTATGAAAGTATCAGTACCAATTTCATCAAATACATCAGTACCAATTTCAACAAATACAGCATGGCAGCTTCTGAAACACTCAAATCGAGATTTCTCTGAGTGATGTGCTTTCGTCAGCCAGTCGTAGCTCATGTCATGGGATCACATCACTCAATGACAGCAAATATTCAGAGCGAAGGGATGTGATGTAGTCAGCCAGTAGCAACATCACTGTTAAGCAGCGCAAACACACAAATAGGAAAAGTTTTGGTTTAAGTTACTTTATATACAGTGTAGGTACAAGAAAAGTTAAACTTTCGCATACAATATTCTCGTCAATTTTTTTTTTTATTTATTTATTTTGGAGGGTGTGGTTAAGCAGGATCCAAAGAGCATGGCAGCTGAATATTTCTGGCAAACTTAATTATAACTTTCACTGCTGTGCACTGAAAGTTTCATGGATTACCTGCCTGAAAACATGTTCCATCGAGCACTTCAACTTTTCTGTAGAAAAGCCAATTATATTTGAAACTGTTCAAGTGCTCACGTCACACTTTTAAGGATTATTATACTTTTTGCCATCATTATTACATAATTTGTGATCTGTGAAAGGACTGAAATAACTATACAAACCTAACCTTGTAGTTTGGCCTTTTATAGTGTGTGTTACCCTTTAAAATATATCAAACACAAATGTGCCAGTAAAATTTTAGATAATGGCTGATCTTCTGGGTCCAATTTTTTTTTTAAGTGTCTGGTCCTCCAAATGTTAAGATTTGAATGAGAGTCAAATGCTCCATGATTTAGTCAATGCACTTCCTCCCACAACATAATTCATCTTGCATGAAAGGAAATTTACTTAGAAAGTAATGCTTCTCAAACCACTATTCACAATATTTTCTCACAACCTGTTATAAATGTAAACAGTTGAGACATCAAGAACATTAAAGCAGTTTGTTGTTACGAAGCGTTGCATAGTCGTCGTCCAAAAGCCTTTGACACATTTTACTGTTGTGTGTGTGCACTATGTTCTGTTGCTTGTAAATGGCACATTTTCTTTGCAACCTAAGTTTTATTTTGGTGTTATTCTCTTGTTTATGTTATATTGCTGCAGTATTATTCCATAGTAGCGGGCCAAAGTAAAATTCTTTGTTAGAGTGTCAGTTATCAGTCAAAATTACAGAAAATTAACTGAAAATTAAAACAATGAGAAATGCCTGGAAATTTAAAAAAATTGCAGGTTTCTCCCACATGAAAAAATTCCCTCATTTTTCCTGGATTTCCTGAGGGTGTGGTAAATGTAGTAGGTCTGTGAGGCAGGGTTTGTTGGTTATGAGGGGATGTGAGGGAGGTTTGGAGGCTGTTGCAGAGGTAGTGGATAGTAGTAGTCCAAGGTAGGAGTAGGAGGTGAAGAGGCTGGAGAGCTTTTTGGGGTGGTGGTGTGCATGCTGCCCTAGTTCCTAGGAGGAGAGTTTCACTGCGAGAGATTGGATGCAGGAATTTGGAATTGTAGAGTGGGAGAATTTTATGGATGGTGAGGAGGTGTTACAAGAGGTTTGGGCCTGATTTACACAGATTTACAGGATGGGATTCTTGAGGAATATGGAATGGCAGAATCTGAACAGATAAAAGTCATCTTGCAAAGAGGGTTTGCAGTTGGAGGTGGGTAATTTGCTGGTCAGGGCATTTATTCAATCAACTATACAACAATGGAGGAACAGTATACGGGACTGTGTTCTAACTGGGCATAGGAAACTTTTCTTTATTGGTGCAAAAGGAAGAAGCAATAAATCATGGGTAAGGATAAAAAATGTGTAAAAATATATAAACATGTCGGGAAAAACTCTCTGCTCCAGCCTCCTCCTCACCCCCATCACCCACAGACTACTTTTCTGTTAGGCACAGTTGCTGTACATGGTTTGGCCTCAGCAGCCAGAGACAGGTTTGTGTGTGTGTGTGTGTGTGTGTGTGTGTGTGTGTGTGTGTGTGTGTGTGTGTTTGTTCCTACTTAAGAAGGAGGCCTTTTGGCTGAAAGCTCAAATGTACAGCTGCCTTTTTGTTGTGCCCATCAGCATCTCAACATCTCCTCTATATGGTGAGTATCAATCTTCCAATTTCATGATATTAAAGTAGGTAGTTGGGTATATCAAACACAATTCTCAATCTTACTAACAAAATTTCACATATAAATTTAATAAAAAGTAAAGACAATGTAAAGTACTGAACAGACAACAATCACAACTCATTATAGCACTAATGTACCTGTGAAATGGGCCCTCAACTGATATAAATATGTCATTACTGCCAACTTGTCTGGCACTGTTAACAAATCCATGTCTCCTGGTTCAATCACCTTTGGTATTCCCAGGGCTTCACCAGCCTCAAATGCTTTCTTACAATTTCCTTTCACATCATGAGTGGAGAGTGAATCAAATTCTCTGCAAAAAAGAAAAAAAATTATCAGCAAAATTATTATTCACATATATAATAGAGGGAAACATTCCACACGGGAAAAATATATCTAAAAACAAAGATGATGTAACTTACCAAACTAAAGCGCTGGCATGCTGATAGACACACAAACAAACACAAACATAGACACAAAATTCAAGCTTTCGCAACCAACGGTTGCTTCATCAGGAAAGATGGAAGGAGAGGTAAAGATGAAAGGATGTGGGTTTTAAGGGAGAGGGTAAGGAGTCATTCCAATCCCGGGAGCGGAAAGACTTACCTTAGGGGAAAAAAGGACAGGTATACACTCGCACACATACACATATTCATCCACACATATACAGACACAAGCAGACATATTTAAAGACAAAGAGTTTGGGCAGAGATGTCAGTCGAGGCGGAAGTGCAGAGCCAAAGATGTTGTTGAATGACAGGTGAGGTATGAGTGGCGGCAACTTGAAATTAGCGAAGATTGAGGCCTGGTAATGAGGATCACCCTGTGGCTAAACATGCCTTGGTGCACGGCCAGCACATCTTGGCACAGTGTTGCACCGTCCGGGTTATCTGGATACTTCCCACTAACACCAATCTGTCAGAACTCCGAGAGATGGGAACTTGCCCTTCAGTATATCCTCTCTTCCCGTTACCCACCATGCCTCAACCTCCGCTAATTTCAAGCTGCCGCCGCTCATACCTCACCTGTCATTCAACAACATCTTTGCCTCTGTACTTCTGCCTCGACTGACATCTCTGCCCAAACTCTTTGCCTTTACAAATGTCTGCTTGTGTCTGTGTATGTGCGGATGGATATGTGCGGATGGATATTTGTGTGGGTGCGCGAGTGTATACCTGTCCTTTTTTCTCCCCTAAGGTAAGTCTTTCCGCTCCCGGGATTGGAATGACTCCTTACCCTCTCCCTTAAAACCCACATCCTTTCGTCTTTCCCTCTCCTTCCCCCTTTCCTGATGAAGCAACTGTTGGTTGCAAAAGCTTGAATTTTGTGTCTATGTTTGTGTTTGTTTGTGTGTCTATCAACACGCCAGCGCTTTCGTTTGGTAAGTTACATCATCTTTGTTTTTAGATATATTATTCACATATATTTATACTTCTGTTCCAACAGAGACACAACCCACATAGCTATCTCTGTGTACTATACATGTGAGATTTTGTTTACTTTAGTAATATGAATATTTCATGGGGCATATTCATTTAACTATGATGTGTAATTGGAAAGGTGGTTTCTGAATGCAAAAATATTCACACAACTGTTTTACTTTTGTTAATCTAAATTTCAATGAAATAATCAAGTATAGTTTGAAAGTTCTCTGTAGAGTAATAGTAGTTGTCAAGCAAAAACGATTTCAATTTGTGTTTAGACCTATTTTCATTGTCTATTAGTGCCTTCAATTCAAGAGGAGGTGGTCAAAAATTTTATAGTTGCATACTTTGCTAGCTTATGTGCAAAAGTAAACTTAAGTTGAGAGCAGTGGTGCCCATTATTAACTCACTCGATACGTTTATGAATACTACTTTATTTCTAACCCATCCTGAACAACAAATTGCATTAACAGTTCTAAGTACTGTTGGGTGACTGCTAGTTTTCCTACAAAGGTTTCAAGGATGTCCTCTCTCGTTCTATTTTCATTTCATCATCAAGATTTGAAAAAAGCAGTTTCACCAGCAAAACCTACTACATTTGCAACTTTTGGGACACCAAAATAAGTGTTACTCATTGTCATTGTTGTTGTGGTCTTCAGTCCAGAGACTGGTTTAATGCAGCTCTCCATGCTACTCGATCCTGTACAAGCTTCATCTCTCAGTACCTACTGCAACCTACATCCTTCTGAATCTGCTTAGTGTATTCATCTCTTGGTCTCTCTCTACTATTTTTACCCTCCATACTTCCCTCTAATACTAAATTGGTGATCCCTTGATGCCTCACAACATGTCCTACCAACCAATCCCTTCTTCTAGTCAAGTTGTGCCACAAATTTCTCTTCTCCCCAATTCTATTCGATACCTCCTCATTAGTTATGTGATCTACCCATCTAATCTTCAGCATTCTTCTGTAGCACCACCTTTCAAAAGCTTCTATTCTCTTCTTGTCCAAACTATTTACTGTCCATGCTACACTTCCATAAATGGCTACACTCCGTACAAATACTTTCAGCAACGATTTCCTGACACTTAAATCTATACTCAATGTTAACAAATTTCTCTTCTTCAGAAACGCTTTCCTTGCCATTGCCAGTCAACATTTTGTATCTTCTCTACTTCGACCATCATCAGTTATTTTCCTCCCCAAATAGCAAAACTCCTTTACTACTTTAAGAGTGTCATTTCCTAATCTAATTCCCTCAGCATCATCCGACTTAATTTGACTACATTCCATTATTTTGCTTTAGTTGATGTTCATCTTATATCCTCCCATCAAGACACCATCCATTTTGTCCAACTGCTCTTCCAGGTTCTTTCCGTCTCTGACAGAATTACAATGTCATTGGCAAACCTCAAAGTTTTTATTTCTTCTCTATGGATTTTAATTCCTGCTCCGAATTTTTCTTTAGTTTCCTTTACTGCTTGCTCAATATACAGACTGAATAACATCAGGGATAGGTTACAGCCATGTCTCACTCGCTTCCCAACCACTGCTTCCCGTTCATGCCCCTCAACTCTTAAAACTGCCATCTGGTTTCTGTACAAATTGTAAATAGCTTTTCGCTCCCTTCAGGAATTTGAAAGAGTATTCAAGTCAACATTGTCAAAAAGCTTTCTCTTAGTCTAAAAATGCTAGAAACATAGGTTTGCCTTTCCTTAATCTTTCTTCTAAGATAAGTCGTAGGGTCAGTACTGCCTCACGTGTTCCAACATTTCTACGGAATACAAACTTATCTTCCCCGAGGTTGGCTTCAACCAGTTTTTCCATTTGTCTGTAAAGAATTCCCAATAGTATTTTGCATCTGTGACGTATTAAACTGATAGTTTGATAATTTTCACATCTGTCAACACCTGCTTTCTTTGGGATTGAAATTATTATATTCTTCTTGAAGTCTGAGGGTATTTCACCTGTCTCATACATCTTGCTCACCAGATGGTAGAGTTTCGTCAGGGCTGGCTATCCCAAGGCTGTCAGTAGTTCTAATGGAATGTTGTCTACTCCTGAGGCCTTGTTCCGAATTAGGTCTTTCAGTGCTCTGTCAGACTCTTCACGCAGTATCATATCTCCCATTTTATCTTCACCTACACCCTCTTCCATTTCCGTAACATTGTCCTCAAATACATCGCCCTTGTATAGACCCTCAATATATTCATTCCACCTTTCTGCTTTCCCTTCTTTGCTAAGAACTGAGTTTCCATCTGAGCTCTTGATATTCATACATGGTTTCTCAAAAGGTCTCTAATTTTCCTGTAGGCAGTATCTATCTTACCCCTAGTGAGACAAGCCTCTACATCCTTACATCTGTCCTCTAGCCACCCCTGCTGAGCCATTTTGCACTTCCTGTTGATCTCATTTTTGAGATGTTTGTATTACTTTTTGCCTGCTTCATTTACTGCATTTTTATATTTTCTTCTTTCATCAGTTAAATTCAATATTTCTCCTGTTACCCAAGGATTTCTACTAGCCCTTGTCTTTTTACCTACTTGATTCTCTGCTGCCTTCACTATTTCATCCCTCAAAGCTACCGTATTTACTCGAATCTAAGCCGCACTTTTTTTCTGGTTTTTGTAATCCAAAAAACCGCCTGCGGCATAGAATCGAGTGCAAAGTAAGCGGAAGTTCTGAAAAATGTTGGTAGGTGCCGCCACAACTAACTTCTGTCGTCGAATATATGTAGCGCTACGCAGGCATGCTTCGCAGGCACAAAGACAAATACTAGCACCAAAACCTCTGCGTCAGTAAATTAAAAAAAAAATAAATAAATAAATAAATAAAAAAAAGAAGAAGAAGAGGTGGAAGACGAGCTTTTTTTTCTCCGCCCCGAGTTTCGACCACTGCATTTTCATACATTATCCAATGAAGTAAATACAAATTCCGTATTGTTCCTCTTCGAATGTAGCAGCATTTCAATGTACTACGAAAATCCGACTGGCAAGACTGTTTGGGATGTTTGTCAATATGGCCAGCTCTGCTTTCTGAATTTTTTCCTAACTGTGAGAAGAAATGGTTGCTAATAGGAACTTTTATGAATTGTGAATCACATGCAGTATTCTCTTCACCATAAGAATAATACGAATATAAACATTTTGCCATGTATTCTTTCGTGTTTGCTGCTATCTCATTTAAATCCTGTCCGCCTAGTAAACTACGAAACTAGAGTGAGACAACAGCAGACGCGGAAGAATATACATACCATGTCATGTTTATATTCGTATTATTCTTATGCCTAAAAGTGATACAGTCAGAAATGAAGCACGGCAATTGATTAAATTTTTAAATCTAAGATGACTCTAATTTCTGTGCATAATGTAATGTACTAAAGAGGCGTCTGCAAAGATTTTCAAACGGAAAAAATTTTCGCTAAATTCTCGTTCAGAACATCTTCTATCATACGCAGTCTATTATTTGGTTCTTGTTGATCATTATCAAAGAAAGCAGCAGTGTAAGTAGCAACGAATAGCAGTCTCTTGCCATTGTTTCGCTAATGAGACGATTCCTCTCTTTGTTTTTTTTAATTGTAAGCGGCGGTAGCGTGCACAAAAGCAAGCCATGCCGCGAGCGGCTACAGGCCGTAAACCCTCATTTTCAGAATGCGACAAACAATGCATGACACAGTACAGTAATACATTTTCAGCTCTGAGTGACGGAAAATACCTATAACGAAGAGAACTGCACTTGTCAGATCAAAGAAAAATAAGCAATCAATTCAAACCAGACGAAGCACGTGAAAAAGGAAGGGTACCCGTATAAATACGGACTGAGCGCCTGACGCATAACAACGGCTACCTGGTAAAGCTTAACTGCTAAGCTTACGACTCGAACCAAACTACTACAGCTGTATCGTCATTCATTTAACCTAAATTGTGTCTCATATTACAATGGACCAACTTTGTTTCGATTTGGAAGTGCGGCCTAAAACTTTTCTCTCCCCTTGAATTTCGAGTCTCAAATTTCAGGTGCGGCTTAGATTCGGGAAAATTTTGTTTCCTTGATTTCGAGTCATTTTTCAGGTGCGGCTTAGATTCGAGTAAATACAGTAATGTACTGCACCTTGAATCTAACTCAAGTGAATAACAAACACAAACTTCGGACTGTGCCAAGACAAACATGGGCAGCTAGCCCTCACAGTCAGTGGCCATCTAACTAAGCCATCAGAATTACTCACTCATATGCTTCCTACCACGGCAGGAAGTAAGCAGCACAAGGTTCAAGCTTTCAGTATCTCACTGGACCACAATATAGATGACAGCTGAAAATTCATTCATTAGGAGAGGCCAATGTTTGTGGTGTTAAGATAGTCCAGCATGGAGTTTTAACCCATCACTTTACCTTATAACATTTTTAAATAGCTAGCTAAAGTGAGCGAGAATATTTCAGTCAAACAGTAAAACTATAATTTCATAATATTAAGAGACAAAGAACTTAAGTGAAATTACATGGGATCCCAAAAGAGTGCTTAATAGTCATTCATTCATCATATACATAATTAAATAAAAAATTACAATAATCTGGACTAACATAAGATCTGGACGGAAATGATGTATAACAGCACAGAAGGCCATGCCATTCCTCCAAGACGTTGTTAGATTGGTCACTTTCACTCCAGGATAATCTTGGGTTACCTCCTTGCACCATTCCAATAGGTCTTGGCCTGGAGTGGTTTCTGCGAGTTTTGGAGATTTTCGTTCACCCTGGGGGAAAAAAAAAAAGAATCTTGTTAATGTTTGGCACTAATACATGTACATCAGAAAAAAAGATTACACTGATGTGCCAGAAAAAACTAACATGCAATTTTTAAAATACATAGCTGAACTATCAAATAATAAAAGAAGGAAGTTTGAAGATATGGAGATGAACAAGGACAGAACTAATGGGTGTTTAGGCTGAGAGGAAAGAGTAGATAACATCGACTACTCACTCAAATTAATCCATTGATCATAAAATAATTGTTCTTCATTTATGTACACAATATAGAGCACGGCAAATAATAAAATATCACTACTGGATATTGGATGTTGTCGGTGTAGGTAGTGTCCCTATGGCCATTACTCTGACTGGTAGTTTCATGGATGTCATGTAAAACAAAACTTCAGAGTCAATTATTAGGCTGGAAGTAACAAACAAAGCTTATAGTTTAAGATACCACCAATGACAGGTTGATGTGTGTTCTCTCTCATGTTTCTCTATTCGCATAATACAAATAACATTTATTTATTACAGATGGGGCTGAAGTATATCATACTTGATGGTTTCAGACCAAAGGGCAGTCTTTACAACATAATTGTCACATATTAACACTTATGAAACAATGTAACATAAGAAGTGTAGTAAGATCAATAAGATCTAACAAATATATGATGGAGGCTGTGTAAATAACAGGAGATTGTTATCACAAGGATGTGAAAAGTGCTGTATGTAGTTGCAATTTCTTCCCAGCATAGCATAGAAGCTGACTAACAGAACAAAATACAGAAACTGATACTTCGGAAAAATGACAATTTTTCACTTATAATGATCAGTCCTTTTTCAGGCAATAATGTCTCTTTCTTATAAGAATGCAGACATACAGCAATATGGGACTGGGGGGTATTGGGGGGGGGGGGGTATTGGGGGGGGGGGGGGGGGAGTTCTAAGCAGGCTGCCCACCACAGATTCAAAGGTGGCTGAAGCATTACACAGTCCAAATGGCATAACTTTAAAGTCAGAGACTGACAGGAGTTATGAAAATCTTTTCCTAGTCAACATCAACCTCATTTTGGCAGTAGTCTGTCTTCATGTCCATAAATGAGAAATACTTAGCTCTTTTCAAGCGGTATAGGATGTAACACCAGACAGTGGATAAACATCTTTCCCTGTAATTTTATTCAGGCTATGGTAGTCGACAAAGAAGCACCATGTGCTGTCCTTCACAAAGGCCACAGGAGAGCACTGAGCACTTTCTGAAGGTTCAATGATATTAACTTGTGGCACCTTCTCCACTTCCTCCTGGGTTACCTGCTGTTCTGCTGGTGACACCCTATACACAAGTCATGGCTAATTGGTGAATGAGCCCTAGTTTTGATACAGTGTTTGGCATGAGCTGCTTGGACTGTCTCTTCTCCACTCCTGATTAGAAAGCACCTGAAAATTGTAGCAGAACAGCTATCACTCACCTATGCTGTTCATCTGTTAGTCCAGACCATATTGGCAATTCAATAGTGGCTTCCTCTCCTGCACTGCCTTTAGTGCTAATGGAGCACAATACTTTGCCGGTTAACACTAAGCTGCCTTTCTTGGACTTGTTTACTGTCCCTATGCACTTACCTTTGTGAATGAGTTGGGGTTGCTCGTGACTATGATCCAATAGTTCTCCTTTACTGACAACAATGCTTATGATTATCGCTGGCATGTAGGTTTCTTTGGTAAGCCTAGCAGCTTTTTGAAATCTACAAGAGCTTCACATATACTGAAGTAGGAAGCTCTGAAATATTTAGTGAGGCCTGGATGGTATATCAGAAAGACAGATTAGATGCCACAGGAGGAGCATTGTTCACTGCAGTTGACAAAAATATTGTTTGTACTGAGGCCTGACTGAGAAGTTATCTGGACACATTTAACAAGTCTAGGTGAATTCAAGTCAATATTAGGGTGTTGTCACCGGCCACCTGATCCTACCATCACAGTTTTATAATCGCACAAAGAAAATCTACCCACATCAGTGTAGGAACAGGATCATCATGCAATATAAATTGGAATTGACTAACTTAACAAGTGCAGGATGAGATGTATATGGACTCATTGCAAGTGATACAAATAGACTGTCTTGTTAAGTATTTTTGAACACTTTTCCAAAAATTGTCTTGAGCAACCAGTTAGACAGCCCACATGCAACATGAATATTTTAGACCATATAGCTTCAAACAAGCCTGACCTTATCAACAGTGTCAGTATAGAGACAGGGTTAGTGATCATGATATAACGACGATGCATACTAAAGTTAATAAATCCACCACGAATGTCAGGAGAGTATTTTGCTCGAAACAGCAGATAAGCAGTTGTTAGCATCCTACTTCAAAAATAAATAGACTTCACTTACTTCCCATATGACAAGCAGAGATGAATTACAGGAAAGTTTAAATAGATTGTACATTGTGCCCTGGAGAAGGATTTGCCAAGTAAGTGGACTAAAGATGGAAAAGACCTATGATGGTTTAGTCACAAAATACAGAAAATGCTGAGGAGGCAGACACACTTGCAATATCAACTGAAAACAGAACGTAAAAATCATTAAGAGCAAAAATTAGCAGAAATATGTACATCTGTAAAAAGATTGAAGTATAAGGCATACAAAAACTACCACAATCAAACCTTAGCAAAAGAACAAGTTTGTTTGTGTGGCCATCTTCTGCAGCAACCATATATATACTTGTTTTATAAATAAAACTGCCTTTTCCTGCTGTTAGATACTTTATTTATCTCATACGCGTTTCGCCTTCTCCTGTTCCAAGGCATCATCAGTGGGATCTATAACGATATAGTTTTGTTAGTTCTAGATTATTAAACAGTTCACTTCACAATTTTTTTTGGAAAAAAAAAATTAATTAATTACGATTTGCTGATCTGAGTTTCCTCACATCTGGTCTGGAGGTCGCACTATCACTTTTATCACTGCTATCTAATCACATCTTTGTGTTCTCGCCTTCCACACACTGTTCAACATGTTTCTCACTCTTTTTTTGTGGTGGACTATTGTTCTTTTGTCACTCGATACAACTATTTCATCGTACACTGTTTTTCACAATGTAGATATTGTGACTCCATTACGGGTTTCATCTTCTTTGGTATGTTTACCTATTTGTTGCCAACCTAACGAAGAATTTTTTTTTTTTTTTTTTTTTTTTTTTTGGAGGGCAGGGGGTGTACTAGCTGTTAGCGAGTGGTTGAAAACTTTGGTGACAGCTGAGGTGTTCATGGATGAGTGAGTGTAAAGATGTTGGGTTCTATTATTATTATTATTATTATTATTATTATTATATTGGACAGTATTATTATATTAATACTTTCTGCGAACGCTATTCTATTATTTTATCTATTAGTGTAAATAATGAATTGCTTGGCATGTGTACTTGGTCATTCAACAGTATTTTCCCCTCTGCTTTGGTTTTCTGTATGTGGTAATTAAAAATAAAACAAAAGCAGAAAGCTCCAAACCACAGACAACAACACAACAGAACCAAACACAAACACGAAGTCTCATAACAACTACACAGGATAATCAGAAAAAGATGAAAGAAAACACAAGATGGTACACAATGACATACAAACACAAACTCACCCATAAAATCACCAACATTTTCAAAAGACAGGGAATAAACATAGCATACACAACAGACAATTCTATACAAAAATACACCCCAAAACTGACAAAAAACAGAGACATATACCAGAAAGCAGGTATATATCAGCTACGGTGTAACACTTGTGAAGGTACATATATAGGTTAAACAGGAAGACCTTCTGATGTCAGATACAAAGAACACAAGACAGCCTGGAAACATGGGACAAACCACTCCACATTTGCAGAGCACCTAAGAGAAAATGACCACAAGCCAACCAATAGAGAAGATGACATGAAAATAATTAGAATCAACAATAAAAAACACCCCCTAACCATGCAGGAAAATTACCACATACAGAAAACCAAAGCAGGGAGAAAAATCCTGTTGAATGGCCAAGCACTCATGCCAAGCAATTCATTATCCACAAAAATAGATAAAATAATAGAATAATGTTTGCAAAAAGTATTAATATAATAATACTGTCCAATATAATAATAATAGCACTCATCATCTTTACACTCGCTCATTCATGAACCCCTCCACAGAATATTGAAACAAAAAGTCAAATCAGCTGTTACCAAAGTTTTCAACCACTTGCTAACAGCTAGTACACCTCCCACAAAAAAAAAAAAAAAAAACACCAACCTCGTCGGTGCTCTCTCTCTCTCTCTCTCTCTCTCTCTCTCTCTCTCACGCACGCGCACACACACACACACACACACACACACACACACACACACACACACACACACACACACACAGTATAAACATCATAAATAGAAGTTAGTCTCAAACATATACTTCATTAGGTTGGCAACAAATAGGTAAACATACCAAAGAAGATGAAACCTGTAATGGAGTCGCAATATTTACATTGTGAAAAACAGTGTATGACAGAATAGTTGTATCGAGTGACAAGAGAACAATAGTCCACCCCGCAAAAAAGAGCGAGAAACAAGGTGAACAGTGTGTGGAAGACAAGAACACAAAGATGTGATTATATGGCAGTGATAAAAGCGGTAGTGTGACCTCCAGACCATATGTGAGGAAACGCAGATCAGCAAATCAGCAAATCGTAAGTAATTACCTTTTTTACAAAAAACCGTGAAGTGAACTGTTTGACAATCTAAAATTAACAAAATTGTATCGTTATAGATCCCACTGATGATGCCTTAGAACAGGAGCAGGCGAAATGCGTATGGGGTAAATAAAGTAACCAGCAGCCGGAAAAGGCAGTTTTATTTACAAAACAAGTACTTAGCAAAAGATCTTGCTGAGAATCCGAGAAAATCTAGTCTTACATAAAATTGCTAAGCTGATCGAACATTTCTATCGAGTCACTCATTGACTAGTCTGGTGTGGCAGTTGAAGAGAGCAAAAGAAAAACTGATGTTTTAAATCTCGCATTTAAGAAATCATTCACATAAGAGGGACGTACCCACATACCACTGAGCATCACACACGCTCCAATATGGAATAGATAGGTATGGGCATCCGTGGTGTACAGAAGTAACTGAAAGAGCTGAAAACAGATAAGTCACCAGGACTGGATGGAATCCCAATTTGGTTTTAAGAAAGTACTCTCTGCAATGGCCCCTTACTAAGCTCACATTTGCTGCCTATCTTCCACCCAGTGCCAAGTGCTACATGACTAGAAAAAAGCTCAGGTGACTGCTGTATACAAGAAAAGTAAAAGAACATACCCATGGAATTACACACCAATATTATCATCATCAGTCTGCTGCAGAATTCTTGAACATATTCTCAATTCGAACATGAAAAATTTCCTTGAGACAGAAGAGCTTCTGTCCACAAATCAGCATGGATTTAGATAGCATCACTCGTGCAAAACTCCGCTTGCCCTTTGTTCACATGATAAATGATATCCTGAGAACCACTGGATGGAAGGCAATAGGCAAATTCCATATTCCAGGATTTCCAGAAAGCATTTGACAGGATGACCCACTGCAGTGTGTTAATGAAGGTATGAGCATATGGAGAACGTCCACAGATGCACAAGTGGCTCTAAGACTCCTTAAGTAATAGAACCCAGTACAATGATCTCAATGCCGAGTGTTCAGCAGAGATATGGGTATCATTTGGAGTGCTCCATGGCAGTATGCTAGGACCACTCTTATTCTCTATATACATAAATTAACTAATGACAGGGTGAGCAGCAATCTGCAGCTGTTTGCTGATGATGCCGTAGTATATGAGAAGGTATCATTGATGCACGACTGTAAGATACAAGACGAGTTAGACAAATTTTCTAGTTGGTGTGATTAACGGCAATTAGCTCAAAATGTAGAATAACTTAAGTTAATGTGGATGAGTAGGAAAAACAAAGCCATAATGTTCGGATACAGCATTAGTAGCGTACTGCTTGACATATGTCGTGTCAAATATCTGGGGCTTAACACTGCGTTTTTGGAAGAAGTTTTGCCAAGGAGACTGCATACAGAACACTAGTGCATACAGAACACTAGTGAAAACCATTCTTGAGTACTGTTAGAGTGTTTGAGATCCCCATCAGGTTGGGTTACAGGAAGACACTGAAGCAATTTGAGGCAAGTTGCTGGATTTGTTACTGGTAGGTTTGATAAACACATGAGTAGTACACACACACTTCATGAACTCCAGTGGGGTCTCTCGAGAGAAGATGAGGTTCTTTTTGTGAATACCACTGAGAAAATTGGGACAACTGGCATTTGAAGCTGATTGCAAGACAATTCTACTGCCGCCAATGCACATTTTGCACAAGGGCCATGAAAATATGAGGATTTAGGGCTCATACTGAGGCATAAAACAGTCATTTATCCCTTGCTCAATATGCGAGTGGAACAGGAAAGGAAATGGCTAGTACTGATATAAGGACCGAGCGAGGTGGCGCAGTGGTTAGCACACTGGACTCGCATTCGGGAGGACGACGGTTCAATCCCGTCTCCGGCCATCCTGATTTAGGTTTTCCATGATTTCCCTAAATCGTTTCAGGCAAATGCCAGGATGGTTCCTTTGAAAGGGCACGGCCGATTTCCTTCCCAATCCTTCCCTAACCCGAGCTTGTGCTCCGTCTCTAATGACCTCGTTGTCGACGGGACGTTAAACACTAACTACCACCACCACCAATATAAGGTACCCTCTATCACACACCATATGGTGGCTTGGGTAGTATGTATGGAGATGCAGATGTAAATCACCATTGACAACTGGGACTCATCTCATTGATGTGATAATGCCTTCAATGGCAAACAACCACCCATGGCAAAGTTTGTTATGCATGCTTGTTCGGATGGCTTCATCAATCTGGAAGCTCTGATCTTGCACAGCAAGTGCTTGTGATGCCTACATGAAGTCCCATCCAACATTAACATTATGACTACAGTCTGTCAAAATGATGAATTCGGGGGGCTGTGTTTTGTCATAGATAGTTATTCTCACAATACACGTTCCTATCAGACGGACATATTTATCATGTTCATTATATCTTCTCCAAATGTCTGTCATTCTATAGGGCATCGTACTAGGCAGAGGAGTGGTTGCGGCATAAATATGAGTTGGCCGTGTCCTTTCTTCTCGACGAATTTCACTGGTGGTGGAGAATGGGGCTACAGATTGATAAACCTCTTCTTTGACTATTCTGTTACATCTTGATGTATGAGGGTCGGCAGTTGTGGCTACCTTCTTTGTGCCCTTGGTCCAAAATTTGTGGCTGCCACATTGCTGTATCTCTCCTCTTATTACCTAGTTAATGAGAGAGATGAGCTAATAATCATCTTCCACAAGTGTCACATGGTACACATTCAGCAGTTGATCATACTTCTTTTGTCCGAATCTTTCCTGTTGCATTTCCTCAATTTTCTGGCACTGCATAATGAATTCCTCGTTGCTGTGACAGCATATACCAGAACAGTGTGGTACATGTCTTCTGTGATCCCTTTCGTGAAACTTGAGATTTTGTCAGCTTCTGTAATATTCAGCTTCATGATTTGGCACGAGACCAAAACATTCTTTATGTATTACTGAGTAGATCCCCATGGTATTTGGCAATGTTCTTCAGGTGTTCTTGCACTAAGTGTACTCGCTGCTGAATGTCGCCAAATGTTTTCTTTGGTTAGGCCTCAAATTTTCCCTAGTTGCTAACCTTCTCTTCACTCTTCTAAAAGCACTTCTAGGCTGTGCCGTAAAAGCAAAAGTACATACTTGCCGAACAACACATGATGTCATCCCACGTGTAACATTTGGCAATTCAGTTTAATCCTTACAGCTATTTCGTCGGACCCTGACCAACTTCTCCAGAAAACACTGAAGAATGTCTGATTTATAGTTGACACTACTGTTTTGAAATCAATCTACCTCCTGAATATACGGACCTTTGGAATGAACTACTGTTTGTATTCTGGTTTCTGCCTGTGAAGGAATTGGCTGTTAAGTTGCCTAATTGGAGCCGCAGCGAAGTAGATGTCCTGAAGTACTCGGCATCTCCACAAAACAATGTCGCACTGAAACCACAATCACGTCCAAATCTGAAGGCAGGTTCACCAGTGAAGTACATAGCACATTTATCACTGACACCAACATATCACCAGAACAGAAATGACCTCTTGGACAGAGAATGCAGTGATTTATACAGACATTGAACACTCCTCCTCCTCCTCCTCCTCCTCCTTCTTCTTCTCGTTCCTCCTCCAACATAATTAGATGTCTGACCCACATCAGTCTCCTCGTCTTCATCCTTTGACTAATATCAGCCTGCTGATACAGCTCCTTCAGTTCCTGGTTTTGAAGTACTCTCCACTCCTGTGTCTCTGGGTCTCTCTTGGGTCCAAAAATGTTCGTTAATATTTTCCTTTCAAAAACTAGTAATTTTTGTTCATCTGCTTTCCTGAATGTGAAGCTCTCTGACACATGTAGAGCTACTGGCAGAATTACACTCTGATATAGCCTAAGTTTGAAGCTTCTGGAAACAACTATACTGGATAACACATCTCTTAGTCCAAAATGAGCTTTATTCCCTGCTACTATCCTCGCTTTAAATTCAATTTCCATTTTTTCTGTTCATTGATGATGCTTCCCAAATATATGAAGGTGACTACTCTTTTAAATGTGAGATGATCAACTGTCAGTGGGCTACCATTATTGGGTGCCTTGCTCCTGACCATGTACTCTGTTTTCTTCTCATTAATTTCTAATCCTGCTTTCCTTGCAATGTTTCTGTAGGAACTTGAATACTCCAGAATATATTAATGTTATTGACATGAGGTATTTCAAGAACCTTCCAGAAATGATAAATACTAAACATATAACTTCTGTTGGTTGTTTCTTAATTAAGTGAGTATTACACGACAATCCACCGCAATCGGTACTGGTCTAACGCAACAGCCATCTAGCTGTAGACCGGGTGAAACTTCAAAAATTAGCAGACACATTATCCACGTGCCAGAATAGACAGCAGTTCTAAACTGCCGTCAATCTGCGCATGCACACCAGGTAGCAATAACTCGCGCCATGTGCAGAAGGGGCTACCTCAGTGCTTTCTGCTTGTTATTTTGCTTATTGTTCGGTGGCTAGTACTAACTTCAGTTTTCATGTTGGGGATTTTTTGCATTTTTTTTAGTAAGTAGGTTTACATAAATACAGAAAAAAGACATGTTTTCTTTTTGCCAGTAGACTTTCCTTTATACCAGCTATTTGTGAAAGCATTTTTTTTTTTTTTTGATTACTTCGTATTATAAAAATGAAATGGAGCAAAGAGGTGTTGAGCATCTTAAATCAGGCATACAGCGAGGAAAGGTGTCTATATGACCCACAATATCATAATACGGTATTCTGGCAATCGTTTCTTTTTGAGTGATATGCGTGTAACATTATATGGTGATTTTCGATTTGTATTTTAATGCCTTAGCTTACAAAAGTTTATGTTTGATTTGATTGCGTCTCTTGCTTTATTTCAGCATGTCAGAAAAGAGAAACTGGTAGCGATGGCGAGAAAGTCCATGCAGTTTCGCCCAGTGCGACAGACGATGACTGCAAAACTCTGAGTAGCACAATGCACATTGCATTCCATTTTCCAAACTTGGAAAAATAACACAAGTGCACCTTTAAGTATTGGCGCTTTGAAGTGTTGCAAATTGCAGTGCATATACCCACAACAACTTTTAAAATGGTGGGCTGAGCTATTCTGTGGCTAAAAGCCAGACTCTAAAAGATTCCCCAGCTGCCAAGAAACAACGTTACAACCAGCCTGCAACACAACAGGGCATGTACTGTTATTTTATCAGTGATCTAAGTTGGTATGATCACAAAACATACGAACATATGATTTAATTATTACTTTTGAGAAGCTGAGACAGTCTGCCTCGTGACTGTGTCACATTTGCTAATTCCACCTTCTATCATAGACAGCAGCTTCTTGAAACAGGCCATGCCCATCCTCACGAAGTTCCGAAATTCTTGCAGATCTTCAAGCCTCAGTTCTTTCATAAGCAATACAATCCCCTGCCTTTGTTCCTTCTTTACAGCCAGGGTCGAACTCATCATCATCATCATCATCATCATCATCATCTTCATCATCTTGCTTTTCGTTTTTGTCGTCGTTCTGCCCTAATCTGAAGATTTACTGTCACTGCAGGGAAAAAGCTCCAAAAACAAGTGAGTCCACCACGTGCAAAATGTAAATATAAATATACATATGCCTGTGTAACCAAGTGTCATAATATAAAACTAACTGTTGAGTCTAATTCAGAACAGTAATAACCTACATAATAGAATAAAAATTACTTAATAAATAATGATAAAAAAAACACTTTCTTATTAAATAGGAACCTGGAGCTCACATAAATAATTACAATAAATGACATTCCAATATGTCACATGGTCCCCCTTGTGTTTCGCATGGTAGAACAAACGACTTTACAAGAGATCAGACGGTTCTATTTGTGTTTCACACGTTATTACCATCTACTGCGCATGTGTGCCAGGTATATCTCACGTGGGTGCTGCGATTGGTCTCTGTGAACCAGCCTGTAGTTCCAGATATGCATGCTTGGGGTGCTGTGCTTGGTGTGATGGTGAATAGTTGTACAGTTTATGTGCATCATTGCCTTTGGCAACCCACAGCACGCCAGCCAGCATAGCAATATGCTCAAATCATTAACAAATATTGCTGCTTTAGATACACAAAATGAGCTACTAACAATGTTAATGGATAAATCAAGAACAGAAGTAGTCCAAGTACTGGTTTTTTAAGTGTCATGTTTTGAGTCCCCATTTCAAAGACAGTTTATTAACATTGCACTCCTCACCACATAAGCACTGCTGAAAAACAATTATAAGAGGGTGTGCTGAAAAGTAATGCCTCCAAATTTTTATTGTGTTCTCTTGGTTGAGGTATTACAGGTCATGCATATTATTCTGTCCACTTTCCCACTTCAAAAACGCAAGCTGCAACCCTCTGCCAATAGTGGACTCCAAATTATAGTAGGCAACATGGAAGTAATGTAACTATGTTGGTGTGTCACAAACAGGGTGCTGTAATCAAGTTTCAAATTCAAAGAGTTCGTCCACATATGGAGCACCCTCTCCTTCAGTAGTATAATGTCAGACCGCACATGAGTGCTGTGACATCTGCATTTCTGTCTCATTAGACAATGAAGGGTGAAAAAATATTTGTCTCTTTATTTCCAACTGTGTGACAATTTCCGAGTGTGTCTTAGGCAGAAACCTAAGAGGGCAACTCACATTTCTGCGAGTAAAATGAGCAGCAATAAAATTCATTCTGTTCCTTGTCACAAGTCCTTCACTATTTTTTTCTGAACGTGTGGTGATTTCCTAGTGTGTGGTCAGGCAGGGACCTAAGAGGACAGCTTAAATTGCTGGAAGTGAAATGATGAGCAATAAAATTCATATTCTTCCTTGTCACAAATATTTCGCACATTGCACAACCACATAACATATTAACTCAAAGAGTTCTTGCTACAAACGAGATTCTCCTGTCACCAATGCATCCGTAAACATCAACTTGATGCTATAGCGATCGACAAATCGATAGCCTCATTCCTGGTTGCCTTCGCAGTGCCACCACGTCATGATTAAGTCAGTTACTGCAAAAAGTAGTGTGAAACGTACTCAATCCATCATCATTGCATGGTGAAACTAAACACTGGAAGTTGTGTTGGCAATGCTAATCGAGGGTACTTCATTATTTCTTCTCTCACCTTGACCCCCTCTACACAATGGCCCTTAACTCCACCACTACCCATGGTGATGTGGCTAGGGCCTCTCGTCGGGTAGACCGTTTGCCGGGTGCAAGTCTTTCAATTTGACGCCACTTTGGTGACTTGTGCGTGCTACCCATGGTGCGAACTGTGGGTCTTTTGTGCCACTTATAACTTGTCCAGTCACATCAAATGTCAATAGGAAGAAAACAGGATGAAGTGAAGAGAGAAGTCAAGTAGGAACACAGAATTGAGTAAAACTTACTACGAAGAAATGTAAAATTAATTTTTAGTATAGATCTTATGGGTTTTTCACAGGGGCCACGAATTTATGGCATAGAATTGCGAAAAATGTAAAATCTGAGAATGCAAAATTGAAGTTTCATTGTAACATAGTAACACAGAGTTCATTGCGGAAATTTGTTGTTTCCTTGCAATTGACAAGCAATTTATGTTCTATTGTGCGAGTAAACTGCTGCCATCATTGTCATAAATCTTTTAGTATTCCAGCAGAAAATTTATAATCTTTACCGTCAGTGGTCTTCGCATACAGAGAAAAGTCTAGAAAAATGTAACCCTTAAGTAAGTGCCACGATTAACGATATGAAGAGGTTAGTATTAGTTGTAACAGGTTATTAGTATACTTTACAGAAGTGAAGTAGCCTGTAATGATTGCATCAACATGTTAATGTGTGAGGAACATTTAATAAGTGATGCAATATCTTTTACCTGAGCCAATTTCAGTTGAAAAAAATGAGAAAATTGTTGTGGGACATCGTGAAATATTCCCGCTTCAGCACCTATAGTTTCATGAAGTTTCGATAGGTGGCAGCACTCTACATAACTGTCAAAATGACATCTGTAATGGGGGTATGTTCCAAACAGAGCCGACATTGAGTTTCTTTCGCACAAAACCAGGTATTCACAGATATTTGTAGGCACTTGCAGAATGTCTATACAGACAGAGCACTGTATGTGAGTGAATGGATTTCATTATTTCATTTGTGAATGGAAAATTTTTTAAGTTCATTTTGACAAACACTTTATTGATGAGATCATGGACGATTCTCTCAGCAGAGTACCCTTTATGTAAATGAAACATGAAGGATAGTAATAAATTTCTCTGAAATATTACCCTGCATTATATAATTTGGTGCAGCCTCGGAAATGATTTTGGTGAAACTGGAAGAAGGTATGTGTAATTTGAGGCTAATTCTTTGTCTAACTGTGGCAGGTTATTCAGATAGCAGTATTCACTATGGCCAATGGCCTTGCCACAGTGGCAACACCTGTTCCCAACAGATCACCGAAGTTAAGCGCTTCAGGGCTGGGCTAGCAGTTGGATGGGTGACCGTCCAGTCTGCTGAGCGATATCGGCAAGCAGGGTGCACTCAGCCCGTGTGAGCCAAACTGAGAAGCTACTTGACTGAGAAGTAGCGGTTCTGGTCACGAAAACTGACAATGGCCAGGAGAGCAGTGTACCGACCACATAGCCCTCCGTATCCACTGCACTGAGAGGATGACACAGGGGCCAGTCGGTTCTGTTGGGCCTTCCAAGGCCTGTTCGGATAGAGTATTCATTATGTTCTACAATTTATTATTTGACTCTGATTTTACTATTTCTACAATTATACAATACTAACTTCAGTCTTTCAAGATGGATTTCTTAATTTCAATTACTTCTATGAGATAATCAGTTTCAATTACTTCTACGAGATGTACAGCCGAGTTATACTGGAGCAAAAGAAAACTCCTCAGTGACTTGAACAGTTCAGCATGTCACGTGCTCATCATAACTTCAGACATTTCATTGGCTGGCTGAGAAACAGTCTTGCTTAAGAAAGGGAAGTATTTATTGCTGTCACTGCATCTTATCTTAGTCAGATCATCAGGGCCAAAAAGCATGGTGCACTCCAACTCTGCAACTGGTATTTCAGTTGGTGCCATGGTCAAGAGGATCACAAGTAAAGCCACAAGCAGTGTAATTCCATGGTTAACAGCATGAATGTGGTACTGGTTATAGTTATCAAACTCTGACCACACTAGTGAACAGATCAGCTACAGTACAGCAGCATACACTCAAATTATTTGCTGAACAACAATGTAAAACCAGTCTATCATGAATTGTCCTTTCTTGTGTGGTACAGAAGATATCATCTCCATGACTATGTCTGCTAATTTCTAATTGAAGAGATAAGAGGAGGAGGAGATTAGTGTTTAACGTCCCGTCGACAACGAGGTCATTAGAGACGGAGCGCAAGCTCGGGTGAGGGAAGGATGGAGAAGGAAATCGGCCGTGCCCTTTCAAAGGAACCATCCCGGCATTTGCCTGAAGTGATTTAGGGAAATCACGGAAAACCTAAATCAGGATGGCCGGAGACGGGATTGAACCGTCGTCCTCCCGCATGCGAGTCCAGTGTGCTAACCACTGCGCCACCTCGCTCGGTGAAGAGATAAGAGCATGAGATCAAGTACGAGGTGCATTCAAGTTCTAAGGCCTCCGATTTTTTTTTCTCCGGACTGGAAAGAGATAGAAACATGCACATTGTTTTAAAATGAGGCCGTGTTCATTGTCAATACGTACCAGAGATGGCAGCACCGTACGGCAGATGGAATTTTACCGCCAGCGGCGAGAGTGACAACTGTTTTAAATACTTAAAATGGCGACGTTTTCCTTACTTTAACAGCGTGCAATCATTCGTTTTCTGAATTTGCGTGGTGTGAAACCAATTGAAATCCATCGACAGTTGAAGGAGACATGTGGTGATGGAGTTATGGATGTGTCAAAAGTGTGTTCGTGGGTGCGACAGTTTAATGAAGGCAGAACATCGTGTGACAACAAACCGAAACAACCTCGGGCTCGCACAAGCCAGTCTGATGACATGATCGAGAAAGTGGAGAGAATTGTTTTGGGGGATCACCGAATGACTGTTTAACAGATCGCCTCCAGAGTTGGCATTTCTGTGGGTTCTGTGCACACAATCCTGCACGACGACCTGAAAATGCGAAAAGTGTCATCCAAGTGGGTGCCACGAATGCTGACGGACGACCACACGGCTGCCCGTGTGGCATGTTGCCAAGCAATGCTGACGCACAACGACAGCATGAACGGGACTTTCTTTTCGTCGGTTGTGACAATGGATGAGACGTGGATGCCATTTTTCAATCCAGAAACAAAGCGCCAGTCAGCTCAATGGAAGCACACAGATTCACCGCCACCAAAAAAATTTCGGGTAACCGCCAGTGCTGAAAAAATGATGGTGTCCATTTTCTGGGACAGCGAGGGCATAATCCTTACCCATTGCGTTCCAAAGGGCACTACGGTAACAGGTGCATCCTACGAAAATGTTTTGAAGAACAAATTCCTTCGTGCACTGCAACAAAAACATCCGGGAAGGGCTGCGCGTGTGCTGTTTCACCAAGACAATGCATCCGCACATCGAGCTAACGTTACGCAACAGTTTCTTCGTGATAACAACTTTGAAGTGATTCCTCATGCTCCCTACTCACCTGACCTGGCTCCTAGTGACGTTTGGCTTTTTCCAACAATGAAAGACACTCTCCATGGCCGCACATTCACCAGCCGTGCTGCTATTGCCTCAGCGATTTTCCAGTGGTCAAAACAGACTCCTAAAGAAGCCTTAGCCGCTGCCATGGAATCATGGCGTCAGCGTTGTGAAAAATGTGGATGTCTGCAGGGCGATTACGTCGAGAAGTAATGCCAGTTTCATCGATTTCGGGTGAGTAGTTAATTACAAAAAAAATCGGAGGCCTTAGAACTTGAATGCACCTCGTACATCATCAGTGGCCACACAGAATATGGAATATTGAACCGCAATACATAGTCATAAGTGCCAATATAGTGGTGAAAGTGTATCACAAAGAACACAAGGTAACAGATTTTTCTAGCACAAAGTACGCTGTTCAGGTATATATGTGGAATGTTGAAGTGAGATATAACTGAATCCCTTGTACATCTCTCAAAGCCCCATGCATACAAACTATACTTTTACCTTCTGGGGTATCATATATGGGCACATAGTTTTCCTCTTAGAACTACAGTACTTTGTGTTCAGCAATACACTGGATCATTCCATCGTTTCTGCAGAATGTTGACTTCACAATGAACAAGAAGCTGCTTGCCTAATCCAGTAGCTAATGTACTCTACTTTCTATTGAGCAGATGTGAGATTCTACTAAAAGATACAGACTTGACTTTAGCACTTTACCCACTCTGACAAAGGGCTTTGAAAGCTAAGTTCCTCAATGTGTGTGCCTCCTCCTGGAGGTCTCTTCGATTTGTAAATAGTTATCTACCCTCTTACAGACACTTACAGTCCATCCTGATTTTCTTCCCCCCACAATATATACAGTAATTATTATCGTGTTTATGATATTTTCTTATGTGCGAGTGTTGCAAGAATTTATAAACTGTAAAATCTCCATGGTGTGTAATTCATACACAATACTATAGAATATACAACCAAACAATAAAATTAAAATAAAAGATTGTTGCAAACACATCAATGACTGAAAACAATGACCTTCAAAATTCAAGTGTTGATGCAATTAACATACTACAAAAAGTGTTACACAAACAGATTTGCGAAATTAAGAAGAAAGCTGTACAAACTAAAGAAAACCTTATATCGAAGCATAAATTCCAGCATAAGGAAAGACAACCACTCATATTCTGCAGATGAGTAAGTGATAAACAAATACATGTAAATTTCTGGGATGATATTTGTGTTCATCAAGATATGCACAGAAAGAAAGGCATAGTAACTTTAAGAGGAACAAAAGAAAATAATGTTACTGAAAAAGTAGAAAAATGGGAAAAATTCAAAATGGGCAAGCTATATTAATACACAGCATTTACCACAAATATTGCAGAAAAAACAACAGCATTTTGGTTTTGTATATATATGAGGGTGACCCTTAAGCCAGCCTATTGATGGTGATTAGTTTTTCTTTTTCTTCTATATCTCAAACACTTTCAACCAAAAGGGCTTCCAGATTTAGTAATGGTGCATTTTCACTTCTATTCCTGATCTGAATTTAACGTTGTTCATTTTGAACTGCTTTTCTTCATACTTTTACTGCCTTCATTGGTTCTTAGACATGCTAATTATACAGCATTGGTGGCCATTATTGAATTTCCGGGTTAGCATGCATGCCACTTCTAACTTATCATTCCACCTCACACTTGTACTTCTTAAACAAAGACAGTGGTCAGGTGTATGAGAGTTTTTAGCAGTCTACAATGTAGGAAAAGATAGCTAGCTACTTACCATAAAGATGACACACTAAGCTGCAGACAGTTGTATGTAAAAGAAACTTACACATACAACTTTGGCCACAGCCTTCATCATAAAAAGAGAAAGACACCACTTATTCACTCAAGCAAGCACACTTCACACACACGCGCGCACATACACGCGCGCGCGCGCGCGCCCACACACACACACACACACACACACACACACACACACACACACACACACACACACACAACCACCAATTTCGGCAGCTCAGGCCAGAATGTAGTCTTTTTGTTGTGCCTGTCTGTGACTCAAAATTTCCACTGAGTAGCAATCAATCCTTTTCATAATATTGTCATAATTCCGTCCTGGATTTTCCATTGTTTAACTTATTTCAAAGGTATTATATAATCCAGCATATTTTATTGGTTTGTGGTAATCTTTTCATCTCTGTATCTACTACATGCAAAATCCCGAATAATGTGTCTGACATTTTAATCTTTATCAGCTCCTATCTTTTTTTGCCCCTGCTTGTTTTTTCCAGTGCCAAGTTAGTTTGTGGGTACCTACACTTATCTCCTGCAAAATATTCTTTCCTCTGACAAAGGTTCTCCATAGAGTTCTTTCCTCCTCAAATCTTTCTGATGTGTCTCTAGCATCTACTTTATCTACCCATTTTATTTTCATAGTACCAAAAGTAGCAGCGATGGCAGACACAGTATTACATTTTAAATGCGTCCAAGTTTATTCACATTCAGTACTACCTTGGTCAAAGTTTTATTTCCATATAATAGTTGGTTTGATATATGCAATCTGAAGAGTTTTTTTTTTTTTTTTTTTTTTTTTTTCCAAGTCAATATCCGATGCCAAAAGTCTTGTCACAAAAAGCTTTCCTCACTAGTACACATCTACTTCTGACAGCTCCATTGGCTGTGGTGTCTCGAGTAATTTGGAATTCCAGATATCAAAATTCCTCCACTAATTGTATTAGGTCTTCTCCAATTTTCAAGTATAGCAAATCTTTATTCTCTTTGTTACAATGTTCCCACCCTTTCACCTATGTTTTATTTACTCTTAATTCACATTGTGTATTAGGTAACCTATCTTCTCCACTCAATATTTTTACTATATCATTACATTTTTACCAAATAGACTTTGTTGTTTGAGAATATTAGCATTGGTATCTGTTCACTCACATTTCTATGTATGCTGATTAATTTACTTTCCTTGACTTCATTGTGTCTTTGACAGTTCAACAGTAGCAATGATAAGCTTTCCCTTACATCCCTTTTTTTATTGCTGCAAGTTTTGCATTCATACATTCTCATTGCTATCTCTTCCTAAATGACAAACATTTTACTGGTTGTGTTACTATAGGAAAACCTAGTATATGTATACAAAAATATGATAGTATTTTTATCTGTAGGGTGACATTGTAGATACCTTTCAATTGTAAAATATGCATAACTGGGTTTACTGGTTATCTTATCTACTTGCTGATTTTATTTTAGTATTCTAGCCATGGGCACTGAAATTTTACACAATATTCCATTTAATTAGAGACAACCAATGTCTATTTTTTGTATCTCTAGCTTATTGTAATTTGTTTCAAATGACACAATCTGTGTTTCTCTAAGACTGCAGCTTACACTTTGTTGCTGTTGATCAATTGTTTATTCCGTTATGGTTTTGGTTATCTGGCTATACTAAGTTATGATCCACGATTAATAAGCAAGTGCCAAAAGCAAATATTATCCTTTTGGACATGCCATTACAGTCTCCAGAGGGTCAGTCATATATGTGAAGAGAGTGAGTATATCCCTTGTGAGAGTCCTTATTTTATCCCACATTCCAATATTTTGGTTCTTGTGATGCAACCTGTGGAAGTGGCCCTATACTTTGTATTTTGATAGTACAGCAAAATCCAAAATATTTGAAGAACTTGTGTTTCATGGACCCAAAACTTAATCACAAAAATATTCCATTGTGCTACACAATCGATGTGGCTTTCAACAAGGGAAAAACATCATAAATGCAGTAAACAGTTTTGTTTGGAAAAAAAGCACATAATTAGATAAGAGTGATCTCACAAAGACACTTGATTCTGTAAACCATTGCTTGCTTTTTCACAAACTTGACGAGTGCAACATTAGGGGCAGTGCCCTAAAATGGCTTAAATCCTACTCATCAAAAAGAAAGAAATGAGTTAGCTTTATTGTAATGGGGCTTTTTTTATGTGGAAAATAATATTTCAGGGTTTCCCATAAGGCTCCATAGCAGGCCCAGTACAATTTCCGTTCTCTGTTACTGATTCACAATTACATATCAGCTCCCATTAGTTTTTCTCACAGATGACAGTTCTGTGTTAGTTACAAATCATACAAATCAGGATGCAGAAAAATTCCCAAATATTTGACCGCTACACTCAGTACCTTACAAGCTTTATTTCAGTTAAATGGGCTGGACATTAGTGAATCTAAGACTCTCCTGATAAAATTCAAAACTAAACAGGCAAAACTCACTTAAAATAGTGCAGATACGTAAGATATAGAAAAAAATCATTTGGAAAATGTCACTGTAAAAGATGAAGCACGTGTCACCCCTTATTTAGAAAACTTACCCTCCCATCCCTATATATTTATGAAATTATTATCTTTTTGTATCCCAAATAGGAATTCTTTTGAGGGAAACTATTTTGTTCATACATGTGATACAAGAAACAAAGAAAGAGTCTAAACATGAAAGCTTTCGGGCAGAAGGGCTTCTTCTGAAATAGACAACATACATACATACATTCACACAAATGCAGCTCGCACACACGACTACTGTCTCTGGCTGCAGAGACCTTCTGACCAAAAGCTTACATGTTTAGTACTCTTTTTGTTGTGCCTGGCTACAAATCAACATCTCCACTATATGGTGAGTAGCAACCTATCCTTTTCCAAACACTGTCATTACTCCATCCTGGATTTTCCATTATTTAAAGAAACAAAGAAAATTGTATGCTTCCCACCACCACCTAAAACTTCATACCCAGGCACCTCAATATATGAAAACTAAAGTTTATACTAAATAAAAAGGGAACAAGTTAATGCACTTGAATTTATGTCCACTGAAAAGAAAGCTACATGAGGGCGCTGATACTGAAATGCTATTACTCAGTGCATGAATTCATCCAGGATGAACCAGTAATTTGAGCTGGATGCAACTTACGAAAATAGAAAAAAATGTCACAACCCATTTGTTTGTTTGTTTGTTTGTGTGTGTGTGTGTGTGTGTGTGTGTGTGTACCTTTTACTAGAGAGAACAAGATCTCAATAGCTAGTCTAAATGCTACTTCCTGTTGTGTGTTCTGTGCATCACATGTAAGTCAGCAATAGGCGAATGGTTGCCATTCCTTTATATTATGTGTTACTCCATCTGGGAATTTCCACTGTTGTTATACAATTCACAATTTCATAGAGAAACAAGACATTAATGTCTTAATGCTATAGTCTGCCACGTAGATTTTTACTGAGCACACAGTCCAAAACATTTATCTCCAATTTTTTACTTATAAACTCTTATTAATGGTACATCAAGCATTTGAGGATTGTAATGAATATATAACTCTGAGAACAAACAACAACAGCATATTTTTGATGTGCCACCTAGCAACAAGTAGTTTTCACTTTCTTCTGTTTATTATGTTAAACACGTGTATGACAGCATACTCTAATCTCCAAAAAGAAACAATGCCACCCTCATACAAATATAGTTTCTTATGTATCAATCAACTATGAACCATTTTTAAGAGTTGAACAAAATGCACAAATGGTAAATGTGTGAATGATTACCTGCTCAAAATTCAGAGGCTGCAAATTCAAGCTCAACTTTCTTTTGGGAGTACTCTCCTTTTCTCTGCAATGTAAGAAATTGTGGATCAGACAAGTAAGAAAACAAGAAATGACTGTACTCAACAAAATCAACAACATGAGCTTTAAAAAAAATAAGAGCTTAAAAAAACAGGTAAACAACCTTTATTGATGCATACTAGATGCTAGTTCAGCAGTATTTACCTTCAGGAGACGAAATTCCAGTACAGTTGACACATGTTCTGAAGTAATAAAATATGTAGTCTTTGAAGAAGTAATATATAATTGAATTTTTGTTGATTTTTTCTTACTTGGCCAATTAGTATGCTTGACTCTCAGCACATCTGTTGTTGGCACAGTAATGGCAAATTTTAAATTCTTTATGGTGAAAACTATGTTATACCAATACTGAGTAAGACAAACACAGGAAAGAATAGCTGGAAATTCTGCATAATTGGATCATCACACTTATTGTATACAATACTGTATAAATGCAAAAGTGTGTGCAGTGATGGCACATTAGTATTTTTGTGACATATTACTCAGTGTTCGAAAGCAGTTTTCAAGTCAAAGCTTCAGTTCATGAAAGTGAACAGTGTTTCACAACACAACCTTTTTACCAAAGAAGAAATTGTTTCTCACTGGAAAGTACCATATGAAACTGTGGATTCATTCCTGAGAGTGACTGACTACCATAACAAAATTATAATATAATATATATATCCCCATAACATCACTCACTAAAACTAAGAAATTTTGTAGTATATTGGCTGCTTTATTTTAACCAACTGGCTGTTATTTATTGTGATGAAATGTTTTCATTACTCTGCACTTTGTTGGTGTCTGCTGAAGATTTTAGAATATTCATTTAACTGTAGGTTCTCATGTAAATGAAAAACAGATAACGTGAAAACACGAGAAGATTCAGTTAATTTACTTACACAGCAGAAGAATTAATTCTCTACATGGACACTTTGGAAGAGTTGTGAGTAGATGCAAGACTAGAGAACTAATCTGCGAGACTCTCACAGACACAACACCTCAAGTGAAGTTTCTTGGTGAAATATCCAAGCATTTTGAAGTAGGTACAGGAGTTCAACAAGGAAATGGCCTCTTTCTGTTACTGTTTAATATTGTATTAGACAAAATCTTTTGCTGGCAGTCTATCTTCACAAAGAAATCAAGTATGCCATAGAGAAATTACACGATATAGCATCCCAGGCCTTCAAATGTTATATGAGGAGACTCATTTGATGGAAAATTTACATCAAAATAGCAGATAATTTCTACTACAAGTGAAATATAGGACAATTTTAAGTGTGTCTTCTTTTAAATATCTCACAGAAATCATAGTACCATGTGGACTAGACAGTAAAGCCAATTTAGAAAGTGTGTACAGAACAACACAGAATCACTACAACAAATGAGTGATATCCCATTATGGGAAATGTCAGTATTACAAGACAATTGTTTTATGTGGCACATTAAATGATTTAGAAATTACATTAAAATTGATGAAATTGGACAGTAAGAGTGAAAAATGCACAGAAAAATATATGGTCCCATCAGTATAAATGACATATGGATTAAAAGCCTGTGCACAGCAACAGAAACAGACAAGAGGAAAAAGACACTTTAGGTTCTATGGCCACATCTATAGAATGGATGACACAAGGGTAATTATAAACTACTTAATATAGGATGTAAAGAAATTAAGTATCAATTTTGTAGAAAATGGTGGTGTAAGGGTAAGACATATAATTATGCTAGTACGCTGCAGGTGCACTGCAAATGTAAAATTTTTAGTTGTTCCTGTAAACTCAGAATTGGCTTCATGGCACCACTAAATATGTGTTCTGTTGTTATAGGTATTTGAACATCATGATGTTAACTGTGCAGGAGGGTAGATATCCACTGTGATGGAGTGCCAGAGGTTGTAATACATCTACATCTACATTTATACTCCGCAAGCCACCCAACGGTGTGTTGCGGAGGGCACTTTACGTGCCACTGTCATTACCTCCCTTTCCTGTTCCAGTCGCGTATGGTTCGCGGGAAGAACGACTGTCTGAAAGCCTCCGTGCGCGCTCTAATCTCTCTAATTTTACATTCGTGATCTCCTCGGGAGGTATAAGTAGGGGGAAGCAATATATTCGATACCTCATCCAGAAACGCACCCTCTCGAAACCTGGCGAGCAAGCTACACCGCGATGCAGAGCGCCTCTCTTGCAGAGTCTGCCACTTGAGTTTATTAAACATCTCCGTAACGCTATCACGGTTACCAAATAACCCTGTGACGAAACGCGCCACTCTTCTCTGGATCTTCTCTATCTCCTCCGTCAAGCCGATCTGGTACGGATCCCACACTGATGAGCAATACTCAAGTATAGGTCGAATGAGTGTTTTGTAAGCCACCTCCTTTGTTGATGGACTACATTTTCTAAGCACTCTCCCAATGAATCTCAACCTGGTACCCGCCTTACCAACAATTAATTTTATATGATCATTCCACTTCAAATCGTTCCGCACGCATACTCCCAGATATTTTACAGAAGTAACTGCTTCCAGTGTTTGTTCCGCTATCATATAATCATACAATAAAGGATCCTTCTTTCTATGTATTCGCAATACATTACATTTGTCTATGTTAAGAGACAGTTGCCACTCCCTGCACCAAGTGCCTATCCGCTGCAGATCTTCCTGCATTTCGCTACAATTTTCTAATGCTGCAACTTCTCTGTATACTACAGCATCATCCGCGAAAAGCCGCATGCAACTTCCGACACTATCTACTAGGTCATTTATATATATTGTGAAAAGCAATGGTCCCATAACACTCCCCTGTGGCACGCCAGAGGTTACTTTAACGTCTGTAGACGTCTCTCCATTGATAACAACATGCTGTGTTCTGTTTGCTACAAACTCTTCAATCCAGCCACACAGCTGGTCTGATATTCAGTAGGCTCTTACTTTGTTTATCAGGCGACAGTGCGGAACTGTATCGAACGCCTTCCGGAAGTCAAGAAAAATAGCATCTACCTGGGAGCCTGTATCTAATATTTTCTGGGTCTCATGAACAAATAAAGCGAGTTGGGTCTCACACGATCGCTGTTTCCGGAATCCATGTTGATTCCTACATAGTAGATTCTGGGTTTCCAAAAACGACATGATACTCGAGCAAAAAACATGTTCTAAAATTCTACAACAGATCGACGTCAGAGATATAGGTCTATAGTTTTGCGCATCCGCTCGACGACCCTTCTTTAAGACTGGGACTACCTGTGCTCTTTTCCAATCATTTGGAACCCTCCGTTCCTCTAGAGACTTGCGGTACACGGCTGTTAGAAGGGGGGCAAGTTCTTTCGCGTACTCTGTGTAGAATCGAATTGGTATCCCATCAGGTCCAGTGGACTTTCCTCTGTTGAGTGATTCCAGTTGCTTTTCTATTCCTTGGACACTTATTTCGATGTCAGCCATTTGTTCGTTTGTGCGAGGATTTAGAGAAGGAACTGCAGTGCGGTCTTCCTCTGTGAAACAGCTTTGGAAAAAGGTGTTTAGTATTTCAGCTTTACGCGTGTCATCCTCTGTTTCAATGCCATCACCATCCCGGAGTGTCTGGATATGATGTTTCGAGCCACTTACTGATTTAACGTAAGACCAGAACTTCCTAGGATTTTCTGTCAAGTCGGTACATAGAATTTTACTTTCGAATTCACTGAACGCTTCACGCATAGCCCTCCTTACGCTAACTTTGACATCGTTTAGCTTCTGTTTGTCTGAGAGGTTTTGGCTGCGTTTAAACTTGGTGTGAAGCTCTCTTTGCTTTCGCAGTAGTTTCCTAACTTTGTTGTTGTACCACGGTGGGTTTTTCCCGTCCCTCACAGTTTTACTCGGCACGTACCTGTCTAAAACGCATTTTACGATTGCCTTGAACTTTTTCCATAAACACTCAACATTGTCAGTGTCGGAACAGAAATTTTCGTTTTGATCTGTTAGGTAGTCTGAAATCTGCCTTCTATTACTCTTGCTAAACAGATAAACCTTCCCACCTTTTTTTATATTCCTATTAACTTCCATATTCAGGGATGCTGCAACGGCCTTATGATCACTGATTCCCTGTTCTGCACATACAGAGTCGAAAAGTTCGGGTCTGTTTGTTATCAGTAAGTCCAAGATGTTATCACCACGAGTCGGTTCTCTGTTTAATTGCTCGAGGTAATTTTCGGATAGTGCACTCAGTATAATGTCACTCGATGCTCTGTCCCTACCACCCGTCCTAAACATTTGAGTGTCCCAGTCTATATCTGGTAAATTGAAATCTCCACCTAAGACTATAACATGCTGAGAAAATTTATGTGAAATGTATTCCAAATTTTCTCTCAGTTGTTCTGCCACTAATACTGCTGAGTCGGGAGGTCGGTAAAAGGAGCCAATTATTAACCTAGCTTGGTTGTTGAGTGTAACCTCCACCCATAATAATTCACAGGAACTATCCACTTCTACTTCACCACAGGATAAACTACTACTAACAGCGACGAACACTCCACCACCGGTTGCATGCAATCTATCCTTTCTAAACATCGTCTGTACCTTTGTAAAAATTTCGGCAGAATTTATCTCTGGCTTCAGCCAGCTTTCTGTACCTATAACGATTTCAGCTTCGGTGCTTTCTATCAGCGCTTGAAGTTCCAGTACTTTACCAACGCAGCTTCGACAGTTGACAATTACAATACCGATTGCTGCTTGGTCCCCGCATGTCCTGACTTTGCCCCACACCCGTTGAGGCTGTTGCCCTTTCTGTACTTGCCCAAGGCCATCTAACCTAAAAAACCGCCCAGCCCACGCCACACAACCCCTGCTACCCGTGTAGCCACTTGTTGCGTGTAGTGGACTCCTGACCTATCCAGCGGAACCCGAAACCCCACCACCCTATGGTGCAAGTCGAGGAATCTGCAGCCCACATGGTCGCAGAACCGTCTCAGCCTCTGATTCAGACCCTCCACTCGGCTCTGTACCAAAGGTCCGCAGTCAGTCCTGTCGACGATGCTGCAGATGGTGAGCTCTGCTTTCATCCCGCTAGCGAGACTGGCAGTCTTCACCAAATCAGATAGCCGCCGGAAGCCAGAGAGGATTTCCTCCGATCCATATCGACACACATCATTGGTGCCGACATGAGCGACCACCTGCAGATGGGTGCACCCTGTACCCTCCATGGCATCTGGAAGGACCCTTTCCACATCTGGAATGACTCCCCCCGGTATGCACACGGAGTGCACATTGGTTTTCTTCCCCTCTCTTGCTGCCATTTCCCTAAGGGGCCCCATTACGCGCCTGACGTTGGAGCTCCCAACTACCAGTAAGCCCACCCTCTGCGACCGCCTGGATCTTGCAGACTGAGGGGCAACCTCTGGAACAGGACAAGCAGCCATGTCAGGCCGAAGATCAGTATCGGCCTGAAACAGAGCCTGAAACCGGTTCGTCAGACAAACTGGAGAGGCCTTCCGCTCAGCCCTCCGGAATGTCTTTGGCCCCCCTGCCACACCTTGAGACCACCTCCCACTCCACCACAGGTGAGGGATCAGCCTCAATGCGGGCAGTATCCCGGGCAACCACAGTCGTAGTCCGATCGGGGGATGCGTGGGACGAGCTGGCCGTCACCGACAAACCCCCATCCGGACCCCCACAGTGATGCCCATTGGCAACAGCCTCAAGCTGTGTGACCGAAGCCAACACTGCCTGAAGCTGGGAGCGAAGGGATGCCAACTCAGCCTGCATCCGAACACAGCAGTTGCAGTCCCTATCCATGCTAAAAACTGTTTTTCAAAGAACGTCTGAACTAATCTACAGAGAGCGCAAGCAAATCGACAACATTTAAACGGTTATTAAAATACAAGATTGCCTAGTAAATGCAGTAATGCTGCTACTTGCGCACTGCTGACACACTGCTCGGCGGCGGAAGGAGACTACGTGATTTTACACTATTCAGGTACTAAAAATGCGACGCTACAACTCTCAAATACTATAATACGCCCAAAATTTATGAATTAAACAATGCAAGTACCAAAAACACGCAAAGAAATTAAGAATTAAACTATGTAACAAATGAGTGAGCTAGGAGTATACGACTTGCTGCTGCAGCTGCTTATCCAACGGCGGCAGTTCAGATGAGATTTTATTGCTGATTCCATAAAGCTGGACCTACTGGTAAGGCAATTCAACAATTATTGAACTAATTCAAACACCCCGATCTCCCCGAGCAAATATGCACTGAACGTAGTCTAAAGTCGGTGTGGCGATTGTCAGTGTAAATGGACATTCCAAGCTCGATGGTACATAAAGTATTGTTATACGCGCTGAAAAAAATGCCGTACCATCTGCATGTTCTCCGCCAATTACAGGATGAGGATTTGGCAGAGTGTATGAATATGTACCGTGCCTAACTGTTATTATGGACTTGCCAAACTTTAATCATGCTTACTGTGATGATAGGATCAGAATATGAACAGTGCTACTTCCAATACTTGCAGACTCTGCACATAGTTTTCGTACAGAATTGACAGATTTCAAGAAAAGTTACTTACGAATTTCATACAAAGAAAAGTTACTTACGAATTTCATACAAAGAAAAGTTACTTATGAATTTCATACAAAGAAAAGTTACTTATGAATTCCATACAGTGACTGTGTTAGTTATAAATGTTTGCAACACATGAATAATTACAACTATGTTCAGTTACTGCACTCAAACATTATTATTACAGGACATCAACTGTGTGCAGTATGCGGCTAACACTTCATCTGTGCAAAAATTATGATAGACAAGACATGATCTGGCCCTAAAATATTGGTTATCTAACATCAAAATGCAATTAAAGTGTTTGAACTGCAAACTTTGTGTGGACCTCATTATTTAAAATAGCCTACTTCAGATGACCACTATTCAGCCAGATTCGATGGCGGCACAACTACTGATGCAAAATTAGCACATGTAAACAAAGTTCAGACAAAATCTACAGCCCACTGTCCCTCGCTGAGAACTCCATCAGTTGGGAAGTTTATCTGGATACGTTGCAACAGTTTCTTTTACCACAGCTTGTGCAGGATGAAAGTGTGCATAACATCATAGATATGGGTACTTTTAAATGATGTGTTTCCGAGAAGATTGATGGGCATGCAGAACACATGATATGGGTGGTGCATTCTCAATTCCTCATACCCAAGGACTACTACATTTGAGGATACATCACGAGACATGCATTTCACCAACACTGTATCATATCATTGGCAGAGCACTGAGACTGCATTAGACAAGCTGCTGCAGCTATAGCACCACAAATGCCCTGGAAATGTCTTTCATGCAGCAGCCGGGAGATGGGAGCTGTGGCGGGATGCAAATGGTGCTCATGTTGAATGTACCTTGTGATAAACATATGTCACTACAAATTATTTCAATGAAATTTATACTTAGCTGTATAATAAATTCACAAAAGGTAAAAATCACTAACAGTTAGAAGAAATTAAGCAGGACTTATGAGAAATGAATGCCACAAATGACATCTTCAGACAATGCAAAGCATTTGGATTTGTAGTAGCAAAACACACATTTGCAGAGATCAAATGTTCTCTAACTGGGCATAAAAAAGAAGATTATTATTGTTGTTGTTGTTGTTGTAATTGGATGAATATACACTTAAGCTTGACATTTGATCATCTTAAATGGATTTATGAATATTTTTCATTTATAGACATTGCTGGCTGTATCCAAGAAGGCAATAGTAGCCAACAAAGATGCCAGTAATTCACTGCACTCATTGCTGAATACTGGCACTGTATTTTACAAGAAAATTCAGGTAATTTATATGAAGATGATGGAAGCAAGACTGTTAAAAGCATTTTATGGTGACTTGGGCAGCAAAGGAAGTGTACAGGCAAGGACAGGAAGAAAAACTCCAATAAAATGCCGAGAGTGCCTGTACACACCTACACTGAATACAGAAGAAACTGCAGTAATAAAATTACTCAAAATAATACAAGATAAAAAAAGTTAGGTCTATCATGAAAACAGGTCAGAAACCGGCTCAAAAAAGTGTCTTGAATTTTCTGCTGATGGTATTTGACACATTCAAAGATAGGTATGTATGTGTAGTCTACCTCAAAGGATTTATTCAAAAGGTAGTAAGTTTTCATTCTTTTTTGTGTGCCTGCCAACAACTCTACACTGCTACTATGGGTTGAGTTGTCTCCTTATCACATAAGGCATTAGTGACTCTTAAAAACATTTAGTTCTGAGCAAGAGTACATGTGAAGCCTTCAGTGACTGCCATAGAAGAGTGTTAATAAAGGACAATAAGGACAAAAAGGACAATAAGCATGAAAAAAAATCTGGTTGCATGTAAAGTCTGTAAGCTGCACCAAAGTTAGTAAACCTATTCTGCCAGTCATAGCTCAAAACTGGATTTCTTGTTTGTCAAGAGCTCCCACTTTAACAATTAGGCTATCTGAGCACACTTCCATGTCTAGTTAAAACTTCCACTGTCAATGGTGTTTTCATCTATCATTTCCATGCATTTCTAGCAGAGGTTCATAAACAGGGTAAGTGGGAGCAGTACCAATGGGGAAATGGAGGCAGTGAAGAACAATTACTTACATTGCCACAAGCAACATATATTAAATGAATTTAACAAGTGGCCGGTGGTGGCCACAGCAGACAGTTTTGTTGCATCACTGGCAGTCACTGTATTAATGGACGAAATGAAAGAATGGACTGATGGTGATGAAAGCAGGAGATTGGAGTTGAAGTCCTGGCCTGACAAAAAGAACAGTTTGTACTGGTATCACTTCATGAAACTGCCTCTTCACAGATTTCACCCCATCATTTCATTCACTCAATGCATTTAATTTTTGTACATGAATCTTGTGGCAGGGTAAGCCTCCATCTACACCCTCCCCCAATGGTCCTATGACTATATACTCCTTGGCAGAAGCTATGATACAAGATGTGGCAATTTAATAACCACACTAGTGCTATGAAACATTTTGTCACCAATTACATCACAAAATTTATCACCTTCAATATATTCTTCTTACTGATTCCTACAACAATCCATAAGAATTTTGCATTACTCACAAAGCAGTGCTAAAAGGCTGTTTCTGTCAGCTTGTTGAGAACCTTCAGCACTTTTGCTTTCACCACTTCCATAATGTCAAATCATCTTGTCCCCTTAAGCACCAACTGGACTTAAAAGGAGCCACCACCACAGTGGACCTGGTCGGCGAATATAGTGAGTGGTCCAACATGGTGATGCTGCATTCCACACGGAACGCCTTTACAGACAAGGTGGAATGGGTTGGTGCATTGTCTTGGTGAAGCACCCAGGATTCATTGTTCTAAAAATCTGATCACCATTTCACGTCATTTGGATTAGCAATAAATATTCGCTTCCGTACACTTCCTTTAACATGGCACGAGTTTGCCCCAGTTTCACAAGAAACTTCAGGTTAACTTGTTGCTCCATCTGAACACTTTGGATGTCCACCCAGATGCCAGCACAAGGACTTTAATGGATGTCTGTTATCAGAGGACTGAGTGATGTCTAACTATGCCCACAGAACACTGAGTGGAGAGGCATCAACTGACACAAACACGTTAAGACCTGGCACAGTGCGCTCACTGTTTACTGGTAACAGCACCAATCCAGTTATTTAATTGTCATGCCACGTAGTGTCCAGAAATAACATGTGGAACACCAGTGACAATGAGAGTTTGACTCAGATCTGGAAGTATGTTCAAATAGCCTGATCGTTAAAAAGACTCCTCATAACAATCAGGAAACCTATGTTCAAGTCCAAGTCTGGCATAAATAGTAAATTTTCAGTTGTCGCTATAAGTTTATTAATATCCAGGTTTAGCATGTCTGAATAGTTTGCACTGATGTAATTTCACGTTACTACACCTTCACCGATTTCATCCTCATTGTTCCACTATTTTCATTAACAAGAATTTAATTACTTCCACAAAACTTACAAGTCCAGGCACTCATGAATGACACAAACTGAAATCAAGGGTAGCAAAGCTACTGCAGTAATGCTGAACTCTGCTTTCAAATGATCTGTCTACAAAGGAGTATCCAGGAGTACTGGCCCAGTTCGATCATCAAACCACAGCAGACATGAGTGACATAGATATTAATGCAGCAGCTTTGAGAAGCAAATAGAATCGTTGAAACTGAGAACTGCCACAGGACTCAATGTAACCTTTATCATATTCTATATAGCATTTACGGATGAGTTAACGCCTCTTAACTATAATATACTGTATATCACTATCAGAAAGCAAAAGTGTCCAGCACTTTAAAGAAAGCACTGGTTACAACCCTCTACAAGAGTAGCAGCAGAATTGATCCACAAAACTACTGTCCAGTATTACTTGCATCCTTGTGTTGTACAAAATTAGAACATATTCCAAGCTCAAATACAATGAGATGGCTCAAACATAATGAACTACTCTTGCCAAGCATGGATTCGGAAAACATCAGTCACATGAAAGCCGACTCTAATTATTCTCACAGGGCATCCCGAATGCCATGGATCAAGACAAACTGGTAGACCCAGTATTTCTTGACTTCCAAGAAGTTTTTGACTCTCTATCACATCAACACTAATTAACAAAAGTACAATCAAATGGGGGTATCAAATGAAATTTGTGACACTATTGAGGATTTTTTGGTATGGATGATGCAGAAGGTGATCTGGGATGGGGAATCACTGACAGATGTTGAAATAGCATCAGAAGTGCCATAGAGAAGTGTGTTGGGACCCTTGCCATTCCTGCAGTAATGTATTAATGACATGGCACACAACAGTTTCGGTTGTTAAGTGTACAAGCGCATCCCATAGCACAATCCTTTCAAAACAGTGGAGTACAACTTGAGTTCAGCCAGTCAGTCAGTGTGTGTCACTAGAGACAGCAAATACCAGTTTGTGTTTTGATTGATGCATGCAACTGCAGGAGAATATCTACTTCAGAAGTAAGAATTTAGGTTGGAAAATCTGAGATTACTATTGCTGGTGGAAAAAAGGCAAGAGATGCTGCTCCAAATCTGAAGTAAAAAGTATTTGAAACTTACTTCTTAACTGTTAATATAAAAATGGCAAGTAGGATTTCCAAAACATATCTCCACCCATGGGATCTATACCACCATCTGATTCCTTACATGTTTCACTTTTCGGCACATTATAATGGATCTGAGCATGATGAGTCTTGCAATTTTCATACAAAATGCGACAAAACTGCAGAAGCTGTCATCATTTGCCCCGTATAAAGTGAGTGATGTTATTTGGACTTAAAATTAAAACATAAGATTGCCATTTACATGTGATTACATCAAGATACAGCATTTCTGGAAGTCCTTCAAAATTATTCAACATACAGAAGACTAACTGAAATTTGTTCTCCTACTTTATACATATAGCAGACTTTACTTTCCAGCTTTACTTGTTTTATTCTTATTTGGAAGACTTTTTTAATAAAAATATTTTTACTTTAATAAACATACTGAACATAGCATCATACTGAATATGAGAAAACAGATGCTATTTTTGATATAAGCTGGTCCAGTATTCTTAGAAATCAGTTTTTGTCAGTAACTGTATACCACTTTTCCATTAGTGTCAGCTTTAGAGAATACAATCAACAAATGTCTACCTTCATGCTCTTCAATGAAGCCGAGCAACACATCCCATGCAAAACTATTATAACTTCAATGTTTACAATTTAGTGCTAAAATATACTAATTTTAAAATTGTTTACTACATTCAAGAACAAAAAGTTTGTCAAAAGCTTTGCAATAAACAAATGAACAGAGTACTGTGTCTTCTACTTTTGTGCAATTGAATTAAAAACAAACAAACAAACTCACTGAATTTCCAGGGTCTCTTGTGGGGCACCATGAGTACTGCTTTCAATCATGCTTTTGCTTCTTGCATCATCACTCTTTTTATCTAGTTCAGCGACAACATCTGGAATCCCTGTAACTACTGAATCCCCCATGAAGCTCATATTTTCAGTTGCTATAGGTGTTGTTTCATCTTTAATATAGGAGGACAAACTTGCAACTGAAAAATTGACAGAGCCTTAAAATCAGTACAAACTAACAGAGAATAAATGAAATATACACAATATTTGCATTTAGTTGTTGCAGTACCTGCACACAATGTAACTAAAATCTGCTTTAATGTGAAGAGAGATTCCACATCTCACTAAAACAAATAGACACACAAACTGCCATAAAAGAGACGAATGACTGTTAAAGAGTAGCCATGTCATGGAATCAAAACAATTAATTTATCAAAATAGTGCCTTACAAGCTCATGGGAATAATTACAACCTCCTACTCTATTGGTTGTATGGAGATTAATGGACCAAACTATGGTGTCATGAGTGCCTCATTCACAAAATAAGCCCCAAGAGGGTATTGTTGCCAGATTGTGGTAAAGGCTGTCTGGTTGTATTGCTACGGTGTGTTGAACTGAGGTATTGGGGACAATAACAATTGCATAAGATATAAAATGAACGTAGGGTCAGGTCTGCTTGTAGGCTGGGGAGTAGATGGGGACCCTGAGGAGCTTACTCTGTGGTGAGAGGGCACACACTGAATATAAGCCCCAGCCAACATACTGCAGATATGAAACAGTGACATAATAAACAACACCCCATTAGACCATAGATAGGAAGAGAATTCAAGAAAAAGTGGGAAACGACTAAATAAAATAGTGAAGATCACCAAGACATAGATGATGACAAAACAAGATAAAAGAAAAAAGATTAAAAAAAGCCAGCAGGCGGAAGCCAATATGAATGTGCTAGCAGAGAAATACTTGTCGCTGAGGCCTAAGATAAGACCTTGTATGTGTGTTACCGAAGGATACTGTGAATTACAGTGGTCTATACCCTGTAGACTCCTCATGAGTCACTGCAGATGTGACTTGGTGTGGACGTAGTGAATGGCAGACATAATTTCCATACATTCTGCCATATAAATACTGCATCCACTAGGCAGGGAGTGTTGTTCACGGGTCCTAGTGCAAGTGAAGGAGTATCAAACACACATGGTCTTCAACTCTTGAGCCATCAGAAGACAAACAATTGAAGGGCTCTGCACAAGAGAGTGCTATGCCACCTTTTCCTCTTATCCAGGTTGGTAGTTTCCTCATTGTCTCTAGGTGCAGCACAACCCACTATCTCTGTTAGTTTCTCGTATCAGGCTACAGTTAGCAAATGGCATTGCCTGATTGTAGCAGTGGAAAGACGTCAGTAAGGAAACAGCTTTATCTTTCAGGAACATCTAGTGATCCAGAAGCTGTTTTCTCAGATTTTGAAAATAAATATATTCCTCACACATCTGACCAAGAATCTTGAGTATGTGTTACATTTTCTTTGATATTGTGGCATAGTACTGCATTGTTGAAATATTTGTCCAGTTAATGTTGCATTGTATGCTATAACCAAAATAATTTATCTGCCCTTTACACAATGGGTAGGCAATGTATTTAGTATATTAAGAGGTGCATATTTGTATATTAAGCTATTACAGCATGCTAGATTCAACATAAACCTTGTAACTCTTGAATAAGTAGCATAGTATTCTGCAGTGCGCATAGCACTATACTGCCAAAATTTTATCCAATGTATTTATAGTTTCTCAAAGTCAAGGTTTAATTGCTATGCAACAATAATAACCACATGCAGGTTGTTGACAGTCTGTTTTATTTACAAAGTAAATTGACACAAAATCTCATGAAATATAATAAAATTTAAAACTGTTACTCTGTACCATTTAACCTATATTTTTGTGGCCTTTTTTAGAAATAATCAAAGTGGTGATGTCCATTTTCAGGAAGAGGATGACACTACCAATAAACCAACCATCATGACACCTATGCAGATTAAGAAAGCTTCTTGGAGAAACAGAAATCCAAATAACACCCAAAAAATGAAGAGGCAAGTAAGATGAAACAAAAGTTCTGCCTATGGCAGTGATGGAACAAAAGAGGGAGTTACTGGGCAAAGAAGCTGGAACCTAACTGTAAATGCAAAAAGCGGTGCTGGGTATTAATAGAAGATAAAGATTCCACAAATTTTAATTCTTTTTGGAATATGTTCAATTTCAACACATACAATGCATAATTGTTTTCTTGCATTATGGCAAACGCAATTACAAGGAAGAATGTAAAAAAGGGGCAAACATACCAATGAATCTAGAAGAAGCTTTAGCTATTCGTATTCAGAAAACATTTCAGGAAAACATGTAGATATTTGTCATCATTAGTTTTTGTCTTTGCATCAGTTACACAATAATAGGGGACATCTTCAAAACATTCAGAAAATAGTAGTACAGGTTCTGTGCAAACTGATGGTAGAGTTAGCATTCAAAACAGGTCAAACAAGTACTCTGACCAGTGTGTGGAGAATGTTAGGACCCATATTTACCTTATTCTGAAATACCAATCACATTCAAGAAGCCAAAACCCAACTAAAGTTTATCTGGATTATGACTTTACACAAAATATTATGTACCTTGGTGCAATGAAAGTGGTCATGAAACTGTCAGTGTCAACAAATACAGATGTATATTTTGAACAGAGTTCAACATTGGATTTAAGATCCCCAATCAGATACAGGCAATAAGGGTGATAAGTTAACCATTGCAAAAGAAAATGCCAGCAAAACATTAAATGACCTCGAACTTCAAAAACTCGAAGCCGAACACAAAGCACATTTACTCAGAGCAGAGTGAATGAAGCAGCTCTTATAACAGCAAGCTGAAGAAGCAAAGGAAAATGCTGACATACGTGTGATGACCACGGATCTTCAGCTAGAACTTCCTACTCCTATGGACCGGTGTTCTACAAATGCTAACTGTGGACTTTTAACTTTGGTGTCCATAACTGTACCAAAGAGGTGATGTATATGTTCCTGTGGAATGAGATAGTGGCAAAGAGAGGTAGCGATGAAATTGTTAGCTGTATTACAAAGTGGCAAAGCTAACAACGCAAAGAATCTTTTTGTGTTCTCAGACAACTGCGTTGGGCAGAACAAGAATTTGAACATTATGGCTTTCTGACACCATACAGTAACCAGTGGTCAATTTGATTCTGTGGAGCACTGCTTTCTTATCCCAGGCCACATTTTTTCTGCCTTCAGACAGGGATTTTTCTAGAATCGAGAAGTTCAAAACAGCTCACTGTGGAAATGTGTATACCACTAATGAACGGAAAGATATTATTTCAAAAAGCTGCAAGAAGAAACCATTCAAAGTCACCACTATGGAGAAAGGATATTTTTTTTTAATGCAACTGAATGTTTTTCGAACAGAATTCAGAAGAGGACAACTGCTGATGACACAATGCCTCTTAAGTTCATCAACATTCACAGTTTCCAATTCCTGAGTGAAACAACATGAACAATGTATGTGAAATTTTCTGTGCACAGTGAAGCAGTTCCAGTCACAACCGCAAAGCGAGGATGGCCAGCAGATGTTCAGCTCATTCAGAAGAACAGGGAACCAATTCCACTCGACTCAAAGAAGTTCAATGATTTGCAAAATGGTTCAAATGGCTCTGAGCACTATGGGACTTGACATCTATGGTCATCAGTCCCCTAGAACTTAGAACTACTTAAACCTAACTAACCTAAGGACAGCACACAACACCCAGCCATCACGAGGAAGAGAAAATCCCTCAATGATTTGCAGAATCTACTCCAGTTCATCCTGCCAGTGCACCATTCATTTTATAATAGTATTAAGTGCAAAGAGATGGGAGGTGTAGAAAGTGGTGGTGATTATGACTGCCCTCTTAATGTCAACTGAACAACCTGATCTTTTTGTCAACAAAGAATATTCTGATTTGCTCGACATCTGTTTCATATATCATATTAAAACACACTTTTATTACATACTGCCAAATATTTAGTATGCAATAGGTATTAATTAATAAACATCATTCTTTACTGACATTGTGCCAAGTTCTGAGCAAGAAAGTGGTAAGCCACCATTATTCGTGCAAGCCTACATTTAATTGAAATTTACGTAATGTTTTTGAGATATACCATGCCATTATACAAACTGAAAACATGCCTAACATAAACCAATACAAGTAAAGGCACTTAAAGTAAAATACGAAAATCTGACTTACAGAATTTTTTGAAACTTTTCAAATGCACTTTTGTCAGAAAAACAAAAGTGTGGTGTAACACTATCTCACCTCCGGACCCTTGAATTGGAGAAAAATCAAGGAACCAAGCGAAAGAGCCAGGCAAATTTGTGGGGAAGGAAAGAATCACGGGGTGTTTGTGAGAGTAAGGTAGTGAGTGGATTGAGATGTGGCAAGCAAAAGTCATAATAGATAGACCAAAACTATTTAATTAACTGAATTCCTGACTTTAATCAATTTTCTGAAAGCTGAATTTCTGTATTGGCAGTGCAAGATCCATGGAGGGAATCCCTACCTCTACCAGGAGACTGCCCACAGGGATCGAGTAGAAGTGGTAACAGAGTTAACTTGCCATCAAATATGACACTTGAGAAGTGATATGTCTTAATCACATTAAGTAGCTCATTACGTAGAGTTCTAGTTGTGAGTGGATGTCTCCATGTTGGCAAAAAATGCATCACCCAGATTCTGATTGTGGTAAATAGGAAGTGGTGTACATGGCCAATATTCTGCTTTCTGTATAGTGCCTTGTAGTTGTCACTCTATAACACTCATCATGTTGAAAGAATTATTATAGAAGCAGAACTCTACTGTGTAAGGATTGTGAGACCACACCTCTGTGAGTCAAATGAGGAGATGGTCATTTTCAGGACAGAACCTTGTGGGACTCTGTTTTCCTGTATATGGGGAGTGCTGTAGGAACTACCAATTTGAACTCTGAAGATACAGAAAATTTTGAATCCAAATTGGGAGGGAGCCACAGAAGCCCCACTCATGTAAGGTGGTGGAGATAGGGAAGGGTCACGTGATGATGTAGGCATTATGCAGGTAGACTCCAGACAAAGTAGGTTTACTGGCTTCCCTCCCACATTCAAACTGTTAGACCTGAGGCCTTTTGATTCAAGAGTCTAGCACAGTTGACTTACCATCCACTCAAACTACTTGCAAGGGGCATTGGAAAGACCGATTGGTCTGTAGCTAACCATTTCAAAACTAGTAAGATCATAGATTCCTTCCACTGGGAAGGCAACATGCCCTCAACATAAATTCAGTTAAAAACAGCAAAGTTGTGGTGTTTGCCTTTTATAGGTAGATGTTGCCAAATTTGATTCTGCATTTGATCAGGGACGGAACTGTACAGAGTTTTAGCACATAAGTGTGCTGTGGTGTACCCACTTAGAAGAAAGCAGAGCTGCAGCATTCAAAACACTGTCTGCTTGCCTTTCATTGAGACACTAATGTTCAGGCAAAATGCACTGCCAGATGGTCGACGATGATAGTGGGGTCAGATTCCTCTATGGCATCCTTGCAGATGTCCGAGATATTAGTCACATTTTGTTGACCACAAATACATTGTAATTTCACACAAGTCTGTGAGAGAGGTATGAACTCTAATAGTGGATACAAAATTTTCCCTGTGTACCTTCTTCTGTCTTTTTATAAAGTAGCAGGCTCTGGCTTGGATACACTTAAAGATGACAAGAGCACCTTTCTACAGAGGGCACTTATAGTGTTGGAGAGCCTTTCTGCAACATTTGATGGCTACAGTGATCTCTTACATCCATCATAGAACTGGCCTCCAATGGGGGAATCTTGAGGAAAATGGTATCACTAGGTCTGCTGAGTGCACGATCATCATGATCATGTTTGTCTGAGGGTCTCTTCAGCAGTCCCATAGGAAGGTGTGTCATGGATCAGGCAAGTGCTAAAGTGTGCCAGTCAACATTCTTAAGCATCCAACGCAGAGAGTATCCAGCTGAGTAATAGTGTGGGAGGCATGAAATGACTGGGAGAGGGGTAATTACCACTACAGAAATCATCATGAACCTTCGATTGTATAGAAGGGCTACAGACCGTAAGGTCAAAGGCTGAAATAAGTGGAGGGAGGGGGCAGTATTTAGCATAAAATGTCAAAGTGTAAAAACCCTTGTTCTAACAATTACCACAGTTACCGGTCTTAAAAGCTACACCATTAAGGATTAAGAGCATTAAAATCAGCCATTAAAAGAAAGTGTGGGGGTAACAGAGATCAAACCTAATTATCTTGTGGAATGTCCTCTCCCCCTTGTGGGGAGGGGGGGGCGGTGGGGCGTGGGGCGGGGAGCGGGAGGGCGGGGAGGGGGAGGGGGTAGGACACAAGAGAAATTGCAAAGAGTGAATTCTAAATTTGTTCATATGCATACCGCTACTGGTGTATGTGTGGACACACACACACACACACACACACACACACACACACACACAGAGGGTCTTTTTCAAGTTCAATTTCTTCTTGTAACAGGTTCAATAATAATCTAGTATAGGTGAACATGTCATAGCAAATTGGGGTCCCTGAAGAGCTACGCAAACCACTAAGTGAAGTGAGAGCAGGTGTTTTAGTTCACAGTCCCGAGTTTTAGTCCCGAGTGCAGTTGTAAAGGTGGAGGAGGGAGGGGGGGGGGGCATTCTTTTACATTTTTACATGAACAGATGAATTGGGGTGGCTGCTAGGGTGCAGTGATGAGGCAGGAGAAGGAATATGCATCCTTGGGTTGATGATGGAAGACTTACATTTTGGAATTAGCTTTCATCATATGGACATGGAAAAGGCAACTTTACTTGTTCCTGGCTACCTTACATATTAAACAATCTAACATCTTGAAATCTTGGATCTTATGTTCCCTTCTTCCAGCATGGCAGCCTGGTGATTTGGCGACATGATCTATCGATTCATTTGTAGATGACGTATAGCACAATTTCAAACATCTGAAGCATCTCATAACGACTGGTACAGAAGATTTTATACTACACAGGTAGACTAACCTTTTCTTTATACAGTGGTAAGCCACCTTCAACACCCAAGATAAATGTTCTGGTGACTGCTCTTTTATCTTTAGAATCTCACTTAACCCAATGGATGAAACAGTCACCATGCTGTTCCAAATTAGCATGACATTTTTCCACGCATTTTAAGTATAAGGTCTTTGTGGAAAATTATACCTGTCAACATATTTAGGTTCCTTTGAGCAATAACTGTGACAAGGACATTACCAATTTCGTCATAGCTTAACAATGCCTGTGGCAGAGCACAGAAGTTTTGTTTGGACCAGTACAGATTCTATATGTATTGTTTATTGAGTTGACATCTCCACAAAAAATAACAGCTTCGTATTTAGAAAAGATTCACTCCCAGTCCTGGTGCAGACCACAAACTGAGATATTTATCTCTCTCCTAGTTAGATAGGTTGGTTTCCATCTCAATTTGTACATAAAATGAGGGAAATGTACTGGAGTTTTATCCTTCTGGCTTAAAAACACTATTGCACTGATGAGGCTGCTGGGGCCATATGGCCACTAGTGTGGTTCAACTTAATCCTGTTTAGTACAACTGATCCACTCTTGCCAGGAAACTACCCACTCTGACCAGGGACTCTCCCTATGTGCACACCCTGCCTAACCAATGATCACCTGGCACGAAGGTTTTTTCCCAGAGTTCTCATGTCCCAAAGAAGATAAACATATACTCCTTGGCATTCGTGGAGAGAAACAGCATGTTCCCTGTATAGGTACCTGAAGAACTGCCACTCCCACCCCCCTCCCTCTTTCTATACTGTACTCATGATCCAGTAGAACCACAGCACTCTAACAATGCCAGCTGCTCTATTCAACTCCAGTCCAGGTACTTTTCCTCCTTTCATGGTCTTGATCGCATCCTCTACTTCTGTCCACATTAGAGCCATCTCTACATGCTCTACATCCTCAAGCTTCCGATTTTCCCTCTTGCATGCTTCCATTGGGATTTATTAACTCATCAAAATATTCATGTATTTCCTGTAGATTAACAACTTCCTTTCCTTCTTTATTTTTCACTCTGACATTTTCCATCACACCTGTCTTCTTAGTCTCAACCATTCCACAGACAACCTTCTTATTCTCCTCACTGTCTGCTTCCATCATTTTTGTTTATTCTTCCATCCATTTCATATTCTCCCAAACTACCACTCTCTTACCCACTTTCTTCCTGCAGTAGTCATTTCTTGCTTCCACTGTTCACTTTTGAAACCATTAAGTTACAAAAAATATAATGTTCTAGAAATATTTTCTGTGTTTTTTTACCTTTAATTACTAAATAAATCTGTTATTTCTAAAACTGAATGTAACATCTATGTCATTATATACTTACCACTGATGGGTGTGCTAGCAAATTCTGACTCACTCAAACTATTAGTCAATAAGTCAATCTGATTTGCAAGATCCGCCACTTCCTGAAGTTTTGAACTATCTGGAAAATGAAACAGCATCAAGTCAGTCACATGTCACCACAGTAACATTACAGCAATGGCTGAATTTCTGACTAGATCCACATGCAAGTAAAGAGCATAATGTGTTGCGTGTGCTGAATAGGTGGAAAGGAAGGGATATCCAGTAGCCAGATGCAAAAATTTGACAGACCATAATTCCAGAGTTCTACGAATTTTCCCAGTAGCCACTACACTGCTTTTATTTTGGTCTTCACATATGCTTTAAAGAAAAATTACAATATTTATTTCTTTTCAGAATTACATAACCAGGAAATGATTAAAATCTCAGAAATGTCAGTTCAAATTTTTGTTTTAAGCCACAGCAACAAACAAGCTTATTTTGAACAACACACAACATTCATCAATTTTATACTGCTGTCCATCTATGAATACTTATAGGCATAAAAAGTCAGTGTCATTTGATAAGCTGTGCTTCAAAGAAACTACCCCACTTTTACAATACGGAGAAGTTGATTCTGAATGTTCAATGTCAGGTCAGTTTGGGTGGAACCCACAAGGCAGTGCTGCATTAACAGCCACAAGCTGGTAACTGCCAGTTTTGCGAGATGTGGGTTACAGTGACAGACATGCCAGTGCATTATGAAGCCAGGATAACCAAGAGCAGCAGTAAACTTTACTGCGCAGCAGAAACTGTGTCGCACATGGGGCAATGTCGCCACACCAGAATAAGTCTCTTGTTATGGGTGATGTAAATAGGTGCCGGGTTTCAGTGAAACAAATGTGTGTAAGAGGCATATAAATAAGTCTGCACTTAGAGGTAGGTGCTTATTTCTCATCCCTGGAAACCAGCAGCAGCACCACCACCGCAACATCAGAGGTACACTAGACCTTGAGACAACTGGGCGCCAGCAGCAGCAGCAGCAGCAGCAGCAGCAGCCAGGGGTTCGAGACCGAGCTGCACCTGCTGCCAGCTCTATGTCCTTCACGGGACTTTACAGCCCCAGTGACCTGCCATCTGGGCCTGCCACCTACGATGCCAATTCCTTCATAGGATTTTGTGCCACAGTGGCAGCTGTTGCCCAACTTCTACCACAGGGCAGCAATACATACCCCACCCACAGTAGTCCTCACATACCATAATCGAGCACAAATTTTATTACTGCGTGGGCAAAATATAACTTTTCGTGCTCACGTCATTTTAGTAATAAGAACTTGTGTCCTGAAGGTAGATGCAATGTGAAACTAGGCACCAAGTTTTATCTGTGATGCACCCATGAACCGACTGATGTTCTGTATGAAATGGATAATTTTAATCAAGCTATTATATTACAAAAATTGTGACAATGTTACGGTGAAGGAAAAAATGTTGGCTAACAATATGTGTTTTAAATATTAAAGAGGTTTTGTTTCATCCAGTTCAGGTTGAGGGTAATGAACAACCAACTTAAAGTGAACACATGCTGGAATATTCACTCACGCATCATAATACTGAAAATCGAATGGCAGAGTTTATGGAGGGAAGGGATCACTGTGAGGGGCATGCTCATCAGCTCCTGATGCACGTAGGACATAATGTTATTTGCACAGCATTTGAATCTGATCTATCTCATAAATCTTTTTGGCCAATTGGTTCACAGTTGTACAAAACTGTAATATAAGGCACATCACTAGGATGGAGTGGCATAGTAGGGCAGAGATGAGAGCGGCAACCAATAGGAAGCAAACAAAAAGAAGTAGTGGGGCAAGTCATATTTAAGCTGGTCTTTAAAGCGTGAGAAGCTCATTTTTAAGAGTGCAAGTTTTGGTGACATTTGTGCGATTGATTTTTAGGTGCCTAGTGGCCATTTAGTACAACTGTGGAGACTGATTATTTCGCGAGTCCACTGCAACATAGAATTTTTCAGAGAGCGTGATCTTAGAGAAACTGGAAAGTTTCATATGGAAGTGATTTAATACATATTAACAGTCTGAACTGTTTTAATTATGTATAGCGGGAAATAATTTACGTCTGCTTTGAGAATTCAGTTGTCTGCCAAAGTGGACTGAAGTAACTAATGCCACCACTAAAATTGTGTTTAGGGAATGAACATTATAATTTCAAAAGTGTTTGTTGTTGCTTAGTTCATTTGTTACAAGCAATGAGCTACACTGATCAGCCAGAACATTATGACCACCTACCTAATAGTTGGTATGTCCTTTGGCACAGATAACAGCAGAAACATGTTATGGTGTGGAAGCAATGAGCCCCCCATAGGTCACTGGAGGGAGTTGGCACCACATACACACACACACAAGTCACCCAATTCCCGTATATCCTGGGGAGGGGGATGAGCTCTGACGCTATGTGCAACCACATCCCAGGCGTGTTCGGGTTCAGATCTGTCAAGTTGGGGGGCCAGCACATCAATTGGAACTCGCCACTGCGTTCCTCGAACCTCTCCATCATACTCGTGGCCTTGTGAAATGGTCCATTATCTCACTGCAAAATGCCACTGCCATCAGGAAACGTGATCGTCATGGAGAGGTGTACGTCGTCTGCAACCAGTGTATAATACTCCTTGGTCATCATGGTGTCTTCCACAAGCTCCACTGGACCCATGGATGCCCACGAGTGCTTCCCAGAGCATAATGGAGCTGCCGTCAGCTTATCTCTGTCCCATAGTTCACCCAGAAGATGATGAATTCACACCCTTCCGTTGGCATGATTAAGTAGGTATTGGGATCCATCATACCACACAACACGCTGCCACTGCACCTATGTCCACTGCCAATTGTCAAGTGCCCATTTCAGTAATGCGATGTTGTGGTGTTAATATTGGCACATGCATGGGTCGTCGGCTGCAGAAGGCCATCATTAGGAGCGTTTGGTGCACTGCGTGTTCAGACACACTTTTATTTTGCCCAGAATTAAAGTCTTATGTTAGTTCTGCAATAGTTCACTACCCGTCCTGTTTTACCAGTCTACCCAGTCCACAATGTCCAAAATCTGTAATGAGAGGTGGCCGCCCAATCCAAAATGTCTGGATGTGGTTTTGCCTCAGTTTTGCCATGTGTTGAAGACATTCACCACAGCACTGCTTGAACACCCAACAAGTTATGCAGTTTCCTCACTGCTTGTGCTGAGCCTTTGGGCCATTGCAAACTGCTCTCACTTCAACTCAGATAGATTTTGTGCTTTGCACAGGGACAACACACAGATACTAAATGCACCATGTGCATGTTCACTAGCAGTCGTTCCTAACCAGGTGATGTTCCTACCACCTGGACAGGATTATATTAATAGTAGGTTGGGGGTCGAACATTCTGGCAGATCAGTGTAGATTGACAAGTCCACAAAGAACTTCTAAGGCTAGTATACATGGTGACACTAGGTTGCACAATCTTTTCCAGAAACGAGTTCCGTGCATGTAGTTTCTTACATAGCTGTAGACACAGCGACAACATTGTACACACCAGTTTCGTTGTTTTGTGAGTGCCGGAGTCATGTCTGGAAGTTTTGGCAGCTGCATAAGTTGTAGCGAAATTAATAATTGTCTGCGTGAAATCGCTGCATAAAAAAGGAAACTAGATTTTTTGGGTTTGTAACTGGTTAAACAAAAGATATCAAGCTCAGTTGGTCAGCACCCTTGCTGAAAGAAATTGTTGTGGAAGACCTGAGAAGTTATTTCTGTCTAAAAACATCACCAGATCATGAAACTTCCTGGCAGATTAAAACTGTGTGCCAGACCGAGACTCAAACTCGGGACCTTTGCCTTTAGCGGGCAAGTGCTCTGCCAACTGAGCTACCCAAGCATGACTCACGCCCCACTCTCACAGCTTTAATTCCGCCTCGTCTCCTCACTTGACTGTGAAAGGCAAAGGTCCCGAGTTCGAGTCTCGGTCTGGCACACAGTTTTAATCTGCCAGGAAGTTTCATATCAGTGCACACTCCGCTGTAGAGTGAAAATTTCATTCTAATCGCTGGATCAGTTTACATTTCTTTTAAATGAAGTTAATAATTCAATAAGGAAGGAAGACACTGTAATGCATGAAGCACTATAGCCACAACTGAAACTACAAATTAAACTGTCTACATGGATACTCTGCAAATCACAATTAAGTGCCTGGCAGATGGTGTGTTTCTTGGCAACTGGTGAATCATATTTTTCTCTACAGTACCTATAATGTGTTCCAAAAATCAATACTGCCAAATTCAGCATTGTTCTCTTAGCAGTTGCAGACAGTAATTACTTTTCAAATAATTTTGGTTGAAACAGGAGGAGTACCCAACTGTGAAATTTTTACACACAGTACTCTAAAAAAAATCGGCAATAGAGCCAGAACTCTCAGCCTGCCAGAAGAGACAGTTTTAGCTGGTGATGATGCATTTATGTTAACACCATATTTAATGGAATCTTTATCAAAGCATGGTCCACCAAGTTTCAAAGAAAGAATATTCAATTACAGATTGTCAAGAGTTCACCCTGTAGTGGAAAATGCACTTGGGAATTTAGTTTCCAAATTTCCTGTACACACATTACATTAAGAAAGAATCGGTGTACTCAAAACATGGAATTTTAACCTTTTAGACATGAGCTGTTCCACAGCCAGATGTTTTGTTTATCTGTATTTTTCTGAATTCATTGTATATTACTCCTAATTGTATGACTTTTGCTCTTAAGCTCAGATATTGTCAACCCATCTATATGCAGACTGTTAGGACACCCTCCTCAAGTGCAGCAACATGTCACTGCTTGTTTTTGTATTCCACATCATAGATCTACAAAAAGCAAACAATCTCCTCCATTCCCAACTTCATATTTCACTTTACCACTTTACCAACATGACATCTACCCACAGAACAAGTGCAACTAGTGTTTCCGAAGTTGTATCACGCCGAAACTGTTAAGTTTAACCAATGAGTTACACAAACATGCGTCACGCATATACAGTGCCTGGTAAGGCTGGTAGTGCAATCTAGAGGCATAGTGTAAACTACGCTTTACACATGTAATCTTTCTAATAGGAAATATTTTGCAAGGTTGTGTGACCATATACTACAATTGACAGACCAAAAACAGATAATTTGATTGAGCATTTATGTTTCCCACCTGCTGGTAGCTAGCAGGGATCCAGGTAGAAGGTGAGAAAAATCACATATCTAGCATCTGCCAATGACATGATCTGATTTCCCAGATCTAAGGAAGCACTGATACAGTGAGAGAAATTGTGGAAGCTGTAGTGAGCAAGCCCTGTTTTCTGGTGAATGAAGCAAAGATTGAATATCTGGTGACATAATTTTTTCACATTCATGGCAGGATTTGACAGCAAGTGGTGTTTTGAAGAGAAACAGGCTTGACTGCAAAACAGGTTTTATTATTTTATATTTTGCCAGTAACACATTTCACCTTGTTTAAAGGATCTTCAGATTGGCCTACAAAGAAAATACAAACTTTTCTTGCACAATGATGATGCAGCCCTTTTCTCTGCCCAGCTTATCTGATGATAACCAGAACTCAACGCTTATCCAAGATACCCACTCCAGCTACTTGTAGTCACAACCCAATCTTAAGAATGGTTCACAATCTTAAATATCTGGAGGTTATCTTTAAAGAGGATGCAATGCATGAAGCAGACAACAAAATGAGGATCTAAGCCAGAAACCATTCATACGTAAGTCTGTCAGCTTTCTAAATTTCTAGTCTGTTAAGGAATTTAAAACTCCAGCAGTTTAACATAAATCTAATCCAACCCATATGGCTGTATGCTCTGGTAAAAGATGATATCACTGGGGAACCGAGGTTCTAACATTATTGTGAGCCAGATGAGAGCTACAACAGTCAAAATATTGTAAGCCTGATGTGAACAAAACATCTTGTTGCAGATTGGCATAGGGGCTAACTGATGGCAGAAAACAGGAAACACAATCCTGTGGAAGAGGAGCCTTGTAGACACATGTGGTCCTCTGGGTCTGATAGTGTAAATAAACTAAGAAGCAGTATTAAAACTGATAGTACATTTTCAGATTTTATGAATCAGTTACATTAATAACGGTAGAATAAAATGCTATCCTCAGAAATAATTATAATTATTTGTGAAGATACAAAATACTTTAGAGTAAATGGAAATCACCACCTACCCTGCTCTTTGAAAATATTTCAATTTTCACTACTGGTTTGTTTCGTCAAACATCACCAGGTGGCAATTACCCAATTACCGGATGAAGTTCAATGAAATGATTTGATAGTGAATATTTACATGTTTTCTGAACAGCAGGTAAGGTAGTGATTTCCATTTACTTCTTTATCCTATGTTTGGAGATGAAGAAGCCAATTTAGAAACTGTTTTCAATTTTATCTGATTTCTAAATAGTAATTACTTGCAGAACAGAAGGAATGGTATGAAATACAAACATCTCTTCCTCAACTAAGTTCATGAACCCCTGTATCGATACCACACAAAATTAGTTAGGTATTCCAATTCTGTAGACTCAAAGATTGAAAAATTGTGCATCAGTGAACAACAGCACTCACTTTTAAATAATAATAAAACCTATTATAAAGGGCGTTCCACCTAAACTTTTCACCGCCAGTATATCTGGAACAACAATAGAGATTGACAAACAGCTTTCAAGACATGACTGTACAGCCGGGACTCACAATAGTAAATAATAAGAGACCTTCTAAACAGTGTGCAAATATTGGTTTCAACACAAACTGACACCCCACATTATTCTACACAACTACTAACATGAGAAATCACAATAATAATGGTGTTGGTTGCATCGCAATACGTTAATTACATCCTGAGAAACTGGAATGTGAAGTTGATGCATGAAATTAACAAAATGCACCATTATTGCACTTCCTGCTATGCAAGCGTGACCCGCACATTGCTCGTAATCACAATGCAATTGATGTCCATATTCTTACTTTCACTGTTATCCTGAGGACTGAAAGTAATATTAGGGAGTCCTGCCACAAACATTGATATGTACATACTGTATTTGTCTACGTGTAAACTACAGAACCGGCAAGTGTACACCGCACCATTACACCACCCAGGTCAAATATTTGCCACTGCAGTTGTGTACAGGAATGGGCTGTAATCAGCGCTGTGTGTGGGAAGGACTCATTGCAAAGCAGGCTGGTCTGTGTGGAAGTGCACAGAGCTACACAGCACCAGTGACTGTACATTGTAATTGGGGTCACTCTGGTAATCGTGATATTAAATTATCTGTCCATCTGTTCGAGGCGTTCGAACTGGTATTCACAAAAGAGGAAATGGTTGACATAATATTACTGTACGGAGAATGTCACTAAAATGGCAGATCTGCGGCCCAGGTGTATGCCCAATGGTACCCTAACAAATGCCATTCGACCCACCATACATTCATGAATATTGTTACAAGGCTCCGCATGACAGGGCGATTGTCTCCACGAACGCATATCCAGAGCAGAGGCATAACACATGAAACAAAAGAGGTAGCTCATCTGGCAGCTACCGCAATAAACTATCATGCAAGTATTCGTGAAAAGGAGAGACAGATGGGAATCCTTCGAACAAGCGTTACGCATATTCTGCACAGGCACAGATAACACCCAATCACATGGTGCTGCATCAAGTCCTCCATGGCAATGACATTCACTGGAATACTGTCAGTGGGTTCTGCAGCAAGGCCATGAATTTGTGCATAGGGTACTTTTTACTGATGAGGCCATGTTTAAAAACCATGGGAGTGTCAACTTTCACAATATGCACTACTGTCACCAGAAAACCCACACTGGAATCGCTGGGTCGAACATCAACATCAGTGGGGAGTCAATGCATGGTGTGGTATTGTAGGACACCACATCATTGGCCCATATTTCAAAGATGGCACTCTTAACAGGCGACAGTATGAGCGGTTCCCAATATGTACCTTACCTGGACTACTTGAAGATGCACCCCTTCATTTGTGTAAAGTAATGTGGTATCATCATGATGGGTGCCCTACCCAATATGCCATGGTGGCACAACAGGTGCTAAACCAACAATTCCTACAACAATGGATTGGACGGGGCAGTCCCATTCAGGTATTTCTAGCACAGTCGCCAGACCTCACCCCCATGGACTTTTTTTCTCTGAAGACATGTGAAAGATGTGACGTATCAGCAGGTCCCAACAATAATGGCCAATGTGAAAGCCCTTATTTGTACATCTACACCTACATCCTTACTCCGCAAGCCACCTGACGGTGTGTGGCGGAGGGTACCTTGAGTACCTCTATCGGTTCTCCCTTCTATTCCAGTCTCGTATTGTTCGTGGAAAGAAGGATTGTCGGTATGCCTCTCTGTGGGCTCTAATCTCTATGATTTTATCCTCATGGTCTCTTCGCGAGATATATGTAGGAGGGAGCAATATACTGCTTGACTCCTCGGTGAAGGTATGTTCTCGAAACTTCAACAAAAGCCTGTACCGAGCTACTGAGCGTCTCTCCTGCAGAGTCTTCCAATGGAGTTTATCCATCATCTCCGTAACGCTTTCGTGATTACTAAATGATCCTGTAATGAAGCACGCTGCTCTCCGTTGGATCTTCTCTATCTCTTCTATCAACCCTATCTGGTACGGATCCCACAATGCTGAGCAGTATTCAAGCAGTGGGCGAACAAGCTTACTGTGACCTACTTCCTTTGTTTTCGGATTGCATTCCCTTAGGAGTCTTCCAATGAATCTCAGTCTGGCATCTGCTTTGCCGACGATCGACTTTATATGATCATTCCATTTTAAATCACTCCTAATGCATACTCCCAGATAATTTATGGAATTAACTGCTTCCAGTTGCTGACCTGCTATTTTGTAGCTAAATCATAAGGGAACTATCTTTCTATGTATTCACAGCACATTACACTTGTCTGCATTGAGATTCAATTGCCATTCCCTGCACCATGCGTCAATTCGCTGCAGATCCTCCTGCATTTCAGTACAATTTTCCATTGTTACAACCTCTCGATATACTACAGCATCATCTGCAAAAAGCCTCAGTGAACTTCCGATGTCATTCACAAGGTCATTTATGTATATTGTGAATAGCAACGGTCCTATGACACTCCCCTGCGGCACACCTGAAATCACTCTTACTTCGGAAGACTTCTCTCCATTGAGAATGACATGCTGCGTTCTGTTATCTAGGAACTCTTCAATCCAATCACACAATTGGTCTGATAGTCCATATGCTCTTACTTTGTTCATTAAACGACTGTGGGGAACTGTATCGAACACCTTGCGGAAGTCAAGAAACATGGCATCTACCTGGGAACCCGTGTCTATGGCCCTCTGAGTCTTGTGGACGAATAGTGCGAGCTGGGTTTCACACGATCGTCTTTTTCGAAACCCATGCTGATTCCTACAGAGTAGATTTCTAGTCTCCAGAAAAGTCATTATACTCGAACATAATACGTGTTCCAAAATTATACAACTGATAGACGTTAGAGATATAGGTCTATAGTTCTGCACATCTGTTCGACGTCCCTTCTTGAAAACGGGGATGACCTGTGCCCTTTTCCAATCCTTTGGAACACTACACCCTTCTAGAGACATACGGTACACCGCTGCAAGAAGGGGGGCAAGTTCCTTCGAGTACTCAGTGTAAAACCGAACTGGTATCCCATCAGGTCCAGCGGGCCTTTCCTCTTGAGTGATTTTAATTGTTTCTCTATCCCCCTGTCGTCTATTTCGATATCTACCATTTTGTCATCTGTGTGACAATCTAGAGAAGGAACTACAGTGCAGTCTTCCTCTGTGAAACAGCTTTGGAAAAAGACATTTAGTATTTCGACCTCTAGTCTGTCATCCTCTGTTTCAGTACCATTTTGGTCACAGAGTGTCTGGACATTTTGTTTTGATCCACCTACCGCTTTGACGTAAGACCAAAATTTCTTGGGATTTTCTGCCAAGTCAGTACATAGAACTTTACTTTCGAATTCATTGAATGCCTCTCGCATAGCCCTCCTCACACTACATTTCACTTCGTGTAATTTTTGTTTGCCTGCAAGGCTTTGGCTATGTTTAGATTTGCTGTGAAGTTCCCTTTGCTTCCGCAGCAGTTTTCTAATTCGGTTGTTGTACCACGGTGGCTCTTTTCCATCTCTTACGATCTTGCTTGGCACTTGCTCATCTAACACATATTGTAGGATGGTTTTGAACTTTGTCCACTGATCCTCAACACTATCTGTACTTGAGACAAAACCTTTGTGTTGAGCCATCAGGTACTCTGAAATCTGCTTTTTGTCACTTTTGCTAAACAGAAAAATCTTCCTACCTTTTTTAATATTTCTATTTACGGCTGAAATCATCAATGCAGTAACCACTTTATGATCGCTGATTCCCTGTTCTGCATTAACTGTTTCAAATGGTTCGGGTCTGTTTGTCACCAGAAGGTCTAATATGTTATCGCCACGAGTCGGTTCCCTGTTTAACTGCTCAAGGTAGTTTTCGGATAAAGCACTTAAAAAAAAAAAAAAATTTACTGGATTCTTTGTCCCAGTCCATATCCGGCAAATTAAAATCTCCACCCAGAACTATAACATGGTGGGGAAATTTACTCGAAATATTTTCCAAATTATCCTTCAGGTGCTCAGCCACAACAGCTGCTGAGCCAGGTGGCCTATAGAGACATCCAATTACTATGTTTGTGACCTTCACCCAAATTATTTCACATTTCGGATCTCCGTCAATTTCCTTCGATACTATTGCACTTCTTACCGCTATAAACACGCCTCCCCCTTCACTGTCCAGCCTGTCTCTGCAGTATACATTCCAATCTGAGTTTAGAATATCATTACTGTTTACATCTGGTTTCAGCCAACTTTCTGTCCCTAGTGCTATGTGGGCATTGTGACCATTTATTAATGAGAGCAGTTCTGTGACCTTTCTATAGACGCTCCTAGAATTTACTATTAGCAGATTAATATTGTTATTCCCTGTTGCATTTTGCCTACTCCTACCTTGCCGCGTCTCAGGAGGTGTCTTCTCGGGCCTAGGGAGGGAATTCTCTAACCTAAAAAACCCACATGTGCACTCCACACGTACTCCGCTACCCTTGTAGCCACTTCCTGCTGTAGTGCACGCCTGACCTATTCAGCGGGACCCTACATTTCTCCACCCGATAGCGGAGGTCGAGAAATTTGCACCACAGATCTCCGCAGAATCGTCTGAGCCTCTGGTTTAAGCCTTCCACTCGACTCCAAACCAGAGGACCACGATCGGTTCTGGGAACGATACTACAAATAGTTAGCTGCTCAGATTCCACCCCGCAAGTGAGGATTTCCGCCTTCAGCAACTCCGCCAACCACCTGTATGAACTGAGGATGACCTCTGAACCCAGACGGCAGGAGTCATCGGTGCCGACATGAGCAACAATTTGCAGTCAGGTGCACCCAGTGCTCTCTATCGACGCCGGCAGGGCCTCCTCCACATCTCGGATGAGACCCCCCCGGCAAGCAGACAGAGTGAACACTGGCCTTCTTCCCCGACCTTTCCGCTATTTCCCTAAGGGGTTCCATCACCTGCCTAACGTTGGAGCTCCCAATCACTAATAAACCCCTACCCCCGTGTGCCTGCTCGGACCTTGCTGAAGGAGGGGCCACATGTCCACTCACAGGCAGAGTGGGCGATGCCACACGGCCAGCCTCCACATTGACCCTCCGCCTCGTGCGCCGCGATCGCCGTTGTACCCGCCACACCCCTTGGGCAGAGGGTGACCCAACCGCGCCCGGTACCCTCGAAGATGTCTCGACAGCAGGGACAGTGAGTGAAGCATGTAACACCTGGGGTGTACCATGCGACGCACCAGACTTCCCACTGCCGCTACACTCCGATGCAGCAGCCTGAAGACGGCTGACCGCGACCATCAACACGTTCAGCTGTTCGCGAACAGTGGCCAGCTCCTCCTGCGTCCGTACACAGCAGTCACACATCCTATCCATCCTAAGGAATCAATTTACTGAAGAGAGTTAATCAGCTTTTAACTAGACTGCTAATTCACTAAAGGCAGCTGATAGTTGACTAAACTGTGGTTACTAGAAACTTCTTGTAGAAAACAATGAAAATAGCACTACCTGTCTCTGGACTGTATTCAAAACAAACACGAAATCTATGGAACACTTTTACTAGCACTCGACAATTAAAGCTTACTAAAAGCAAAAACACACGGAAGAAGAAGTGACAAGTAAGAAAAATACAGTTAATACTTAAATTAACGTAGCTCGTTGCACAGCAGACGTGACGCAGACGGCAGTTACGACGACACTGACCGCTGCATGTGCTACAATAACACCACAAACACTGACAGCTGTGAGTGGATCTGTGATGGAGTGCGCATAGTGCTGTTGCCAAACAAATGGCAACCTCTTCGAACATACATGGTAGTGTTTTGGCTGCTAGACATGTGATCGGACACCAGCATACATTTTGTGTATTACAGAGAAGATATATGTTTGTTTTGTTAGTACTAGTTTATGTTTATGTCTGCATTGCACCATCTGCAAAGTTCAATTGCGTTGCAGTCATTAAAGATGTTCAGTGACTGTCCTGTACATAGCATGTGCCGTCGTGTAATTCATGTAACTACGTACAAATAACATGTAGCCCCTGTGAGACCCTTCGACAGCCATTAATTTGGTTTACTCTGGCCGGTGGTTATTGGTATTTCAATACTGTTATGTCCATTTTATTACTGTCAAAAGTTTAATAAACCATGTCCTCATTTTCATTGTGGGCGACATGAATCCCAGGCCACATATTATCAGTATGTAAGTACAGCGTCTGTGGCATCGTAATACATCAATCGCATCACGATTACGAGCAACGTGTGGGTCACACATGCATTGCAGCAAGTGCAACAGCGATGCGTTTTGTTCATTCCATGTGTCAATTTCACATTCCAATTTCTCTGGAAGTAACAGATCTATTGCAATGTAAACAAAGCCATTATTACTGTGATTTCTCGTGTTATTGGCTGCGTGTGGAATAAAATGGGGTGTCCATTTTAAAAAAAACATAAGTTTATGTTGAAACCAATATTTTCACATGGTTTAGAATGTCTCAGTATTTACTTTCGTGAGCCCCTGCCGTACATTCTTAGCCGTGAAAGCCATTTGTAAATATCTATTGTGGTTCCACAGATATTGGCAGTGAAAAGTTTAGGAGGGACATCTTGTACAGTAGCAGTACTCTCCAAGGGTACACACTTTATGTGTAATTTCATTTCAAAATAACATATGGAATTTAAGGCTTTGTAGCATTAATGACATGCAGTTATAAGTAATACACAAAATGAAACTGCTACTCAAAAAGTTTTGTTTGTATACCTGTGCACAAAGAGAAAAGTGTGGAATGACACAGAGTTACTGAAGAACATGGTGAATGAGTGAGAGTGTTTCACACATAGCCCCAAGACATCAATTTGGAAGGCTAGTCATGAATCAGTAATTCTAGTGATGTCTGTGGGGAGACTTAAGGGGATACTTACAGCTGTGTCCTTATTGTTTGCAGATGCTACAACCTCTAAAACTTACAAACTATGGTTTATGTGTCAATTTTTCAAATTAAAGTTGCCGCACGATGAAGATTTTTCAGGATTGTGTTGTTTTCAGTGATGAATCAACATTTCTCCAAAGTAGAAATGCGAACGCATAAAGAGCACATCTGGTGGTCAGCAAATCCCCACGAGATGGTACAGTTGCAACAACACTCCTTTAAATTTAATTTTTTTGTGCTTTATCCTGGCAGAAGGTTTATGGGCCTTTCTTTTTCGAAGCAACTGTAACTGGTGTTTCTTATCTTTATGTGCTAGAACTATGGCTCTTCCCTCAACTTGATGAAGCTGAACCACAGAAATTTATTTGGCAGCAAGATACTGCACTGCCTCAATGACATAACTCAAATGCGTGATAGGTTAAACAACGTTGTACACAACCACTGGATTGGACACAAGGGGTCGAGATGACAGAACTTGTTCTGCACGACCTCTACATTCACACATGATCTGACATTCACACACAATCTGACACCACGAGCTTTTTACTTTTGGTATGTCATACAGGATATTGTCTCTGTGCCTCTGCCACAAGCTGATCCAACTTTAGAAACAGCATTGTTGCAACAATTACTCCAGATGCTCTGATCAAGGTTTGGGAAGAACTCTTAGCTCTCCTATTGATTCTGTGTGAGGAATGGTGTTCACATTAAACACTTGCAAGAAAAACTTGTTTGAGTTGCTCTTTCATTTTATGTATTATTTATAACTGTAAGTTTAATGTAATAGAAGACTAAAAAGCCTTAAAACCAGTACATTTGTTTTGAAACACCCTGCATATACTGCCCAGCATTCTTTTGCAACTAAAACCAACTTACAATATCTACAAGGAAAAGATTCACCAAATTTCGATTTCAACTAAAGATCTCAGTTTTCTTACTTATCAGACAACTGCTATGCATCTTTGCTGCAGGCTACAATAATACGGTCAAAAATTAAATAAATAAACTAGTGTGACAATCCGGTCTACTGCCACAACTCTTAAGCTTTTTACCCCCACCACTAACCAGTCTGGGAATAACAAGCTTACTACATTACCTTTCCACAGTGTTTGTTGGTATTCATCAATTTCCTCGCATACCAAATTAACCCTTCCCCTTTTCCCACTTTCCTTCCCCTCCCTCCTAATTCCATTCATGTTAGCACTGCTGAGACAGTATGAAGACATTGCAAGTACAATCCAACCTGGCATAGTTGATCTTATCCCACAGAAGATTAATGTTCTCAGATGACATCTGGAATCATGAAGTTGCTCCACTCTTCTCTCTTGTATCCCTCTACACCTACCATTCTCTCAATGAAATTTAATAATTTCCTTTCCTTATCCTATTGCAATGGAGCATGAGGTGAATCAAAATTATTTGAGAGATTTATGGCTATCATCAGACCTTGATGTCCAAGGTAGCAATGATGGTGACACTCAATAGTATAGTAAAAATGGGTTTTAATAAAACAAGTTTAGATTCTGTGGAACTTTTTTGGACTTACCATGACAGCTATTTAGTAGCTTAAAAGCATTTACCATTTTTTTTAAAGCAGTGGTATAAAGTTGAAATAAGGAGGCTTGCATAAGATAAAATTGCATATGAGCACAATGTCATGGTTCAGGTAATTAATGACGTATGAACAATATTCAAATGAGTAAAAAGATGTGTTGCCAACGGCAAACAATCTTTGAAGCAACATCACAAAACACGGAGACAGCTGGAAATTATGGTGAGCTTGAAAAGAGTAAACTGCCAGAGCAACATTGTGGTATCACTAAGCAACAGCAGTCTGCGGCCGGGCAGGATGAAACAGCAAGTGGTAGCTTTATCCACATGGTGATAGCAACAGCAATGTTTGCTTTCATGCATATTGTGGAGAGCAGCAGAATTCCAAATGAGAAGTAGAAATGACAAAGTGTATTGTCTTGTATAACACTATGTTTCCGAGTCTTGTGGTAGGTGTAGTAAGAAAATTAAAAGAATAATTCGTCACTGAAAGGTTGTGAAATGGAAGTAGTTGCTGTAAATATCATATTGGAAGCTATAGCAAAACTGGATGGCCAATTGGTAGACACTGAGAACACTATTAAGGATCAAGCAACTAAACTTAGTAAGTTTATCTTGGAAACAAGTCAAGTCAGAGATAAAACATACACAGCTGGGCACAGAAAGGAAATGAAATGAATTTCGTGGATTCAGAGGGCATGTGATGCTATTTCAGTGATGGCAAAATTGAGTCCTATTTACAAGGAACTTGGCAGTAAGACATTCACTCCCCCCCCCCCCCCCCCAGATGTACTGTAGCAAAAGACTGTCTTCAATACATGAAACCACAAGGAGCTTCGGAGCAGCTCAGAGGGTCTTTGAATCATTAGCCTCATTCCATTTAAGTTTCGTAGCCACTGACTGAAGGTGATTGGCTCACTGTGAGAAAATTCCCCAAGATTGCCAGCATCTCCGATGGCGCGATCCTTCCAACTGGGGTCCCCCTCTGGAATGGGGCACACCCACCTTAAGTGACTGTTCATGCCTCAGGCCTCCTGAACACCTTACAGAGGGACCAATCAGCAATTTGGGAAGGTAGCAGCTCAGGCAATCACCCCTCCCTGGGCCTGGCCTATACCATGGGGTACGCACAAACCCTACCTGTCGACCCGGGGCTGGGAATTACGCGTAACCCTGTCACCTGTTACGCATCAGATACATGGGCCGATCTTTAGGAGCGCACAGGGAGGAAGAAAAAGAGGAACATCAAATGCTGAAGCGGAGGAAGGATAGGAGAAGGTGAACGAAGAAAGAAGAAAAGGACAGTGGAGAGTATTCTGATACTGACTACTGAAAATGCAGACTACATTTCCAAAAACAACCCAGACATTTTCCCCCAAGGGACAGGAAACAGAACAGCAAGAGGATACACATGCAGCATGGAAGGGAAAAGATGCTGCAAAGGCTGGGGCCCCGTGGTAGCCAAGCACAAACCCACCAAAGAGCAGAAACCCCCTGTGGGACTAGATAATGTGTTTTAATAAATGAGTACAGATCCAGGGAAACTTTATTTGACTATCATGACAGTTATTCATCATTTGGAAAGTATCAAGCAGTTACACACACACACACACACACACACACACACACACACACACACACACAGAGAGAGAGAGAGAGAGAGAGAGAGAGAGAGAGAGAGAGAGAGAGAGACTATAAATATATGTCTTATTAACTGCCAGTATGTTGGATACATTATTACTGAACCTGGGGATTACATTCGTGTACTCACTCTTCTTCAATCATTACGTTTTACTCACGAACGTGTGACTGAATGATAACTGGGCCGCAAGTGACTGAATTTTTTAGAATTCAATTTCTCACATTTTATACAGATCAGATAATAGGACCATATCTACTCTACAAGAGGTGAAAGAAAAAGTACTGTGAAAAGAAAGAAATGAACAAACACACAAACAAAGGAACCCATGAATTTACCACTGTCACATACAGACTGATCTCTCATCAGATAAAAATCCCATCACACTTTCAAAATCTTAAGAACAGGTTTGCATCTGGTTTCAGTGTCACCTAGAGTGTATAATGAAGCACAACAGAGCTAAAATATTGAAGTTTTCGTGTAACATTTCTAATTCAAGCTACAGCATGCTCTCTGAATAAGGCGTCAAAATACTTCATGGCGTCTCAAACACAATTTTAAGTGAAATCTAATTTCTTTTGTATAATTAAACTTACAAAAGAGCAGGGACTTTTCACAATTTCAACATTTCTCCAAAAAGTATGAACATAGTTTAGTCATCATTATTTCTGCAATATATATAAATTACTTTACTCGGATGTACCTTTAATGAATTATATCTCAATAACACATGTAATCCAGTTAAACTCGTGATGCACCAAAACACGAACAACACTAAAACACATTCACACTTAAAAAATCGGTTTGCACACATTTATTAATTATTTCATATCTACATGGTGGCGCAGATAAAAGAAACCTGTGTAAGTATAAAGGAAATCCATTGAAATTACAGAAACGAAGAGCCAAAATGGACTTACAATTTATTTATAATGAAAAAAACAGTGAAAAATATATTTATATAAGATGCTGAAAGTGACATCAGTACACAGATATGAACATCTAAGAATATTCAGGGATACACCCTGTGTCAAGTTCAGATATCGATGGCAGCAGCTTTACGGCTGATGATGTCTTTCAGTTCCTCTACTGCATGTGGATTTGTCTCTTTGAGTGTCTCCAAAAAAAAAAATCTCACGTTGTTAGATCTGTTGAACATAGTGGCCATAAAAATTTGCTAACAGCTCATTACTCAATTAAGACATCATGGACTTGTTCCTAAGATGCCTCAGATGCATGGCATGTTGCCCCATCTTGCTGGAAAAAGCATTATTAGCTTTCATATTCAGTGAAGTGAGCAAAGAATTTAACAAAAATATCCATATATGTAACTGTGTTGAAGGCAATGTAAAAAAAATATCAGTCCAACGATGCGCGTTCCTGCTATACTGCACCAAACGCCGATGTTTTCCATCATGGAGTGGTTGGTAACACACAATGTTAGGATCTTTCATTGCCCAGTACCTCATGGTTCTGTGAATTCCTATGACCAGAAAAATGAAACCCTGCTTCATCACTCACAATGTAATGGAAAGAATCTAACAAACCATTGTTGTTGTTATTCAAAAGCTACGTGCAATAATCTACGTGTTTCTGACTGTCATCCTCCCTAATTGCTGCTCAGCCATCATACAACATGGCTTCAAATTAAGACTTTTCAATATCTGCTAGTAACTCTTGCTACCGACATGGGCCTGTTGGGCCAGTTTATGAGTAAACTTCTTTAGGCTTTGAATAATCCTCCAGCGAATGTTTGCCATAACTTCTGGTGAGCAAACTGAAGGAATCCTTTGTCATTTTACATTTTGTATAGATCCTTCGGTGCACCAGTTTTTATACAGGCTTTATCCTGATACCTGACCTCGGAAATTTTGCGAGTTTCCTTAATAGAACTTGTTTTCACATGTGTCCACGATTTAATTTCTTTCTTCTATCAAGAAAGTCATTTTGCAGACTGCAAAGAGAAATGTCTACCTTCACTGACGAAATAAACTGAAATGCTAACATAAGATCACTAACAATCAATTATTGCATAAAACTTTGCATTGTTGTAGCCGTTTTATTTCAGAAGCCAATATATTGCATTTGCATTCAAAGAGAAGGTGGGCTACTTTTAACTGCGCCACCCGTACTGTTCCATAAGAAATATTCCTATATCTACATTCCACTTCTAACTCACCTTCCTCCTCATCCTCAAAATCTTCAAGAGGTGCTATGTCACTCATACTCATCAGGCTCGCCATACTCTGCATATCTTCATCTCTGAATAGTATTAAAATATTGATCAATTATATTTTTCTCACGTATGTGCACTGAGATTATAAACACTTAACTGTATATGAAACACATAGTCAGTCTGTAACATTCATATTGCACAAAACTACAGTGATCACACACTGCAGCACAGGAAGGAAAGATGACATAATTGTTTCACCATTATCGAGAAACAATGGATACAGCAAACTTAGTAGTGTAATAAAAGTTCTGTCATAATATGTTGTACTCACCACATACAGAAACACTTCGTGTGTCTACCTAGGTTGACATGTATGAAAACAGAAATGCATTACTTTGAATACTGTACAAATGTTACAGTTTGAATAAGTGTGGATGATCTGCCACTTTACTCATATACTAAAGATAGTTTTACAGTAGTGAACACACAGCATTGTGCAAATAATACAAAATCATGGAAGTTACTTATTATAAGAGATATTTCTCAGAACAGAGTAAGAAACTAGTTGACTGTCCAATAAACATTCTTATAATTGCAGAGCTTATGAGCATGAAGGAATTCCAATTACTACAATTATAATAAATTGCGGATAATCTGTCTTAAAACAAAGGTAGTACAGTGATTTGTGATATATTCAGAACAATATAGAACACATATCCATAAAAGTCTGTGAATGGGAGAACATTACACATGCTGCATGCAGTGAATAAAGACAATTAAAGAACTGTGAATTCTGAGAAAAGCATGTTTTCATTCCATTTTCTCATGCATACAAACAACACAAAACAAACATTACAAGAAAGAGAACAGCAACTTTCCATTCTCTTTCTATATATAGGATGATGTAGACATTTGCTGCATGCTGGCATATGCCAAATTTCTCTAATACAAGGTTTCATTTTCAAACACATCTGCATAACATAATATTCACACAATGTCCAATGAGTATATGATCTCTTATTCCAGTTTGGAAATACTACACAGAAACAAGAAAAATTTCTAGTGTCCATTGTTTACATGTTGCAAATTAAATCATTACTCCTATTAACTCCATTTATTTTGCCTTCATATGCTCAGGAAACTAGAGAATGTGAGACAGCATTTTGGTACTATAATTTGCAGTGTTTATTTTGAAAAAATGGAAACATGTTGAATTATATGCTGGCACAACATGTGATGATGCTCTCATTTCACATGCAATAAAACATACATTATGAAACAGTAAAGTAGCATGTGCCAGACACATTAATTCAAATACTTACGTGGCTTTCCCTTCCCGGACAAGAACACAAAATAGTGTTGCCTCCAACGTGGCACCAACAATTTTCTTAGTTACTGGTTTCAAAGTCATGTTCAAATGACTCTGCTTGGACTCTACACTGGCATATTTGCGCATGTTAATATTTGTTGCTGCCAACTGACGACGTTTGCCAGTTGCTGGAACCTTCACCAAGCAAAAATGGAAAATAAAGTATGAAAATGGGATACCTGGTTATGATATTCTGTATCTTTAATGCCACGATCTTCTTTTGCTAATATACTAGACAATAATCTGTTATTTCAGTGATACTCATGATATTTACACACACACACACACACACACACACACACACACACACACACACACACACACACAGCAATATTTAAATTTTGTTCTAAAATACACAACATTATACACAACATAAAACTCCTATAAGCAAGTATGTAAATTTAAGCTGTTATTTGATCACAAAACAGTTTGTAAAAATTTTGTCAGATTGAGTCCCTTGAGACACAATAATTTAAATTTCATATGCACGCATCCTACCACATAAAAAAATTGCAATCTGTCACTAATTAAACTAAGACTTGCTCTCACCAGTGTATAAAACAATCAAGTAAAGAATGTTGCACTGGATTCAGTAAGCGACAGACACCACAAAATGGCAGGTCTTTCCATCAAAACAGAAAATGCATCCATAGCATGCTCCAAAGACAGGGACATGTCAGAACACAATCTTCTTCATGCCCAGATGGCACTATCCTTAGACCACCCGGCCAGCTTTGTGAAATGAAGCTGCTTAGTCCACATAAGCAGCCACAGTGAGGTAAATGCGGGCCAGAGAAAGGACACTGTGTTATTGTCTGCATCTCATAATAGTCTTATGCTACTTATTGAGAAATGTCACATCCCTGCTTGATCACAGAGTCAGATAGCAAGCAGGGTGCAACTATCTTCCCTTGCTGCTGTAAATGGACATGATGTCCACATTCTGCACAATATTCTGCATATTTTGAACATCATCATCATCATCATCATCATCATCTAGAGGCAAGTGCTGGTTGCATTACAGGATATATTGGGGAAATCACCCAGCTGAGGAATTTCATATCTTAATCCTGTCTACTCAGCTGGAGTGACATAGGAATTGAGAGATTTTCTCCACTACAGATAGCCAACTCATTAAAGACATATCCAGAAGATGCAATCAGGGAAAACAATTGCAGCCAAATGTGCCACCAGTTGACAGCTATCTGTGGATCCAATTTTAAAATAACAATGTTAGAAAATGATATCTGGGGTTACGAGACTTATGACATCTACATGCACATATAATAAATACTCCACACACCCTGCACAGTGCAGTGAGGAACACTAGTTTATACTACTGCTAGTCATTTCCTTTCCTTTTAAGTTATAAGGAAAACAATTGCTTCAATGCCTCTCTGAAAGTCCTAATCTCTCTTATTTTACCCTTATGCTCTTTATATAAGATGAACACAGAGACAAAAGAATCTTTTCATAGTCTCTCTCACGTGCAGTTCTCTAAATTTCCTCAACAGCATTTTGCAAGAAGATCATCTTCCCTCCAAGCATTCCCATTCCTCAATACCCTTGTACTGATCACATCAACCAGTAGCATATCCAGCTGCACACCTCCGAATTCTTTGTCGTCTACCTTTAATCGAACCTGGTGAGAATCCAAATACACTAACAGTATTCAAGAATACGTGGCAAAAGTGTTATGTAAATTGTCTCCTTTATAGCTGCACTGCATTTTCCCCACAACTCTACCAATAAACTGTATTTGGCCATTCACCTTCTCTGCAACTGATGTTATGTGATATTTTGGTGTCCTGTGCATGTGAGTTTTTGCACTCTCATAAAGATAAGTTGTTTCTACTGTAATAACAGTTACTTTAGGGCAAACTACTCATTAAATACAAGTATTAGTGTGCTTTTTAAGCTTACTGTTATAGGTATCTTTACATATGATTCCAGAAAGAACTGAAAAAAAAAATCATACTGTCAGGTTGTAGTCATACTTTTGTTTATATTTTCGTGCAGTTAACTTAAAGAATCCCATTATTTCTGCTCTTTTTCTTTCCATAAATTTAAGTACAGCATATCCATCTTTATTAAGTTCATATTTCCAGACAGTAGTGTGAATCTTAAATAGTGAAATTTTAAATTTTCCCAGCAAATTAAATGTTCAAAGAGATTTCAGGATTGCAGCCGATCGTTATAAACTTCATTCCATTATATTTCAACTGGACACCTGCAAGTCATCTTCAGGTGAGCCATCAAAGACTGACAAAGAATTTCTCCTCTCCAACTTATATAGTGTGCTGATGCTACTATCGCGCATGCATCAGAGTCACTGTGACAGAAGGGCCACACTGCCCAGCGGCAGCACCCTCGCTGGTGGAACTGCAAGGATCAGCTGATCCTTGCAGTTCCACCAGCGAAGGTGCTGCCACCGGGCGGTGTGGTCCTTCTGTCACCGTGACAGTGACACATGCACGGCAGTACTATGAGCACGGTATATAAGGCCGAGTGGAGAACGTCTTCACAGCCTTCGATGGCTTACCTGAAGATGACTGGCAGGTGTTCAATTGAAATATCGTAAAATGAGGTTTATGACGACCGGCTGTAATCCCGAAATCTCTTCGAACAAATCTTAAATTGTTTGATTCAGAAACTTTTGCATTAGTGGTTTGTTTGCATACAGTTTGTACATTGACATTGCATTTCTACTGTGAATAAGTTAATTAAAAGCTACTGCAGTTAAGTGAGTACCGAGTTCTTGTTGTAAGCGGAAATAATGGACTTTTTACATTATATCACATCTTAAGCGCTAACCATTTGACTAACTTTGCAAAAATTCGTGTAGCATAAAGTATGTCAAGTGATTTAATTCTAGTTTTAAGCATGTAATCTGTGTTGCAATACACGATAAGTGTGGATGTTGCCATAAGGTAGTCAGAGAGGGAGTGGTCCGTGTAGATTGTAGAATGGAATTTCACTTGGGTGACTGTAGTCAGGGAATGTATGTGGAACTCAATGAGGCTCTGCCATGGAACTATAGAATCTATAAAGACAAGAGAATCACTGGAGGCACAGACTTGTACCCTTCAGGCCAAAATAGAACACACGAAATTTGAACTAGATAGGGTGAAGGAGGAAAAAAGATCATGGGAACTGGATAAAGGTCAAAAGCAATAGGTAAAAACGGAACAGCTCTTCAACTTCATCATCTACATTTAAGCTAACAGTATCGAATAAATTAACTGAAGCACGAGGGGAAGAGCCTCATCAGCTGCAGCTCACAGTAAGGTGCAGTGGACTTCTAGCAAAGAAACTAAGTGCAGTTTGGTACCAAATGAGGGTAGGAACAAAGGAGCCTTGCATTTAAGTAGTAGCCATGGGACGGGCGTGGGCCAGATGACACAGGACAAATCAGGGACAGGATGTCGGGTCACAAGTTCACTGCAGTTGACAAAAATATTGTATCTACTGAGGTCGAATTTGAGAGTGACAGTGAGGTTATCCTGATATATATAAGAGGTCTACGTGAAATCAAGTTAACTGCTGGATGCTTTTACCATTCACTCGATTCTGCTATCACAGTATTAGAGTCACTCAGAGAAAGTCTATGGTCAGTAGTGCAGAAATACCATGAACATGCAATATTAGTTGGAAGCTACTCTAAACAACAATGTATACACCGGGACGTCTACGGATCCATAGCAAGGGGTACACACAGACAGTCTTGCGAAGTACTTTTGAACAAATTTTCAGTAAACTGTCTTGAGCGGCTAGTTAGACAGCTAATGCACATTGGAAACATTTTAGACACTGTAGCTACAAACGGGTCTGACCTTATCAACGGCAGCAATGTAGAGTCAGGGATTAGTGATCATATCATAGTTACTGTGGTTAAGTTCATAAACTAATCAATAAGGCTAGGAGAGCATTTCTGCTAGAAAGATCAGATAATCAGTTGTTAGCATTCCATTTAGACACTGAACTGATCTCACTTAGTTCCAGTACGATTGATGGATGGAAAAGATCCATCATGGAGTAACAACAAAATTCGGAAAATGCTGAGAAAGCAAAGGGTGTTGCACTCTCCATTCATAAGAGAATGTCCAAATGTGCAAGGAAAAGTTAATAGACATTTGTATGGCTCTAAAAAGATTAATGTGTGAAGCATACAACTACCACTGTCATACTTTAGAAAAAAATCTGCCACACTCAAGAAAATTCTGGTCCTACATTAAATCGCTAAGCAGATCTCAGGCTTCTATGCAGTCAATCACTGAACAGTCTGGTATGGCAGTAGAAGACAGCAAAAGGAAAGCAAAAGTTTTAAATTTTGGACTTAAGAAATTGTTCATGCACAAGAATTGTACAAACATACTACCATTTGACTACCACACAGACTCCCGTACGGAGGACATTGTAATAACCACCCCTGGCATAAAGAAACAACTGAAAGAGCTGAAAACAAATAAGTAACTAGGTTCAGGTTGATCTCAACTCAGTTTTACAAATACATAAGCTATGGCACTGGCCCCTTATGTATTTTTCTTTTATCGTGAATCCCTCACACAGCACAAAGTCCCAAGCAACTGGAAAAAAGGCACAAGTTTCTCCAGGATATAAGGACTGTAAAAGAACAGACCCAAAAAATTATTCTTTGAGATAGAAAAGCTTCTGTCCACAAATCAGCACAGCTTTAGAAAGCAACAGCTGTGTGAAACTCCACATGTCCTTTTCCCACAATATATTCCAAACCACGGATGAAGGGCAATAGGCAGATTCCATATTTCTAGATTTACAAAAAGCATTTGACACAGTGCCCCACTGCTCACTGTTAACGATGATGTGAGCATACAAAATAGGTTCCCAGATGTGTGAGTGGCTTACAATCTTCTTAAGCAATAGAATGTAGTATGTTGTCCTCAATTGCAAGTGTTCATCAGACGAGTGTATTATCAGGAGTGCCGCAGGAATGCACGATAGAGTTCTGTTATATCTATAATGATCTGGCGGACAGGGTGAGCAACAATCTGTGGCTGTTTGCTGATGATGCTGTGGTGTACGAGCTGGTGTCATTGGTGCAGGAAGATACAAGATGACAGACAAAATCTGTGGTTGGTGTGATGAATGGCAGCTAGCTCTAAATGTAGAAAAATACAAGTTAATGCAAATTAGTAGGAAAAACAAATCTGTAATGTTCAAAAACAGCCCTACCAGCATGCTGCTCATCACAGTCATGTCGGTTAAATATGTAGATGTAACATTGCAAAGCAATATGAAATGGAATGAGCATGTAAGAATTGTAGTAGGGAAGGTGTGTGGTCGACTTTGGTTTATTGGGAGAAGTTTAAGTTTAGGAAAGTGGTTTACTCGTAAGGCAGACCACATACAGGATGCTATTGTGAACCATTATTGAATACTGCTGACTGTCTGGGAACTGCACCAGGTAGGATCGGAGGTACACATCGAATCAATTTAGAAGTGGGCTGTCAGATTTGTTATAAGTAGGTTTCAACAACACACAAGTATTACCCAGATTCTGCTGCCACCTAAATAGATGTCAAATAACCAAGAAGATAAGAGAATTTAAGGCTCGTGCAGTGGCATATATACAGTTGTGTTTTCCTCGCTCTGTTTGAGAGTAGAACAGGAAAGGAAATGACTAGTAGTGGTGTACAGTGTGCTCTCTCCTATCTTCCATGCACTGTATGGTGGCATGCGGAGTATGTACATAGATCTAGAAGCACAAGTATTGTGACGCCAAATGCCAGAGGTGGAAGAGAACATGAGGAACCTGTGCACAGACTTTGGAAAAGAGGATCAGGTTATTGTAGTACGTGGAGCCGGTAACAGCCCCGCTAAGGACAATAATCACAGCATTAGGGATGACCCGCACAAAATAGAAGTAGCAGCTACACACAAATGTGAGTTTTGTGGACAATGTCATGACCATTCTTGGATTAACAGCAATGCCAGCCATGTGAACAATGAGTTGAGTAGACTGCTGCTGACTGAAATTCATATGAGTGCAGTGCTGCCTACACTAAACATGGCCTACACCTGAACAGGAGACTGAAAGATAGATTGGATGAGCTTTTTGCACAAAATGTATGCGGGGCCGCCATCACACAAAGCAAGATCCCTGTCGTTACTGGCAACAAAGAAATATCATTTTTAGGTTAGAATCACAATTTAGGCATCCTTTTGAGAGAAGTCAAAATAACAAAAGTGCCCCACAAACGCTCGATAATGCACAGAAAAGAAAGGTTAACTTATTTTACCCTAATATTGGATGACGGAGTGATAAGGTAGTTTCTGGTCTGTTTGGAAAATTTAGATAGCTCTGAAAACAGACATCCTGTGCCTCCCTGAGCACTACATAACCAGTGTTAGATAAACCACATGTAAAAGACTACACTCTAGCAGCTTACTCATACAGAAAAAGGAGAAGTTGTTAGATATATTTAAACAGAACACAATTTCAAAAACACTGACACAAATATATTTTGCAGTGATCAGCTCATAAAAGCACAAGCTTGTGAATTAATACTTAAAAATAGTTCACTATTAACTGTAACTGTATAAGATTCCCACTGGGGAATTTTGATCTGTTTATGAGGAATCAGGATTCCTTACTGTGCTACAAAGCAAACAGCAGCAAGCAGTTAATAGTCTGTGATGATTTCAATGCAAATTTTCTACAGAATTCTGATATGAAAAGTGATCCAGAAACCTTATTTGGATCCTAGAATTTGATCTCAGTAGTTAACTTTTGCAGCACAGGTGCATAAAGACAGTAGGACCCAAATAGACATTGTTCTCTTTGGTGACGCTCAGAGCAAGACAGTAACTCTTTACCACGTAACAAATGCTCACTATGATGCGCAGTTACTGAGGATGGATAAGATAGCGCCTTACAGAAAAGATGTTCTTCAGTGGATATCTGTTCGAATAATTAATGACTCCAGGACAATTTTTTTAAGACTAAGATACAAGAGATGACCAGGGATGAAATTTATAGTGAACTAATGCTAACATAAAATTTGATATATTTCATGATAAATTCATATCATTATTTAAAAACAGATTTCCAAATGCTAACAAGGAAGGGCATTAAACAGCCACATAAAGACTTTGGCTCAACAGAGCGATTAAACTATCTTGTAAGAAGAAAAGTGAAATGTATCTGCTGGCAAAAACAAGTACAGATCATGCAGTAGTTGCACATTACAAAAACTTCTCAAGATTACTGAGAAAAGTTTTTAAACATCAAGCAACATTTGCAAATGCCAGAAATCAGTAAGCCTGACAACAGACTTAAGAATCTGGTATGCAATGACATGGGAGACAGGAAGACAGGACAACTAGCCACTGAACAGGGACACATCACTATTGAACTGAACGGAAGAGATATAAATGTTGAGTCATAGGTAGCAAATATATTTAATAATCATTTCTTAAATACACTATGTGATCAAAAGTATCCGGACACCTGGCTGAAAATGACTTAAAAGTTCGTGACACCCTCCATCGGTAATGCTGGAATTCAATATTGTGTTGGTCCACCCTTGCCTCAATGACAGCTCCCACTATCATAGGCATATGTTCAATGAGATGCTGGAAGGTTTCTTGGGAAATGGCAGCCCATTCTTCATGGAGTGCCGCACTGAGGAGAGGTATCGATGTCGGTAAGTGAAGCCTGGCACAAAGCCAGCGTTCCAAAACAACCCAAAAGTGTTCTACAGGATTCAGGACAGGACACTGTGCACGCCAGTCCATTACAGGGATGTTACTGTCGTGTAACCACTCCGCCACAGGCCGTGCATTATAAACAGGTGCTCGATGATGTTGACAGATGCAATTGCCATCCCCAAATTGCTCTTCAACAGTGGGAAGCAAGAAGGTGCTTAAAACATCAATGTAGGCCTGTGCTGTGATAGTGTGACGCAAAACAAGGGGTGCAAGCCCCCTCCATGAAAAACATGACCACACCATAACACTACCACCTCCGAATTTTACTGTTGGCACTACACACACTGGCAGATGACATTCATCGGGAATTCGCCACACACACACCCTGCCATCGGATCGCCATATTATGTACCGTGATTCGTCATTCCACGCAACGGTTCTTCACTGTTCAATCATCCAACATTCATGCTCCTTACACCAGGCGAGGTGTCATTTGGCATTTAATGGCATGATGTGTGGCTTATGAGCAGCTGCTCAACCATGAAACCCAAGTTTTCTCACCTCCTGCCCAACTGACATAGTACTTGCAGTGGATCCTGATGCAGTTTGGAATTTCTGTGTGATGGTCTGGATAGATGCCTGCCTATTACACATTATGACCCTCTTCAACTGTCAGCAGTCTCTGTCAGTCAACAGACGAGGTCAGCCTGTACGCTTTTGCGCTGTAAGTGTCCCTTTATGTTTCCACTTCATTATCACATTGGACACAGTGGACCTAGGGAGGTTTAGGAGTGTGGAAATCTCGTGTACATCACCTGACCACATTTGAAGTCCGTGACTTCTGTGGAGCACTCCATTCTGTTCTCTCACAATATCTAATGACTACTGAGGTCACTGATATGGAGTACCTGGCAGTAGGTGGTAGCACAATGCACCTAATATGAAAAACTTATATTTTAGGGGGTGTCCAGATACTTTTGATCACATAGTGTACTTTAGAAAGTATAGAGACAAAAAGTTCTACAGAAAAATCACAGTACTATGCTGAAAAAGCAACTTCCATAAATGTAAACGTCGGCTTATCCGGCCGTTGCCACAGTTAATAAAATTCTTCTATGTTTGAGGCCACATAGTCAACTATAAAAATCTGACATTTCGGTGAATGTTGCAGTAGTCGCTGAAACACAGACAGAATCTTTCAGGATTTAGGCATTCTGACTAATGCTTCAAAGTATATTTATTTGATCATGAAATTCATAGAAAAAAATCTGCTGCAGTTCAAGAGGAACAATGATGTAAATAATTCTTCTGACTACTGCTTCACATTATATTTATTAAATCAGGAAATTTGTTGTAAATAATCCTCTGTAGTTCATGAGGAACAACAATGTAAATAATTACAATACCAGAATGAAAAATGGCATTCATTACTCCACATTAAGGCTGTCCTTAGCACAAAATGGGGTGCACAATGCTGCAACTAATATTATTGATAACTTATCCAGTGATATAAAATGTCTGACAGACAGACAAGTAAAATTTGAAAACAAACTGAAAAGTTTCTCCTTGACAAATCATTCTATTCCATAGAAGAATTTCTATTGTTGAAATGTGTAAAAGGTAGTGGATAGGAATTACTAACTCAAATCTATAGATTTAAGAAAAACAAATGTTCAACACCTAGCCATATTTACAAATTAATTAGCAATGTGTATGTAAAATAACTCAGTCCAGATCATTACGATTTATTGTGCAAATGAGCCACAGAATATGAAACTAATGAATTGACTTGTCATTTTACAACAAGTAGGTACTGGGAGATGAAGAACCTTGCACAGGATAGAGTAGCATGGAGAGCTGCATCAAACCAGTCTCTGGACAACAACAACAACATGCCTAGGTATTTAATGGACAAGACTAAGTCAAGCAGAAACCCATAAATACACTAACTGGACATTATAAGAGTACTACTTCTAGCCATCTACAGCACCCACATTTAAATCAAAACTGCCATTCATCACACTCTATATAAATCCTGTTCGTGTTATCCTGAATCCCTCTACAGTCACTGACAAAATATTCCTATCGCGCACAACTGAAACATCAGCAAACAATCACAGATTGCAGCTCACTCTATCCAACATACTGTTTATGAAAAAGGAGACACTGCCCTATCAAACTATCAACACTAGCCTGTCCTGTGCAAGTATCTCCATCTTTGAATGATGACTATATTCTACATCCATTTTAACCTGCTTACTGTACTCTCGCCTAGGTATCCCTCTACAGTTTTTATTCCCTCCCCCCTCCATCCTGGCCCACCCCATTAGTCCTTGGTGCCTCAGGATATGTTGTATCACTGATCCCTTCTTTTCACCAAGTTGTTCAATAAATTTCTTTTCTCCCCAATTCTATTCAGTACTTTCTCATTAGTTATGCAATCTACCAAATCACTCTTCAGCATTCTTCTGTAGTATTACCATTTGTGTAATGAAAACATTTCTTTTATTATAAGTTGGTCCACAGCTATCAGACACGTGGTATAATAAACAGTAGTTGATGCGCCTTGGTACCACTATACATTTTGTAATGCCACATGGAGGCAAAGATGTCTTCTTGTTCCTCACTCTGCAGAATTATCTCACCAGTATGCAAATATTTGTGCCACATACAACTGGAAATATTACATCTACATGCAGCAATCACTTTTGATTAGATGTATTATAGTTTGTTCCAGGTGTTTTGAATCAAAGTGGAATGCTATAGACATGCATTACTATGCTTTATGAAATATTTTTGTATCTGACTTTTTGTAGGTATCCGACAATGGATAAATTCTTAAATGCATCATATGAGCAATAACATCATTCCTTGCCCAATGTTTATTGATTTTATCATTGCAACCCAGTCAGTTTGAATACAGACCTACTGATGGTTTAATTCCGCTCCATTCCATTACCCTTGTTTTACTTTTGTTGATGTTCATCTCATATCCCATTGCTGACACTATCTATTCCATTCAACCTATCTCCCAAGACCTTTGCTGTCTGAGACATTATTACAATGTCATTGGCAAATCTTGGAGCTATAATTTCTTCTTCCTGAACATCTACTTCCTTTCCAAATTCATCCTTGGTTTCCTTTATTGCTTGTTCAATGTACAGATTGAATAATAAGAGCAATCTACTACAACACTGCATCGCTCCATTCCCAACCACTGTCATGCCCTTTGAATCATAAGTGCAGACACATTTGTGTACATGTAGGAAATAATTTCTCTCCCCCTGGATTTTATACTTACTACCTTCAGAATTGTTTATTCTGCTAAAATTGTCAAAAACTTTCTGTAAATCTACGAATGAAAAATATGGGAAGTATCCTTACTTCAACCCATCTTCTAAGACTAGGCACAACGTAAAGTGAATAGCCACACAGAAGGAGGTAGTATCTAACAACTGTATGGTTTCGCAAATAAGAAGTTATGGAAATTTAAAAAGATTCAGAAAAATAAAAAAAGCAAATTGCAACATTTGGTTAAATGATACTTCAAAAAGTGGAGGCTAGAACCAGTGCTACAGAAGAAGCTGTACTCAACTAACTAAAATCATCCCAGAAGTAGAAGCACTGCAAAAAGGAATACAGGCTTCAAATAAAGCCAAGTAGAAATGTACTTACTGTGTAACCTTGTAAGGAGTCAGAGTAAGCACAGATTAACATTTAATTAAATTCAATCCTTTATGAATTTGGTGAGGAATTTAAATTAAGATGAAACATAGCCAATTATTTTACAATGCTGAAATTTTTTAATAATTCAATCATTAGTGTGACAATTATCACGGTACAATTGTCAAAACAGGCTACAGCATTAAACTTGGCTGCTGCTGCAGTTCACTATAACTCAGTCACTAACACTACTTGTAATTTCAACCAACCACTGATGACAGACAATATGAATTCATAACTGTTCTGACAGCTAGCTACCTTTTGAATTTTGTGAAGTGTTGCATCTGTTGTGTCAGAATTTAATGTACACAGCTGCAAAGCTCCTCACTGTTGTAATCGGTAGAGTAAGTTCTATTTAGTTACAGAATCCTAAAAAGGTAAATTTCCTCACTTTGTTGTAAAACAAATTTCATGTCATAAACGAAGGGAAGGAATTATATACTTGTCAAAGAATTCATTTACTCATGATTAGTTCAGAAGAGGGCCTTGTTTCTTTTCACGTTTTGCAGATAATATTATTTCCATTACTTTCTGAAACTGTTTCTTCTCTCTTTGGACACAAAGTCTAGTGAAATGATTGGAACTGAAAAAGAGAGAAAATCTCTCTGTTCTCTAAGAAAGTGCGTGGACGACTAGCTAGACACTGCTGTAACAGCTCTCGTGCTTTCCTTTCATTCTTTACTCTGCCTTCTGTCTCATATTACAACATCCCTGAGCTGATTAAACTGTAGGTGAATGGCAAGGGATTCTGAAGTCACTTTAACCACTCTGCGTATCTACCACTTTAAATAATTATGCTTATAGCCATCTGCAACTAAAGACTTATGAAAATTGGTATTTGCATGCACAGCAGTAAAGCAAACAAAGTAACTGACACATAACTGAGTCTTCAATAAACATCATATTATTGCTGAACATACCATTAACACTACAGTTAATTATGAAGGTCAACAAAAGCACAGCACTGTCAATCAAGTATTTTCATAATGGTGCTGTGTATCATTTCTTGAACACAGCGTTCTTCATTTTTTATTTATTTATTGATACCAAGGGTAGCAATTGGTGAAGAAATTTAACACTAAAGTAAAGCTTACATCTTCAACTAGAAAAGTCCAGTCCTTGTCTTCCAGTTCCTGTGTTCTTGGATCTTTGAATAATGTTACTGTAATTTCTTTATTCTCTGGAACTGCCCACACGACAACACCACGTAGTGGATCTTTCATGGTTGGTTCCCACGCCAAGGGCTCTGTTACAACACGTCGACTTCGGCGAGTCCATACAACACTTAATTTTGTTGGCTTCCTGAAAGAAAAAATTTCATTGTTAGGGGTCTATTATCATCTGTTAATTTAATTTCTCCCAGAAAAAGACTCATCATTAATTCACAGTGTTTTGAAGAACTTTCAGGATTATGAAGTAAATCAAGGAATACATTAATAAAAGAACAGCGACTCTCTCAGATTTAATCAGATTTATACCACTCTGCTTACACCAACAACATTTAACCCATTCAATAACAAGAAATTTAAATTTAAAGTAGATTTATTTGCCTGTAAATGATTGTGGTGGTTTACATCATATCAATACATATGTAATGACGTGAATGATTTGCGTGCATCTAAAGCACATATATGCAATAAGATACAACTTTCTTAGTTCGCTGTCACATTTGTAAAAAACGAAAATAGTTTTTGATTGGCTACAAAGTAATTTGTTTTACAGAAAGCTTTTACTGTCAACACAATGCAATTCCCTTGTGTCACATGGTACATTATTGAAAAATATTTAAGCAACAGGTAAACAATTGGTTTCGACTTTACTTAGCCTAGGCCAAGTTATGTCCAGTAATTTCCAGTTTATGGTCCCATAAGAATGCACATCTGATCTAATTTCATATTTCTGGCTATTCAGTTTGGCACATAAAAGCAGCCTACTTGGAGCATGTATAGATTGGAAGCTATAAGAATTGTGTGTTCAAATAAGTATTTACTGAAATCATTTATGTTACTTAAATGAAAAATAAACCTAATGACTATTCTATATTTACAAACAGAAAACTGCTGCTTGCACTGTTATATTAAATACCTTATATTTATTTTCTATTATTATTTAAATACAGGCTATACTTTTATATTCAGCTATTTATCAACTAAAATAAATACCTACACTCATGGATGTTAATATATTATAAACACTTATTTGTTGCTTTAAAATGAACACTGCCATTTGGCACATAGATAATAGAAATGTGATCTAGATAATTAGATAATTTAACATAATTGTATAGCTAAAAAATCTACTCATCCAGTGGCGACAGGAGAACATATATATAAAAAGGTGTGTCTGGAGCCAGTGGCTCCTTCTTCTGGTAGGAGGGTGGAAGGGAAAGGAACAAGGGTGAAGGAAAAGGCCTGGAGAAGTTTAAGAAAAGGGGTAGAGTTCAGAAAAGTCACTCAAAGCCTGGGATAAGAAGGAACAATAATTAGTAGGAGTTATTATTGAAGTATGTACTTAATATTCTTTCGAACAGGCAGAATTATAAATTTCTTTCTTTATTTTACATGAAAGTGCTCTGAATTCCGTTAACCCCATTTCCTTCATGAATCATGGTGGGATTGCTTGTGTGCCTCATTAATACAGATAAACTGTGCACAGATGCAACCACACCAGAGTGGTACCTGGAGGAAGGCCAGACTAAATACAGTACCTATCTGAAGGGGAAATACGGAAGCATCCGATCCCGCCCGTCTGCTTTGACCCATGACGTCACAAATATGGCAGAAACGACCATAAACCACGATTCCAATATGGCGCATATAAAGTAATTAAGTACACATTATAAAGACAAAAAAACATCAAAAAAACAAACACACACACGTTACACAAAAAGCCTAATGACACTAACGGGGCATGCGGGGGAAATTGGGGGTTTTTGGGTGGGGACAAAGTAAATATAAACAAATTTAGACACCCACCGTGATACAAAACCACGCAAAACGATGAAAAAAAGCGACATCACAAAACTCCCCAAACTCCACTAAACACAATATCATCTGGAATCGGACACTTCCCTTGACCTATATAGCTCAACAGCAGCTCCTGATCCCATAAACTGGGATTTAACACTTCCCTTGACCTATATAACTCAGCAGCAGCTCCCGATCCCATAAATTGTGATCGAATACTTCCCTTGACCTATATAGCTCAACAGCAGCTCCCGATCCCATAAATTAGGATCGAACACTTCCCTTGACCCATATAGGTCAAAAATATCTCCCAATACCAATACCAACATTCGCAGCCACACATTGCAATAAAACACTTCCCTCAACCCCAACACATAACACATATACTAAAAACAAAAAAATAAAAACTTACCACAAAAAGTTCCAGCGCCACAAACTAGGTTGGCCACCACAATCACACACAGGCATGCACGCACAAACAAACACAAACACACCAACGAAAAAATACTCAACCAAAAGAAAGACCCGACCCCCCCCCCCCCAAGCAATCCAAGCTCCCCCCTAACCTCAAAATAAAAAACCCACAAACAAAACCCAAATGCAACATAAAAAAATCTCAATCACGCACTACAATGCAACAAAAATTTCAACAAAATAGATCCTTCACAACTAAAACACAAACCAACACACTCCCCCCCCCCTCACGAACACTAACACGAAATTAACCACCCACCCCACCCTGAGCCGCAGCCACCCACCCACCCATCCACCCAAACCACCCTAACCAACCACTTTCAGCCTATACATTTTACTAACAGCCCTTAAAAAACTCAAAAAACACAATAGCCCTCAGGGACACTCTTCTGCCAACAGTACTCATCTAATTGAGACTGAAGGTTGGAATAGTGCCTCTTCCCCCTTCCAAGAACTGACTTAACAGCCACCCCACATCCCCTCTATTGTATTTGTACAAGCCCCCGTGTCATAATTTTTGAACTCTAAGCTATGGTTAATGACTAAATGATTGAATCCCCCCCCCCCCCTCACCCAAACCCCTATTTGAAGAAAATGCAACTGAAACTACTGTGGACCCTGGTTTTATGTACTCCTCAATTAACCCAACTAATTCCACCTTAGACCTCCCTTCCACAACCCTAAAAACACATTCAGAACACCCCCCCCCCCAAACAACAGCCACCCACACCCAGACACCAACCACAGACTTACCCCCCCCCCCATACTTCCTTTTCCCAAACTGCGACTCGTCCACCTCCACAACAACCCCATGCCCCCCAACTTACCCCTGTACTTAACGAACTCGGAACACACTTCACAGCAAAAAGAAAACCAATCAAGCACACTCCTCTCACTCACACCAGTCTCATGCACACAAAAACTGTGTGGGGATCCAGAACAAAAATAATAAATCACCAGTAGAATCTCGCGCATGACCAACCTAGACTTCTCGAACCAGGAACCATGCTGTATGGAACGCCAAATGTCATCCTTTCGACAGTGCCACATATAACAGTCCCTGGTCCAAGACGCTGGAACTTTAGCCAACTTCCATTTCTTCACAACAAATAGTGCACTTCACGATCTCGGCAATTAAACCAAACAGCTGTAAAAACTTTGTAAGTTCCAAAGCGGTGTTTCCCATCATTTCCCGCAGACGCACGCTATTAATTTTATCCTTCATATCCATTCCTGAACAAAAACAACAACCGATTAATTTACTGAAATTACCACACGACCTACACTGAACAGCACTAAATTAACCTTCACACAAAACCATTAAATCGTTAACTCACTGAAACGAATTCCACTACAAACACAGCCAACACTCGAACAATTCTGTATAATGAGCGAGACCAAACTGAGCCCATGACACCACACAAACGAAAGCCCTAAACATACCACCAGAGAGCACAACAAACCACAACATGACATCTACAAACACATGACACTCACAAAGCAAACTCCACACCGTCATGATGTCACACACCATAACAACCTTACGTCACGGGTCAAAGCCGACGCATGGGATCAGACACTTCTGTCGACCCCCTAAAGGGTTGCAACAGCTTTTTGAGTAGTTGTATGGGCAACAGTGATGACCAACTGACCTGGCCTTGTTACATTAGCCAACAAGGCCTTCCTATGTGTAGTAAGGCAGGAGAATGCAATAACCGAGTCATGCAGATTGTGCCTGAAGCTACATGTGCAGTGATGTCTGTTAAAAAATCCATAAATGAGTTGAGTACAAACTTTGTTTAGCAAAACAGACATTCTGTAGTAACAATATGTTTGTAACATGTTGAATGTGAGCTGTAAGCTGTATGGGGATGGCTCTTTACATCCTTCTGATAGGAACAAGCAAAAAACTACAGAACAGCACAGAGAAATCATATTCTATATGATAGTTTCTATTGCTTTTTTTTTTAAATATATATCAACAATTTGTTTTCTGTAAGTACAGAGGGAGTGGTTAGGTGGGGGGGAGGCAACTGCCATTTGTGCGTATGGGAAAAAGAAGAGAAATTGGTGGGTAGACAAATACTGGTATTAGGAGTTTATTTATCAGCTATGTTAGAAGTGTTTCTGTTGTGCCTTCAACTAGCGTCCACTCTAGTGTATTTTCTACAAGCCTTTCCATTTCTGCATAATCACCGCAACCTACATTCATTTCAACTATCTTACTGTAGTCAAGTCAGCCTCTTACACTTTGAAATAAAATTATGAGCAGTTGCTGCTGTAGGGCATGTACCGAAAGATGCTCTAGACAATGAAGTTCTGTTATAGCACCACTCCACATAATATGCTTTGGAGCTCAAGTGAAATTTACATATTTGAAGGCCTTTAGTTTTTCAATATGGCGCAGACATTAACATTATGCTTCGCTACCAGTTGATTTGTTCCCACAACCAGACAATATACTTTCACACTCACTGGCTTTGCCAACTCACAATTAAACTGTCACCCAAATTGTCACTTCCCAACATAAACTAGACCTCAGACTGCACTATATCTACATATATACTCTGCAAACCACCGTGAGTTGCATGGCAGAGGGTACTTTCCATTGTACCATTATTAGAGTTTCTTCCTGTTCCATCGAGCCCTAGCCCTTTGTCCAGTTTTAACGATTTCAGCTGTTTCTCATCACTGCTGACATTAACACTCATTTCATTCATCTTTTCAGTGGTACGAGGATTAACTTGGGGCAGTTCACCTGGGTTTTCCTTTGTTAAGGAACATTTGAAAACAGAGTTAAGCATTTCAGCTTTTGCTTTGCTACCCTCAATTTCAGTTCCTGTCTCATTCGCTAAGAGCTGGATACTAACTTTTTATCTGCTAACAGCCTTAACATTCAAGCCAGAATTTCTTTGGGTTTCGTGGAATATCATTTGAGAATATTCTGCTACAATAGTCACTGAAGGCATTACGGATCAGTCTGCCACCATAAATAAGTATTCAAAGCAGGGAAGAGGGGGGGGGGGGGGGGTTAGAAGATGAATGTCTTCTGAACATACAGTAAAGCACGCACACCTCAACTCCACTGAAGAGTCGTTCCCCACCACTGATCCACCTCTCTGCTTAAGGAGGAAGAACTATCAGTTCCAACAGTTAAGAGGGGGTCGTCACCTTTACATTCATGTGCACATAGGCCCAACTGCTGTTGGAAGTGCTAAACATTTTGACTTTGGAAGGTATAAATCCACTTCAGTGAGATGTTTTACCCAGCAACTTAGAAAAAAATAGTGAAAGGAATAGTTTTTTTAGATAGGCAAACATACACAATGATACTATTTCTGCAGTGTTATGAAAGTACTCTGGAAATCAAATTACTCTCTTATAATGTGAAATGGGTTTACAAACAACTAGCTATACAATTTTCTTTGCCATAATTTCCCATACAGGAACCACACTGAAGATGATAATTTATTTAGATTTGTAAGGAGCTGGCTGCGTGAGTAGAAAGGTGTTTCCATCAATGAATAAATTTGAGGACAATGTATATGCTAACAGCATGGAGGTTGCACTTTTCGTACACACCAGATGCATACTGGAACTGAAGCTACCCATAAAGCCTTAACTATCAACTTTATTATATATCCAGATGATCCAAACCAACACACTAAACACCTGAAGTACACCAGATGCACACTTATCCTCTTTTCATCATTAAGCAACTTTTCCTAAAGTCATCATCTAGGTGCCGTGGAGCTTATACCACCACTGTGGAATTATGTCAGGAAGTCCTATCACAGCGTTTGAGTCCTTTACTGACACATGCAAACAAAGAACAGCTAAGCCTCAAACTGAAGTAACACTGACAGAAAAAACATGAGCATCACGTATTCTGATCCAACAGTCCACAGGTGTACTGGCAGTTCATAGTGTGCAACAGACTCGCAGGACACTATGAACCATCAATACACCCATGAACTGTTTGATCAACAAATACGCCGAGAGAAACTGAAGAATCAGCACATAGCTTTTTTTCTTGTTTTTACACTGAAATTAAAAACGATCAGCAGCAGCATATATTTTGTGTTAAAAGTATGACCACATGAAACTTCGAAAAATGATGCAAGTGAATTACTGAAGCCTCAACACTGCTGCATCATCACAGCAAGTCAAGCGCATATTATGGCAATGCACGAATTGGCAGAATGTATAGAATACATCAAGCACCTCTTAAATATATCTCTGTGAAAAAAAAGTTAATACACCAAACAATTTAAATACTTCCAATGCTGGTTATTTCAAGGAGTCCATAGCATACACAAATTGTTCATGGGTAGAGGATCGTCATAAATAGAGGCCGATCATGTTCGTCGTTTCAATGCATTACATATCACTGAATTTTAGTCAAAGCATTGATGTCCACACTATAATATGCAAAACCTTTTTGATGGTCGGTCATGGATTTGATTATTTTGCGATTCATATACACTACAAATTTAAACTGTCATTTGATTTAGCACATCTAATTTTTGGCACGTCAAACCATAAAACTCCTCATTGTGTGCACAATCATAACAAACACGCGAAGCGTATAAATGGAACGCTGAAAGATCAAAAGAAATTTACTGAATGAATTTGTAAGTATTAAAATGACAGGAGAACATATAATCCCAAAAGTTATATTATTTCAACGGGTTAACTCACCATTTCGAAGTAGTCTCTAACGTTAGCTGGTGATAGGAAATAGTAAATTGAAATTTTGCTGCTCTCTTGTTAACTCGCTGCAGTCTTTTCCACACAGAAGTCATGTTTATAAATACAGTCCTCTCATCCTCGACATGCCAGCGTACATTACACTTCCCAGTGAATCATCCAAACGAGGAGCGAAGCACTGTGATACCTATTCAGCGTCTTTTTTCCCTTTCTCGTAGTGTCTTGCTTACTCTCCAAAAAAAACAAAACAAAAATTTCTAAGTTGTTGATTCTGCAAAATGCATTTCCTTGGATTAGATGACAGTGTCTTGACAACAAACTACGCACATTTCGTAACACGGCCTGTCTTTCAATATCAAGTTAAAAATACAACACACGGATAAACAAGGCACAGTAACTCACGCCCACAAACTTCCTCCCTCATCGCACAGTCGCTTCCCTTCTGTGTCAAACACGTCCTTGGTTCCCTGGGTTCTTGCTCTTTCATCGATAATCGGGACTTCTATGACAATCGGTTTACATATTCGATAACGTGATGGCTTTGTTGCAGGATAATATCGAAAATTTTCTGTGTAGCTACGTATTTCATAACTTTCCACGTATCGGTATGTAGATGTCGCAACATTGAAAGTCGTTTTTCAATCCTTTCACTTTGTCATCTGTAGAGCCGCTATCTAGAGATGTGAAACATCCACGGCACCAGATATGCTGTTTGTGGAGAGGTATAATTTCAATAGAAATGAACCACTTAAATAAGAGATCTTCAGAAAGTTTGTTGACATTTCCTATGTTGACGTCTGAGTTCTCTAGGTCTTATGTTTCATACGCACCCGCTTCTAGCGACTTTACAGTTGATGGCACGTTAAACCCTTATCTTACATCATTCCATATGCAGTGCTCGGCAGAGTTTGTCTTTCGTTGAATACATAGCGGACCATAGTTTAGGCAGAAAGAACAGAAGCTATAACGCGAGTATTAAGATTTAACTTTCTATTCTTCATATAACTGCCTTATATTTCCAAGTTCATTAGTAACAAAATTCACAAGAAGAGTTACGTGACCCAGCAACATCGTTACAGACAACATTTTTAATGACGCATCGAGACAGCAAAGTCATAGCGTAATTTCCATTATTAATGGTCTTATAGACAGCGATGGTCTTAAATAGCAAGGGCCATGATGTTGTTATTTTTGTTGTTGTCTTCAGTCCTGAGACTGGTTTGATGGAGCTCTCCATGCTACTCTATCCTGTGCAAGCTTCATCTCCCAGTACCTACTGCAACCTACGTCCTTCTGAATCTGCTTAGTGTATTCATCTCTTCGTCTCCCTCTACGATTTTTACCCTCCACGCTGCCCTCCAATACTAAATTGGTGATCCCTTCCTTGATGCCTCAGACCATGTCCTACCAACCGATCCCTTCTCCTAGTCAAGTTGTGCCACAAACTCCTCCTCAATTCTGTTCAATACCTCCAATACCTCCTCATTAGTTATGTGATCTAACCATCTAATCTTCAGCATTCTTCTATAGTACCACATTTCGAAAGCTTCTATGCTCTTCTTGTCTAAACTATTTATTGTCCACGTTTCACTGTCATACATGGCTGCACTCCATACAAATACTTTCAGAAACGACTGCCTGACACTTACATCTATACTCGATTTTCACAAATTTCTCTTCTTCAGAAACGCTTTCCTTGCCATTGCCAGTCTACATTTTATATCCTCTCTACTTCTACCATCATCAGTTATTTTGCTCCCCAAATGGCAAAACTCATTTACTACTTTAAGTGTCTCATTTTCTAATCTAATTCCCTCAACATCACCCGAATTAATTCGACTACATTCCATTATCCTCGTTTTGCTTTTGTTGATGTTCATCTTACATCCTCCTTTCAAGACACCGTCCATTCTGTTCACTACTCTTCCAAGTCCTTTGCTGTCTCTGACAGAATTACAATGTCATCGGCGAACCTCAAAGTTTTTATTTCTTCTCCATGGATTTTAATACCTACACCGAATTTTTCTTTTGTTTCCTTTACAGGGGCATGATAAAAATTAGTCTTGACTTCGTCAATTAGTTTTTCATTTATCAATCTTTTAATTTCCAATTATTTTTAATTTTCATCATTTTTTTAGAGGCATGATAAAAATTAAAAATAAATGGAAATTAAAAGACTGATAAATGGAAAACGGATTGAGGAAATCAAGACTAATTTACGAAATACATACTGGAAAAATTTACACATAAATAAAAAAACATAGTTATAAGCTTCTTTAGAACCGTTTTCGTAAAAAAAAGACCGGTGAAAGGTTATTAACACTTAAACACTTGTGCTGCTGTACTGCATACACCACTTCTCCATTTTTGATTATTCTTTGAAGAAACTGTGTTGCCTAACCTTGTCCATGCGCCTTCCATATCACTGTTGTGTTTGTGGGTTAGGGGCGCTCAAAATAGAGTTTATCAGCGCCCATACAAAGATCAACTGAAACGAGCGTGGTACAAGAAAGGAAACATAGATGATATTTCCAACTGCAAACCATTGGCACATTTGTCTGTTTTCTCAAAAATATTAGAATGACTCTTCAATAAGAGATTAACAGACTTCTTAGAGGATAATGGCAACCTGTCAAAATCTCAACATGGATTTAGAGCAGAGTGTTCAACCGCATCAGTAGTTCACTGCATTCTATTAGAGGCGCTGTTAGCATTAGACAACAAAAAACTTATTATGGACATATTTTTAGATTTGCCAAATGCATTTGACACCGTAAATCTTGACAAATTGCTACACAAGCTAGAAAATCTTGGCATCAGAGGAACACCTAACAACTGGCTCAGCTCTTATCTTAAGAAAAAGGAAAAATATATGGAAACAGATCAGGAAAGGGATAATGTCAATAGGAAACATCATTCCAAGCTACTGACTATTAAATATGGAGTGCCACAAGGATCAGTAAAATATTTTAATTTACTGATGATACAAGCGTTCTAATTACAGGAAACTCAGAAGAAACCCTTGTAAAAAACATAAGAGAAGTCACAGACTGGCCAACATGTTACTTTAATAACAATGACTTAATAATATACACTGGAAAAGCTGTAGCTGTGGATATATACACAGCACAAACAAAAAATCTGATCTCACACAATCTAGACCTATGTGGACACACAATTATCAAAACAGCCTGTACCAAATTTCTTGGACTTCATCTACAAGACAACTTGTAATGGAATCACATATTGGGCAAACAAACTAAAATTAAGTACTACCTCTGGTTTTGTGTGGCATATAGTAAATAATAATAATAATGGCGTGTGACGAGGGCCTCCCGTCGGGTAGATCGCTTGCCTGGTGCAAGTCTTTCGGTTTGACGCCACTGCGGCGACTTGTGAGTCGATGGTGATGAAATGATGATGATTAGGACAACACAACACCCAGTCCCTGAGCGGAGGAAATCTTCGACCCAACCGGAATCGAACCTGGGCCCTTAGGGCATATAGTAAAAAATTGTACTAGCTACAACCCTCTTCAGTGTGTATATTATGCAGCCATGCTATCTCATCTCCAGTATGGGAAATTCTGGAGATGCATCAAAACATTCAAAATTAAAAAAAATATATATAAGAATAATGAAAGATGTAGATAATCGCAAATCATGTAGATGGTTGTTTCAAAAAAGGATGGTATTGCCTCTTACTTGTGTATATATACTTGAAAACAAATGTATTCAAAACAAAACTTACACACAAAAAGACAACTCGTCACTCAAAATCACACAATACACAGCCAACTTTGTGCCAGGCCTCACTGACTGAATCGATACCTCTCCTCAGTGCAGCACTCCGTGAAGAATGGGTTGCCATTCCCTAAGAAACCTTCCAGCACTTATGCCGGCGATATTGGAAGCTGTCATCGAGGCTAAGGATGGGCCAACACCATACCAAATTCCAGCGTTACCAATGCAGGGCGCCACGAAGTCATTTTCAGCAAGTTGTCCAGATACTTTTGATCACATAGTGTATTTAAGTATTCATCATTAATTGATATATTAATGTGTGTTATTATGTACAAAGGTATAATTATATACAAAATTGTTCATATTAACATACAAATCCAAATATCTCTTGCACATTGTGCAGCTGTAATGAAAATGGATCAATAAGTCAATCAATAAATCAAAAGAGATTTGCAGCAACATGTGGCTGGCTGATTACTTACCAAAAAATGGATGAGCCAGCCCCTTCGATAACACATTAAAAATGGTGATTTAAAATCTCAGGCAACATGTTGGACAATTCCCAAAAATTTTAAAGTCGTACTACATTCTTTTGATTGTCAGCTAAAACACATAGGCAAATGAGCTGCTACCCTTTGGTCCAAAAAACACATCTAGTAAAATGTGGTGCACTGTGATCTGTATGCCAAAACCACCAAACATTGGAGGGTTCACTCGGCAGAGCACGAAGCCATGCATCATAGAGTTGTAGCCTATGCGAAGATGAGTAAGGAGGACCTGACCCTGCCTGCATGGCTGGAAGGAGGTACGCCAAGCCCGTGTTGTGGACTGAATGAGACACAGCTTATTATCTGTCACTTGCAGTCGTTCTTCTTTACATGGCACATGACACTGTTCCCCAACAGTGAGGTGAGAGCATGCAGGGGATGGCCAACTGAACTAACTGAGGATCATGACACTCCTCCTTGGCTGTTACATCCGCCCTTTTATTTCCTGTAATATTCATATGCCATGGCACCAAGCAGAAAGACACCTCTTTCCCAAGCCCTTGTAGTCGGAGGAGGGGGTCCTGGATATTCTGGACTACTTTATCTGTTGGGTACAATCGTTGTAAAGTGAGAAGAGCTCTCAGGGAATAGAAAAATACAAGGAATTTAGCACTTGAAACACGACTCATCTTATCCCCTGTACCCACAAGACCGCTTATAATTTCGCATCGAAGGCAGTAAAGTCTTGAGGAAGCCACATCTTGAGGATACAGTCGAGGAAAACAACAGAGTAATCTCCAGAGTCTCCCTGTTGAGACTCATGTATAAATACAGTTACAGAGTTATTGGTGTTCAGTTCAGTTGTTACGAAATAATGTATTAAAAACATGTGCAGGAGTGCAATCATTCCTGTACTGCAGTAAATGTAAAATCACTCTGGACCTCTTGAGTAACCAGGTTGGAAGATGGTTAAAACCCTGAAGTTGGGGTTGTACATCCTTCACATCAAGTGGTTCAAGTTCAAGTACATGCTGCATGCGGATTCCAAATAGCCTTGTTGCTCATGGGCAATTGGATAAAAGGCATTCGAGAGATGGATGAGCAACAGTATGGTGAACAGGTGAATTCTAAGGAGCAAGGAACTTACATGCCTGACACACCATGAGGAATTTATGCCATCTGGTGAGTGGTGGTTCCCTAGCCTCAGCACAGCGTCTGGGTATAGGACTGATCTTATAAGCACCTATAGCCAGCATGACCCCATCACAGTGGACAGCCTCAATAATCTTCAGATTAAAGGGCCTCTGTGATTCACACCAAAGATGCGAAAAACCCTATAAAACTGGAACAAACGTGTCCTGTCTGCTCTCCAAGACCTGTGGCTGAGGAGCTTTGAGGTATTCAGTACCTTCCGAATTCTGGCTTTCAGTTCTCTCAGGTGTGGTAACCACAACAATTTAGAGTCAAAAATGAAACCCAGAAACCTCCCTGTATATTTAACGTGTAGAATGGTGTCCCTCATATGCAAGCCAGGTAAATTGAAGATATTGTGAGAATGATTAAAATGAACACACACACAATATTGCTGCAGAAAATTGAAAATTCCTCTTTGCCTCCCACTCCTCTATGCTCTGCACTGTAAATTGTAACTGACAAGTCGTTGTTGCAACTTTTGAGGAGGAATAGAAAACTGCAGAATCGTTCACAAATAAGTAGCATTGGACAAAACTCCTTACTGTAGACGTGATATTTTTTATAGCTATGGTAAAGAGGGTAACAGTGAAAACATTGCCCTGAGGGACACCACTCTCTTGCTCAAAACGATCCGACCGTCACCAACATGGGATCTAAAAAAGCGCTTACACAGGGAAGACCATATGAAAATGAGAAGCTGCCCACAAAACCCCCATTGATGGAGATGCATGAGAATACTGTATTTCCAAGTAGCATCGTACACCTTACTGATGTTGAAACTCTGATAAGTACTGTGAGATGTTCGGTCCTTTCCTGTTTTGAGGAGGGATATCAAAATTGCCTCTCTCCATCAGTTGGGAAACTAACCTGTTGCAATATCTAATTAAAACAGTATAGAAGGATTTCCTGTGATGCTGTTGGCAAATGTCGAAGCATGCAGTACTAGTTTTGGTCGTGACTGGGTGCAGCATCATGAGTGCCTGACAGTGCAGAATGCAACTCCCACATGGAGAAGTGGCAATTGTGACACTCAGAATTGTTAGATCTGAAGTCCAGCTTGTCCCTCTCTATGGTTGCATGATAGCGGTGGATCTCCTGAAACTGGCTGGCATTGGCGGTAATCACTGAAAAATGCTCTGCCTTCGTCTGAGCGATAGCTCTGGGCATTGTTTAGAGACACCCCTCTTTGAGCATTGCTGCCTCTGGGAAACGACTATGTTTACCAGAAATCCTCCTGATGGCTTCCCCTACTTTCGAAGAACAAGTGGAATGGTTGATGGAGTCAGGAACGCTTATCATGAACTTTCCTTACTCCCCTCAATTTTGGGTTACCTTTAGCTCTCGCGATTCAAAAGGCTGTGAGGTTGCCTGCTGTTGGACAGTATTTAACCCATCAAAGAGCCACGTACCTTTCTCATATTGCTAATCAGCACTCATCACTCCACCATGGTGCACACTGACTCCAACGGTGACCGGAGGACTTTGGGACAGATGAGTCAGAGGCATGATGAATCACCCATACGATGTTGCTCACCCATTTCTAGATGTAGTCACAGTGATCAGTCATAAGGCTGCTGTACACGGGACCAGTAGTGGTAGCCAGTTCTGGCGGTCAGAAGTGGACGCTACAGGTTTTACCGGGCGGTAAGCCTATACACGAAGCCAATAATGGCTTCCAAAATATTCTCATCTGTGGCCGCCAGTGTGTAGTTAGAGATGGTGAAGTATACAGTGTTACGTGTTTCTTCGTGAAAAATATGGGATGTGACAGTGACAGTGAGTTTGAGAAGGCTTTTGACGAAGTTATGGGTGAAATTGTTGTTACTTTAAGTGAGGAGCTGAGAACCATTTTAAATCAACATAGAGTGTGGGTAAAAGACTATGTAGGTCGAAGAGAAACCCTTGGAGGATAATCGACTTTCTTTCGTGAACTGTCAGTGAAAGATCCTTTAGAATATCAGAGACAATTGAGAACGATGTTGAACAATTTAATGAGCTTTTGAGCATAATTGAGCAACAGATAGCCAAGAGAGATACTATTATGAGAAATGCAATAACTTCCAAACAGAAACTAGAGGTTCCACTGCGGTATTTAGCAATTGGTGATAGTTTTCAGTCTCTGACATTATTGTTTCGCATATCAGCCACCACAATTTCAAGATTCATTTCTGAAGTTCTCCAGGCAGGCATAAGTGGATTATGACACCACTTAAAGGTGAGTTTTACTGGTTGATAATTGTGTAATTTGATAAAAGTAGACGTGTAGAAAGTCGTTTAGACCTACCTTCTATTAATTATGTAATTATTTAACTGATTATTTTATCACTGTTATTCAGAAACAAAATATATTCACCCACAACCTACTATTATAAAACTTTGTACTCCTTTTTAGCTCAGTCGAAAGCGTTGCTGACTACCAGGCAGGGGGCCCGGGTTTAAATCCCGGCAGGGGACTGGGTGTTGTGTGTTTGTCATCATTATTTCATCATCATTGACATGTAACTCGCTGAATGGCTTTAACTAAAGAGACTGGCACAATGCAAGAAAATGCCACATGATCATTTCACTTCATTATGAAACTTTGACAAGGTAAATAATAAGTTCATCTCTTTTTTCTCAGGTATTATAATTGACCCAAAGTTTTCTACAAATGGAACTTTACTTTATATAAACATTATATAAACATTAACTCAGTATTTATTTCTGGAGAAGTTATTGAAGATTTCTTTATATCATATCATCAATTGTGAATACATCTGAGTTCAAACTGGTAAGGTCATCTTCTTCTTCTAACACATGAGAAGATGTACTTCAGTATGGTGATGCTGAAGTAACTGGTGAATATGGTGGCAAGTATTTTAGATTTTCTTTGGTGATAAGGCTCTGGAACTTTTCTTGCAAGATTGCACAGCTTCGGTCAGGAAGTGTTCTCAATTGGCCAGCAATGTGTTGGCCAAACAGGCCATACGAGTCCACTACATTTTTTTGTAGACAATGATCTCTCCGTAGCAATTTTTTGCAATTTATTAATTGCACTTTCCACTTCGGAATGTTTTGAAATGCGTCTTTTCTTTGAAAATGGCGTCGCAAATTGGTTCTCTTGTGCCGACGTTCCTGTTGCTTTTACTGTGCTCTTAGCAATACTTTCATCATCCATGTCTTGAGTATTTTCTTCCTCATTTCCTTGAAGTTCAGTAAGGAGACTAATGGTTTCTTGTTGTCCATCATCATATTCTTCAGTTGGACTTTTCTGAAAGATACAAGTGCGACATTATAGAAATTTTGTAATGATTTGCCTATTTGAATAGTTTATTGTTTGGTTTATTAAATAGATTAACAAATCAATAAATTATATTTTTATTTTTATTTATTTATTATGTTTTTTTTTGTTGTTGAAGGTACCTCAAACTTTGGATGAATGGAGACATATACAAAACAGTTTTCAGATCAAATGGAATTTTCCATCCTGTTTAGATGCATTGGATGGTAAACATACTTCCATCAAATGGCCACCTGGAAGTTGTGCAGACTTACAACTACAAAGGGGGTTACAGCATAATACTGTTGTCTTTGATTGAGACCGATAGTAAAATCATGTATGTAGATGTTGGCACAAATGGAAGGGCTAATGATAGAAGTGTGTTTAGGCTGTCTACTTTGAAAACAGTCATTGACAACAGCAGCCTGAATTTGCTTCTTTATTACATTATTGTAGCAGATGACGCATTTCCCCTGACTACAAATTTAATGAAACCCTTCTCAAGAAGAAACTTGTCCTTGGAAGAACGCATATTCAACTACCAGTTACCAAGAGCACGAAGAGTTGCTCAAAATGCTTTCAGCATATTAGCAACTAGATTTAGAGTATTTTGAAAAGAGATTGAAGTTAATTTATCCACAGTTGATCTAATAGTGCAAGCTGCATGTACAATTCATAACCGGTTACATACAGTGCCGCCAGGTACGTAGTTTGAAAGGGGATTGGCTGGTTATGAAGACACAGAAACAGGAGTGCTGCATCCAGAGCTATGGTGCACAGGTGGAACTGAGCTACCAGCCATAGGTAGCGTTCATACAGCAAACGCCTACTCAAAGCAGGCTTCGGAAAGGAGGAATAATATGGATGCTTACTTCAACAACGAAGGACAAGTTCCTTGGCAAATGAATGCCATCGGAATGTAAATTTGGTGCAAGATGATTAGTAATTCAAACTTCAGATTGTATCTACTTTTGTTCAACGATTTAGCTTTTCTGTTCTTACAAAATTAGAATTTTAACAATCTCTAATAAATAGTTCAGAGACTCGTAATATTTTTTTGTAAATAATCAATAAAAATTAGTTATCATATTATTTAAAAAAATTGTTTCATTTTACGATTAAAATTTTTTGCTTGCATTGGAAAATACAATTGAACATTTCCATACATTAACAATTCTAAAAAGGCAATTTTTATTTCTGTATTTAGTAATTTTCAAGCAATGTACTTAGAATGGCGATGCTGAGGGAATTAGATTAGGAAATGAGACAGTTAAAGTAGTAAAGGAGTTTATAGATTTAAGTGTCAGGAAGTCGTTTCTGAAAGTATTTGTATGGAGTGAAGCCATGTATGGAAGTGAAACATGGACAATAAATATTTTAGACAAGAAGAGAATATAAGCTTCTGAAATGTGGTGCTACAGAAGAATGCTGAAGATTAGATGGGTAGATCACATAATTAATGAGGAGGTATTGACTAGAATTGGGGAGAAGAGAAATTTGTAGCAAAACTTGACTAGAAGAAGGGATCGGTTGGTAGGACATGTTCTGAGGCATCGAGGGATCACCAATTTAGTATTGGAGGGCACGTGGAGGAAGGATGTAGGTTGCAGTAGATACTGGGAGATGAAGAAGCTTGCACAGGATAGAGTAGCATGGAGAGCTGCATCAAACCAGTCTCTGGACTGAAGACCACAATAACAAGAACTTACCAAATTTGACTGACAGTCTCGAATTACGACGACGCTGTTTAGAAACGTGTCATGTGTTTTGAACCAAGGTAGCTTCGGCGTATAAACATCATCAGCCCCAGCTCTGCTTCTTTTATACGAGATAACTTTTAGTAACTCACTTCTGTATGTTGTTGTGATAGTCTTTATTCTAGCTCTCAAAAACGCAACATCGGGAACAACTACATCCTCACTTTCAAGGACTTCTTTCAGTTTCAAAATACTACTTTCTCTTTTTGTTTTGTTCGAGTAATCTTCGTGGTGTATATTCCACAGTATTTCATAGTTTCAGAAAGTTTCTAAAAATATTTCAGTATTACCTGTACCCCACTTCTTGATCTTCTGAGTACCAGTATCTTTGTTTGCACTTAACAGGACATATCAAGTCACTACAGAACAGCATGGCACACCAGCCACTTGATCTAAGCTCAAAAACAAAGGTACAGCTCCTCACACATTGGCGGAATCAGCTCTGGTGGCGGCCACTGCATTTAAGAACCGTCCAATAATGACCGCCAGTGGGTCACGTGATCAGCTACTGGCCGCCTTATCGGCCACAAAAATCAAACACGTTTGACTTTAGTGGACGCCACTCACTACTGGCCATGTGAGGCGCCAGTACCCCTACACACAAGGCCACTGGCATGATAAATGGTGGCAGCCACTATTGGCCACATAATGGCGGAATCAGCTCTGGTGGCGGCCACTGCACTTAACAACCGTCCAATAATGACCGCCAGTAGCTCACGTGATCAGCTACTGGCCGCCTTATCGGCCACAAAAATCAAACATGTTTGACTTTAGTGGACGCCACTCGCTACTGGCTACGTGAGGCGCCAGTACCCCTACACACAAGGCCACTGGCATGATAAATGGTGGCAGCCACTATTGGCCAGTTATAGTGGACGCCACTACTGGCCTCGTGTACAGCAGCCTATACTCAGCTGACTGAATAGCATCCAGTTGGCTCTGCTGACCATCCACTTCCATGGCTTCTATTCAAGTATAGCTCCATCCAGTAATTGGATCCATGGTGGGAATTGGTCACTGGAATGAGGGTCATTAACTGCAGCCCACTGAGCAGTGTCTGCAAGGGCTGAAGAGCAGAAAGAGAGGTAGATTGCTGAGGATGACTGAGTAGCATCTGAGAAATGAGTGGGGCCACCTATGTTGAGGATGCACAGGTCTTCAGATATCATGATATTCTCCAAGACTTGACTTCCTAGTGCAAGTATAGTTTGAGCCCCATAATACATAATGGGCATAGAAATGACCTAGTAGAAGAACTGGGTGGGGGAGTAGTTCTGTAAGATCTGTGAGAGCCCCAGTGTCTATCGATTCCTTTGGTGGTAAGTACAGACAGCAGATAGGATCTTCTGACACACGTGAACTGCAATGGCTACAACTTGTAGATCGATAATCATGGAGAGAGTTGAGAAATGGTGTGTGTTATTGACACATACAGCAATACCTCCCGTGGCCCTTTCCCCAGTAGGCCATAAAATGTATTTCATCCAAACAGAAGTACAGGGGGCGTTCCTGTCTCAGTTTCTCCACATGTATCTTGAAGCCACTAATGTTCCTCTGCCAGGGGCTGCATTCCCACCCTGTATTTGCTTCAGGCGGAGTAGCCCATAGCACTGGAGGCTCCGTCTTAGGGCGAGATGAGGTCCCAAGCCGACGTCAAGGTTCATTGGCTCTGAAGACTGATCATGAGAAATGTAAGCGAGAGAGCAAAGTCGACACAGGCAGACTGCTTATTTCCCATCTCAGTCAGAGGCTGATTCTTTGCTTTTGACTGATTTTTTTGCCTGGGTATGCTTTGGAGCCACAACCATAGAGGTGGTACTGGCAGTGCTGGACGGTAGACCTTTGGATAAGCAGGGAGCTCAGCACTGTCGGCAACCAAGACCTTTTATGATGTTCTGGGGGGTGGTGTGGGCTTTGAAGTAACTGCAGCATCGTAAGTGCATTGACAAACGTAGGTAATAGTGCTGACCCTAGCAACCTCCGTGTATGTACCAGTATTAGTCTTATGACCTGGCTGTTTGAGAACAGAAGCAAACGAAGTAGCTAATACAAGGGGTATCGTGGCTTTAATCTTTCTGGCTTCACAGTACAGGATGAGCTTCAGAGTTTTAAGTACTTGTATATTCCATTCTTCATGATATATGCTGAATTGCTGCAGTCCTTACTCTGATCTCCTGAGCAGTTTCTGACAATAAAAGCCACTCTGATGAAGCCTTCTGTACACTGTTTGCCTCGATACAAAACGTCCCGTGGTAGTTGCGAGGTCAGATGTCAGTTGCTGTGCAATACTGAGGCGGTACCTTTTTACCCTTACTGCCAAACATCGATCTTCTCTTTCTGATGTGACACATGGTTGTCCTTCCCCTGGAGTATTTGGGATACAGTTTCGGTCCCTACAAACTGTCACCACATCCGAGAGACAACAGAACGATTCATTTTAAACCATCGAGCCGCATTGGTTTTGCGACTGTCCTGCTTCCATTCCTCCTACTCCTCTCCACTGCAGAGAGTGTGGCAGGCATCGTCTCTGAGCCATACTAACCGTCTGTGACTGTATAAACAGAGATTGTTGATGCAGGACTACCAAAACATACTACCCCATTTGATGGGTGCCCTGACGTCATCACTGACGTGGGTGTCCATTGACCAGAATGCTATCTTACATACAGAACACTGTCGTACAGACGTCTGTTGACAGTTGGTATGGGGAAATAGCGTTTCTTTGCTTTAAATTTGGACACTAGTGTATTTTGGACATCAATAATGCCATCTTGGCCGCATTTAACTTCAATTTCATCTTTGGGATTGTCCATTAGATCTGCAACACCTTTGCTATGGTTTACAGTGGTATGAGGCTCAGTCCTGTGGCATATTCCACCAAAGCTTTTGACTTTCTGCAGGTCTGACGCTAGTTGTAAACATCATGTTTTGACAGTGTCCCATTTCGAGACCGCTTCATAGGTTTTAGTGTACCTGCAATCCCCTCTAAACCCTTTTGAATGTAAAAAGATGAGACTTTTTCAATGCTTCCCTCCCCATTTTAACTAAAAAAACACATTCCAACTAGCAACATGCATTCTGATACTATATACACCAGGACTCTGAAATATTCCTGAGTCTGGAGTCTGGAGCATACGAACCTTCTTATTATACTGGGTGTAGGTACCTACCAGAGGGCCATCCATTCTGCTAAAAGGAGGAGGAGCGAATTTAGAGATATCCATCTTGATCCCATCAGCAGCTAGGGATATAAGGGTCCACTCTTGTCAGATAGAGCCCCACTTGCCTGTGTAAACTTTATGCAGCAGCTTCCCCAGAGGTTGCCCACCCCATGCTTCTTCAATGATCACCATGTGTCACGATAGACGAACATTGTGTGTCACAGGGAAGTGGGATCTCAGCCTGACCTCTTGGATTGGGCAGTTGGTGAAAACCTCCCCCCTCTTTCGCTGTCTGTCTCTCTTTCTCTCTCTCTCTCTCTCTCTCTCTCTCTCTCACTCTCACTCTCTCTCCCTCTCTCTCTCTCTGTCTCTCTCTCTCTCTCTCTCTCTCTCTCTCTCTCTCTCTCTATATATATATATATATATATATATATATATATATATATATATATATATATATATATATGACGGAGATAGACACAGAAAGAGAGGTGGGGAAGGGGGGGGAAGATTTTCACCATAAGCTCAATCCAAGGGGTCAGTCTGAGATCTCACTTCCCTGTGACACACAATGTTCGACTAGAGGTTATGGTGATGGAGGACTGGCAGCACTTATCAGTCCCCAGCTCAGGACCCTGGCAGTCGCCAAAGCCATATCCAGTAATGAATGCTGAGTCCCTAACGGCTACCATATTGCTGAAGTTTGCACATTTGACTGGAATTGTAAGGTTATATTTACATTTACTGCTTTTTTATTATCTTTAACTGTTGAACCTTTCTTTGATGAATTCTTTCTTTACAGACTCAACTTACTGTATGTCTACAATAATCATAAATAGCAGCACTTACATAATTTTAGACCCTAAAGTGCGAATCAGTAGGATGTTGTATGCAGTATACCATGCTAACAATAATGGAAAAAAAGCGGCACGACTACTTAAGGGTTAAAGCGTAAATCACACTGGCCATCATGTCGTGTCATGTCAAGATATTCCCCAATGAATTCCAAGTGGCAGCATTCAAACAGGCACTCCCTTCACATCAAAGTTTCTAGGGAAGAACGGTTTGATGTTGGTGTCATCTGCTAACATCAGAAGTTAATCTATTTCCGATTCACTCACTCATATTATAGCAGTCAATATTGTGTTCATATTTCTTCTTAATCATTATTTTATTATTGTGCTTTGTTTTCGTGGCAAATTGCAAATGTTGCATGGTGACTTGGATTTTTTTTCCACTGACTTTTCTTCCAGAAGTGCGGTCAGATATCTGCAAGCAAAAAGTTATTTAGGTTTTACAATAACAGAACAGAGCTGTGCCCCTTACACAGTATATAAATAATAACATAAGTTCATGATGCAATTTTCATTAAATGACATTTTATGTGAAAAAATCAGCTCTAGTGATGGAGAAAAATACAATTGTTAATGTCATTAATAGTTACATAAGACATGAAAACAAAGTGGTTAGGGTAAACAGGCTCTAATTAGAATATAAAATATATTTGATTATTGTTTGATGTGTTTGTATGTATGGGACACAAATTATCTAATAAGCTACTTAGCTGCATTACGAATGTATATAACAGGAAATGACAACGACATATAAATGTGTCAGCCTGTATAAAGTTGACATGGCTTAAAGCCAAAATATCTGCACTTGATAATGGCCTAAGGCCGAAATTGCAATATGTAAATAAAAAGTTTAACAGTCACTGGCGTAAACATGATGTCTTTCAAAAAATTTTACATGACTGTGAATCCCAGTTATGAAAAGTTAATTAATATCTAATAAGATTTCACTATCTCTACAAGGATTACCTGGACAAGCATTCAAACAAATATTGTATCACTGGTTAGTTACCCACCCACCCATTCTATGACATAAATGAATATTTCACTGTGAAATAATATTGTGATGCTAATAAGAAGCCTATTGTTTCTATCAAATTATCAATTGTATTGTATTGTATGTGTGAAGTTTTCTATTGCTGTAACGGGCGAATGACAATAAAATTATTATTATTATTATATCTACGCTAGCAAATAAATGGCGATGTTTTGAAATGCTGTTTCACTTTTGCTTGTCCTTGCCTATCTTGGTATTGCAAATTGCAAATGTTGCATGGTGAATTGGATTTTTTTTCCATTCAGTTTTCTTCCACAATCTCTACGAGGATTACCTGAACAAGCATTCAAACATATATGGTATGACTGGTTAGTTACCCACCCATCCATTCTATGATATACGAGGTGCATTCAAGTTCTAAGGCCTCCGGTTTTTTTTCTAATTAACTACTCACCCGAAATCGATGAAACTGGCGTTACTTCCCGACGTAATCGCCCTGAAGACGTACACATTTTTCACAACGCTGACGCCATCATTTCATGGCAGCAGCGAAGGCTTCTTTGGGAGTCTGTTTTGACCACTGGAAAATCGCTGAGGCAATAGGAGTACGGCTGGTGAATGTGCGGCCACAGAGAGTGTCTTTCATTGTTGGAAAAAGCCAAAAGTCACTAGAAGCCAGGTCAGGTGAGTAGGGTGCATGAGGAATCACTTCAAAGTTGTTATCACGAAGAAACTGTTGCGTAACGTTAGCTCGATGTGCGGGTGCGTTGTCTTGGTGAAACAGCACGCGCGCAGCCCTTCCCGGACGTTTTTGTTGCAGTGCAGGAAGGAATTTGTTCTTCAAAACATTTTCGTAGAATGCACCTGTTACCATAGTGCCCTGTGGAATGCAATGGGTAAGGATTACGCCCTCGCTGTCCCAGAACATGGACACCATCATTTTTTCAGCACTGGCAGTTACCCGAAATTTTTTTGGTGGCGGTGAATCTGTGCGCTTCCATTGAGCTGACTGGCGCTTTGTTTCTGGATTGAAAAATGGCATCCACGTCTCATCCATTGTCACAACCAACGAAAAGAAAGTCCTATTCATGCTGTCGTTGCGCGTCAACATTGCTTGGCAACATGCCACACAGGCAGCCATGTGGTCGTCCGTCAGCATTCGTGGCACCCACCTGGATGACACTTTTCGCATTTTCAGGTCGTCGTGCAGGATTTTGTGCACAGAACCCACAGAAATGCCAACTCTGGAGGCGATCTGTTCAACAGTCATTCGGCGATCCCCCAAAACAATTCTCTCCACTTTCTCGATCATGTCGTCAGACCGGCTTGTGCGAGCCCGAGGTTGTTTCGGTTTGTTTTCACACGATGTTCTGCCTTCATTAAACTGTCGCACCCACGAACGCACTTTCGACACATCCATAACTCCATCACCACATGTCTCCTTCAACTGTCGATGAATTTCAATTGGTTTCACACCACGTAAATTCAGAAAATGAATGACTGCACGCTGTGCAAGTAAGGAAAACGTCGCCATTTTAAGTGTTTAAAACAGTTCTCATTCTCGCCGCTGGCGGTAAAATTCCATCTGCCGTATGGTGCTGCTATCTCTGGGACGTATTGGCAATGAACGCGGCCTCATTTTAAAACAATGGGCATGTTTCTATCTCTTTCCAGTCCGGAGAAAAAAAATTGGAGGCCTTAGAACTTGAATGCACCTCCAAAATGAATATTTCACTGTGAAATAATATTGTGATGCTAATAAGAAGCCTATTGTTTCTTTCAAATTATCAATTGTATTGTATTGTATGTGCGAAGTTTTCTATTGCTATAATTGGGGAATGACAATAAAATTATTATTATTATTATATCTTCGCTAGCAAATAATTGGCGACGTTTTGAAATGCTGTTCCACTTCTCAGTACTTTAGCACACCAAACTGACCAAGAACGTGAAGTTTGCTTTGACTGTTAATAAACTTTAGCGTTGTTCATTCCTTAATTCTGGTACTATACTCCAACTTACTGTATCACAGATGGTTACTGATAACCTTTCACTATTCGATACTGCCATCCTCACTCAGGACGGTTTCTTTTCACTTTGAAACGACCTGCTACTTCTCATGGAATGAGCTCCTCATCGTAATCTGCGACCTTAGCGTTCTCCAGTGACAGTTATGGCTGCATCTGGCGCGTAGTTCACAGTTTCTTTACGAAAATGGACTCGCATAAAATAGCTGCGTTAATTCTGTTAGCCATTGTCGAAGTAGAGTGGAGAAAAACGTGAAGAAGATTTTGTGTTGGTCCATGGCTTGAACAGCAAATTGCTGGTAGATGAACGTTACATAATGTTGTACAAAGATCTGAGTTAGATACTAGTAAAAGTCAGTCATTAACACAACTGAATCATCATAAAATTTTCGGTTTTAAGTTGATTGTAGTTGAAGTATATCATTGTAAAAGATATTTGCTGGCAAGATACATGCATGTGACACTCCATAAAACCAAGAGATAGGTACATCATTTACAGAAAGTTTCATAATAGCAAAAATTTCCAATGTATAACTTGTGTTTACTTTCTGACATAGACTGTCAGTCGCATTAAGATATCTGGTTGCTGGAGAAAAATTTCAGTTGTTGATCTTTGCGAGATGAAATGCAGCAAATACATTATTTATAGTATTCGCAAATAACATCACCTTTTTCAGACAATACTACTATTAAATTAATAAGAAAGACACATCATCTTTTAGAAAACGAAGGGTGAAAAGAAATCAGATGGAGATGAAAGCAGATTAGCCATTTTTTCTCCTCAAAAAATTGTTCAAATGGCTCTGAGCACTATGGGACTTAACATCTGAGGTCACAGTTCCCTAGAACTTAGAACTACTTAAACCTAACTAACCAAGGCCATCACACACATCCTGAACTTGTGAAAATATTTAATTACTTACATAATTAAACTTCTCACATTGGTACTTTCCTAGAGAGATTTAAACATGCTATTGTCAAGCAACTTCATGAAAAAGGAGACAAAATCTCAGGAAAGAATTAATGACCCATATCATAATTGCCAGCATTTACAGCAACTGTCGAAAAGTTCATGCATAGTAGCTTTCATAAAGGAAAACAGACCAAATAGTTAATAGTTCACTTTGACGGATCAGAAATCACTACTGCTGAGAATATTTCGTGATTTGGTTAATGGTTTTAATTGTGTGCATGGTGATGTTCTCTTGCATTAGTTACAAGTTTGAAGTGATAGACACAATATGTTTATGGTTTCCATATTATTAAAATTACAGTTGCCAACATTGAATTTCGATATGTAATTTAAATATGGTTAAATTAGTTTATTATACATGTTTCCATTCAGTAATAAGTCATGGAATCATTTTTTAAGGAAGCTCAGCTTACACTGACAGCATTTTCAGAATTCAAAAACATTTTGTAAGAATTGTACTTCTTGTTTATTTTGGGACATGCATCACAAACCTTTTCAAAAAACTAGGTATTTTGACAATAACTTCACATTTAAATGTTCATTCTCGTTACCAGTATTTATCTTTCCTTAGAACAAAGTGAAAATCATTAAAATAACATTAGGAATGTCAGCTTCTATAAAGACTTCAATAGGTTAATATTGAAACCTTCAGGACAGGTATGGGGAACCAAAAGCAATCTTTGGAGCAGGACAGGCTTGAAGACAATGGTTTGAAAGTGAACAGCCTCTGAGCACCTTGTTACAACGTTTATGTAGCTGTTCGTTTTTTTACACAGGCACATACTTGCATAAAAGCAACACAGTCGAGTGAGATACTTTTAGACACCGAGCTTATAGCCCTTTGACACATTATTGGAAGCTTAGAAATTTGCAGCAAAATATTTGGCAAATATGGAGTTACTTTATTAACACTACTTTTAACAAACTCTAATAATTAAATCATTGAGTAAACTTGAGTTAATTAAAAACATTTAAAAACATTTTATAACAACATTACCACTTAAGAAAAGAACATTATTAGAACTTTAAAAAGATTAGCAAAAACTATTAATTTTGAAATTGGTCCATGGAGCGAATGTAACCCGCAATAGAATTTAACCCCCCCATGACTGAATGTTAATTTTGGTTATCCTTGTCGATCTTAGAATTTTTAACTCTGCAAACAATTTCACAAAGAAGGCAGTACCTGAGGCCTGGGTGAACTGCAACTTGGACCTACACTCGCTTTGCTGACCAATTTAAGATTAACAGTATTTTTCCTAATAGGGTTTCTGCTGATGATTGAGCGTTAATTTTGCTTGTCCTTGCCTATCTTGGTATTGCAAATTGCAAATGTTGCATGGTGACTTGGATTTTTTTTCCATTGAGTTTTCTTCCACAATCTCTATGAGGATTACCTGAACAAGCATTCAAACAAATATTGTATGACTGGTTAGTTACCCACCCACCCATTCTATGACATAAACGAATATTGGAAGGAGAAACAGTATTGGTCATATTTTTTTGTTTTATTATCCGCAAAATCGATTTTCGGCCACTTAGTGTCCATCCTCAGTGCTGTAATATACAATTAAAATTGGTAGGCACTGGTATCAACAAGCTTAGAGCTTAGAGCGATCACATATGTTTATGTGAATGCTCTAAAATTGTTGATACCAGTGCCTACCAATTTTAATTGTATATTACAGCACTAAGTGACCTAAAATTGATTTTGCGGATAATAAAACAAAAAATACAACCAATGCTGTTTCTCCTTCCAATTATATTCATTATCTGGTCGTTGTGCGCAGAACACTCCATGGAGTCGCCAATCAATAAATGAATATTTCACTGTGAAATATTATTGTGATGCTAATAAGAAGCCTATTGTTTCTTTCAAATTATCAATTGTATTGTACTGTATGTGTGAAGTTTTCTATTGCTATAATGAGCGAATGACAATAAAATTATTATTATTATTATATCTTCGCCAGCAAATAAATGGTGATGTTCTGAAATGTTGTTTCTCTTTTGCCTGTCCTTGCCTATCTTGGTATTGCAAATTGCAAATGTTGCATGGTGACTTGGATTTTTTTCCATTGAGATTTCTTCCACAATCTCTACAAGGATTACCTGTTCAAGCATTCAAACAAATATTGTATGACTGGTTAGTTACCCACCCACCCATTCTATGACATAAATGAATATTTCACTGTGAAATAATATTGTGATACTAATAAGAAGCCTATTGTTTCTTTCAAATTATCAATTGTATTGTATTGTATGTGTGAAGTTTTCTATTGCTATAATGGGGGAATGACAATAAAATTATTATTATTATATCTTCGCTAGCAAATAAATGGCCCTGTTAGCAAAAATACTGTTAACCTTGAAACTGGGCCAAGTCCCAGTTGGACTTAATCCAGACCTTGGGCACTGGCGCTTTTGTGATAATACTTGTACAGTTAACTATACCATTACAGACAAACACACAGAATTTATAAATCTTAGCTACGAATCTTGACTCTTAAATAAAAATATCCAATATAGCAGGCATAATATTACAGTGAGTGTTCATAGTTTAGATAAGTAGGCCACAATTAAACCAAAATCAGCATTGACTAAACTGAGTTTTTCTTAATATTATGACCCTGAATCAATGTACACTCAGTCTCAATTAAACTAGGAACTCTATATTTGATTATTTATTCAGTTTTCGGGGCAACATATCAAATATATCACTTTGGGAAAAGTGATGGTATTCCTTTTATCTCTCTAACCAACAAGGCATAGTAGCGATTTTGAACAAGCATTTTTGTTATTTTAGTAAGTAAGTGTTTGTTTCTGGCTGCATATTGTGTCAGAAATTTTGTTTCTTTTGTGAATGTCATGAGAGTGAAAGTGGACGCTGTGTATCTGCAAGGCAGGGTTGATGGGCACCTGAATTTCCTGTGCACAGAGACGTCTGCTCCTTTGGAATGGTATTCTATGAGAACACCGTCTGACCTTGGAGATTTGATGCAAGCCACTGAACTTCTCTGTGCAAGATAATGTTCATGACACCACTTGTCAACAGAAGCTCATAGAGGACAGACAGAGTTAAATGACAAAGCCATATACGTACTGTGAGTTTTGTTAAAGCTTTGCTATGGTCAAATATAAAATTGAATATAATAAAACAAACAAATAAACAATGTCCGAACAGTCCTTGGAGGCCCAATGATACTGACCGGTCGCCATATCATCCTCAGCCCTAAGGTGTTACCAGATGCGGATACAGAGGGGCATGTCGACATGTGGAGAGCACACCACTCTCCCAGCCATTGTCAGTTTTTGTGACCAGTGTCGCTACTTCTCAATCAAGTAGCTCCTCAATTGGTTTCACAAAGGATGACTGCACCCTGTTTGCTAACAGCACTCGGTATACCCATCCAAGTGCTAGTCAGGACTGACAGTGGTTAACTTTGCTGACCTGATGGTAACCAGTGTTACAACTGTGGCAAGGCCATTGGCAAGGAATGTAATAATGGTGGTAAAATATAGGTGCGATAAAGAGCAGCAAGTGAATTTGTTTTGTAGTGACTGGTGTTTGCGGTTTCTAGATGGCTTGGACATTGCTTCTTTGAGAATGGTGTCTGCTGCATCAAGATAGATCAACATTGTCGAGTAAAACAGTTGACAGAGATAAGTAACGGCGACCAAAAAAACTTGTAGCCTACATAGTCCACCTCCATACGGCGCCTGAACAATGGTAGGCATGTTACATTCCAAATTACACATGGAATCCAACATAAACGATTAACGGTTTTGATTGTTGTTTGCCATTTTGAGATCTACAAGAACATTAGAAGAAAAATGACAAGTACATCAAAGAGTCAAGCTACCTTGCTACCTATATGGTATAAGCGTGTTTTGGATGCAATTTTTTGGTAGATATGAAAGTGCCTGACACCTGTAACGACTTATATTAAATCACAACTGTGACAGAAATAAAAAAAAATGTCAAAAACTTTCAACAGTTGCTTCAGTTCTCTAGAGGAATCATGGTTGCCTTCATAGAAGCCCTACAATGTCTTTAATCACTGTACTCTTCATATAGTTTCCGCAAAATATGATCTATTACTCTTATTGTCACCTTCATTCATCGAAAAGAACGACCTTCCCCATGTCATCCAGCGTAGTTTTCAAAGAAACTGATCATGCCAAATCCAACTCATGCTCCACTCATCTGAGAAGCTGAGAGTCAAAGATTAAGACGATCAGATGGATGCAGTATGTCTTGACTTCCAAAAAATATTTTATTTGGTACAAAATCATACTTATTATCGAAACTTAAGGACGGATGTAACTTTTGCATGATGTTTTGATGCCAAGTAGCATACTTCAATGAAACTTCGATCATACATAGAAAGAACTGTTACAGTGTAGTACAGAAGGCAACTGAAAGAAATACGCAATGAGATGAACAGAAATGGCACTTTTACACGAAGACAATAATTACAGTGAAGTCACCATGGTTCATTATGGTGTCTTGGACGTTACCAGATGCAGGACATGGACGAGGGCATTTGCAGAATTTTTTCCAAGATGGATAAGACTCAAAAATCCACTTTTTAACATACCGGTAAACTACTTCAGTGAGTTTGAAAACTTGTCATGCCCAAGAACTGATAGTTATTAACTTAGTATTTCCAAAGTAGATTATTTTGGTACTTGAACAGTAAGCATATTGGAATTGGAATAGTATATGCATAGTTCGTCATTTTATGTAATTAACATGAATATGGGTGTCATCTTTGTGGTGTAACGATTATGCATGAGAATGCCAGCATTACAATGCAAGAAAACACACTATCGCTGCAACATCCGTAACAATCCGACGCCTTGGGTTCATTGTCATTGATCATTCTCGTTACATTCCTGACTTGGCCCTGTTGGAGAAACTGGACTCTCATTGAGAGAAGTGTGTTCACCGCCAGGATGACTATGTTCAGTAGTAAATATGTAGACATGAATAATAGATATGCTAAACGTTAATAACGTTTGTTTTATTCAAAAAGCTTTATGAGTTCTGGCATAAAAAATTCGGAGGCATTACTTTTCAGCATACCTTCATAAAACTAGCATAGACTCAGAAAGCCAACATGGTTTTTTTTCTTATCCAGAGACAAATGGGGAACCACAGTCGTGATTCCACTGTGCAGCTTTCCTTTTGAGAATCGGGGATGGATGACTGGCACATATGTGGCAGCCATGTTTATGTAATGTTGGGAACTAGTGACAGAAACCGTGTGCCTGGGTAGGTAATTGATTCCTTTCTGAGTACGGTAAGCACTAAGTGGAGAAAAGACTGAAAAAGGCCAAAGATATTATTTCAGCACTGTTCTGCAAAGGTTCGCATTTATTTTGCCTGCAGAAAAGTGCTGAAACTGCAGGTACACCAAGGAATTGTCATAATTTCCCACGAACAAAGTACTGATTGCTAAGCTACAGTATTTACCATCACAGTCGGCAGTGTTAACTCTATAGTTTAGTGCATTCGCAGACAATGACTGCTAAAAATTCGAGATAATTCCGTAATGAATAAAAAGCCTGTACCCAGATTCTAGGAGGGGCAAATGTTACCTCCTTCCCTCAATATTTCGCTCTCCTTGCAGAACCCTATGGACATGGTTTTTAATAGGGTGTGTGAACACCCCAGACAGCAATGAATGTTCTGGAAAGTGCTCTCTTGTTGCTCAGCAAGGTTGCTAAGAAATTCTTGTGGTAGGGCGTTCCACTACTCTTCCTGTGAGACTGACAACTGCTGGATGGTCTTTGATGCATTACGTCACCCCCACAAAAGCTTGATCGGATTTAAGTCGAGGGAATGGGAAGGTCAGACCACTCAGTAAGTATCCTCTCATTCTAAAAGCTTCTACACCTGCACAGTTCGATGCAATCACGTATTCTCATCCATGAAAATTAAGTCAGTTTCAATGCACCTCTAGAAAGATGCACATGGGAAAGGAGTATAGTGTCACAATGACCTTGCCAGGTGAGTGTATTGATTCTAAGATCTGGAGATCAGTGAGCCAATGCAAAATTATGCCTCTCCACACCATAAAAGATGACTCATGAGAAGATCATGCTCAACGATACTGGACATACCCTCATATGGCTAATGCACCTAGGAACATAGTCCATAAAGATTGTTTTTGTGATCCAGGTGTTATGGTGTCTGGAGACATAATGTTGCATGGGTGTATGGACCTCCAAATCTTTGAACATGGTACATTCACTGGTCAACGTTATTGTGACACTGTACTCCATCCCAATGTGTGTCTTTTCAGTCGTGCATTTGGCCATGACTTCATTTTCATGGATGATAATGCGTGACCGCATCGCAATGGGTAGGTTCAGGAGCTTTTTGAATGAGATGATATTCAGCAAGTGGCATGGCCTGACCATTTCTCTGACCTGAGTAACATCGAGCGCATGTGAGATGCACTGAGGAGATATACTGAAGCACATCCACATGCACCAATCACCATCCAACAGTTATCAGCTGCGTTGGTGGAGGAATGGCCCTACATCAAGAACTCCTTACCAACCTTTTGGCCTGCATGGGGACATGTTGCAGAACATACACTGTGCCAATGGTGATTGCACACCCTATATCAACTATCTCTTGCCGTTTGTAACGTTCAGCGGACCATTATGAATCGCATTGACTTCAGTGTGATTACAGTCTTCGAATAAAAGTGTCGTTTCTGTTCGTTTCATTGTGTATTTTTTTCGATTACTTTCTGTACTACACCATAGCAGTTCTTTCTGTGCATGATTCAAGTTTCATCGAGTTACGTTATTTAGCAGTGATACATCATGCGAAAGTGTTGAGTAGGGTAGCACAGTGGTTAGCACACTGGACTTGTATTCGAGAGGACAATGGTTCAAACCCATGGATGGCCATCCTTATTTCGGTTTTCCGTGATTTCCCTAAATCTCATAAGGCAAATGCCAGAATGGTTCTTTCAAAAGGGCATGGCCGCTTTCCTTCTCCATCCTTCCCCGATCAGAGAGTGTGCAAAGCATCTAATGACTTCGTTGTTGATGAGATGTTAAACATTTCTTTCCTCCTCATCCTCCTCCACGCGAAAGTGTACAATGAATATATATAAAGAAGACTACTTCTGCTTACCTACATCTGTAAGTACTGCTACATAGTTGTGTTCGTTTCAAATTTAATAGATTAACGAATTAAAAACATTTTCCAGATTGAAGCGTCTTTACTAACTAGAGTGACCATCAATTGCAACTATAGATCCGGGGTGGAATTTACACACATCAAATGCCACATGGTCATGCTTCATAGGAAACTCAAATGGCCTTAGTGCTCACAGACACTTTGCGAAGCCGGCTGGTGTGGCCGAGCGGTTCTAGGCGCTCAGTCCGGAACCGCGCGACTGCTACGGTCGCAGGTTCGAATCCTGCTTCAGGCATGGATGTGTGTGATGTCCTTAGGTTAGTTGGGTTTAAGTAGTTCTAAGTTCTAGGGGACTGATGACCACAGATGTTAAGTCCCATAGTGCTCAGAGCCATTTGAACCATTTGAACACCATTTTCTCTGCTAGTGACTCTGGGACAGCAAGGACCTTAAATGTGATGCACTATGATTAGTTGCTTCCAGAAGATATGTTTTGATTCGCCAACCTTATGGCACATACTATGTGTAATACTGGTCCTCCAGGCCACAGTGGTCAGCATGATCCATTCATGGAGGATGGAGTCAATTATTTTCAGACTAGCAGTTTCTCTGATCTCGTGCATCCACATTCTAGCCAGAATCGCATAAAAGCCATATAGCCTCCCCACCCACTGTTTGCCAAAGATCTGTGATTATGGAAACAATACCTTCAAGAGTCATGCTTAATGATTCCTTTGGAGAGGTGAACTGTACAGTTTTGAATCAAATATGAGACCCTGAATTTCAGTGGAATCTCTTACATATGAACAGTTTCCTATATTTGCAAGTCATGTGCATTAGAAATATGATGAGAGCAGTTAAATGAGTATAAACGCATGCATATACTTATCTGAAGAACTTTAAACTCAGTCCTTGCCGCCTAAAACTACAATGTCCTGAATGTTTGGAATAGGGCAAGGATGTAGCTAAAGGGTGGGATGGAGGGGGACGGGGAGAGGGAAGGGGTCCACGGGGTCTGGCCCCCTATCATCTAAGTGAAATTGCACATGTGCTAGTTGTTTCATAGTGAAATTGAAGGATATTTTGATTTTACGTCATATGGCAAATAAGTGTTGATAGTCAAAAAGGCCATCAACATATTTCAGTTATCGATATATCGATAGCACTATCAGCTATAGCCCATCCATGTTTTAGTCAAGACCAAGTACTGCACACTGTTGTCCTTGCTTGAGCACAGTTGTTGTTGTCTTATTAAGTTCATTTCCTATTTGAAGCTGAATTTAATGTAAGTGCTGACGTTTATTGCTTCTGTTCTATGCGTTGTTGTGATAGTTCCTAATTACATGTAAATTTGTAAAAATAAAGATGAGGAAAATCAATTTTTATTCGTCCACTAGTGTTATGATAAGATAAAAATATGTACACGCTACTATAATAGCCTAATTACCTATCCATAGCAGTTTAATGTTATTACTGGGGTCTTTATTTGGAGACTGATAGTATTTTGGAGTTGAAATATTGCAGCATTTAATTAACCAGCGGAGCAGTAAACATAACTACAAATATTATTAAATTAAAATCAGCCTGTGTCGCCCAAAAATCGCTTTGATGAACAACAATGTCACCCAAATGGCGATGGTTGCATTTCTTTAAAAATTCTATCATTAGTAGTTCCAATGGCAAAATATCGCCCAGTCTGATCACCCTGGCCACAGTGAATTATGAAAACTAGTTCCGATATGGAACAATTGGGAGGGGTTTGTAAAGAGCAGAAAGGATATGTGATGGCAATACATTCTGTAGTTCGTTCATTTATAAAGGATTTTTTCAGCGGGTTACTTCAATTTGAGGCGACTGCGACCTACATCCCCACCCCACTGCCCCCTCCCTCCCCTCTCCTTTTGTCTATAATCTGTTTATGCTCTTGTAGCTCTACAATATCTAAGGCGTTTTTAGATGTTCTATGATTATCTTTAAATTGCATTGTTTCTAATTCTAGAAAAAATTGTATAAAAATATTTTGTTTTACATTTGTAACAGTACTTATGTTGATTTGGTGAGTTGTTATTTATTTCTAAGGCAGACAGTATTTAATTTTACTGTTGGTTTACGTAAAATTCGACAATAAGCGTAGTTAAGTAATATTTACATAACTAGGCCGCTACCAAACGTCACTTTGTAACACGTATTTGTACATTCAGGTGGCTCATTTTAGAACAGCGATGTATCATATCTTCAAGTTTTAGGTTGGTTGGTTTAGGGGGGGGGGAGGTCAAAAGGACCAGATTACAAAGGCCATCGATCCTCTTCAACTTTTACTGCAGGAAAAGATGTTCTACTATGAAATGTCTTACTTGTAATATCATTGGAACAGTGAGTCCAGCCGTCACAACTCTAAAGGGTACCACACACGAAAGATGGTTCACAGCGATATGCCATATGTAATGTCACCTGCAGTTCATCACTCATCATAACATCCAGCAGACAAGCGATTTGTCAAGCAATTTCAATCAGTAATATGTCGAGAAGTTCTGCCATGGAAAATGAACTGCTATGTTTAGGAACAGTTGCAGCTGATTTCTGTATACCCACTAATAATTACAAAACATTAATTTAAAATAAACAAGAATTAAAATTCATTAAAGGTTTTATGAAATACTCTTCTTGGGAATTGTAGGTTACCTTATAGATTATATGGGTTGTGTACATCTTTCCAGTGTGCCAGTACAATCCGTTTCACCTTTATTAGTTCTCAATTACTTCTTTATTAATTAATCTTATAGCTTAACTGCAAGTATTTACACAATTTACTCGATGTGTCTATTGAGATGATGTCAATAGCGACACTACTGATTACTGTAACTCTTGCTATAAATTGTATGAAAGGGAATTAAATGTTATTAAATGACTGCAAACTAGAGTATAACTGCGTAAGAGATTTGCCCTGAACATTTAAGTTAAAATGTCCACTTAACATTCGATTAGGTACATATACCATTCTGTTTAGAAGTTAAAAACTTTAACAAGGTATATAATTATTTCACAAACAACTAAAAATCATAAGATGGAGCCCATTGTATTATGACTGTAACTATGAACGTCCCATTGGTTCTACTTCTTTAACACAAGCTTCAAAATGCTAATCAGTGCAAAATCGGAGGACATATTTTGTATTGTTTCTTAATATAAATGGCAACTCCAGTTTCCACTTCACTTCTCAGAGTAATTCATAGTCCCTGGATAACTATAAATTCTAATGTAAATTTCTTATTCGTGTGTGTAAAGTGAAACAACAAAACTGCACAGCCAGGTTTCATAAATATATAGCAGCCATAAACGAATTGCAGTCATATATCCACACACCACTGCTAACAATCCAGACAATTGTACTGTGTGCCCAAATTTCATCCAATCCATCAGATTGCCTGGGATTTCCATATGACCAGGGATCAGCCACCGATCACTGTGATTTGCCCACGAACATATGATCTACAAAGCGATCGGTCGGCTATGCAATGAATCACTGTGATCTGCAACCTGTTGAACAAATCTGGGGTTCTTAATGTATTTGTAAATAAATATCATAAAGTAACAACGCATGTCATATATCACAGAGGAGTTTATCAGCATCAAAGAACTGTATAATCACATTACTGTGGATAAACACAAACTCATTTGTGAGGTTGCATACATTGAAAGTCTAGTTGAAATCAATGCATGAATTAATGTTAAGATCTCAAACTGGTCTCACAGTATTTGTGTATTCTGTTTTGTTTTGTAAGTAAACTTGGTTCTATAGTTTCAAATTGACTGTGAAAATAATAATTTAAAAATAAGTTCTTGATCACTTATGGAAATTGAAGAATTTTAATGAAATGAAAGATTCTTTACTAAAATTTGAGATTAAATTGAGGAGCTTGGGATGCTTTTAAGTGGTGAACCAACTGTGACTTGGTTTTAGTAAGTGGGCAATTTAAATGCAAGATTGTATTATGAGAAAGACAACTATTATTAAAAGAGGTTTCAACCCTTTAACATCATAAGTTATTCAATCCAACATTAAGATTCTTATGTTCTGCGGTAGTGAACCTTGTATTAGGAGACTGAGCTGTGTTATACTACCAAAGAGGCAACATATTATATTAGAGTTATAATTCGTTTGGCAATTAAGTGAAGTTATCATATTCCTCAATGGATAAAATATTTAATTGTGCATCTGGATGTTTCTCATATACGTATTTTTGTGCTTGATTTTATAGACCAAATACAATTTGTGTGAAGGCCTCCCAAAGGCAAATAATGTACATAAAATAAAATAATTGTTTTCAGAGTAAATAAAAACATGAGCCTTTTTAAGAGGCTCCTTAAAAAATCGGACCCCCCCCCCCTTTTTGCCAAAATTCTGGCTATGCCATTGAATAGGGTCATCAAAAACAGACAGTTAATATCGAAAATAATTATATTCTGAGATAATTCCAGGTTGGATGATAGAGGCATGATAGTACAACAGTAAGATTAAAGGAAAGGTGAGTTCTCGTTCACAATTGCAGCAGGAACAAAAGAACAACACAAGTGTCCTCAAATAAGGAGCATCCCATGGGTGTCCTTGCTGTGGACGTTATACTGGTCATGGATATTGTACAGGTGCAGAGCGGTTTCTGGTCTGGATGATCAAGGATGTGGGTGTCTGAAGGGAGTTACGTAAAGCAAAAGAAGAAATATCTACGTTTATAACATTTATTGGAAATGTCGAGGAAGGATATAGGCTTCTCATATACGAGTCGCTTAGGCAGTATGGGTCGGCGATCAAAATTTAAAAAGGTTAAAAGGGAACAATGATATCTCAGGGTGGATGCAGAATAAGAGAAAGAGACTGAGTCAGAGACAAACGGCATCTCTTCCACACTTCTTAATTGTTTATTCAAAGGATGCTGGATTATGCAGCACTTAATACGAGCTCTGTATTGCCCTTGGGCTTTGAGCTATTGATTCAGCACGCGTATAATAGCACGTGCGGCTGGCTGGAATGGCTGGGTATTGAATGTAATCTTACTGAGATAGAAATACAATAAAATTATCAAATTTTTGAAGTCCACAGGGCGACTGGCAATTGGGGTTAGACAGTGTGGTAATGAACATGATACTGAAAACACTTTCTTAAGAGACTCCCTTCTCCAGCTCGAAACTGCTGGAGAGAACTTGAGTAGCTTTGTTTCAAAAAAGATTTATGTCAAGAAGAACCGAATTATCCCAGGTAGACGGCAAGAGAAGCCTTGTCGAAGGAACTATCTCAGACTAATACACCTCCAAGTAGCGCTGTATGGTTTTTGTACATCAAAAACATATCACCTAGTACTACTAGCTATCCAGGGAGTCCTTCTGTCTATCTGCTCCAGCAATTTCAGTAGATCAGTACGTCTTGAAACCATACTGAAAGCTGTAAGCAGTTATTTGGTGTCTGGTATACATTCAAAGAAATGGTTATCTGTTCACTCAGGCGATTTCTTTAAGACTCGTTAGTTGGGACTTCTGTGACTACTGAAGATTGTACAGTCTTTTCTTGGTTCGAGGAGAGGGTCCAAATTAGCCTCCATACACGATTTGGGAAAATATCCTGTCTACTGCACTGAATCAAACATTCTATTAGGAATTCTTTTGACTGGTTTCGCAAGTATGGCAGCCATTACTCATCACATTATCATGAGCCATAAACGATCACAACATCAACTCCCACGTGCAGAACGTACATTTGTAATACCAAAACTTGTTGGATTTAATGTCTTAAACATTCCTCTCCATGGCAGCACTGCAGCAGAGGAAACTTGGGTCCTGTCTCGAAAACGTAGTAACCACTGGAAAGTGATCTGTTGTTGTTTGGGCGATGACGCCAGATGTTGTTTATAGACACACTTTCCTCAACCCAGGTGCTGTGATGTAGAGAATAAGTTACTGGAAATTCTCCTGATCGCTTACCATGCTTATGTGGAACAAATAGATTGGTTAACAGTGCCCAGAACAATCGCCAAGAATTTTTTCCCCCTTTCTCAACATCTGTTAGAAAAGATTTTGTTAAAACAGAGGCCAAAGTTCTCTCAATATTCTTGAGTTACAGGCAAAGTGATGATTCATGCTGTTTGCTCCATTCTGTAATTCCATTCGTGATTTGTCAGTGGTGCGTTATGTATTATCCATTTCCAAAGCCTCCTCAGTACTTTGCCTGACTAGTGTCTACTATTTTTCTGACAGAATTTTGGTGACTGTCGTAATCCTATCCTGGTTTTTTACTTCGACGAAAATATTGTTCGTTAAGTTTGGATTATCCTCATTTATCGTTTCTTAATGGATTTTGATACGCATCTACAGCTTTGGTATGTAAGCTGCAATCTCGGATGTAGACAGATAATCGATTTTACGTCGTTTCTGTGAGGTTTTTTCCAGTCTGCAGATAATGGACCAGTTCTATCTTAACTACGCTAAAAAAGCGGCGGTCTTAGCATACGAGGCAGGCTCAAGAAAAAGTAAATTCGCCTCAGTGACGGGTTTTCTCTAAAATTCATTGCAGTGGTAGTTCTACAGATTCTGCCAGGAAGCACCACTTGTGACGGAATCGTTATAAATGGGAGCAGGAAATGACTGATGAAAATGCCAACATTCTGCTCCTGGTTCGAGCCGCGCGGGATTAGCCAGCAGTCAAGGCGCTGCAGTCGTGGACTGTGCGGCTAGTCCCGGCGGAAGTTCGAGTCCCTCGGGCATGGGTGTGTGTGTGTTTGTCCTTAGGATAATTTAGGTTAAGTAGTGTGTAAGCTTAGGGGCTGATGACCTTAGCAGTTAAGTCCCATAAGATTTCACACACAACCAACCAACCTGCTCCTGGTTCTGATCCTCTGAAAGGCCTAAATATTAAATAATGTCGTGGAGCGGTTTGCACATCTCGAAATTGGAGTCGGGTGAGATTCCTTGTGGGTGTAGATTGTGTGATGTGTCTTCTGGGACGGGGTTAACGTTGTGAAGCGCGTTTATGAAGTAAGTGGTTGGTAATACAGAGCGATCAACCAACTTATTTACCAGTACAGAGAATCTACAGGAATCGAACGTTCGTTCCAGTGAGCTTACAAGAAAACATCACCAACTTGACACCTGACGGGGTGGCCCCGTTAAAAGCAGCCTGCATCCCCTTTGCAAGCGAATACAGTATTTCGACTTGTGAAATAAACAGCTACAACAATGCACAGTTTTATGGAACAATCGGTTCTTAGCACAACGAGGCACAATTTTATGGTGTCAAGTATCTCGATAGAGGACTACCAGCAAAGAGAACAAGGCAGTGCTGGTATAAAAATAGAGGCACCTGCAGATCTGTAAAAATATAAAACGACAAAGAATTTCTTCAATTCGCACACCTGAAGGTACTGTAGACATTCGACGAAGAGTTATTCGGAGCCCAGAGAAGTCTACACGTGAACTGGCCCAGCAGGCAGATAAGAGTAGGAGTTGCCAGCTGATACTGAAAACTCTTAATCTGAAGCCATTTTGTGTGACCGTTGTGTAGCAGTTACGGGAGAGTGAGAGTCAGAAACGTGCAGATTACTGCACGTGACTGTTGAATAACATCAACGATGGTTTGTTTGACCCTTTCCATTACTTCATGACTAATGAAGCTTAGTTCCATCTTTCTTGCCATGTTAATCCATAGAACACGAGATACTGGGCAACGGAGAACCCTAACACTGTGTGTCAACAGCCAATACACGACAAAAAATCGGCGTTGGTTGTGGTTTAACTCGAACGCGCATCATTGGAACAATACTTTTTGACACGCACGAGAGACGACGTCATGTCATGATATGACGTCATGATTCCTCGGAGCAACATGCCACACGTCCAAGGTGTTTGACACTTGAAGAGCAAGATCTACGAAACAAGTCCACGCACAATACAGGAATGAAAGACAACATCAGCCGTTAAGTTGTCGCCATCGATATCCGACCTCTACACCGGGTGTACCTGAGTATGCTTAGGTGTGCACAGCTGTGTATTGATGTTGCAAGAGTTTACTTTCAGCATCTTCCATAAATGTATTTTTCAACGTACTTTTCACTGTGAGTAAATGGTACGCGCATTACAGCTCTTCGTTTTTGTAATTTCACTGCATTTCCTTCATACTTACACGTGCTACTTTCATCTGTGCCTGTACTTAAAAGAGAAGAAGACACGCCTGCACGATATCAGCCCTAGTAACCGATACCACTCGAAAATTCGTGCTATAATTCTGACGGTATGGAATTATGGCTTTCTGAAAGTACAGCTTTCAAACTTTCTCACGCACTGGTTCTTCGTCACTCCGCCCCCCTGCTGCCGCCTAATGCCCGAGCGCGATGTACTGTGCAGCTGAGTGACAAACGTAGCCCTGCTACTTGCGAAATGTTGAAGGCGAGGGAAAAGGAGTGGCGACGTGGACACATCTGCCCAATTTGTTTTGAAATATTGTTCGAGTACACGTGTAATTCTATGAGAAAAATAGGTAACTAACACAACTATATAATGTGTCAACATCATGCACACATACATGCAATATTGTTTTAACAGTGTTCTCGCATAGATATTCTGCAGCTGTATATACGTCTCAAATGCAAATGTAGAATTATTATGAAATGCACTTAATGATTTTCGATTTGCAAAACGACAATCACGTTGACGAATAGCACTTCTCTTGCAAATGTACTTAGCTTTAACAGTGTCAGCTTTAAAACCCAAAGAAAATAACATACCATAGTACCGTTAAAAATTAAATACCACTACTCTAGTTCTTTAATGACACATTCATTCGTTTCATTCATTTATACTGTTTTTGAGGATCGCAGCATAAAAATGTTCAAAGCAAAATGATATCTTACACCAGCTACAGTTTAAAAACCGCACACTTCAACACTGTGAACAAAGCGTGTTACCAATGTCAAAACAGTATTTCACGAACCTCTACTAACTCACCATACAGCACTTCACGCTCGCCCATTAAGGGGACCACACCCTGCCTATCTAAGCCATGTTAATTTAGGTAAGTATTTGACCAATTTCTGAAAAAAACTATTTTTATGCAGGACCTTAATATTTTTACTGTGTGTTGCACGATGCTAATAGAGTCAACTGTACTAAAATCTACTTTATCAATTTTATAGTTTTTAAGAAATAGTTGTTAAAATTTATTAAAAAAATTTTAAGTTTTTTCTGCAGAAGATATTTTTTGTGAACTTCCTAATGTTGTTGTTGTTGTGGTCTTCAGTCCTGAGACTGGTTTGGCGCAGCTCTCCATGCTACTCTATCCTGTGCAAGCTTCTTCATCTCCCAGTACTTACTGCTACCTACATCCTTCTGAATCTGCTTAGTGTATTCATCTCTTGGTCTCCCTCTACGATTTTTACCCTCCACGCTGCCCTCCAACGCTAAATTTGTGATTCCTTGATGCCTCAAAACATGTCCTACCAACCGATCCCTTCTTCTAGTCAAGTTGTGCCACAAACTTCCCTTCTCCCCAATCCTATTCAATACCTACTCATTAGTTACGTGATCTACCCACCTTATCTTCAGCATTCTTCTGTAGCACCACATTTCGAAAGCTTCTATTCTCTTCTTGTCCAAACTGGTTATCGTCCATGTTTCACTTCCATACATGGCTACACTCCACACAAATACTTTCAGAAACGACTTCCTGACACTTAAATCTACACTCGATGTTAATAAATTTCTCTTCTTCAGAAACGATTTCCTTGCCATTGCCAGTCTACATTTTATATCCTCTCTACTTCGACCATCATCAGTTATTTTACTCCCTAAATAGCAAAACTCCTTTACTACTTTAAGTGTCTCATTTCCTAATCTAATCCCCTCAGCATCACCCGATTTAATTTGACTACATTCCATTATCCCCTTTCAAGACACTGTCCATTCCGTTCAACTGCTCTTCCAAGTCCTTTGCTGTCGCTGACAGAATTACAATGTCATCGGCGAACCTCAAAGTTTTTACTTCTTCTCCATGAATTTTAATACCTACTCCGAATTTTTCTTTTGTTTCCTTTACTGCTTGCTCAATATACAGATTGAATAACATCAGGGAGAGGCTACAACCCTGTCTCACTCCTTTCCCAACCACTGCTTCCCTTTCATGCCCCTCGACTCTTATAACTGCCATCTGGTTTCTGTACAAATTGTAAATAGCCTTTCGCTCCCTGTATTTTACCCCTGCCACCTTCAGAATTTGAAAGAGAGTATTCCAGTTAACGTTGTCAAAAGCTTTCTCTAAGTCTACAAATGCTAGAAACGTAGGTTTGCCTTTTCTTGATCTTTCATCTAAGATAAGTCGTAAGGTTAGTATTGCCTCACGTGTTCCAACATTTCTACGGAATCCAAACTGATCTTCCCCGAGGTCCGCTTCTACTAGTTTTTCCATTCGTCTGTAAAGAATTCGCGTTAGTATTTTGCAGCTGTGACTTATTAAACTGATAGTTCGGTAATTTTCACATCTGTAAACACCTGCTTTCTTTGGGATTGGAATTATTATATTCTTCTTGAAGTCTGTGGGTATTTCGCCTGTCTCATACATCTTGCTCACCAGATGGTAGAGTTTTGTCATGACTGGCTCTCCCAAGGCCATCAGTAGTTCTAATGGAATGTTGTCTACTCCCGGGGCCTTGTTTCGACTCAGGTCTTTCAGTGCTCTGTCAAACTCTTCACACAGTATCTTATCTCCCATTTCATCTTCATCTACCTCCTCTTCCATTTCCATAATATTGTCCTCAAGTACATCGCCCTTGTATAAACCCTCTATATACTCCTTCCACCTTTCTGCCTTCCCTTCTTTGCTTAGAACTGGGTTGCCATCTGAGCTCTTGACATTCATACAAGTGGTTCTCTTCTCTCCAAAGGTCGCTTTAATTTTCCTGTAGGCTGTATCTATCTTACCCCTAGTGAGACAAGCCTCTACATCCTTACATTTGTCCTCTAGCCATGCCTGCTTAGCCATTTTGCACTTCCTGTCGATCTCATTTTTGAGACGTTTGTATTCTTTTTTTCCTGCTTCATTTACTGCATTTTTATATTTTCTCCTTTCATCAATTAAATTCAATATTTCTTCTGTTACCCAAGGATTTCTATTAGCCCTCGTCTTTTTACCTACTTGATCCTCTGCTGCCTTCACTACTTCATCCCTCAAAGCTACCCATTCTTCTTCTACTGTATTTATTTCCCCCATTCCTGTCAATTGTTCCCTTATGCTCTCCCTGAAACTCTCTACAACTTCTGGTTCTTTCAGTTTATCCAGGTCCCATCTCCTTAAATTCCCACCTTTTTGCAGTTTCTTCAGTTTCAATCTGCAGTTCATAACCAATAGATTGTGGTCAGAATCCACATCTGCCCCTGGAAATGTCTTACAATTTAAAACCTGGTTCCTAAATCTCTGTCTTACTATTATATAATCTATCTGATACCTTTTAGTATTTCCAGGATTCTTCTTTTATGGTTCTTGAACCAAGTGTTAGCTATGATTAAGTTATGCTCTGTGCAAAATTCTACAAGGCGGCTTCCTCTTTCTTTTCTTCCCCCCAATCCATATTCACCTACTATGTTTCCTTCTCTCCCTTTTCCTACTGACGAATTCCAGTCACCCATGACTATTAAATTTTCGTCTCCCTTCACTACCTGAATAATTTCTTTTATCTCGTCATACATTTCATCAATTTCTTCATCATCTGCAGAGCTAGTTGGCATATAAACTTGTACTACTGTAGTAGGCATGGGCTTTGTGTCTATCTTGGCCACAATAATGCGTTCTCTATGCTGTTTGTAGTAGCTTACCCGCACGCCTATTTTTTATTCATTTTTAAACCTACTCCTGCATTACCTCTATTTGAATTCGTATTTATAACCCTGTATTCTTCTGACCAAAAGTCTTGTTCCTCCTGCCACCGAACTTCACTAATTCCCACTATATCTAACTTTAACCTATCCATTTCCCTTTTTAAATTTTCTAACCTACCTGCCCGATTAAGGGATCTGACATTCCACACTCCGATCCGTAGAACGCCAGTTTTCTTTCTCCTGATAACGACGTCCTCTTGAGTAGTCCCCGCCCGGAGATCCAAATGGGGGACTATTTTACCTCCGGAATATTTTACTCAAGAGGACGCCATCATCATTTAATCATACAGTAAAGCTGCATGTCCTCGGGAAAAATTATGGCTGTAGTTTCCCCTTGCTTTCAGCCGTTCGCAGTACCAGCACAGCAAGGCCGTTTTGGTTAATGTTACAAGGCCAGATCAGTCAATCATCCAGACTGTTGCCCCTGCAACTACTGAAAAGGCTGCTGCCCCTCTTCAGGAACCAGATGTTTCTCTGGCCTCTCAACAGATACCACTCCGTTGTGGTTGCACCTACGGTACAGCCATCTGTATCGCTGAGGCACGCAAGCCTCCCCACCAACGGCAAGGTCCATGGTTCATGGAGGGACTTCCTAATGGGGGAATATTAATGAATGTAGTACCAGTTATGCAGTATGTTATGCAGAGCCTCTGAAAATGCCATTCATTTATCTATGATAGTTTTTAAAATAAATAAATAAAATTAAAATAAAATATTAATTATTAATTATGTATTATAGTGATTTGTTGTAATTAATATTTGCTTATCTGGAACGTGGACGTTTAATTATTTGGTATCAGACGCTTGACAATGGCTTTTTCGTAAATGCAATGTTATTCGTAGTTGACCGTGAAATAAGACTCAAATAATCGGACTTCGTATTTAAATCGTTTCCAAAGACTGCTGCGGAAGGTGCGGACTCAAAATCTCAATATTAGAATAATTTGCCAGCCATGTCAATATGTCGTACAGAGGTGACTGTCTACTAAACATAAAAAAGTTTACACAGTTTGTTAAATCAGATATATTCAACGAATAAACCTACAGTTAAATAATTCAACTTACTTTCATAAATATAGATTCTTTACAGTATCGAGTGCCTAGTAAGATTGCAACTCGCAGTGTTCTTATACACTCCTGGAAATGGAAAAAAGAACACATTGACACCGGTGTGTCAGACCCACCATACTTGCTCCGGACACTGCGAGAGGGCTGTACAAGCAATGATCACACGCACGGCACAGCGGACACACCAGGAACCGCCGTGTTGGCCGTCGAATGGCGCTAGCTGCGCAGCATTTGTGCACCGCCGCCGTCAGTGTCAGCCAGTTTGCCGTGGCATACGGAGCTCCTACGCAGTGCCGTAGGGGACCGCACCGCCACTTCCCAGCAAATTAGGGACACTGTTGCTCCTGGGGTATCGGCTAGGACCATTCGCAACCGTCTCCATGAAGCTGGGCTACGGTCCCGCACACCGTTAGGCCGTCTTCCGCTCACGCCCCAACATCGTGCAGCCCGCCTCCAGTGGTGTCGCGACAGGCGTGAATGGAGGGACGAATGGAGACGTGTCGTCCTCAGCGATGAGAGTCGCTTCTGCCTTGGTGCCAATGATGGTCGTATGCGTGTTTGGCGCCGTGCAGGTGAGCGCCACAATCAGGACTGCATACGACCGAGGCACACAGGGCCAACACCCGGCATCATGAGGTGGGGAGCGATCTCCTACACTGGCCGTACACCACTGGTGATCGTCGAGGGGACACTGAATAGTGCACGGTACATCCAAACCGTCATCGAACCCATCGTTCTACCATTCCTAGACCGGCAAGGGAACTTGCTGTTCCAACAGGACAATGCACGTCCGCATGTATCCCGTGCCACCCAACGTGCTCTAGAAGGTGTAAGTCAACTACCCTGGCCAGCAAGATCTCCGGATCTGTCCCCCATTGAGCATGTTTGGGACTGGATGAAGCGTCGTCTCACGCGGTCTGCACGTCCGGCACGAACGCTGGTCCAACTGAGGCGCCAGGTGGAAATGGCATGGCAAGCCGTTCCACAGGACTACATCCAGCATCTCTACGATCGTCTCCATGGGAGAATAGCAGCCTGCATCGCTGCGAAAGGTGGATATACACTGTACTAGTGCCGACATTGTGCATGCTCTGTTGCCTGTGTCTATGTGCCTGTGGTTCTGTCAGTGTGATCATGTGATGTATCTGACCCCAGGAATGTGTCAATAAAGTTTCCCCTTCCTGGGACAATGAATTCACGGTGTTCTTATTTCAATTTCCAGGAGTGTATAACATCAAATATGGCGATGTGCCAGTTAATAAAATATACGTGCTTCCAGCCTCAGCTATTCTACAAGACCTACTTCTTCTTAATGAAACATAAGAGTGTCATAATTGTATTTTGTTTTATCAGCGGCATAGCGCTGCAGTTCTGTGCCATAGGCTTTATTTATTTGTCAGAGATTAATTATTTATTTAAGATTTCGCGTTTCCGAGGAAACTCACGCATGGCATGCAAATGTGCCTTTATATTGCCCCCTGAATTGCGAGGCGAAAGGACACACCTGCAGGCGAGCAATTCACCTAAAGGCACAAGAAAATCTAAGTTATCTACAACTATTTACATGACATACATTATACAGTATATTATATACAAAATTTGAATAACGCGCGTGCGCCGTAAAAGTTCTTATGTTGCCAAAATAGAGTGCGCGCATGCGCAGAAGCGTCTATGTGACTCCGGCACTGTCGTTATATCGTAAATTTATATCACGCGGCAGAGTATTACAGTTCATATTGTTCGTGTGCGCGCGCGTTTCTTAGTCGTTGAACAAAGAAAATATTCCACCAAGATTACATATGAAGAGTACATTCTATGACAGGTAACTTAATTTTAAAAGTACAATATTTTTTATAATACAATACAACTTTAGATTGTTGAATGTTCTTAGTTACATAGTATTGCATTGAAATGCTTCAAAGAAAAATGTCTTTTTGTTTCAAGTGCGTAGACCTATACACATCGTGTCGTTATTACAGTTTATAATCATCTGCTGCACAGTAATGTTTCACAAGTTAGTGTCGTCATGGTAAAGTATTTTTTTTTTTTTTACGGTAACATCTCTGTATAACAACGTAATTGATACATAAGCATGTCCATTTCCTATTTCCATTATAGTCGTTGTGATGCAGTTCGTTGTGACAAAAAGCATTGTTTATTACAGATCGGACGTGACCCGTCGAGTAATTGGTCCATATGCAATTCAAAAAATGGTTCAAATGGCTCTGAGCACTATGGGACTCAACTGCTGTGGTCATAAGTCCCGTAGAACTTAGAACTACTTAAACCTAACTAACCTAAGGACAGCACACAACACCCAGCCATCACGAGGCAGAGAAAATCCCTGACCCCGCCGGGAATCGAACCCGGGAACCCGGGCGTGGGATGCGAGAACGCTACCGCACGACCACGAGATGCGGGCCCATATGCAGTTCGTTGTCGATATTCTGTGGAAGCTTGGTTGCAGAACCTCGGACAGCACATAGCTAGCATCGATCCTTGAATAGACCAGGTAAGTGTATCCGTCACATTTCGAGAACATTCCATTCCCTGAAGTTCCAACCAAAAATCTTCCACTCGTTGTGTTGTTGTCTGGACAGGCACGTTGTGACCATTTAATCCAGTTAACATCTTGAAGTTAGGTACTGTAGTAATGTCACTAGACGATGCACCAATTATGCACTTCACATTTTCAGTTTTTGTTTTAAAATATAGCTCACCTAAATGTTCGTAGTTACTTATCAAAGAAATCGTTCATCGCGTTTACAAAGGTACGATGGATGATGAATGTCATTAACTGTTTCTTTCACATAGGTTTCTGCGTAGTTGCAGACTTAGTAATGTACGTTAATGTCCGTGAACAGTGGTGCACTATGCAATTTTTTTAAAAAAGTTTTTCACATTTTGGCACTCGTTATCGTTCAAATTTTCACATAGTAACAGTTACATTATACATCATTTTTTTAAAAATCATAAGTAATCATACATATACACGACACATATTTTCTTAGCATAAACATAATACACTTACACATAAACATGTTTACATCATCATTACATAGCTATAAATTATTACATTATGTCACATTTGATTACATGAATTGCAGATATTTACTTTCTCTTTAACGGTTTTGCTGGGATTTTATCGATGTTTTTTGTGATGTCATCTGAAATTAAGATAGGTTAGACACAACATTCATTACATCAGTAGGCAAGACCAGGCGTTTTCACTACTCAATAAATATTCAAAATAATAAGAGACGGAAAACTGTTAGATTCCTCGCGTTTTGTGCTTGTGTGTATAGTGTCTGTGTGGCCTTGGCTACTTGTAGAGGCTTTTCTTGCTGAGAGATGTGCGTCTAATCTATTTCTCGATGTAAAAGGTCCCTTCACAGATGACGTCTGCCGGTTCGTCAGGTGTCATACCAAGTCAGTGGTACCTACAGTCACAAATGTTCCGTGAAAAATTAATATATCATTCACTGCTACGTAATCATAAATTTTACCTTAATATTCAGCCTTCTTGATAGTGCCGCGGCGTTGAAAGAAAAGTTCTTCTGTCTTCAACTGCGTCACTGGTACAGCTGAAATGAAAATTCCTATACTACTTGTTATCTTTGTTGTAGCAAATAGAGTTTTGCGAGTTGCTTAGCAATGTTTTGATGGATATGACTTTGACATTATTTAGCATGAAATACTCTAAGATCTCGGTGTGCGTATAGCCCAATAATTTTGTTGGTTCTAGGATGTTGTAACAGATACGCACCAGGATGCGGTATGTTAACAATAATATAAGGTCCTTCATATAGCAGAATTTTTGTTTTCGTTTTATTACTTTTGTGTGATGTTTGTTTCGTATCTGTGCGTTATGTGTCAGTGTAGTCAATACGTCTCTTATTTTCTGTTCAGGTGTGATTTCCTTGTCTGACAACTTAGGTAATGGTTCAATGATTTTCCAGTCTAACATTTGTTTTAGTTCTTGCCAAACAGCAGGTCGTTGAGATAACGGTACGTTATATGTCTTGTGGTAGAAGATCTTGTGAGGCTTAACTTCAATTTTGTACACATACGTGTTGATAACACCTAATCGTTTGGTAAAAACTTGTAAATATTTGGATAACACTTCCTGTAGTTTTACACGTTCATGTACACTGAGAGCAGTAGCTTCATTTATCTTATGATCAAGCAATGTTTTCAAGTCCATTAGCTCTGTGTCAGATGAGTGTGTGTGTGTGTGTGTGTGTGTGTGTGTGTGTGTGTTTGTGTCTTGAATGTCATTGTCAAGTACTAACTGAACCTTGTACCCTGTACAGTGTTTGTCATGCTTTAGAGTTCTCCTGTCCAAATCAATAATAATTACACTGCCTTTATCATTTAAAATACATTACCTTTGGAGAAGTCTATAATGCAGTTCTTCTCGCTCATAATAAATAATCCCAATATGCCTTTTGTCACAAGGTTTTGTACAACCAGGAATGGCCATTGTACGGTTCCATTACCTATTTTAATGTTTACAAAAACTTGCTTCTTAACCCTACATGACTTATTGCCTAGAGCAGTAGTTATTTTACAGTTTTGGGCGCGAAACTCAGGCACAGGCTCCAATTCACACATCTTTTTATGGAAATTAAAAGACAAAACGCTCACAGCTGCACCTGTATCTAAGATAATAGTAGTTGGAATCCCACCTACTACACCAGTAGTAGATGCTAAAACAATTTCATTTGTGTTTGAACGACATTGTGTACTGTCTTGCAAAAGTTCATCTGATATATTGTCATTGTGGTTGTATCATATAAATGAAACATGTAGTTTTTGTTTAGAATTATTAGACATATCAAGATTTTGTTGTTCAATGGTGGTGTCAAATAACTGATTAACACTGAAGTCGCCCCCCAAGAATTCTTCAGCCACGACCTGGGGCATAGAAGTGACTGTTTCTAGTTTGTTGGATTAGCATTTGTATTAGGTACTGACACAGATTGAGGCTGTGTATCCGGTGTCACTTCTATTATATTCACATTTGGATATTGCCTGTTGTGATCTCCAAACTTTTGCGGTTGTTGTTGCAGTTGCGAATTATGACTTACCTGTCGGTCGTAAGGTATGCTCCAATTTTGTTCTGTTGGCTGCTGTGGTATAGCAGTGTTCGAATGAAAGTATTGATCGCTACGAGTCCAGCCTTGATGCTGTCTTGGCTCGTAGTTATTATTATTTTTATTTCTGTTTGTGTTTTTGTTGCTATCCGTTGTTACCGTTGTTGTTGTTGTTGTTACCGCGGTGCCTTTTGTATGGATTGCCGCATGAAGTGTTATTACTGTTGTAACTGTTGCTTGTATTGGAATACGCGTGTTGATTTTGATTTGCGTATTGAGACGGCATGTGAGTTTGCGGTTTTTGCTGTACCGCATATCGAAATGTCGACGCGCCAGAATTGAGTTGGCAAGCCTGCATGTTTTGCATACCACTAATATAAACATTGTGGCTGCTGTTTTGCCGTGCGAAGCGCTGATCTCCTAGTAACATGTCAACCGAATCTAAAGCTGTTAAATCACTCGCTGAGTTGCAGTCGAGGGTTGAGCATCGCTCCTCTCACTCGCGTACTGTCAGCCATAGGCCCCCGCTTGCACGGGAGTAAAAACAGGAGTGATCACCGGCTCTGTTTTTATTAAAACATTGACGGGCACTTGCGCCGAGGTCTTAGCACGGACGGCACTTGGAGAAAATTTTGCACGGCGTCGCCTGGCAGAGTTGTCGTGTCATCTCGTCGTTGTGGTATGCCGAGCTTGGGTGGCGCCTTGGGGTCGCGGCTGTCTCTTTCCGCCGACGACACGAGGCGCGTTTTCGTGTTGCCGCGGGCCGCGCGGCCGGCCGTCTCGAGCACTTCAGCTGCCGCAGAGTCAGTCTCTGCCCCTCCCAAGAACAGGGAAAAAGTAGGCCAGGACCTGGAAGCGGGCCGCGGAACCACAGAAAGGTTTTCCGCCGACCCCGTCCAGAATTCCGCGTCTGCCATCGTGATATTAGGGTCAGCAATGCAACCGGAAAACCCAACGGTGCCAACAAAAGTTGCAACTGACAATAACCTGGCAGCAAGCCCCCTTTCCGCTACCGACATGGCAAAAACACACGGTACACAAACAAACAAATACATCGTCAGTATTTGCGATCCCGCCCCTCCCTCCCCTCTCCTCAGCCCTCTCCTGCTTGCCAACGGCCGTGACCGCCTTGCTGAACATATCTTCAACCTAGGTGGCAAGCAGAAGTCCAGTCAACCGACTAAAATCCTTCCCAAACCCGCAACTGCCACCCAACCCCCTACCCGATCCCAGTTCCTCAAATCCCCCCCCCCCCCACTCAAGTCCACCACATCCAAGCAACGGCGTGTAAGGAAAGACAAGAAGGAGAAGCACTCCAAGGGGAAAAAGCACTCCACCACCTCCACCCCAACCACTTCCACACCCTCTGAGGAGCCAGCGCCCCCGACAGCACCTGTCGTCGCACTGGGAGGGGACCAGGAAACACCGGCACTGGAAGGGAACCGCGTAACCGGGCAGGATTCGGATGGTTTCGTGCTGGCGAAGAAAACGTTTCGCCAGCCGAGGCTTCCGCCAGCCAGGGGAGTGGAACCCACCCCGAACAGATTTCAGGCGGTTGCTGATGAGCCAGAGACAACAGAAAACACAACACAAACACAGAACCAAGTCGCCCACCACCTCCCCCCGATTGTCGCAGAGTTTCCTCAAAACTACGAGGAGCTCTTCGAGCTACTCAAGACAGAAATCGGGGGAGGCAGTTTCCAGGCAAAACCCGCCGGTGGAGACAAAATAAAAGTCACAGTACACACTCGAACACTACAACACAGTCAAATCACTATTCAACACAAAAAACATACCTCACTACACGTTCCCCACAACTAAGACAAGGAACAGGAACATAGTTATAAGAGACCTCCCAAGGCGTGTGTCCCCCCAGGCAGTCAAAACAGATTTGACTGCCCAGGGGTACGTCGTCAAGGCGGTCCAACAGATGGCCAACATCAACAGTAAGTGGCCACTATACCAGGTCACACTCCCGGACATCCCTCAGAACAAAAGGGAGATAAGAATGGTTTTGGCTGTGCCTGTCACCACTGAACCGCTGCGCCGTAAGAACAAGACGGTGCAGTGCTTCAGGTGTCAGGGCCTTAACCACATCGCCGCCTACTGCACCATGCCAGTAAGGTGCAGGAAGTGCGCCGAGGCCCACGACACTAGGACATGTACACTTCTACACACGGACCCACAAATAAGGTACGCGCTGTGTGGCAAAAACCACACGGCGGGTTACCAGGGTTGTGAGGTCCACAAACGACACACACAACAGGCAAAGGGTGCAAAGGCCGCCCCCCACACACACAAACAAAACATCATAAACCTACCAAGACACACAAGAAAACAAACCATGACAACACACACGGACAAGGCCTGGGTAAAACCAAGGCCGGACACACCAAGGGCTACTTATGCGGAAGTGGTTTCTCCTCCGAGGAACCATAAAAGCGTGGCCCAATCATCACAACACCAGACACTATCATGAGAACAACACCGGGAAACACACAGCAACAACGACCAGGTCCACCATGACGGAGGAAGCTCCAGGGAACCCCCCACACACTCCCCCCCCCCCCCATGGATCAGTTGTTAGGCGTAATGGTGCAGACCATGAACCTCGTCATGGAAATGATGAAGGAATTCAGGGAAGCCCAGAAGCAGAACACACAGATCCTCGTCGCCCTTCAGGCAACAGTCCAGCAGTCGCTCCCCTCTGCGACTTCCTCAGTAGTATCAAAACCCCATCATGAATAGACAACCGAATATTCAAGGCCTGACAATGTGCGTCTTTAACGCAGACGGCATTGTTAATCAAGAGGTCGAGTTCAGAGAACTCATGAAGGAGTTCCCCATCGACATATGCATGATGGGGGAAACCCACCTGAAACCGGGAATAAAAGCGACAGTTCCCAACTACGTTAGCTACCGTAAAGACAGGCCAACCCAAGGCGGAGGAGTGGCCATATATGTAAAAAGAGGGATCCCCCACCACCAGGTATTCTTACCAGCTACCAACAAAATCGAAGCAGTGGCGGTGGAAGTAACCACTGCCACTGGACCCCTAACAATTGTTGCAGTCTACCGACCCCCACATGAGCAGATAGATGAGGGAGACATAGCTGCTCTAGGGCAAATTGAAGGCAAACTCATAATAGGGGGCGACTTCAATGCCAAACATCCTGATTGGAATTCTAGAGTAATCTCCAGAGCAGGCGCCAAACTGCAACAACTAGCGCGCACCCACCACTTCGAAACATGGGGTCCAGTCGAGCCCACACATTTTCCAAAAAATGGAGGCAGGCCCGACGTGATAGATATAGCTCTCACTAGGAGGATCGCAGGGTTTGTGGCTGCAAGGCCAATCAACAGAATGTCCTCCGACCACAACCCAGTGATTCTGGAGGTCGATGTGGGAGAATGGGTAGAACTCCCACGGTACCAGACGTCGTACAAACGTACAGACTGGGAGCGATACCAAGAAACTGTCGCCTCTGATATCGCTCGCGCTCCGCCACCTACTGCCGAAACAGTAGAACAAGCGCTACAAAACCTAACAGGCACCATCTTGCAGGCAGCGGAAGAAGCCACCCCTCCACAAAGGGATGGCCCACCGCCGCAAATACAGCTCCCGGAACACTTGCTAGCTCAAATTCGACATAAGAACAGAGTGGCAAAAGAGTGGAAGATCACCAGAAATCAGGCCACCAGGAGGCTGCTCAATCGTCTACAGAGAGAACTGAAGGTAGCGCTCAATGAGCACAGAAACCAGCAATGGCAAAACCGCCTCACAGCTCTCAAAGTAGACGATCATACACTATGGCAAGCGACAAAACGGTTTACAAAACGACGCGCTAGGATGCCGCCACTGCACGGCGAGCGGGGACTGGTCTACAGCCATGCTGGAAAGGCCAACGCCCTCGCCGACTCCTTAGAGAAACAGTTCCAAGCGGCAGAACCCCGGGATGAAGAGCATGAAGAGGTAGTCAGTCGTCAACTGACTGTCTTTCTCAATGCCGAGGAGGACCCAGAGGACGAACCTATACTTTTTGCCCCCGAGGACGTGGCAAGAGTAATCAGGTCCCTCCCTACAAAAAAGGCACCAGGGCACGACAGTGTCACTAATCAGTTAGTCAAAAATCTCCCACCCACAGCAATCACACACCTCGCGAACGTCCTCAACGAGATTACTCGATCCCGTGTTTTCCCAGCTTGCTGGAAACATGCGGAAGTGGTCGCGATACACAAACCAGGGAAAGATCCTTTATTCCCGCAGCACTACAGGCCGATTAGCCTCTTGCCAACTCTCAGCAAGATCTATGAGCGCCTCCTGCTAAGACCCATACAAGAACATATTACCAGAGAGCAAATTCTGCCGGATTTCCAATTTGGCTTCCAACAGAACCACTCTGCCCCACAACAGGTCATGAGAATGGTTGAAGCAGCCACAGAGGGCTTCAACCACAGAGGCTACTGCGGGATAGTGCTACTAGACGTAGCCAAAGCCTTTGATTCAGTATGGCATAGAGGGCTACTCTACAAGTTGTACACACAAGGGTTTCCCGGGAGCATAGTTCAGCTGATCAAGAGCTATCTAACGAATAGGACTTTCTCCGTCAAAGTAGAAACTGCCACCTCCACCAGCAGGCGTATTCGTGCTGGGGTGCCACAGGGATCGGTCCTGGGGACCATACTGTACAGTTTGTACACTGCGGACACTCCAACGGCCCCCCTGGTGCACACCGCACAGTACGCTGACGAAACAGCCTTCTACACGAGAAACGCGAACAAGGACCTGGTCATCCTGAAAGGTCTCTGTTGGATTCCTTTCATGTTTAATTTCTCAAATTTGTTGTCTTTTATGGAATAAATTCCTCTTCTAAATTTACTGTGGCGTTTCTGACTATCTGGGAGGAGACTGAGTAGTGGAACGTGTTACTTTTACACGTAAACAAGAACGATCTGTCACACTACTACACTTTAAAACACAGTATATATGTAATTCATGTCACACAGTCTCATACGGAACCTACATCCGCTTTCTGTTATATACTGTATATGATAAGATACTGTCATCCCCCTTCCCTCCTGTGTGAGAGGATGAATGATCAAATGTGTTTGTAGTTGCATGCTTGAGGGTAGCAGACAAGGCTGTCTGCTAGAGAACAGTAGGACCAACGTCGGAACAGGTAACTACGGTTCCTAAAAGCAGAGAGGTTTCTATTCTTAGTATGGTCCGGTCCGTCCGTTGTCAGGTTGGTATAGGAAGCTGCCCCTCTGGCCCCTTCCGTTGGTCTTTGTGAGCGACTCTCAGGAAGCACGCTGGGTGGTAGGCAGTTGCAGTCTGGGAGTAGGCAGTGGCAGTCTGGTAGTAGCAGAGTTGCAGTCTGGCGGTAGGCAGTTGCAGTCTGGCGGTGGCGAGCGTCTGAAATGGTAAGATCTCCGGCTAAGTGCGTGTCTGCTAAGTCCATAGGACAATGGATTTCTTAACTTCAGCCTAACTGAGAATTTAATCACTTTGATTTCGGGTTAGCTCTAAAATATCTAAGGTTACCTTAAATTGCAGCGTAGTGTAATTCTCGTATCAAGTTCAGATTATTTTGCGGTAGTTGCTTTGTCATTACTTTGTGAGTAAAGTGGAACCATGTGTTGGTCAGTAACTCTAACTAAGATCAATCTTAAATGCGAATGCTTGTGTGATTATAACGTCTCGTCTTAACAATATTTTCAATATAGCAACTTTTCTTTATGTTCAACCCACGTGGGGTGTACTTTGCGAGACCAGTACCACGTGCTTATATAACTGTTTGACCCATCAGGTTAATAGTAAGACGTTAGTAACCAGTTCAAGGTTTTTCTTTTGTCAATTGCTTTTCGATCGAATTTATTTTATTATCAAAATTACTGTGGAGTTATACGCTTTCTGTAAACCAAGTTGACCACGTGACGCATGTGGTGGAATCATCAAAGTAGCCCTCAGCTATTCTTCTTGGGAAGATTTCACAAAGAGTTAATATTAATTTAGTATACCAGTGTGTGGTAATTACATGACGGACAGGATTGTGCTACGAACGTAATTTCTTTGACTGAAAATTTGAATCTGTTGGTTGTGGTTAACTTTCTCTTGCATGTGTTTCAATGTTCTTTGTGTGTTGTTTTATGAATGCAGTGTTGTATCCAGTCTCCCAATCTTGGCTCCATATTTTATGTGTTCCGTAAGATTCCAATCTCACATTTTCACAATCGTAAATAAGGCACCAGCTCAGTATAACTCACGTATAATATGCTGAAATTTCAATGATCAATCTTAAAATAAATTTGCAAATATAAACTGATTTCCTTCTTTTTATTTAAATTCTCCTTTTTTATATATAGATATATTACCGGTTGTTGTATGACTGTAAAAGATTATAATCAATGTTAGTCTGTTTGGGAATTTGGTAAACCTAGACTAGATACCCATTCGTGAAACTGTTGCTTAGTAATGCAAGATTAACTTCCCCAGACAGCTCACAGCTTTCAACCCGCTTTCATTGTATATTAGCAACGTTAGCCAGCATACCAAATTCATGTAGCAACATTACACATGGCGACCCTGTTCTGTGATTCCGCTAGACTCTGGAATCTCTGATACGTTAGATTGCGAGCGTTGTATAATCTTAATTTTTTTTCCCTACAGCGCTCAAACAACTTCTGCGTTGTTTCTGAGCAGACTTTCAAAAGATTCACGGCGTTGTTGATCGGCGTTGCGTTGTTTGTCTTGTTTTGTTTTCTATATTTGTGTGTTTTCTATATTTGTGTGTTTTATATGTGTGTGTGTGGTTTTTTTTCTCTCGCTTGTAAATTCCACTGTTTCAATCAAAGAGAAAAATTTGTTTCGCGTGTGAAAAAGTGCGTACTAGGTTGAGTATCTTTCGTGTGACTGTCGTAATTTTTGGGGGACACATTTATTGTGATTAGTGTGTTGCGTACTGGGTATAAATTGCACTAATGCAGACACGTAACCAAGCTAAAAGTAAGCGGTCCGACAACTTAAGCAACATGGACCTAGGGGATAATTTGATTTCCAATATTAACGCGTCGGGCGGTTCCGAAAATGCAATGGAGAATACTTCAGACGAAATGCAAAACAGCACGAACGGGCTCACATCAGAGCCAGAAATTAATTTGCCTCCAACTAACCAAATTGATTTGGCAGAACTCATGAAAGCTTTATTGCAACAAAATAAAGAAAACGCAGAGAAATTAGAAAAATCGTTCCGAGAACAAAAAGAATCATCAGAAAAATCGTTCCGAGAACAAAAAGAATCATCCGAAAAATCGATCCGCGAGCTAGGCGAACAAATGACGCATAAATCAGAAAAATCGATCCGAGAGCTAGGCGAACAAATAGACAAAAAACTAATCCAGCAGACAAATAAAGTCGACAAGTCGATGCAGAGAGTGTCCGATGATATCTCACAAAGAATAAACAATCTGGCAAGTGAAATAAAAAGTGATATTATGAAAGAATTAGGCCGTACATTTGAACAAATCGATGACCGTCTGCAAGCCCTAGAACAGAGCAAGCGGAGTGGCGAGGCCGAGTCTAAAGAAAGCGAAGAACGGCTACTTAGGAATTTCCAAGAGCTGAAGGAAGAATGCCAAAGGGAACACCAGCAGGTACTCTCGAGGGTCCAAGAGGCGGAAACGCATTGTCCCACGTCCGTTAGCAACACAATAGCGGACAACAGTTTAGCGATCCACGCGTTGGAACAGCAGGTTGAACAATTGAAGCAGACTGGGGCGGAGGACAAGAGACAAATAGATGATAAGATTGCGGCATTAGCGGACATTGTAGGCACGATGAAGCTGACGGAAAGCGAGAACAATACTACACCGGTAGCGGCCGCAGAGACCGAAGAAGTGCGTTCGCTTCTTAAATTTCAGAAGGGACAATTCGAAGTGAACAGGCAACACAGAGCTGTAACAGGCGAATTACAAGAACGCGTGGCGCATCTGGAAAACCGCATGGCGTGTGATTCCGAACTCGCCAATAGCACTAAAAATAGCCGTACGAACAGTGCAGAGAGGGACTCCGGCCACGAGGGAGATTTTGACGACAGGGAAGAATGTAATTTGAGGGGCAGACATGAGACAAATAGAAACATACAAGGGCCTCGCCAGGAGGAAATGCGGGGATTTGATTTCAAACATTTCCTTACGGTAAGAAAGTTTGAGATATTCCGAAATTCTCAAAAAGGCATACATCCACGAGCATGGCTCGAGCAATTTGAGTTCTGTCTTCCTCCCGACTGGGCAAGTTCACATAAGATAGAATATATGTGTGGCTATTTGGAAGGCGAACCGGCGAGTCGCATGAGGTCGGCAGCGCGTCACTGCAACTCCACTCGGGAGTTTCGACAAGCCTTTCTCTCCGCCTATTGGTCGGAAGCGGCACAAGATAGGGTCAAACATGGCATAATTATGCTGCCAAATTTGAACCAGTCTGGTTTCGGCAGCCCTGCACGCCTATTCGACCACATGCTGCAGGCAAATCAATTTTTATACGACCCATACGGGCCTGCGGAACTAATTAGGATATGCATCACCAAATTGCCGATGCACTTGCGCCACGTCATTCTTGCGGGACGATGCAAAGAGGACGTGGAAACGTTTAAGACACTTCTCCAAGAGTTGGAATACAATACAGCAGAATGCCCGCCTAATCAGGCACAAAGTTATTACGGGGCACAGCAGCGCGATCGCAGTCGTGGCCGTCGTACTAATCAACGGCGTGACTGGTCGTCGCGACGCGAACGGAACAATAATCGGGACAGGCCGTATAGAAACTGGGGTGACAGTCGCGAACACAGGTGGAACAACAGAAATGATCGAGGACGTGGACAGAATCGTGAACGCTACAGGTACGGCAACCAGAATCGGTACTACGATGAATACGGTGGAAATAGGACTGTAGGCGGAGCACCACGTGATGTTGAAATTCGGCCGGCCAACCCTAGACATAATCCGGCAAATGGGAATGAACGAAACCGGCAATGACAAATGATCAGCCTAGAAGGCGCCAAATCGGAACAAATGAGCGACACGGCAAATGAGTATATAGGATTTATAGAGAGGAGAATGAATTGATTAGTTTAAATTTGTGACATGCATTTTGAATAATATGTTGGTAAAAAATTAATCAAAAAGATGTTTTTATGTGATTGATTGAAGTGATGTTTTAATTTGTTTTCTTTCCTTGTGCAATTAGGATTTAGTTTGATTCAAATGTGAACATAAAAGGTTTCCTTGTGAACGAGTAAAATGCTGTTCATGTTTTTTTTTTTAGTGTAAATTGAATGGAGTCGCTCCTGAGAGAAGCAAGATCGTTGCTGAATTAATGCAAACTCAGGGGAATATCCGATCTGTGGGTATTATGGGTCTGGCAAACCCAGGTCCCCAGCTGTTAGTAGCCGTGTTTCCGATTTTCTGTTTTCAGTGCTACTATCTTTCTATTACTATTCTATATCTGTCAGTACAAATGAGGATCTCTTACTATAGTATGCATGCTGTATGAATATTTTAAGATAGGAGAACTCTGAGAAAGGAATGAGTAAATCTGGAATCTTGAAAACAGGATGCGATAATACGATTGTTTAACCATTGGCTTCCCAATATGCGATGATATGTTAATATTGATGATATATGTCTCTTTTTTGTTCTTTATAGCTGAGTACGTAAAGTGCTGTCTGTGGATTTCGTAAGTATATTGATTCCCTTCAAGGTGAAAGAAGAATTGTGGTTTGTGTAATTTACGTGGCTCTGAAATGTTATTGTGGTAGTCAAATACGAGCAGTTTTTCAGCAAATGGAGAATGGAACAGAAATATGGATCCTTTTTGTAGTCTTGATTGATGTTGAGCCAAAGCCTGGAAAACTTATTCTGCGTTAATACTTGTCCCAGAAAAGCGACGTTTATGTGTTTTGCTGATGCTGTGAGCATTACAGCCTACTGTTTTCGCTGGTGCGGGATGCACTGCAGCCTATATGATTTGTACCGAGGAAATTTCCCTCTTGAAGGTAGAGGATGATTAAATAATTTTGATTATGGGAACGAAGGAAAGCTTGGTTTAAGGTAATAAGGATGAAGCAAAACATTTGTCATTTAAACTACAGGAGGATTCGAATCTTTTGTGTCTGTTGTAAGTTCAATATGTTAAGATGATACTGTTTTACAGAATAGAGGTGACCACAATTTTGCCATTCATGAGAAATGAATCCAGAATAACCACCACAGGCGAAATAACTGATTTGGAAGCGAAAGGTAACTTAAAGAAGGAACGAAATCGCAGCAAAATGGGTAAGGAAATGTAGTATAACTTGTATAGTGCAGACATTTTAACCTTCTCAGAGCCATCTGTGTGATTAATTCTTGTGATAACGTAATTTTAGATGAAATTTTCTTACTGTTTTATGTGTGAATATATGAGTATGATAAATGTATAATTGCGAGTCTATTTTCAGGTGTGTGTACTGGTATAAATGTTTTGGTGTGCAAATAACCATTGTTCTTTTTAATGTGTATGTTTAAGGAAAGTCTCCATATTCATTATATGACAAGACGTATGCCGCGAGCGTCAAGAAGAGGGCGAATTAGAACATTGCTGTAGTGGTATATACACGGTGTTGAAATAGAATTGGAGTAGCTTGTGGGCTTAACTAGGAGTGGATAGAAGTAGAATTATGAGTAATGCATGTTTATGGGTAGTTAGTTTGTAGAATAGACAACAGGTGTGCATGTGTGTGTGTAAATAACATGTGAACCCTATGCTGTCCTGACCTATACTTGCACAAGGGATAATCCTATTCATTTTAGTGAATTAATAAGTTGCACTTGATTTATTAAAACGTAAGTGAACCACATTAGTGATGTGGATTTAAATATTATATTGTCAGTTCATTTAATTTTAATTTTTTTACATTGTCAAGTCATTTCACTTTTATTTTTTTTTACATGGTCAAGTCATTTAAATTTTATTTTATATTGTCGATTCATCTAATTATTTCTATAAAAAAATTAATTAAGTTTCACTTTGTTCTTAAAAATTGTGAAAGACAATACTAAGTGGTATTATGTATGACATTGTGTAATCACATAAGAATGATGAAAAATTTCTGTGAATGCAGTTGAGAACGTGAAAGCGAACCGGCAAAACTCTTAAGAGACAGCGGGAGCAGCCGGACTAGTTGTAAACTGGCGGGTTTCCCAGCAGGACACGCTGTCAGCCAGGCCACTTCGGGAGCGCGGCCGACAACAAAAGAAGGGCCGCCGCAAACACTTTCCCTTGTACCTGGAGCTAATGGGCGGCCGCCCCGCGGACCTTCCGGAAGGCATTGACCTGAGATGGGCGAGCGGTCCACCGCGCGGAAATCCATCTGCTGGCAACACACCACACGCACGCGACCGTGATGAGACGGCTGCGGTGAAACAAAACAAGGGGCGTGGAGCCTTTTGACAGGTACTGTCCAGAGAAACTGGCAGACTTCAACATTTCCTGACGGATGCCTACTGTCAAGCGACAGTAAATCATGGTTCGATGTTCTCTGGTCGCTAAGGGTGACACAAAGAAGAGCCATTAAGTGTCGTCCTTGCCCAAGAATATCAGCCTGGCGTGTCAATCGAGGATACCGCACGAATTTGACAACACAAACATGTAACCAAATCGAGATGTACATGACACAGACCACCAAGAGAAACTTCATGAGAGGGCAGAGACGGCGGGATTGCACGCAACAGATGGACAAAAATCCCTACTGACAGCTGCGGCGACGAACCCCCTCCCCCTCCCCTTATATTGTGCCTCGGAACAGTGGAACTAGTGAGTGTATCAGTGAACAGTGATTATACGGTTCTTAGTTCAATGCATATACGTGTGATTCTGTCACAGAAACTTTGACTTGTGTGTTTTGCAGGGACTCGATTTATTGGTGTTTATTAAACTCTGACTCTTGTATTTTGCAGGTGTTCTATATTTTTTTTTAAACTTTGACTCTTGTATTTTGCAGGTGTTCTATATTTTTTTTAAACTTTGACTCTTGTATTTTGCAGGTGTTTTATTTATTGGTGTTTTGTTTTAGATGTTGACTATTGTACTGTTTTATTGATCAATGTTTGTTCTTGTGTTATGTATTAGATTTGTGATATTTTGTTTCGTAAATTCATTCAAGTGGCATTGCTTCGTTTATCAGTCAGATTGCTATTCATTCTCATTGGGCTGTGATCGATTAGCCTTTGCATGGGGCATATTTATTCTGAGGAACCCCTTAAGGGTAACAATCACATAATTATTGTAGCTTCAGTATAATGACACAGTGCTCATTGTTTGCTAACTAACTGAAATATTGTAGAGTGATTAAATTAGTGCCACATAGTTATTTTAATTCGACAAATTATTAGTTCTGTAAGATATAGAATTTTTTTGCGATAACCACTTTGTAAAACATGTTTTTTTTTCTTATCAATTTTTTTTGCTTTTGCGAATTGTGCATTGTAATGTTCTGCTTTATAATACTGATGTTATTTCATGTTCTTTTTCAATTGCTGTGGCACCTTTGCTATTTTCATAACTTTTGCTTGTTAATAAACAGTCATAAAATTGCCTGTGATCAGTTGGCTCTTGCAATGAGCAAATACTGGTGAACTCCATAAGGGAACAACCAGAAATTGTTTTCATATTAATGACGCAGGAATCATTGTTTTTACTTGCTGACCGATTTAGGTCTACACGATCTTTTAAATAGGTGTCACAGATTGTGTGGTTTTTTTTTTTTCTCTTTGAAATTGGTAGATTGTAAAGATGTTTGAAATTATTGTGTTTTAGCAAGTAGCTGGTGACCTTTTGCCTTTTCTTTACACTTTTGGTTTAAGTAGGGTGTGAGAAGCCTGCTTGGGAATGTCCTAGCATGGCCAGAAAATTCCCTGCACAGTCTTTTCCCGGAGCGTTGGGGTTATGAAAGGTCTCTGTTGGATTCCTTTCATGTTTAATTTCTCAAATTTGTTGTCTTTTATGGAATAAATTCCTCTTCTAAATTTACTGTGGCGTTTCTGAGTATCTGGGAGGAGACTGAGTAGTGGAACGTGTTACTTTTACACGTAAACAAGAACGATCTGTCACACTACTACACTTTAAAACACAGTATATATGTAATTCATGTCACACAGTCTCATACGGAACCTACATCCGCTTTCTGTTATATACTGTATATGATAAGATACTGTCATCCCCCTTCCCTTCTGTGTGAGAGGATGAATGATCAAATGTGTTTGTAGTTGCATGCTTGAGGGTAGCAGACAAGGCTGTCTGCTAGAGAACAGTAGGACCAACGTCGGAACAGGTAGCTACGGTTCCTAAAAGCAGAGAGGTTTCTATTCTTAGTATGGTCCGGTCCGTCCGTTGTCAGGTTGGTATAGGAAGCTGCCCCTCTGGCCCCTTCCGTTGGTCTTTGTGAGCGACTCTCAGGAAGCACGCTGGGTGGTAGGCAGTTGCAGTCTGGGAGTAGGCAGTGGCAGTCTGGTAGTAGCAGAGTTGCAGTCTGGCGGTAGGCAGTTGCAGTCTGGCGGTGGCGAGCGTCTGAAATGGTAAGATCTCCGGCTAAGCGCGTGTCTGCTAAGTCCATAGGACAATGGATTTCTTAACTTCAGCCTAACTGAGAATTTAATCACTTTGATTTCGGGTTAGCTCTAAAATATCTAAGGTTACCTTAAATTGCAGCGTAGTGTAATTCTCGTGTCAAGTTCAGATTATTTTGCGGTAGTTGCTTTGTCATTACTTTGTGAGTAAAGTGGAACCACGTGTTGGTCAGTAACTCTAACTAAGATCAATCTTAAATGCGAATGCTTGTGTGATTATAACGTCTCGTCTTAACAATATTTTCAATATAGCAACTTTTCTTTATGTTCAACCCACGTGGGGTGTACTTTGCGAGACCAGTACCACGTGCTTATATAACTGTTTGACCCATCAGGTTAATAGTAAGACGTTAGTAACCAGTTCAAGGTTTTTCTTTTGTCAATTGCTTTTCGATCGAATTTATTTTATTATCAAAATTACTGTGGAGTTATACGCTTTCTGTAAACCAAGTTGACCACGTGAAGCATGTGGTGGAATCATCAAAGTAGCCCTCAGCTATTCTTCTTGGGAAGATTTCACAAAGAGTTAATATGAATTTAGTATACCAGTGTGTGGTAATTACATGATGGACAGGATTGTGCTACGAACGTAATTTCTTTGACTGAAAATTTGAATCTGTTGGTTGTGGTTAACTTTCTCTTGCATGTGTTTCAATGTTCTTTGTGTGTTGTTTTATGAATGCAGTGTTGTATCCAGTCTCCCAATCTTGGCTCCATATTTTATGTGTTCCGTAAGATTCCAATCTCACATTTTCACAATCGTAAATAAGGCACCAGCTCAGTATAACTCACGTATAATATGCTGAAATTTCAATGATCAATCTTAAAATAAATTTGCAAATATAAACTGATTTCTTTCTTTTTATTTAAATTCTCCTTTTTTATATATAGATATATTACCGGTTGTTGTATGACTGTAAAAGATTATAATCAATGTTAGTCTGTTTGGGAATTTGGTAAACCTAGACTAGATACCCATTCGTGAAACTGTTGCTTAGTAATGCAAGATTAACTTCCCCAGACAGCTCACAGCTTTCAACCCGCTTTCATTGTATATTAGCAACGTTAGCCAGCATACCAAATTCATGTAGCAACATTACAATCCGTAGGCTACAAAAGGTTTTAGATGACACAGAATTTGGGCCCGTCGCTGGCGCATCACCATCAACTCTGAGAAGACACAGGCAATGCTGATTACCCGCAGGCTCGGAAGGCGCGAACCTCCTCAACGTCCCCCCCTCCACCTTCACCTAAATGGAACCCAACTCCCCTGGCGCAGAACAGCCAAGTAGCTTGGTGTAACCTTGGACTCTCGACTTACGTGGAAGCCCCACATAGACGAGGTCCACAGGAAGGCCTGCGCCAGAATGTCCATCCTATATCCTATCCTGAACACAACCAGCTCCCTTCCCTGCCCAGTAGCAGCAAATGTGTACCAGGCCCTGATCCGGCCAGTAATGGAGTATGCGTGCCCTGTCTGGGGATACGCGGCAAAGCAACACCTGGACAAACTCTAGAGGCTGCAGAACCGCGCCCTCAGAAGGGTACTGCACCTACCTCTTGGATTCCCCACAGACGACTTGCACGCCGCAGCCGAAATCCCACTCCTGAGAGAGCGTTTCCAGGATCTGGCAAGGGCCTTTTCCAGATCCGGAAACGCACTCATCCACTCCCTAGGTCGGTATGATATGTCCCGCGATAAGCACAAGCGCCCTATGACGATCTTCGACGACTAAGTCGAAGAGAAATTCCCAACACCCAATCCATCATCCTGTTCCTTCCCATATAACACCTAACTTCTCGCCTACCTCAGGCAAGTACCAGACACAACAATCATCACAAATCACAGACACCAAAAACTATAGAAAAATCACACACACACGTTCACAGGGGAGTAAAAGCCGAAAGGCTACAGACTCCCCCTCACACTTCCCCAAAGAGGGGAAAGCAACAGATGAGAGCAGCAGAAAGCTGTTAAAAAATAATCTGGATCGTCATCCGGAATATGTAAAAGTTTTTCTTTAATGTTGAAAGGCAATTTGGCCTTCAACGCACGGAGTATATCACGTGTTGCGACTGGTTCGTCCAAAAAATGTCCCATGTTCAAGTATTTTTCAAAATATCTGCGTAAGTTACCATTTTTATTGTTAGAAGTTTCAGGTTCTAAAATTTGTCTTCTGAGTCGCTCCTGGACGGATTGCGACCAGAATTTGTTCAGAAAGGCAGGCTCAAACTCACTGTACGTGGTACATACGTCAGCTTGACTGTATGCCCAGACAGCTGCATCGCCTTGGATGTACCCGACAATATATGAAATCTTTTTCCAGTCACTCCAAGTGCGTGGAAATGCGTTACTAAAAGATTTAAGAAAAATCACCGGATGAATGGTTCGTTTTTCTGGGATAAAAGTCTGAAATTGCCTGTGTTTTATTAAGGCTTTCTTCTTCCTTTGCATTATGATATGGATTTGTTCCACTGTAATTACTGTAATGTTCAGATGGCGAGTAATTACGATAATGTTGCTGTGGTTTGCCATGATAATAGCTTGTGTTTGTGTTTGCACGTCGTGGTATGTGTAGATTAGATTAGATTAGATTAAATACTAGTTCCATGGATCATGAATACGATATTTCGTAATGATGTGGAACGAGTCGGGTTTCTGAACTGTACATTTTGACTGATATTTTCGTTACATTCAGACTGTGGTTGATCGGTGAATTGTGTCATTGGTGCAGTGACAGATTGTACTGCGTCACTAATCAGCTGTTTGTTATTAGTGATGTATTCCGCTACGGAGTCGTGCACAATTGTTGGTAAATTTTTACGTATGCATCTATCAAAATGTTTGTCTTTGTTCTTTAACCAATCATGAAATTCTTTATTAATATTTTGAAAATGAGCTGTGGCATCAGATTGTAAGATGTCAGTCAGGTGTTGTTCAACATCGTCAAATTTATTCTGCACGTCAGTAATTCGTTTTTAAAGGTTGTCGTGTATTGAAGGATATGTTTGAATTTGTTCAGTAAGAGCTTCACACGTGACATTAAGGTTTTTTACTTGTGTCTGTAAAAGTGCTACGTCATTTGTAGTCCTTTCTTGTATCGTATTAAGCTTGGAAAATTTCGTTCTGAGTTCAGTCATCTGTTTAGTCAGTGTGGCGTCTATAAGTTCCACACGTTTACATAAAGTGTCATATCCTGTCTTGATTGCTATGAGATCAGATTTAATTCCGTCATTTTGAGGCTTTAACTGTTCATTTTGTGTCTTTAACTGTTCATTTTGTGTCTTTAAGGTTGCCATATTTTCTGCGTTTTGTTTCATTAGCATTTGTAACATGTTGGCAATGTTTGCTGTTTGCGAGGTATCTGCCCCCGCCGCGTCATTAGACGTGACGTCATGTATTAACATGGGCTCTGACTGAGACTTTGAAATTTTTGTGGTGGACGGCCTATTGTCAAAATTTCCGTTAACACTTGCGTCAATATTTGATGAATCGTCACTACCGGTTGCTGTCGTAAAGTCATTTTCTAACATTTGTCTCTCGTCCGAGTCGGATTGCGTCTGAATAGTATGTCTTTGCTGTTCCAACTTTGCGTATTATTTTCTAGTTATGACCATGCTTCAAGAAAATAAAGTTTGACACTGGTTTTAAAATAAAATGCAGTTGAACATGAATCGCTCGTAGCAACAATGGCTGTTAGTTAATTTAAAAATGTAAACTGAATATCGGATTATTCTTCATGGCTGCTGGCCATGTTACAACGTATCGTACAGAAGTCGGCCATATTGTACACTCGTGTATAGGTATTGTTGCAGAAGTTATTGTTTAACGAAAAGCACTGAGAATGAAATTTATCACTGAAAACTGCTACGCGCGAAAGAAACTCTACAGAATCTACTGAAGAGCTAATACACTGAATTATGCGTCTGGTCAAGCCTGCCAATGCAAAGATGCTGCGTCTTACCTTATTTTGCTGGAAGCTTCGTTGCGTCTTCCCGCAAAATTTTAGAATTGGAAAATATCTTCAGATTTTTGTTATTTCTCATATATTCAAGTCCAGATCCAGAAAGTTGATTTTTCACATGAAACAAAGAGAACAATGTAAGAAATGACAAAATAACAAGTCCGACACGCAGTCGCCAATATAAAATAAATAAATAAAATAAAATAAATATTAATTATTAATTATGTATTATAGTGATTTGTTGTAATTAATATTTGCTTATCTGGAACGTGGACGTTTAATTATTTGGTATCAGACGCTTGACAATGGCTTTTTCGTAAATGCAATGTTATTCGTAGTTGACCGTGAAATAAGACTCAAATAATCGGACTTCGTATGTAAGTCGTTTCCAAAGACTGCTGCGGTAGGTGCGGACTCAAAATCTCAATATTAGAATAATTTGCCAGCCATGTCAATACGTCGTACAGATTTTCTTTATTTCTCATAACCGCCTGCCCATAGTATACCTGCAAGTTTTCTATAACAACTACTCACAATCACACTTGACCAAAACTAACTGCGTGTTTGAAAGCGTGTTGTTTACAAATAGCAGAAACAAAAGAATACTGACCGTTGTATTCCAAGGATAGCTAACACACTCGGGAGTTTAAAAAAAAAAAAAATCCCCAACGTGCAATATAGGGGATATAACGATCTAAAATACAGGGTGTTACAAAAAGGTACGGCCAAACTTTCAGGAAACATTCCTCACACACAGAAAGAAAATATGTTATGTGGACATGTGTCCGGAAACGCTTACTTTCCATGTTAGAGATCATTTTATTACTTCTCTTCATATCACACTAATCATGGAATGGAAACACACAGCAACAGAACGTACCAGCGTGACTTTAAACACTTTGTTACAGGAAATGTTCAAAATGTCCTCCGTTAGCGAGGATACACGCATCCACTCTCCGTCGCATGGAATCCCTGATGCGCTGATGCAGCCCTGGAGAATGGCGTATTGTGTCACAGCCGTCCACAATACGAGCACGAAGAGTCTCTACATTTGGTACCGGGGTTGCGTAGACAAGAGCTTTCAAATGCCCCCATAAATGAAAGTCGAGAGTGTTGAGGTCAGGAGAGCGTGGAGGCCATGGAATTGGTCCGCCTCTACCAATTCATCGGTCACTGAATCTGTTGTTGAGAAGTGTACGAACACTTCGACTGAAATGTACAGGAGCTCCATCGTGCATGAACCACATGTTGTGTCGCACTTGTAAAGGCACATGTTCTAGCAGCACAGGTAGAGTATCCCGTATGAAATAATGATAATGTGCTCCATTGAGCGTAGGTGGAAGAACATGGGGCCCAATCAAGACATCACCAACAATGCCTGCGCAAACGTTCACAGAAAATCTGTGTTGATGACGTGATTGCACAATTGCGTGCGGATTCTCGTCAGCCCAAACATGTTGATTGTGAAAATTTACAATTTGATCATCAGAATCGAGGAAGTACAGTACATACTGACGAAACTAAAATGAGCACTAACGTGGAAATAAAGCGTTTCCGGACACATGTCCACATAACATCTTTTCTTTATTTGTGTGTGAGGAATGTTTCCTGAAAGTTTGGCCGTACCTTTTTGTAACACCCTGTATATGCAGAAAAGTGGGTGACAGAAAAGTGGGCGTGGCACATAAACACACATGGTAGGAAAACGCTCGAAAAAAATTTTTTTCAGCAAAATGATTTTCAGAGTACTTAAGTAAACCTTAATCTATCGAAATATGATGAAAACCGAAAATCGATTTTTTCCGACCTGAACCACGGTGTGGTCCCCTTAAGCAGCTGCAGTGTGGCTGAATGACTGACAGCCAGTGTGCACACATGTTTAAAAGCTATATGTTCGGAAAATCGTAACTGCGTATTAATAGAATTAAGGCTCAAATTTTCGGTCGGGATCCATTTCTGGGGGTGATACCTTGAAAGTCTGCTTTTTTCCTTCTTAAAATACACTCTAAAACGAAAAAGAAGAGAAAACGACGAGCCATGAAGGAATTATCCGGATGGGACGGAAATCGCTAGGTGTGATGTACATGTACGGACAAAGTAGTGATTACAATTTCAGAAAAATTGGATGATTTATTCAAGAGAAAAAACTTCACGAACTGAGAAAATCACTTTCGCATTGGCCCATTTCTGGCCCTTATGCAAGCAGTTATTCAGCTTCGCATCGATTGATACAGTTGTCGGGTGCCCGCCTGAGGGATGTCGTCCCAAATTCTGTCCAATTGGCGCGTTGGATCTGCAAAAACCCGAGTTCGTTGAAGGGCCCTGCCCGTAAGACTCCAAACGTTTTCAAATGGGGAGAGATCCGGCGACGTTACTGGCCAAGGTAGGGTTTGACATGCACGAAGACAAGCAACGGAAATTATCGTCACGTGCGGGTGGACATTATCTTGCTGAAATGTAAGCCCAGAAGGGCTTGCCATTAACGGCAACAAAACGGGACATAGAATGTCATCGACACACTGCTGAGCTGTAAGGGCGCTGCAGATGAGAACCGAAGGGTTCCTGCTATGAATGGAAATGAAACCCCAGGACATCACTCATAGCTGATAATTAGAATGGCGGGCGACAGTCAGATTGGTATTCCAGTGCTATCCATGTCGGCTCTGGGCACATTTGCGGTGGTCATCGGGGCTCAGTTTGAAGTGGGACTCGTCACTGAAGACAGTTCTACTCCAGTTAATGAGATTCCATACCGAATATGCCCGACACCACTGAAATTGGGCTTGTTGGTGAACAGAGGTCGATGGTATTCGGTGCAAGGGGCGTCGTGGACTCAGACCCCTTTATGTGAGCACCTGTTAATGGTCCTCGTGATCACTGAATCACCTGTTGCACGTCATGTCGATGATTATGATGAATCCAAGGCTCTGAGTGCCTCTCTGTCGATTGCTCGGCCCTCACGTTCTCTCTAGGTCGACCGTGTCCTACTTTACTCCGTGTTCGGGCACGAGTCACCCATTCCTGCCAACACCGTCGAATAATGACATCGCTCCTATTCAGATATCGAGAGATTCTCCGGTTACTCCAACTGGCTTCTTTGAACCCAACTACACGTTCTCTCTCAAATACTGATATATGCGTGTATTGTTCACGCGCCTGTCTGCAAGGCATTGTTACTGTCCAGCTGTGTAAACGGAATGAAATTCGCAAGGACCTTATGCTCTGGTATCGACAAGTCTCCCGTTTATTATGCTACCAGCTGCACGGTGAAACTGTGCTACAACATCATGCATTCATCCATAGGCCGCCAAAGTTTACTGTTCTGTATTTTACTTCGGTACCTGTACGAATATTAATTTGTGATGAAATTGCATGACTCCTTCGTGGTACATCTTTAGAATGTATATGAGAATGTCAGAGAGGATGAGTTGCTTGAAATGATGAAATGTGTACTTTGACAGCAATGCGGAAGCTGGGCATCTGCAGCTGGATGCAAATATTTTGGTATCAGGCGCGTCACAAGGCGGGAAGTTAGCTTTTCCGCTTAAGATTATCAACGAGTGTCTAAAGGATAGCAGCTGCAGACCTACTGTGAGAAGAATCGCGGCTCACAAAAGGCACACCCCAAGTTGCAATACTGGAATATTCTCTCTTCTAGTACCATACTTAAGATACCTTCCCTGTTGAGAAAAACGAAATAGGCCTCTTGTGAAATAAAACGAGCATCTGATACCCTGCTGCAAATACCCTAATACCCTGGCGTGCAAAACTTAAGACCGAAACTTTCTCTGATCAAACGGTCGATTAGAGTGTGTGAGATTTTAAGAACTGATATTTTTATTATTATTTCTTTTAAAAACGCGTTTCTGATCGGAAAGACGTTACCTGATATTATTTTTGGATGCTTTTTCCAAGGAAATTAAACATTACAATGCAAGTGGCTATTAATTATTGAGATTAAATATCTAAAGGAAAACATTAACTGCAGGTGGAATGTACATGGTAGTGCCCTGGGTAGCGATCGTTTTTAGCTAATGGTTCGCAATGTTTGGTCACCGTAAAAATAATTAAATCTCCCTTTAGGCAAGTACTAGAATTTAAAACTTGATCCGAAGTTGCAGGCCGCGTTGGGCCAGGTGTGGGGTGGGGTGACGGCCATTCCATTCCACTTTCATTGAAGGAGGAAAGAAAGACGATGAGTGATTAGAGACTTTATAATTACAAAATTATTACGGTACGTAGAAAATTTATCAGTTCTCACCAGAAAGAGTTTACCAATATTTCTTCAACGGTTTTTGACACAGAATAACTGCAATCTGTCTCAGGACCCTGAAATTATGTCTTTACTAGAGGGAGGACAAAGAAGAACCGAGATAATGTAACAGCACCCTCTTAGCATGAAACTAATAAAACAATGGAATGATACAGCGGTTAATCTATGAGCAGTGCCGTGTAACATACACTGAAGCGCCAAAGAAACTGTTACAGGCATGCGTATTCAAATACAGACATATGTATACATGCAGAATACGGCGCTGTGGTCGGCAACGCCTCTATAAGACAACAAGTGTCTGACGCAGTTGTTAGATCGGTTACTGCTGCTACAGTGGCAGGTTATCAAGATTCAACTGAAGTTTAAATGTGGTGTTACAGTCGGCCCACGAGCGATGGGACAGGGCCTCGGCGCGTGGTTTGAGGCGCCATGTAACGAATTGCGCGACCCCTACCTCCGGAGGTTCGAGCCCTCCCTCGGGCATGGGTGTGTTTGTTGTTCTTAGCATAAGTGAGTTTAGGTACTGTGTAAGTCTAGTGACCGATGACCTCAGCAGTTTGTTCCCTTAGGAATTCACACACATTTGAATATTATCACACAGCATCCCAGAGGTAGCGATGAAGTGGGGATTTTCCCGTACAACTATTTCACGTACCATGGATATCACGAATCCGGTAAAACAACAAATCTCCGACATCGCTACGGCCGGGAAAAGATCGGGAAAGAACGAGACAAACGACGACTGGAGACAATCGTTCAACGTGACAGAAGTGCAACTCTTCCGCAAATTGCTGCAGATCGAATGCTGCGCTATCAACAAGTGCCAGTGTGCAAATCATTCAACGAAACATCATCGATATCGGCTTTTGGAGCCAACGGCCCACTCGTGGACCCTTGATGACTGCACGACACAAAGCTTTACGTCTCGCCTGGAACCACAACACCGACGTTGGACTGTTGATGACTGAAAACATGTTGCCTGATCGGACGAGTCTCGTTTCAAATTGTATTGAGCGGATGAACGTGTGCAGATATGGAGACAACCCAATGAATCCATGGACACTGCATGTCAGCAGGTGACTGTTCAATCTGGTGGTAGCTCTGTAATGGTGTGGGACGTGTGCAGTTGGAGTGACACGGGACCCCTGATACATCTAGATATGACTGTGACATGTGACACGTACATATGAATCCTGTCTGATCACCTGCATCCATTCACGGTTATTATGCATTCCGACGAACTTGGTCAATTCCAGAAGGACAACGCGACTCCCCACATGACTAGAATTGCTACAGAGTGAACCCAGGAAAACTCTCCTGAGTTTAAACACTTCCGCTGGCGACCAAACTCCCTAGCATGAACATTATTGAGCATATCTAGGATGTCTCCAACGCGCTGTTCAGAAGAGATCTCCACCCCCTCATACTTTTACGAATTTATGGACAACCCTATAGGATTCAGGGTGTCAATTCCTTCCAGCACTACTTCAGACATTAGTCGAGTCAACGGAGGGCTGACTATAATTAATGTGAAAGCTCTGTGGTCTTCAATATCTGAGCTTTGGTTTAATGACACCCATTTAACAGAACATGCTGATACTAGGAATGTTTTACATTTTTAAACACATGTATATATGAAAAGAACATAAGCAGAATATCTAAAAATGTGTGAAATACACTTCACAATAGTTTGAAAATGTTATTTATTTAGTTAGTTAGTTACATTTTTGGCGAAAAAAGAAGAAAAAACCAACTTTCGTTTGTCTAATTTATTGTGCTGCAGCTTGCACGATATCAAAGCTCCCACTCTGTGCAATTGAACAGTACGTGGCATTGAAAATTTTATATTAAACTTCTTAACTAACCTTCTTTTCTTCGAGGAAAGGCTATTTTTATTTTATGTTGGAAGAAATGTGCATTTTCATGTAGACATAACAGCAGTGTTCACACATATGACAACACACCACGTCAACTGCCAACAAGACTACTTAAACTTTGTAGACTGTCTTCTCTGCCCACAGAAACTGCTAAAATGGTATAAGAATAAGTGGGATAAGAGTCGATCCAGCACATCTCACTTCAAGAAATTGCAAAAATTATTTGCTTTTTAAATTAGAAAGACAGTGTCAAGAATACGCACAACGTATTTCGTCCCAGCTAAAATTCCGACGACGTGGGAAACAGAAGCCATAAAAGGGACTGTCCTGTTTTTTTTTACGAGACGAATTCCAGCTGGCAGGTGTGCTGCTACTGTTCATCTACAACAGAGAAACATGCGACAATGAAATTAAATTATTCTGCTTGGTCGTTCTTTTATAGCCCCCGGTAGCTGAGTGGTCAGCGCGACGGACTGTCAATCCTAAGGGCCCGGGTTCGATTCCCGGCTGGGTTGGAGATTTTCTCCTCTCAGGGACTGGGTGTTGTGTTGTCCTAATCATCATCATCATCATTTCATCCCCATCGACGCGCAAGTCGCCGAAGTGGCGTCAAATCGAAAGACCTGCACCAGGCGAGCGGTCTACCCATTTATGTTGGCTAGGATGCGGCTTGTGACTCATAAGTGGGCGTAAGTGTGTTTCACTTCGCAATGATGTTGCTACAGGATTCCTGTAGATAGGGGCAAGGACTTATAGATGTACTTGGACAGTGGGTCGCTGTTCTAATGTTATTACTCATCCTTATGTTCCTCTCAGCTGCAGCTACTCACTTGCAGATCGACAGGAGGCTATTCCCCTGTACTTCAGTGATAGCTTGCTGTCCTGTCTCTATTACCCACCCTTCCCATATAGAGCTATTGGCTAGATAGGCTGGAGCAATTCTCTAGTATTAAGCTGATAGCTAAAATATGCTCTTTACATCTCACAGTTATTGATGAAAGTGGACAGAACTACCATGTAGTCCTCAATCAACAGCAACACCTCTCCCCAATGCCCATGCCATTCAGCCAGAGGAAAAAATTTGGATTTGCCCACTAATTTTTGAGTTTCCCACCAAGAGTAATAGGGGCGTTAGACTGCATCAGTATTCTGCGTCGGGCATCTTATACTTTGTCAGCATTCCAAAGATGATATTCAAATTGGATTTCTATGAATAAAGTATATATTATTATATTTTTTGCAGTATAGTGTTAGTAACATTCGAATTTACCGCCAAAATTCGAATTTAACACGAAATTTTGTATTTCACGGCATTCTTTTGGGTGGAGGAAGAGGAGGGGCAGGGATTTCCCAGAGGGGTGGTGGGGTAAGGGGACATGTCCCGGCTGCGGAAAACCCATGACATAGTCATAGGGTGGGCATAATTAATGGATCAATTTAATTAATTTGCGCAATTTATTTGATATCAATTTGATATAAAAGTGTCCTTGTACCACCATTGTCCCACTACTGCCGCTTCCTCCCTACAGCTCGGACATGGGTGCACCAGACTTATACTTGTTCCCAAGGTTGATACACCTATATTTGGACATTCCTATCTTTCTCTGGAAGAGCTTTTCACCACCGTTACCTGAGCCATTTAACAGAAGAACAGAAGTGGTTTTTGGATGCAACAATGATGTCCTAAACGTTGGCTTTCAGTCATCGAGAAGCAGGGAGACTATATTGAAAGAATGTAAAGAAGTAGTGAAAAAAAGTAAATGTGTATAGGTAAGTAAAAATTAATGTTCATTATTTACGAAATGTCTCTAATATGAAAGCATCCATTCATCATTTTTGACCAACTTTGATGCTTAACTTCACACAGATTACTTCTCATTCGGGATCCGTGTTAACCTCACTACATTTTACCTAGTTCTTTACTGCAATGAATAAGCTGCCACCATGGGAGACTGACGTATCCTTACGATAAATATTCCGATCTGAACTTAGGATTTTGTTGCTATTCACTTTCGATTTCAACAAATTTTCTGTTTCTAATACTCTCTGGGCATTATAACCCAAAATGAGCGCTGTTAATTCTGATACCTTTTCTTTGAGGTTCCACGAATTTATTGTTATCATATTAACGTTTTCTATATCCTATCTGAGAAATCTGAGACAAAAAGGCTGGAGACGTTACTCCATAATGAGGAAAGATCGCACTCCTTTGCAGGAAGTGCGCCATCTGCAGAGTCTAGCGAGTAATGCCGTTAAAGAGGGCAAGTTGTGGAATGTCTGGTTGTCACATCTTCCATTTGCTGCAAAGAAGTTTTCGACAGTTTGAGCCCGAGTTCTCGATGCGTTCGCACAGAGTGCAGATCGCAATGTGCAATTGTAGCCATCTGCGTGTGTCGCAGCCTCTTGGTGCACTGCAAGCGTGTATTGCTGAAGTTACTGCACAAGTCGTCGCCTTGTAGACACAGCATTCCAGTCGCTAGCCACATCGCCACCGCTCACCAATGAAGCAAAGCTGCTCGCCTTCCCCTGTGAGTCTGTTGATGCCACAGACGGTTGGATCAGAGACGCAGAAATGCAGTCCCTTGTGCGAGATGGGAAACGCTTCCAGGAAACAGAGATGAGGCAACTGGCTCACCAGACAGCAGCCATCAACTGTTCATTGTGGAACATTATACGAAGCTGCAATTCTTAGTGGACATAGGTACTCACATGTCAGTAAATCCATATGACAGGTTACCTCGCCTCAGCAGCGATGACTGCCGTCTGCCATCATTCTGACACGTAGTCATGTCACACTGGTATGGACTCTAAGCCTCCATCGTAAATTCAGGAAGCCATTTATTATGGCAGATGTGGTACACCCTATTCTTGGGGCAGACTTTTTGTCGCTATATGGACCACAGTGCACACGATCTCAGGTGATTCTCCATCCATAGAACTATTGAAGCAGTTCCTGGAAATCATTCCACAAGTACCTACAGTAGCACCGGTTCACAGCATTCGAAGATGCATTATATGAAGACCACATCATGACTACCAGTTCACATTCGATCTCGTCATTTAACGTCAGAGAAGTTGAGAGTAGCAAAGAAGGAGGTCCCCTTTATGTTTGTACAAGAAATCTGTCGCTTGACAAGCAGTAGTTCAGCGTCTCCACTCTGCCTAGTCTTGAAGAAGAATAATGCTTGGTGCCCATGTGGGAATTATAGACAGCTGAAAGCCAGGCCTATGCCTGATCATTATCCTGTACTGCACATCGAAGACATTGAATTCAACATCTTCAACAGATGCTTCTTCTCCACGTTGGATGTTGCACTTCCATTCTGTCAGATACCTGTCGCTCTGAACAGTATAACTAAAACTTCTGTCTGCACTGTGGTGTCACCGCCAGACACCACACTTGCTAGGTGGTAGCCTTTAAATCAGCCGCGGTCCATTAGTATATGCCGGACCCGCGTGTCGCCACTGTCAGTGATAGCAGACCGAGCGCCACCATACGGCAGGTCTAGAGAGACGTACTAGCACTCGCCCAGTTGTACAGCCGACGTTGATAGCCACAGTTCACTGACAAATACGCTCTCATTTGCCGAGACGATAGTTAGCATAGCCTTCAGCTACATTTGCTACGACCTAGCAAGGCGCCGTATTCAATTGATATTGAGATTCTATTAATGTATCATCAAGAGCGATGTTCTACAAATGTGGATTAAAGTTAAGTATTCCAGAAGCTACGTACTTTTCTTTATAGCATTCATTACGTATCCTGTTTCAGACCTCACGCCAGCCTGCGTGAGTTTAAGCGCGTGCCTTTCGGCTTCCTCTCATTGTGTCTAGGCTGTCTTGTCTAGACACAACATATTTGGCGACGAGTCTCAAAAGAGGATTTAGCGTTCGTATTGCCCTAATTTACTTGTGTCATGGCTTCGCCACAATCTCCAGATGTACTGTCCGAATTTTATCGCTTGCAGAATCAGCAGACGCAGGCGTTATTGGATGCCCTTGGACAGCTCATTCAGGGTCAACGTGCAATGCAAACCGATGCGGCAGCCGCCGCTCCACCGCTACCGCTGCCCCAACACGCAGTTGCACCACCTTTTCGTCATTTCGATGCGGCAATGGAAAGCTGGACGGAGTGGTCACGCCAATTTGGATTCCATCTCGCCGCCTACAGACTTCAAGGTAACGAGCGGCAGCCTCACTTATTGGCGTGTGTAGGGGTGCAGACGTACCGTGTGATAGTGAAATTATTTCCCCGCCGCGACGTAGCAACTCTGTCCTACGAAGAAATTTTGTCTGCATTAGATGCATATTTCAAGGAATCAGTCAATGTAGTTGCAAAAAGGTATACATTCTTTCGTACAAAACGTACGGCCGGTCAAACTAATCGGGAGTGGATTGCAACTTTTCCTTTACCCCGCCCGGAAGATCTTTTTGACAAACCGTGCCCGGGTAAATATTTTTCGAAGTTGAACCTAGCGGATGCGTATTTGCAAATACCGGTGGACGAAGAATCCCAGCGCGTTTTGGTGGTTAACACGCATCTTGGTTTGTATCGATTCAAAAGACTGCCATTCGGGTGTGCGTCCGCCCCTGCATTGTTTCAGCAATATCTGCAAACTGTTTGTGCCTCGGTCCCTACTGCAGCAAACTATCTGGACGATATTGTGATCTCCGGAAAGACGGAAGAAGAACATTTAGCCAATCTCCGAACATTATTCCAGGTCTTGCGACAAAATGGTCTTCGCTTGCGAAAGGACAAATGTGTGTTTTTTGCTCGTGACTTACCATATTTGGGACATGTAATCAATGCACAAGGCATATATCCGAGTCCAGAGCGCCTCCGTGCCATACAGGACTTGCCTTCGCCGCAGAATTTGAAGCAGATACAGAGTGTTTTCGGTACAATTAACTATTATCATCGCTATGTTCCCCATGCCTCTTCCATTTCAGCTCCGCTTCATCGCTTACGCCGTCAAGGTGTTCCATTTGTCTGGACGGCGGAATGCGAACGCGCCTTTCGCCAGTTGAAATCGGCGTTGCTTTCAAATACTTGCCTTACGCCATTCGATCCCCAGAAACCCCTTTTGTTGATGGTAGATGCATCGGATTTCGGGATCGGTGCTGTGCTTGCGCACAAAGATGGATCGCATGATCGCCCTATTGCCTTTGCGTCCACATTGCTCTCGTCTGCGCAAAGAAAATATTCACAGATAGAGAAAGAAGCTTTGGCTCTCGTGTTTGGTGTTACAAAGTTCCATGATTTCTTGTATGGTCGTCACTTTACCATCATCACAGACCACAAGCCTTTGCCATCGCTTTTTCATCCGAACAAGCCTGTACCTCCACGTACAGCGCAGAAATTCATTCGCTGGTCAATTTTCCTCTCGTAGTACCACTACGATATCTTTTATCGGTCCACTGCTCAGCACGGAAACGCCGATGCGTTGTCCCGTTTGCCTGTTGCTGAGGATAGAGCATTCGATTCTTCCGAACTTGCTTGCATGTTCATTGATGCGGAAGCCGATGACGTGGTCGCATCGTTTCCGATTGATTTTCGTCGTGTAGCTACAGCCACAGCTGCTGACCCTGTCCTTGCTACCGTTTTGCGTTTTGTTGCTACGCAATGGCCCTTGTCGAAATCACAAATCAAGGATCCGTTGGTTCGCTGATTTTTTGCACACAAGGAGAGACTTTTTGTACGACGTGTTTTGTTGTTGCGTTCTGATAATGATCAGTCCAGGGTCGTGGTTCCACGTTCGTTACAGTCCTTTGTCTTACGGCTTCTCCACCTAGGTCATTTGGGTATAGTGAGAACAAAACAACTTGCTCGTCAGCACTGTACTTGGTTCGGAATCGATGCTGCGATTACGAATATGTGCTCTTCTTGCATGGCGTGTGCCGAACAACAATCCGCGCCACCGTGGAAATTCTTTGCATGGCCGTAAGCCACTTCCCCTTGGCAACGCTTACACATTGATTTTGCTGGTCCATTCTGGAATGCTCGATGGTTGGTTGTGGTCGATTCTTTCAGTAATTTTCCTTTTGTTGTACGGATGTCTTCCACGACGTCATCTGCCACCATCCAAGCGTTATCCGCTATCTTTTGCATTGAAGGTCTTCCACAGACTATTGTTTCCGACAATGGCCCACAATTCATGTCCGCAGAATTTCAGTCATTCTGCAAGGCCAATGGTATTCAACATCTGACATCCGCTCCGTTTTCGCCTCAGTCAAACGGTGCCGCTGAACGATTGGTCCGGACTTTCAAGTCCCAGATGTTGAAGTTGAAAGAGTCGCATTCTCGGGAGGACGCGTTATTGCTCTTTTTGTCCTCGTATCACTCTCAGCCCCGAGATGGTCGCTCACCGGCTGAGTTGCTCCACGGTCATCCTCATCGAACCTTGATGTCTTTGCTGCATCCGCCGCATCAGGTTCCTGTGCAGCGGCAGCCACCTGCTTTTGCTCCAGGCAACGTTGTATATTATCGCAACTATCGCGGTTCACGGCGTTGGCTCGCAGGGCGCATTCTTCGCTGCCTCGGCCGCGCTATGTATCTGGTTTTGGGGGCCTCTGGTGAGGTGCGTCGGCATCTCAATCAGCTGCGCCTCTGTCGTCGCACGGGTTCTGCCGCTCCCCGTCTGCTTTCAGCGACGGTGCCGTCCGGTCGGCGCCCTGGGGACCCATCTACTGACTCGCCTCATCCCCAGGTGTTACCGACACTGCCTTCCATTTTGCCACATGGCGACGCGCCGCCGCCGCCGCCTGTTCTCCCGCCGGCGCCGCCCGCTGCCAGGTGCCTCCCTGGGTCACGCGCCGCCGATCGCTTCCCGTGACCAGCTGTCCTCAGACATGGAACTCTTGCCCGATCCGGACCAGATGTCGTCTTCACCCGTCGGGTACCCCGACGCGATGGAGGTCGAATCTTCGGCCCCTCCTGTCTCTTTACGGGTGCATACACCGCATGTTGGCGTGCACCCTGGACTAGGTTTTCAGGCGTTTCCTAGCTCCCCTCGGACCGAATGGCCAGGTGCGGGTGGCACAGCCTCGCCTGTTGTTAGGCTCCCCACCTCGTCGCATACGTCAACATGGGGTCCTCCCCACGGTGGGCGGAAGCCTTATAACACCACCGTTCGCCGATTTGCGGGGGAGGAGTGTGGTGTCACCGCCAGACACCACACTTGCTAGGTGGTAGCCTTTAAATCGGCCGCGGTCCATTAGTATACGCCGGACCTGCGTGTCGCCACTGTCAGTGATAGCAGACCGAGCGCCACCATATGGTAGGTCTAGAGAGACGTACTAGCACTCGCCCAGTTGTACAGCCGACGTTGATAGCCACAGTTCACTGACAAATACGCTCTCATTTGCCGAGACGATAGTTAGCATAGCTTTCAGCTACATTTGCTACGACCTAGCAAGGCGCCGTATTCAATTGATATTGAGATTCTATTAATGTATCATCAAGAGCGATGTTCTACAAATGTGGATTAAAGTTAAGTATTCCAGAAGCTACGTACTTTTCTTTATAGCATTCATTACGTATCCTGTTTCAGACCTCACGCCAGCCTGCGTGAGTTTAAGCGCGTGCCTTTCGGCTTCCTCTCATTGTGTCTAGGCTGTCTTGTCTAGACACAACATGCACCCCATTTGGACTCTTTGAATTTACCAGAATGCCTTCTGGACTAAGCAGTTCTGCACAAACTTTCAACGGTTCATGGACGAAGTCACGCACAACCTCAATTTTTGCTATATTTACACTGATGATATCTTGGTGACGTCAAGCTCAGAGATGAAACACCTAACTATGCCAAGTTTCTACTCGCCTCTGTTCATTTGAAGGCTACCTAACAGCTATTGACTGCTTCACACTCTGGCCTGAAGTATTTCTCACGGTCGACGTTATCACCAAAACAGTTCTGACACTTTCTTCCATGGACGAATTATCTATTTTCGAGAACCCCTACACCATATTACAACCGACCAGGACAGACAATTTGAGTCACACCTATTCAAAACACTTAGCATCCTATTGGGCATGAAGTGTATCAGGACTACTGCATACTATCTGGTAGCAAATGGATTAACAGAATACATGCACTGACATGACTCACAACTATGGACACAGTCACTACCAACTGTTCTCATGGGTCTCCATGCATCCATCAAGAAAGATCTAAAAGCCATGACTGCAGAGCTTGTCTATGGTCAACTTAACCAGCTGCCCAGGAGACTCCTCAGCAACAAACCAAATGACCTTACTGAGGCATCAGACTGCATCTATAAGGTGCGTTCACAAATTCGGCATCCACGAATTGTTGTCCTGCTGGATCAACAGACTCACTGGCTTTTCATTTTCAACGACATGTGGAAGTGTAATAAAGTGTTTGTCTGACATGACAAGGTATGCAAACCACTGCAGCCACCAATGACAGACCATATTCAGTTATCAGCAGGGAGCAGAAAATGTTTCAGGTCTGTTATAATATTGCTAATCAGCACCTCTGTTGACCATCTGAAGGACTTCCTACACTGGTACAGACGCATCACTGGATAAATTTTACAGGGTCAGGACTGACTTGCCCACCACGCCATCGCCTGTCACAGATCAACTGCATCGGCCATTGGAAGCTCACTTTGACAGCTCAATGACAGCTTGCACAAGCAATCTGGACATCACGTCCGTTTTAGCAAAAGATATCGTTAGCACTAAGAGAGGAGTGGTAAAGTGATGGTGAAGTGACCGTGCAATGTAGTGTGAGCCAAACACAGAATGTGTTCTGTACATCATATAAGCTCTGACATATCAGGTTGGTGCATAAGTTCGTAGCATTATTGTTTCGCATGTTGGTATTCCGGTTGTTATGGGTTTATTTATAGATTGTCATATTTGTTTTATAGTTCACTGTCGCTATTTGAGTTTATATAATGTGATTTGAAGATAGTGAGTGGAGCTGTGCACATTAGAAAACGGAGTTCCAAGTGTAGGAATCGGAACATTTCCGACATATTCTTCTGTTTGAGTTCAATAGAGAAGTGGCAGCAGTGGAGGCAGCCAGAAACAATTGTGCCGTGTACGGAGATAATGCCACTGGACAGTTCACGGCAAGAAAATGGTTTTCTCGTTTTAAGGAGAATCATTTTGACATTAATGACTCCTCACATCCCAGAAGATCTTTGGGGATCGATGAAGATCGTTTAAGAGCATTAATCAACGTTGATCCATGTCAGTGTACTCGAGAACTGCCAGATGTCATGAACTGTGATCATTCCACCATCGTGCGACATTTGCATGAAATGAGAATCGGGTGTATGGGTACCACATCCTTTAAGTTAAAATCATAAAAATCAATGGGTGGCCATATGTGCATCTGTGCTTGCATGTCGTCAAGTGGCTCGTGAATAACACCGACCATTTCTCTCCAGTATCATTAATGGTGACGAGAAATGGTGTGTTTATTCTAACATAAGGAAAAGAAATGAATGGCTGAGCCCAAACGAAGCAGCAACTCCCCATACAAAAACCTGCACACATCCACAAAACATAAACTAACCTAAGGACATCACACACATCCATGTCTGAGGCAGGATTCGAACCTGCGACTGTAGCAGCAGCGCGGTTCTGGACTGAAGCCCCTTCTCTTTTTTTTTTTTTTTTTTTTTTATTTGTGGGGTCAGATCACGGGTTGGCAGAGACAGGGCGGGCAGGGGTTGCAACCCGAGGCCTGGCCACCATGTCTCCACCCTCCCTTTACTGGGATTGTGGGCCAAGGTATGAAAGGGATTTATTTGAGGTGCTTGCATGTTTGTTTGTGTCTATTGATTTTTATTGTCTTTCATAGAAGCTAAACGCAATACATGCAAACTAAAGATGCCATTGAACACATCCAAATGTAAAAAAAAAAAAAAAAAAAACGGCTCCTAACGCCATCTAGATCTAAAGAGTTCACTAGCAAAAGAAAGAAAAGGAAACAGGACCCTGCAATGGCCCTGTTGGCGTGTATCCATGTCGGCTTCTCGTTAACTTAAAAACTATGTATAGTCCCCTGAATACATCAGGCTTGAACGTTAGTTCCTGAACGTTGAGCTACTTCCTCATCTCACTTCTCATACCCAGAACACCCCAACTAGCCGGGGGGTCCATGAATAACAAACCCAAGTAATTGAAAAAACATGTTCTATATTTCACGTGTCGCCGCAAGATATGTTGCTCTTGCAGTACGTACCAGAAGTCTATGACGTTCTTGTCATTGGTGCGATACAAATAATACGTCACCATCCACTTTATCCAGTTTACGGCGTTTGTCCTGGCAGTGGGAAAGTATACTTTGTCCGGGAACAGTAGGTCGTCAGCTTAGATCGCTGTGCGCCGTATGCAGTAAAGGGGCCTCATTAGAAACCAACAGTCGATTGCCGCACAACAAACCAAACAGTGCTCGTCAGAGTTGACAACCGCACAGTGGGGGCATATCAGCGTGTCGACCAGTTGAATAGAGTGCAGTCGTTGAAGGTTTGGGAATTTGCCGCTCACCACTACATACGACAAGGCGTGTACCTTTGTAGGGAGAGAGGGAAGATGGACCGCTCTCCATATTCTGTGCCACTGTATCGCCGGGTACTTCTGTTCAGTCACATTGCGAGATTGTTGCTGAAGGAAGCTTCGATACATGTCTTTCGTTGTGGGCAGCCTGCTCTCTGGCAAACTGTCCTGAATGCAATTGTAATCGATGAAGAAGTACCAAAGTGTGTGAGCGGTGTCCTGATATGGCCTACATTGAATGGTGGACAGAGTGAATGGGGAGCCACTTCGTTGATCACAGCCCCCATTAAGGTGACGTGCTCGGTTTTCTAATAGTGGTGCATCGTACTAAGAAGTAGTGCACATGCCCTGCTCTTCATGTTTACGAGTCCGATGCCTCCTCCTCTCGGTGGCAGCATCAAGGTATCATAGCGGATTTTGAAGAGGAGTTCGGCACGTACGAAATGTCCAAAGGCCGACTTTAGTCTTGATACGATCGTGGTGGGAAGCAGCAGTACGTGTGCCAAGTGACTTATTTTTGGCGCCAAGTAGACATTGACATAATGTGCGTGCTGGACCATATCTATGGTGTGCATGCATGTTGTCATTCCAATGCGCGAATCTGTTGCAGTAGCCATCTTTAATTATCTGCCACTGTACGTCGTATGTTTCCATGGAATACCACTCCCAAACACTTGAGTGTCGGGACCTTGGTGATGGGCACTGCTGCCCTGGTGGCAGCCCTCTGCCCACTTCCATACATTGGGTCTTTCGTAGGTTGATGACACTACCCGCTACTGCTCCATACAGCTGGAGCCATTCCAGTGCCACCTGGATTTCGTCTTCTGACTTGACCAAAAGAACGACATCGTTGGCGTATGCGCCGCATTGGAAGGATGCGGACCGTAGTTGGACACCTTCAAGCCATCGTCGGAGGCCTTATAGTGCAGGTTCAAGAGCGACTGCAAATAAGATGGCCGAAAGGGGGCAACCTTGCCACACTGAGCACTGGATGGTGAAAGGTTCGGACCTAACACTGTTCACCAAGACTCTCGAGTTTGCCCCATTAATCAAGCTCATGATCGTGTCCACAAATTGGAGGGGGATTCCCATCCGTTCCGTGACCCCTCGGAGGAACACGTGGTCCACTTGGTTGAAAGTGTGATCAAAATCCACTGCCACGAGGGCTCCTCGTAATTGACATGCCGACATCAATGCTATGACATCCCTGTATGCCCCTAGCGCTGTGTGTATATTGCTCTTCCCACCTAGACACAGTTCATCTAAATGTATTTTGTCCTTTATCGCCCCTTGAAGGTGAGCACGGAGGATACATGCCAAGATTTTGTAGTCTCCATTCAATAATGTCAAAAGCCGGTAGTCTTATGGTCTATGACCACCACTTGTTTTTGGAACTGGTATCATGATACCCTCTGTGAACTCAGTAGGGACACGTAAGATAGGTGTTAAGAGTTCATTGTACATCTGTTCCCACGTCGATCCCATCAGAGGAGCAAAGGTGCGGTAGAACTCAAGAGGGAGCCCATCCGGTCCAGGGGATTTGTTTAATGCACCACACTTTAGGGCAGCACTCAGATCATCTACGGTGATTTCAGCCATAAGGCCACCCACTTCAATGGGATGCTCATCTGCTGGCATTTCGAAAAGCACGTCTGTCAGTCCTGCTCTGTCCAGCTGGTCCCCCACATAGAAACTGTAGTAGTGGTGAGCAAAAGTACGTGCAATATCCTTCTGTAACGTGGCCCTCAATCCATTGGCCATTTCGACATCCTGTATAAGTGTACTTCACCGCTGCCTTCTTTCTCTCAGTATATAGTGGTACGACGTCCGTTTGTTGCGTAATTCGTCGAGCATCCTCGCACATACTTTAACTCCTTCCACCTTCACTGCCGTTAGACGCAGCAGTTGTGCTTTGATATGTTGGACAACCTGCTGACGGTCGGCAGACGATGGTTGTTTTGCCAACTCACGTAGGGCTGTGCAATAAAATTCGGAAGTCGCGCGTTGCCAATGTGACTTCATCTACTTCTACATCTACACGGATACTCTGCAAATCACATTTAAGTGCCTGACACAGGGTTCATCGAACCACCTTCACAATTCTCTATTATTCCAATCTCGTACAGTATGTGGAAAGAATGAACACCTATATATTTCTGTACGAGCTCTGATTTCCCTTATTTTATCATGGTGATCATTCCGCCCTATGTAGGTCGGTGTCAACAAAATATTTTCGCATTCAGGGGAGACTTGACCATAACGTGTGAACATTCTGCGTAAAGCCAGTTTGATGCAGCAGAGCCATCATTTAAGCATTGAATCATATGAATGTTGACGCCGTTGACATTGTCACCATGTGACTTCAACCCCCCATAAACAGTTTTCATTGTGCAGGTGGGTAACGTTGAGCTTCCATGGGCCCCTAGTGCCCCATGTCTTCTGTCGTGGCAGAGCGATGGTGCAGATGTAAGCCTGGTGGTTTGTAAATGCCATAGGCCACACTTTGGCCTCAATCGTCGCCTTGCGTAGCCCACGTGACACATACACCCTGTCGAATCGACTAGCTGAGTGGCTTGTAAAATATGTATATCCACGGCTGTCGCCATGCGTCATTTCCCAGGTGTCATGCAGTGCAAGATCCCGGACCAGCGTCTGTAACGCCGAGCAAGAAACGAAGTGTGGTCATTGATCCTCGGGCCGCAGAATCCAGTTGAAGTCACCACCGACAATATAATTCTCCTGACGTCCTTGAAATAGCGGCGACACTTCCTCTGTGTAAAAGGTTGTGCATTCGTGTCTCTTGGTTGAACCAGATGGTGCATAAACATTCATCAAACATACATCCTCTACAATCGGAGCAACACCACGGGTCGATGGTAAGTATTCCACATCTTCCGTCACTATTCCTTCTCATAACAGTATGGCTGTGCCACCATTACCGTCGTAACTTGTTAAACGATAGACGTCATAACCATAACTCAACTGGGGCATTGTTTTGTACCCCCTGCAGAAAAACTATGTCGATGTCCGCTGCCTGCAGCATATCTTGCAGCATTTGTATCTTTACTGAGGTGCTAATACCATTGATGTTAACTATGCCAATACGGTAGACATGTGACATCTTATGGGTTGTGCACTGCTGGGAGTTTACGCATCTACTGATCGGCTGCCAACGGAGCGTTCTTCCTGGACTGGGACCACATGACATGGCCTCATTGGCCGCCATGGGCAAGGTTCCATCCCAACTCGTCGTTGGTGGGAGCCAACGACAGACCGCCGTCCTCCTGCATCTCATCAGTTTGTTCCATTTCTTGCGCCCAATCTGCTAATGCATTGGAGAGGACTCTCGCTCTTGACAGGCATCCATCTGCAGGGGGGATCTCATCCTGTTGCATATCTGTATCCATTGCATCTCGTTGATGTGGCAGCCTCTCCACTGTTTGTAGCACCAACGCTGTGGCTGTGATGTCGTCCTGGCCTGGTAGTGGAAACGAATCTTGATCGTTCCGATTGTCTTGTTCTTCGCCTTGGTTGTGGTGCTCGTCTTCTGTGGACAGTCGTCTCTTCATTCGTTTCTTCGGCCACTGTTTTCATGGTGGAGCTTCCACATCTGCTGAGGGATGCTGTTCAGTGCAATCCTCTTGCAGATCTGCTTCCATATCTGATGATGGGTTCGACTAAAGCGTGGTAGGACCATGGCTCTGCTGCTGTTGTGGGGCGTCTGGCTGTTGGTGTGATAAGGCCATTTGCACCGTCAGTGATGTGGGATTGGTGGTGATACTCGCAGAGTCTACGGGCAACGGCTTGTCATGCACATCACCCACGTCATTCCATAGCACTTCCACGTATGAAATAGGCAGCGATGTCATCTGTTGTGGCAGTTGCTGGGTGTCCCGAGGTAGCTGTACTAGATGTCGCTTAAGACAGTCAATTGGGACATGGCCTTCCTGGCCGAAGCCAGAACAGGTTTTCGGTTGACAATCATATATAACGATGGCTCGGCAGCCATCTATTGTCACATAAGATGGTATGTGCTTCTGGAGTTCAGTTCTTATTTGGCACACACTGTTGAGTACGGGATATGTCTCGAAGCTGGTCCATTTCTCCGGAATGTGATTAAGGACCGTGTTGTAAGGACGAAGTGCTGCGATAACCATGTCTGCAGGAACTTCGAACGGAAGTTCGAGTAGGCATACTGTTCTCACTCTGAGATCGGTATGATCAATAGAAACCACACCCACGTTCCCGTCAGCGTGGCAAAAGTGGTAACCTTTGGTGGATTGATGGATAAGTCTGTCGCACACTGCCTCGTGTGTGAGTTTTATGTATGCAGCGCTGGCCACTAATGATAGGTGAATTCCTATCAGCTCCCGGGGATCTAGTTTTACCACTTTGTGCATGAAACGTTCGATTTTGTGTGCTTTTGGTCTTGTGTAGTGTGCATCAAACATGTACTTGATAGTTGCCTTCCTGTAAGAAAGTAGTAATCAATACACCGCTATGCGAAGCCTCACAGATGTAAACAAAGCTCTTGTTAAACAGGGCACCGCCAGTGCGCTAAGCACTTCTGAGCTGCTGCAATGCTGAAGGCGGAGTGCCTGGAACTGCTCGGCCACAGAGGCCTGCAGATGCCTTGCAGACACAATCCAAGGACAACAACCAGGAGGACTGCGTGAAGTCATACTACTCCAAGATGACGCCCTCACCTTCAGATTTTCACCTTTTCCGCTCACTGTCGAACAGTCTCCAAGGAATTTCTTTCCAGATGAAAATGCGCTCCAAACAAATGGCTCATCGAGTTCTTAGCCTTAAAACCACATAATTTCTACAGTCGCAGAATCAAAAAGCTACTCCAGAATGGGCAGATATTTTAAGGAGAACATATTGTTGATTACTAAAGTCTCTGTTTATTAAACTTGTGAAAAAATGCTACGAACTAATGCACCAACCGAATTAATTTATTCTTAGCCTTTAATTAGTATTCTGTTGCTGTTCATATCTAGTTGCTTGGACTGAAAAATGTCAAGTTGCAGTTATGGTGTTTAATATAGTTAATAAAGTAAATCTGTTTCAATCTGCAACAATCTTTTCATAGTTAAAGATATCATGTTTCAGAAAAATTACATTTGCTTTACTTTGTATGATTCTGGCATTAAGTGTTATAGCTTAAGTTAAGAACAAGTATATGAAGACGGATATTAGTTGCAGGTGAACACATACAAAAATACTGAGACCTACAATTTTATCCAACTATTGGAGTTTTTTAAAGCTTTTCGTCAGATTAGAATTCTTTCATTGTTATAGACAAGAGAATGGCGTCTTGTATAAAGTATGTGGAAGGCAGTACCACAAGAACTCCTTAGTAACCTTCTGGCCAGCAGGGGAGCACATAATGATCATTCTCCCTATTAAGAAGCATGTCCTATATTTTTTAATTTACAGGCACCATCATAACTTGTCTTTGAACAGAAGTGTCATTTGTGTTTGTCTTATTGCGCATTCCTTTCATTTAGCTTCTGCACTATACTGTAGCAGTTCTTTGTATGTGTGGCCCACATTTCCTCGAGTTCTGTTATTTGGTAGTGACATTTCTTGAGGAAGTTACTTTCATCCTTAAGTTTTGTACACCAGCGTACATACTGAAAGACTGGAGGACAGTAAATGTTCACTACATAAAGATGTCTTACATCTTGTCCTTGATCTTGATAATGTACATCTGTAACAGTTTAAAACTAGGTACAGGACCTCACTGTTGAGCGCCCATGAACCGCAAACTCACACACTACAGGACAAGGCCTCATGTAGGACTCATATCTTCTACATGGCAGTAGCACTTTCTAAATTGAGCAGTTAGCTTAGATAGTAAAAGGAAAATGCTGTAGATCTGACCAAATGACTCAGTAACAGAGCTTAGTAAGAACTCAGCGGCAAGAATACCAGGAAAAGATTTACAAAAGTCACAGACTAGACGAAAAATATAAGTCTTTGGCAACTCATTCCTCCAGCAAACAAGGCACTTGCTGTGATTTGTGACATCAAGAATTATATTCTTCGTTGCATTGCCCAGTCATAAAAAGCTGGGCGTCATAAATACTCGCTGCCTGAATCCAGTGCTATCTGTTTTTGACTGCTGCCTATGCTGAGAACTATTTTGTGTCAGCTGTCGACCTGGTGCAAAGCATGTAGCAACGACCTCCACTTGCTGCTGTGCTATGTGCCATTCCTGTGCCTTTTGTGGCTCGTGTCTGGGTGGGTGGGTAGGTGCTATCCACCTAGGCCCAGGCTATCATCATCAACTGGCTCCTGGGTCTCTCCAAGAAGACCTGTGCTCACAGTCCGTGCTTGGGTACCTACTGCTGCTAACATTGGTCTCCATCGCCTATGCACCTTGATATCAGTGAAACGCCTGACACAGCCACAAGCCATGGAATTCTTGGTAAATAAAGTATGATGTTGCCCAAGCTGCATTGTGGATTCTCCAACCACCAAGGAACTGGCCCCTTGCATCCAGCACCCAGCTCACTATCCTGAATTGGCACCCTACCACTTATCAGTGTCAATGACCACTTGACCAGATGGCAAAATAGCATCTAATACAAAATCAAAGTCCACCTCATGTACCACAAGCTGCCAATTTTGGGGTTTTGGCCACCAAGATAATCTAACAGATAAAACGACACAGCACACGCAGCCGTGGGGGCTAATTTTGGGCAACTACCATTATGAGACACTATTGGTGTAGTGCTCAACTTGCAAACCTTGATACAATTTACTGATGGGTGCTGACTTGGAGTTCATCAGCAAGAGGTACTGTGTTTCCAGTTCAATTACAACATTAATAACTTACTGGGCAAATTCCTCATGACTGCCCAGGAGGTGCCTAGACTCATAGATTAGGACCAGACACTCTCTCAAGTAGCGTGTGGAACATGTCTTAGTTGGCTGTAACATCCACCCAAAGCTACAAAACTGCACTATGGATCTATCTATCAATGCGCCCAAAGACTCAATGATAATTTGAGGTATGCCTACTGGCCACAGAAGAGCCCATATGCTGACTAGGGAGTCTGACTAAACTCTGCTGAAAGCTAAAGCTGAAGCTCTGCATACTGACCCTGTTGAGCCATTAAGTACTCACCAACAGCTGTAAGATCCTCTGCCAAAGACGTCATTCAGGTGCAGTATGGAGACTGCAGTCCGGCCCGGCACTCTTAAGCTACACTGAAGCGCCAGGGAAAGTAGTATAGGCATGCATATTCAAACAATGAGATATGTAAACAGGCAGAATATGGCGCTGTAGTCAGCAATGCCTACATAAGACAAGTGTTTTCTGTTACTGCTGCTACAATTGTAGGTTATCAAGATTTAAGTGAGTTTGAACATGGTGTTATAGTCAGCGCACGAGTGATGGGACATAGCATCTCCAAGGTAGCAATGAAGTGGGGATTTTCCCATACAACTATTTCATGAGTGCACCGTGAATATCAGGAATCTGGTAAAACATCAGATCTCTGATATCATTGCAGATGGAAAAAAATCCTGCAAGAACAGGACCAACGACAACTTCTGAAAATTGTTGCAGATTTCAGTGCTGGGCCATCAGATGTCAGTAAGCAAACCATTCAACAAAACATCTTTGATGTGGGCTTTCAGAGCCGAAGGCCCACTCGTGTACCCTTGACAACTGCATGACACAAATTCTTAATGCCTACCCTGGGCCTGAAAACACCAACACTGCACTGTTGATAACTGCAAACGTGTTGCCTGGTCGGATGATGTGGCAGTACGCACATAACATGAAAAAATAATATTGAAGAACTTCGCAAATATAACAAAACTGACATTGTAATGAAATAAATATTATCACAGAAAAATTGAAAAGACTATGTAATCAACTAATATGATCTATGATTGTTATTGTAATCTCTACTCCTTTTGATAAACAATCGCACACACTTCCCTTTTGTTTAATGGTTGTGTAAGAAGTCATTTTGTGATGAGGCATGAAAACGTGTAAGTTTCAGGTAATATTTAATCTAAATATAATCAAATATTATTTAAAAGTGTCGCTAATGTTTACTGTGACAGATCCCATACTCATGAAGTGAGTGACTTAAATAATTTATGCAAATTTTATAGGTGGACATTGGTGCAGAGGTCAACACCATTGTTCTAAATTATAACAGCCTAGAGTCTTAATAAATATTTTAATATTTGCTAATTTTGACAAATAATTAAAAATAAATGTAAATGTAGGAGATTTCTCTTGATTAGTACTTCTTCTATTGAAACACTAATAGTAGTCAGTTTTTCTAATATTGAACCATATTCATATAACATGATTTCAGTAAATTTTTTTTATGCCTGCATAATGGAAATTGCGAGAATCTCCTCAGCATTGCAATTTCACAACAGTAAAACAAATTATTAACTGTACAGCCGTATATCTGGAAATTGTGTGTTGGTGGTGTCTTTTGATATAAAAACAGCTTGTTGGGCAAACTAACTGTGAGAAATACCATAACTGAGTCCATGGTGTAAATAATTTTGTGAAACAGGCAGAATAATACTAACTCCAACTTTACATAAGAAACAAATACCAATAATACACACATAAAAAAGAACCACCACAACGAGTCTCGTTTCAAATTATATTAAGTAGATGGACATGTACAGGTGTGGAGACATCCTCATGAATCCATGGACTCTGCATGTCAGCATGGGACTGTTCAAGCTGGTGGAGGCTCTGTAATGATGTGGGGCAAGTTCAGTTGGAGTGATATGGGACCTCTCATATGTTAAGATACAAATCTGACAGATGAGACATACGTAAGCATCCTGTCTGATCACCTGCATCCTTTCATGTCCATTGTGCATTCCAACAGACTAGGGCAATTCCAGCAGGAAAATGCAACACTCAAACATCCAGAATTACTACAGAGTGGCTCCAGGAACACTATTTGAGTTTAAGTACTTTCGTTGGCCACCAAACTCCCCAGAGATGAACGTTATTGAGCATATCTGGGAAGCCTTGCAACATGTCATTCAGAAGAGATCTCCACCCTCTCATACTCCTACAGATTCATGGACAGTCCTGCAGGATTCATGGTGTCAGTTCCCTCCAGCACTACTGCAGACATTAGTCAAGTCCATGCCACATCATGTTGCGGCACTCTGCGCCTCATGGAGACTGTACAAGATATTAGGCAGGTGTGCCAGTTTCTTTGGTTCTTCAGTGTTATATGTGAAGCACACTGGGCACTATGATGAGGATGAAGATGATGAAAAGGTGTTATGTTTATTGCCTTGGCATTGATAGCTATATCAGTGGTGTGGTCTGAGCATACCGAACATGCATGCAAAACCAGTTGGATCAGTTGCAGCGTTTCTGACTCCATCTACCATTCCCTATACCAGCTGGACATCATCAGCAGATACAATCTGAGCACTACTGGTATCGATAATCTTTGCCACAGAGGGAGAATCACACAGTGTGTTTGACAACAGCCTCCAGTTCACAGTGAGCAATTTCTGTCCCTTTTGAATTTCTGGTTTGTCTCCTTTGTTAAACATTGTGACATGATTGTAAAATAGTGTTCACCTTACCAACTTAATTTATACTGTGTTAAAAAGATAGGGGCACTGCTGCATATTTGTTCTTTATCATCTGTGTAGAGAAAAATCTGGGTAACAAAATGAGTGGTTTTTAGTGTCTCCATTTAAGTGTATACTTATAAACTCTTTTCACAAAGATTTGTAGCTGTGTTCAATAGCTGCATTAGGTCGGTCAGGCACTCAGGTAAGGCAAACTTTAAGGTTCCCAACAACAGATAAAGTACAGAAAATAAAAGTACATCTTAACCATTTTTAAATAATAAAAGTTACAATGTATTAATGTCTCTTCACCTTTAAAATCTGAATATGATATACATATAATTTATCTTCTCACATTTCTGGTCAATTTAACATTAGTGTCTGCTTGTATCACAGAGTAGCACTCATTACGCAAGATCTTTGGTGTCTTGATCAGCAACTTCTTCCTTGGACATGGCATTCTGTAGTGTGTCAGGCCAGCACTTTATTAACTGCTATAATCATTGACATTAAATGATATTAATCACAAAGTTTTGAAGTAATAGTTGCAAATAAATGCACTGGTTCCAAATCTACCAAATCCACTTTTTATTAAACTTGAGTTCTTATGTAATAGTTTATGTAGTACAAAATGTTTTGTTACAAATACAGCCACTAAACGTATCTTTTACTCATGCAAATATCACAAAAGCCAAATGAAGTTCCCAAAACCCACCAATTTCTAAAGCATTGTTTCCAGTATCTGACTTATCCAAGCTTGCTTTACTGCAAATGGGTTGTCTGTCAAACAATACTTTATGAAGAAAATGTTTACACATTCATCACTTGTGTTGTGTTCACTGTAGTGGAATGACCATGAAGTGTCTGCAGAAATCAGTCACCATTCCCTGCAGAGTAATAATAATAATAATAATAATAATAATAATAATAATAATAATAATAATAAGATGATGAAGAAGAATACTGTCAAATTTCCTCTCGCTGTTCACTGTGTGTGTGAACAAGTGATTATGGTTTCTCTTCTTTTCAACAGCACGGCAGCCTCCTGATGTGGGATTAGCTGTTATTTTGGATCAGGACACACATCTGTTTGAGCATCTATTGGCCACACCACTGCCACCCATTAAGCTGCAGCTGTGCACATATATTAGATAAGCATACACAACCATACATTGAGCCACAGTTAAGTCATTGTAATTTACTACAGTTCACAACCACACATAATTTAACCACCTGCAGACTGAAGTGACTGAGTATAAGCATAAAATCAGACAATGAATGTCTATTAGTGATGGAAATTGAGAATGTCAAGGATGGTGGTAAACTGTGGTTTAGTTAGACAGGTTCAAAGGAGCTATACTGTGCAGTGCCATACTTTGATGCTCAGATGGTTACTGAGTGTAACGTATCTCAGCCACTTCCAGACAATGTCTACCTTGGTTTGAAGATGTCTGTCATAGAGATGTATGGGGATCACCACTCATGGTAGCCCATGGAGGCTCATCCATTTATCTACATTAATCAAGTGTTATGAAGTTATGTGACCTAGGGAGTGAATTGCGAGCTGCGTACAACAGACTGACTGGGTGGCAGCCTTATGTTAAAGCTGTATTCAATGATGTTACGTGTTGTCTGTACAACACACTGTAAATATGAATGACTTATAGCAGTGTATAAGTTCATGTGCCTGCAGAGTACCAAAGTCAGACACTATTAGCTCCATAAGTATTAACTCTATATATGCTGAATTTCTGGATGGAATACCAAAGCTTTTTTGCTGCTCTTATATGTATGCATGTCATGTAGGTTCGGTTTATTGTGCTTAAGAAAAAATTATTTGGAAAATGCTGTAAAGTTGTTGAAGAATCCATGAAAGATGATTTACTGCACTTGATGTATGATTATTGATGTATAATAAAATAATGTTTCATCAAAAGTTCTTTTATTTCACCATCCCATCATTAAAATAAGAGTTTTAAAGTTCATAAAGGTGTACAGCCATTGTAGTTCAGTGAGTACAGTTATGAAATAAATAGTCATACCAAACTGATAAGCACATTACCCTGAAACACTTGCGGTAGTCATTAAAAGATATGTAACTTTGGTGTCAGACGTTTTGGGAACACATAATAGTCAATTGTGTTCAAATTTAGACACCTTTCTATAAGTTTCCCACAAATCTCAAAAAGCATCTAACATACATTTCTAGATTCAAAACTGCTCAGACAAGGCAGAAACATCAACACCCTACTCTTTCTTCCCATCAAATCTGTAGTCCTCTAGGGAAACCGGGATCAAATTTGGAAATATTTCTGTTTCATCTGTTGTATGGGAGTTGCCATATTTTATTTCAGTCAGACATATTCTATAATTCTGAACAGTTGGTGAGGTGTAATGCAAACTTTATATTGTTTTCAGACAGTGCATTATGAATTTAACACACATTTATCAAATGCATGTAGGACCTGACATGATATTCTATGAATTTATAAAGATATGTGGAGATTTAAAAAAAATTTGTGATGGATGATATAAGAGAAACTTCCAGGACTTTCTCTAAATATAGCAGTCAAGGAGATGAATATATCAGTATACATTACGCCATGAACAACTTTGCATGTATGTCATGTGTTCAGTCCGAGAGGAGGGGTATGCATACACAGAACATTCATTTGTACATGGGTGCACAAACTGTCTCTACCAAGGAAAGCCTGGAATTACATAGTGAGAAAAAAAAAAAGACAAGACATTGATAAAAGCTTGACCAGACTGGCTGACACAAAGTTTGTTAAGTATGTGATGGTTAATCAGTGGATGTATGCAAAATTCAAGAAGAAAGACAGCATGTAGAAGATAATAAATATACAAGCTGCAAGGGAGCAAGGGTTGTGTTAACGAATAAATGTTAGAAGATGTTGAAGAAACCCATCTTGAGAATATTAATGGTGCAAAAGCTCAACAGCAAATGAAAGTCACAACCCTTCTGAAGTTAATCGATATACTACATGCAAAGGTCAATGAAAGTGAATGAATCTTAGAAATACAGCAAAAATAAGTCTACAGGTAAGTTCATGAGACTATATAAGTTGCCTACAGTATAGAGGTCAGTTTAGTATGTAACAGTATATCAACAAAACATAAAATCATCAAGGCATGAAAGGGTATTTAATAGAAACTGAGAATCCTAAGGATAGGATGTTTGCAAGGAGATCAGTCTCTCAAAGAAACATTTAAACCAATTACTGAATACATTGAGTGACTTTCACATATATCTGCTGACAATATTATGAGAAGGAAAGTTGCTGATCACCATATAGTGAACTGCAGATAGGCACAATAAAAAGACTCTCACAATTAAGGCTTTCAGCCATTAAGGCATTCAAAAATCACACACACACACAAACGCAACTCACACACACGACTGCACTCTCAGGCAACTGAAACCAAACTGTGAGCAGCAGCACCAGTGCATGATGGGAGTGGCCACTGGGTGGGGGTAGGGAGGAGACTGGGGTGGGGAAGGGGAGGGATAGTATGGTGGGGCTGGCAGACAGTGAAGTGCTGCGCATTAGAAGGAGGGCAGGGGAGACATGGGGAGGGAGGGTGGGAAGTAGCAAAAAAAGGAGAGAAATAAAAAGACTGGGCGTGGTCGTGGAATGATGGCTGTGTAGTGCTGGAATGGGAACAGGGAAGGGGCTGGATGGGTGTGAAAAGTGACTAACAAGGGTTGAGGCCAGGAGGGTTATGGGAACAAGGATGTATTGCAGGGATAGTTCCCACCTGCGCAATTCAGAAAAGCTGGTGTTGGTGGGTAGGATCCACATAGCACAGGCTGTGACGCAGTCATTGAAATGAAGGATATCATGTTTGGCAACATGTTCAGCAACAGGGTGGTCCACTTGTTTCTTGGCCACAGTTTGTTGGTGGCCATTCATGCGAACAGACAGCTTGTTGGTTGTCATGCCTACATAGAATGTAAAGGCAGAGCTACACGTGAAACCAGCCATGTGGTTTACAAGCTAAGCTGCAACCACTGTGCTGCATTCTATGTAGGCATGACAACCAACAAGCTGTCTGTCCACATGAATGGCCACCAACAAACTGTGGCCAAGAAACAAGTGGACCACCCTGTAGCTGAACATGCTGCCAAACATGATATCCTTCATTTCAATGACTGCTTCACAGCCTGTGCCATATGGATCCTTCTCACCAACACCAGCTTTTCTGAATTGCACAGGTGGGAACTTTCCCTGCAATACATCCTACATTCCCGTAACCCTCCTGGCCTCAACCTTTGTTAGTCACTGCCCTCACCCATCCAGCCCCTTCCCTGTTCCCATTCCAGCACTAACAGCCATCATTCCACCACCACACCCAGTCTTTTTATTTCTCTTCTTTTCTGCTACTTCTCACCCCCCCCTCCCCATGTCTCCCCTGCCCCCCTCCTAATGTGGAGCACTTCACTGTCTGCCAACACCACCATACTATCCCTCCCCCTCCCCACCCCAGTCTCCTCCCTACCTCCACCCAGTAGCCACTCCCATCATGCATTGGTACTGCTGCTCACAGTTTGGTTTCAGTTGCCTGAGATTGCAGTCGTGTGTGTGAGTTGCATTTGCTTGCGTGTGTGTGTGTGTGTGTGTGTGTGTGTGTGTGTGTGTGTGTGTGTGTGTGTGTGTGTGTGTGTGTGTGCGCGCGCGTGTGTGTGCGTGCGCGCGCGCACGTACATGCATGCGTGTGTGGCTACTGTTGATAAAGGCCTTAATGGCTGGGAGCTTTAATTATGAGAGTTGTACCTATCTGTGAGTCAGCATCCCTACTATATGGTGAATAGCAACTTTCCTTCTCATAAAACTGTTACATTCCACCGTAGATTTTCCATTAGAGGTAGAGAAGATGAAGGATATACTACTCCAATTTCATTAACCATCACAGAGATGGTGAACTAGATTGGATATATTCAGTCAATCGGGAAGAACTGCATATGTTGGGAACCCAGCCTATACGTTTAATAAAGCATTTAATACACGTTGTGAATCAGGGAGTTGGAAGCAAACCTGGTTTAATTGACTTAATATTGTTAAAGATTTCAAATCCTGACAACCATGTACAGAAAGATGTAAAAATATGCAGTGAAATATTACATATGATTAGTGCACATAGGAAAAATAGGTCAATAATAAGCCCTAGAGCTAGGAAATAAAGAAATATCATTAAACAGGTGTTATCCAGTAGCACTGATAAAGGTATCAGGATTTAGCATAACGAATAAACAATTGGTCTCTGGAGTATACATATTATGTTGATCCCAATGAAATAATAGAACAGCTATGACTGCTCACAGTATCAGCCAGCACTGGGTATACAGCTTATATGAAAGTCAGGAAGATTAGGATTTAACATCCCATTGACAATGAGGCCATAAGAGATGGAGCTCAAGCTCAGAATGTTTCAAGGATGGGGAAGGAAATTGGCCATGCCCTTTCACAGAAACCATTCTGGGATTTGCCTGCAGCAATTTAGGGAAATCATGGAAAACCTTAATTAGGATAGCTGGATGCAGATATGAACTGTCATCCTCATGGATGCAAGTCCAGTGTGCTAACTACTGTACCACATCACTCAGTTTCAGAGTTTGAAAATGGTCAAATATATAGTATAAAAGATATGGCAACATTATGCTGACAGATCACAGAGACAGTTGTCTGTAGTGCAATGACAGCAGAATGGGGGTTGATGACATAGAGTCAGGACAATGGTGTGGCAAAAAGAGCAGACATGGGTCCTTTTACAAGGATTGTACCATGAGAAGATCGTACGGTTATTTGACTGGTTATGATGAACAGACAGATGACAAAAGCTGAAATCTGGGTAGTGTTTACAAGCAGAGTGACAACATGTACTGTTAGGAGCAGACTATTCGGAGCTCGGTTCAGATCTCATGTTGCCATGCATTGTTTATCACAGGCACCATACCACAGATAACAGACACTTGCATAGTGCAGAGCCAGAGTCAACTGGGGCATCAACTGGCATTCTGTGGTGTTCAGTGATGAGTCTCACTTCTGCATCATGGTCAGATTGATGCCAACATGTCCACAGATGACCTGTTGAATCGTCATGAAAGGTGACCCATATCTCTCCAACTCCTGGAGTCATGGTGAGGGTAGCTATTGTAAATGACAACAGGACTTCTTTGGTAATCATTGAATGAAGGTGAATGCTTGCCAGTATCTGTTAAAAATAGAAATTCTGTTGTCGTATCCTTTTTGACCAGGGTACCAAATGGCATATTCCAGCAGGATAATGCAAGACTCCACATGACATTTCGCATGCCTAACGCCTTGAGAAATGTAGGGATCCTTGTCTGTGATGCAGTGGGGTGATATAAACTTTCATATCACCCTCCAGCCAGCAGTCTTCATGAATTGACACAGCTTGTGCAGGACTTGGCAAGAAATTCTTAAAAATTATGTTAAGAGGCTGCCTGCTTCCAAGCCACAACAAATGCAAGAATGTGTCATATATTATATTAATGTTGATTTAATATCCATTACATAAAGACCATCTCTACAAAATTTATAAGATTGGGCTGATATATAAAAAACAGATACTTCGAAAACAGCCATTGCTCTCCCTCCCACACTATTCAGCTGCTTGCTTTACATGGAACACCATCAGTTTCTATTGCAGGCAAAGTTAAATCCCATTTAATGTAAGCCAAATTGTTAACTGTAATGTACAATATAGAATCTAAATATTCTTATAAATTGTGGGAGGAATGGCTAATAAGGTACTCTTTTACTTTATTTTTTGAAAGAGTTCATGATGCCTCTGGCTTTATTTTATGTACGATTGTACAAATTCAACTTTAGACCATTTTCAAGTATTGTCTGGATGACTCTTTAGTAGCATATTATGCCATATATCTCCTTCATCCTTGCCCCTCTGACTACATGTTATGCTCATAAAATAAATTAGAGAGGTTTTTCGTTATTTTAGGGATACATTACTTTTGAGCAGTTGTTTCAAAGGAAGGAAATAAGCAGGCTGTTAGGAAGTAGTGTGCACAATGTGAAAAAAAAAAAACAAAATTAAAGCTTTATTGACATCTTTTTACCATGAACAACAGAGAGAAACAGACAAAACAGGGACTGGGAAGTCTAAAAAATTGACATGGTTTGCTTTTAGCAGGATGGGTTTTCTGCAGGATAAATTTGGAAAAAAAAATCTGCAGCTTTCATTTGGATAACCCAAAATCCAATTCTGCTTCATGGTCAGACATATCCCACAACACTGGTCCCTATGTGTTAAAAGAGAGGCTTCCTACCAGCATTATTACTTCATCTTTTTCAAATGACCAGCCTCCTGAGTAAAATAAACATTACACATGTGAAGACTGTTAAATCCTTCCCTCATAATATCAGTCAGTGAAATGATAATTAAAACAGTACTTTCTAACAGTAATGAAATGGGAGGAACCTCGACATGTTATCAGACCCAACTGTGATTCCACTTGGCTGAATCCCTTGGGCCCAACCCTGGGCTCAATGCGGATGAGAGGCTGATTGACAATGTGTTGGTGAACAATATTCAGCCAAATCTACTGTTTGTCGTTCTTTAGGCTTGGCTGGCCTGTTGTGTATGCACCTTGAACAGTTCTGACCTAAAGTCAAGCCTGTTGACTCATTTTTCATATTTCAGCACAGCTACAATAGATAAATTATTCATCCAACAGATCTTCAGTTTAGTTTTCAATATAGTTATTCCCCTATGGTTTTTATTATTGCCAATAAAAATCAGTTTCAGCTGAAATGTGATTTGCACACTCAAGATGCAAAAATAATTTTCATGTAGACTTTGCCTCTTCACCCAGGGTTTCGAATGGATTCACATACAGTGATTGAAAGATATGTAACGAGCTCCATCTAACATAGTCCGCCTCCACAGCTGTGTGGTCAGCACAGCAGAATGCTGTGTGAGGGGCACAGTCAGAGATTTGCAGGACTGGGTGTTGTGTCATCTATGTCACCATTTCACCCACATCAACATGCGAGTTGCCAAAGCGAATTTGAACAAAAACACTTGTACCAAGTGACCAGTCTACCCAACAGGAGGCCCTAGCCACATTTACATTTACATCTAACAAAGTAAGAAATTGGAAATCCCAACAAATTCTAAAGAAAATTAAGAACATAACTCAATACTCACTCTTTTTACAAATTATCTAACAACCTACAGATTCAAGGACTGAAAACTGCTTTCAGGCTGTTTATATTATAGGTATCCACTGCCCCGTGTAGTACTATGTTGGCCTGGCCTGTAGTGTTCTAATCATTATTTACAGTACATATACACCAACAAGTAGTTTGTAAGTTATTCTGCATGTTCAGTTTACCTTAAATGTGAACTCTTGTATGATGTTGGATTTAAGATCAACTGAACATCCAGAATAACTTACAAACTTATTGGTGTATATGTGTTTTAACTGAGACCACTCATATGATGTACCCCCCGCCCCGCATGAACCATGGATTGAGTCATCAATGGGGTAGCTTCCATGCCTCAGCAATACAGATAGCTGTAGTGTAGGTTCAACCACAATGGAAGGGATCTGTTGAGATGCCAGATAAATGTGTGATTCCTGAAGAGGGGCAGCAGCCTTTTCACTAGTTGCAGGCGCAACAGTCTGGATGATTGACTGATCTGGCCTTGTAACATCAACCAAAATGGCTTCGCTGTGCTGATACTGTGAATGGCTGAAATCAAGGGGAAACTATAGCCATAATTTTTCCCAAAGGCATACAGCTCTACTGTATGGTTAAATGATGAAGGCACCCTCTTGGGTAAAAAATTCCGTAGGTAAAATAGTCCCCCATTTGGATCTCCAGGCAGAGACTACTCAGGAGGATGTCATTATCGATATAGTGGCAATTAGTGAAATTTGGTGGCAGGAGGAACACGACTTATGGCCAGGTGAGTAAGGGCTTTAAAAACAAAATCAAATAGGGGTAATGCAGGAGTAAGTTTAATAATGAATAAGAAAACAGGAATGCGGGTAAGATACTAGTAAGCACATTACTGTAGGTGAGATGGACACAAAGCCAACACCAATAACAAGTTTTTATGCCAACCAGTTCCAAAGGTGATGAAGAGATTACAGAAATTTACGAAGAGATAAAAGAAATTATTCAGATAGTTTTAATTGTGATGGGGGACTGGAAATCCATAGTAGGAAAAGGAAGAGAGGGAAAAATAGTAGGTGAATATGGAGTGAGGGAAAGGAATGAAAGAGAAAGCCGTCTGGTAGAATGTTGCACAGAGCATAATTTAATCATTGCAAACACTTGGTTTAAGAATCATGAAGAAAGACTGTATATGTGGTAAATACCTGGAGACAAGGGAAGGTTTCCGATTGATTACCCTGAGCGTGATGTATTGGTTGCAAACTGTAGATTAAAGCTGAAGAATTGCATAAAGGTCGGAAATTAAGGAGATGGGATCTTGATAATTTGAAAGAACCATAGGTTGTTGAAAGTTTCCAAGGCAGCATTAGGCAATGGATAAGTAGAACAGAGGAAAGAAACACAGTAGAAAGGAATGGGAAGGTTTCAGAGATGAAACAGTAAAAGCAGCAGAGGATCAAATAAGCAAAAAGACCAAGCCTAGCAGAAATCCTTAGATAAGACGGGAGACATTGAATTTAACTGATGGAAGGAGAAAATATAAAAATGATGCACGTGAAAGGGAATACAAATGTCTAAAAAGTTAGATTGACAAGAAGTGCAACATGATTAAGGATAAATGGCCAGAGAAGAACTGTACAGATTTAGGAGCATATTTCACTAAGGGGAAGATAGATACCACCTACAGGCCTTTGGAGAAAAGAGAAGTTGCAGTATGTATTTCAAGAGCTCAAATGGAAAACCAGTGCTAACCAAAGAAGGGAAAGCTGAAAGGTGGAAGAAGTGTATGGAGGGTCTATACAAGGGAGACGAACTTGAAAGCAATATTATACAAAGGGAAGAAGATGTAGATGAGGGTGAGATGGGAGATATGATATGGAGAGAAGAATTTGACAGAGCACTGAAAGACCTTACTCCAAAAAGCCCCGGGAGTAGATGATATTCCGTCATAACTGCTGTTTGCCTTGAGAGAGCCAGCCATGACTAAATTATTCCATATGGTGTGCAAGATGCATGAGACAAGTGAAATACCCTCAGACGTCAATAAGAATGTAATAATTGCAATTCCAAAGAAAGCAGCTGCTGGAAGGTGTGGAAATTACCAAACTATCAGTTTAACCCTAGGACTCACTCTGCTAATATTTCCCCAGTACTCCATATAATTGACTGTGTGTACTAATCATTCAGAGAACAACATACTGTCATTTAATACTGTTTGTTTACATTTTATTTATTATTTAGACACATTTCACAGCTTTTTTAACAGGTGTGTACATAGTAGAATTAAATTACATATGGCAGGGCAATTACATATCAGAAGTTACAATATTACTCTAAGTCATAATTTGTTTCACTCATAAATGTTTCACAATGGCTTCAAATTTACAGAAAATGTGATGAACAACTCAACAGGAAACATAATTCTAACCGGAATCCGTACCATAGTCATCTGCACATATTTTGCAAGTAGTAACTATTTCAGAATGTTCCTTGCAAACAAATTTGTTACACTTTTTGCATGTTGAACTGTATTTTGTGTCCTTTGATCGGGGGCAAATGGAGCATCTGCCTCGCTTTCTCTTCTGATTGTCGGGTATTACGTCTGGATGTCCATTGTCTAACAGATCATCAAATCCACACTGTTTGATACTGCTAATAATATCCTTGTTCCTTGCTCATGGTAAACTCAAACGACGTTCCACTTGGGGCTTTGCCATTTCTTTGGCCAACTTCATTAGAAAAAGACGTCTCTCTGTTTTTTCAACAGCAACACAGAAGAGTCTGTAGGCATTGAGTGCAGCTAGAGCGACAAGATCATAAAATACTGCTAATGGCCAACATTTTGTACCCTCTTTCACAGAATAGTAAGAGCTTATTTGACCTAGCGTATCAACACCTGATTTTGTTGAGTTGTAATACAACACTACTTCTGGTTTTCATTTCAAGTTGTTTTCTTTGGGCACTTCAAATGATTGATGTTGTGTTGACAGGAGTAGCACAGCCTTATTTCTTTTTGGAACATACGAAACTAATAGGGTTTTACCACTGTATGCAAATCTGGTAGTGCATCCTTCCCTAGTTTTCAAAGGCAAAAACTCTTTTGGGACTTCTTTTCTTGTAGAACATAGAGTACCTACAAGTGTCAACTTCATTTTCAACCATTCTTGGCCAAGGTCATAGATCGTGAAAAAATTGTCAGTGGTAATATTCCTACCACTGCCAGCCAGATGATGCACTAAATCTAAGACCACTCTCTTGCCTTGATTCACTTCTCTCACATCACCACTCCTTCCAGTGTACATTTGAAGATTTGTCAGATAACCATGTTCACAGTCTACTGCGCACCATATCTTGATGCCATACTTTCCTGGCTTTGAAGGAATGTAGACCTGGAAACTGCACCGACCTCTGTATACGCAAAGATGTTCATCAACAGTAATGTTGCTGGAAGGTATAAATGATGTTTGACATTGCACAGCAAACAAATCAAATATTTCCAGTACAGCTTCAGCCTTATTTCCAGTCCTCTCTTTCCTTTCAAGTCTTGTGATGCGGTCGTCAAAACGAAGTGAACGCAGAATGTCCTGATATCGCCTCCTCAACATAGCAGCACGGAATAGAGGAGTGCCATATTCAGAGTCCCAAAATTTGTCAATAGGTTTCCCCTGGCTCTTCTGTACGCCATACAGAATCAGCAAGCCTAAAAATGAAAGAAGCTCGAATCTGTCTGTATCACGCCAGTCAACTAATTTTCCAGACACTTTCGATTCATTTCCTCGTTGATTTGTGAACTGAACTATTATATCCAGCAATTCATTAGTAATAAACTGCCTGAAACAGTCAACAGCTGAGCTAACACTAACTGTACTAGGAATACCTGCTGAAAATCGTTGTATGTTGCGGATTGGAAATCTACAAATTGATGGTTCTTTTGTACTCCATGCAATATCCCGATCCCTGCTTACCAGTACTGCACTTTCATCTTCTCCACTGTCATCATTTTCAGCAAGAATATCATTTTCTTCTAATTCATGTAAACAAATTTCACCACTTTGGTCTACCTGCGTCTCTGTTCCATCATCTTCGGCGTCACTACCTTCTGAATCACTACTGCTACGAAATAAGTCTTCCATAGTTTGTTCTAAACTATAGCCAGGCGCAAAACGTATTCCATCCATGCTGAAATTACACTGCAACAACAAACGTACAACAAACATACAAACGAACTTTCAGTTTGAGGTTAGTTCTGAGTAACACCTGAATAACACCTGAATTCAGTGTTACCAACTCAAAATACCTAAGAAAGAGATTGATAGTTAGTAGTAGTAGTAGTAGTTTATTCATCCAGAGACAATTTACATTGCATGGGTTTCGTCAAAAAAATACATAGTATATATATACACACATATAGGGTGAACAATACTATACAAAATACAGATGTGCATAGTAGACCACGTATCATCAGACCACATTGAAATAGCATGTACAACTTTGATTATTATAATCTATACATTCTATGAATGTTACATATAATCTATCTGGGGTCATTGACCCCAACAGTAGTTTTTGTTAATTATTGATTTAAATGTTGCGTCAAGCGCTCTAAAAATTTTTGTGAGAGAACTACAATACTGTGTGGTGAAAGTCATAAAATTCTGGATTTTTGCAAGAAATAGAAATATTATTTTATCCATAGTAAAGATGATTGGGGTCACCTATGACCTCAGAGTGAGTCCTAGGGTTAATAAGTCATGGTTGCAAAATACTAACATGAATTCTTTAAAGAAGAACAGAAAAACTGGTAAAGATGACTTGGGAAGATTAGTTCGGATTTTGGAGAAATGTACGAACAAGTAAAGTGATACTGACCCTACAACTTATTTTAGAGGAAGCTTTGGCAATGTTGACTGGAATATTCTCTTTCAAATTCTAAAGATGGTAGGAGAAAATACAGGGAGCGAAAGGCTACTTACAACTTGTACAGAAACCAGATGGCAGTTATAAGTGTCAAGGGGCATGACAGGGGAGGAGTGGTTGAGAGGGGATTGAGACAGGGTTGTAGCCTGTTCCTGATGTTACTCAATCTATACATTGAGGAAGCAGTAAAGGAAACCAAAAAAAAATTTGGGGAAGGAATTAAAGTTCTGGGAGAAGAAATAAAAACTTTGAGGTTTGCCAATGACATTGTAATTCTGTCAGAGACAGCAAAAGACTTTGGGGTGCAGATGCACAGAATGGTCAGTGTATTGGAAGGATGACATAAGATGATCATGAAAAAGCAAGAAAAATTGAATACAGTCGAACTAGGTCAGGTGACACTCAGAGAATTAGATTAAGCAGTGAGACACTTAAGGTAGTAGATGAGTTTTGCTGTTTGGACAGCAAAATAACTGATGATGGCCAAACTAGAGGGGATGTAAAATTTAGGTTGGCAACTGCAAGAAGAGCGTTTCTGAAGAACAGAAATTTGTTGACACTGAATAGAGATTTAAGTTTTAGGAAGTCTTTTCAGAAGGTATTTGTCTGGAGTGTAGCCCTGTATGGAAGTGAAATGTGGATAATAATCAGTTAAGCAAGAAGAAATAGAAGCTTCTGGAATGTGGTGCTACAGAAGAATGCTGAGGATTAAATGAGTAAATCATGTAACTATTGAGGAGGTACTGAATACAACTGATGAGAAAAGAAATTTGTGGCACAACCTGACTAGAAGTTGGATTTATTGATAGGACACATCACGGGGTCACAAATTTAGTCCAGTATGAGATGTGAAAACTGTAGAGGAAGACTCAGAGGTGAATACAATAAACAGATTGAGAAGGCTGTAGATTGCAGTAATTATTTGTGGATGGAGAGGCTTGCACAGGATAGAGTAGCATGGAGAGCTGCACCAAACCAGTTTTTTGGTCTTAAGACCACAACAACAACAACAACAACAACATATGATGTGGAATTTACTTAGATTTTTTTTATATGCATACACCCCTACCTGCATGCACTCACCCAAAGCAGTACAATCATGTAGGCTACGGCATGTCTGTTTGACTGCCTGCACATAACTGTTCATCCACCTGTGCTCGTGAGCACCTGGCTGGAACAGACTGACTCTGGTAATCGGACAGTATAAGATTAAAAGAGACTGGGCAAATCCATGACAGCAGCAGCACTCCATCCAGGGTTCCAACAATTATTGTGAACAGCTTGCAGAAATATTTAGCTCTTGACTAAACTGATCTGCTCGTAAATGATATAAATTAAGATTTCTGAATGAACCTTTCACAACTGAATTGAGTACTATTTTGGGGTAAAGTATAGTACAATCTCGACAACATAAATTACCACCATGTTATTTTACTTGCCAGTGGAAGGCCATAAACTCTTCTGCAATCTTTTTCATAATATATGGGTTACTAGAACTGACATTCAAGACTGGAAGATAGCACTAGTCATTCCTTTTGCAAAACATGGTAATATATCTGACAATATGTCTGTGTCAGAAAGGAAAGGATAATAAAGCAGAAATTGGATTGGTGGTGTGAATGTTACATTGTACTTCTCAAGATGACGTTTGGTTTTTCCAGAAAGGCTGTGGCACAAATGATAAATTATTGAGTACCCATCTTCGGCATGAATCAGTTGCAATAGATACAAGAGACCAGTGTTCACCAACATAGTTAATGCATATGAAAACATCTACATACCTCTGTTAGTCAAGAATCTGCATACACACCAAATTCTAATTGTGAACAACCTATTATAGGTACTCTTGGACACTTCCCATTTTGTAAAAACATAAAATAATCAAGAAGCCCCTAGATAAATGAATAGAAGTCTTCCACAGTGCTCAAATGGTTTTCATCTTCGTTTAATGTATTCACACTGGACTTAAATGATATATTAAATCCACATGTAAAGCACTTACAATATGCTAATGATTACATTTTTACACACTAGAAGGAGTAGGGGTGGCCCTGCATAAATTGTCCTAGACAATTGATATATTACCCTCATATCTGGAAACAAATGGACTATGCATTGCTGATAATAAATCTCCTGTAGCTGATGTTACCAGCTACTAAACCACTTTGAAACTATGGCAAATGATTTTTTTCAGCAACTAAAAAGTCTGATGGAATTCACATATTCAAGACATAACTGAAAAATACAAAAGAGCTATAAATGTTGTATGTCCACTACAGGGAGTCGGCTGTGGAGGAGACCACGTGGTTGGATTAATGTTCTAACGTTTCTGAGAACAGATGGGGTTTGGCTTATCATTGCCATGGGGCAACTTTCAGAATTTACCTTGGTGCCATAATGTCCAGCAAGAGTTGTGGAGTAACACTGTTACTAGAAACAGTTACTTTTCAAAGGTAACAGCGAGTAAGTGCATTATCATATCCATAACATAACTTACACTGTAACTAAGTTATTTTTTCCAGTGACAATTTAATGAAAGTATCATTACTTCTTTTATTGCATGCAACATATTTTGCTATGAGAATAAATCTTTTCAACAATGAGCATGTCACATTTGCTGAAAAACCTTGAGTTTGCTGCAGCGATTAGTGACACATTTACATCCTGCAGCATAGCTGAACAGCATGCCTTTTCAGCATTTTGTTTCTGCATGTGTTTCTCCATCTTTTTCTCCCTGACATCACTCAGTCAACAATTCTCTCTGCTTTTTATTAAGTATTATTACTTCAGCTTAATATTCTAAAATGCACACCAGAAATGTCTGAATTATAATTTTCACACTGGACTTAAATGATATCTTAAATCCACATGTAAAGCACTTACAATATGCTAATGATTACATTTTTACACACTAGAAGGAGTAGGGGTGACCCTGCATAAATCATAACATTTTAATTTTAAAATTATATACACAACAATGAGTATACTGCAGTCATGTGATGTGTCACATGTGAATAATATGCACTCTCTGGGGTTATAACACTAATTTCCACATCTTTCAGAAATGAAGGAGATGTGCATGCCTTGTCTATCTTATGCTGAAATGTTTGAATTTTAGACGTCCGATGGAATAAAAGATACCTTTCATTACAAATTGTGTGTTGATGGGCACAGAATCCAAAGCAATGAGATCTCCACAGCAAACTTAAGAAGACATGCACAGGTAAATTTCTCACTTGGTTTACTGAGAGTTATGTGTTGAAATAAATGTATGATAGATACCATTGTTTTATTGGAAAAGGAAATATACTCAACAGTTTTAACTATAAACCTGAAAAAGCTAATATGTTTAATTCTCACTTCTGCTTATGGCAAACATCCAACTTTCCTATAATAAATTCAAGAAAAATAAAGTGCGAGACACTGTGGTGCACGTTGGAACAAATGATGCCTGTCATCTGATCTCTGAGGTCATTCTTAGGTCATTTCAGTGACTGGCAGGGAAGGTTGAGAAGACCACCCTTGAGCGTGGAGTTTCAATGAAGCTCACAATTTGGAGCATTGTCCCCAAAACTGATCAAGGCTCTTTGGTTCTGAGTCGAGTGGAAGGACTGAACTAGAGACTTCAAAAGTTCTGTGACAAGCTAGCCTGTGACTTTCTGGACTTGCGTCACAGGGTTGAGAACCGTAGGGTCCAGAGGCTGCTACCCAGGTAGCTGACTGCATGTGGGGCACACACAAGGGTGCTTTAGATTAGGTGACTCTCCATCAAATCCAGATATTGATAGCTTACGAAACCCAGAAGTATAAGTGTAAGATCGAAAGAAATGCCTCCCACACATGACAGTATTAAAATCCTAATGGTAAACAGCTGAAGCATTTGCACATAATAGTAGGTACAGAAAGCTGGGTGAAACCTGAAATTGATAGCAGTAAGATTTTTGGGGAAAATTTCAGTGTATATTGAAAGGATAGGCAAATGGCAAGAAACTCAAATCCACCAAGATAGAAATTGAAGCTGTATGTGAGACTGTTTGGGCAAGACTCAGAATCAGGGGTGGGCACAAAATGGTAATTGGATCCTTCTGTCATCCACCAGACTCATCCCTGATGTAACTGAAAACTTTAGGGAAAACCTCAGTGAAGACTTTAATCATACAGCAATTAATTGAGAAAATTGCTGTTTTGGTACTGGTGGGCATGATTAAGACATCCAGTGAAACTTTACTGAAGGCCTTCTATGAAAACTATCTAGGACAGATAGTTAAGAACCCCGCTCATGATGGAAATATATTGGATCTAATGGCAACAAACAGACGTGACATCTTCGAGGATGTCCACATCGAAACTAGTACCAGTGATCACGAAGCGGTTGTGGCACAATAATTACCAAAGAACGAAGGACAGTTAAGATAAGCAGAAGGATATGTATGTCCAGTAAACTAGATAAAAAATCTGTAGTGTCATACCTCCATGAGGAACTTTAAACTTTCAGCACATGTCAGGAGTATGTAGAGGAAATTGCACTGGACAGATATGTGACCAGTAGACAGTTCATAATGGGAGGGAACCTCCATGGTACACAGTCATTGTAAATAAACTACTAAAGAAACAGATATTATCGCGTAATAGGTGTAAAACAAAGTGTAGGGCTACACATAGAGAGGTGCTGAATGGAACACATTTCATATAGTACAGGAGCCATCATTTAAAGATGTTTTATGTATGGGTTTCGTAAAGTCTCTGTCAGTTGTGTCAAGAAGAATTAAGTGAAAGACAAAATACAGAATCTGAGAGAATGAAAAAACAAGTTCGAGGTGAGCTTCAGAAGGTGGATGCAATGGTAACTACTGCTGACGTATGGAGTAACAGAGTTCTGAGTAGCTTCCCTTGTGTTTTCAAGGTCTGTTCATTGATGTTTCAACTAAATTATGTTATAGTGTTTTAGAAGCTTCTTTGGAGTAACTGGTCACTGGTTTGATCCAGTCATATTGAAAAGAAAAACGGCAGTTTTGGCATGTAGATGTATGAAAGGAAGGCATACATCCAATGCTCCAGCCAAGGAAATGAGTAACACATTGTCGGAATATCACATACAAAATAAAGTACGTGGCATAACATATGAAGGCAGAAACCTTTGCAATGCTTTTGCATTGTTCCAGAGGCAAATTATTACTGATGAATTAGAATTTATAAGTGCCTTCAATACATTAGAATAAGTAAGTGGAACTAAATGTGCTGAGGAAGAGGTACTATTGCCCTGTCACTACCATTGTGCAAATCAAACATTAAATTTGTTTGCCATGGAACACTCTGAACATGCACCAGAAAATATAAAAATAAAAAAAATTTCGAGGTACTCCATGGCAATGTGCTCCAAGTTTTAGAATAAAAAGAATCCATCAACACAAGTTGCATACCATATCAAAGATAGTTGTGATATCTATTTGTTAACACTTGTAACTATGAGATGGAACTCAATGTAAGAGGCCGCAAACTGGATCTGCAAATTGATGGATAATGGTAATGAAATAATTGAGAGCTGCATGGACATTGCCAAGACTAACTTACGAAAAAGTTTCTTTTGTGAGAGAACATTGTGAAGTGATGAGTCTGATGGTACAGGCTTTGAACTTTGCTCTTAAACAAAAGTTGAAAAAGTTATTCACTAAAATGACACCGTGAAGATCTCTGTTTGATGCTGTTTTTCTGGGACTGCAGAAGAGGTTCGAATATGCATTTGAAAATAAAGATCTAATCCTGTCTGCATGCTTCTATCCAATATTCAGAGCCAACTGGATGGATCAGCCACATGCCTGTGCACAGGGCCATCCTTAGGCATGTGCAAATGGTGCAACCGCACAGAGCCTCGCACTTCTAGGGGGCCAGTGCTTCTTGGAGCCCTGCACAAAATGTCAGAAGGTAATTTGAAAACTGTCACTTGTAATTGCATTATTATAGATAAATTAAAAAATAAAGAAAGGTGAGTCTGAAACTACTTTTAATGTAATGTAATTCAATTATATACCCATTTTGACATGACTATGGCCTTTGGAGTATGTCTCAGAAAATTATGTCTGCATTGGACTCGAGGGAACCAGAGGCTATGTACTGGTGCGCTATAGTAATATCTGCTGTCAACACATGATTATTGCTCATGCGTAAACTAAAAGTTGCACAATTCATTGTTTCTCAGCGCCCCTCCATGCCCTTTCTGTTCATTGTTGTGGCTAACAATAAAGCATTACATTCTTCCATCAGCAGGTGTTTCGCACACAATGATTTTTTCACATTGTAAATTTAAACATATTGTGGTTTTCCAGTTCATGCCGTTTCATGTGTTGTGTGTGCACTCAGTGTCAAGATACAGTATTTTTGCCTGTCCTGTGAAGTTCAAAGTGCCAACAAGGAAATGTCTCATGAAAGGGATAGATTTAGGAAATACGATTCACATGCTCAAAAGATCAAGAAAAAGCTACAACTTGAACAGTTTTTGAACTCACAAAAAGGCACTTTTGAAAAATTTCTTTGACCAACAACTTCAGACAAAGAGGCTAAAGTGTGATTAAAGGATGATGGCATTAACAGTAGGCACTCATTATGTGGTGCTTTAGATGCAAGAGAACATGAAGGATTGGAATGCTGACCTCCTGCTGTCCCACATTCAGGCAGGCCTAGTGGTAGCAATTGTGAAGTAATCACAAATTTTGACCCAGTCATCTGGCCTAATATGTTAACACCCTCCATGATAAATGAAATCCCACAGAAAGGCCCTACTAAAATTGTAAATTTTGAGTACCCCTTAAACGAGAACAAAGGAAAATTTTCAACTCATTTTTACATAATAACTTTACCAAATAAGAGCAAAAAGAGAGCACAAATATCTTGTTTATTCAAAATCTACTGATAAAGTTTTTTGTTTTTGTTGTAAACTTTTGGGATCTTCTACAAACAAGTCGTCAAGTGATGGACTCTGTGATTGGGTTCTTTTAGGAAATTGGCTTCAAGAGCACGAACAATCATTTAACCACATAAACTGTACAAAAAATGGGTAGAATGTGGGATATGTTTGAAACAAAAAAAAAAGTATTAATCAAATTCACCTTGAACTACTGTAAAAAGAGAAGGAACATTGGCATCAGGTTGTGAAAGAATTATATTCACCTTCAGGTATATGCCAAAGCATAATAAAAAGGAGAACCAGCAACAAGCTCTATCAAGAACATATGGTAGTTATCTTGGTTTGATCGAAATTATAGCAGAATGTGACCCTGATTTGCAGTAACATTTAAGGTGGGTAAAATCTCAAGAAATTCATGACCATTATCTTGGGAAAAACACTCAAAATGAACTCATAAAGTAGCTTGCTAACAAAGTAAAAAACATTGTTAATTTGGTAAAAGAAAATAAATATTTTTCTGTCAAACTTGATTGTAATCCTGATACAAGCCACAATGAATGACATTGATTGTTAGGTTTGTAAATTTATCAGAAGAAGCAGTGACTGTAGAACACTTCCTCAACTTTCTGAATGTCACTTCAACAGGGGAGAAAGTTTGAGTGAAACTCTTTTGTCAAAAATAGGTCACCTAGGACTCAATATTCATGATTGCAGAGGCCAAAGTTATGATAATGGCACAAATATGAAAGGCTGTCAAAGTGGTGTTCAAGTCAGAATCCTAAAGTGCAATCCAAGAGCATTTTATATTCCAAGCGCCAGACACAGTCTTAATCTTGTGTTATCAAATGCAGCAAAATCTACAGCAAAAGCACTCACATTTTTGGTGTAATTCAGTGCATCCGTTCAGAGATGAGAAATCGTATTGAACAGGGTACCAACTTTAATAATGAAGAGGCCTTCAGATACTCTATGGGAAAGTAGGGTGGAGAGTGTCAAAGCTATAAGGTACCAGACAAGAGCAGTCAGGGATGCCCTTCTTGAGGTGAGCAACAGCAATGTTGAACTGAAAACAAAGAGCGAAGCGCACTCACTTGCAGTGAACAAATTAGAAAGCTTTGAGTTTATTGTAGGCATTGTCATAAGGTATGACTTTCTCTTTGCCATTAACGCAGCAAGTAATGCACTTCAAGCAGAAAACTCGGACGTGAACGTAGCAACAAATTCCTTTGAAAGTCTAGTGGAGTTTATCGAAAATTTCCATGAAGAAGGTTTTGTTAATGTGCAGTTAACAATGAAAGAGCTAGCTGAAAGTTTACAGATTGAACTGAAATTTGGAGAAAAGAGAATTGGTAAGCAAGCACAGCAATTTGATTATGAAGGTGATGACGTGGTTTTGCAGAGCTCATCCTTCAGAGGAGAAACACAAAATCGATTTTTTCTACCCTGTCATTGACACAGTGTTGAAAAGTTTGAAAGAGAGGTTTGCTCATCTGGCTAAGTATTCCGAAATATTCAGCTTTTGAAGAACTGAAAATGCTATGTAAATCTCTTGAGACAGAGCTAAGTGTAAACATAAATGGTGAATTTTTGAAAGACATTGTTACATCAGACCTTTGACAGAAATTAAAGTGTTCATGGAAATGGTGTCCAGTGATGTGAAAACTCTTATGTTAATACTGAAATACTTGAATGATATTGGAACACATGTCCCAACATATATTGCCAACAGAATTTTGCTAACGGCACCAGTGACTGTCACCTCCGGTGAAAGGAGCTTTTCACGTTTAAATCTTATCAAGAATTATTCCAGCAGCAGTATCTTGGAAGAAAGCTTGTCTTCTCTTGCCAACCTGTCAGTGGAACATGACGTGGCTGCAAAATTTCATTTTGAAGACATTGATGAATTTTCTCATCAAAGAACAAGGAACAGACATTTTTTGTAAAGTGTATAGAGCAGAAAACCCTTAGTGTTTATAATCTATAACTCATTTAATTTCTTGTAAATATAGAGCACAGTCACATTTAAGTATGCATCCTAAACAATACTTGTGAGCCTTATTTGATTTTGAATGACATTAAATTAAAATGATTCCCATAGCTAAGTTCATTTTTATTATTAACATTTTAGTAATTACTATACCTATTAAGATTGCTTCTCTGATTAATTATTTTCCTATTACAATAGCAGGTTTTCAGGTCTTTTGATGCATCTGTAGTACGTCAATGAAGAAACTTAGAATTCTTTTGAATGTGACAAAGACGTACAACTTGTATAGGAGGAAGGGCGGGGAAGGGGGTTACAGGACAGCCCTGTGTGGATGTTTTCCAAACCAGCTAAGGCCAGCCCTACCTAGATAGTTGAGGGTCATATGCTGGAAGCCATGCTGCAAACAACACCTGCAAGAGACACTGTCAGGGAAAAAGCACTCCAGGACAGGGAGGAAGACTTTTTTCTGCTTTGAGAAACAAGATACACTTATCTCATGTGCTCAACAGGGTCTTGAAACAATTTTGCTAAATTCTTCAACATATCTACAGACGCTCAATGTGTTTCCCGCAATGAGGAGACACTGTATTAAATATTGTACGGGAATACTAACTAGTACACCTGTAGAGAGAATTTTCAGTATTGGGAGGCTACTGTGTTAGGGGCAAGATGGTAAAATAGGGAGATTAAACATCTGGAAAACCAACTTTTGTTGAAAATGAGCATGCTGTTCAACTGAGATAGAAGATGTTGTATACAATGTATTGAATTAACTGACATTAATGGCTGTTTCCTTTCTACATTTATAGGAGCTCATTATTTATTTATAGATGAGTTACAATTATAAATTTTGAAAATAACTGCAAAATTAACTGTAACAGGAGCTGCAACTGATACAGTTACTTTTGATGTATAGTAACTAAATGCATAACTACATCAATTTTCCTGGGAAGTAACTTTAATTGTAACTTAGTTACTTTCTGTCTGACCCTGATGAGTGTCACAGAAGTGTGTGGAGTGGTCATGTACAGATGCAGGTCTTTGCCATGCAGTCCTACAGGTCTTGCAGGGAAGTGGGTCAGTAATGATTTGGGCAAATTTCTTGTACTAAAGTCAATTACCTCTTATTACTATCAAGCATCATTTGAGGCCTGAGCAGTATTTAGACAGCTTGCTATAAATGTACAGAAATAAAACAACTGCACACTTCACAAAATACAGAAAAGTAGTATCCTGTAAGCATTGTATCAAAGGGTAATAATTGGAGTCAGCCGACACACACAAATATTTAGGTGTAACAATTTATAGAGATTTGAAATGGAATTACCACATACACTATGTGATCAAAGTATCCGAACACCCCCAAAGACATACGTTTTTCACTTTAGGTGCATTGTGCTGCCACCTACTGCCAGGTACTCCATATCAGCAATCTCAGTAGTCATTAGACATCATGAGAGAGCAGACTGGAATGCTCTGCAGAACTCACGGACTGTGAACGTGTTTAGGTGATTGGGTGTCACTTGTGTCATACATCTGTATGTGAGATTTCCACACTCCTAAACATCCCTAGGTCCACTTTTTCCGATGCGATAGTGAAGTGGAATCGTGAAGGGACAAGTGTACAGTCAGACTTTGTCTGTTGACTAACAGAGACTGACGACGGTTGAAGAGGGTCGTAATGTGTAATAGGCAGACATCTATCCAGACCATCATGCACAGGAATTCCAAACTGCATCACGATCTATTGCAGGTACTATGTCAGTTAGGCAAGAGGTGAGAAAATTTAGATTTTATGGTTGAGTGGCTGTTCATATGCCACACATCACGCTGGTAAATGACAAATGACACCTTGCTTGGTGTAAGGAGTGTAAACATTGGACAAATGAACAGTGGAAAAACGTTGTGTGGAGTGACGAATCATGGTACACAATGTGGCGATCCAATGGCAGGGTGTGGGTATGGCAAATGCCCAGTGAATGTCATCTGCCAATGTGTGTAGTGCCAACAGTAAAATTCAGCGGCGGCAGTGTTGTAGTGTAGTCATGTTTTTCAAGGAGGGGGATTGCACCCCTTGTTGTTTTGAATGGCACTGTCACAGCACAGGCCTAAATTGATGTTTTAAGCACCTTCTTGCTTCCCACTGTTGAAGAGCAACTCAGGGATAGCGATTGCATCTTTCAACATGGTCGAGCACCTGTACATAATGCACGGCCTGTGGCGGAGTGGTTACACGGCAATAACATCCCTGTAATGGACTGGCCTGCACAGAGTCCTGACCTGAAACCTACAGAAAACCTTTGGGATGTTTTGGAACACCGACTTTGTGCCAGGCCTCACCGACTGCCATCGATACCTCTCCTCAGTGCAGCACTCCTTGAAGAATAGGCTGCCATTCCCCAAGAAACCTTCCAGCACCTGATTGAATGTATGCCTGTAAGAGTGAAAGTTGTCATCAAGGATAACGGTGGACCAACACGCTATTGAATTCTAGCATTACGAATGGAGGGCGTCACGAACTTGTAACTCATTTTCAGCCAGGTGTCCGGATACTTTTGATCACACAGTGTATGCTCAGATGCAGGTGAAGCAGATTGAAAACTTAAGTTTATTGGTTGAATTCTGGGAAGATTAAGTAAGTCTACAAAGGAGACTGCTGACAACGCATTTGGACAACCCATCTTAAGAGCACTGTTCAAACAAGACTATGAGGAGATATTGGACAAAGGCAAATACCCTGTACAAAGCACTTTACAGTAGTTCCTATAGATAGGAACCTACAACCTACTGTGCAGCTGTACACTCAATATTTTGGCAATAGATTCACCTTCAGGGGTAATAATCCACAGGGACAACATACTCACCTTCCTCCATAAGGTAAGAATCAAATGAGTAAATGACCTTGTAGCATCTGCTAACATGAACTAAATCAAGGGTGCTTCGAGTGAACTGAAACTTGCAGTGCAATACCACAGGAACCCTGCTTGCACACTGGATAACACTAGGAAGCGTGCCATCGAAGAATGCAATGTTTCAGATACCTTGTGGACTGCATGCCAAGGATGATTCAATTAGGTTAAAATGCAAAGGGTGGAGTAACGTGGTTTTGAATGTTTGCTACAAGTTAGCAGATGCTGTTTTCAGTGCTGTTCACTTTCTTATTAGATTGTCATTATTTTGGTAGGTTTTTTTTTTTTTTTTTTTTTTTTTTTTTTTTACTTCATAGTAAAGTTTTTTTTCTTTTTGTTTCATCATGTTTGTTCTTTCATTCCTGCTACCTTGGCAATAAGCCCTCACACCCTTACAGACATATAGGGTGCAAAACTTATTTTGGTACCTTTATTACCTCATTTCACAAGCGTTTGGCATTACAAGTCCATACATCACCAGAAGCAGAGCTCCCTCAAAACTTCACTGCTCTGATGTTGTCTACCAGTGTACCATCATTTAGCTAGAAGTCTTGTTAGAAATATTTATGGATGGAGATAGTGGTAGTATCCTAGTCAACTATCTTCTTCTGGTGGGGTGTTGAAGTTGTTGAATCTAAGGAAGTCTCCAAACTTTGAATAATAAAATTGCAGTGCTATTTGACAGAAGTAGTGGCTCTGGTCAAAAAAACTGACAATGGCCAGGAGACTGGTGTGCTGGTCACACAGCCCTCCGTATCTGCATTTAGTGATGCCTATAGCCTGAGAACGACACAGCAGTCAGTCAGTACTGGTGGGTCTTCTGAGACCTGTTTGGATGGTATTGGTTAGTTGGCAATTACTACTTCCCAGCATAACTATACTGAAAAACTGTTTATAGTAGTAATAAAGAGGTCCAGAGCCACATAGTATCTTGATGGCTACTACATGTTAACCATCTATAGGGCCAAAACATGCAGAAAATTTCACTGTAGCTCCAATTCTTATGCAGTTTCTTTCCACACTTCTGGTACATAAGCAACTGTAAACATAAAGTTGTTTAGGCATTCAATTCAGCATGATTTGAATAATTAATAATCTTCTTCGTAGGTACCAAAATTGAACAGACAGAAAAAAAGTATGCAACAGGAAGAAATTCTGAATGGGGTAAGGTAGTGCCTACAATGTGTAGAGTGTGATGCAGTGCACATTGCCACGGCATGGGCAGTGAAGTTCGAGAAGGGGGTTCCAGAACAACAGCTTCATGCAACTTTTTGTGTGATGGGAAAAATTGGCAATTTATACTGAAATTGCATTCAAATCGTACCACTTCAACCAACAAGTTTGTGCACTGCATCTCCTTCCACATCAGGAGAAACAGTAACAGTGTATGCACCAGATATGGCACAATTCTTTGCTCGATGTGAGTGAAATGACTTACTTCTTTGTAACTGCAACACTGTATAAAAGTCTATATGTATATTTACTTAATGAATACATTACTTACCCAAATATAATTCTTCAGTGCTCATATTATTACATGACATGTTTCAGAAGTATTTGTCCAATGCTACGAGGAGAAAATTGTGCTTATAAATTTCAAATCTTCAAACGAATTACCAGAAGCAAGGTAATTTAGTGTAATAAATAAGCACTGGCTTGGTGAAATTGTGATTTTCATTGCAGCGTTTTGTTTTTTGATCATGGGGACAACCATTTCCAGTAATGCAGCAAATGTTGGAGCATCAACATGTAAAGTTATGATAATCTTTCTTTACGTTCAACCTCAATTTTCTCACCAAGTTTTTGTGGATGAATCTTTTTCATCCACATTTTTTTTCAGCTTGCAACAAAGTAGAGCAATTATCGCAGCAGCAGTCTAGGGGACCATCTCAGCAATATTCCACAATATTATTGATCATCTAGGGGCCACTTACAAGCAGAGTTGATAGCCATCATACAAGATCTCCAATAAGCTTTTTAACAAGAAGCAGAACTAATCACCATATTATCTCAGTTCAATGCTTACACTGCTGAAGTGTAATATATTTTGAAAGAAACAGGACAACTAGTAAAAGATGTGCTAACCCAAAGTAAAAATGGAAACTGATACATTCGCCCAGCTGTTACTGTGGTGCAGAATGACAAACTGTTCAGCACATCATATGTATGTGCCCAAAACAATCGTTTCCTGGAGGAGTTCCTGTTGGCAACAAAGGCATCAATTGTCTATGTTGGATATATGTCTTTGACCTTCTGAGCTTTGTAAATACTGTAAATTTAACTTCTATTTTTTCTGTGTGTTAAATAAAAGTATATGTATTTTTTAAAAAAATATCAACAGTGTAGGAAAAGAGAGAGAGAGAGTGCTGCTTACTGTAAAGAAGACACGTCAAGTTGCAGACAGGCAGAATTAAAAGACACAATTAAAAAACACTTGTCTTTTAATCGTGCCTGTCTGCAACTTGATGTGTCTTCTTTGTGGTAAGTAGCAATCTGTCTTTTACCATACTGTTGATATTCATACCTAGAGTTTCCATTGTTGTTAAAGAAAAACTGTTTTCTTGTGTGATGCAGTCTAGCCATCTACTAAATAAATAAAACAGTGGAAGAAGTCATAACCTCACTGCGTTAAGGCATGCTGAATCTGCTGAAATTATTCCACAAATGTTAAGAGATTATCTTCTGATGGATAAACGCACATTATGGATTTAAGAGAAATTAAATGGTACATTTTTTGTGTTGAGGCAGGGGGGGAGGGGGGGGGGCAGTTCCAATAGAGAAATTCCTACTAAGGAATGACAGGAAATTCTGGAATTAAAAACTGTAAGAATACGCCATAAATAGCAAAAGAGTTTACACACACGTGTAAAGTTTGCTACCTATGCATCATTGATGTAACAACTGCTTCTGTTCAGAGAGTTTCAGATCTACCACTGCCTGAACTTCAATCACAACTACTTCAAGAAACGTGCATTACAGTGGTCTGACACCTTGGCCACCGAGTTCATATTGCCAAGACAAGGATGCCAAACACATTCACTTTACTTGTGTTAATAATTGTGATTTCAAAAAAGCCACTGTTTTGAGAGCTGTTAAAACTTCAAGAGCATCACTATCATCAGATAACTTTTGTATGAAGACTTTTTATCAGTATTTTTAACATTCTTAGACCTATTAGTGGCTTGTATACAATATTGCATGAAATTTTTAACAATCTGTGAATTGTTTGTGTGATTGCTTTGTATTATTAGTTATCAATTCAATGGTGCTATGTATTAGAGACACCTTATGCCTACTAATTTAAAATACATAAATAAAATACCTCTTAACTTTCTTCTCGTTTCCTGTCTTTGTGAAGGAACTATTTTAAAATTTCTTTAATTTACAGTTTCAAGAATCTTGTTTAATTAATTAATTAATTTATTTATTTATTTATCATCGGACTTTTGTTCAGTGGGTTATATGCAGGTACACTGTACCACATCTTGTTGACATTCATTTCGTACTGTCTTGCACAACATAATACAGTTTTGTTTACTTTCAAATATGAAATGATTCCCCAATGTCAGTCTTTTATTAATAAATTTTAATGGTAACATCAAAAAGAAAGTTTCTAGTGAATACCATGAAGGACCCTACCCACAATAATTTCTAAGATGCATTATTAAATTTTTTCACAACTAGTTTTATTAAATAACAAAAATGGAACAAAATATTTTACACCAGAATTAAAATGCCAAAACTGGAATTAATTGTTGAAAACTCTAAACCTGATCAACAAATTTCAGATCTGTGTGCTACATGAACACTAATTAAAGTTCATTTATTTACTTAATTCATTTTTGCATGATTTGGATGAGTATTTAAAACACTAATTTACAATGCTGTATTCAGTAATATTATGTCTACACAAGGCACATTATGAGTGAAAAAGTGTATTAAAAATAAAAATATTTAATATTTTACATCATAAGACATAGTACATACAGGATCACATACAATGTGGTAATATTAATTAACGATTACAAGAAAATGAATGAGCAGTAAATGCATTTAGGACGGAATTGAGTTGTGCTCAAAATAAAATTGTTCAAGTATTATTCTCTAGCTGTTTTCCTCATTTGTTTTACTTTCTTTCTATTTTTTTTTATATAAACAAGCACCCCAGACAGTTTACCATAATGTTCATACGAGAATCAAACACATCACGCATGGATTAGTAACACTTTTCACAACTAAAAAATAAATAAATTAATTAAAAAAAAATATAAAAAAATAAAAATCTGAAATCTAACATTAAAGAAAATGGTTTTATTAACAGTTAATGGAAGCCTATCACAGAATGTCCCTTTGTAACTGTTCTGCTCATTATGAAATTACAACACATCCAGTATGTTTCTGAGCAGAGCACGATAACAAAAGAAAAACCTGTTCACTGATGTAGTCCCTTGCGAGGTTCAAGCACCAGTTTCCAAAATATATATAGCTTTCGTTCACCCATTTTATTACTCACAAAATGTGAGACATTATCTTCTTACTATATTCCCCATGAAAGATAACAGACTGGAAAATTATTTTATGGTGTGACTGCTGAACTGCAAGAGGACTATCTAATAATTGAACTCAAATTGTCGATCAACCATCAGAGCGCAGATGCTGCAAGGATAATCTGAAAACAAACATACAATTAAAGTATAACTCTAAGAAAAGTGACAAATATGAGAGCATTATTGGTTCTAAAACAGTCTCTGAAGAGTACCTGCTTGGTTAACATAGTTTGCAATTGCATGCAGTACACATACAAGAAGTTAATTCAATGTCTTAAGTGATTCATAGTAGAGACAGTAATTAATTAGCACTAAACTAATGTTACTAATTTCAAACCCAAATTTTGGTACTATTTTATTTACAAGCAAGATAGGAAGTCATTAAAATTCTTTGTTCTAAATACAGTAGGACTATAGGCTCTGTAGAGATGGTAATTAATTAGCACTGGACTACTGTTACTAATTTTAAACTCAAATTTTGGTGCTATTTTATTTTCATGCAAGTTAGGAAGTCATTAAACTTCTTTGTTATAAATACAGTATGATTATAGGCTCATACAAGTGTCATCTCAGTGAGCACAGTCCAAACAAAATTAAAGGCAATGGCAAGAAATGACAAGGTAAAATGGCATTTCATATTGGTATGATTTCCCCATCTCCTCACTCCAAGTTCAGCAAAATGTACAGCAACTCATTGTCAATGTAAGTGAACAGAACACTGCTAACTAACTCTTGAACCAAAGCATTTCAATTACTACCCACAACTGCCATTACCTTTGGCATAATCAGAGCTTTAAAACTATGATTTTGATCATATTGGGTAACATCGTAATGACCTCATTTGGCTTTTTCTCCCTTCCATCTCCAACCACATTATCACATAAAGAACACAGGCATGGTTGTTTCAGAGTAGACGATTACAGAGCTGGACAGTTGTCTGTCATTTATGTAAACTTGTGAATGAGTCTACATGTTAAAAAGAAGTTAACAGTATTAAAACCATTATCACTACAACACTTCACTCTAACTTGCATGCATTAATTCTAGTGCTCACTAGCTTGATGTCATTAAGGTTTTGATTTTTAAAAACATTTGAAGATGAAAAAGCTAGGTAAATGTTTAAAGTGATGATGAAGTTACAGATGACTGATAGCTCACAATAAATGTAAAACATACAAACTGTACATGAGCATGCAAAATTTTCTTACAAAAACAGAGTCCTTACATAATAAATGTAGTGCCCCATAGATACTGCATTCCAGTAGGCTTTCTCACTGGGGTATGCTTGATTCCAGAAAGTTATGGATAATACAAAGATGTGTGAGCCTCACAAGCATGATGTCTAGATCACCACACATCTTATCTCTTCTGATATTTTCCAAATGCAACTACTTCTCTTGCAACTTTGGAAGATAATGTTTGTATAATGAGGTGAAGCCTATAACAACTTTTTCTCCATTTATTTTCCTCCAGCCTATATTCTCCTGTAAAGATGAGTCACACTATATTGTTAAAATCAAATAGGACTATAAAATTTCCATCATCCTTCAGTTATTTTATCAATGTTCTCTCTTCAGCTCTTCTGCATTAGCCTGTGATGTGGACACGCAAGCATGTGCAATAGAGGTTGGCTTTTCCTTTCATTCAGAGCTTAACAGAACAAATCTGTTACTGCTTTCCTTTTAACAACTTACCTTTACCCATCATTCAGTTCATAACTATGAGACTATCTGTTAAAACTTATGTAGTTGTTATTACCCCACAAACATCCATCTCAAAATCATCTTTTAAGTTCGCTTTACTGATATCAACTAAGCCTAACTTAACTTGCTCATTTTTCTCATAGCTTTTCCAATTCACCTACAACATTCACTTCTCACATTCCACACTCCTACTACTGTACCATTAGCATTTCTCGTCAAACCCCTAACAAAATGTTACTGAGCAGTTCTCATCTGAATATCTGAATGGGGGAATTAACTTACTTTCAGAATTTAATTTGTATAAGAAGTGATCATTGAAATACTGAATGTTCCTTCATTATTATACCAGTGATTGCTGTTCATCCATACCCATGAAGGGGCAGCATAATAGGATGCCCCAAATGTATATATCTTACTCTGATCTCTGCCTACAAGACCTTTGGTAAAATGAAATCTTGATACATTCACAATGAACATTTAGTGTCCATAATTATTACTTTACCTGACTGGATTGTAATTAGTATTCAGAACAAGCTTTGACTCTCATATATTTGCTCCTGAATCTGGCTACAGTGCTCAGTTCAATAGTTTTATACTTACTCTACTTGAACAGAGTGTGAGTTTACAAATGCCATATTTCCATGGTATGGATTTTGTCAGGCACTCTGAGATTATATTTCTCACACATCTTCTCAAAAAATTATGTAGAGTTTGAAGGGAGTTGATTTAATATATCGTGTTATCTTCTTGACAAGCTGCCTTCATATGTCCCTTCAGACAGATCTTTTTTGTCTATTTCCATTTATCCTGGTACCTAGCAGTATAGCACCTCCAAATGCCAGTTTTGCAGAAGGAAAATTTGAGCCATGCCTGGTCTTTACACATTACTCCCTGAGTAATTCTATTTAAGTGCTTGCAACACACTACAGAAATTTTAGCACATGAAGAAACTCAACTACAATGGAATTTCTTTTGCTCTAGTGCCTTCAAGATAATTCACTTGGCAGCTAGAGCCAAAAAGTATATGCAAGGTAAACGACCACACAACTTCACAGATCACAACCATCATTTTAAATAACTGACATTTTTAGAACTGATGTCTGCTGTGGTTAACCCTACACAGATATGAAGGAGGGGGCAGAAAAACACGAGAAATACTGGGGAAATGCAATCAATCTACAAAACATATTGTTTACAAATCACTTCTGCAAGCTGCTAGAATATTGCTCAAGTGCATGGGACCCATACGACCCATACCAGTTGACAGTAACAATGGATATTGAATGTATACAGAGAAGGGCAGCATGAATGGTCACACGTTTGTCTGACCCATGGGAGAGTATCACAGAGATGCTGCAGAAACTGAAATGACAGATTCCTGAAGATAGATGTAAACTATCCTGAGAAAGCCTACTTGCAAAGTTTCAAGCTATAGCATTAGACTATAACCCCCCACCCACCCATATATTGCTCAAACAGAGCTAATGAGAACAAGATTAGATTAATTACAAGATGCATTTAAACCATTATCCTTCCTGTGCTCTATACATGAATGGAATGGGAAGAAATCGTAATAACTGATACAATGAGATGTACCCTATGTCACACACTTCACAGTGGTTTGCAGAGTATAGATATAGTTGTAGATGTAGAGGACTGGAGATCTGCTGCCAAGCAGACTGTTAGAAACCAGTTCTTGGATTCAGCACTAAAGGAGACAAGGTTGTAGTAAAAAAGCAAGATTATGGAAAGTATAGCTGGGTTGGCTTTACCCTGACATTCATTAGATTGGGTCTCACACATACAACAAAATTACTTGTTCCAGCACTTTTCCAAGACATCTGATACACTAAGTTCTCACAGTTACTCCTAACATCATACTGCAAATGATTCTGGGGCTCGTAAACAGCTGCAACACACATTCATAATTGATAAGCAGTTAACATTACTTGTGATCTGGAAATACATAATAATAGAAGACATGTGCAAGCAACAAATCAGAAAGACTGCATTCTGATATGATTCCTAGAGTGATAGATGAATCAAAAGTATAACTCTTCCCTGTATTTGTGAATGCAATTGCAACACGCATACTTTGGTGACCATTCTTCAACTAGCATCACTGGATGGTACTAAAACTGGAGAAGATGGACTATATGATTTTGAACTACACACTAACAAAGTCTATACATAGTTGGATCATTTCACGTCCATTGCTCCTGACAGCGAACCTTCTACCCGAGGTGAATTAATGGTTGATTCTCCAAGTGCTTGAGGTGTTCACTCTACAGACAGCACCCAACTAAATGACCATCACTAGACCAAAACACAAATTGCTCTGTTTTACAGCATGTTTTCTCATACACACACAACAAGGAAAGGATATATCTTCTACAACTACAATCATACTACACAGACAACAGAAAAGTACGTGGTAGAGGGGATTTCCCGTTGCACCTTGTATTAGGTTTCTTCCTACTCCTGCCAGTGACTTTCTCCTTAGGCCAAACAAATCTTAGGTCTGCCTTTCTCTGTATACATACAATATCTCCTGTTAGTCATCTTCAGTAAGGTCCCACACACTTGAGAAATATTCTACATTGTGTCTCTCAAGCAATCTCATTTGTAGACTGCATTTTTCCACTATTTTATCAATGAACCAAAGTCTTCCATTTGCTTTACTTACAATTGAGTCTGTGTGCACATTTCAATTAATACACCCAAATTGTTACACTAAGGCATTTGTTGAGTTGACTGATACCAATCACGACTGCTGATTGTAGTGACAAGATACTATATTCTTGCGATTTCTGAAGTGCACATGTTTACATTTCTGAACATTTAAATAAAGTTGTCAATCTTAGCACCACTTAGAAATCTTACCATGGTTTGAATGGATACCTGTGCATTGTTTTACAAATAGCACTTTACTGCATCTTCTGCAAATCTACAAAGTTACTATTAATATTACTTGCCAAATAATTAATACACAACAAGAATCACGAAGGTCAGAACATACCTCCATGGAATATACCTGAAGTTGCTTCTACTTCTGACAGTGACACTCCTTTCACTATCACATTCTATGTCTACCCTACCAAGAAAGACTTAACTAGTCACAAATTTCTTTGATACTTCTGTATGATCATATTAATGAGCATAAGTGGTACCAAGTCAAATGATTTTCAGAAATAAAATTAAAAATGTTGCAACTACCCAATTGTCTTGGTCCATGATTTTCAGGATGTTATATGGGAAAACCTTGAATCGGGTTTTGTGTGACCAATGTTTATGGAATCCATGCTACACACATCAAAAAGTTTTGCATCACCCCGATTCCCAGAACTCCTGAAGATAGACATTGACTGTGGGTATTGTATCACAGACACAGTCCCTTTGGCTGTTCAGAGATGTCACTAAACCTGCCCAAAGAAGTAAACAACCATGCATGAGCAGCGACTATTAGATGGAGGGGTCCGAAAGCCAATCAGTTCCGGTCATTCCACCAGGAAGGAGGTACACGGCTCATGTTGCCTGTAGTACAACCATGCCTAAATGGTCAATACCATAGCTCCATCACATCCGCATTGTTACTTTGTGCCAGGAAGGGCTCTCAACATGGGAAGTGTCCAGGCATCTTGGAGTGAACCGAAGTGATGATGTTCGGACATGGAGGAGATACAGAGAGACAGGAACTGTCAATGTCATGCCTCGCTCAGGCTGCCCAAGGGCTATTACTGCAATGGTTGACCACTATCTACGGATTATGGCTTGGAGGAAATCCTGACAGCAAAGCCACCATGTTGAATAACACTTTTCGTGCAGCCACAGAACGTTGTGTTATGACTCAAACTGTGTGCAATAGACTGCATGATGCGCAACTTCACTCCCGACGTCCATCGCGAGGTCTATCTTCGCAACCACAACACCGTGCAATGTGGTACAGATGGGCCTAACAACATGCCGAATGGACCACTCAGGATTGGTATCACGTTCTCTTCACCAATGACTGTCGCATATGCCTTCAATCAGACAACTATCGGAGACATGTTTGGAGGCAACCCGGTCAGGCTGAACACCTTAGACACACTGTCCAGTAATTGCAGCAAGGTGGAAGTTCCGTGCTGTTTTGGGGTGGCTTTATGTGGGGCTGATGCACGCCACTGGTGGTCATGGAAGGCGCCGTAACAGTTGTACAGTATGTGAATGCCATCCTCAGACAGACAGTGCAACCATACTGGCGAGGCATTTGTCTTCAGGTATGACAATTTGTGGCCCCATTGTGAACATCTTGTGAATGACTTCCTTCAGAATAATGACATCACTCGACTAGAGCGGCCAGCGTGTTCTCCAGATGTGAACCCTATCGAACATACCTGGGATAGATTGAAAAGGGCTGTTTACAGAGATGTGAGCCACCATCTACTCTGAGGGATCTATGCCGAATCACCATTGAGGAGTGGGACAATCTGGACCAACAGTGCCTTGATGAACATGTGGATAGTATGCCACAATGAATACAGGCATGCACCAATGCAAGAGGACATGCTACTGGGTATTAGAGGCACTGGTGTGTACAGCAATCCGGACCACCACCTCTGAAGGTCTCGCTGTATGGTGGTACAACATGCAATGTGTGGTTTTCATGAGCAATAAAAAGGGCGGAAATGATGTTTATTTTGATTTATATTCCAATTTTCGGTAGAGGTTCTGGAACTCTCGGAACCGAGGTGATACAAAACTTTTTTTCATGTGTGTAGTTGTCGTGGAAAATGCCATTCTGTTTGAGATAGTTCATTAGGTTTGAGCCCAGAATACATTTTAAGAATTCACAATAGATGGATGTCAATAATATTGGATGGTAGTTTTGTGGATCACATCTGCTACCTTTCTAGTAGACTGTTGTGACCTATGCTTTCTTCCAACTAATGGGTACAGCTTTTTCTTTGAGGGATTTGTGGTATAGTATGCACAATAGAGAGCCTGACTTGTGGACAAGTTCTGTCTGCAATCTGATAGGGATTCCATTGGGTACTGGTGCCTTGTTTAATTTCAGCAATTTCAGTTGTTACTCAACACCACTGTAAAGGAATATTTGAAAACAGAATTCAGCATTTAAGCTTTTGCTTTGTTATCCTAAATTTCAAATCTTTGTCATCCACATGCATTTGGATACTAACTTTCTTACCACTGACTTTCTGTACATACAACCAGAATTTTTTTAAATTTAGAAAGGGGCTGTTGATAAGATTCTGCTGGGGTAATTGTTGAAATCTTGAAGCTCTATACAGGGTGTTACAAAAAGGTACGGCCAAACTTTCAGGAAACATTCCTCACACACAAATAAAGAAAAGATGTTATGTGGACATGTGTCAGGAAACACTTAATTTCCATATTACAGCTCATTTTAGTTTCGTCCACCTACGCTCAATGGAGCACGTTATCATGATTTCATACGGAATACTCTACCTGTGCTGCTAGAACATGTGCCTTTACAAGTTTGACACAACATGTGGTTCATGCACAATGGAGCTCCTGCACATTTCAGTCGAAGTGTTCGTACGCTTCTCAACAACAGATTCGGTGACCTATGGATTGGTAGAGGTGGACCAATTCCATGGCCTCCACGCTCTCCTGACCTCAACCCTCTTGACTTTCATTTATGGGGGCAATTGAAAGCTCTTGTCTACGCAACCCCAGTACCAAATGTAGAGACTCTTCATGCTCGTATTGTGGACGGCTGTGATACAATACGCCATTCTCCAGGGCTGCATCAGCGGATCAGGGATTCCATGCGACAGAGGGTGGATGCATGTACCCTCGCTAACGGAGGACATTTTGGACATTTCCTGTAACAAAGTGTTTGAAGTCACGCTGGTACGTTCTGTTGCTGTGTGTTTCCATTCCATGATTAGTGTGATTTGAAGAGAAGTAATAAAATGAGCTCTAACATGGAAAGTAAGCGTTTCCGGACACATGTCCACATAACATATTTTCTTTCTTTGTGTGTGAGGAATGTTTCCTGAAAGTTTGGCCGTACCTTTTTGTAACACCCTGTATACTGTGCAGTAGCTGTTGTTTCTTTAGAAGCTTCTTTATCGAGCCTGTTGGTAATGGAGAATCCTTCCCATCATCCAATGTTCTACGGTGCAAATCTGCTAAACTCAACCACAGTTCTTTTGTATGATCCTGCCAGAGCCAGACATTTGGAATTTCCTCGTAGGGCATGATTACTGCTGCTTTATCTAGTTAACTCAATATGTGTTAGTGAGCTGATGTTTTCTCTAAAGTCTTCATTTAATTCTGAGGATGAGTCGGGTGACCAACACAAGAAATCAATTGTAAGTTCACACAAATCCTTGGTACTAGATCTTACTCAGTCACATTCACATACATTTTCAATTCCTATCTTGACAGAATCAAGTTTCTTGTGTACTACGACAAATACACAATCTCCAGTTTCCATTTGCCTATCCTTTTAATACACACATTTGCCCAAAAATTCTCACTACTGTAGGTCTTAGGTGCATTTCTGTACATAGTGTTATGTGAGCTCCATTGTTTTTAGAAGTACTTCAAACTCTGCCACTCTTTTGAGTTTGCTTCAGTAGTTGATCACTAGGATTTTAACTGTACATTACATGAGGTTATTTTTTGGATCTTACACTATTAAGTGTGAGTTTTTACATAAACCACACTCCTGTAAACACTGGCTGAGAAGCGTTTCATTTACAAGTGTGATGTCATCCGTGATCTATGTAATATCGGTGGTAAAGTGATTGAGTAGGAAAATGCAGCACTTTACTGCTGTTTATCATTGACAGTCTATTATAAAGCTGTGTACACTGTGTTCTATGAGGTGCATTTAATAAGTAATGCAACACATGTTTTTCTGAAGGCAGATCGGTTTCATTCAGGATTCCAGTACACAATATTATTCCCCACTCTTTTGGCTACAAAATCTTATTTTTCAATATAATTTCTGTTTAATGGGATGGTCTTAAGCCATCTTAATGGCAGGGCCTGTATGCCCACATCGTAACACTGTACTGGTTCATGCCAAAACCAAGGTCTTACTGCATCAATAACCTCCTCCTCATCATCCACTTACTGCTTCCTGCAGAGTGCACACTTCATTGGGCCAAACAGTTGGGAGTTGGAAGGTGCAAGATATGGGCTGTAGGGTGGGTGAGGAAGAACAGTCCAATGAAATTTTGTGAGCTCCTTTTGTGTGTGCGGACTTGTGTGAGGCCTTGCATAGTCATGGAGAAGGAGAAAGTAATTTTCATTTTTGTGGCGTCGAAAAACCACATTGAAGTCATTTCTTCAATTTCCTGAGGGTAGCATAGTCCACTTTAGAGTTGATTGTTGCACCGCGAGGGAGAATATCAAACAGAATAACCCCTTCAGAGTCCCAGATGACTATCACCATGACTTTACCCACTCAGAATGCAGCTTTGAAAATTTTATTCAGAGGAGAAGTGTGGCGACACTCCATGGATTGCCATTTTGTTTCTGGTTTGAAGTGATGTACCCATGTTTCATTGCCAGTAACAATGTTTGACAAAAACATTATTGCAATCAGCATCATAATGCCCAAGCAATTCCTTCATTGCTCTTTACGGTTTTCTGTTAGGCGGTGAGGAACTCAACAGGCAAACACCTTTTCGTACCCCAACTGGTGGAAGAGTGTGTCAGCACAACAGAGGTGCTCAGCTGCACAGGAAATTGTTTGATTGTGAACCATTGATCACCATGAATGAGTGGTCTGCATGTTTCAACATTACAGGAGCCAGAGCTGTGTGCAGCCAGCTGGCATGTGGGAGATAGAATAGGTCCGCATGACCTCGTTGTGGTGATGACAGACACCTCGCCCAGTGATCCACCAAGCTTTTGCTCACTGCCAGGTCTCTAATGTATTCTACAAGCACCTATGAATATCTGCAATGCTCAGGTTTTCCACGAAAGGAAACCCAATGATTGCTATCTGCTTGGAACACACCTCCGTTACAGAGGCCATTTTGAAGGCTACGTATAGCACTGCCACCTATAGAAACTTTATGAAACTATACGGGTTAATATGGGAATATTCCATGACAGCTCACAACAAATTCTGCCTATTTTCAAGCAAAATTGGTGAGAAAAAAACATTGTTGCATTACTTATTGAATGCCTCTCACACTCACTTGGTGGTGAATTAATGAATGGCAGCAAAGCATCTGCTTTTCTTTCATCATTAATTGTGTTACTGGTACAGTGCATGAAACTCTTCCATCTAGGAATTGCTGACACTTGGAGAGAGGTCTGCACTGATTGGCGGCAATGACCACACATTCACAATGTTTCTTTCAAGGTTGCTATTACTATATCAGAGGGAATGGAACTGATCATGTTCAAGTCTACAACAGTAATCTGCCATAATGCATTGCTTGTCCAATGTTCAAATATCTGAACTTCTGTAATGGTCTACTTCTGTTGTAGATGGAGCTGATTAAAGCCTCTGCGTCTCTTCAGATGTTGGGAGAGATGAAGACGGTGTGACCTTTTCGATGACTCCCATGCTGTGATAAGTATTCTAGCAATTGATAGAGGAGACAATGAAACTGACATTGTCAAATACCTACTGGGAGAATGTTACGCTTGGAGACAGAGTCTTTCAGTGTGATAGAAAGTTGGTAGCTCTAGCTGTTGAACTTCAATGATAAGGTCTATTAAACCCCTAACCAGCAGGTACAGTGATCAGATTATTTCATCCAAAGTTCCTGTGAATGCAGAGAGCTGTAGCATGTGGGATAGGAGATACGGATGATCGAGACTGAATGGCAGCAATGAAGTCATATTGTTTACATGTCAGGTTTTTTTCAGTTTTCTGTTTTGCCCTTTTCTCCTGAAGTCACAGAGTATACAAGGTACCGTGTTCTCAGTCACACTACAGAATTTGTCACAGCGTGGAAAACAACTTTCGTACACCATTGACTCAATTTAAACCAAGATTACTGTAGCAGCTGCTTTTACCATTCTCTCCCATTCTCTTTGTTCGTTTTTATACTTTCAGGGACAGCACACACAGTTAAAAACTTTCACCTGAACTACAGAAGTTTTAAACAATTTTTCTGGTGTAAATTGTGCTGAAAACAATGTGTTCCCTAAATTTTTCAATGGCTGTCTCTACATGAGATATTACTCGTGAAACCTGCTCCAACAGATCATCTAAGGTGAATTGGCAGTCATCATTTCCATCTACATAACTGAGTATCTCCTCTATTGATGCAGAAATTTCTTCGTCCTCACGGCATCCTCCTTTTCTGAACTTTTTATTGAAGTCTTCATGATACTTGGCCTCTGGCGATCACTAATAGAGCACATATGTCTTTGGGAATCCTTGCTCTCACAGTATGAACTGTAATTATATTGTCCTAATTGAGGGTTTGAACACTGCAAGTCTTCCAAGCACAACTGTTTTTGTCTTTTGTTTTTCAAGAAATTTACTGTCAACAGCTTCCACATGAGACAGACAGGTTTATAACCAAATTTCAATTCAGCTGAACACAAATGTGGGGCTCCCCATGATGAAGGCTTTTCCTCCGAAAGAATTTCTTTCAGATATTCTAACTGAGTCAGCTCTAGCATATTCCTTCCCCCCCCCCCCCCCCCCCCCCTCTCTCTCTCTTCAAGATTCGTGAACACCAACTTGTTTTTAGCTCCTGAAGCCTTCAGCATTCCCATCTTCCCTCAAATAACTTGCATTTACCTATCAAATCCCTTTCCCACCAACATTACATAGGTCACTGACAACATCACACTTACAAATTAAATACTTCTCAGCCATTGTTTAAAGGGGTATATTTTACATAAGAACTCAATATTTGCATATAAGTTCTTACTTCATAAAATGGAAGTAACTCTGTGACAAAGCAAGCTGGGATCTCTTTACTTCCTCTCTTGTTTTGCCATCTGCTTCCTTAAAATTCATTTTTTCATGTCTGACTAATTAGCATTAACATACACGAGTATAATCTGTATTTTCATGAAAGAGAAAGGTTGGCCCTCAGTCGTAAGAAATATAACACCAGGTCTAATTTTGTTCTTAGTTTTGTGTATGTAATCAATTTCCTAATGTATTTTGACCATTCCTAGTTAATACTTTTTTTATAGGGTGAAATTAGTAATTGTTTCACGACAGATTCTGTTGTTGACTTTTAAATAAATATAAATTCTATACTAATTATAAACATTTAGAAGAAGAAATACTTGGATTCTTAAAGTATTCATTTGGCTCCATTCAAAAACATATTAGCAAAGCCAGCTCTTAATTAATTCCAAAGTAATTACCAGGTTTGTCAAAAGTATTGTTCGTGTAACTAAATCTATTAATTTCATTATTTAAACAAGAGATTTGGCCGAACCCTTGTAGTAGAAGAAACCATTAAAAACGAGGAATTTTTCTATATATTCAGTTAACTGAATGAGTTATGTTTCAATTGCACATTCTGTAACTTTAACATTGTTCAGTGTATAGTTTCAGGGCCTATTATTGTGAGGATATATATAGGCCCAAATTTTGTTCCCAAGACAGTCAGTCCATGACCAATTTTCAGACAAGGAACCTGTATTGGTTAGGTCAACAACAATGCATCAACTTAATTGTGAAATAGGGGTAACACAAATAGGCCGTCTGTTAAAATAATGACTTGTCTGTTCAATAGTGCCACACATACCATATTATTCTGCAAGAACTGTGTGGTTAGGTTTGTACTGCTCACAGATGTTCAACGGTTTACTATTGTAGCAGTATGCTGACATTTGCCTGCAAACTATTAATGAGGTTTATCAAAAGTTAACCAACAGTGAACTGGCCATATTAACTGTGTAATAATGGGAGGTTGTGAACAATGAAAGTAAAGAACTGTGAAACACAAATGTGCAACTGTCGGCTACATCATTCACATTAGTCAGTGTTGAACTTCCACTCTCCGTTTTTGAACCAGTATAACAATGCAGTACATTAGCAGAAAGGACTATCAACAAAGAAATAAAGCAGGCGAACATCACAACTCTATGATATAAAAAATGGACTCACTGACATTATTTTGTCTCCTCACATAAGAGAAATGGATGGGAAACCTGGGGAGGCATAACCTGTCAGTAAACTGAAGAATGAGCAGTGCTCATGGTGGAGAAACTGGTCTTTTCTAGACTGCAACTGTCATACTGGTTGGCTAAGAATCAGTTTCCCACCTCACAGTGTAGACCAATGTGCAGAGATGCATTGCGTTTCTTGCATTAGTTTTAGTAGTAATTACTATCTGCATTCCATGCAGTGTTAACACATGTGGCACAAAACAACAACCCACAGGCATGTCTGTGCATTGCATCGCCACTGATTCATAAGGCACACTGCGGAAGGATCAGTACAGCTTTGTGAAACACCTGGTAGCTGCTTCTTGTGACATAGTGGGGTCGAGACCAAGTGGGAAATCACCTGCTCACTCCTCAATTTGCAGACCTATGAAGGTGGGTAGTGAATGAATACAATTCAGCGACCTGCCTTCCCTCATATTTCTACCCCTAATCCCCTCCCATGTCCATCAATTAACAATGAATGTCGATTTAATGACATTAAAATGATATTTATAATAATTTACAATTTTTCAGACTCCTGCATTGTGCAACCCATTATCACTGGAATGCAAATGAATAGGTCCATTATTCGAGTTATTCAACAAAAAATTTAAAAAAGTAAATATTATGAAAAGAATAGATTGCTACTCACCATACAGCACAGATGCTAAGTCGCAGATATGTACAACAAAGACTGTCAAACAAGAAAGTTTTTGGCCAGAAAGGCCTTCATCAAGATTAGACAAAGGACACACACACACACACACACACACACACACAAACTCTGTCTGTCTCCAGCCGCGAAAACGTATTTATTTGATAGTCCTTTTGTTGTGCCTGTCTGCAACTCAGTAGCTCTGCTGTATTGTGAGTTGCAATCTACCCTTTTCACATTGTTCTTATTACACCCTGAATTTTCAATTGATTAACAAATGTCAATTCAATCGTCTCTAATCTTATTTTAAAACATTAAAAGCTCTCAATGTGAAAAGCTAGAAAAGTGAAATTTGCTCATATCGAACAAAAAGAAAATAATGAAAAAACATGCAAATTTGTAACAGGTTAATACTGCTACATTAATACATTTCTGTGTAACCATTTAAGGTAGAGCAGTCTGATGGAACTAGTTACAACCTACAAAGTAATGACAGTATTTGAAACAAGCATGAATCCATGATCATGTGTTTCTACTATACTTAAAGAAACAGAAAAGCCTCAATCTTTTTAACAGGCAGTAATAATACATGATCCATTACATTCAGTGTTTGGGTGAAATATTACTGTATCTCATTGTACCTATCAGAACCCCTCGGAGAGCATTAAAGATAAACAGCAGTCCTAATTGTCCAATTGTAAAGTGACCTGTTTCCAAATTACATACAAAAATAACCACTATTTCAGTATACATATAATTCGAAAACGATGCTTTGCTGATTAACATTGTTCTTATGTGAGAAACATAATATAAATGTGAAATTAATACTGTAACTAATCAAAAGAAATGTAGCACATGGTCAGGATGTACCAGTAAACCTATCAGTATAAAATTACTACAGCAAATTAAATAGAACATATAAATAAAGCACATTAATTGAATCTCCGATATATGTTAGCACTAAAATTCAGGCACTAGTTGATTTGTTATAAACAAATTTAGAAATGTAATTGTTACCTGTAACATAATGTTATATTAAGTCGTAACTAAGTTGAAAATAGGCTCACCTTGTTCAGCACCGAGATTGTAAAATTTTAGTAATGTGTACCTCATATTCTGTTTAACTTTTAATTGTGATTTTACATAAAATTGTAATTTTCATTGTAGGTAATTGTTAACAAAAGTATAAATAGAGGTTACGCAGGCACCTTGAGGTACTCGTTTTTTGGCTACGGTTGCGAGCACATGTATTGTAGGCTGACACTCGTGTTTTGATTGTTGTGAACTCTTTGTTGTGATGTCAACTTTGGGTACATGTGATGTAACCGGTACAGTTCACCAGGCTCGGACACCAGAGTCCTGGAAATATATCGGTATTAAAACTGCACTGTACTTTGGAATTTATTTGGGAGTCTTCCGCAATCCTTTTCATAGGCTGCACAGTGACGAGACATGAATCCAGGAATTTTACAAAACCCTGAAAACTAAACAACTCTCAATGTTGGTAGAGTTGACGTGAAAACAACAGCGCATCGACTGGGCATTTCACTCAAAACATTTGCAACGCGGAGGTGGGAAAATATAAACATCTCATGTGGGAATCATGTGATAGTAATTTCTACACGCGAGGTACACTTTGCAAGTACAATAAAACAGGTAATCTCTTTACTGTAGAGTAACTCTTGTTTTAAGGATGCCATTGCTTGGGACATGTAAATAAATATTATTTATGGTGTCAAACTGGATGATCTCTGAATAATTCATGCACTAACTGAATGTCTGCAGAAATCTCAAGTGGATTATGATTGAAGTTATAAGCTGAAAAAGCAGTCCACTTCACTGCAGCTACAAAGGGCTGGTACTCAGTGTACCAGAAGAAATTGTAGGTGGAATATAAAGTGTACTGGTGCAGCCTAGGGCATATTCCATATTAGGTATGGCACATTGTTTATTTTTGAGTTTTCACAACTGCAGTCCGAGAGCATATTGGACTAGAAATGTTGGGCACATGCAATACAAGAACTTGATTTGTGCATTTGGGACCATTACTCTATTGTCAATTTGAATAGACCGGATTTTTCAAATTTAGGATGCACCTCATGGGTTTTTTACTTTGCGAGCTAGTGTTACTGCTACTCTGGGTTATTTCAGAAACTCTTTATCGAAAAGAACTTTTGATCTACTCCACCTGATATTGATTCTGCTCATTAATAGAAAAATACATCTGGCCTGTGTAGCTTTTAGATTGGATATAATTTGTTGGAAGGTACACTTGATTAGCATTTCATGAAGAATTTTGTCATTTTTTGTGAGTGATTGTGCTACTACCTAATTGTATTTGATAATATTTATTGTAAGAACTGAGATCTTCTGTGAAGATCTTTGTTATCAGATTGGATGATGGAAAGAGAGATCAAGTGTTAACTGTGTGTGCCTTTCAGTTGTGCACTTAGAATCCCTGGCATGAACTTTACAAATGTGAGGTGGCTGCATAAAAGCATCTGAACTGAAATTCAAGGAAGATGGAGCGCACAATGAAGAGTGGTTTGGTTGGAGGATTTTGTTTTTAAGTCTCAAATCAAGCTAATAGTAGCTGAAAACCATGAATTCCAACTCTCAATGATGTGTGGTGTACATAAGGGCAATGAAATTGTAACAATTGTGCATCATTGTATTAAATATGTCCAAGACGATAAGTGTTTATGCTAAGAGACATTATTGCTGATGTTTGTTTATTCTTTGGTTTTTATAATGATTCCCCATGTTGATTCTCCCTTTGTATTCTCAGACTGTTTTATGCTTTTGCACATTGTGTTATTAAATGTTGCAATAAAGCAGATTTACTCCAAACCTCAACATGTTTGGTGACTCCACCGTGATCCCTGGAGTTGATTGACATTTCATATAGTTTTGCTTTGAATGTCAAGCATGACCCAATTGTGTCAGCTGTCTGCACATTGAACCATAGTACTGTCACAAACATCAAGAGCAGATCAACTATGCCAGCCACTCACAGTCCACTTACTGAACTATAGTTTTGCAATCTCGAATCTACCACTGACAGTTGATGTGCCTTCGAGTTTGCCAATTAAAAGGGTCACAGTTAACCACCAGCATTCTGTCAGAAAAACCTAGTCTTGTGGTTTGCAAAACTGGAGAGTCAGTTTGTGCCAGTTAATGTCACCACTGATGAAACCATATACAGTTGCATTGTATCTGTGTTAAAGACATGGCCATGGAAGTGCAGGACATTCTGCCTTTGTGAACAAGCATTGACTGGAATTCTATGATCAAGAATGCCCGATCACTCGTCTGTCACAGTCCAAAGCTGTAGACCACATTGCAGAAATTTAACCATCCATAGATGTAGCAGTTATTGGCTCACCATCAGATAGTACTATCACATCTTACTGGCTTACTATAGAAGTCATTGCTCTTGAAATGCAGCATACCAGTTGCCAGCCACAGTACCACTGCTCACAGAGGAAATGCAGCCAATCAGCCTCAGCTGCAAAGATTTGTTGGTAACACAGCCGGTTTAGCACTCAAGTGTAGAAAAGTAGACTTCCATATGAGATGGGAAAGGCACCGGATGGTCAGCAATGATGGTGACTGGCATTCCAAATGGCAGCCATCAGTTGTCTGTCACCGAGTTCTATCAAAACTGCAATTCTCAGTGGACACAGGAGCTGATGTATTAGCACATCCATCTTCCTGTCCGTCTCGCCGCAGTAGTGATGACTATTGTATCTTTGCTGCCAGTGATTCTACCATCCAAACAAACAGTCGTATGGAAGTGTTGCTAAACCTAGGTCTACATTGTAAGTCTGAATGACAATTTATTGTGGCTGATGTGATACATCCTATCCTTGTAGCAGACTTTCTATCATTTTACAGTCTGCCACAAGACCTTCATTATCAGCATCTACTCGACACCATCACTAATTTGGCCAGTGATGGATGTGTATAGTGATGGATGTGTACACTGTGTGAATAATATTGTTGTGCATATGATCTCAAGTGATTATCTGGACGTAGAACTTCTCAAGCAGTTCCCGGAGATAACTTGGCAACTACAGACACTAGCACCACTACGGCATTCAACAGTACATTAAATACTGACAACACCAGGACCGTCAATTCATGCTTGACCTCATTGCCTAACACCAGAAAAGTTGAAAGTAACAAAACAAGAGCTTACCTTTATGCTCACACAAGGAATCTACTGCCCATCAAGCAGTTGCCCAGCCTCGCCACTACACACAGTTCCCAAGAAAACCAATGCTAGAACAATTCCTGATCGATATCTGGTCACGCACATTAAAGATTTTGTGTTCAACAACCACAGCAGGCAGATCTTTTTCACATCAGATTTGGTACATATGGTACCCCAAGTACCGGTTGCGCCAGAAGACATAGATAAAACTGCCATATGTACCTCTTTTGGTCTCTTTGATTTTATGAGAATGCCTTTCAGTCTATGCAAAGCTGTGTAGAACTTTGAGTGTTTTATGGATTAAATTACATGAGATCTCAACATCTGTCACGCGGGGAAAGGGGGAGAGGAAGGGGGGGGGAGTGGAAGGGGGAAAGGTTGGTTGGTTTAAAAGAGGGTGGGAGGGAGCAAACTGCTAGGTCATTGGTCCCTTGTTCTGATTAAAATAATTCCACACAGGTGGGAGTAAAATAATCAAGACATACAAAACACAGCTGGGAGGAAGGAGAAAACCACAAAAATGACAGAAGGGCAACAAACACCAAAATGGACAAAATCAGACAAGAAAATCACAGAGAGATGCAAGAAACATGTAGAAGAGATAAAAACAAGAGAGCAGATTACCATGGCTGTATGACCATGAAAATAAAAAGAAGCCAGCCACTCTGCAACACATTAAAACTTCCACCCTAAAAGCACTAATGTGGAGGACACAGAGGGACAAAGGACATGCGCTAAAACGTAGATCAAATGATAAAATCCACCATCATGAATAAAACGTAAAACTAAATCTGCTGTTGAGGCATTGTCGTCCAACACCGAAGGTAGGGTGCTGGAAAACTTAAAAAAGTCTGCAGCTAAAAGTGGGCAGTCCAGCATGAGGTGGACGATCGTCATTTGTGAGACACAGCGGCACCGAGGTGGGTCCTTGCAATGGAGGAGGTAACCATGTGTTAGCCACGTATGGCCAATGTGGAGCCGGCAGTGGACAACTGATTCCCTGTGAGAGGACCTCATGGAAGACTTCCACACATTCATAGTCTCCTTGATGACACGCAGTTTGTTGTGCGCACTGTTATGCCATTCCATATCCCAAAGCCGAAAAACGCTGCGGTGTAAGATAGAGTGCAGGTCAATTTTGGAGATACCCATCTCCAGAAGTGGTTTCCACATAGCCTGTTTGGCCAGCCTGTTGGAAAATTTGTTGCCTGGGATTCTGATGTGTCCTGGGGTCTACACAAACACCACTGAACAACGGGACCATTCCAGGGCTTAGCTGGACTCCTGAATGGACTCTTACCAAATGATGGCCAGGGTAGCACTGATCAATAGCTTGTAGGGTGCTCAAGGAGTCAGTACACAGGAGAAATGACTCACCAGGGCATGACCGGATGTGCTCAAGAGCATGAGATATGGCCGCCAGCTCTGCAGTGAAAACACTGCAACCATATGGCAAGGAGTGCTGTTCAATACGTCCTCCATGAACATACACAAAGCCTATGTGATCATCAGCCATCGAGCCATTGGTGTAAACCACTTCATGGCCCCAGTACATGTCGAGAATCGAGAGAAAGTGATAGCGGAGAGTCGCAGGGTTAACAGAGTCCTTAGTGGCATGCGAAAGGTCCAAAAGAATCTGCGGCCTAGGTGTACACCATGGAGGTATATGTGAATGGATCTCAAGGAGAGGTGGTAACGGGAAGGACTTCAGTTCAGACAGAAGGGACCAGATGCAAACCGCAATCAAAAGCCCTGACCTTGGCTGCTGATGCGGGAGATGAACTGCCGTGGTTGTGAAAAGGAGACTGTAATTTGGATGCACAGGGGAAATACAAACTTGTGCACTGTAACTGGCGAGCAGTTGTGCACGCCTAACCTTCAATGGAGGGACTCTGGCCTCCACCAGGATACTGGTCACTGGACTCATTCTAAAAGCTCCCGTCACTAGGCGACCACCACAGTGGTGCACTGAGTCAAGTAAATGCAATGCTGAGGGCACTGCCAAACTGTAAAACACACTCCCATAGTTAAGGCTGGATTGAACAAGGGCTCTGTAGAGATGCAGCAGCTTAGAGTGATCTGCACCCCAGCTGGTGTTGCTCAGGCAGCTGAGGGCACTGAGGTGCTGCCAGCAGTTCTACTTAAGCTGACGAAGATGAGGAAGCCAGGTCAATTGGGCATCGTAAACCAGTCCTAAGAAATGTTATGTCTCCACTACAGTGGATGGATCGTCATTAAGGTAAAGTTCTGTTTCTGGATGAACAGTGTGGCGCCGACAGAAATGCATGACACACAACTTTGCGGCTGAAAACTGGAGCCGTGGTCTAGAGCCCATGACTGTGCCTTGTGAATGGTTCCCTGTAGGCACCGCTCAGCAACACCAGTGCTGGAGGAGTAGTATGAAATACAGAAGTCATCTGCATATGGAGAAGGTGAGACTGACAGCCCTACAGCTGCTGCTAGACCGTTAATAGCCACGAAAAATAGACACACTCAATACAGAGCCCACTGGAATACCATTCTCCTCAATATGGGGGAAACTACGAGAAGCACCCACTTGGACACGGAACGTATGGAGCGACAGGAGGTTTTGGATAAAAATCAGGAGCGGGACGTGGAGACCCCATTCATACAATGGGACAAGGATACGATGTCACCAGGTCATGTCGTATGCTTTATGCAAGTCAAAAAAGACTGTAATCAGATGTTCGCATCTGGAAAAGGCTGTTCAGATGGCAGACTCAAGGGACATAAGATTATCAGTGGTAGAGTGACTCTGGCGGAAGCCGCCCTGACATGGAGCCAGTAGACCATGTGACTCCAGGACTCAACCCATCCACCGACACACGTTCCAGCAGCTTACAAAGAAAGTTGGTGAGGCTGATGGGCTGGTAGCTATCTACATCAAGCAGGTTTTGACTGGGTCTGAGCACCAGAATGATGGTGCTCTCCTGTCATTGCGATGGAAAGATGACATCGTACCAGATCTGGTTGAAGATAATGAGGAGATGTTGCTTGTAATCAGACGGAAGATGTTTAATCATCTGATTGTGGCTCTGATCCGGCCTTGGAGCTGCGTCGGGGAAATGTGCAAGGCCACTGAGGAGCTCCCACTCTGTAAATGGGGCATTATAGGGTTCACTGTGGCGTTTAGTGAACAAGAGAACTTTCCTTTCCATCTGCCATATGAGGGTGTGAAAGGCTGGAGGGTAGTTCTCCAACGCAGAGGCTCAAGCATAGTGCTCAGCTTGGCAATCGCGCTTGCACGTGAAGATAATACGCCATTGATGTTAATGCCAGGGACACCTGTTGGGGTCTGGTACCCACAAACACATCTGATCTTCGTCCAGACTTGGGAAAGTGACGTGTGGCACCCAATGGTCGACACATACCTCTCCCAACACTCCTGCTTCCATCGTTTGATAAGTTGGCAAACACAGGCATGGAGCCGCTTAAAGGCCATTAGGTGCTCTAGGGAAGGGTGCCGTTTATATCGCTGTAGAGCTCGTCGACACTCTTTAATTGCCTCAGCGACTTCCGGTGACCACCAAGGGACTGTCTTTTGCCAGGGGCACCCTAAAGAATGAGAGATCGCGTTTTCCACCACGGAAACGATCATTGTAGTGACCTGCTCAATGACGACATCGATGGCACCATGTGGAGGAGATTCAGCGGTGACAGCAGAGGTGAAGGCTTCCAAGTCTGCCTTGTTTAAAGCCCATCTGGGTAGGTGCCCGTAGGCATGACACCAAGGGAGTGACAGGAAGATGGGGAAGTGGTCATTACCACACAGGTGCTCTCCAGTGGATAGATGGGAGAAGGTCAGGACTGCAAATCAAGAGATCAATGACCGAATATGTGACATGTGCCACACTGCAATGCATGGGAGCACCTGTATTTAAGAGGCAGAGGAGTTGTGACAGTAAATTTTCGACCTCCCTACCTTTACCAGTAAGCATGGTGCCACCCCACAAGGGGTTATGCACATTAAAATCTCCCAAAAGTAGGATAGGTTTAGAGAGTTGATCAATCAGTGCAGCCAATACGTTCAGGGGTACTGCACCATCTGGAGGAAGAAATACATTGCAGACAGTTATTTCCTGTGTCATCCTTATCCTGACAGCCACAGCTTCAAGAAGGGTTTGAAGGGGCACAGGTTCACTGCATACTGAGTTCAGGACATATACGCGAACTCCATCTGACACACTATTACAGTCACTAAGGTTCCTGTGATATCCCTTATAGCTGTGGAGGGCAGGGATCCGCATTGCTGGGAACCATGTTTCCTGGAGGGCAATGCAGAAAGCAGGTGTAAAGCTTAACAGTTGCCGTAGCTCAGCCAGGTGGTGGAAAAAACTGCCGCAGTTCCACTGGAGGATTACGTGATCGTGAGACTGGGAAGGCATGAAACACTCAATGAGGCAGTCTACACCTCAGGGTCACCTGCTACCACCAGATGAGTACCTGTGTGATCGACATCGATTGTGTCTGACGGCCCAGCAAGATCTAGGTCCTCAGCGGACGCCACAATCTCCACCTCATCCTCAGACACACAGCTTGTAGGTAGTGGTGGTGTGGGTGCGCCACTGCAGTGCCTTGGTTCTTGGTGGTCTTTTTCTTTTTAGGTTTCTCTCGCTGCTCCTCAGGTTTGTCCGGCTGGGAGGGCTTCACTGATTCAGTCTCATGGACTGAGGAGGACTGTGAAGCCCTACCACCATCTACCTGTGGTTGCTTCAGCCACTGGCAGGTGTCAGCTTTGCAACTGGCAGGAACCTGGGAAGGGATCCCTTGGTGGCGAGAGGAGCCAAAGACTTACGCTTCTCCAGCTGAGAAGTGGGGATTGACGTCTCCGATGGTTGGGGAGGTGTTGCTCCTGAAGTGGGTTGTGCAGGAGCAACAGTGACCTAAGTGCCCCCACCATCAAGGGGGCAGGTGGAGTCTGACGGCTCTGAGAGCCAACTATATGCGCTGGAACAGAAGATGGTAGAATCGTTGTCATAGTGGTGGTGTAGGTTGACATTATATGCATAGGATGTAGCCTCTCATATTTTCTCTTAGCCTCAGTATAGATCAGTCAGTCCAGGGTCTTGTATTCCATTAATTTTCTTTCTTTCTGGAGAATCCTACAGTCTGGCGCGCAAGGTGAATGGTGCTCTCCGCGGTTGACACAGATGGGAGGTGGGGCACGGAGTATTGGGATGTGAAGGATGTCCACAATCACAACAGGTGACGCTGGAAGTACAGTGGGAACGCAAATGGCCGAACTTCCAGCACCACATTGGGGGAGGGATATACAGCCTTATCTCACAGTGGTAGACCATCACCTTGACCTTTTCAGGTAATGTGTCACCCTCGAAGGCCAAGATGAAGGCATGGTGGCAACGTGATTATCCCTTGGACCCTGGTGGATGTGCCAGACAAAATGGACACCTCGCCACTCTAAATTGGCATGCAGCTCATCGTCAGACTGAAAAAGAAGGTCCCTGTGAAATATGATACCCTGGCCTGTATTTAAGCTCTTATGGGGTGTGATGGGGAGAAAAACATCCCCCAGCTTGTCACAGGTGAGTAGTGCCCGTGACTGGGCAGAGGATGCTGCTTTGGTCAAGACTGACCCTGACCGCATTTTGAACAAGCCCTCCACCTCCCCAAACTTCTCCTCTAGATGTTCCACAAAAAACTGAGGTTTCATTGACAAGAAAGATTCCCCATCAACTCACGTACATACGAGGTACCGTAGTGAATAAGCTTCACTGCCATCCTTAGTCTGGCGTTCCTCCCACTGTGTGGCCAGGAGAGGGAACCATTTGAGGTCGTATTTCTTAGCACTGAAGTTAGACCTTGACCGCTTAGAGACTGCTGGTGTTTGACCATCAGCAAAAGATGACATACTATGCTTTATGGCGTGTCATTCACCCTGATGCCACCCACTCCAACCAGGGGCCTCCCCACAGGTGCCACCCAGCTGCAGCAAAGGCCACCTGGCAGGATGACAATTTACGGGAGTCCTGATGCCCCAGGGTGACAGGCATCTACTCCTTGGCATATGTGGGGAGTTAATGGTGCAGGCATCAGCAGATTGATCCCTGTGTGGTCATGGGGCTACAACCAACAGGGTACATGGCGGCCCCACCACAACGAACTGGCTACCGTGCTGGATATCAGGTGCAAACGAGCTAAGAAGTCTATTATCATCAACAGCACAGAAAGCGATACTGCACAGAGGATGGAGAAAAATGCACCCAGGATGGTGATCTTGCCCAGCAGCTGGAGAATGAGTGAAAATGCAGCTCCATGATGACGAAGGATGCAAGAGGTATCAGCGCATGATGGACACTATGCGCCATGTAAGGTGCCCTTGCCCAATTGGCTCGCTCTTCAGGAAAGTCAAATCCTACAGGGACCATCACATAAGGCTGAAATATGTGACTCATACGATAGGCAGGAATACATCGGGCCTGTTCTAACGGCTCGTCCTGCAGGGGGGGGGGGGGAAGGTGTATGTGTATGGGTGGCGGTGGGGGGAAAGGGGTAGTGGAAGGGGGGAAGGAGGAGGGGGAAAGGAGGAAGGGTGGGGAAGGAGGAAGGGTGGGGAAGGAGGAGGTGGGGGGGAAGGAGGAGGTGGGGGGAAGGAGGAGGTGGGGGGGAAGGAGGAGGTGGGGGGGAAGGAGGAGGTGGGGGGGAAGGAGGAGGTGGGGGGGAAGGAGGAGGTGGGGGGGAAGGAGGAGGTGGGGGGGAAGGAGGAGGTGGGGGGGAAGGAGGAGGTGGGGGGAAGGAGGAGGTGGGGGGAAGGAGGAGGTGGGGGGAAGGAGGAGGTGGGGGGAAGGAGGAGGTGGGGGAGGAGGAGGGGGGAAGGAGGAGGGGGGAAGGAGGAGGGGGAAGGAGGAGGGGTTGCCCCACCAACCTCATAGGCACTCGAAGCCAAAAAGCCTTATCTGGCAGAGATGAATAGAAACCACCTCCGCAGGCAAAAGTAACACCAGGTCAGCCTAGTTGGCATTGTCTGCTAACACCAGATGGAATGTGTCACCAAGATTAAGTTGTCATCTCAAAGCAGCCTAGTTAGAGCAGTCTATGACTAAACAGGCCACCGTCAGGTGGGCTCCGCATTGGCAGTGAGGGGTCCTCACATCTGTGTATGTGGCCATGGATCAGCCAAGTGAGACCAATGTGGAGACTACAGAGAAAGATGGATTCTCTGCGAGAAGTTTGCAGGGAAGACTGGCTCATTGTCATGGTATCCTTAATTGTTCTCAGTTTCTTTGGGGAGATCAGGGCAGACTATTCTGAGTTCCAGACTTCCAGCAATCGATGGCACATAAATGACTGAAGGTCTGGCACTGGGACCTCCTTTTCCAGAATCGGCATCCTGGTGGCCAGCTTGGCCACCTTGTCAGCTTGTTCACTTTCCGAAATCCCAACATGACTGGTGGTCCAAATCAAAAGGACTGGCCACTAAGGCTGATAGAGGTCCAAGAAAAAACCTTGATAGCCGTAACCAGTGGATAAGGAGAGTAGCACTGGTCTATAGTATGAAGGCTGCTAAGGGAGTTACCACAGAGTAGAATACTCTTGCCAGTGCAAGAACAAACAGGCTGCAGGCTAACTTAATGGCACCACAGACGTTCGGCAGAGTATGGAGTTCACTACACTCTGCATGCGTGTATGCAAGGCCTGTTCGTCCCTCGACTGTTGAGCCATCGGTGAAAACTGTTTCCAAACCTGACTACTTCTCAAGGACAGTCAAGAACATGTAGTGAAAAATTGTGGGGCCAATGGAATCTTTTGGACCAAAGGAGACTTTGAGGCATATCTGACGTCAGGGCACAAGCTATGGGGGCAGATGCAATGTCTCCCTGACCAGTGATGACAGTGAAGGCTGCTGCAGTTCCAAACAGAGACAATGGAGATGTTCGGCAATTGTAAACCCAGTTCTGGGTTGCCATTGTGGAAGGTGGAGCCCCCTTGCAGGGAAAAGGACACAGAAGTTGCGATACTCAAAGTAGTTACAAATGTATACAGTATAATTCAGTAGCTGTTGTTGGCACATTATACGTAGTGGAGGGACTCCAGCCTTGATTAGTAGGCTATTCACAGGGCTAGTTCGGAAGGCTCCCGTCACAAGTTGCATCCCACAATGATGGATGGTGTCTGGTATCTGCAAGCAAGGTCGCCATAATCAAGATGGGACAGAATCAGGACTTTGTAGGGCAGCTAAGGGTAGAGCGATCTGCAGCCCAGCTAGTGTTACTGAGTGGTGTCGCCAGTACTTTTGCTTAAGTTGGTGAAGGTAGCTAAGCCACATCACTTGGGAATTGAAGACTAGTCCCACAAAGTGGTGTGTCTCAACTACAAGATGTAATTGATCAGCTACATAAAGCTCTGCGTGTGGGTGGGCAGTGTGAAAGTGACAGAAGTGCATGACCCAAGACTTGGCAGGTGACAACCAAAAGCCACGGATGAGAGCCCATGACTGGGCCTTTCCTATAGTGCCCTGTAGGTGACACTCAGCAACAACCACACTAGAGGAGCAATATTAAAAGCAAAAATTGTCAGCATATAAGGAGGGCGATACCGAAGACCCCACAACAGCCGCTAGACCATTGATGGCCACCAGAAAGAGAGGGATGCTCAATACAGAGCCCTGTGGAATCTCGTTCTCTTGGATGTGGGGAGCACTGACTGAAGTACCCACTTGACCCTGGAACATACAGTGTGACAGGAAGTTCTTGACAAATATTGGGAGTGGACCCCGGAGACCACACTTGCGGAATGTAGTAAGGATGTGGTGATACCATGTCATAAAGTAAGCATTCTGTAGGTAAAAAAAAGCAGCAACGACGTGCTGACGGCATGCAAAGGCAGTTCGGATGGTGGACTTCAGGTGAACCAAATTATCAGCAGCAGAACAGCCTTTGCAAAAACCACCCTGAGATGCAGCCAAGGCCCTGAGACACAAGGAGCCAACACAGCCAGTTGCTAACAATGTGTTCAAGAAACTTACAGAGAACATTGGTAAGGCTGATTGGGGGATAACTGTCCATCTCACAAGGGTTCTTACCCAGTATCAGTACCAGAAACACTGCATTTTCTCGCCAATGAGATGGGAATTCACCCTCATTCCAGATCTGATTACAGAGGGCAAAGATGAGAGGTTGACAACCCACTAAGAGATGTTTCAGCATTTGGTTGTAAAAGCAGTCTGCCTCTGGAGCAATGAGCTGGGGCACTGGAGGGTTCCCATTAACTGTGTAGAGCATTATATGGCTCTAGGTGACGGGTAGTAAAAGATAAGTACATTAGGTATGTTGCAGTTTCGTGAGCCAAAAGGTGGGGTGGTAGTTCTCAGATGCAGATGCATGAGCGTGATGCTCAGCAAAATGCTTGGTGACAGCTGCTGACCAATATAAATGGCACCATCTAAGAATATATTTGGTACACCTGCAAGGGACTCTAAGCCATATGGTCGTCTGATACTTGCCGACACCTATGATGGAAAGGTATGTGATCCAATGGTGGAAATGTACTGTTCCCAGGATTCTTCTTGCTTTTGTCATTTCATGTAGCAAAAACGGGCATGGAGGCGATTAAAGGCAATGAGGTGCTCCAGTGAAGGGTGCTGCTTATGATCTCCAATAGCTGCAGAGATCTCTGGGGTCCACCAGGGTACTGTCTTCCGATGGCGGGGATCCCAAGGATGAGGGAATGGCTTAGTTGGCTGGCAAAAGAATGGCTGCCATTGTATACTGATCAGCCGCATCGATAGTGCCTTGTGATGGGGAGCTAGGAACGACAGCAGAAGAGAACCCATCCCATTCAACATTACACAGAACCCATCTGGGTGGGCACCCAGGGGAGCAATGCTGGGGGAGTGGCAGGAAGACTGGGAAGTGGTCACTACCATGCATGTCATTGTGGCCCCTCCAGTGGACAGATGGTAGAAGACCAGGACTAAAAAGAAGAGATACATGGCCGAATAAGTCCCATGTGCCACACTGAAGTGTGTGGGGGCACCACAGTTCAAGAGGCAAAGATCAAGTTGTGCCAGTAAAGTTTCTGTGTCTTTACCATAGCCATTGATCAGTGTTCCATCTCACAAAGTGTTATGGTTGTTGAAGTCGCCCAAGACAAGGAGTGGTGGGAGAGCTGAGAGAGTAAGGCAGACAGTACATCGAGGGACACAACATCATCAGGAGGGAGATAAACACTGCAGATGGTAAAATCCTGATGTACCCATACACGAACAGCCATAGCCTCCAATGGAGTATCAAGAGGCACAAGGTCACTGTATATGTACAGCATGTACATGCAAACTCCACCTGATACCATCTCATAGTCAGTACAATTCCTAAGATAACCTTGGCAGCCATGAAGGGCAAGGATCCTAGTTGCTGAAAACCACGTTTCCTGGATGGCAATACAGAATGCAGGGTATGTGCTTAAAAGTTGCCAGTAGCTCAGAAATGTGCTGGAAAAATTGGTTACAATTCCACTTGAGGATAAGACTCTGAATACTGTGGGAGGATGATGCAACCACAGAGAGGAGGGGGGGGGGGGGGGGGGGGCGGCATGTACTGCCATTAGTTCACTAGTTGAGAGGTCAGGTGATTCACTGACATAGGTTGTGTGGCACATTGCCTGGGGAGACCTGGTGTCTCAGAGGCCACTGGGATCTCTACCTTGGGGACAGAGGGAGTAAATGCAGAGTCCTGTGGCATGAGGGCCACCAGAGTTTCCTTTGTCTTAGAGGACTACTTTTTGTCCTTCTTGTCTCCTTCTCCTTAGAAGACTTGAGCCGACGAGGTTTCCCTGAATTGGTTTCAGGTATAGAGGAGCAACAAGAAGTCCAATGGCCAGCAGCCAGCTGGTATCTGGCTGTGGATCAATGGGAACCATGGAAGGAAGAGTCCCATGGGACCTCATCGTAACTAGAGAAGGCAGAGGAGGATGCAGTGCCTCTGGTTGGTGGAAGCGGACCAGTGCCCCAGCAGGTGGGGATCCAATGCTTCCAAAGTGGGTGCTGTGGAAGCACCAGAAAGGCCCCCAACCACCTGGGGGACAGGTATTGGCAGGCAGCTCTGGCCCACTGTACAATGTGTAACAGAGGTAGGCACCATCAACAGAGAAGGCAATGACATTGCAACTGCAACATAAGATTGCATCATTTGTCTGGGATTTAGACACTCATACCTTTTCCTGGCCTCTTGATATGAGAGCTTGTCCAGAGTCTTATAGTCTTGGATTTTCTTCTCAAGCTTAAAAATGGAGCAACCTGGTATGCAGGGAGAGTGGAGCTTGTAGCAGTTTACACAGATGGGGGGAGAGGCACAAGAAACATTCACATGTAGCAGACATCCACAATCCCTGCAGACAGGGGTAACAGTGCAACATGAAGACATATGTCCGAACTTCATACAACAGAAACAACTCACATGAGGAGTAACATAGGGTTTCATGTTACACTGGTAGACTATCGCCATCATCTTCTCAGGCAACTTATCACCCTCAAAAGTCAAGATGAAGGCCCCAGTAGCAACTATGTTTTCCTTTGGTCCCCTATGGACATGCACTACTGTATTATTTGGAGAAGAGAGCAGGTCAAACCCGATAATGGGGACCGTATAATCATTACTCCAAGGTGAAAATAGTGCTGGGAGTGAAACTAGAAATCATTATCAAAATTGTGAACCAAGTCTGTACCAATAGGACCATCCGGCAGAAAGTCAGAGGAGGTAAGAGATAGTCTAAACATAGGTTTGCAGCAGACGTGCACCTTTGGCGCATCAGGAGTCCCCTTCCTGGGTTACATAATCATTATAGCCACCACACGAGTAGGCAGGAGTTATAACAAACTTCCTGCAATCTGTGAACTGTCCGTGAGTTGCAAGTTTCTCAGCATCACAGCTGTCTGTGCACTCTTGGCCACCCCACTGAACTAACTAATGAAGCTCACCGAAACCAAGTAACAGACTACCAGGGACAAGCAAAGCTGAGACAGCCTTCAGTAATGTGAATACTGCTGTTCGTCAGACTGTGCTGTTAGCATACCCTAGTCCGCAAGTGCCCCTTGTCCTAATAGTTGATGCATCTGTGACCGCAATAGGTGCTGCATGTCAGCAACAAGTAGACCAGCACTGGCAGCCGTCAGCATTCTTCAGCCAGATGCTACCCCCATCACAGCAGAGCTGGTCAATGTACGATCACGAGTTGTATGTGGCATAAACTTCATTCAGCCCAGGCTCAAAGGTCAACATTTTACACTTGTCACTGACCACAAGCCACTGACTTATGCTTTCCATCAGAAACTGAACAGAGCACCACCCCTTAAACTATATATGACAACTCAAGACTCTTAGTCCGTGTCGATGGAGAACTGAATGCCCTCTCTTGTGTAGAAGCAATTACAGGTGAAGCTAATTACGAAGCACTCAGTTTGGTACAGTAATCCAACAACAACCTTCAAGATTTACTGGCGCAGCCATCTAGTCTGCAGCTCTGCCATGTCCAAGTACCACTGTCAAATGAGATATCGTACTGTGACGTCTCCACAGTGGAGCCACGACCATTAGTGACTATTAACTTCTGTCCCACAAATTTGGTTAAACTAACTTTCGTGTGACAAAACATCAACAAAGACTGCAAGATATTTGTGCAACAGAGTATGGCCTGTGAGTGGAGTAAGATCACTCACCATGTCAGTGCAACCCTAACCAGCAATCTCACCATGAACATATAGACATCCTCAGACCTTTCCAACCATATGAAGGTTACTTACAGCCTAACTGCCATTTACCACTTTACTCTTGGTCTGAGGTCTTTCTATTACCACTGAAACAGTGACAACCACTTTCTTTCATGGATGGCTTTCAGAGTTCTCCTTTGCATTACCACTGACCAAGGCATGCAGTTTGAATCCTACCTGTTTAACACATTTGCTGCCCCGTTAGGAATGAAGTAGATCCAAACAATGGCTTATCACCCAGTAGTGAATGGTTTAGTTCCATGTCTTCATCAACAGTTAAATGCATCCCTTCAGTGACAGGACTAGCAATGTTGGACAAACACTGCCGATCATCCCGTTGGGCTTCTGTGTGTCCATCAAGGATGATCTGAAATCTGCTAAAGCATGTCTTGTCTCTGGCCCACTGATCCAACTGCCTGGTGAGTACATTAGCACCAGGCTGGACACACTAATCGAGGCAACAGATGTTGTCAACAAACTACGCACACAGATCCGGCAGCTCCATCCTGTTGCATGAAGAGATCAACAAACATGCTGCCCTTTCATCTTTGCTGAATTGTGCAAATGGTACCAAGTTTTTGTTCACCACTTTTCTGTCCACAAGCCTCTGCAGATGATGGACCGTATCCAGTTCTCAGCACAAATGGCAAAATGTTTAAGACTGAAGTCACAGGAACCCCAACGACAATCTCTGTTGATGACCTTAAACCTGCATTCAACACTGTGTACATTGGTATGAGCAAACTGCTTGACACACCAACCACAGACAAGTCAGAATCACCTGACACTCCACTGCCTGTCACAGACATGCCGTAATGGACACTGAACACCAACCCTGGTGGCTTGGCAGCAGCAAAATCTGTTGTCACAAGATCTGGACATCACGTCCACCTCAGTCGAAGATATCATTAGCACTTGGGGGGGCAGTGGTGTAGTTATCATGCATCACTGTGTGAAATATGTCCAAGACACGAAGTGTTTATGCAATGCGACATTATTGCTAATGTTCCTTTATTCTTTGCTTTTACAATTATTACCTGTATTGATTTGCATTCTCAGACCGTTTTTCGCTTTTGGACGCAGTGTTATTAAATGCTGCAATAAAGGAGATTTACTTCAAACTAACAAAGTAATCCACAGTTGACTGTGGCCCCTGCAAATGGGACACTGTCTTAATGTTCACTTGGATAGGAAATACAAAAAAGTTACTAAATTTGAATAAGAGGCTTCAAAACTTTATCTGTGATGGATGCCAGCACTAAAATTGTGTGACATATCACATAGATTCTATCATTTTTATTTAAAAAGGCATATGGAGCCACTACTTTTAGAAGAGGGAATGATACCACCTTTGAGAAAGAAAGCACATCATGGTGAAAACTAATGAAATCATCAGCATAATTAAATATAATAAGTATGCAAAAATGGGCGACACACACATTTGACAACAGTAAACTATTCAGCTACTTTGTAAGAATCTTACTTTTTACTAACTGCAGTAGGTAATTTGAATGGAGCTTTTTATTTTGAAAAACATGAGCAACAATAACTTGTGATAATCTTTGTTAATAGGACATGAGAGCAGATACATATTAGTAAGGGAACTGTTGACTTTTATCTCTGTGAAAGCAACCATGTGTAAATATGCAGGGAGGCAATTAGCAGATCTGTCATTGTGATCCCAACAACATGGCTACTTTAGCTCATATATTCAAGGTTTAATGTCCCTGCAACACATGATTGGCACTTCAGAATCTGAATAGCTGCAATGCCTTCCAGACCCAATGTATTTCTCATTTGCAACATCATTTTGTGTTTTGCCACCACCTTTCTATGTCCAACATCAGGTTTTTTTCCCTTTCTTCAGCTTGTTCTTTACGCCTGATGAAGTGTATTCTCGGTATGAATCCTGAAGGCCTTTCTATCCTTTGGATTCACTTGCCTTCCTCCAAGTGACCAGAAAGAAGATATCCTTCTTTATGTAACTTGTAAGTCTTTGTCTTTTGTTATAAATCTCCATAAATGAAATACATCAGGATAAATGTTTATCAAAGCCACAGCAGGGACACCTGTAGTTGCTAATTGCCAGCAGCAACCACCTGATGATATAGAGATGCTGCAATGATGAAATGTAGCATAATACAGTGGCAGACCTGAGAACTGAATATTCAGATTTAGAAATCTTCACTATCACCAAAAATCATCAAAGAACAAATGCCATTCATTTGCACTCCAGAACAAAATTAGTAATTTGTTCAGAGCTTACCTACACAGGAAAACAAATCTGATGCCAGGTGGTAACTAATATACAGATATTTGTGAAAGTGTGGTTCACAACACTTTGCTCGATGACTTATATACAAATTAAGTGTTCATTCATTCTATTTTATAGATGAGTGATCATAGTATGTAAATCATTGTAAACGACAAGAAAATAGTGTGGACAGGCTTTGGGCATATGAAAACAAAGCCAATAGCAATAAGTTACAAGTAACTAACATGAAGCAAACACATACATAAAATTACCAGTCATAAATTATCACTTAATATGCGAGAAAAATGTGGAAATATTGAATGAAAGGTTGAAAAATGTTATTTTTTATGACTATATAAGGATTCCTGTCATACTGAAACAATATAAAGTGCTCAAAATTCAAAAGATGTGTCAGCGAAAGGGGTATAGGCGAAAGTTACTTTTGAGCTATTTCATACTTGGGGAGAAAGTATAAATTTAGTAAAGAATGTTCTGGCAGAATATAAATAATTTAGGAGTAAAGAAGACCACTTACCAAATAGCAGAAGTGCTGAGTTGTTGACAGACATGCATAAGAGAGAAAGGAAACTTGCTAGGCTTCTGAATAAATCCTTTGATGAGCTAGAGTCACACACGCACACACACACACACACACACACAAAACATGAGCAAGTGCAAGCGTGCACATCTGTGCTCCTGCATTGTGATGGCTGGACACACAATGCCAAATTTTACATTTTGACAGGTGGACTAGGGTGGTCTTGGGAGGGGGTTATTTCAGATGTGGGGAGGAGGGCGGGGGTAGAAGGAGAGCGTGGTTGGAGGCAGAAAGACAGGTTAGAGATGGGTAGCTAATGGCTCAGAGAGATGCAGAAGGTTTGCTGGTTAGGAATGTGGTAGGGAGTACGAATGCAATACACAGTTACGGGAGCTGGTGAGGTGAGGCGCAGGATGAAAATGATGTGGACTGATTGGGGGTGACAGGAGACAGGAATGGGAAACTGTTGGATACAGGATGTGGGTACAGTGGGTTAGTGGAGATTGAGACCTGGAGGGTTATGGGAGCGAAGAATGTGTTGCAAGGGTAACTTCCATCTGCGTAGTTCAGGAGATAAGGACCCACACTGCACGAGTTGCTTAGTAGCCACTGACCACATGCACATTGTGCACAGCTACATGTTGTGTCACTGGTGGATCAACTTTGTTCTTGGCTACAGTTTGGTGGTGCCATTCATTCTGGCGGACAGCTGGTTGGTTGTCATCAATAAAAGGTATGCAGTGATTGCAGCAGAGTTGTTATATCACATGGATGCTTTCACAGGTGGCCCTGCCTCTGACAGGGTAGGATAAGCCAGTGACAGGACTAGAGCAGGAAGTGCTGGGTTGGTGGACTGGGTCAGCCTCACACTTGAGTCTTCCACAACCCACACAAACAACTAATTCCTTTTGAGGGAAGGTACATAAAAAAATCCATGGCACAGCCATGAGCACCTGCATGGAACCTTCTATGCCAACCTTTTTTATGGGCAGTCAGGCTCATTGATCATATCTTCATGACCTGAACTCGGGGCCAAAACACCCTAACCACCTCTCTGAAGGTCTCATCCACAGCTCTGTCCACATCAAAACCTATAACTGCCAACTATATCTGTGTTTTAGCAGCTGTCCTTCACTGCACATCAAAAAACCACTAATATACAGCCCGGACATCTGTGGACAGCATACCTGCAGTAAAGAGAATTCTCTTGTCCAGTATGATGTGGTCACTCAGAGGCCTTCACAGTTGGATAGTCTGCACACAGATTTCCCAAGCCATATCATCATACACCCATAATCCTCCCACCACTTCCAAGAATCAGCAAGAAATGAGTGCTCCCTAGTCACTCGATATCACCCTGGACTGCAGCAACTGAACCATATACTTTGCCAAGGCTTGACTGTCATCATACCCAGAATTGAGGGACATCAAACCTAAGATCCTTCCCAATTCCCCCAAAACGGTATTCCATTGCCCACCCAACTGATACAACAAACTGATCCATCCTTATAGCACACCCAATCCCAACCCTTTCCAGAGGGGTTGTATCTATGTGGAAGACCCAAGTGTAAGACCTGCTCAATCCACCCCAGTACAACCTACTGCAGTCCTGTCACAGGCTTATTCTATCCCAACAGTGACAGGACCAACAGTGAAAGCAGCCATGTCATATACCAACAACAGTGCAATCACTGCACTGAGCAAGGTGGTGCAGTGGTCAGCCAGTAGAATCGCATTCAGAAGCACAATGGTTCAAATCTGTGTCTAGCCATCCAGTTTTAGATTTTGTGTGATTTCCCTAAATTTCTCCAGGCAAATGCTGCGACAGTTCCTTTGAGATGGCATGGCCGATTTTCTTCCCTATCCTTGACACAATCCAAGCTTGTGTTCAGTCTCTAATGACCTCGATGTCAAAGGAATGTTAAACACAATCTTCCTTCCCTGCAATCACTGCAGACCATTTTATGTCACTAAGACAACCAAGAGCACAATACAGCAGATGTATGTTATTTGAAGCGAAATTACCTACAAATTTTGGGGGGGAAGCAGTCTCCACCGGAGTTTACCTCATTAACAGATCACCAACAAAAACTTTGAACAACATAATGCCAGAGGAAGCTTTCTCAGGAAAGAAACCTGACCTCCGATGTCTAAGATTGTTTGGCAATAAGGCATTTGTCCACTTAACACAAACCATTAGGCACAAATTAGACAAGAAATGTGTTCAGTGCATACTTGTCGGATACTGTGAAGACAGCAAGGCATACTGGTTGTTCCATCCAGTTCAACAAAGAATCATTAAACCCAGAAATGTGATATTTAGAGAAGAAATAATTCAAGAGAATAATAACAAGCCAGAAACATGTGATCATTTGCTGGAACCAAATCAAATATCTATTCCGTTCACAAATAAGAAGGAGAACATTACGATTCAAGATGACACAAGGGACAACAGATCAGATAACAGCATTTCAGCAGAAACAGACCAGAAACAGGCTCAGTCGAAATAGAGGAAGAATCTGAACCGCCTCAACAAGTGCTCAGATCATCTTCAAGAATACCCATACTGAAGAAGATGGATGATTATGTGACCTATTGTACTAAAGAAGATTCATAAGAATCAGAGCCATCAACTTTGGAAGAAGCATTGCAATCCAAGGATTCAGAGAAATGGTTTCAAGCAATAGAAGAAGAATTGAAGTCACATGCGGAAAATAAAACTTGGGAATCAGCTATCCTGCCTCAAGGCAAAAAAAGCTAGGTGGGTCTTTAAGATAAATCTCTACTTGTAGTTAAGGGATGTTCACAAGTTAAAGATTTAGACTATGAAGAAACATACCAGTGATACAATACAATTCACTCAGATATTTGTTTAGTCTAGCTGCTAAATACGACTTGGACATTGATTATTATGATGTGGTGACAGCTTTTTGCAAGGTCATTTGAAAGGAGAAATTTATGTTAAAATTCCCACAGTTGACTATGTGACAAAAACAGTCAAATATGAAGGTATTAAAAGACTCAACAAAGCAGTATATGGACTTAAAAAGGGAAGTCTGTTGGAATATCAAATTGGACAAAGTTCTACTAAGTTTAAATTTCAGCAGGTCCCCCACTGATCCATGTATTTATCACAGAAACCAAGGACGTGATATATCAATTGTAGCTGTTTACGTAGATGACTTGATATTTTGTGGCAATATGCAACAGAAAATTGCATTTAAAGAACAACTAAAGGATCAACTTAAACTAAAGGACCTGGGAGAAGTATCCAATTGTCTAGGGATCTGAGTGACAAGAGATCGTAAGCTTGGACTTTTATGGCTGGATCAGACTCATTACATAAATTAGATTTTACGAAAGCATAACATAGAAGACTGTAATCCAGTATGAACTCCACTTGACAATAACCAAGTATTAACTCATGAAATGAGCCCAAAAACAGAGAGAGCAAGAGATGACATGAAGAAAGCCCATATAAAGAAGCCATAGGTAGCTGAATGTATGCACAACTAGGTACTAGACCAGACCTAGCATACACATTTGGAGTTGTGAGTTGGTTTAATAATAACCCTGGAATATCCCACTGGCAAGCTGTAAAGTGAATCCTAAGGTATACAAATGGAACAATTTTCCAAAGAAGATCATGACATCACAGGTTACACTGATGGTGACTGGGCTGGGGACATAGGAGATAGAAAATCAACCACTGGTTTTTTATCTCATACGTCCCCAGCCCAGTCACCATCAGTGTAACCTGTGATGTCATGATCTTCTTTGGAAAATTGTAGCTTGAAGTCTTTAGAATATCTCAACAGTCTTCTTAAGTAGGCAATATTCCTGGTTCCAATGGCTCCCAAAGTTAATAAAATCTGAGTTACTCTTCCCAAATTCTAATGTAAGGGATTCATGGAAGCATATATATGGTACACATTTTCCTTATTCAAGGCTATACGGAATGACCACAATTGCTCACGTGAATTCATAACTGTTGTTGGCGGCAAGCACTGTTAAGGCCATGCAAAGAATACACACGAGATAAACTGTTGGCCTGTCCGCTTTTTCTACGATTTGATGATCAGTAATATGAGAGCCACATTTAAAAAAAATAATTTAAGGGTTTAAAGTAACAACTTGCTGGGCACTGAGTTGTAGAAAGACACACGGGGAGCTGAGTAATGTACCAACTCTAAGCTGAAACAATCACTGATATAAAAAGTGGTGAATAAAAAAAATTTGGTAGAGAATCTTGACTGTCCCAGTCATGGAAGGTAAGTAAATTGCGATCGCGCCAAATGGTCTCGTATGTCTTATGTAGGTTAAAAAAGACTCCAATAAGGTATTGGGTTTTTGAAAATGCCTGTCGGATTATTGTTTCCAACATAATCAGACTGTGGATTGTCCCTCCCAGAAATTACACTGATAGGCAGACAAAAGGCCCTGCAATTCAAGAAGCTATCATATCATTAGGCTAGAAAACTTTCAGGCAGTTTCCAGACAACATGTTGGTGGAGCTAATCGGTCAGCAGATGTTAATGGAAACTGGGTTTTTGTCTGTTTTAAGGATTGGAACAATCATAGTATCTCAACATAGTGAAGAACATCTTCCAGCCAAATACAGTTGAAGACACTTAGTAGATGGAGTCTTTAAGTAACACTGAGATAATGGATCAATTAATTATAAATTGGGCCAGGGTCGTCGGGGGCCATATCTTGTGAAAAGTCAAGAGCTTGAAGCAGTTTCAAATCAGTGAAAGGTTCATTACATAATTCAGCATGACAGGGGTTAAAGACAGGAAAATGTCTCTTACAAATTCAAAATGTAGCAGAGTAACGAGACACCATTGTCGATGCAAAAAACATCACTAAGAGTTCAGCAAGAACTGATCCACTGGTGGCCAGCCACCACAGAGGAAGACACCCAGAACAGTTATTGATCTTTGGCAGCCCAGAAGACAATGGATCTCAGCCTCCACCTGGGATGAAGAGGCATAAGTTTCCGAGGAGGCTGCATAGCACTCCCAGAATTCCTTCTTACTGCCTTTATGTACAGCTGTATAAAAGTGATAAGGGATCTGTGAAGAATGTCACACGGGAGACTGCAACATCCTTCAGTGATCCTGAATAGCTTTTACATTGTCTTCGGGTACTATGGTACCAGCCCAGTACAGTGGTTGCCTGTAGAATGAGGAATAGCAGTTTCAGCAGTGTGGTCAATTGTGTCCGAGATGTCTCCCGTGACCCCATTGTGCAATCTGACAAGAGGGTTGAAGATGACAGCAGAGGAATACAATTACCAGTTGGCTCTATGAAGAGCCCAACATGACAATTGGTTCATCAGCCAATGGCAAGGAGTGACAGGATCACCAAAAAGTGGTAGCTATCACAAGGATCTCATGAAGCAACCATTACAGCGAAGCGATGTGACTGTAGGGAAAGAATGTACAATCAACAGCTGAAAAGGTGCTATGTGTAGCACTGAGGTGGGTAGGTGTTCTCTCACTGAGGAGAGACAGATCAAAATTGGAAAGAAGTTGGTTAATCAAAATGCCCCTCTCAGACAACATGATAGTTCCTCTCAGGGGGCGGTACGTACTGAAACCCTCAAGTAGTAGAAAAGAGAGGGAGAGTAATTGAGTAATTAAGGTGATTATCTCAAGGTATGTTGGCATCCTGCCTGGGGATAGACAAGTGTTACAAATGCAATTTGCTGGGGTCATTCACAACTGCACTGTTTTTGTTTTCCATGTGGTATAGAGAAGCATCCACTCACTAATAACAATTGTTTGAACAAATATACAGAACCCACCAGATGCTCTCTTGGGGACAGTGTGATTCTGACAAAATGCACGGTATCCTCATTGTTGGAAAATGATCAGTGGTGTGTGTTTCTTGGAGTACAAAACATATGGCAGGCCAGGAGGAAGTTAGCAGTTGTAGTTCTGGCAGGTGACCATTAATACCCATTGCTGTTCCACTGAACTATTGTGTTAAGGGTACCCTATCTAGGCTTAATAGGACCAGGAGGACAGGTCACACCACAGGGTCACTGTCTGCTTCTGATGGCACGTAGAACAACAACGAACATCAATTCAAGAGTCTGATGATATGGGGGAACCTGGAGCCTCCATGATCACTGGAGTAGCCTTCTCCTGTGGTTTCTTCTTTTTCTCCTTCACTTCTTTTAATGGGTTTATCCACCGTGGGTGTAAAACTAAAGAGGAATGGGAAGCCCTTGGAAGCACAGTTTGTAGGTTCTTCAGCTGCTGGGTCAATGGTCTCCAGATTTTAGTGGAGAGAGCCCTGTCACCAGTAGATGTCAGATGATGATTCTGCTTCTCTGGTTGGTTGCAGGGTGTCGAGGTTCCCAAAGATAGTGCTGCAGGAACCATGAGTGGGGAGGACATATAGCCCTCGTGGGCTAATGGATTTGTGAAACTACCGGACATTGACATCAAGGGAGTAAGTACACTAGGTACTGCTGATTATCTGACTGCAGTAGTGGCAAAGAGAGATATAATCGAGACAGGAAATATACCATCATATCCCTCCTCCTCAACCTCCCATACCCCATCTCCTTTCTCCCTTCAGCCAGTATACCCGACCCGACAACCTTCACTCTTCTAATAACTGTGGGTGAACTGTAACGCCACTTAGCAATAGTAGTGACTGTGTTAACAGCAGATATGCTTGCAGAAGTATGATATGATTTTTATTATTGTCTAGGGTAAATTAAACCTTTGATCCTAAATGTAATTTTAAAAAGAATCCCAAGGCTGTATGTGTACACCTGTAAGAGATATACCCTTGTAATATCAAATAATTCATTTGAATATAAAAAAAACTTTGTAATCCTGTGAATAAGTTGAATTATTGTAAGGGCCAGCCAAAACAACTTAGAGGATGGACGACTGTACACAATACACGTGTCTCCAGCTTTTTAAGTGATGCATTGACAGTGCATGTGGAGAAAATGCACCAGAGTCCTGTGTCTGCTTAAATGCATACAACAAAATACACCATTTCATGGGGGATGGAAAAGGTGCAGTTCTCATTATAATGAAATATGATTCTAAAGAGCTTCATAGTGTGTAAATGTTAATATTTTTCTGTATGTGATTGAGCAACACTGCTCAGGAAAAAAAAAAGTATAGTCACTTTCAGCATTATAAGCTTATCAATGATGGAAAACTGAACTGAAGCCTGAACATACAAAAAGTGATTCAGAGGCTCCCTGTTTTTGAGAACCCAGACAAGGCATAAGTTCATTATTCAATGCAATATCTTTTCTGTGCAGTTATTGATGCCAACATCGATAACTCTTACGCCTAATTTATGATTCCTATGTTTAAATGTGAGAATTAAAATGGTCTCTATGCTTAAGTTAGAAATGTGTCTTCATTGTTAAGCCAAAAGTATTATTAAGCCAAAAGTATTGGGAAGCATTTATTCTACATTCCTTGTGATGTGCTGTAGACGATGGAAAACACACTTTCCATTGGAAAACTGCATCCCCTGTAAAACTGAGGTCCCTACTGTTTATCTCAGTAACAACAATGACATAGTGGGGAGCTGGATCCTAGCTGATAGGTGGCAACAATTGAAATGAAATTTCCAGCTGTGATTTGTGAATGTTCCCTGTGTTTGTTTGGAGTCTCCTCTTCGTCTTAATTTCCACTGGCATTAGTCACATTCATTGCTTTCTTGGTTATTTCTTGTTGGGATTCTGTTCACATATTAAGAAAACCAGTGCAAGTCACAAATGCTCCCCAAATGTTTCCATTCAACATCTACTGAGCTACAGGGATATTTGCAAAGCCTATTTAATTTATTTTTCTGCTTTCACCTGTAGCATGTAAATCATAGAACATGACACTATTATTCCTTAACACAGAGCCCTTGATATACGTGAAGAAACAAGTTTCTCAAATTTACTACCACTTTTTTATGTACATATCCGAAAAAGAGTAAAATTTCTGAAAATAGCAGCTACATTTCTGAGCTATGTCCCCAATATGTCTATGAGCTTGAGCTCAGAGATTTCTTTTCACACGTTTGATATCTGCAGTTCTCAGATTACAATTCTCCATCTACCAATGAAGAGCTATCCGTTTTCCCATTTACCACTGAAATAAAAAGTTTTGATTTCCAGTCAATTCTTCGCATGATTTTGTTCATTTTGCTTGATTTTAAGTTTTCTTTTCCTGTCTCCCGAGTTTCAATCAGAAATTTCAAATTCTTTAATCCAGAGCCTTCTACTGCATTTATGATATAATCACATTCCAAATTTAGCACATGCTTTCAGTATACTCAAAGATGCAGGTGTATCAAATCTCTACAACTATTCATCTTTTTTGTTATAATGACTATAGTTTAGTTGTTGTATTTTTCTCCTTACTTGTAAACTCCAAACTAATTATAATAGAATCCAATTACGACAGTTTCTCCATAATTAATCAGACCCAAATAAAATTGTTCTGGCAGCATTCATAAGAGGTAACACTGCTCTATAACACACTGGTGTGCATAACTTAAGGACAGAAGTAGCCTTCGCACAATGTGTCACTGAAAAGTAAGATATCTCGATGAAACTTCGACCATATGTAGAAAGAACAAACTGCTACAGCATAATACAGAAGGTAACTAAAAGAAATACACAATGAGATAAAAAGAAATGACACTTTTACTCAAAGACAATAAATACAACTAAGTCATCGTAATCTATGATGGTTCCCTGGGCACTACAAATGGTGGGTCAGGTTCTTAATAGGGTGCTTGATCACCATGGATGACACTGCAAACTCTGCAGCATGCTCCCATGTTGGCCACTAGGTTGGTAAAGAGTTCTTGTAGTAGGGCATTCCATTCCTCCACTGGTGAGGTTGACTACTGCTGGATGGTCATTGGTGCTTGTGGATGTGGATGTGTTGCAATACATCTCCGAACCACACCCCACAGAAGTTCAATGTGATTCATGTCAGGGGAAAGGGCACACCCGTCCCGTCCTCTCATTCTATTCACCTGCGCAGTTCAATGCAGTCCACAATGTCATCCATAAAAATGGAGTCAGAGCTGAATGCAACTCCCAAACAGATGCATATAGAGAAGGAGTACATTGCCAAAATAACAATGACCAGTGACTGTACCATGTTCAAAGATTTAGAGGTCAGCACTCCCTGGTAACATTATGCCTCCCAACAGCATAATATCTAGACCACAAGAATGATCATGTTTGACAATGTTCCTAGGTGTATTACACATCCCCACCTCTTGCCACATGAGGGTATGTTCCGCATTCTCAAATGTGATCATTTTGGTATCAGGCGTTAAGGTGTGGGGAGGTATAATGTTGCATGGCCATACTGACCTACAAATCTTTGAACATGGTGCATCGGTCAAAGTTGTTATGACCCTATACTCCCTCCCCATGTGCATCTTTTCAGGGATGCGTTTGGCCCAAACTTCATTTTTATGTACGAGAATGTGTGACAGCATCTAACAGAGCAGGTAGAGGAGCTCGTGAGATGAGAAGGTATGCAGCAAATTGACTGGCCTGCCCATTACCCTGATTTAAATACCATTGAGTATATGTGGGATCTGTTGGGGAGATGAATTGCACCACATATACGTACACCAACAACCATCGAGCAATAGTCAACCAGGAATTGAATATCCTGCTGCAAGAATTCCTTAACAACCTTGTGGGCAGCATGGGAACCCATGTACAGAGCTTGCATTGCCATCTGTGGTGATCACATACCCTACTGAGAACTATGTCCCACTATTTGTAACGACCAGAGGCTCGTGAATTGCGGCGAGTTCACGGTAACTACGGTCTTTGAATTAATGTGAAATGTCTGTCTGTGTCTCCTTTTGTATTTCTTTTAGTACTATACTGTGTTATAGTGTATGGTCAACGATTCACTGTGCAATGCTACTTGACAGTGACGTATCGTCATATGGAAGTTACTTTTATCCTCAAGTTTTGCATACCAGCTTAAATATACTAGAGGGTATATCTTAGAAAATTTGACACCGATAGCAATAATTCAATGAAGTATATGTAACTGTAGCAACTTCAAAATAAACATTGTGAAACTAAGTACTACAACGTGCATTACTATAAAACATAACGCTATGCATAAATACTGCCTACAAATAATTCACTACGTCAAGGTTTTATCATCTGTACAAACATATTCATTCATACTCACAACTGATCAAAATGTTTCCACTAAAGCCACCCGTGGCTTTTGATAAACAGCTGCATGAAAAGAAACAATATAATTTTAAACATAGTAACTAACACTTGGAAACTGAAGCTCATTATTAATGGAAAGTGAAAACATGAGAAACATTGCATGAAACAAAGTGAACATAGTCCACCCCATATTAAAAGTGAATGAGAGAGAGTGAAGCTATTAAGTTTTCTGAATAAACATAATAGGACAACAAAATACTTCAAGATTTTAATGGAGCGTTTATTCACAAATAAGTTGGGAAACAGATGCAATACTACATTTGATTCGGTGGAATATGGCGTGAACCTGTCCACCGGCACGCGTGCACACGCGCGCACACACACACACACACACACACACACACACACACACACACACACACACACACACACACAGAGAGAGAGAGAGAGAGAGAGAGAGAAAGCGCGTGCTTCTTACATATCTATGAAATGTACTTGCTGAGAAACACGTGGAATAAAAAACTAATAATGTTTAAGTATTCACTGCAAACATTACAACTTATCTGCTAAAGACATATGCAGGCACCTACCTTTTTCACAGCACTTTCACACACATTCAGCAAAAATTTAAAAGACAAAGGATAAACAAAATTGCACTAATGGGAGATGTATTTAAGAACTGAAATAAATGTCGAAATTAAAACTGTGATCAACAAGCACACGAACAAGATTTGGAATATTGTTAAGCTTTTGAATGATATCATGTTTCAGAGCTAACTTAAACAGAATAACATGCCTGTGATGGAAATGGAATTTGATGTGTATAGGACAGGTCTTCCATCTGGGTCTTTACAGGGGTACGAAGCATACACCAAGCACTTTTAGTATATGTTGATCGAGTACAGACTAAGATGTAGTGTAGACTGGGATGAGAAGTATGGCGGGTAGCATGTTCCTCATTTCTGAGCACAATGGTAGGTAGGTGAAAACCTCGTGAAGGAAACTGTTCAGTTGTTCCAGTCTGGGAAGATAGGAAGGGGTATTCCTTTGCAACCGATTCCCAGGAGGGTCAGAAAATTAGTGGCATTTGTGAATATGGCACAGTAAATGTTTTTGTGGACTAGGTGGGGGTAATTCCTATATGGACGATCTCAGTAGGAACTTCAATATACTGGACAAGCGATTGTTTGTCCACGTGTGTCCACAATGTACAGGAGATATTTTTTGGTGTGGAAGACATGGCAGCTACCAAAATATAGGTACTGTTGATCGGTAGTGGGCTAGATGTAGATTGTGTGGATCAATCAGTGAAGTGGAGGTCACCATCCAGGAATATGAAATGCTAGGCTGAGATAGAGCATGTGGAGTGGATGGAGCAGAAGGTACTATCCAGCAGCAACAAGGTCATGGACATGGGAGATGTAGGTTTATAGGTAGGTGGCATCTACGGTAATGAGTAGGGATACAACTTATAATGGCAGGGGATGGCTGACTGATAATGAAGGAAGTGAATTTTTCATCTTTCATATGGGAATTTAGGCTGGAGGCTATGGTTTGGAGATCCAATGCACTGCCCAGGACAGAAGCATTGTACGCGATATGTCTGCATATAGAATAAATTCTGTGTGCAAGTGTGAAAGAGTATTCTAAATGTTTGTGCGTGTGTCTGAGTTGGAACATAGGAACCAGCCTGGTGTTCACCTAGTTCAGTCTGAGAAACCACCTAAAACCACATTCAGGCTAGCTAGTTTATCAAACCCTCATCGTTAATCTGCTAGGCAGATTTGACCTGGGGCTGGTGCACCTCGCAATCCCAGAAGCGACTGTGTTAACACGTGTGGCTACCAGAGCAGGTACAAGATAGTGTCCAGGATGGTTATATTTAAGGATTATGGGAAGCATGCAGAGGACGGGTGTGTGTAGTTATAGCTGGGATGAGTATGTAAAAGTATCCATGGGGGAGTTTCTGGGTTGGACCTATGGTTTTGAGGAAGGGTTGGAGGTTATATTGGATTTCAGAGATAGAACCCCACCCACACTCTTTATCACCCTTCCCAAGTTGGCGCTTCACTACCAATCCAGTCTACAAAATGTCCTAAACCATCATTATGCCCATGGGTCATTTACTTGTGGAAGACACAGATGAAAGACCTGTCTTATGCACCCCCACGCGCATCAATTTCCAGTCTTGTGTTAGGCATATCCCATCAAAGGCCATTCCAGCACATTTGCCCAGATGGGTGGGCAAGTGGTTGAGAAGTGGGTCATTTTGCAGCTGGCTGTAGCACATGTGATCTTACTCCACTGGCCAAGCATAGGTAGCCAACAATCCATGCATGAGCAAAATGTGTACAATCGGGCCATCTGGTGGTTACCCCTCACTATCTGCCCCTGCCGTTGGCATGCTGATGGATGGGAAAGGGTGCCCTTACTGCATGGGACAGCTTTGGAACATCCTGTCCAATCAGATCAAATGTAGAACCACCAGTCTAAGCAGTCATATTGTACACCAGTTTTGCAGTAACATGCATACAGATTTTTATGTAAGCATGATATCCCCCCCCCCCACTCAGCTGTCCATCTATATGAAAGGCCACTGCTGAACTGTAGCCAAGAGCAGGATTGATGAGTACTTCTCCATCTGAAGCATCTGGATCCCTCCTGCCTCCTCAATATCAGCCTCTCTTAACATTGTACTTTGTGATGGAATTGTGCTTACAATAAATTCTTGGGTCCTTCACTCCTCTTGACCTCAATCTCTGCTAGCCCCTGTCCCATATCCACTTCCACCCCTGTTGTCCTGCCCTTCCCGCACTTCACTCATCCTATACTTACACCCTCCTCTTTGCAGTCTCTCTCTCTCTCTCTCTCTCTCTCTCTCTCTCTCTCTCTCTTCCTTACAGTTTTACCACCCTCTCCCAGCCCACTCCACCATGTCACTGACCATCAGTGTTAACTCAACAGTACCACATTCTTACCCTTTGTGTCTGCTACCTCTCACACCCAACTGTCAGCTATCTTTCCTTCAACTCTTGGCTGGGGGAATGTAACAATGCAGGTGTGAACATTTTCTATACTACTCTGTTTCCCTGAGGGATAACATTGTAAAGCTTAACAACATTTTCAGTCTGGTTTGTGTGCCTATGTACCATCCAATACCCCAACAATACAGCCTGTTGTCACCTCTACTCCTTCCATTATTGATATTACATTACTGGCTTTCCATTACAAACTTAAAATATTTTTAGATGTATCAGTATCAAGAGAATTCTTAACAAAGGTATAACATATAATGAAGCTACAATAGTAAAAATCTGAGGAGATTGCTGCAGAATAGAATTAGTTTGATAAATACACTACACTGGTCTTGGTGTGACAGAAGGTTAATTACAAACATGAGAGTCCAATTTTCCAACAAAGATAAAGGACAATATAAATACAAGATCGACTGCAAATTATTTTTATCTGTCTTCTGCGTGGATGGCCACAATGCTAGAATATGGTGTCTTGTATTGTGTCCCATGTGACTTCAGAAACATATTATACCACTGTCTACACTAATGAAGATAGTAACATGTTAGAATAGCACTGTTTCGTATGGGTAGCTTACTTTCCAGGCCCACATTTTACTTATCACAATTTTTTCCATTGGGTGTCATACACTCTAATTTATTGTAAAATGAGAGATTTTAATCATTTTCTACATAAATGTTTTTAACTGTTTGTGATGACACTCAAATTTATCGGGGGGAGAGGGGAAGGGAGGGAGGGAGAGGGGAAGGGAGCGCTATCTCCTCCTGCACTGTGAATGATGTGGGTGAGATTGTGATGGCAGTGGTGGTGGTGATTAATGGTTTAAAGCGACTAAACTACTTGATTATCAGTCATTTAATTCACAGGAAAAGATATAAAATGAGAGAAGGATAATCGTCAGCTTCAAGGTCTGTGGCCAAGTCACCAAGGGGCGAAAACGTGCATGGCAGGGAGCATAAAATTAGTTTTATGACACGTTAGTATCTGAGGCCAGTGAGGTACATCTTGCTATACAGTGTGCTCCATAATGCCGAATGAAATTAATTATGAAAATCACCCATGGACTTTTAATGGAAGACTTAAAGTTGCTGAGTGAGCACAGGAGAGATGCATGTTGGGAATTACTAGGAGAGAATGGAAAACAAACTAATGGAATGGAAGGCGTGATCAAGATTGTAATGAAACAAACGGTCTGTGTGACATGTAGCTGGGTTAAATAATGGCAAACTGATCAAGAAAGTTCAGTGCTCTGTATTCCAGGGAGAGAGGGGGGGGGGGGGGGGGGAAATCCACAGATGTTCTTGATGCGTATATGACATTAGAAAATGTCAATTAGCAACACGGATATCTTTGTATGTCGTTAAAGACTGTAATGTATGGGAAAGTATAAATGGCTGCAGTGGATGTCAAATGGGTGAACTGTATAACTTCTACTGTTTAGCCTAGAAAGCAGCTGATAAACATTTTTTTGTGGCAGTTAATAGTTATTAGAAAGGTGCTATGGCTGTACGTTTTGTGTAAGTAAAATTTCTGAGAATGCATGTAGAACTGCCATTATCTGTAACTATTTGTCAGTCATTCTTATGATTGGTACACAAAGAATGGTAGCACGGATTTTCACAGGTTTGTTTGACCAGTGGGAGAGTGTCACAGAGATGCTAGAGGAACTGAACTGCAAACTGTTGAAGACAGATGTAAGCAACCCTAAGAAAGTGTTCTAACAATAGTCTACTAACAATGTTTCAAGAACTGGCTTTAATTGATGACTGAGAATATACTACAGCCCCCTACTTATCGCTCACATAGGGAGTGTGAGGACAATGTTACAGCACGCACAGAAGCACTCAATCAATCATTCTTTCTGTGCTCCATACATGAGTGGAATGGGAAGAAATCCTAATAATTGGTACAATGGGACATACCCTCTGCCATGCACTTCATGGTAGATTGCAGAGTATAGATGTAAATATCTTGTCCAGAGGGGAACTTGGGGCATTACTCGGTTTTTACAATAATATGACATGTCCGTGTAGCAAAAATTTCATAACCTAAGACATTTAAAATTCAGGATCACAGAACTATACATTCCTATTATTTGCTGTTTTTGTTGTGATTAAATTCTCTTTACAAGTACAATTTCTTGAAGATCTTATGCTTTACATTGACAATTTACAAATAGATAAAATCTGTTGTTTTACTTTCATGAACTTCAGAAATCTGTGAGTCTTTTGAAGAATTAATCCAGAAATCTTACACTGTAAGTCCAGACATCTTACAAACTGTTAATAAATTGTCTTCGATAGAAATGAATATAGAACCTTATATCTGTATCATTACCTATGCCAAAATTGCAACAATATTTGACTCATTTGTTTTAATTTTCAAATAACATTGAAAAGACAAATTTATGGAACAGTAACATATATTTCTGCAATTCATACATAATTTATTACACAATGTAACTTTTTCACTGTCATTTCATAAGTGACAGAGTGTTCAGCTAGACATTCTTACACAAACAATAAAAAACAAATGTTTTTCTTCATTTCTTTCAAGAAAATAATCTATGAATTTAACTATCTTACAGAAAATAAATCTTATTTACACAAAAATTTAATGTTAAAGATATACAATATGTAAATTATTTCTGGACGGAATGTATGTAATAAAAAAAGATTAGGTACAAAAACTAAAAGTAAGAACAAGGCAGGTTAAGTACAATGTTTGTACAAGAAAAAATGAACTATTAGGCTTTTTCTGCACTTGTATTAAAAGTAAATATTAATCCAGTAAATAGAGGTAAACAGATACTCCTGAACTTTTTTCTGTAACACGTGTGTAAGTAAAAAATTCCTGAGAGTTGTCAAAGATTGAGGGGATGGGCTGCTTTTATGATTCTAATGCTTTCAAATGAGTTTTAGAGATTTGCTAATAGCAATGTGAATGTCGTTGCACAGAAAGTGAATAAAATATAAACTAGTATTATTTTCCATGTTATCAAACTTGAATACTGCAGAAATGTAGTCAAAAAATTATGTGAATGATACCACATGGTACACTATACAAAAATATAGGTATTAGATCATTTTTCTTCTTTGAATACAGCAAGGAAAAGTTTGGAAGAAAACCCATTATGTAAATCAGCCTTTTGCTTTTTCTGCAATACCCATATACTGAAAAAGATGTGGAGGAAAAGAAAATAATGTCGAGCATTTGCATTTCTGAATTTGGTAGGGAAGTTTGCACTAGTTAAAAATATCAAATTTTACAATAAATATATGAGTCTCAGAAAAAATTAACATGAAATTAAACAGTATACACAGGTTTTAGAAAAAGAAAAAAAAAGAGCCATGCAATGGCCTTATATTTTCAACAACAGTAACTATAAAACAAGTGATCTATTTTAAAATATACAATGGCGTATGAGCTACCAATTGTGGCACTGCAATTTTCACAGGTAGCATTAGTAATACTGTGGAAGTGTCAAAGATGAAGCAGAACTAAGTTATGCTTAGAGCAGCCTGCAATGAAGCTGACACTATGCACCAAAGATATGTTGAACTACCTCTTAGAAGTTAACAGCAATTTATGAGAAATAAAAACTGAACAATATCATACTAATGTCAGGTACTTGCTTGCTCACCCATATTTCTCTTGTTATGACACACACAAATTGATGTTGGCACTTATACTCTTATTAGGCTCTTCATCTGGTAATCAGTTATACGCACTCAAAATATTCTCGCATAAGAATGGCTGTCCTCCTCAAATTCCAGTCTTTTATTGCTCTACTCCATGTTTTACTCATATTGCTGTACATGCACACTGTAGAACCTCCACAGGCGAATGAAGTCTTTTTCATTACAAACTAGATCAATTTATCCATAATAATTCAGACTGCAATGTGTTTTGCATTATTGTATCTTTCTGCACCATCTGTTAAAACTTTGCTTTTACTCTGTGTGTGTGTGTGTGTGTGTGTGTGTGTGTGTGTGTGTGTGTGTGTGTGTGTAATTCTAAATTTCAAAACTGGTGGGAGTTCAGAAAAGCAAGCAATGTTGTATTAGAGACTTTTCAAATACACCCCCCCCCCCTCCCCAAAACCTGTGATAGTAAATGAAGTGCATAAATCCATGAACCACTCAAAGAATTAATCCAGAAGCCTTATTTTCTAAAGTCAATGGTTAACACAATAAACCAACTTACGGTCAATCTGAAGAAACACTCTAGTCTTGTCTTGACAATGTTTGGTGTGTACAAGCTACACTCATCATCTGTATGTATAAGTAAAAAAAGTTGATATGATGTATCTTAAGACAAGTGGCATTTGAAATAATACAATTATCAATCACATTGCTTCAGATACATATAAAAATTACATGATGTGGAAGCATTTGTCTTGTTTCCCTTCTACAATACACATGCAGATGCTACAGACAATTGACAGGCATTAAAAACAACAAAAATAAAATAATACTTCTGAGCTCTGATACTCAAAGAGTGATTGCTTTCTACCTAACGATCTATACACATATATTAAATATATTTATGACTGAAATGTTATTAAAACTCAGTAAACAAGAACAAGAGATTACCGTCTGTTGTATTAGTGAAGTACATATTGGACTGTATACAGGAAATGCTTAGAGGGCATCTTTACACATTTTGTCCTGCAGATAACATTAACTCTTACTTTGTAAACAAATGAGAGAAATAAAATGTACTCTACCCCATTATTATGGCACAACCACATCAAGTCACTCCTGTGCAATCTCAATGTTGAAGTAAGCTTATGTTATGTACACTGAACAATATTTGAAATTCACAATTTTCTTTAAGGTGAATAGTTATCCGTTACTCTCAAAGGAACACTTGTCTCACTATTACACAACTTTTTCATGATACTGAAACCTCTCAACATGAAACACTACTTTTTCAAATAACTATTAAACATAAAACTGCTTAAAAAATAGGACTATTAAGTACATATTGATACTAAACATAGTAGCTCAACATCTAACAATTACAGCTTTCAATAACTTTCATATTAGACATTGCCTGTTATGGAGTTAGATTATAATGGAAACCACAAAGTTTCAAGTAGTGGTAATTAATACTGAATGAAAGGAAAGTCCCAATACTGAAAAACAAGAATTCCCACAGAAAGAAACACAAACCAGAAGGAAAGCCCTTGGTGCTGTTCATCACATGAACCGAAATACTTCCTACATACAAAGCAAATACACAGAAATAAAAATGCTCTGCAATTGTTAACGTATCACGTACCATCAATCTCACAACACCAGAGTAACATGCAAGCATATATCCTACACAGAATCAGTAAACAGAACAATCACCTTACTTTTCAAAACCAAAGTTAGGCATGAAACATAAGTCTCTAATCGAACACTTGCCTCGTGGTTTATATTTGAGGTGCTCCTCTATGAATTGACAAGGGCACCGAGAGGTAATGCAATGTCGAGGAGGTGCAGAGGGGAAGCCCCCATGCCCTGCTCCATCCACTGACAGCTCAAGATGTTTGCGGACAAATTCTTTAGCCCATCGGTGTGAGTAGCGAAGGAAAACCATCTCAGCACGTTCCTGTGCAAAACAGATAAAACCCACCACCTCAGCTACTAAAAAATGCTGTAACAGGTATTACCGTTAGTATTTTGTAAGTAAAAAGAGACTGAAAATGTGTGTTACTGACATATAAAAATAGAAGTGACAAAGCATGTGCAGTAGTAATCACAGTATGATAAGTTATTAGGTTTTAAAATCTTATGATTATGTGGATATCTAACAGCTTCTCATATTAAAGTTTGTAGCCTTTTCTTTTTTCCTTCCTACACGCAATTCACGAAAAATGTAGTTTAGGAAACTAAAACTAATCTTTGATGATAACTGAAATGTTTGCTGTGCACTCATTATCATCAGGGGAAGAAATTTTATCGGCCTATTAAACTACAGAAACACACGTGGTCTATTTTATTGATAAGCAAATGGATTAATACCTTTATGAAAATAACATAGGAAAAATATGCTACTGTATTAATAATACCTTAGCACTGCAATTCATTTGTGCTCCATAATTAATAACTAATTATTAAAAAATTGTTGCATGATATATCATATCATCTGCAAAATTCAGGAATTATTGTAAAATGAAAAGCAGAATTGATGAACAGTGAACTAGCTGCTGATTATAATTCTAAGTTACAGATTTCTCAGATAGCTCAGAGAAAATCGGTGGAGATTGGAATCACTTAACTGGCTTTTGAAAAGGAAGGTACTGGCAAATTAAAGGTGTGAACATCTCAAGTTATGCCCAAATAGCTTAACTGGTAAGAGCATTGCTTGTGCAATGCAAGATTCTGGGTTCAAATCCTGGTCCATCACACAGTTTTAACCTCCCAAAAAGTTTTGAAACAGCATCTACTCTCATTCAGAGTAAAATATTTATCTTGAAGATATAAAAATTATCTATCATAACATAACCGTCCAAATTACATGTATTCCATGCTCCTATTAAATCACACTCATCTACAAAGGGATGCCCTTATGAAACTCAAGTGACCTACCTAAGCTGTTACTACATTCACATTAACAGAACATTTACATTCACTGTGTTAGAAACTAGATTCACTAGCTAGTACACATGACTCAGGCTTGTGGTATTTTAATTAGGTGGAAGAAAGAAAAAAATCAGAAGTGGTTAAATATAATCATTATAATCATAAAGGAATATTATATTTACAACGCATGCACAAATCACACCATTCAGAGATCTGTGTTACATTAATGAAGATGTGGGAACTGACCAAAGCAGAATGTATTGTTAGTATGCTAAAATTAAAAGTTAGCAGAAAGCCTACACTTACCAATACCACATGAAAAATTTTCAAATGTTTGAAAGAAAAACAAGCACCACATATTTCTTCAACCTTCCATTCCTTGGTCAGCTTTGTGAATGGATAGAGCATGCAGTTAAGTGCTGTGACAGAAATGTGCAACAAAACAGATAAGTACAACATTAATAAACTAAACAGACGGGCAGATACTTGTCCTTTGGAAGATCTAGTTTCAGAAACTATTGTGGCATACAAAATGTACTTAAAGATAAAAGGAGAAAAAAAGTGTAATTTCTAGCTAACAAAATTTAAAGGGATTCATTCATGTATTAAGATGTACAAAATATAGAAAAATACATATATAATTTTAAAGACAACCAAAGTCACAAAATATTGTAGTGCTATATTTCACTTGCATACAAAATTCTACCCCTTTAAAAGATGATTAATCATAATCAGTATTTTCTCCAGAACTAGTATTAACATTGGAAAGTGAACAAAAAATTACAGGTAAAGGTTCCAAAAATCACAGTTATAAGTGACAGGAAATAAAAATGTTCAACTGTGAAGAACATCGTAATACTTGCAGGTACCATACCATTTAATACCAATATGCAGCTCTCATAAAATATGAAAACCAGAGATAATGTCAGAAAATAAGAGGTGAAAGAGAAGCACTTTCCCTACTATTTATACAGACTACTTGATATAGCACTGTCATAAAATATGGAGGTGTAAATGAAAGAGGTGAAAATTATTTTATTACATAAAAATAGAAGCAGTGAGATCATCTAAGATTAAGAATGTGTTTTAAATCAACAAGACTTACTGCATACAATGTTAAAAAGCTATAAAATTCAAAAGGTACAACAAAGAACCATTCTCAGGTGCAGTGACTAGCACGTAATTCTTCGGAATAAACCTAGTAAAACCACCTCAACGATAGTTCCAAGCATTTTAAAGAGTTATTCATAAGCCACTGCATAACACTCGGTGGTATCAAATTATCAATTTTAACTACTCCCTGACCTCTGAACTGTTCTATCTGTGTATAGAAAAAGGTGGAAACGAGTGTCAGAATGCCTCCATTCACACCCTACTCTTCCTCAGCTTATACCAAGATGTACAATGGGGATGGCAGAAAACTTGCGAAGTATGTCTGCAATACTTTTTCTTCTAAACAATTCCCATTTATATACCATTATCATATCTGTTACTCTTTTGTGGGGCTATACGAAGCTGTCATAATCACAGCACCACATTTATGACCATCTTCGACATTTTTTCTCATACAGACCTGATGACAATAAGCTCACTGGACCAGTAATCTAGAATAGGCCACACTAATCTTGTATGCTGATTGCTTAACAAATACTCTGCATTTCCAATAAATCTAAAAGAAATTTAAATATATCAATGACATTCCCTACTACTGGTCCACACATTCATACTGTTACACCTAATTATTTAAAGGCTGCTGGAGTGACACTTATATAATATGGCAGAGTGTGCTCATTAGAAAATATGTCACATTGTACCTTTTGGCAAATGGACACAGAATTCTTAGAGAAAGCAATTTCAGCACAGAAAATAAACATTCAAGAGTAACAATTTCAAGAGAATGTCATGGCTACTACTGTTTCTGAGGACAGAACACTAAAGCAAAAGTGAAAATAATTTTGTGAAGTAGACATTGAATAGTTTTGTGGGTGAATATGACAGTGAGGCCAGTGAACAGTGTATTTACAAGAAAGTTCGGGGTTAGGGAAAGGACGAGAGTGAGAAAACAAAGATGAACATGCAAAGTGAATGCCATTTATTTTGAGTGCAGTTAATCGTAACTGAATCACTGAACAACAAATTGTCATCTAACAAAACAAAGAACAGTTTCCAATGAGGACAGAAAAATCATGGCTCATGACAGGAGCTGCAAACTAGATAAAACTTTTAGTGCCCAGAACATAAATGAGATGCCCACATTTGCATTGTTAAATTTTAAATATAAAGCCTCCAAAAACATTGCACCATCCCTACACTCAAGTCAAGAAAAATATCACCAATGTTATGACCATTTGCAGCAACAATAAATAAAAATCTTGAGGGGGGGGGGGGGGGGGAATTCAAAGGTCCTACAGTATTACAAAGAGAACTGACAAATATTTAAAAAAATATTGAGATCTGCTAAAAGAACATCTAAAATATTGTCACAAATAATCTAACCACAGTCTGATATACCAGGAGTAAAGGAGAGATTACAGTTTGTGAAAGGGAACCTGTACCTTGTGAAAAAAAGAAAGATGTCTCACACTATAGCATGGGACTTGACAGTACGGTAAAACAGCTGGAGAATTGATGCGGTGTATAGTCACTCACTGGAGAACAGTCTATTAATTGGGCTTTTAAAGTAGTTCATCTGGCGGCTGTTGAAATTGCATGAACTAAATTACAGTGTGACAGGACCTGACCTGGAAGGCTTCTGTAAAAAAGGTGAACAGACTCTTCAAAACGTAATTTCAGAATTTGAAATCCTATCTGTATAATAACCTATTATTACTCCAGACACATGAATCACCATTACATGCTTTCATAACATAAGGCGCATACAAAGGAAAATTCATTACACACCATACTCCAGCCTAATGAACGTGCAAAACAATGCTTGCAATAAAACACAGAGGCAAGTAATGTGCAGGGCAGATAAGATGAACAGAACAGAACAATTAAATCTAAAAACAAAATAAAATATTTTTAAAAGCAACAAATTTTAGAAGCCAGTTGTTTAATGAAAGTATCACTGTTAGTAAAGTGCTACTAGAAAACCATACTAAGAAGCCACAAGATTGAAAAATAAAATTATAAGAAGTTAATATGTGTATCTGTTACAGAGAGGACTAAGGGGTCGGGCGGTTAAGTGTGCAACACTACACTATAGATGTTCACAAGCTGCAATCTTTCACTTAATAGTGATCTAGTGCACAATTTCACCAAAATCTGCCCCCCCCCCCCCCCCCCCCACACTCACCTGACACAGGATACCTTAGTGCATTATTTTCTATTATGTGCAGATATTAAAACAGAAAACAAGCCTTTGGTATCAAGTCTAAAACATAATTCTAAGTTATTTATACAGTACACTAGAAATTCTTGCTATGTTATAACTGCCTCAATTGAAAACAAATATATATATATATATATATATATATATATATATATATATATATATATATATATATATATATATATAATGACCACATATATTGATAGAAAACCCCCACAGAATGGTGACACAAATTCTTCCCTCACTTAAGAAATCAATCAATGCCTCGTTTTGCAAGCCATGTTGTAATACAGGGACAAAAACTTCGGTGATCAGAGCGAGGTTTATTTTTTAAGTATTCTTCAATATATTGGCAAGGGCATAATGCAGAGGAGAGATGGCGAGGATCAACAGGATTTCCACCAGCCTCATCCACAGTCCAGTCCAAACGACGACGGAGATAATCCTTTGACCAACGTTGTAAGTAGCGATTCAGTAACTGCTCCCCTCTTTCCTGAAGTTAAAGTGAACAAGATGATATAGTACAAAAAGTTATTTAAAAATTTATTTTATGTATCTACTTAATTATTGGAATATAAATTATAATATGGTTTATAATTGTAAACAATCTTTTTCTAGATCATGGTTAGGAGCATGAACAGTGAATAACTCCTGCTACAGCCTTTTCTGGAAGAGAATACGCACATAATAAACCTGTGAATTAACACACAATTCTTAAAGATATTGCACACACTGACATTTGTTGAAAGGGGCCTCTACAAAATGGCTAATAAAACTGTGTAAGTTTTCGCTAGAAATTCCTTTGTCTCATCGTTCCTAATAAGTTTTCATTTCTTTGTTAATGACCTCACTGTCAACTATTTTCATATGACTGTTAGACACACTAACAAATGTCAACTGACAACATCTATGAAAAAGTTTTAATCTGAGGACAAAATAAAATTCGAACATGTTTTTATTTGCAAGAAGGCATAAGGCAAAAAATGTAGCTGGAAAATGATATTTAGGAAGGATTGTTACTCTTGATGATATTAACCTACAATTAATTAATAAATCAAAATGAGATGGCATCAAAACAAATGGTAGTATGAAAATCGAACAACTGACTCTCTCTCTCTCTCTCTCTCTCTCTCTCTCAGGCAGGCAGGGATCAGATCTTTTACATGAATTAGGAGGAGATTAGTGTTTAAAATCCTGTTGACAACAAGGTCATTAGAGACTGAGCACAAGCTTGATTTAGCAAAGGACAGGAAAGGAAATCAGCCGTGCCCTTTCAACAGAACCATTTCAATGAATACATTTGCCCTGACAGAATTTAGGGAAATCACAGAAAACCTAAATAAAGATGGTCATTGTCCTGCATGAGAATCCACTGTGCTAACCACTGCATCACCTCTGTATTGTGGCAGAATGTAGGGACATCACTGTAGTAAGCTGATGGCCCACTTCTAGAATACTGAATAAACTGAAACCTGTCGAAATGTAAAGAAACTGTTAAAACTAACTTCAGGTTCACACACTCAACATTGTCTGCTATAAAATCGACATTTAAGTCTTCATATGCAATGTCACTTCAATTTTTTCTATAAATTTATATCAATTTCTTTACTAACTAAAAAACGATTTTTGGTGATCTACTCTCAGCCTATAGGCCTGTACACACACATACTGCTTGTGTCTGTGTAGCCGCTTCCTTTTTCTTTTTTGACAAGGACTGTCCAAACGGTTTTTATTAAATTTGGCCTGTATGGGATACAGAGTGGTTGTAAATACTGAGAGAGGACAATGACCATTGCAAATCACAGGTGTGGAAGTGAATACATGCATTTCCATTTGTGTCAAAATCACCAAATAGGTTGACCATGACCTGCAGAGAGCCAATATTGAAATTACTAAGAACACAGTTTGAGATGGCATAAGAAGACGCCCGACAGTCACCGTGGGCACAGTGAGGCACGTCCATGTGCTTATCTCAACTAATCACATAATGTGATTTTGTGAATGTCTCTATGACAATGCCTCAGAGTTATCACAGATCTGTAGATGGCTATTGTCATCACCTGCACCTATATGCTGTATCTGCTTGACTATGTCAAGCTCACTGTGCTTTTTTTGTCAATATGTATGTCTTACATAACCTGTGATGGTTATCAAACTCAGGTTTCAGTACTTATTGCTGGAACATGCTTATTCACTCATAAGATTCCAAGATGTTATGATAATGGTGTCTCGTGTTGAGTGCTGAGGGAGGCTGGAAATTTGAAGCAATGAAGTCTTAATCAGAGTAAATATTACTGGAGCAAGAGATCAGAATACTGAGAGTGCAGTTATGATTAGGGATCAGTTTATTGTTACTGGGGCGAATAAACCATTAAAAGTGTTATATCAAATTAACTCATAGATAATGCATACACCTATAATATCATACTCAGGTGAATGCATTTTTACTTGAACTTGCCTCACAAAACTCCTTAGAAATGCACAGTTTGAACAGAATTTTGAAAGCGATGGAAGGAATCTAAGCATTCTTTTACTATGAAGTGTTCTGGCAACTGCTTAGGAATGTCTAAGAAAAACACAGATGTTCAGCCATGTAATAGAAGTAGGGATCAAAATTCATTATACCAGGTGTTACTGAACTATGGTTTTAGCATACTTTAAAGACAATTAAAAGCAGTAGGGCTGAAGTTTTTACAAAAGTAATGGGAAAATGTTTAGCTACTGCAAAATATCAAAATCTCCCTATACATTAAAAGATCAGGATATCTACCAAAAGTTTTCAAAATTATTGAAGTTATTGCGGTCCTGAAACTGAAGAAACCATTAGATAAAGCAGAAAGTTATCATCCAATAGCTGTTCTCAGCTGTCACTACAAACTTCTAGAGAGACTTTTAGGAAAGGTACAAGAATCCTGGATAAAACCCTTCTGCATAAGTAGGTTTCAGACCAAACAAGCTGCACAGAGCTGGTTCTAAGCCTAACTACACAACTCCAAAGCTGGAGTTCAGAAACAACTAAAGACTACCACTTATGATATGGTATGGACAGAAGACTGTTGTGATGTGTGTTCTGCCGCCGCTTGGTGAGTAGATTTTTTATCCATCCAATTAAATAATTTTATCAATAATTGATTGTTTTCATTGTTATATTAGTATGAACAGAAGGATTCTTATAAAAGACAGCCAGAGTCATCCCCTACCAAACCACATTGAGACTAATCCGTAACACATAAGACAGCGAGTAGTCTAGGGTCAATTTGAAAGTAAAGAAAGAAAACTAAATCATGGACTACCTCAGTGGTCAGTACTATCGCCTTTACTTTTCAACCTTTATATTTCTGACACATCTAAAACCAGCCAAAATACTTTGTATCTTCTGATGTTCTAGCACTTGCAGTTCAACACAAGAAGTTCAAAAATGCTGAGAACACTAACTAATGATCTCAATGAATTATATAATATTCCACCATATGGAGAGCTATACCAAATCTTTCTAAACCGAACTCAACAGTTTCCATTCAAACAAAAGAGCAGCAGATTATAAACTAGAGGCCAGTATGAATGACATAATGTTTCCCTACCAGCATCACCCAAATTATCTTGGAATGACTCTTGATAGGAAACTATGTAAAAAAAAAAAAAAAAAAAAAAAAAACTTTATGCAAAAACTCTGTAGTACTAACAGGGGATCACTAGCACATACACTTCAAACTTCTGTACTCAGTTCAGTGTTTTCTACAGCTGATTGTTGTGTTCCAGTGTGGTTCAGCCAACCTCATGTAAATAAGATAGTCACTCAGCATGGTACAACCATGCTAATCATCTCTGGGTGCTTAAGAACTACTACACTAAACTCAGTTAAGAAGACAAAAAGATCTACTGAAACAATATTCCCAAATAATGAACAATCTTCAACTTCCTTGCTGATAGCAACTGCATCATGAACAACAAATGGTGTGAAACCTGGACCACAAATGCTCCATCTGAATTGCAACATCTTATTGACCCACTATAGAGCCCAAAGATAAGGGTTAGCCCCCTCTGCAATAATAATAATAATAATAATAAACTGAATGAACAGACCAGTAATGAACTTGAAGGGACATCATGGGATGTACGTCTTGAACAAATGCAACAAACAATAACGAACAAAATGAGATTAAAAGAAAGGGGGTTTTAATTCTCAAAGCATGAGTAGAATAATATAGATCACACCTGAAAAGGACACTGCGTGTGCATACAACATGCAGATATGGGGTAACTGGCCTAGTCCAAGCTGTGGTTGTGGAGCACCGAACCAGACTATCTCGCACATTGTCAAGGTGTGTAAATTGAGTACCTATTTGAGTGACCCAAACAACTTTTTCATACCATGACATCAAGCCTTGACTGGATAAGGAGACTTGACATCAACATTTAACAAAATTGATAACTTAAAGTATCATTTTTATTAATTATATCTTGTTTTCTTTAATTTTTTACTGTATTTCATGCCAGTGTTATATGTTAAATAAAATTTATTATGCATAAAATGGGACAAAAAGAAAACATTCTTGTGGCTACAGTAATGACTTTATTTGAGAAATACATGTGTAGACTGAAATGTTAACTGTCATAATTTAGGCTGGTAACAATGAATCAAAGGAAAGTCAACACTGTTCATCATTGGCATTAGTATTCAAAATGGTGGTACCCATGATAGAAAAGGCACATTGTGCAATATAATATGCAAAAATAGCACCACTAATCATTGTTCAAAGACATTTTTAGATGAATTTTGGTAAAGTGGCACCACACCATCAAAACACTGCTAGATGGACAATTCAAGGAGACAGAATGCATATTGAAGTAAAAACTAGAGGATTGTCAGCCATCAAGAATAATAGGGTGGAATACATTTGTACAAGCTACACATGAACCCCCAGAAAATCCATGCATTGAGCCAGCGGAGAAATTAATGTATTGCAATCAACAGTGTAGCATACGTTGCACAATCATCTGCAGTTCAAGGTTTAGGATTCAAATGTTGCAGGCACCTAAACCAGCCAATAAACCAAAATGGGGACAATATGCACTGATTTTCAAGCACAGATTGAGGAGGATGGTTCTACAAATAGAATTTCGTCTCTGACGAAGCCGCTTTTCACTTAAGGGCCAAAGTGAACAAGCACATTTAGAGAATGTGAGGTACACAAAACACACATACCTCTCTCGAACGTGAATGTGATTCTGCAGAACTTAATGTTTTCTGCACCATAACTAAGTGAACAGTCCTTTGCCCTTTCTTCTTTGCAGAATTTACCATTACAGACAAAACCTACTTTGACATGCTTCGTCTCTGGTTGTTGCCTCAGTTGACAGAAGTAGTACCAACTCCATTTTGCAGCAGGACAGAACCCCACCACATTGGCCTAACCTCATATAGTCACCTCACAAACATCTTCCACAGAGCTGGATGGGTCATGCTGGGTTGAATGACGTGCCATTCACGTTGTGGCCCCGGGTCACCTGACCTTACACAGGTCAATTTTTTTTCTTTTGCAGATGTGTGAAGGACAGTTTATGTATCCCCATTTCTGCAGGACTTAAAGCAGCTAAGGCACTGGACAGTTGGCATGGTAACTCCACTGATTGGGCTGTGCTGCAATGGGTCTGGCAGGAAATGTAATATAGGAGAGACATGTGGCATTTAACAAATGGAGACCACAATGAACATCTTTGAATGTCTGTAGGAACTGTGAGAGTAAACCTTTCAGTCTGTGTGTGTATTTCTAAAATAACATCATTGCTTAAGTCGCATGAATACTATCCTTTTGAGTCATACTGTACATGTGTTTCCATCAATTTTTGGTATATGCTTCTATTAAAGAATGTTGATAAAAGCACATTTTGCAAAACAAAAATTCATTTAACACATACTTTTGTAAAATTTTATATAGTTCTAATAAATGTACCCATCAAAAAACGAAGTAACTTGATCATATGCACTAGCAAAACTGTACATCCACTGTCTAATGCTTACTACTGGGAATGATTTCATCTGCGCCAGACTAAATGACAGTTTAGAGAGAGAATAATTTCTGCTAGAACAGGAAATAAAGGCTTCTTCTTTAAAGCATCAGAACTAACACAACAATATTTGGCAACTACACTCCTGGAAATGGAAAAAAGAACACATTGACACCGGTGTGTCAGACCCACCATACTTGCTCCGGACACTGCGAGAGGGCTGTACAAGCAATGATCACACGCACGGCACAGCGGACACACCAGGAACCGCGGTGTTGGCCGTCGAATGGCGCTAGCTGCGCAGCATTTGTGCACCGCCGCCGTCAGTGTCAGCCAGTTTGCTGTGGCATACGGAGCTCCATCGCAGTCTTTAACACTGGTAGCATGCCGCGACAGCGTGGACGTGAACCGTATGTGCAGTTGACGGACTTTGAGCGATGGCGTATAGTGGGCATGCGGGAGGCCGGGTGGACGTACCGCCGAATTGCTCAACACGTGGGGCGTGAGGTCTCCACAGTACATCGATGTTGTCGCCAGTGGTCGGCGGAAGGTGCACGTGCCCGTCGACCTGGGACCGGACCGCAGCGACGCACGGATGCACGCCAAGACCGTAGGATCCTACGCAGTGCCGTAGGGGACCGCACCGCCACTTCCCAGCAAATTAGGGACACTGTTGCTCCTGGGGTATCGGCGAGGACCATTCGCAACCGTCTCCATGAAGCTGGGCTACGGTCCCGCACACCGTTAGGCCGTCTTCCGCTCACGCCCCAACATCGTGCAGCCCGCCTCCAGTGGTGTCGCGACAGGCGTGAATGGAGGGACGAATGGAGACGTGTCGTCTTCAGCGATGAGAGTCGCTTCTGCCTTGGTGCCAATGATGGTCGTATGCATGTTTGGCGCCGTGCAGGTGAGCGCCACAATCAGGACTGCATACGACCGAGGCACACAGGGCCAACACCCGGCATCATGGTGTGGGGAGCGATCTCCTACACTGGCCGTACACCACTGGTGATCGTCGAGGGGACACTGAATAGTGCACGGTACATCCAAACCGTCATCGAACCCATCGTTCTACCATTCCTAGACCGGCAAGGGAACTTGCTGTTCCAACAGGACAATGCACGTCCGCATGTATCCCGTGCCACCCAACGTGCTCTAGAAGGTGCAAGTCAACTACCCTGGCCAGCAAGATCTCCGGATCTGTCCCCCATTGAGCATGTTTGGGACTGGATGAAGCGTCGTCTCACGCGGTCTGCACGTCCAGCACGAACGCTGGTCCAACTGAGGCGCCAGGTGGAAATGGCATGGCAAGCCGTTCCACAGGACTACATCCAGCACCTCTACGATCGTCTCCATGGGAGAATAGCAGCCTGCATTGCTGCGAAAGGTGGATATACACTGTACTAGTGCCGACATTGTGCATGCTCTGTTGCCTGTGTCTATGTGCCTGTGGTTCTGTCAGTGTGATCATGTGATGTATCTGACCCCAGGAATGTGTCAATAAAGTTTCCCCTTCCTGGGACAATGAATTCACGGCGTTCTTATTTCAATTTCCAGGAGTGTATGATCAACTACTTGACACCTGTTACTTCATAAGCGAATCTCCAAGAGTTTTCAATGTTTTAGATGCAGGCATCCATTCTGTTCTTGCATCTTTTGTAGTGTTGTCTACACACGATGCATTAGGTTGACACCTTGGTCCCATTTCCTGGAAATCAGCAAATGACGTCCTTCGTGCAACTACGATTTATTCATCTGGCAATCCTCTCCATTTCATTTTCATTACAGCTGAGTTACATCTTAGAAGACAACCTATTTATTCTCTTACCAGTTTCTAAAAATTGTTTCTTGTCTCTCTAATAATTCTCAAGATGCATCTCTTTGTAGCTCACTGAGCAACCTGCAGCTCTTTGATGATTTCTGCATTAAAAAGACCATGTTTTACTGCCACAAGTCAAAACAGGCAACACACAACGATTACAAGGTATCCTTCTCAGACACATCAGAATCTTTATTTTTAGAAACCCCACTAAAACCCTGTTTAGTTTGCCAAAAGTACTCAAAGGCATTTTCAACTTTCTGTTTACATATTTTGCTGTGCACTCAGTCATCTTCAACTATCCTAACTAACACAGGTCAACAGGTTACACAACAACACTGGTAATTTGTACCTTTTTCATTTTGTTACATATGACTGTGTTTTGATTTTAGGTCAACTTTCAAATGTGCTCAATTAAGTTCTTTCTTCTGTCGTTGAAGTTCATCAGCACTAGAGGCAAACATAACAGCATCATACCTACAATAAAATTGGTTCAGTTATGATATATTAAGATGTTTTCTTTCATTTTCCCATTCAACAATCCAAATACTTCCTCTACAACTGCTGAAAACAACTGTGGTGAGACAGACTTTAATTCTAAATTTATCACTGTGGTCACGGCATCTAATGAAAGCTTTAGCATTTGATTATACATTCTTCAACAAACTAACTGCAATAAATTAATTTGTGGGTATTCTAGGTAGGTTTTGAAGGCCAGAGTTCATAAAAAGCATTGCTCTGTTCTTACACTGATGAGCAGAAACATTATGACCACCTGCTTAATAGCATGTTGCTTCATATCTGGAATGCAATACACAATAGTGATTTTAGTGTAGCAGAGATTTGACAAGTCCTTGGCAGGTTTCCAGAGGTATGTGGAAGCAAATGTGTATGCACAAGTCACATAATTCCTGCAAAATATAGGCTGGTGGTTTGTGGGCACAAAACCAGTGTACAACAGCTTCCCAGATGGGTCAGATCAGGCAAACTTTGTGGCCAAGATATCAACATTAAGTTTGCTACTGTGCTCCTATAACCATAGTAGCACAATTTTGTCCTTGTAAAATGGATAGTTAACCTGCTGGATGATGCCACAGCCATTGGAGTAGACATCAAGCATGAAGGCATGCAGGTGGTCTGCAATAATATTCACACAGTCCATTGCTGTCGTGGTATCTTTGATTACTACCACAGGTCACAAGAAAGCACAGAGGGATGCCATTTATAGCATAATACTGTCCATGCCAGCCTGTGTCACATGTGTCTGTTGTACAGCTCATGTTGGGAGCAGCCACTTGCCTGAATTATGGTGTACCAGAACATGACCACTGACATGTTGTATCCAGATATGTAATTCATTTGACCAGGTGACACGTTTCCGTTTGCCTACAATCCAATTTCCGTGAACAAGTGCCCACCGCAATCTTAACAGACAACATCCTCGGGTCAACATGGGAACACGCACGGATCACCTGCTGAGGAGCTCTCCGTGTTCAACAAAGTGCACTGAATGGTATATTCCAAAACGCTTGCAGCAGCACAAGCATTGTACTCTGCCATCAGATTTGCCACAGATCACCACCTCCCGTGGGTGAGCTTACAACTTCCACACTCTTTCATGAGGTTAGGACTCCCAACACCTTGTAGCCTACTCACGGTTTCACTTTTCTTCAACCACTTTCCACAGATGCACACCAAACTGACATGCTAAGTGGTTCTCTGTTTCCAAGATGCTCATTCACAGGTGCTGGGCTGTAATTATCTCCACTCTGTCAAAGTTGTTTATCTCACTAGATTTCCACATCTATTCCCGTATTGTTGCTTGGATGATCCTCCATTTATCTCTGCTCCACTTTTAGTTTTCTTACAGCGTCATGTTCCTGCAACACAACTAGGCAGCATTCAGAACAGTACTGAGGTGGCCAGCAATCATATATTTTGGACCATCAGCGTATCTTCCAGCATAATTGCTTTACCAGGACCTACTGGCTTTGTAATGCCAAGATCTTATCTTAACTAAATTCAGAGGATGGACAACTTTCTTTCACTAAGCTAAACATCAGTTAAAATGAGATTTTATTATTGTTAATCTATTACCAGTGTCAAAAAATCCATTTATAATTGGTTTAAAATATGAGTTGTGACAAACAAACAAAACTGATTGCATTATTAAAGAAATATTTGTCATAGCATATTAGTATACAATTCGTATTTTTATCTGTCAATTTGTCTTTACACTGTGATAATTTACAACTAGCTCAAACAGTTCCATGGCACTGATCAACAGTTTACTATAGGCATCAACTTTCACTCAACTGGAAACCAAACATGTTGGCACTCTTCGACAGTCTCAAGGAAAAATACACAGGGATTCTGCTTTGAAGGTGACCACCACTAACTGAACTTGTCAGTTCAGCTTACAAATTTGCAACATGGAATGTATTTTTCCCTCTTCTCCTGCCGATGTATATTTTGTAGGGTTTGTGGTGGGTCTTATACCAGCACTAGTGGGTAGTTGCTTCCCTGGCCGATATAACTGGGCAATATTTTGCCCACCCTAATACACCTCCAGATCAAAGTAGTATTACCTTTATCCTCTCTTCTCTGAGTAGTTGTTTGGTGGTCCCGATCCTTCCGTGCCACCTCCCTGTTGATCCAACTAAGGTGAAGATTCCTGGAATGCTTCCGCAAGTTCTCTCTACTGCGCTACTAAATAGCCACACTTCTCACAAACAGGGGTATAATTTGCCTGACATTTTCACTATTTCTTTTAACAACACAACAAACAATTGCTAGTGTAATACCACTCCCTTGAGTACATTCAAAACGTCCGTACATGCATACTTTAGGACCTGAGAGAGCAAACACAGATAAACAACTACCATTGTTCAATTGTTTGTTCATTACGCCCTTGTTGGTGCGTCGTTTACTCCATGGCTCTCGGACTCGGGCACTTGCTGCACCATGGCACAAGTGACTCCCAGACGACCAGTGGTTGTAATATCATTTTTACTGGTCCCCTTCTCGCTGGCTCCACCACTGCTCCGTATTCACCGCATACAAGGAAGGAAAACATAGTTTCCCTTTCCCACTACATTTATCCTTATTCAACTTACTCACGAGCATCTCTTGTTGACAGCTTTCCAATGGTGTATTGGAATGTTTACAAATATCCCGAAACACTACAAACATCAGTCTTGTTTAATTTGTCAGACCTTGTACATGACTTCTCTGGCAAGCACAGGAACATGACTAAGCAAACTGATTGCCCACTGCTACAAATCAAGCTAGCAGAAACCTGTCACTTTATAAGGATACAGCTAAAGCCAACTCCAGATTAACACATTCAATATTTTCCATCATAAAATTAAGATTAAAGTCTCTGTGGGCAGTCATTGTGTTTTTGTGTGTGAAGCCCCCTTACTAGTTGTACAATAAGATCACCCCTCCTTCTAACCCTGAAGTTTTATATGCTCAATTTCTGTTACTTCCATGTGATGTTCTGAAAATCACGTGTCATCTACAGATATTACAAACACTTTCTTGTGTTGACTAACCTTTTTTCATTAGCAACATGTTCCTATTGTTACGTTAATTAACTGAGTTGAATGCAAGGCAAGACAGTCTTTACTGCCATAAATTAATAAATAAATGCAATACAAATAGAATTAAAAATATTAATTCTAGAATCATTAATTCTAGAATTCTTAAGATGTAGATATGTTAAAAGCTACAGAATTCTAACAAGGAATCTAAAGTAGAGGAATTTTGAAGGTCTCTAAAATAAGAAAGCCTGGCTGGTCAAAACACACCTTCTGATCGAGGAAAGTGTTTTTACGAACACAAAGTATGGAAGTTAAGAACAAACAAAAATTCAGTAAGTGTATGGTACTTTATGTCTCATCGCTTGAAATAGGGAAAAAATCAAGACTCAAATTATGGTCTATGTTCTCATTAACAAATAGAGGGGGGAGGGGGGGCATGCCTCCAAAATGTTGCAGAGGACCAATGGTTTACCACAAACACTACACACTCTTCCTCTCTTCAGAGTAGCAATCTGTGTGTCCAGTCTGAAAGTGAGAAACACTCACCAACTCCGGCAGCTCAGGTCAGAATGCGTCTGTGTGTTTCTCTTTTGCTGATGAAGCCTGTGGCTGATAGCTTTGTGTGAGTGACTTAATTGTGCCTCTCTGGTACTTAACTTGGCTTCTTTATAGTAAGCAATCATAATAAAGACACATGTAATTTGAAACACATGTAAAATCTGGCACTGCCAGTGAATAGAGCACAAAGAAGCCCTTCTATTGAACAGGAGTTCTTTATTGCCAGCATGAGTTCACACATTTCATATGTAGATTAAATGAGCATAAACTATTAGACTTGGAGCATTGTCTACTGACTGAGGGGGACCAGCAGAGGGAGATGTTTCATTGATACTACATATTGTATTTGTGAATTTTATGTATTTTAAATGGTGATTAATTTTGTATACCTTGTGATCGCTGTAAATTTTGGCACACTTAGTGAGCGGATATAAGGATATGTGAATAGCCACTCTGGTTCATTCTGTGTCAGGAACTCATGGGGCTAATGTGTATGTTGTAGAGATGTCAGGATGATATAAAACTTCTGAAGTGATAGGTTTTGGACAGCAAGTGACTGCATTAATACTTTAAATTTCATCAGAACTTGGAAAAACTTCACGACTTTGGTTTATTGGGAAAATTCTAGTAAAGTGTTGCTCATCTACAACGAAGACCACGTATAAAACACTTGTGCAACCCATTCTCGAGTGTTGCTCAAATGTTTGGGATCCCAACAAGATTGAGTTACAGAAAGACATCAAAGCAATTCAGAAGGATGCTTCTAGGTTTGTTACTGGTAGCTTCAATCAATATGCAAGTGTTACAGACATACTCCCTGAAGGAAAAGTGTGTTCTTTTTGCAAAACACTGTTGGGAAAGTTAAAGCATTTGCGTTCTGACTGAGAATGATTATGCTGCCACCAATGTACATTTTACCTAAGGACCACAATGACAAGATCAAAAAAATTAGGGTTCATATAGAGTCATATCTCCCTGCTGCAATTGTGAGTGTAATAGGAAAGGAAATGACTAATAGTGGTAAATGGTACCACCTGTCACACATTATAAGGTGGCCTATGTAGATATATGTGTAGGTGGTGAACATTACAATACTTTCCTAGGAAGATTATGTAGCATTCATAAGTAGTTCAAAACAGAATTAATCAAAATTATGTAAATTATTACAGAATCAAAACAGGATTGTGTGTTACTGAAGAAATGACAGAAGAATACCTGGTCATAAGTAAGAAAATCAGAAGTGATGAACCTCTGGCTGTAGATGGACCCACTTTCAAGACTGTTGACTGCTTCAAGTACTTAGGGAGTCTTTATCAACAATGAGGGAAACACATTTTAGTTTCATCAAAATTCTAAAGAACAGACCACTTAGTACTCAACACAAAGAAATGGAAGAGGCTAGTAGAGCAGGCATCTTCCTCCAAGTCTTTCGTGGCAGCTTGTCTTCTTTGTTTCCAAGCTGCACCAATTCGAATAAATTTCTCGAGCTTTTGATGATCTCCCCCATCATCGTCAGGAGTAAAACCACTGACTGCGGGGACTGGCACAGTTTTCCACTCACATAGTTGCATTTGCAGCCTCTGGCATCAATCAGAGAGAGCTGAAACAACGCGTGCAGGGAAGGTGAGTTGGCAGCTCATAGCAGCTCCACCCCGCTGTGGGACTGAGTGATGTCAGGAGGTGCGAGGAGCCGGTGTCACATTTGAAACTGCTGCTCCTGCCTTCCTACACACATCACGCATTCTGTCGTTGCTTTCTTTTGACATCCGAAGCCCACCTCCATGCCCTATTGAATGTGTATCCCCTCGTCTCTTTTAAAATTGTTGCTGTTCATTCTAACCTCAGCCGCCTCTTATAATGGAATCCCAGTATGTTGACACATGAACCAAGACTTGTTTTGGTGGGCTTTGGATACCAAAAGGAAGCAATAATAGATGCATGATGGGAGTGGCAGTTTCAAATGTGGTGAAAGCCCCTCACGCCCCCTGACGCCACTCAGTTCCACGGCGGGCTGGAGTTGCTATGAGCTGCCCACCTCATCTCTCACGAATGCATCATATCAGCCCTTCAGCCCTTTCTAACTGGTGCCAGAGGCCACAATTATGGTTACAATAAGTGGAAAACCACGCAAAACCCCGGCAGTCAGTAGTTTTACTCCAGATGACAATGGCCTTCGAAAGCTCCAGAATTTTATTCTAATTGACGCTACGTGGAAACCAATACTATTTTATTCAAAACATGTAGTTATCTCCACTCCAAGGGCTATAAGATTTTGCTTTCTGCATATCTTGATTGGTTTCATGGCACATGATTAATCTGTAAAAATCGTTTTCATAGGTGGCCATTTCATTATCACAGCCATTTGGCATCCACAGCTACCCTTCCCTAGACTATTTCATACATTGCAGTCTTCAGCTATATACAGAGTGGACTTTAGAACAAATGGAATACTGGTTGGTTGGTTCATTATCCTTAGTACAGAGGCAGAGCATACGAATATTCATGTATGGAGCTGTAGGAAACTTAACTCTTCACGCAAATATTGTCAATGATATTCGGATGTGAATACCTTGCTAATACATGCATTTAGCGTTCATAATCCGGATGCTATTACACAAATATTTACAAACAACAGAGCAGTCACATTATGTCTGCTCCTTCAAGACTTTTCAGCTGAGCATGTTATCAGAACAAGACAAAATGTTTTCAGCTTTACACGAAAAGACTGTCTTTTTTTTCTTAGATCTTCAACACACTTATTTTTTCGAAATGGTATTCCATTAGGGTACAAGTTCATCAGTCCAAATTTAAATAGGGGAATTGAGGAGTAGATCTAATAATTAACAAGAAAACAGGAATGAGGGTGAACTATGAAAACAACAGTGAATATATTTTTTAACCAAGATAAGACACAGAGTCAACAGCCACCATAATAACAGAAGTATATTTGTCACTTAGCTCTGCAAATGAACATACTGAAAGAATGTACGAAGAGACAAAACAAATTACTCAGTTTTTCAAGAGAGATGAAAAGATAATTATGGAGGAGGACTGGACTTTGATAGCAGGAAAAGGAAGAGAAGAAAAGTAGTAGAACAGGGACTAAGTGGCTGAAAGGGAGAGTCACCTGGTAGAATTTCACACAGAGCACATCATAATTTAATCATCTCTGACATTCGTTTTAAGATTTATGGAATGAAGTTTCATACATGATAGTAACCAAGAGAGAACTTCTTTTTTTTAATCATTTCCAGGGATAGATGTGGACACTTACTACACACATTAAAAAAAGTTTTGCATCAGCCCAGTTCCCAGAACTCCAGAAGACAGACGTTGAATGTGCATATTGGATCACAGACACAGTCCCTTTGACTGTTCAGAGATGTCACTAAACCCGCCCAAAGATGTAAACAACCATGCATGAGCAGTGACTATCAGACAGAGAGGGTCCGACAGGCGATCAGTTCCAGTCATTCCACCAGGAAGGAAGCACACGGTCCCAAAAACATGCCAAATGGACTGTTCCAGATTGGCATCACCGATGAGTGTTGCATATGCCTTCATCCAGACAATCGTCGGAGACGTGTTTGGAGGCAACCTGGTCAGGCTGAACGCCTTAGACACACTGTCCAGTGAGTGCAGCAAGGTGGAGGTTCCATCATGTTTTGGGGTGACATTATGTGGGGCCGTCGTATGCCGCTGGTGGTCAGGGAAGGCAAAGTAACAGCTGTATGATACATGAATGCCACCCTCTGACCGATAGTGCAACCATATTGGCGAGGCATTTGTCTTCACGGACAATTCGCGCCCCCATCATGTACATCTTGTGAATGACTTCATTCAGGATAATGACATCGCTTGATTAGAGTGGCCAGCATGTTCTCCAGACATGAACCCTATTGAACATGCCTGGGATGGATTGAAAAGGGCTGTTTATGGGCAACGTGACCCAGAAACCACTCTGAGGTATCTACGCTGAATCGCCGTTGAGGAGTGGGACAATCTGGACTAACACTGCCTTGATAGACTTGTGGACAGTATGCCTCGATGAATACAGGCATGCATCAATGCAAGAGGACATGGTACTGGGTGTTAGAGGTACTGGTGTATACAGCAATCTGGACCACCACCTCTGAAGATCTCTCTGTATGGTGGTACAACATGAAATGTGTGGTTTTCATGAGCAATAAAAAGGGCATAAATGATGTTTACGTTAATCTCTATTCCAATTTTCTGTACAGGTTCCGGAACTCTCAGAAACGAGGTGATGCAAAACTTCTTTTCATGTGTGTATAATTTAATGTTTATTAGGTGCAGACTAAGAGTGAAGAAACTGCAGTTAGTGCTAAGCTACAAAGATTATTTGAGTGTTACGGGACTAAACAGCAAGGTCACAAGTCCCTCTGTCATGAAATAGTTCAGTGAACCAGAGCAAATTTCACGTGGCCCTCCGCACGGGAGGAGAGGTGATAACTTGTGCATTGAAACTGTGGAGGTCAATCACAGATTTAGGAACAGAACATAAGTTAACTGAAATACATGTTGTAAAGTAAGGGAAGACTGCATGAGAAATAGGAATCATTATCCTATGATAAAACTAGGTTGCCAGCAGGTAATTTGTCCTAGAGAATAAGTCACAGAAAAGATATACAGTGGAATTTTGTTAGTAAGCTCCTCATTACCGCATTTTCTCATATAGTACATCCATTTTGGGAAGTTCCAGTTGGTTGGTTGGTTTGGGGAAGGAGACCAGACAGCGTGGTCATCGGTCTCATCGGATAAGGGAAGGATGGGGAAGGAAGTCGGCCATGCCCTTTCAGAGGAACCATCCCGGCATTTACCTGGAGTGATTTAGGGAAATCACGGAAAACCTAAATCTGGATGGCCGGACGTGGGATTGAACCGTCATCCTCCCGAATGCGAGTCCAGTGTCTAACCACTGCGCCACCTCGCTCGGTCGAAGTTCCAATGCCAAGTACATTAAATACATGTTAAAATGACTCATTTGTACAGTCTTCCTCCCTGTATAGCGTGTTAAAATTTGACAATATAGGTACTGTTTGGCTGCTGAGAGTTGTGGGAGTTAGACATTTGTGGCTGTAGAGTGCAGAAATGTGCAGACAGGCACTCAGTGCTAGCAATTTTGCAAGTCATATATCATTGCTATGGTAGAACTGATGCACTGAAGTAGTTCATCTATGTTGGCAGTAACTCCAACTTCCAATTTCTGTAACTGCCAAATAATAAACCAAATAGCACATAATTCAGTCATTGGTGTTCTTTGTTCATATTTAGCATTTGATTGACTCCCAGTCCACGAATTTTTTTGTGTCAAATGGTGTACTGGTAAATCCTGAATAAAAATACAGAGAGACAGTTAACAAACAAAGAAGAGTGGAACATTACTTAGGTAGCGGATAAAAATTCACATATCATGTGTATTGATATTGTGTGAAAAGTGAATATTCCTTCATCAACATTAAATGTGATAGTGAACATACAAAAAAATTGAAGCAGCATGTTTGGAAAGGAAATGGCAAGCAAAAATGAGTGCATGATGGTCAGTTTCCGAAAGGGAGAATGTTTTAATGAAGTGGAACAAAGGAAGTTGTGCTTCAAATATTTCAGCTGATGGTACTGCAGTTTGTGCTACAGCAATATATTTCGTACAAAAGTTGTGACTTGTAGATGTTAAAGCATCAAATGGTTGGATCAAAAGATTCAAGAAAAGACTAAATTTAGTGGATAAACACGTTTGAGGTGAGGCTGGAAGCATAAACACTGACAATGTTCAGTCACGGACAAATACACTTTCGTCAACAAAAAAAAAAAAAAACAGTCCCAATGACATTTTTTATGCAGGTGAAATGGGCTTCTTTTTTCACCTTCTGCCTAACAAAACTTGAGTTCAGAGAGGAAAAATTTCACAGCGGGAAATTTAGTTAAGAGAAGCTAATTGTTTTATTATGTTGTAATGATAGTTGAACAAAGAAGTTGATGTCAGGAAAGGCAAAGAGTCCACGCTGCTTAAAGATGAGCGGACACTTCCATGTAAATATAGGTCTAATGCAAACATATGGGTAACAACAACAATGTTCAAACAATTATTGCATGCCTGGGATGCAAGGTTGGGTGTTAGAAATAGGAAACTACTACTATTTATTGACCAGAGTGCAGCGCTCCCCCCCCCCCCCAAGATATGTCACATTTACATAATATAAATATGGTGTTTTTCCTCCTAATTGTACAAGCCATCTTCAGCCACTTGACTAAGGCATTATAAAATGCTTGAAACAAAAATACAGAAAGATTCTCATATAGAAGAGGTTGGCCTGTGTTGATATTACAATGAGAAAGATTATGACCTTAGATGTTATGCTTTTTGTAAGAAGTGCCTGGGATTCTGTGCAAGAAATCACAATCTCAAACTGCTTCAAGATGTCTTGCAGGAACAGATGGCAGTGAAACAAAGAGAAAGTGAGGATGAGGATGAACCACCACCTCTGCCAATTCCTACAATGTCAAAACCTACTGAAGCAATACACACATATAAATGTTGTGTTTTGAGTTTTGAAGTCGATGAAGTTGTGAACACATTAATTAACATGGACAACAACACAACATTAAAATTAGGACAAAAGAAAGTCAACTATTGATATGTTATTCAAACTTTTATGAAGACAGGACTACACACTGTGTCTTATTGGGTTATAGTGTAGTTAAGCTAACAAGATGTACAATATACTGGTACTTTGTTGCAATGACAACTGTTATTCAATTACCGGCAGCGATTCACTAATAGACACAATGAATGACATTTGTTTAAGAAGTGTAATAAAAATTGAAATTTCAGCATTTTTTTATTTTTCTACATCACATACCAGATATGTATTTTGGATGCTAGAGGTTAGGCTCTCGTGTCATAACTTTCCTGCATTCCAATTGACTGATGGTAGAAGTGTAGATGTCCATTGTACTGGATTTAAGCAGTGTTATGTATTTAACATGCTGTTGCTTCTTGTACTCTTAACACATAATTAAGAGAGTTTCTGTGTGTGATATTCTGAACATCATCTCAAAAAGGCAAACTTTTAATTATAACTTATTGAGACAGTTTGCCAGGAAGTGAGATGTTACGAGATCGTGTATTATCCCACATATGGTACCCTTAGTTCTGCATTTTCACCATAGAAAAACTTGAATCATTACCAAATTAGGTATTTTATGGCAGTACTTTTTCCACTTAAGATGATCAAAATCTGTGGTCCTTTCAAAACCATGCTGTAGTCAGTGGAATTCCACTTAAAATGCTTGGCCAATATGCTATAATTTTTCATGCTCTGTGCTTTTGTATGTCTCTATACAAGTTCTTTCACACATTACCAGTTGGTTAATGCATGTGCTACAGCTAAAGTAAAGTTCTTAATGTTGCAAAATTTGGTATTATACTTTTAATATTTTACTTTTGCAATTCGCTGTTCTAAGGTTACCTATGCAATAAAAAGAAACAAACACAGGCACTATTCCATGCAATTCTGCAGGCACCAACTGATCTGCAAATCATTATTTTGCCTCACACACACACACACACACACACACACACACACACACACACACACAGTTCCCCCCACCCCACCTCCCCCTACACCCCCTAGGAGTCCATGTAAGTTTTGGCACAAGAGATAGAGACTGCGTTGAAACTGCAATGTGATGAATACTGTTTGAGAGATGTTGGTTGGTTGGTTTAAAAGAGGGAGGGAGGGACCAAACTGCTACATTATTGGTCCCTCATTCCAATTAAAATAATTCCACAAGGGTGGGAGTAAACTAATTGAGAAATACAAAACACAACTGGAATAAAGGAGAAAACCACAAGAATGACAGAAGGGCAACAAACACTAAAGTGGACAAAATTGGACAAGAAAACCACAGAGAGATGCAAGAAATATGTAGAAGAGATCAAAACAAGAGAGCAGATTACCATGGCTGGCTGACCATGAGAATAAAAAGGAGATGCCAGCCACTCTGCAACACAATAAAACCTCCACCCTAAACACACTAGGGTCGTGAGATATGTTGCTGAAAATGTTGTCCAATTACATGAATTCACAACTGGCATTTGGTGTACTATATGCTAAGACACTCCAGACCTGGTTGCTTGTTTGGCTTAAGCTGCAGCTATTATTTGTGAAACATCTGGTTGCTTTATGCATGGACAATCATTAACAAAGCAGTTCACAGTTGAGCATTAATGTAAATGAATGACATTTTCAGCAACAATATTCATCACATGGCAGTATGATCACTGTTTCTGAATATCTATTGTCTCAAAAACTTCATGGACCCCTAGTGGTGAAACAATGCACCTGTGACATTGTTGTCACAAAGTGTTGCTTTATATCTCCTTTAAACACACCAAAATTTTGTACATGAAGATTTTTTTTACACCCTGTATATATTAAATCTGGTTTAAATGAATTACAAGCAGACAAATTAACCTGTTTCCGAGACACTCTTGTTGTGTTGCTTCCCTGAATAATAATGTCATGATCTTCTATGTCCATTCTCAGCTGAAATTGTTGTCTCTGTCTACGCTCTTCAACAGTTTCCTCTCTGTTTACAGGACGGCCTTCACGTTCCTCCCTTTCTATTACTTCTTGAAGTTTTTTCTGTGTGAATATAGACAGAAATGTTATGAATGCACTAATTAACCATTTCTCTGCAGAATAGTGTAAATACAATAGTATGATTACATTAAGAATGTACATTCATGTTCCCTTACAATGCAATCAACAGCATCAAAGTAAATGAAGCATAAATTCACTTTATGGCAAGACAACTTTCCTCTATCATCAAGTCCCAGGATGATTCTGTGCTTCAGTAAGTGCTTGTTTACTTGTGCCATACAGCGCTCCAAGTTATGGTTTAACTGAAAAACAAAACAAAGAAGTGCTCTTAAACTACATTAAATAATTGTGGTAACATTTATTTGTCAAAGTTTACTAGTCCAAAATGCGTAGGGCCACAATGAAAATGTTGCATTGTTTCTTCTGGGAATAGGCTGTAAGACTTCATTCAGGACAAGTAAAAGGGATGGGAACAATTAAGGTGAAGTTTAAATTTAGATTGGTGCAAGTAAAGCTGTCATCAATCTGAAGATTTCTGTGAACTCCACAGTGCTTTACTAGTTATATTCCGTTGGAGGGGTAACTACAGCTTAACATGGACTTTGAATCATGGTGTAATTCCCCATTTTTCATCTCAACAAACAATGCCAGAAATATGACTGGGGATCAAACCCGTGACCTTTGAATCTATAATCTGGCACTTTACCAGCAGCCACACCAGATTAGTATGGCACCTTTTGTTCTCATAAAACTAAAATTGCTGCACAAACAATAGGAAAAAATATGCTGAAATCAATGCTCATGCTACAAAACAATGAAGTTTACCAATACTTAACTAAATTACTCAACTTACCCTAATTTTCACCCACATACAGAAAAAAATTGCTAAAGCATTCAGGATGAGCCACATAACACCAAGTCCAAATAGTGTCAAACCAGTCACCCCAGAAAACAGAAGACCAAGTAGGACAACAAATGCTGTAAATATCCAGGCTACAAGAATGCGTTTGTAGCATATATTGTAAATGTTGAATCTAAAATCATTTGTCAGTATTTCCATCACATGAACATAATCTTCTACTGTTAGCTGAAAGTAAACAAAAGCATTAATCAGATAATTAGCCACAAAAATTTACTCAAAAGTGACAGAATGTAGCTCTAATATGACATGCAAATTTGCTAACATGTATGATGCAAAATTTTCCTATAATTCCAGAAGACTGAATATAAAAGCCAAAACTGTACCATATTAAATATCAAGCAAAAAAGAAATACTATCTGAAAAACATCCAGTATCTTGGAGCAGAAGTCTGATGCCATACAAATCTCAAAACTGAATGATTTGGGCGGACATCTATTAAACAAGACAGGAATACAAAAATCAAAAATATATCAGAAATAGCAGTTAAAAAAAAAATATCATTTAATCTAGTGAAAGTTGATGTCATAAAAAATTTTTATAAGATTTTTTATTTTCAAATACTGAATAAACAAAAATACATAAGTGAATTATTTAAACCAACATGCTCGTAAAATGTGATTGTCTTAAGCCTCACACCAATTGCAAAGTACTTAAAATTTTTCTCTCCAAATCTCACATCTTAGAGTCAAATATTCTGTAAACTCAAATTATTTAATAAGGAAACAAAAACAACCAACTGTTGAGGATTTCTCACATAAAAGCAGAGGAAAAAGTTTTAACAGCAGTCTTTTTCTATCAATCTTCCAGTTACATTAACTTTTTACACCTGTTACAGTTCCCCAACATGTCATTCACTCATAATTAAAATGTATTCTTTTAACCAAAGTGTTGAGCTTCTGCAACACTTTCCCTGCCTGAACAAACTCTCTAGTATGACAAGACGGTTATGTACTGCATATCTAGTATTTAATTTCAAGGCAATACACACATCACCTGTCTTCTGTTTCCAAAGAACTAAAAATAATTTAAACCATGGGATAAAGGTAAGTAACAAACTGCTTATAGCAGATACATTTCCATTTTTTACAATTTAACTATGTAAAATATCATTATTTTAGTTTGAGCTTCAAATAGAATAAGTTTTGCACAAACTGACAAGAGAGTCTGGAAATATAAAATGAAGATAATTTTAAAGAAGTGCCCATAGGAAACATGACACTGAAGTCTGTAAATCATGGAAAAGTTGGTCGCTATCCAATCTGGATCAACAACAAGAGATTTCAATAATTGGCAAATTGTGATGTTTGACTATTCAATAAAAACCAGCCTTTTGTTTTAAAACTGCCATCTTCATCAACACCAGTCTTATATATAAAATTCTTTACAATGTAACACAATCTAGCAGAGATGAAAGGTACTTATAAAAATACATTTTATAATTATGATTAAGATTTCGCTGTTCTTCTTCTCCTCAAACTTAAGTACTGGGCTCTTTAAAAGAGAAAACCACCATTTGGCTGTTTTATTATATTTATCATATTTATCTTTTGTGCTATCCAGATTTTAGCTTTTATGCCATTATCAAGTACAATGCTAAACTAAAAGTTGTTAGACCATCATTAAGTCATATCCGTTAAGGCAGTCCAAAAGCAGGTAAACAAGGCTAACACATTTCTTTAACATATGTCTTTAAAATTGTGTTAGCCTTGTTTACTTGCTTTGGACTGCCTTAACAGATATTATTAAATAAGTACTTGATAATGGCATAAAAGCCAAAATGTGGATAGTACAAAGAATAAATATAATAATACACAGTAAATGGTGGTATACTCTTTACAAAAGTATTGCATGAATAGGGCTCAATTCCACCAAAAACATTTTAAGTACTAAAACTAAACTCTCCCCCCCCCCCCCCCCCCCCCGAACAGGCCATCAAGGCACAACAGCACCAACCGGTTTAAGTATATGTCATTACAATTTCTTCTCTATTATACAAATGACACATTTTCCTGAAAGTGTAAGAGCAAATTTATCCAGGACTTACTGTTAAACCTTGAGCCATGAGTTCCTCAGGTACTAATTCTGGTCGAAATTTAGCTGGTGTAATCCATGGCCATTTTGTATTGACTGGAAGCAGTGTTACAATTATGTCCCCATTAGCTGAAAGATAAATAAAACACAAAATTATGTTGGATGAGAAACTCCTAAAATAAATTTACTCTAGGCTATATAAATGCCTGTTATCACATAAAAGAATGTTTTGCTTATGAAAAAGTGCACAAGAACTTGCACAAACACACGAGAATGTACTAGAACGGCATCCCACCAATCAAATCACTACCTTGCCTTTGTCTAATGGTGTTCTTTCTCAGCAAGAGTGTCATTCGTGGAAGCATCTTCGAAATAATTAATGAACTAAAAGTATAATTACAATAATCAGATTTTTCTTAGACAGCGGGAGAAAAGATGATGAGGGGGGGGAGGGCTGGGAGAGAGGTATGAGGAGAGCTGGTGGGGGAAGTGTGTGAGGAAGGTTGGGAGAGGAGTGAAGGGAGGGTGGTGAGCGGGAGAAGTGAATGCTTTCCATGTGTGAGCACCATAAGAAAATAGAGTTAGGGCAAATAGGGAATAGCTAAGAACGCAGATTACATTCAGCTTTTGTTCCGTAAACCAAAGAATGACACAATCCTCGTGGGTGTGAAAAATGTCAGAAAGTCTAACACAAAAACATAGAACATCTGAATACAATACTCACTTCCCTAATCACTTATCAGGAGATTGCCAAGATATGTGAATAAATTACAGTAAACTGGACCTGCTAAAATTTACAGAATTAATATACTGTCATAATGAAACATAATTATGCACTTCTAATAAATTTATCATACACAAAATACCTAATATTGACTGTTGTGAGCAAGCATTGTCAAAACTAAAATCTAACATACATTTTTACTTAAGCTGATCTAATAGCCTCTGTTAAGGTATTCATCTATAGAGCACAAGAAGTTGCCTACCAAAAAGGCTTTCAAACACTGTTTAAACTGAACTTCATATGAAACCAAGTGTTTAATGATTGCTGGCAATTTACTGAAAATGTGTATTCCTGAATATTGGACCCTTTTTTGGCTCAAGGTACGTGATTTTAGGTCTTTATGTAGCTTGTTAATATTCCTACTATTGATACTATGAATTGAGCTATTATTTGCAACAAATTTCATTAAAGGATAAATATACCAAGAAGCAGTGGTTAGAACACCCAGTTCCTTAAAGAGGTTTCTACATGATGTTCTTGAATCAGAATCTGTATAAAAAGTTTACTGAATAACTTCGAAAGCATAAAGCACCAATCTTGTACTGTGCTTCACTGAGCACTGCATCTGTTCTGAAGTGAAAAAACTTAATACACGAGTACAACCTGATGTCATACTGCAGGAAACAAATGGTAAGAGATTGTGCTGCGGTTTTAATTAAGAAATATGTCAAGCATTATGCAAGTGGAATACACATGATTTTTGTTTAGAGCAACATTTTGAAACATGTACTATTAACTGCCTGTAAATAATTCTTCCTCATTGATTGAAGCAATTTATAGAACACCTTCAGGGAATTTTTGTCTCTTTTTGAAGTAGCTTGACTCACTTCTGTTGCACTTGTTTTGATGTAGAAGTGATTTCATAGGACACTGAAATTTCCCTGTAAATTTCCTAACACACATTAATGGGAAAATGGACTTGGAAAATTTGACAGCAGTATCATTATTACTAAAATACTGAGTGATGTCCGAGTACAAATGCCAAAACTGCAAGAGTTTGGTTGGTGTATGTTAATCATAAACTGCACTTCTGCCCTGTAGCAACTGTCAAATTCCCAACTAGATTAAAACATTTCAAATCTTGATTTGATGAAAATATCTACTAAATCAGTATTCTGAGAACTTTGATGTTACAACTTCCAGACATTATTATACACTGACTATACAGCAGACAAGTGGTTGGCATGGGTCTTTATATTAGACTGACATCCGGTTCAGATAATGATATTCAACCAATGGAACAAAATGCTATTACAAAAAAATTCAATAAATGTTGACATTATTGCTATATATTATATTCAAGCTGCTGATATTTCTCGTTGCTGTGCACAGCACAGAAGTCTGTTTGCTGCACTTGTGATAACATCAAGCACACAGTCCATAAGAAATGCCCCAGGCAAACAAATAGAACAACCATAACAGAACGCACTCTATAGTAAATCATCTTACATAATAAAGACAGTTCTAACTCTTGAAATTACTTTTCTACCAAACTTTACCAAAACACACAACTATGTATGCTTGTCCATTTATGTAACATGCTAGTAAGGGATTTTCCTATTAACCAAATGGTTCCCAGTTTGAAAATTTTTCAAACAGCAGAAAATATTGTCTCTTTCAAGGCTTACTATTAATAATATGAATATTTGCCAGAATAAAACTGAACCCCAATGAGAAGTATACAGACCAATAAACGATTAAGGCCTTTAAAACATGTTTAAGACATGTAAAGTGGAGATATAACTATTGTGAAACCAATGTCAGTTGTAAATACAACGTGTCAAGCAATGAAACTGTGTTGGATTTAATACCTGCACAGTCAAATAATATTGATGGAGAAACGTTATTTAGGAACATATATTCTATTATATACATGTGTTCCTGGCGATTTACGGAGACATACTACACAAAGGCGTATGACAGAACATGGAGCATAAATACCTAAGAATGTATGTAATAGACAGAGAAGTTTACACACATTAACTAACTGCTGACACACACAACAAACATTTTGATCACCAAACCCCAAAATCTCCCCTTGAACAAATATTTTTATTTGCTCACAATAATCTTGAATACTACACCACCTCAAAGCATTATGCATGAAACTATGTTATTAAACCATACAATTTTACTAATTTCTGGAATTTGTCTCCACTTAGAAGCCAACACTAATGTATAAGTGTCTTTTCGTTGTGCCTGTCTGCAACTCAATGTGTCTTCTTTATGGGGAGTAGCAATCTACATTCCCCTTACACTGTTTATAATAATATCCTTCTAATTTGGTGTTACCTAATGAAATGGTGCTAATATCAATGTGCTTGAGCTGCACACTTGTTATTTGGTTCTGAGCTAACTTGGTAGCTCCCATGTTGTTGCAAAACACTTTGGTTAACTCAATAATCATATGGTTCAGTTTCACTTTTAGAGTTCTTAACAATAACACTTCTTGTGTGGTGAAAGACAATACCATATACTCAGCCTCAACAGCACTCAAAGGCACTGTTCTTTGTTTCTTGTAAGACCAGGATATTGATCCTCTCATCAACTTGAGACAGCTAAATGTAATAGAATGCCTGTTATACAGTTCATTTTTCCAGTCTGAATCACTGTAGAATTCCAGATTCCTGTCTTGCAGTACCTTCATCTGTAATCAACAGGTCCTATTAAATATCTAAATATTCTTTAAACTGCAACCCAATGCGTAATTCTAGGGTCTTTGCAAATCTGCTCACAGTATTAGTAGAAAGGTAATATATGGCCTGGAAATTTGAGCTAAATATAAGAGACTTCCCACTGGCTGCAAATAAAGTACTTCTTTTTTGCACATTTCATCTTCTACCACTAACAATTTCTCACTCTGTTCCTTAGGGGTGGAAAGTGGCTCACAATTCTTCTTGCCATATATTTCTAGTAGTCTCTTCATGTATATTCATTGGTTAATTGACAATTCCTCACTACTGTCACTTCTTATGGTCTTCATACCAATGTATTAAAGCACTTCACCTAAATCATGCATCTCAAATTCAGATTGAAGTTGTTTCTTGAGACTACTCATTGAACTTTCACCTTTTGTCAAAATAAAAAAAGCATCAACCTATACAGCCAAAATCACCGTATCTTCTTCATTTCTCATGTGATATACAGGGTGTCCCAGCTATCTTGTCCACCCAAAATATCTCTGGAACAATAACAGCTATTGGAAAACGACTTTCACCGGTATAAATGTAGGGCTGGGGCCCATGAATGTACATATTTGGAAACATTCTAAAACGAAAGCATATGTGTTTTTTAACACAAACTTATGTTTTTTTAAATGGACCTCCTATATTTTTTCTTCAGCAATCCATACCATGACAAAGCATATACACAATGGTGTTGATTGCATCACAATATTCCCATTACATCCCGAGATATTAAGATGCGAAGTTGATGCTTGAAATACCCGACATGCACTGCTAGGGTACGTCCTGAGGCTCAGGCGTGAACCGCATGCTGCCCGTAATCGCAGCAGACCGTATTATTCGTTTCGGACCTCTTGATAAGTATGGAGGTGTGATTACACATGTCAATCACATCGCGATTACGGGCAGCATGGGGTTCACGCCTGAGCCTCAGGACGTGCGCTAGCAGCGCATGTTGGGTGTTTCAAGCATCAACTTCGCGTCTTAATATCTTGGGCTGTAATGGGAATATTGCGATGCAATCAACGTCATTGTGTGTGTGCTTTGTCATGCTATGGATTGCTGAAGAAAAAATATAGAAGGTCCATTTAAAAAAACATAAGTTTGTGTTAAAAAACACACATGCTTTCGTTTTAGAATGTTTCCAAATATGTACATTCATTGGCCCCAGCCCTACATTGATACCGGTGAAAGTCGTTTTCCAATAGCTGTTATTGTTCCAGAGATATTTTGGGTGGACAAGATAGCTGGGACACCCTGTATATCAGAATCAGCTGTTGAGTGACTCATGTTGTTAATGCATTATGTAAGCACTTATTCCAATAGTATCCACTCTGTTTAGGACCTTACATGTGCCTTTTAGATGCCAAATTTTATACTTTTCTTGAGGAGTTTTCTTGGCTTCCTCTGGCAAAATAACAAAAACTTCTTCCTTCAATTCTCCATTGAGATATGCAGTCCATGTGGCAGATTAATAAATTTTCTTTTACAGCAGGGACATAAGATATCTTAAAGAAGCATACTGGTGAGACTTTCTTTATAATCTACACCCTGTATCTGAGTGTAGCCTTTAACTAACAATGGGCTTTAAAATTTGGCACTGCATCTTCATCTTCAGGGTTTTTAATACTAAAGACCCACCCCACTTGTAATGGTTTCTTTCCTTGTGGTGCATCAACCGATTCTTGGAAAAGACTAATAGCTTTCTTCCAATTCTCTGCCTCTGGGCTGGCCCATGTGTCTTCAATTGTAGCAGCCATATAATCTCATCTCTGGATAGAACTTAGGTTTTATTATATGTGATGGACACAGCAAATTTACATCCTCTGCTGCCAGAGTTTCCTGAACCTCATTATCCATTTCATCTTTAATAAACATATCCGAGTGTTCCTGAAAAACTACTTCAGGCCTTTTAATTCTATATTTAGTGGTGCCTGTGCATGTTCTTGGGCATATTCTTCAGGATTAATATCTACAATACTTTTCATTTTTTGTTTCATTTTCGCCAGATTTTAAAAATATTATGTCTCTACTAGTTATTACCCAATCATTTTTACAATTGATTCCTCCCCATAAAAATTTATTTTTGAGATTAAGTGTTCCATTTTCTTCTAAGTTGTTTGGAGGCTCGAACAATGGTGGAGCTTGTATGGTACTACTTTAGTAGGCACACTATTGTTTAATTACACTGTAGTTTATACTGCTTTTGCCCAGTAATATTTTGGTAATCTTGCACCCTTTAACATGCTCCTTCCTTTCTCTAAAATTGTTCAGTTAGCCCATTCTGTTACTCCATTTTGAGTAGAACCTTAGCGAATTATAGTTTGATGTCCGAATCCACATTCACTCAATTGTTGCCCAAACTGTTTATTGATATATTTGGCACCACTGTTTGATCTGAGAACTTTTATCTTCTTACCCACCTGACTTTTAGAAATGGCGTGAAAAATGTCAAATATTTTGCTCACTTTGTCCTTGATCCTAAGGAATTAGACATGGGTATATCTTTAAAAATCATCAACCAATGTAAGGAAATAGCAGCTGTCTCCTATAGACTTTTTCCATGTGTCCACAAAGGTCTGTGCGTAACAACTATAAAAGCTTAGTAGATTTATTTTTATTTGTTTTAAATGGTAATTTGGCTTGCTTTCCTTGCATGCAAATTTCACAATATAAGTTACAACTATTATGTTTCTTTATCCCCATCTGGCATACCTTTTAACAAGGCCATACTTTGCCTATTAAAATGTCTCAAGTCTTTGATGCCATAAACATATTGTTGAATATTCTGAATAACTATTCCCAACTTGAAGACCATCTAATTTATAAATTCCCCTTTCTTTACTTGCCATGGCTATCACACTGGCAGTCTGCCAATTATTTCCATACAATTTAAATCAAAAATTACCTTGTTGCCCCTGTTCACTAATTCACTCATGGAAAGCAAATCTGTAGCAACATTCTTCACATAATGTGCATTACGGGACTTTTGATTTTCTTTCAACGTTCACATTTGAGTTGATCTTCCTACCAGTTCACACTGTACTGAGAACCATCCACAGGTGAAACACAAATGTTTGTTTTCAGAGAAACATCATGTAAAACTGGTTGGTCTTTGGTAATATGCACAGATGCTCCAGAATCCAAAAACCAACCCGTACTCTTACTTTCAGTTTTACCATAAGAACAATATTCAGCAAGTACTGTAGCTTTATTTCTTGCCTTCCTTTCTGGACCTAATATTTTTCCCTTGTGTACTTTTTTTTAGCCATTTCCTTGCCATGGACAGGATATTCTTGTAAATTCTTAACATTCTGTAATCTCTAAGCCAAATAGTTCAATAAAAACTGTAAAGTGACAAGATTTTTATTTTTTTTTTCATCCCTTGAGTCATTGGTCTTCTGACTGGTCTGATGACGCTTGCCACGAATTCCTCTCCTGTGCCAGCCTCTTCATCTTAGAGTAGCACTTACAATCTACGTCCTCTATTATTTGCTGGAAGTATTCCCGTCTCCGTCTTCCTCTACAGTTTTTGTCCTCTACAGTTCCCCTCTAGTACAATGGAAGTCATTCCCTGATGTCTTAGCGGTGTCCTATCATCCTGTCCCTTCTCCTTGTTAGTGTTTTCCACATATTCCTTTCCTCTCCAATTCTGTGCAGAACCTCCTCATTCCTTACCTTATCAGTCCACCTAATTTTCACCATTAATCTGTAGCACCACATCTCAAATGCTTCAGTTCTCTTCTGTTCTGGTTTTCCCACAATCCATGTTTCACTACCATACAATGCTGTGCTCCAAATCCACATTCTCAGAAATATCTTCCTCAAATTAAGGTCTATGTTTGATAGTGGTAGACTTCTCTTAGCCAGGAATGCCCTTTTTACCAGTGCTAGTTTGCTTTTGATGTCCTCCTCGCTCCATCCCTCATTAGCTATTTTGCTGCTTAGGTAGTAGAAATTCCTTAACTCTATCTACTTTGTGACCATAAATACTTGCTCACTGTTCTCATTTATACTACTCTTCATTACTTTCGTCTTTCTTCAATTTACTCTCAATCCATACTCTGTACTCATTAGACTGTTCATTTCATTCGGGAAATCCTGTAATTCCTCTTCACTTCCACTCAGGATAGCAAAGTCATCAGCAAATCACATTGATATCCTTTCACCATGAATTCAATTCCACTCCTGAACCTTTTTTTTTTACTTCCATCATTGCTTTTTCGATGTACATATCGAACCGTAGGGGTAAAAGACTACATCCCTGTCTTACACACTTTTTAATCCAGCACTTTGTTCTTGGTTGTCTACTCTTATTATTCCTTCTTCACTCTTGTACATACTGTATATAACCCGTCTCTTCCTATAGCTTACCCCTATTTTTCTCAGAATTTTTAACACATTGCACCATTTTACGTTGTCAAAAACTTTTTCCAGGTTGACAAATCTTATGAACATGCCTTTATTTTCCTTTAGTCTTATCAATCACAACATCAGAATTAGCTCTATGGTGTGTCTTTACCTATCCTAAAGCCAAACTGGTCATCATCTAACACATCCTTGATTTTCTTTTCCATTCTTCTGTATATTATTCTTGTAAGTAATTTTGATGCACAAGCTGTTAAGCTGATTATCAATAATTCTCACACTTGTCAGCTCTTGCAGTCTTTGGAATTATGTGGATGATATTTTCCGAAAGTCAGATGTTGTGTTTCCATACTCATACATTTCTACACACCAATGTGAAGTCATTTTTTGCCACCTCAACTAATGATTTTAGAAATTCTGATGGAATGTTATCTATCCCTTCTGCTGACAACTTACATACTTTAACAGAGCTCAGTTTTTCATGAACCCCTCCAAAAATATGAATTGTTAAGAATATTGTTTGAAACAGCCAAGGTGATTCCTGTAAAGAACAGCAAAACATCTGACCTGGAGTTAATGGAGACTTTCTTCTTAAATAACTGACAACAGATTTGCTTTAAGGCAATAGTGCCATTGAAGAAAAAAATTTGCAGTCCCTTTCTTATTCTGACAATGCTGAGAAAGACATGAAGACATTCTCGTCATTATAAAAATTAAGGTCTTATTCCTCACTCTAGACAACTCAATGCACACTGCAGTGGTACATACAGACTTTCATGATTATTTTTGTTCTCTACATGGTAAAACTCTATAGATTAGGGCATGTGTGATATATAATAAGGAAAATTACAAAATGCCAACAGGAAGGTCATTCAAATTTAAACCAGTGTTCCATGCTACTGATGCAGGAAAAAATGGAAGCAGAGTGGGGCTTTAGAGGTAGGTATGTAGTGATATATGGGTGAACCAAATCATCCATCATTATACAGTGACTATTCCCTTATCAGTTATAATTACAAGTGAGCCGGACCTACATCCCTATGTTGGGCAACACCCACTAATAACAATGGTGCTACTTTAAGCCTTGTGGAATATGAGCTCCACTTGACTGCTGTCAAAATCTCTTGGGTAGGCTAAATTGATGGATATGCTTACGACATAATCAGCAAAAGCTTTTCCTATCATACATTATCAGAACATGAGACCATATCTTCTCAATGAGACGCAGAAGAATATTTTTGAATATCTTGTGGTGGCTTTTGAATTAACTTGAAGAATGAGAGGTTTTTGGCAAGGTTTTTTTTACCTGTGATGAGACATGGCTCCATTTCTATGCACGGGAAAATAGGATGGAGATAAAGACATGAGAAGGAGCCAGCCATGTTCAGAACTCAACTAACCAGTGTTGTTCAGATCTCAACTATCAGCAGCGGGTGGGATCCGAAAGGCACATCGTTCATTGACGGGAATCTAAATAGAGCAGTGAATGCAACATACTACTGCAAGCTGCAGCTCAATGTAGACTTTCTGCTATTGCATAACAAAATTTAGAAGCATACAGCAGTTTTAATCAGTCATAACCTTCATGAAATTCATTCATCTCTTTAACACCATCCTTACATTTGATTTATTACCAACCAACTTCCAAATGTTTGGTCAACTGTAGGAGGAATTAGGACATTAAAAGTACAGCAACAATGCAGAGTTTGAGCAGTACATGCACAGTTATCAGTAGAAACATCATCTACTACTTTTCACTAAAGAGATCAAGATTATGCCTACACAGAGCACAAAAATTAATTTCTGTTGAAGTAAACTGTAGAAAAATAATACACCTTTCTTTTTTTTAAATTGATGCCACATTCAACAAACTTGTAAATAAATCCAGTTTATGTTTGAATAGCCTTAGTACAATAAGTCAGAAGCACACAGCTGACTGGCCACATGATTACAACAATATTCTGAAAAGGGAAGTTGCTAATCGCCAAATAGCGAAGATGTCAAGTTGCAGATAGGCACAACACAGAGTGTGTCACAAATAAAGTGTGGTTATAGTTGCCCGAGACTGCGTGCGCCCAAGCGAGTGTGTGTGTGTGTGTGTGTGTGTGTGTGTGTGTGTGTGTGTGTGTGTGTGTGTGTGTGTGCGCGCGCGCGCGTGTGTTTTTAAATGAAGGCCTTACTGGCCGAAAGGTTTATTTGTGACAGTCTTTCTTGTTACGCCTACGTGCAACTCAGCATCTCTGCTATATGGTGGGTAGCAACTTTCCTTTTCATAATATTTTTACATTCCATCCTGGATTTTCCATTGATTGGTAACTTGATTACCAAGAGAAAAGAGGAGGGGGTGAGGGGGGGGGTGGGTCTGAAGGAGGAAGAGTGCCTGCAATGCAGGATGGCAGACCAACACATTGATATACACTGACTGGCAAAACTTAATGGCAAGTTAGCTAAAGTAACATACTTATTAACAACTAAGTGGAAATGAATGAATGTGGAAGCATGTTGTCAGAAGTTGGACATCACACGGTGCGAGATCAACCTGACTATACCACAAATGGGGCTGGTCCTGCAGCACAAAGCAGCCAAAGGAATGGCAAAAAGACAGTTTTTGTTAATCAGCAAGCAGTTACGCTGCAATGTGATGGTGTTCTTCATTACAACATGGCATGGAAACGACATTTGGATGAATTCACATAAGTGAAGAACACATAACTGGAAGAACAAAGTATGGGTGAGTGTAACTCAGGAGTTTGGTATTTCTCACAGCACTGTTTCGTGTGCAGAATTCTAGACCGCAGGCACTGCTGTCCAAAGGAGAAGAGAGACCACAGTCAACTACTGCAACAAATGACCGCTACATTACGCAACAGGTAAGAAGGGACCAACGCCAACTGCATGTGCAACTGCCACCTCATTCAACAGGACTTCCATCCTCCACTGTGGCAAAGAAACTACAGGAGGGTGGTCTCTGCCTGATGACCAGTATGTCATGCACCATTGACACTTGCAGACTGGCAGCACCATTTGCATAGGGACTGGATCAATGTGGAGGGGTTCACATGTTGTTCTTGGATGAGAGCAGATTCAATTTGATTTGATTTGATTTTACTAGTGATTTTGGACATACCATTATATGGCAAGAGGAAGGAGCATGTAATGGATCCAGGAACACTGATGACCATGATCATTTGGTGGACCAGGTGTTATGGAGTTAGGGCTGTTTCTACCATTCACACGATTAGACAGCTGCCCAGGGCGGCAAAATTTTAGTGGCAGCAAAGGACAGAAAACTAATTTCAAATCAAACAGCAAAAAACTGGGCAAATAAGGAGAAAAAAAATGGAAAAAAGGAAAAATTATAACACCTAATTGTTTTCAAAAGCATACAGAACAGTTAATAATTCTTCCTTTACTTTGATGAAAGTAAACACATCACCTCTACCTACCTCAAAATTTAAAGCAGCCACTACCAGGTACGAAACGAAAACAACGGAAAGAGACACTGCCTTCAGACAATCACAAAATTCATCCCTCAATGGGATTCAAACCTGGACCCATCTCAGACAAAATATCAGAAGCCGATTATTAACACCACTGCAGCTAATAAAAGTTGTAGAGTTCTTGATAGAAAATGCAAACAAGGCATCATTTATTTATTTAATCACAAAAAATGGATCTGAAAAGGATGAGCTTTATTCCCCATTCCAAAAATATTTCAACTTAAACAGAATCAAATAACACCACAATCACCCAAATGATCTAGTTTGATACTTCACAGTGTTTCCCATCAATATAGCAGGATTTCTGAATTCAAGGAAAAATTCATTCATACCAGAAAATAGTTCTACACCTTTAGTTGTCCATTTTCCTGCAATTAAAAAAAATCAGTAATTGATGCATAATTTGGATACATGGGTGTATATTCAGCTGAGTTCTAGTTCAAAATGTTCAGTACATTCCTCCTAATCAATTATTTTGGGAAATTTCAAAAATTGATGTCAAAAAAATTAAAAAGCTGAGGATATTTGTCGTCCTCAATCAGTTTTAAAGCAACTGAGAACAAAGTATGAAAACTGAAGACTGTCCCCAGACAATGACGGAAGGTAGTCACTTTAGTTTCATGAGTCAAAGTATAATAGGAGATTTGCATTTTTGTGCCATTGGGTGGTGGTGGTGGTGGTTGTGGTGGCAGCGGCAGAGGAAGGGAGTGGGGGAAATTGGGGAGGTCAATAGTAGTAAAAATGAAGAAGTGTCATTTTTCAGTTCTCGCCTAGGGCGCCAAAAAAACCTAGCAACAGCCCTGTATAGAGTGGGGAGGTGTAACGTTACATGGACATACTAAGCCCCAAATCTCTAAACATGGTACATTCACCAGTCAATGTTACTGTGACACCGTACTCCTTCCCCAAGTGTATCTTTTCCGGGGAAGCATTTCGCCCTGACTTCACTTTTATGGAAGGCTATGCGCGACTGCCTAGAACGGCACAAATGGAGGAGCTCTTGAAATGAGAGGACTTGCATATGAACTGGCCTATGTTTTCACCCCACTTAAAATGCATCAAGCATGTGTAGGGCCATGGGGGAGGTGTATTGCAGCATGTTAATAGGCACAAACGAGCATCCAGCAGTTGACCACACTGGTGGAGGAATGGGACAGGAATTCAGGACTAGGAAAACAGAGAAAAAGAACAAGGAATGAAATGGGAAGCTGTCTCATAGACTTTTTAACAGAGCACAATTGTCTCATCACTAACATTTGTTTAAGAATTATGAAAGGTTGTATACACAGAAGATATCTGAGGACACTGGAAAGTTTCAGGTAGATTATGTAATGGTAAGAAAGATTTTGAAATCAAATTTTAATGGGGAAAAATGTTCCATAAGAAGTTGTGAATTGTGATCACAATTTATTGGTCATGAACAGTAGAATAAAACTGGAGAAACAACAGAAAAACAAGATTTTTTAAATGAGGTCATTCTGAAAGGCTGAACTGTAGCATAGCCCAAAGCCTTGGTAAGGCTGGAAGGTGACAATACAGTTGTGACTTGGTAAAACCAATACATTCCGTTGTTACAGTTATGTACCTTATAAGAATCATTATTATTCCAACATAGTCTGATAATTTCATATTTATAATATGTATGAAGGAAGACCCCTATTCCCATGGACTCCCATTAGTGTTTTGGATTTCATTTTACTAATGTTTTCACGTTGTTAATGACTGCAGTCATAGGTCATTTCTTAAAGTTTGTATTTCTCTCATTTTTATGACAATGATGGTCTATCAGTATGTTACTGTGTTACTCAATAATCCCAAAATGAATTTAAGGAGTCCTTTCATCTTACACATATCATAATAAACAGTATCCACAATGGCAATAACTTTGCAACTAAGTATGCTGGTGTAATGTTGATTATGCTGCAAATTACATAAGCATTGAGAAGAGGGGAAGTAACCCCACTAAAGAACCCATCTTGTGAGGTTATAAACTACAAACTGAACGCACATACATACTCAGTCTCACATGGTATAGGCATACTGTTTTACTCAGTGAAACAAAAATGTGGTTGTGAAAAACACCACTGGTATATTATATAAAAACTGACAATTGTCAGTATACTGATCAAGGTGAGCAGTATCATAATTTAGAAATGGTACAGCTCACTTATCATTAAGAGTAATTGGGACAGCAAACCACATGGAATTCTTTTGAACTACCTATGGAAACAATGCTGTGGATGTGATGTGATGAACAGTTGTTAGACTGACCATTTTACAAGAAAAACATGTTACAGAGTAACTACACATGCAGCAGTTCCTCCTAGAGATGTAATTTAAACTATAATAGAAGAAGACAAAATGGGATGTATGATGTTCTAAGAAGAATTTGACACAGCACTGGATGACCTATGCTGAAACCAAGAACATGTAGTAGATGACATCCCTACAGATTACGATCCTTGACAGAACAAACCACACAGAAATTGTGATTCTTGAACTTAATCTGGTGCAATTCATAACAAAATACTTCACCGGTGAACAACCAGATATGAGTATCCAAAAGGCACAAAATTTCAGCAAGTGACTATGTTGCCATCATCAAGTTCACTGACAAATTACTTGTCTAGGAACTGGAGCAGGGCTTATATCTTCTCCCCCCTCCCTCTGACCTGTTGTACTGTAAGCCAACCGTGCTCAGGCAAGGGTGTGTGCCCAACGTGTCCTCCCCTTTCTCTTGCCACAAATTTGTTCCGTCTGACCTGGTGGCATGTCCCCAGTTGCTCTACCTGTCCCTCTTCTTAACCGGACTAAGTGCGAGTTCCCAGGCCTTACTAAGGCTGTATCAACTACTATGATTCATCGGAGGTTCTCTTACTTGAATCTCAATAGATTTTTTAATGACAATGTCCCTGAAGAGGGACGTCTGCGTCAGAAGATTAGTACGGTCATAATACATTCCACGTAATTCCGATAGGAAATGTTCAGTGACTGTCGACTTGTTAGTTCCACAATGAACCGACTTCAGGGACAGGCACAGCAACAACAGACAATGCCAGAATGTGTCCCTGGATGTGAACCTTAGATGCAGAGACTTGGCAGCAAGAGAAAGGGGGGGGGGGGGGGGGGGGGAGATGCCAGATGCACACCTGCACACAGACAGCGTATAGAATGCCAGGTTGGAGGGAGGGGTGATAAACCCTGCTCCATCTGCTAACAATCAGTTCATCTTACACCTGACGATGGCTAGGTGTTCAATTGCTGAAATAGTGTGTCTATTCGACACTGATGTGTGAGCACCATTTCATCAAAAATTACATTGGGAGTAGTTGAAGAATTACCTAGCACACAACTACCAGGAGGAGATAATTGCAACATGAAAAGATTTGACAAGGTATGCCACCAGAGGAGCCGTTAGCCGAGAGCCTTTGTCTTCCTTGCGATATGCCGTGAAGAATGTGTGGCAATGAAATTTGCCACGGTAACAGATCACATTGGCTTGGCAGCAGCCAGGAGAATGAAGAAGGGTGCCAGCCTAATCATGTTATGAGAGATTATAAGCTTTACTTGAGGAATTATGAAAAAAAATCCAGATATTGTGGCCTTATCAGCTGACAGAGGCAATGTAACTGTGACCCTACCTCACCGGTATTGCATTGAGAAGATGGAAGCATGATAGAAAACAGTGCATATTGGAAGATCAACACTGATCCTGCCATGAGCATGGAGAGGAAGACCATGACATTTCTCAAATATTCCAGCTTGCCAAGGAAAGTTATTATGAAGTTAAGACAGAGCACCTGTCCCACAGTGATTTTATGCACTGCCAAAGATTCACAAAGATGGAGCGCCTTTACGCCCAATTGTCAGCAACATTGGTGCCCAATGTACCAACTAAATATCTAAAGGCTATGCTAAGGCCTTATGTAGGAAATTCTCCACACCATATTTGCAATTCCATTGGTTTCGTTGGGTGCCTTAAGAATTTTACACTTAGTGACTCTCACATCTTTGTGAGCTTAAATGTTGTCTCTCTCTCTTCACCACAGTACCTTTAAAAGAATCTCTGGAACTATTTTGTCAGAAATTGGACAGAAATGACCAGTCCTTTTAAGCACATCTTGATGTCAATATACTTTCTTTTCCACAGTGGTTACTACAAGCAGATGGAACAAGCAAAAAAGTGGGTTCACTTTCACCAGTTGTCAACACCATGTATACAGAACATTTTCAGGAGGAACCCCAGAATCAGTTGAGTGGAAATCTACCTCCTCCCCCCCCCCCCTTTCGGTATGTTGATTACATCTTCAGTATATGGTCACATGAAAAAGACAAGCTGAATGGTTTCCTCATAGATCTCAGTCCCATACATCAGACCAACAATGTTACCATTGAAGTCTAAGTGGATGGAGTGCTCCCCTTTTTTGAATGTCCTGGTAAAAAGAACAGCAGATAACATGTTGGGTCATAGCATATTCTGTAAAAGATGCACACCAATCTATACTTACATGTGGACAGCTGCCACCATCCAGTGCTGAGGAACGACATGCTCACAACATTGGTACATAGGGCTCGCACCCTCTCCAACAAGAGCGTCAATCAAGAACCTGAACCTCTGAAGATGGTTTTCAAGAAAAACAGCTACACAAAGTGGCAAATTCAGAGAGCTCTATCCCCTACACCAAGTGTAGAACCAGCAGAAACATAAGAGGAACCTCAGATGGTTGTGGGCATTGGGTACATTTACTTTTCTGGTGCATTATCCAGAAAGATAGTTCCAATTCTTTGGAAACAGCTACGTGAAGAGTGTCTTCTTCCCATGAGCTAAAACACCTGCACTACTTTGTAGTGCCAGAGATGACCTCACATTACAGAAATCCTGGGTCTTTAAGATTCCCTACCAATTCGGCATGATTTGCATAGGTCGAACAGTGTGCAATGACAAAGACTGTTGCCCAGAACACAAATGGCACACCAGACTGCAGGACCCTAACAAGTCAGCAGTCATGGAACATTGTGCAACGGAATTACACAGAATGTATTATGGCCATACTAAGGTTCTGACACAGCGTCTAACATCTGGGGCTGCATCATTAAAGAATGTATTGAGATTCAAATAATGGAACCGCTGATCAATCATGATAATAGCAACATCCTTAGTAAGGCCTGGGATATTGCACTGAGTCTGATGAAGAGGAAGGAGATGTTGTTGTTGTCGTCTTCAGTCCTGAGACTGGTTTGATGCAGCTCTCCATGCCACCCTATCCTGTGCAAGCTGCTTCATCTCCCAGTACCTACTGCAACCTACATCCTTCTGAATCTGCTCAGTGTACACATCTCTTGGTATCCCTCTGAGATTTTTACCCTCCATGCTGCCCTCCAATACTAAATTGGTGATCCCTTGATGCCTCAGAACATGTCCTACCAACCAATCCCTTCTTTTAGTCAAGTTGTGCCACAAACTCCTCTTCTCCCCAATTCTATTCAATACCTCCTCGTTAGTTATGTGATCTACCCACCTAATCTTCAGCATTCTTCTGTAGCACCACATTTCGAAAGCTCCTATTCTCTTCTTGTCTAAACTATTTATCGTCCACGTTTCACCTCCATATGTGGCTACACTCCATACAAATACTTTCAGGAAAAACTTCCTGACACTTAAATCTATACCTTATATTAAATTTCTCCTCTTCAGAAATGCTTTCCTTACTAGAGCCAGGCTACACTTTCTATAATCTCTACTTCGACCATTAGTTATTTTGCTCCCCAAATAGCAAAACTCCTTTACTACTTTAAGTGTCTCATTTCCTAATCTAATTCCCTCCGCATCACCTGAAGGAGATATTAAACAACAAACTGACTTCAGAGGCAGGAAGAGCAACAGAGGTATGACACCAGTATGTGTTCATGGGAGTGAACCTCTGACGGAGCAATCAGATGTGTTTTCCTGTGGAGTAATCGGTTGACCTATGACCTTGCGATCAAATGTTTTCGGTTCCCATTGGAGAGGCACGTCCTTTCGGCTACTAATCGCACGGTTTTGCGGTGAGGTCGCAAAACACAGACACTAAACTTATTACAGTGAACAGACACATCAATGAACGAACGGATAGATCATAACTTTGCGAAAATAGAGAAAATAAACTTTTCACTCAAGGGAAGACTTGAACCTAGGACCTCTCGTTCTACAGTTGCTCACGCTAACCACGGGACCACGGTGCTCCAGAGTTCATACATTCCTTGATGTTGCCTATCTTGCGCATGGACTACTCAGTTTGTATATTTTGCTTATTTTTTTCATACTTCCACACAACTTCTTCCTGTTTTCTCGATTGATCTGTGTTCAGTTTTTCAAGGCCTATCCACTGTGCCAACTTATAACTAAATCTGAGGGGGGTGCGATGGGGAGGTTCCCTTGTGAGAGGAGGAGGAGGAGCAAATAAGCTCTGTTCTTGTTCCTTGCCAATTAGCTCATCAGTGTATCTAATGATGGCAATGTGGGCACTTGCCGAAATATTGTGCCCTTTGGGCACTGACATCCAGTAGGCTAATTCAACTGTGAATTATTTCACCATGACAAAATTGTTCCATGTAGAGTCGAAATATCTCCAGACTTCAAGAAGATGTAGCAATCCAAATGCCACAAATGGCCTCACAGAATATCAGTTTGGGTCCTAGAGGAACTTGGGAACATGAAAGACAATACTGACCCAATGAGTTATCTTAGAAGACAGGCTGCAGAAAGGCAAAACTGCAGTTATAAGGCAGGCTGATTTAGATAAAGCTTTTGTAAATACTTCAATACATTCTTAGCAGTTCTCAAAGTAGCTGAGAAAAATTACAGGGAGTGAAAGTTTACTTATTATGACACATACAGAAATCAGACAGAAGGAGAGGTTGAGCAGCAAGGGGAGCAGTGGCGGAGAATGGGGTGAGACAGGGCTGTAGTCTCTCCCTGAAGTTATTCAGTCTGTACACCGAGCATTCAGTAAAGAGAACAAACGAGAAATTAGGAAATGGGATTAAAGCACGGGGAAAAGAAATAAAAACTTATGAGGTTTGCGAAAATGTTGTAATTCATGGACAACTATGACTTCATGACTTTGACAAGCAGCTGAAAGGAACAAACAGCATCTTATAAAAATGATATAAAATTTTAGCCAACTACAGCTTCGAAGTCAAATTTAATCAGGCAATGCTGAGGAGTCTTAGATAAGGAAACAGCACTGCTATTCAGGCAGCAAAATAGCGGATCACTGATCAAGTAAAACAGACACAAAATGGAGACTGGCATTGACAAGATAAGTATCTCTATGAAAGAGAATTTTTCAAACATTTAATATCAATTTAAATGTTGGGGAAGTCTCTCCTGGAGGTATGGAACACACATGAAATGTGGACGATGAACAGTTGAGACATGGAAAAACAAGTGTCATTGGAAGCATCCGATTCCACCCATCTGCTTTGACCCATGATGTAATGGTGGTAGTGTTTATGACACCACTGTGGCATGGTGGTTTTGAATTTGTACATGTCTGTAGATCTTGTGTTGTATTTGATTGTACTCTCCAGTGGTGGCTGTTGATGTGTTGAGTTTAATGTGTGGTACTGGTCTCATTTGAGTCTTTGCTATTACTGTGGTAACACACGTTGCTGTAACATGGGTTTGGAAGTGTTTGCTTTGTTTTCAGTGCATTGTGTGTTTTTTTGTGTGTGTGTGTGGTGTTTTTGCTAGATCTGATTAGTTTGGTGTTCTTTTTTTTGTAGAGGTTTTTATTGGTAATAATTTCTGTTTTGGTTTCATTTGACAGCAACTGATGTTTCATGTGTTTTACATTTATGGTATTTCATTTGTGTTTAAATTGATCTAGGTTTTCGAGTTGTTGGTGTTTTGGTTTCGGCTGGGTTTTGTGAGTTAGGTAGGTGTGTGAAGTCTGTAGCCTCCCCCCCCCCCCCCCATCAAGTGGGTATTGAGAGCTGTGTGTGAGCTATACAGGTCGAGGGAAACGTCCGATTCCACTTTTTGGAGCTGCAGTTTTTCTTTTTTTTTAAACATGGGCTTCCTTTGAGCTATACAGGTCAAGTCAAGTATACAATTCCTACTGGTTTGCGACTGTAACGTCATAAGTTTACATTTGTTTTATAGCATTTGTTTTGAGATGGTGCAATGTTTTGTATTGATATTTCTTTAGATTGTTCTAAGCCCCATTTGTCCCATGCTTACCTCATTAGCTTCATTTTGGTGTTAGATTGAGTGTTCTTGTGTCTTTTTAGTTTTGTTTGCGCTTATTTGCATGTGTATGTAGTGATGACATTGGTCTCATTTTGTATATGCTGGACGTAGGTGTTTCCGCCATACTGTTGACATCATGGGTCAAAGCAGATGGGTGGAATCTGTCACTTCCCTAATGCCAAAACAGAAGGGATTATAACGTGGTACTAGAGAAGAACATTAAAGATTATGTGGGTAGATCTAACCACTATCAAGGAGATACTAAACCAAACTGAGAAAAACAGAAATTTGTGGCACTACTTCAGTAAAATAAGGGGTCAGCTGATAGGACACATATTTCAGTATCAAGCCATCATCAATTTGCTGCTAACAGAAGTGGAAAGGGGGGAAATGAAGGCTTGAAAACCGCAAGCTAGTTCACATGGATGTAGTAGTTATGCATATGATGATGAAATCAAAACAGAGTAACACAATCACCTAGTTTGTATACAAACAACACGTACTACCATTTGCTTGTTACTATGAAAGTAAGTTCCATAACAAGAAAAAATACATACAACTGAGTAGAAAAGTATGAAATTACTGTACCATAACTATTTAAAATATTAAGATGAAAATAGTTTCTTTTATAGTCCACTCCAAATTCAGTCAAGATAACTGGGAGAGGTTGGAGGAAGTGGGGGTTACAAGTGACATTTAAAACATGTGTATCTTAGTTTACCAGATTCAACAATGTTTTTGGAGTCTACTTACATAGGGAGTTATTGTGTCTAAAATAGTTACGTAACCAAGAACTACAATTTACATTTCATTTTGTATAAAACATTCAGAGCAAGTATGTATTTGCACATGATCCACTGATGTAGATTTTAGGCAGTTACACAATTTATCTCTTAAGCTTACATAGCCTCCTGTTTGACCATCTGGTGAATAATCATTCTCTCCTGTTTAACTTACACCTATGATTCTTTTTCTCGAGTTCAAATCTTATAAACAAATACTGTTTACAAGCAAGGTACAAAAACAATTTTAGGAGAGTAGTCTTGGAAATTCACATGGAATATTCACGCCTATTAGATGAAACATTTACTTGTAATCACTGCAAAGCACTGTTCCATTTAATGAACCTCTGGAGTCTTACTGTCATTGTATGGCTTCCTATCAAATGTTTATGGCATCACAGAAACAAAAAGATCCTTCAAAAGATTTATTCTGATGAATGCTACTTCTCAGGTACACATTACAGTCTCATTATTTTAAAATTATAAGTGTGGGAGACACAACGTAGAATTACAGCATTACTTCCAAAGTCAATACGCAGAGGAGAGTGCTAGAACTTCGTCAACTGTCACTAACCCAGTATGTGGTAACCACAAAAGTTTGTTTGTTTGCAACAAAACCCAGGAAACTAAGTTACTTAACTCAATGTAAGCATAATAAACTCACCAAATCCTTGTCTAATAATTGCACTATTGATCGACGGTCCTCTGTTACTAGCAGCACGAGTGCCATTACTGACGTCCCTCAGGTCTACAGTACGAAGTGTCACTTCTGTACTGTTTGCATTCGTCGCTGGCACACTGCTCCTTTTATCGGCTTCTTCTGCTGAAACTCGACTGTATGATGTTTTATCTATGTTGAGGTGGACAGATTCAGAGCCCATAACTGTACCGCTATATTCTGATGCCTCGCTCGGCGAAGGTTTTATAACTTTTCTTTTTGGTGGTTCTGGAAGTTTTTCCGGCGAAACGGATCTACTCAAGCTTCGGTCGAGATTCACATGCACTGTTTCTGGATTGATAATAGCGCCATGGTATTCGTCGTCTGCGTCTTCATTGGTGACGGGTAAAGGTAATTTTGGGGCCACTTTGCTGATTTCTTTGTCCATTTTTTCTTGTTCCTCCTCTTCGAACGACACCCATTTTTTGGCATTTCCCTCGGAAACCTTAGGGAACTGTGAGGCGTCATCTGTACTCATTCTCAACTCTTCGGCATCTGACAGGTTGACGAAATTAGCACACAGCGCTAACACTATTTCTTTGGGGACTAATGAAAAATTATGTACGTGGCTTCTTTTACTAACAAAGGAGCTCACAAAGTTCCATCACATACTAGTAACTGACTCTGCTGTCAAATTCCCACTTCTAAAACCACTACCACACACCACATACAAGTGAAGTAGCGCATACGACTACGCCAAAGATTTTCTCACCAACCTACAGGTACGAACCAAAGATCCTATTAGTCCGATTCGTAAATACCATGGAGGTATAAGGAGACCTCCATGGTAAATACCATAGAGTAAATATCTCTGGAGTGAGCATTAAGTTCTGGGCATGTTGTCAACATTAAACCAGGATTGTCACGTGATCTCGGGACTTCGCTGTACCTGTGTGCTTTCTGCAGCGTTTGAAGTTTATAATACCAAGAGTTTTCGTTGTGTTTCACCGTTTGTTGATAGTGTAATAGCGATGGTGAATTACGTTGTTGCTACGGATAGAAAGAAAAATATGTGAAAGGAGGGATAGTAACTTTTCATGGGTACATTCCATATAGCTATAATTATAGTTTTCATTTAGTAAGAGACACTGTATACGTTTAAAAATTTCGAGACGCATTATAATTAAGACTTGATTCTGTAGACCTATTTTTCTACGATTTTATGACTATATAATAGATATTACGGCTCGTACAAAAGCTTACAAACAATCGCTTCCTCTCGTAAATTTACTAGTCGAACAGGAAAGGGAAAGGTTAGTTGTTTCAGTAAATACTATCCTCCATGCATTTATCAGTGACTTGTCAATTATGTATATAGATTACTCGGTCAACTATTTATTTAATGAACTGGGAGCAAGTACTTAAAATGCGTTAAATAAATAACTCAAAGTGCCACTAGTAAGAAAAATTGTGCTTTAGGTCGCAAAAACGAGAAAATAAATACACAGAAATACAAGAAAAAAGGACGAATTAGCAGGGATTTAATCGCTAATGTGTGGTAAATTCGGTGTTCTTCAGACACTTGCGAAAGTACTAACGTACTGTCAAGTCGTTTTGCAGGACTATCACTGCAAAAATGTACTTCAGGCTCTGTAATACTATAAAGTGCGGTATCATACTAAAAAGTACCAAAAATCGAGTGCATGTGAACTATGACACCTATCGCAAAGAAGCTGAATGTAATATCACTTGCCCTTAAAAGTTACGTAGCTGGTTTATTCCCGGTATCAAATGGATACTGTTAAAATATCTTCCCAACATATATAAATAATCCACGACACGTACGAAAAGAATCCGTCTGTACTAGGGATGTAGTGACATTCTAAATATACAGGGCGTTATACGAACAAACACACGACGTCCCGAGATCACGTGACCAGGTCGGCAATGTATGTTGACAACACAAAATCTGTTCTGCGCATGTTAGTGCTCACTCCAGAGATATTTACCCTATGGTAAATACCACTGTCTAACATAACAGTCGCGATACTCACTACTGTAAAAGTTGTTACTGTTTGACACATGGAGCGACACTAGCGCTCCAAGCGGCGAGAAAGGTGAACGTCGCAAGCGTCGTAAGCATAATGTTTGCTTTGCATCCATTTCCTATGTAATTTACGAAATATTTGATTTATTTTCTTGCCGCCAAGGGTTTATATAGTATCAGAAGGCAAATATGTTTCTAAGAATGATTCTAAAATAAGCGCAAGTATGGACAAAAACCATAAATCGAGTGGCAAGCTACAACACATTCGTGAAGAAACACTTGTGACGTTGAATAGAATTGAAGCTTACCACGTTGATATCAAAAGAATATTAACACACGGATTCACACGTGAGAAGCATAGACATGTACCTCTACAAGGAAAAGCGATCGACAGCTCATTTATCGTTCTGTAGGCCTGCTGTGTTTGTCATTGTCGCCTGTTGCCACAATACGACCTTGAGCTTTATATTATTCTAAGTGGGACAAGCAACTACCAAATCGCCAGAGAAATATGTTGAAACATTATAATGAGCTGATTACATTATATTTCACGCAAAACCAAATATTTGAACAACTTTCAAACACTGTCAGTGAACAAGGTGCTAACAAAGTAATGTCATCACACGAAGGAAGCAGGGAAAATTAAGTGACTAACAACAGAAGTGAATGAAATACATACCAAACTTTACGCTTTTGTAAGACACGAATAACTGTACTTAATCTAATCACTTCATCGTCAAAGCAGGTCTGTGTCGATGATTCACACATATCTGGCACTGATACATGGAGAGTTGAACTGGCTGCTTCTGTTTCATAGGACTGTTTTACAGCTTTAGATGGATTGTCGAATCTTCGTGGGAGTTTCCTCTTCATCGTCAGTTGAGGTGGCTTATTTGGAATGTACTGTCAAAAAGGAAGTTCATTTACCCTACATGTTTAAATATTTTTAACGCTTCTTAATTGACAATAGCTGTTAAATAAACTAAGTTTAGTGTGTGTTTGCTTTTATTTCTTGACAATGTTTCTTTAACTTAGAATTTTACATTGTTATTCGACTTATAACTCATTGGTTAGTATTGACATCATACTGTCAGAAGTGGGCGGAGCCTCTATTATATATAGTAAGACATGCACCGGTTTCTTCAGTAGTGGTTCTCCCGGAGAAGGGGGTTATTACTCATTGGTAATTCATCGTTTTATGGCTTTATAACTTTATGCATTTTCTTTAATGTACATAGCTCTCTAATTAAAGCTTTGTATACGACTTGTAGGTCTGAAGATGACTACAGTAATGGTCGAAACCGGTCACCGTAATAAATAAATTGTGATCAAGATTGTTTTTAATAGTAAATATTTGGAACACATTGATCACTGTCACTCCCATAACGTATTCAAAAGCAATTATCCCATGCATATTCAATAGGGTTCATGTTTGGAAAACATGCTGGCCACTCTAGTCGAGCGATGTCATTAATCTGAAGGAAGTCATTCACAAGATTTGCACGATGGGAGCGCCAATTGTCGTCCATGAAGACGAATGCCTCGCCAATATGCTGCTGATATGGTTGCACTATCGGTCGGAGGATGGCATTCACGTATTTTTCAGCAGTTACAGCGCCTTCCATGACCACCAACGGCGTACGTCGGCTCCACATAATGCCACCCCAAAACATCAGGGAACCTACACCTTCCTGCAGTCGTTGGTCAGTGTGTCTAAGGTGTTCAGCCTGACCGGGTTGCCTCCAAACACGTCTCCGACGATTGTCTGGTTGTAGGCATATGCGACCCTCGTTGGTGAAGAGAACGTGATGCCAGTCCTGAGTCGTCCATTTGGCATGTTGTTAGGCCCATCTGTACCACATTGCACGGTGTTGTGGTTGCAAAGATGGACCTCGCCATGGAAGTCGGGAGTAAAGTTGCACATCATGTAGCCCATTGCGCACAGTTTGAGTCATAACACGATGTACTGTGGCTGCACGAAAAGCATTATTCAAGAAGGTGGCGTTGCTGTTAGGGTTCGTCCGAACCATAATCCGTAGGTAGAGGTCATCCACTGCAGTAGTAACCTTTGGTGGCCTGAGCAAAGCATGTCATCGACATTTCCTGTCTCTCTGTATCTCCTCCACGTCCAAACAACATCGCTTTGGTTCACTCCAAGACGCCTGGACATTGCCCTTCTTGAGAACTCTTCCTCGCACAAAGTAACAATCCAGACGCGATTGAACCACGGCATTGGCCGTCTCAGCATGGTTGAACTACAGACAACATGAGTCGTGTACCTCCTTCCTGGTGGAATGACTGGAACTGATTGGCTTTTGGACCACCACCGTCTAAATAGGCGCTTCTCATGCATGGTTGTTTACATCTTAGAGTGGGTTTAGTGATATCTCTGAATAATCAAAGGGACTGTGTCTGTGGTACAATATCCACAGTCAACGTCTATCTTCAGGAGTTCTGGGAACCGGGGTGATGCAATTTTTTTTTATGTGTAATACGCTGAGTTACTCGATCTCATTGAAAATTTAAACAATTTTTCGAAGATGTTAACGCAGTATAGGGAGGCATACTTCTTCATTCCGAAATAAGAGCAGGAAAATGTTTAACTGGTTTTTTGCACTTAGAATATATGTTCTGAAGCTTTTGAGTGCAGAAGTAAAATCAGATAGTAAGAAATCTGACGATGGACTGATGATTCGTTTTTTAAAATCAAAATCAGTATTTCTAACAGATTTTACAAATTATTTACATAATCTGAACTTACGTTTGCAAGGAAAGGAACACATTATTTGTGATATGTTTATGGATATAAATGGATTCTGGCGTAAATCTGCGTTATTTAAATTACAACTAGACAAGGGAAATTCGTGTTATTTCCTAAGCTGCTGTGAAGTGAAACAAGAAACACAAAAGTAAAATTTTGAAGATTTATTTCTATTATTGGTGAAGTATCCAATGAGTTTCCTAGTTGTTTTTTGTTTTATAGAGTAAGGAATCGTTTTGTTTCATAATATAATGAAAATTGTCTCCTTCAAGAAGTTTGTAGGTTGCAAACTGATGCATCAATACTATCCAGAATAGAAACAGAAGCTGAAATTTTTTAATTATGCCACTAGACCGGTACAGAAAAATCACAGACTTTGCTATTAGAACAATTTTTTCAAATCAACATACATTATTCATAGTCCATTTTGTTCAATGAAGTACTTTAGATCTGCTCACCATAATGGCGTGTCGAATGAATGGTTGGAACACCAACTCAGTTTCCCTACAAACAAATTGAAATCGAGTTGCAGAACTTGCCAAGACCAAAAATAAATGTACCCTAAATAATTAAAATAATATCTCATTAATGTAAGTACAAGAGTTTGAGGCAAATTAATGAATAAAGATTAACGATTTAGTTGTGTATAACTTTTTGAGTTTGCATTTAGGAAGTTGGTGTTATAGAACTTACGACCCACGACCACTATAGTTGGAGTAACGAACGATGGCGATCGAGTGTAGGCTTGTTCTGCGCACCTACGTCACATATTCCCTGACAGCCAATGAGCGCTTAGTAGATTAGATTCAGTTTTCGTTCTATAGACCCAAAAAATGAGATGATTCTCATGGGTGTGGAACATGTCAGAGAGTATGACATAAAAACATGAAAAATTTGAATATGATACGTACTACCCTGATCATTTATCAGGAGGTAGTCGAAAATGAGTTAATACAGTGCAGTAAACTGGGTCAGCTAATATTAAAAGAAGTAACACACTCTCAGAATGAAACACTGTTATCCACTATTAATAAATTTATCATGTGCGAAATACCTAATCTTGACTGTTGTGACCAAGTGTTGTCAGAACTGAAATCTAACAGATATTTTTACTTAAGATGACTTAAAAGTCTCTGTTAAGATATTCATCTATGGAGTAGCAGGAGGTGCCTATTAAAGGTCTTTCAGACTGTGTTTAAACCGTGCTTTATCAGAAACCAAGTTTTTAATGGCTGCTGGCAATTTATTAAAAATGTGTGTTCCTGAATACAGGACCCCTTTTTGGACCAAGGTAAGTGATTTTAGGCCTTTATGTAGATTCTTCTTATTCCTAGTATTGATATTGTGTACTGAGCTATTGGTTGGAAATAGAGATGTACTACTTGCAACAAATTTCATTAAGGAATAAATATACTGAGAAGCAGTGGTTAGAATACAAAGATCTTTGAACAGGTTTCTACAAGATGTTCTTGAATTTACACCACAAATGATTCTTATCATACGCTTTCGCACCCTAAAAACTTTTGCTCAGTTTGATGAGTTGCCCCAGAATATGATCCCATATGACATAATAGAATGAAAGTAAGCAAAGTATTCAAGTTCTTTTCTGTTCATATCTCCTACATCTGACATCATGCTCATGGCAAATACAGACTTATTTCGGCAGTTAAGCAATTCTGTGGTATGCCTCCCAACTGAATTTATTATCAAGTTGTAATCCCAGAAATTTAACACTGTCAACCTCTTCGATCTGCATGTCTTCACACGTTATACTCATGCTGGAAGGAAATCTCTTACAGGTTCTGAACTACATATAGTGGGTCTTCTCAAAGAATTAGATTTAAACCACTTATTAATGTCAGTGAAAATTTGATTAGCAGCTATTTCTAAATCTGTACTTGACTTGCTACTTATTGCAATGTTTGTATCATCTGAAAACAAAACAAACTTAGCATCTGGCAATGTAACAGATGAGAGGACATTAATATACACAAGAAAAAGCAATGGACCCAAAATGGAACCTTGAGGAACACCACATGTAATTAATTCCCAGTCAGATGAAGACTGACTGCTTATTGCACAGGTACTTCGCAACGACACCCTTTGTTTCCTGTTAGACAGATAAGACTCAAACCATTTCATAGCTTTGCTGGTGATACCATAATACTCTAATTTACTTAGGAGAATGCTGTGGTTCACACAGTCAAAGGCTTTTGACAGGTCACAGAATATGCCAGTAGCCTGTAATTTATTATCTAATGAATTAAGTACATTCTCACTGTAAGTGTAAATAGCTTTCTCTATAACAGAACCCTTCAGAAATCCAAACTGTGACTTGCACAATATATCATTTGCAGTCAGATGCTTAAGGAGGCACTTGAACACAAAATTTTCAAATATTTTTGAGAAAGCTGGCAAAAGTGAAATTGGTCGATAGTTTGATGGTATTTCTCTATCCCCCTTCTTGTAAAGAGGCTTAACTTCAGCATATTTTAGCCAGTCTGGAAATGTTCTGCTGATAAGTGATTGATTGCACAAATAACTTAAAATAGAATTTAACCTACATGAGCACTCTCTGATTAACTTTGTTGATATGTTATCATATCCACTGGAATACTTAGATTTTAAGGATTTTATGATGGGTGCTACTTCTTTGGGACATTTGAGTGTCATTTCCATTTTCCTGAAGTTATTTTTAAAGACTAGTCTCAGATACTCCATTGCACTGTTCACCAAACCTGATAACCCCAAGCTGTCAGTAACAGAAATGAAGTAGTCGTTTAAGAGGTTTGCAACAGTAACTGTACTTGTTTTAAAAGTTTCATTTATTTTTAGAGCTATCTGTTCCTCTTCCTTTTTGGCCCCACCTGTCTCTGTCTTCACAATATCCTGTACCGTTTTTATTTTGCTACTGATGTAATTTCTTTTTCTCATAATAAAGCTGCTTCGATTTCTGGATTTCTGGCTTCAATATTTTGCGGTATCCTTTGTAATGCATTACAATTCTAACCTCAGAGATGTTCCTAGATAATATATAGAGTCTCCTTTTTTGCCACATGATATCTTTATTCCTTGTGTAATTCACTGTTTATTTTTTTACTTGTGTGTGAGTTGAGTTACCTTTAGGGGAAAACAATTCTCAAAAATGGAAGCAACTTTTTTAATTAATACTTTGTATTTTCGATTTGAGTCAGATGTATTGTAAACAACTACCCAGTCCATGTCTTTGAGCAATTTCCTGAATTTCTCAATTTTTGACTTATTTATTACCCTCCTGTACTCAGATTTAATATATTCTTTAACAAAACATGCTGCACATCATGATCAGATAGGGAATTTACTGTTGGTTTTGTGATATGAGTTTTTTTCCTAGATTTGTCTACAGAGATATTATCAATAGCAGTCTCAGAGCATTTACATATCCTAGAAGCAAAGTTCACAGTAGGAATTAAATTGAATGATAGTGTTACTGACTGCAATAATTGTTCAGTGACAGAGCTTTTCAATAAATCTACATTAAAATATCCAGCAACCACTATTTCTTTGTTTATTGCTATGAGGTAGGACAGCAGAGCTTCCAGATTTTTATGAAGTGGTTAAAATTTCCTGAAGGAGATCTGAATATACCTACTATTATAAAGGACTTATTATGAAACACTACTACTGTTGCACAAGCTTCTAAGTGCTGCTCTGAGCAAAATTTATTAAAATCAATATTCTTGAATTCAAAACAGTTTCTGAAAAATATGGCAACTCCTCGTTTCTCCATATATACTCTACAGAAATAAGAAGCTAACTTGAATCCTTTAAAATTTAACACATCTATACCAGTGGTCACATGATGTTCAGAGAGGCAGATTATGTCAACTGGTTTGCTCAACTCTAATTCTTCAACACAAATAAGCAACTCATTAAGCTTACCCCTTAATCCTCGGATATTCTGATGCAGTAGTGATAGCTGATTTTGTGCACTGTCTGAATTACAACTGAATGAATGTAATTTTCCTGCCAATTTTTGAGTATCTTTAGTGCCAATCAGAGGCTGCTGCGTGAATTGTGTACGTTAAAATTTGATTCCTAGCTGCCTGTTTTATCAATGAGCGCTCTGTGGTGAATGCCATAGCTAAGGCGAGCATTAAACGTGATCGTAGCGAGTTATTTAGTGAATTTCGTTTCCATTTGTTGCAAGTTGTCATCGCTGATTGAGGCTGTAAGTAATAAATTCTGCATAAGCAAGCGTGAGACATAATTTGCAGGTTATACCCTTTCTTCAAGCAGAAAGCACACGCATGCGTGTACTGCAACTATTGCTTTAAATCGTCAAAAACGCAATCCCCGTCCATGTCTCGACATGCACGAACCGCCATCGCTCGTGGATCAGACTATAAAACTCGTCTAGTCTGGCCCGGTCGGGGCTTTGACGTCACCGCACGAATCTAGTTGAAGGGGGAAGCACTCACTGGAGGACAATGGCTCGCGAACTGCAGTTTACTGGGCCTGACCTACAGCAATAGACGGTTAAGACTCTAATGTACAGAAGTTATTCTATAAAGTATGCTGTAGAACATCGACTGAAGCAGCAATCGTATATCCACCGATTCTACGAGACATTGTGGAGTAAACTGTTGAAGTCTGCTCGCCTGTCCATACATCGAAAGAAACCACCGCTCTTGAGACAAGTGTATCAGATACAGGCATAGGACTGCGATCCTATTTACATCTGTTAATATCCTGCAATACGTAATTGCTTATAAGCAAAAAAAGTTATGAGCTACTTGTGTTCTCTATAAAATTCAGCTTATGCCAATGTGAGTGTGTATCGTCATTATGATGGAGTGTATGGAACATCTCCTTCACAAGCGTCTTTTGGTAACTGACTGTTCCTGAAATGACGATGATGCTGGAAACCACATGAAACAGAAGAATGGATCATTATTTTCCAATAACATATGTGCTTTAATTGTGGAAAGACTAATCTTGTTATAACATTGTTAACACATTCTGAAAGGTTCCATGTCGAGCATACATTTTCAAAAACATTATTTCAGTCCAAGTATGAGCTATTGCTGGAGATTATGCATGTCATCGAGGGAGTAACATACCAGATGTTCAGCAAAAGCAGCAATGTTCCATCACCTGGAAAAGCGAAACTGTATTCATATTTGACCATGTTGCATTGGAAAACCAGGACAAGATCTCAAAATAGTGGTGCTTTGGCCACCATATTAGTCAATGCCTTTTATTTGACAAAGATATACACAATGATTCCAAAGCAATTGGTCCAGGATAATACGAACTTGTAACTGCTTTCAACCAGTACAATTTGAATTTAAAGCATGTCATGCAATGAATTCGTTACCATATGTGGGGACTGCTGGAATAATTGGCAATATGGCTTTCTGGTAATTGATAAAGCTAGGAAACTCAGTGAGGGCCAATATAGGCTAAAATTCGATGAGATCCTGCATAAGAAGCTGTGTACCAAAACGTAGCTGTGTCAAAATGTTGTCAGCTATGGACAAAATCCCATGGATGCAATGTGTCCGGACATCCCAATGCAGTGAAGCACAATCCAAACATACATTTACAAATCGACAAAAAAATTAAGACAATCAACACAAAATTAATGGAACTGAATAGAAGCATCAAGCCAGCAGCAGCAAAAGGCGAATCTCAGCTGATTCACAGAATTCAGCAAAGTGAGTAAGCAATCAATGCAAGGTTAGCAGAATTGGATAGCATTATCAATACAGTAGCTATAAAAGGTGAATCTCAGTGCAGCATTTGAACGATAGAATACCATCATATACTGAGCTGACACACACAAAGATCAATTAGGCTTGTACAGTGACTGAAAAGGTTCAAAAGCATTAGAAGAGATCGAACAAACCCCTCCTGTAAATATCGCGGAAATAAAAGCTAGGGAAGAAGGATGAATTTACTCAAACTAATAAGTGGAAAGGCTGAAAAACTATAAGACGATACAAGATGTATACGTCTCGAAGTATGACCAGTATACGACAGATGTCGACAAAATGCAAGGTCATAGAGGTGTGGAAAGCCATTTACCTCACGGTAAGACTCTTAAAATTAGGACAGCTGGAGTGTGAACAGTTTCTCTCCGAAACGTTTAGACCCATCATGGAAAATATTAAACAGCTCTCACACTCGTTAGTGTCACAAGGCAGTTGAAGAAAAGACAAAGAGGTGGGCGAGGAAGGATATACTATCACCAATTTCACCAGCCATCATAGGGCTAGCGAATTAGATACGACATATGGGATCAGTCGAGATCAACTATGTATTCATGGAAAGCTGTAGTCGAGTCAACAAAATAAAATTAAGGGAAACATCGCGTAGTCGTCACGTTTTGCACAATGTTAGGTGGGAGTGCTGCAAACAACATATTAAAAATCCTGAGCGGTGTGGTGTGAACATTGGGGTGGGGCAGGTGGTGTTAAAGGGTCACTTTTTTACGTTTTTCGCGAGTAGCTTGCAAACTGTGGCTCCTCACTAAGAAGTTTACTGGTACAAAAATAAACTTCATTAGATCTCCTACATAAAATGTTCTATCAATTTTTTTCTCTAGGGCTACTTCTTTCCACATTACCAGGGATGAAAGAGTCGCAGATTATTAAAAATATGAAATTAACGTTTATCTTTAAATGAAGTGGTTTGAAAACAAATATTAAACGAGTGTACCATTTCTAAGCGCAGCAGAGCCGTTTTAAGGGATAAACTGTGTTCTGGGGATGTCATGGGGTAAAGGTTGTGAACTGTAGGTTAGAATAGCGTGGGAAGGAAGGCCGCGATTTTGTGTTCACGCACTTCCTTTCTTTATAGGCCTCTAAGCTGTAGATTGAGCAGGTGATTGCGTACTCTATTTACCCATTACGTCACAAGAAACAGTTACAAAGTGTTTCACGAAGTTATAGAGACCCTCCACGGCGTGGTTTATGAATCGCTGACGACGCAGTGTGCTGATATGCTTGTGGGTTGGAGGGGCAGGTGTTATTTCCCGCAAAATGCCATAACACTACTAATAATACTAATGCAAGTAACACCTGTGGAAAGAATCTGCCTAAATCTCTGCATACTGTTCTAGACTGCTTGAGGGGAAATAGATTCTTATTCATCCTCTACAGCAGCTGTAAGGCAGCTCCCCCTCTCCCCCCTCAATACCACAATTACTGCTAGATTTTCGTTTTACATATGGATATGGTTGGTTCAAATGGCTCTGAGCACTATGGGACTTTACTTCTAAGGTCATCAGTCCCCTAGAACTTAGAACTACGTAAACCTAACTAACCTAAGGACATGACACACATCCATGCCCGAGGCAGGATTCGAACCTGCGACCGTAGCGGTCGCTTGGTTCCCGACTGTAGCGCCTAGAACCGCTCGGCCACCCGGGCCGGCTACAGATGCATATATTTCTCCTGCATTTCTTGTCCAGTTCTCTTAAGTGAGTAAATAAAGTAACTTCACTGAGTTTGTGTTGTGGAGTTGTTTTCAGTTTAGTGAATGAGTGCTTTTTCAGGTGTTCAGTGAACTTTTATGTACAATACGATCCTGTAAAAAATGACTGAAAAGTGTTTAACTGGTAAGGGTGATGTTTTCAGCGAATTGCGTGAAGTTGGTGGGAAAGGGATTGGATTCGTAAATGTGACTCCTTGCTGCTATCATTGGCAGCATATTATAAAGCCATGTAAATGAGTTGTAGTCAATTTGCAGTGAGTTAATGAATGACCAGAAATTACTGCACATCTCTCACCATCAACTGTGTTACTGGTAGGCTGCATAAATATTTTCCATTCAGAAATTGTTGGTACTTGAAGTGTGGGCTGCACTGAATGGAGCCACTTGCCACACATCCACATTTTATCTTCCAAGATGGGTATGACTATCTCTTATGGAATGGCACTAATCATAGTCAAGTTTAGAAGAGTAATCAGCTGTAATGCAGCGCTTCACCTCATATATGTGCATTCCATGAGTGTCAACGCATTTTATGGTAAATAAACACACTTCCCTCCCAGGCATGTCTGCACAATGCTTCACCAGTGATTCATAACTGTGTTGTGGAGGATCTATAGAATTTTGAAAAACACCTTCTAATTGCTTCTTGCAGTGTAGTGGAGTAGATAGAATAGGCAATGACCTTCTTGATCTCCAGCTGCAGAACACAATACGGTGACCTGCCTTACTTCACACTGCTACTTCACACATCCCTTCCCTCCCCCCCCCCTCCCCCACGTCTGTGTGTTACACCCCTGGAGCACAATGTATACATTAATTGGCTTTACTGCACTTAGATGTGGTGCATACATTTCATATTTGTTTTAAATGACTTCATTAAAGATAAACATTCTTTTTTAGCATTAAAACAATATTTTAGTAATCTGCTAATTTTCCATCCTCTGCATCACAGAAACTATTAGTCAAGGCAAAAAATGAATGAGGCCTTCTTTGTAGAAAATTTAATGTAGTTAAATTTTGTACTGGGAAAGATTTTCTCCCAGAACCGACAGGTTTCGAATTATTCGAGAAAAGCACTCCAAAACTCACCCTCTCCCCTCCCTAGCCAGGATTTTTAGCACCTTTCTCGGGTCGGTCTCTCCTAGCACTGTGCAAAAATTTGAGACTACATGATCTTTTCCTTAATCCATCTTTTTTGGTCTTTGATGAATGAAGGACCCATATACATTGGAGATGGAGTTTGTGTGGACACCTGCTTTAGTGGAGCTAATATTACTAAAAATTTATAACTCCTGAAAGTATTTGCCGAAAGAGAAGAGATCATTTGCTGAAATATTATGTATGAGTAATGCACATAGGCAAGACGATGCTCAAAAGGATGATTAGAAAACCCAAACAGAAGGAAATACATTAGCATTATTAGATCAGTATTAAGAGACGAACATAGCGAAGCTCAGAGCATTGACACTCAGTATAAAAAGCTGAACACATTACTTCTGGAGTATATGTATTAGGATGATCCTAACGAAATCATAAGACTGACTGTGACTACTGACAGCACCAGCCACCACAGGGAATACAGCTCAGATGAACGAAATAATCTTAATTATCTCTCGAGCATCAAGAAAGATGCATTATTGAATAATGTAGATGGTGGTCAGTGAACTCCACAGACCACTCGCAAAACGTTGTAATGCAGATGAGTCATAACACACAGTTTGGATGATGCACGACAGATCGAGCTCATGGGTATGAGCAAATACTCACGATCAGATAAAAGGTTTAAATCTATTTTAAGGTAAATATTCCAAATTGATACTTCCTTTGAGGGACAAGGCTGAGTTGGTCGTTGCACAAGGGTTTGAACAGTTGCTGCAGACTGGGACAAATCAATGTCAGGACAACCTACAAACTGACAGTGGAGGTGAATTTTACAATCAGCATTTCAAGTCGCTAATGGAGTGATAAAGAATAATCCAGTACTCAACATTCTCCCACAAGAAAGCGAATATTGTGCAGCATCTGAACAGAGCCACTAAAACCATATGTGGATGCAATTTACTTTTCATGGTTCATGCAATCTCCCAAAAATTATTAGGGAGTATAATCGATATGACCATCTTAGGATCAAGATGAAATCTCTCAATGCACACGACAATGGACTTCTAAATACAGCATACAATCGAATTAAGATGGTGGATCCATGCAAACAGAAGTTCAATGTAGGTGATTTGGTGCATATCTCCTAATACAAAACAGCGTTTGCAATGTCTTACCTTCCTAGCTGGCAAACAGAGATATTTACAGCGTCCAAAGTACAGAGGACAAACCTGAAAAGTTACATCGTAAAGGACAGCAATGGTGAGAAAATTGCGAGGAGTCACTAGGTAGAGGTTCTGCAACTGATAAGTTTCTCGTAGAGCATGTCCTAAGGCATTGCAGAAACAGTGCTTTAGTGAAATGGCTTGGCTTTCCAGCATTACAAAACAGTTGTCTGAACACTCGTGATTTGCGCAGAACATCATGTGCAGATAAAATTTATCTGATAAAGAAAATGCATCACAGAATGAACATATGCAAAGGGCAATGTATTTCGACATTTGCAGTTGAACAAGCAATGCATGCCAGACTGGGTGCTGGAGTATAATCCAAATAAATTATCAACATGAATCAAACAGTGAAAATCCAGGATGAAATGAGACACTATTATAAAAAGCAAAGCTGCTACTCATCATATAGCGGAGATGCTGAATTGCAGATAGGCACAACAGAAAGACTGCCACAAATAATCTTTCGGCCAGCAAGGCCTTCATCAAAAATAGACGACAGTTACATACACACACACTCACTCAAATGCAGTTCACACACACATGACTGCAACCTCTGACAACAGAAGCCACACTGTGAGCAGCAGCACCAGTATGTGATGGTAGTGGCAACTGGATGGTGGTAAGGAGGAGACTGGGATGGGGAGGAGGAGGGATAGTAGAGTAGGGGTGGGGGACAGTGAAGTGCTGCTGGGGAATGCACATGGACAAGGTGGAATGAGAGTAAGGCAGCTATGTGCAGTCAGGAGGTTAGACAGAGGACAGGGGAGAGGTGGGGAGGGGAGTAGCGGAAAAGGTGAGAAGTAATAGGACTGGGTGTGATGGTGGAATGAGAGCTGCATAATGCTGGAATGGGAACGTGGAAGGGACTGGATGAGTGAGGGCATGGACTGATGAAAGTTGAGGCCAGGAGGGTTAGAGGAACGTAGGTTATATTGCAGAGAAAGTTCCCATGTACACAATTCACAAACGCTGGTATTGGTGGGCAGGATCTATATGGTTCAGGCTGTGAAGCAGTCATGACTTCAATGGCGTCTTAAAAAAGACGAAAGTAGTAAGAAGAAGCCATGTTAAATACCTAGGGCTCTGCCAGTATCTAAGACTTCTAGTGATATTTTCTCATTTCTAATTCCAGCATTAGTGGAGCTATTAGCAGTTGGTTAGTTGACAGGAGCTGCTACCATAGCCCAGAAAGTGAAGAATGAACAAAACACTCAGGAGAAATTACAGGAATCTAAAAGGCATACATGATTAGTTTACAGAATTACACTGCATCCCAGCTCCATACACCACTTGAAACGTTTCTTCTTTCTAGTCGAAATTAAAATTGGGGTCTGTACTCATTCACATTGTCTGTCACAGTCATAGTTCTGGATTTGTAGACAACAACTGTAAATAGGCTGTTAAGTCAAATGAATATTTAATCAACTATTAAGTTTCAGAAAATTGTTCATTGTAATTTTAAAAAATCCAACCTTCTTTACAAAAACTCAAATACTTTGTAACAAACTTACGATACTGAAAATGAATCTTGCTTAACAAGCTATATGCTTTCCATCCAAAATTACACAAAGTACTGCACTGCTATGCCAACATGTCTGCCACTATATGTATGTTCCTTAAGAAACCACTGTATTGTTGTAAATAGTTTATCAATGAAATAACAAGTAAAACTCATCTCTCAGAATTAGTACAACATCTCATTAATTATATTGACTCTAAAATATATTAAACGTATTAGTCAATTTTAGTGTGTGTAATAACTTAAGTGTGCACAAACACTTAGGTATTGAGGGTTAACAATACTTTGATTATTTTTATTGATTACAGAAGATTCATGCTTTGGGGACTATTGCTACCAATTACAGAACCTACATCCTTCAGTACAATTATAATGTAGTAACTGGCTTCTTTGTATCCATTCCACAAGTAGATGTTTACCTACATCCCTATAGTATTTACATCAGAAATTTCTGTTTATGGCCGAAAAATGTTTTTTAAATCGGTTTCAATGGACTGTTGCATCTCAACAACCCCGTAAAGGATTTGTGCAACTAAAAGTTGAACAAAACCTTCTCTGACAGATCTATGTAACAGTACTCACTTTACAATCAATTGGATGTACAAACAATTTACATAAGATGTGAAATCAGATTTCTGCTTATTATCCAAAATGACGTGTACACAGAAATCATAATGAAATTTGAACTATGTTTTCAACCAAATATGTAAAATTATCATAAATTATTTTGTATCAGATTCAACTAGATTAAACAAAATATTAATTAATAGCACAAGGGAAGAACAAGTTAATTCACAGGATTTGTCTGCAGCTTGAATTTCAGCATGAATATGAGGTAAATCCATTTTAATCAGAAAAATTATCTCATGGAAGTTAGCTGAATTGGCCTTGTTTCTGAATAATTATGTCTGTCATTAGAGCCTCCAGGTTCTCCTGAGTGCAATGGAGACACTGGTGTGTATAACTATTTCTCAATATTGTCAATGCATTGTGGAAGAAGCAGCAGTACTGGATACTACAATACTCAAAATCCATATTGAAGTGTATTTAACAACCCCCTATTGTAGGCAAGTAGACATAGTATTAGACGATAATATAACAAAGTATTCAGTATCCTCTAAGTGCAATGAAGAGCACTGAACTGAAGCTCACTGTAGATCTCTGCTTGTCGGAAATTCTTCGTTGCAAAACCTGGAATGTGGCTCATACTCCACTCCTTATGACCATCATATATTGTGCAATTGATTGTTTTGAATAGAATAGTTCAAGTCAGCAAAATTCCAACTGTTCATACTTAAACGTTTCCTGTCTTAAATCTCATTTTAACTTGTTCTTTGATAACATATCACCAAAATCATACTAGTACAAAACTTTCAATTTCTATGGCACTATTCTCTGCAATTTACATAGATATTTACATATAATATTGAATACCATATATATTATTATAACATAGTACAGGTAAATTCTTGGAGTATACTTCCTCAGCAGTTAACTTAATTCACCCTACAGACATAGAATGAAATGTCTGACCAATGTCCAATCTTTCCATTTTTCATTTGTCAAGACACTTCCAACGCCTCCTTCCCACCTTTACAATCATTCAAACATTAATTAATGTATTTTTTTAGGAATATTTGCGCAACACAGTTGTTGCTTTTCCCTTCAAGTAAGTGCTAACATATAATGGAATGAGACGTAAGAGTGCACTTACATATTACTTTGAGTGTTTGAGTGACAATATACAATAACCTGAATAAGGGACTAATACATTATATTGGTTGTGTTTCACAAGTGATTGAAACATCATGATAATTATATAGTTGGGCATTATACATTGGTAAATTGATCATTAGTGGCAGATACATCACAACAATTATATGGTTGGGGAATATACATCGGTAAATTGGTTCATAGGTGACATACATCACAACAATAATGGTTGGGCATTATACATTGTTAAATTGGTTCATAAGTAACAGATACATCACGACAGTTATATGGTTCAGCATTTACATTGGTAAATTGGTTCATAAGTGAAAGATACATCATGACAATTACGATTGGGCAATACACATAAAACATATTTAAGTAAATTCAGTATCTTCAATAGTGCAGAAATGCTGCCAGATCCTCCTATACAACAGGCTTTTGTCAACAATTACAAATGTTGACACGGTGAATGAGAAGGATGTCAGCAATAGAGACATATGCATGTGCGCAGAGGGAAGGATAGCTTGGTACTCTGGTAAGAAGTAAGAAATGTAATAAAAGATTTGGAGTATTGGAGTTGAAGAAGAAAAGATAACAGGCCCAAAAAAACAGGAAACCCCCCTACCCCCCTGCCCAGGACCCCCACTGTTCCAGTACTTCATTGTGGCGCCAGAGGGAGAAGTGTGTTTGGCATTACCTACAGAAAGGACTTGCCACAGCTTCATCTTCCCAGTCCCCAAAATTAAGCCCCAACACTCCCTATTGACTGACTGATGAAGTGTAAACAATTGGCATTCTGCAAGACAGAGTAGTTACAATATTTAACACTGTGTTGGTTAATTCAAGTACATGAAAATATAGAAACCAGTGACATAAATGACATATAAACGTGGAAAAACTAAAGCGAGGTACATAATTACTGTGTTCCTCTGATATTTGTTGCAGCTTAAAAATAATTAGTACATAAACATGAAAATATAGAAATGAGATGCACAAGTATCATATCAAATCACTGACAATCCCATGTCAATAAATAAACAAAGTGAAATGCCTCTTTGGGCTGATCATCCAAGTGTGATAATGCTCACATTATGAGAAGAACTTTCTCATGCATCCATATATTTGCTAAACACCATAAAGCCAAGTGTGAAAATAACAAAAAAAAATGTGTCACATTTTCAAAATTAAGCAGGAGGCAGGTCTGATATATAAAAATTTAAGTTATTGAAATCTGAGTCTAGTGTCATATATGTTCCCTTTCCAATCGACAAGACATCTACAAAGTATCACTTAAGTTCAAGGGCATATTTCATATGTTTATAAACTTCAATTAACCTTTTATAAAGCAGAGGTAAAAGATATTTCAAGCAACAGCACATGTAAATAAACGGTCGTACATCTAAGAATATTTGTATTAAGTAGAGGTAAAAGATATTTCAAGCAGCAGCTCATATAAATAAACAGTCAAAGTTTGAGAATACATTGACAGTGAGTGTCTATAGAGAATTATATTGCATGTAACAGTATATCAACAGTTGTCTAAGTCAAGATAGACCAAATTCAACAGATGACGACAGTGTGCATCCTTTCATGTAAAGGTTGTTGTCAAGCAACTTATATAAGGTATTCCTTAGTCAAAGAAAGTAAACTTTACGATAACATAGAGTGCTCCAATGTCATGTCATGAGCTACCTAACTGTTGATAACATTCCTATACTCTTCGTTACAAATAAGCCACTATAACAAAAATCTACTTTTCCTCCATTCAAATATGAAATGTTAAAAGCAAATTGATCCAGTTTCCATTTCATGCTGGACAAGAAACAGTAATTGTTAGCCTTTCAGACATCAATTTTCATGGAAAAATTATGTCAGTTTTCACCAAGACATCATGACTGTACCATCTGAGGGACCAAAAGTCCTTACTTCTTTAGAAATCAAACTCAGACTTTAGACTAACTGAAATGACATGAACATTTCAGGTCAGGAAACCACAAGGACGGATAGAGGGAGCTGCCTACAACAACTGTCAAGGGCATCATGTTCTCGTAGCTTAAATTTCGTCATTCCAAATTTTCAGTATCTTCCACATGCAATAATAGAATCAGATTTACATTGGTAAATTAAGTACCAGCAAGTTATTTTCAGAACACATACTGCTCAACAACCAGTTGACAGACTTCTCGTTGATCGACACCACATTAGACATGATTCAGCAACATCAGATCAGGTAGCAAATGAAATTGGGCACAGGTAAAGGTAAGTTCCAACATAGGTTAAGGCAAAGCGTGAAGTATCACAGGTTACATTTGAATGGGTCAAAAGTTGGGACTAAAAGTGGTTAGTTCAGCTATTCCAAAGATATGATTTACACATTTCCTTGTCAGGTAAGGAATAATGAGTAATCTAGACTCCATTTGGTAGCAGACGTCTGCAACCACAACAGCTATAACGTAAATACAAATCCTCATGAGCATCAGACAAATACCTAATCTTTGAAACACTATTTACCATAGCTTCACCTTTTGCTGCACATTACATATCAACTGTTCATGACTGTCAGAATACAAATGATATAATAACATAAAATTGAACCCGTTTTCATTCAGTATATCACATTAGAAATCAGACTAGGGGTCAAAACTAGCCTCAGAAATCTTAAGTTGCAACATTTAGAAACCTAATGAATTTACATATCTTTATATATACAGGGTTGTGAATTGATACCGACCGGGCCAAATATCTCACGAAATAAGCACCAAACAAAAAAACTACAAAGAACGAAACTCATCTAGCTTGAAGGGGGAACCAGATGGCACTATGGTTGGCCCGATAGATGGCGCTGCCATAGGTCAAACGGATATCAACTGCTTTTTTTAAAAATAGGAACCCCCATTTTATTACATATTCGTGTAGCACGTAAAGAAATATGAATGTTTTAGTTGAACCACCTTCTTCTTTTTGTGATAGATGGCGCTATAATAGTCACAAACGTATAAGTATGTGGTATCACGTAACATTCCGCCAGTGCGGACGGTATTTGTTTCGTGATACATTACCTGTGTTAAAATGGACAGCTTACCAATTGCGGAAAAGGTCGATATCGTGTTGATGTACGGCTATTGTGATCAAATGCCCAACGGGCGTGTGCTATGTATGCTGCTCGGTATCCTGGACGACATCATCCAAGTGTCCGAACCGTTCGCCGGATATTTACGTTATTTAAGGAAAAGGGAAGTGTTCAGCCACATGTGAAACGTCAACCACGACCTGCAACAAATGAGAATGCCCAGGTAGATGTTTTAGCTGCTGTCGCAGTTGATCCGCACATCAGTAGTAAACAAACTGCGCGAGAATCGGGAATATCAAAAACATCGGTGTTGAGAATGTTACATCAACATCGATTGCACCCGTACCATATTTTTATGCACCAGGAATTGCATGGCGACGACTTTGAACGTCGTGTACAGTTCTGCCACTGGGCACAAGAGCAATTACGGGACTGTGGCAGATCTTTTGCAAGCGTTCTGTTTAGCGACCATGCGTCATTCACCAACAGCGGTTAGGTAAACCAGCATAATATGCACTACTTGGCAACGGAAAATCAACGATGGCTGCGACAAGTGGAACATCAGTGACCTTGGCGGGTTAATGTATGATGCGGCATTATGGGAGGAAGGATAATTGGCCCCCAATTTTATCGATGGGAATCTAAATGATGCAATGTTTGCTGATTTCCTACGTAATCTTATACCGATGTTACTACAAGATGTTTCACTGCATGACATAATGGCGATGTACTTCCAACATGATGGATGTCCGGGGCAGAGGTCGCGTGCGGTTGAAGTGGTATTGAATAGCATATTTCATGGCAGGTGGATTGGTCGTCGATGCACCATACCATGCCCGCACGTCCCCGAATTTCTTTCTGTGTGGAAAGTTGAAGGATATTTGCATATTTGCTATCATGATCCACCGACAACGCCTGACAACATGCATCAGCGCATTGTCAATGCATGTGCGAATATTATGGAAGACGAACTACTCGCTGTTGAGAGAAATGTCGCTACACGTATTTCCAAATGCATTTTGAGCATTTATTACATTAATGTGGTATTTACAGGTATTCACGCTGTAACAGCAAGCGTTCTCGGAAATGATAAGTTCACAAAGGTACATGTATCACATTGGAACAACCGAAATTAAATGTTCAAATGTATCTACGTTCTGTATTTTAATTTAAAAAACCTACCTGCGACCATTTGTTCATCTAAAATTGTGAGCCATATGCTTGTGACTATTACAGCGCCATCTATCACAAAGCGAAAAAAGTGGTCCAACTAAAACATTCATATTTCTATACGTACTACAGGAATATGTAATAACAAATGTGGGTTCCTATTTTAAAAAACGCAGTTGATGTCCAACCATAGCGCCATCTGGTTTCAGGCTAGACAAGTTTCGTTCTTTGTAGTTTTTTTTTCATTTGACGCTTATTTCGTGAGATATTTGACCGGTCACGATCAATGGTCCACCCTATATAATTCTACTGTATGTGTGTATGTCACTGAACTCCTCCTAAATGGCTGGACCGATTTGAATGAATTTTTTTGTATGCGTGTCTGTGGCGCCCTGGATGGTTTAGATTCACAAACCAGGCCAGCAGATGGTGTTGCTGTCGGTATCTAGGTTATTTATCAATACTGCAACTAAATGGTTGGATCGATTTGAACGAATTTTTGTGATTCATTTATACTCTTCAGGAATTGAACTTCCGTGTCGGCGAATTTTATTACGGAAGTTCTGGCTGTAGAGAACCACTATCACACGCGCTTGTTCAGAGAAGCTGTAGAAATTCAAAAACACGCGAACAGTTTGAACAAGAAAGAGGAAAGCCTTAAGGTAAACGGATCCTGGCTTCCCGTACTGCAGCGAACGTCCGTCGCAGGTAGCAAGAGGAGAACCGCACCGGAAATGACCGCGGAGAAGCCCTCGGACGTTGGCGCGCCAGGTACATATAGTCTGCGGCCGCGAGCTCGGCTCCAGTTCACCACCGGCAATGGAAGCTGAAGCTTTGACAATACCAACCACTCGTGCTGGCGAAACGTCAGAAAAATCATTAGATGAACGTCGGCCGAAGAACCCGAGACAGAAGCCAATAGGCAGTTTGTTTTTAGTAAAATTGAATTTTGGGAATTTTTGCGATGGCCTCAATCTTTTCTCCACCAGGCAAAATCCCTTTTTCACTTATGCAATGGCCAAGAAATTTTAATTGTTTCATTGGATATTTACATTTTTCTAATATTAGTTTCATACCCCCTGCCTCATTTTTTCTTAAATTTCTTTTAAAATTTGTATATGTTCTTCCAGGTCTTGCTTGATACTAAAATGTCATCCAAATATATGATTAATTTTTCCAAGCGTTCTTTCTCAAAACAAAGTCTAATCACCTAACGAATTCTACTACAGATACATTTAAACGAAATGGTACAACACAGTACTGAAAACTTTTTCCATTCAACAAAAATGCAGTGTACTTTCTACAGTCTCTCTCCTGTTAAATCTGATGAAACCCAGAGGTTAAGTGAAGGCTAGTCATATACCTTACATTTTCAAACTCGTTAAGCAGTTCATCTGTACTTTCAGGATGGTCAGTTTCTTTCTCTAAGTATCTATTTAGATGTCTTGAATCCAAAACTAAACGGGTACCCTCATCGTTTTGATACCACTACTAATGGGTTATTATATAAACTGCAACTTCATTCTATTACTGTCCACCTTTCCATTTTCTGAAGTTCCCTTTTCACTTATTTTCCTTTTCAGATGGGAATAGCATATGGTTTAATGAAGAATTGATCATGCACCTTCAATTTAAGTTTACAACGATACCCTTTTACTCTCCCAGGTTTTACTTCAAATATGTCATTGTAATCCCACAAAAAAATCCTCAAGTCCTCTTCCATTCTCTACATTAAGGCTTTCAGTCTCAGACAATTTTTTAGCTACTATAGGAGTCAACAGTGTTATCACTAATGCACAATTCTTCACCTTCCTCACAATAACCATCACTGTTAGTCTTTTGCAGCCCCCTAATTAGATTACTTTGGCCACGATCTTCCATTACAATACTAGCTTCACCATGAATTCCACTCTTAGTGAAATGTTATTTTCATGTCATCCCAGATAAAATTTACTTTTGCCTGAACTATCCAGTTCATAGCCAAAATCAAGTTTTCATTCAAATCATCAATTACTAAACATCCCTGTACAAACTGCACATCACTAATTTTAAATTCTAACAAGACTTGTCTGGTAATCAATTTACTACTTTTCTTTGTTGCTCCTTTTATCCTTGCCACTGTTACCAGAAACTCTGTGAAATTCACATTATTTTTGACACTATCTCTCAGCTATTTTGATAATCCTGTGATTGGGCTACCTGTATCCAAAAAGACTGTTTCCTATCCTATCAGAAATATGTACTACTACATATGAACTTCCAAGTTCTTTACCACTTACATTGACTTCATCTTCAAATAACAGATCCTCCTCTATACCTCGGAAATTCGCCTCTTTGTTACTATCATGCCTTTCTTCTATAGTTTCAACACATCTACTGGTTATTTTCCTATTAGATGAGTGTTTTAGGTTTTCAAAACAACTTGCATTCGCTAAATGCACATTTTGACAAACATTTTAAACTTTTGGTCACTATGGTTACATCTGTTACCATAGTCACTACTTACTTTCACCATTTTATCACTAATCAAATTTTATTTCACATTTTCATTAATACATTCAGACACAATATCACTAACATCTACAGGCAAAATTAAACTATCATGTACTTTTCTACTTGTTATAAAATCATCACTCAAACGCACATCACAGTTTCCAGAATCATCCAGCACACAATCATCAACCGTAACTTCTGCATACACCATTCTGTCCAGTTCTGTGAGCAATAATTTATGATCAACATCATCATCATCAGAAACATTATTATCACACTTAATATCATTCTCCACACTAAATTCATTTCCATTCTCCACACCCTTCTTCAAATACACCAACAACTTCAACACTATGATCATTCTCATATTTTCCCCATTTTTTCCATCTGAAATTTTTTCTGGAATAGCACTGTCATCCTCGCTTTCATTTCTAAGTACATGATCATCAGTGTCCACACATACAACCCCAGTGTCAGTTCTTTCACTCACTTCACAATCAATCAACATTTTCACTTAACCATACTCATCAGATCTGTTCTCATCACTATCAGTAACTACTACTAGATTACTACTATCAAAGAAATTTGTCAGAATGTGTTCCTCTGTTTTAAATTCAGATTTTCTTTTCCTTCTTTGTTCATCTTTGTTTACAGATAAAAAACTCTCCCAAATTCCATATCAAAATTTATTCTGTTGACTTCAGGATGTCTTTTGGATACATAGTTTTGGTATGTCCTGTTTGTTCTATCCCTTCCCCATCTGAAATCACCACAATGTGCCTGATTATAATTACCATTTCTATATGCCTCATTCTGCCAGGCTCCAAAAGAGGCAGGTCTTCGTTTCCTGGAACATTCCTTCTGTTATCAAAATTGTTAGCATTATTTCCTTGACCTTGTCCCCAATGTCTACTTCTTGGTTCAAAATTTCTGTTCTCTAGTTTCTGCCTATCACTTCTTTCCCCATCTCTTCTGTCATCATTTCTGAGTCTATTATTCCCTTGGTATTCTCCCAAGAGGGAACCTCACCGCCCAAGAATTTTTTAATGAATTTAATTTTCAAATTGTCGCTCATTTTACTATCAAAATTGTCTTTAATTTGAAACATAAAGGTAACAGGATGTATATTTCCTTTCCCTGAGAAGTTTTTGATATTGACATTGTTCCAAAAGTGATTGTAGTTGCCAAAAGATTTCGTAGTAACAGTGTCTTCAATTTCTTGGATTTTTAAATTGAAATTTGAAATTCGCCCTTAACATGTGCCTATGTCTTCTTTTAGTTCAGCAAAATTATCATTCGCAATTTTGGTAAAATTTTGTATACTTTTCTTCACATCCTTGTTAAATCTTCTTAATATTTACACTTCTGCAGTAGCAAATTTTTCAAAACTACAGTCTTTTCTTTCTGGGGAATCTAACCTTTCTTCAAATCTTTTTCCCAGCATTTCTCTAAGCTATCTTTTGTATCATGGATTTGGTTTCCATGTCCATCTACTTTGTTTTCAATGGAATCAAGCTTTTTATCAAAAAATATTTTATGTTCAATAAACGACTGTTCAATTGACTTTTTCTGTTCCTCAATGGACTTTTTCTGTTCCTCCATCAGTTGAACTAACCTATCCAAGGCAGATACATTTGATTCAAACCTATGAAAAAATAAGCATACATTATTGTGTTCACTATTCTCTGCTATTTCATCATCCCGATTATCTATATCATTTATTTCCTGGTTTCATGAGCAAATACATGTATCATTATCATTAGCATTTACACTATTCTGAATATCCACGTTAACCTCCCTATTGTCATTAACCTCCCTATCGTCCTCCATACGGACAATTCAGGCGAGAAAATTTTCAACAAGTAAAAACTCAAATAAATTTTGCACTCACAGTATTTTTTGTTCTTAACACGTTTCTGCCGTTTTACATCATTAATTTCTTCTTTGTACTGCTACTCATTTTCCTTGTTATCCAATCATCACAAAAGAACTTCTGAAATACTTTAACAAATAAATTCCGAAACAAAATACAAGATTAGTTTACAGAATCACATTGCATCCCAGCTCCATACACCACTTGAAACGTTTCTTGTTTCTAGTCGAAATTAAAACTGGGGTCTGTACTCATTCACATTGTCTGTCAGTCATAGTCCTGGATTCGTAGACAACAACTGCAAACAGGCTGTTAAGTCAAATGAATATTTAATCAAGTATTAAGTTTCAGAATATTGTTTATTGTAATTTTTAAAAATCCAACCTTCTTTACAAAAACTCAAATAGTTTCTAACATACTTACAATATTGAAAATGAATTTTGCTTAGCAAGCTATATGCTTTCCATCCAAGATCACACTGCACTGCTATTTCAACATGTCTGCCACTATATATGTATGTTCTTTAACAATCCACTGTATTCTTGTAAATGGTTTCTCAATGAAAAAACAAATAAAACTCATCTCTCAGAATTAGTACAACATTCCATTAATTATAACAACTCTTATACACTCCTGGAAATGGAAAAAAGAACACATTGACACCGGTGTGTCAGACCCACCATACTTGCTCCGGACACTGCGAGAGGGCTGTACAAGCAATGATCACACGCACGGCACAGCGGACACACCAGGAACCGCGGTGTTGGCCGTCGAATGGCGCTAGCTGCGCAGCATTTGTGCACCGCCGCCGTCAGTGTCAGCCAGTTTGCCGTGGCATACGGAGCTCCATCGCAGTCTTTAACACTGGTAGCATGCCGCGACAGCGTGGACGTGAACCGTATGTGCAGTTGACGGACTTTGAGCGAGGGCGTATAGTGGGCATGCGGGAGGCCGGGTGGACGTACCGCCGAATTGCTCAACACGTGGGGCGTGAGGTCTCCACAGTACATCGATGTTGTCGCCAGTGGTCGGCGGAAGGTGCACGTGCCCGTCGACCTGGGACCGGACCGCAGCGACGCACGGATGCACGCCAAGACCGTAGGATCCTATGCAGTGCCGTAGGGGACCGCACCGCCACTTCCCAGCAAATTAGGGACACTGTTGCTCCTGGGGTATCGGCGAGGACCATTCGCAACCGTCTCCATGAAGTTGGGCTACGGTCCCGCACACCGTTAGGCCGTCTTCCGCTCACGCCCCAACATCGTGCAGCCCGCCTCCAGTGGTGTCGCGACAGGCGTGAATGGAGGGACGAATGGAGACGTGTCATCTTCAGCGATGAGAGTCGCTTCTGCCTTGGTGCCATAACGTGCTCTAGAAGGTGTAAGTCAACTACCCTGGCCAGCAAGATCTCCGGATCTGTCCCCCATTGAGCATGTTTGGGACTGGATGAAGCGTCGTCTCACGCGGTCTGCACGTCCAGCACGAACGCTGGTCCAACTGAGGCGCCAGGTGGAAATGGCATGGCAAGCCGTTCCACAGGACTACATCCAGCATCTCTACGATCGTCTCCATGGAGAATAGCAGCCTGCATTGCTGCGAAAGGTGGATATACACTGTACTAGTGCTGACATTGTGCATGCTCTGTTGCCTGTGTCTATGTGCCTGTGGTTCTGTCAGTGTGATCATGTGATGTATCTGACCCCAGGAATGTGTCAATAAAGTTTCCCCTTCCTGGGACAATGAATTCACGGTGTTCTTATTTCAATTTCCAGGAGTGTATATTAAACATATGAGTGAATTTTAGTGTGTGTAATAACTTAAGTGTGCACAAACGCTTAGGTAACAAGGGTTAACAATACTTTGATTATTTTGATTGATTACAGAAATTTCATTCTTTTGGGAATATTGCTAACAAGTACAAGACCTACACCCTTCAATACAATCATAATGTAGTAACTCGCTTTTTTGTATCCATTCCACAAGAACATGTTTACCTACACCCCTATAGTATCTATGTCAGAAATTTCTGTTTGTGGTCGAAAAATGTTTTTAAATCGGTTTCAATGGACTGTTACGACTCAAGTGGTATAGGAAAGGATATGACCAGTAGTAGTACAGGGTACCCTCCACCACACACCATATGATGGCTTGCGAAGCAAGCATATAGATGTAAAAGTAAATTTAGTCTGCTTATTAATATGTCACTCCATCCGTTTATAGGAACACAAAACTAATGGAGGATTGTTGTCTCTTATTTACTGATAAAACAGGAGACAGTACTTTTTCTGCTGATTGTCTCTCAGTAAAAAGAACTTCCTATAACACCTCATTTTCTCGGTCTACCAACAGTGATGCCGTTCTTAGCAACTCGACTGCTGTAATGCCTGCACATTTACTTTTTTAAAAATTGGCTGAATAAATACAAACATTCATTTGCTGCATGAAGTATTACCATCATTTGTTCTCCAGGTGTGATTCTTATGCTTGCTGTACGAATACTGTATCAATGGACCTCATTTCACATCATGTAAGGGGTGTAGTCTTACTCTTTTAAAACTATGCTGGTAACAGAGCAAATAGCGGATGTGGCACTAAAATCAATGAAATCTTCATATAAATAAGTGTAAACTCACAATTGTGGTTTGAATTTATGCTCGCTACATTGATTAATGAATTGGGAACATTGAATCTTGCATTGTATATACTGCAAAATAAACACTTAACAGTATCCAGCAGGCCTTAAACATACATTCAGCTAGCAGGTTCCGCATACTATGATGGGTAGAAGACTTCAACAATAATTTAATGCTGGTAGGACCAAACAACAACACGATAATCAATATTGAGCGAACATTCTGGCATGGATAGACATGTTTTTCTCGTGAGAGGTACCAATATGTCCTAGGTGGAGAGAGATGTTATGCACATATAAGCTAATAAGTATTCAAAAAAACACACAGTAGCAATGACTATGTTATACTACGAGTGCATGACATTCTTGGTTCTATAGGAGGACGAAACACTGTAATAACATCACACAACTATCGAAAAAAAAAACTTCCACTCAAGCAGTGCATGTGTCTTCCCGTCAGTGTGTGGATAGAAACTATGCAGCTTTGAACTGGTTTTACCTCCCCTCCTCCCTCCCTAGGTAGGGTACTGGTTTTCCAGGCCTGGTCTTTCCTGCCGCTGATGGTACTCAAAGAGCTCCATCCACTGCAGATGCTCTGCTTTTGTTGGTGTTGGGTCGACAATGATATACTGTTTCCAACCAGCAGCTGGACCCTCCTGTAGGTAGTGGCTCTACTTTCTCAGGCCTGTTCTATTTTCACATTTATGGTACACAAAGAGATCAATGAGCTGGCGATGCTTTGCTTTGGTCGGTGTCAGGTTGACAATGATATACTATTTCAGGTCTGCAGAAATCAGACATATTTCTAGGAAAAGCCGCACCTGAAGCAGTAGCAAAATACTTGATTATTTATCATGGAACAGTCAACAGGATGCTACAGGTCTCGGCTATGTCTCATGGTGGGAGAGGTGCCACCCACTAGAGGGGCAGACCCTCTTACTGGGCAGCTGCTATTCAATACGCAGGCACTGACAACCCTGTTGCCACCATCCTCTTCCACAGCAGCCACCAGTAGCCCTCCAACTCAAAATTAGTGTCTGTGGAAGTCACGTAAACAAAATGTCAAGCATTTGGGTACATTTCAGAGGCGTAAATATTAATGCAGAACAGCAGGTTTCCCACTATCTATTCACACGTTGGAAGAAAAAACCCACAGTGATTTTTACACCTAAAAGAAAGCTACAATTCAAATCCCTTCCTCCTCGTTATATCATAACATCCATCTGAGTAAAACTACAAACTCAGTCTGCTGTAACATGCACTCATGAACAATGAATAATAAATAATAATGTAAACCTATTTCTAACAAACAGTCACAAAACACTAAGAATCATTGTGTGTTGAAAAAGAAATGTGTACCTATTTCATTCATCAGAAATTATTTCTTTTAATTATGGTAATGTAATAATCAAAGAACGACTATATATTAGAAATTATGAATGTTAGAGTTACATCATAATAATATATGAGGTCATGTTAATGTTTCGTTATTAAAAAAGGAGCGCCATTACAGATTTTGCTCTCTCTTCTATTTACTTCCAACGTCAGTGGTCGAACAGTATCTGTTTGAGTAATAAGGCAAGTCTAAGCACATGAGTGTGTGTGTGTGTGTGTGTGTGTGTGTGTGTGTGTGTGTAAATCTGTAAAATATTTCAACATATGATTGTACAGCATTTGTTAGAATTATTGAAGTACTGTTAATCTAAATTCATTAAGATTTTTCAGCATTAAGCACTTTTAGCTGCTCAAACATCATCGCTGACGAGCTGCAACCGTTGTCATTACGCTGCAAATATGAATTTAAACGAACCAAGCAAAAGGTGCTCTACCTGCAACGATTTAAATTGTTTCATTTTCAGAACAGCAGAGAAGCTGAGCAGTATAGTTTCTAAACATTTTCTTACTGAATTTTGACTTAAGTCCAACTTGAGACTTGACTTAGACTAACGTAGGCACATAATGTTTTTGTGAACAGTAAAAAGTTCTGCTATATAAAGTCAATGAAAGCGTTAACTAATATAATAGTAAAGTATTTCTCTTGTAGTCAGTATTACTACAGATGCTAAGCAAGTTTTACGCAGGCCAATGCGAATTTTTGTGCCTCTCTCCACCTTATGTAAAAAGTGTAATACGTAATATTGTATATGTAACACAACTGAGCTTAGCTGGCAAATAATAATATTCATCATTAACTACATTATTTTGGTCAAACAAAGATAGAAGTTATTTCATTACGATTTTAAAGACAATCTACAACAACAAGTAACAGTTATCAAATCTCACTTTACAGGAAAAATAATTTTTATATGGAGAAACAGCATACTATGATACTGTTGGATGAGCAAACTGCAGAAGTCAGATCGATGTAACAATCATTTTTGTGGTATTTTTCTTCAATTTTTTTACATTTTCCATCAATTTCGCAATTTTACCAAGTTTTTTCCGTAATTTCAATGCATTTTACCCAATTACTCGCGTTCAAAAGCATTGCTCTCGATGATTTCTCACATTATCTAAACGTCTCATCTCGCCAATCTCATGATACTATTAGCAAATGACATTGCAGTATGGGTCCTAATTTCTCTGTCACTGCTAAACCACCACCTCCATTACTTTGCGAACCGTTATGCATGTGAACATATCGTGAATGCTGTTACACTGCCTACATCAGATGACACAAGTACTGTTTGTTAGTATGCGAAATAGCCAGCAGAAGAGAGGAGGTGCGAAAACTACGTTCCTTAGCGGAAACATTTTATAAATTCCTTAAGATTTTTTTACAATTCACAATCTCACTCTATGTGGATGGAGTCACAAAATATTCTGGCATTCGTAGGATAAAGTTGAAGATTGAAGGATATCACCAATACATTTGACGATCTCCACCCCAATAGCCATATCTGTAGCAACACTCTGTCCTCTATTTCAAAACAAGCTGCCCTTCATTTAATCTATTGGATAAGGATCTTGAGCAAAACCATAGACGGTCTCTCTCTAAGAAACTTGTACCTCTTTCTCTGTCTTTAACAACCCTCCCTGCAACATTGTCTCAGATTTAAATTGGAACGGACCACAAGTAGGAGGATACTATACCTGTTACATCTGATGTCTCGCAAAGGAACAGAACAAGCTGAGTTCCACAATACATTTCGATATTGTGCTTTCAGAAAGAGTATAATATGTGTTCCAAACTCATACACCGACTGATGCTGGTGATGTAGACTGTCATTATAATTCCAGTACCATAACCGTCGTTCTGTGAAGTCTATTCTGTACCAGTGTTACTCATGTCAACCACCCAATTACACACGATCTCTCTAGATGCATGCATGTTAAGGAGATTACTACTCCTTGATGGTGTGTAGTAGATTTGAGGCTGATGCATTTGAGAGTGTGTGGTGATATAACAAACTGTTAAGAAGAAGAAGAAGAAACGTATGGGTTATGCACGATGGAGCTCCAGATTGGAGGAGTCTGAAACTTTTTGCGTAAATCACTTGTGCTATCAGTTCTGTTGTATTGTTATAGTGTTTGGATTCCATACCAAGAAGGTACTGGAAACCGTCCGCCCTCAGGCAAGTGCCACCTCTTCCCACCATGAGACATAGCTGAGACCTGTAGCATACTGTTGACCATTCCATGACAAATAGTCAAGTATTTTGCTACAGTTCCAGGGGTCAGCATTTCCGTCAGCATTTCCTATAAATACGTTCAGTTTCTGCAGACCTGAAACAGTATATCATTGTCAGCCCGACACTGACCAAAGCAGAGCATTGCCAGCTGACCTATTTGTGCATCATCAACGAGAGTATAGAACAGTCCTGGGAAAGCAGAACCGCTACCTGCAGGAGGTTCCAGCTGCAGACTGGAAACAGTACATCATTGGCAGGCCGATACCGTTCAAAGCAGAGCAACTCCAATGGATGGAGCTGTTTGTGTACTGTCAGCCATTGGATAGAACAGGGGTGGAAAACTACACTCCTGGAAATTGAAATAAGAACACCGTGAATTCATTGTCCCAGGAAGGGGAAACTTTATTGACACATTCCTGGGGTCAGATACATCACATGATCACACTGACAGAACCACAGGCACATAGATACAGGCAACAGAGCATGCACAATGTCAGCACTAGTACAGTGTATATCCACCTTTCGCAGCAATGCAGGCTGCTATTCTCCCATGGAGACGATCGTAGAGATGCTGGATGTGGTCCTGTGGAATGGCTTGCCATGCCATTTCCACCTGGCGCCTCAGTTGGACCAGCGTTCGTGCCGGACGTGCAGACCGCGTGAGACGACGCTTCATCCAGTCCCAAACATGCTCAACGGGGGACAGATCCGGAGATCTTGCTGGCCAGGGTAGTTGACATACACCTTCTAGAGCACGTTGGGTGGCACGGGATACATGCGGACGTGCATTGTCCTGTTGGAACAGCAAGTTCCCTTGCCGGTCTAGGAATGGTAGAACGATGGGTTCGATGACGGTTTGGATGTACCGTGCACTATTCAGTGTCCCCTCGACGATCACCAGTGGTGTACGGCCAGTGTAGGAGATCGCTCCCCACACCATGATGCCGGGTGTTGGCCCTGTGTGCCTCGGTCGTATGCAGTCCTGATTGTGGCGCTCACCTGCACGGCGCCAAACACGCATACGACCATCATTGGCACCAAGGCAGAAGCGACTCTCATCGCTGAAGATGACACGTCTCCATTCGTCCCTCCATTCACGCCTGTCGCGACACCACTGGAGGCGGGCTGCACGATGTTGGGGCGTGAGCGGAAGACGGCCTAACGGTGTGCGGGACCGTAGCCCAGCTTCATGGAGACGGTTGCGAATGGTCCTCGCCGATACCCCAGGAGCAACAGTGTCCCTAATTTGCTGGGAAGTGGCGGTGCGGTCCCCTACGGCACTGCATAGGATCCTACGGTCTTGGCGTGCATCCGTGCGTCGCTGCGGTCCGGGTCCCAGGTCGGCGGGCACGTGCACCTTCCGCCGACCACTGGCGACAACATCGATGTACTGTGGAGACCTCACGCCCCACGTGTTGAGCAATTCGGCGGTACGTCCACCCGGCCTCCCGCATGCCCACTATACGCCCTCGCTCAAAGTCCGTCAACTGCACATACGGTTCACGTCCACGCTGTCGCGGCATGCTACCAGTGTTAAAGACTGCGATGGAGCTCCGTATGCCACGGCAAACTGGCTGACACTGACGGCGGCGGTGCACAAATGCTGCGCAGCTAGCGCCATTCGACGGCCAACACCGCGGTTCCTGGTGTGTCCGCTGTGCCGTGCGTGTGATCATTGCTTGTACAGCCCTCTCGCAGTGTCCGGAGCAAGTATGGTGGGTCTGACACACCGGTGTCAATGTGTTCTTTTTTCCATTTCCAGGAGTGTATTATCCCTATCTACAGAGGGAGGAGAAGGAGGGAGGAGCGGAGCCGCTTAGTTTCTATCCACACATCAGTGTGAAGACACATGCACTGCTTGAGTGGAAGGCTTCTTTTTGCAATAGTTGTGTGAAGTTATTACAGTGTTTCGCCTCCCTGTAGAATCAAGGACGGGATGCAGTTGCTGCGTAACGATACTCTAGCGATGTGAATCCGCGTGTATGCTCAAGTTTGTTACGTCTTTGAAAATAACTCAGATAACAGGGAGGAATCTACTATTAGTATGAAAAATATGTGGTTTATGGACAACAACATCCTGGTCTTGGATTGTTTAAAGTGGATTTTTTGAAGTGGTGAGTGTGTATGTCAGAGATGGAATTGCAGTTAGAACTATATGTCCTAGCCACACATGCTTGCCTCACTTAATTTGGGTAGCTCAGTTGGTAGAGCACTTGCCCGTGAAAGGCAAAGGTCCCGAGTTCGAGTCTCGGTCCGGCACACAGTTTTAATCTGCCAGGAAGTTTCATATCAGTTCTCATTCCGCTGCAGAGTGAAAATCTCATTCTGGAAATATCCCCCAGGCTGTGGCTAACCCACGTCTCCGCAATATCCTTTCTTTCAGGAGTGCTAGTTCTGCAAGGTTCGCAGGAGAGCTTCTGTAAAGTTTGGAAGCTGGGAGACGAGGTACTGGCAGAAGTACAGCTGTGAGGATGGGGCATGAGTCGTGTTTGGGTAGCTCAGTTGGTAGAGCACTTGCCCGCGAAAGGCAAATGTCCCGAGTTCGAGTCTCGGTCCGGCACACAGTTTCAATGTACGGGTTGTTAGTCCCCACTCACTCCAGCGGGAAGTTTTGTCACCTTTGCACGAAGGTCACTGAGGCGTAGTTCGCACAGAGCAACTCACCTGACATCATTGTACTTGGCAAGGCATGGACGCTCAAGTTCAGGAAATGACCTCTTGTTGCAGTGTTTGAGAGGAGCATCGATCCGCTCTGTCTCAATGCTTTTTTCATGGGCCACGTCCGTTAGAACCGTGCCAACGCATGCACATTGACTTCGCCAAACCATTCTCGAACACGTCATGGTTGTTCATAGTAGACGCATTCAGAAAGCTTCATTTTGTAGTCTCCATGACATCCACCACTGCTGACAGTACTGCGTCAGCTGTATCGTCTATTTTTTTGTTCCAAAGGTTTTCCTAAGATCATTGTCTTGGTCAATGGCCCACAATTCAAGTCTGCCAAGTTTCAACAGTTTTGTGCTGACAATGGCACACACCGTGTAACTACTGCTCCTTTTCACCCTCAGTTTGTTCTAGTGGGCAAAAGTTTCCGCTACGGAAACAGTTTGTTCAGCTAGTTCAGACAAAGTTTCAGCTGCAGGACGAAGTTTACTTTAAAGCTTTTGGTAAGACACAATGTTGGGAGCAAGGTGTCATCACACAAATATTGAGTCGATCGTCTTACGCCGTTCAAGGTTTCCCCGGGCTGCACCGGTGTCACCAGAACCTGTTGTGCCGCTCTTATGTCAGTAATTCTACTGCAGAATTTTTGCATACCGACCCAGCAAGCCGCTGACGTCTGCAACAGCAGTCCTCTGTGCCTCGCCGCCAGTCAGGGCGGTTCCGCAGGGGATGGACGTCGCGCCGCAGCCGCCGCCACTATCGTCATCGCCTACGTCGCCGCAGCCAGGGAGTTGCTAGATGGAAGGTATAGTCGATTATGTCTTTTTTGTATGATTCAGTTATTGACAATTAAAATAACTGTTTTTGTTGCTTTCTGGAAACAAAATGAAGGATGCCTTCACGTTAGAAAATATGGATTACAGGCGGAAAGGTCTATAAAACCCCGTGAACAGATAGTTATTTGTATTAAATTATAGCTTCAAATTATAATAGGTGCCCTTTATATGAAAAGTATTACTCTGCGAAGCATTTTGGTATGATTTTGTATATGGATAGTAATTTTGCAAAGTTTAGATCTACAACAGGTAGTTACACTTTTTAAATTATAACTTATGATAATCACGTAAATAAGAGGTAATGCGCGAAGTGTTCGTTAATGTGATACTGAATCTTACAAATCGAAATGTAGAAGGATAGCAATTGGGCTAAATGCGATTCTGGACGCCCAACCCCACAGTTCTCGTGAAATCTTCATTCTCCTGAGATTGACCTGTAACAAAGCCTAATGTTTACATTCGCCCCTTATTTAAATGCACTTTCCCATATTTAACACACTTTTTGTCACAAAAACGTATATTAGATAATGGGAAAGTATCCAAGTGTTTTGTTGCAGTTATGCACCTGTATCATAAATAAACTGTGGAAAATGTAAGGGGAGGGGTCTATTACGTAACTTTGCAAAATTTTCCTCTATACACAAGCAGAGTAATCTGATTCATGAGAACGACAGGTAGTATATCGGTTATTATTTTGATAAACTTACACTCAACCAAAAACTTCATTGCATATTGCACTGCTTGTGTGGCTTACGTCATAATATACCTGCTGGGTGCGGTGGCGTCTCCACTCAGTGCGACACAGCTTTTGCTTTGAAAGTGAAATGAATGATACATACAATCGATATTAAAGAAATCTTTCTGTAGAACGTTCGTCTCTGAAATGGTTGCTATCCTTCGAAAGTTTTCTGTAGAAAATGGTGTACTAAAACACCAAGATAGATACTAAACTAAATTTTATAGACCGTATCTTTTCTTTTTTTTTTTGTTTTTTGTTTTTTTTCCTAATGCGGGACCACAGTCATAATATATTTCTTTAAAGTCAGTACTGCCATTAGACTGTTGTTTATTTACAGTGTTACACTTACACAATCATGATTTCGGCTTCAAAGTGCCATTATCAAGTGTTTTAAGTGTTATAAATTGCCTGGGATAGCATAATGTCGAATTAAAATACACTATTAGACACATTGTCTAAGAGTCGATATTTCTGGCAGAGCCTACTTCTTTGTTTCATTACTGTGTACACCATATTGACTGTTATTCAGTCACTATTAGACAATGAGTCTAATAGTGTATTTTAATATACAGTATGCCATCCCAGTCCATTTATAACACTTGAAACACTTCATAATGGCACTTTGAAGCCGTAATCATGATTGTGTAAGTGTAAATGTAACACTGTAAATAAACAACAGTCTAATGGCGGTACTGACTTTAAAGATATTTAATGAAAGCTAATGACGCTGTCAAGAGACGGTGTATATTAAGTATTAGTGCGCGATACTAAGGGGTAAAGTTCTTAATAAACGCCAACTGTTGCCATTTCCTGATTTCCTTACTGACTGTCCGAGAACAGGGCAGAGGCTTGTTCAGTTTGTTTCATTCTGGTCGCGGTATTGCCTTTCTATGGTATTGAGCCTTCTCCCCCCCCCCCCCCCCCCCCCCACGCCTGCCATTGTCACATGACCCAGCACTACATGCCAACGGTGCGATGTTTCGCAGGGATGAATGTGGTGTTGTCCGAAGAGTGAGGCACCAGGCTACAGTCGGTGCTTCGCAGCGGCCCCAGAAGCTGACAGTCGCCGCCAGACGCAGACACGAATGAGAGTCCTCGACGAAGACACACCATCAACAGGTTCCATACGCCGTCATTGCCATAAACAACTTACGTCAGAGAGTAGCGCCGCTGGCCCGACTCTGCAATGTTCGATTAAGCCAACAGTGTTAACACAGCTCAGATCCATCAGAATTTGTGTTATTGACCAGAAATGTGTACTGAAGTTTAAAGTTAAATATACATTGATTGTCCTTCCGTAATACTCCAGTATAACCCGTTTATTGTACACTGTGACAGTAAGAAATATCTACTGTCATTTGAGCTAACTTAATTTCGGTATTTGTAATTTCTCTTGGAGTACAGTGTTTTTTTTATTACCTAAAAATAAGTGTAAACAGTCAAAACCGCAAGAAACATCTTTTTTATTAAGTTACCGGTTTCAGTCTGTTTTACACATCTTCAGACCTCATACCATGTGTGGTGTCACCGCCAGACACCACACTTGCTAGGTGGTAGCCTTTAAATCGGCCGCGGTCCGTTAGTATACGTCGGACCCGCGTGTCGCCACTGTCAGTGATTGCAGACCGAGCGCCGCCACACGGCAGGTGTAGAGAGACTTCCTAGCACTCGCCCCGGTTGTACAGCCGACGTTGCTAGCAATGGTTCACTGAGAAATTACGCTCTCATTAGCCGAGACGATAGTTAGCATAGCCTTCAGCTACGTCATTTGCTACGACCTAGCAGGGCGCCATTATCATTTGCTATGTATCTTGGGATGCATGTACAGTCAGACCGATGTTCACCAATTATGGATTAAAGTTAAGTATTCCAGCAGCTACGTACTTTTCTTGATAGTATAATTTCCTTGTCATTTTCCAGACCTCTCGCCAGCCTGCGTGAGCTTAAACGCGTGCCTTTCGGCTTCCTCCAAACCCCGTGAATTGGCTCCTGCCAATTCACAACATTTGGCGACGAGGATGGGATGGAGCTTCCGATTCCTCCGAACTTGCTTGCATGTTCATTGATGCGGAAACCGATGACGTGGTCGAATCGTTTCCGATTGATTTTCGTCGTGTAGCTACAGCCACATTTGCTGACTCTGTCCTTGCTACCGTTATGCGTTTTGTTGCCACGCAATGGCCCTTGTCAAGGTCACGGATCGAGGATCCGTTGGTTCGCCGATTTTTTACTCACAAGGAGAGACTTTTTGTACGACGTGGTGTTTTGCTGTTGCGTTCTGATAATGATCAGTCCAGGGTCGTGGTCCCACGTTCGTTACAGTCCTCTGTCTTAAAGCTTCTCCACCAAGGACATTGGGGTATAGTGCGAACGAAACAACTTGCTCGTCAGCACTGTACTTGGTTCGGAATCGATGCTGCGATTACGAATATGTGCTCTTCTTGCATGGCGTGTGCCGAACAACACTCCGCACCACCGCGGAAATTCTTTGCATGGCCAAAAGCCACTTCCCCTTGGCAACGCTTACACATCGATTTTGCTGGTCCATTCTGGAATGCTCGATGGTTGTTTTTGGTAGATTCATTCAGTAATTTCCCTTTTGTTGTCCGGATGTCTTCCACGACGTCATCTGCCACCATCCAAGCGTTATCCACTATCTTTTGCATTGAAGGTCTTCCACAGACTATTGTTTCCGACAATGGCCCGCAATTCATGTCCGCAGAATTTCAGTCATTCTGCAAGGCCAATGGTATTCAACATCTGACGTCCGTGCCGTTTTCGCCGCAGTCAAACGGTGCCGCTGAACGTTTGGCCAGGACTTTCAAGTCACAGATGTTGAAGTTGAAAGAGTCGCATTCTCGGGAGGACGCGTTGTTGCTCTTTTTGTCTTCGTATCGCTCTCAGCCCCGAGATGGTCGCTCGCCGGCTGAGTTGCTCCACGGTCGTCCTCATCGAACCTAGATGTCTTTGCTGCATCCGCCGCATCAGGTTCCTGTGCAGCGGCACACTCCTGCTTTTGCTCCAGGCGATGTAGTATACTATCGCAACTATCGAGGTTCACGGCGTTGACTCGCAGGGCGCATTCTTCGCTGCCTCGGCCGCGCTATGTATCTGGTTTTGGGGGCCTCTGGTGAGGAGCGTCGGCATCTCAATCAGCTGCGCCTCTGTCATCGCACGGGTTCTGCCGCTCCCCGTCTGCTTTCAGCGACGGTGCCGTCCGGTCAGCGCCCTGGGGACCCATCTACTGGCTCGCCTCAGCCCCAGGTGTTACCGACGCTGCCTTCCATTTTGCCCCATGGCGACGCGCCGCCGCCCCGCCGCCTGTTCTCCCGCCGGCGACGCCCGAAGTGGACGAGTCGCTGCAACCGCCGGGCGCCTCCCTGGGTCTCGCGCCGCCGATCGCTTCCCGTGACCAGCTGTCCTCCGATATGGAACTCTTGCTCGCTCCGGAACACATGGCGTCTTCGCCCGTCGGGTGCCCCGACCCGATGGAGGTCGTCGACACTTCGGCCATTCCTGTCTCTCTGCAGGCGCATACACCGCATGTTGGCGTGCACCCTGGACTAGGTTTTCAGGCGTTTCCTAGCTCCCCTCGGACCGAATGGCAGGGTGCGGGTGGCACGGCCTCGCCTGTTGTTAGGCTCCCCACCTCGTCGCATACGTCAACATGGGGTCCTCCCCACGGCGGGCGGAAGCCTTATAACACAACCGTTCGCCGATTTGCGGGGGAGGAATGTGGTGTCACCGCCAGACACCACACTTGCTAGGTGGTAGCCTTTAAATCGGCCGCGGTCCGTTAGTATACGTCGGACCCGCGTGTCGCCACTGTCAGTGATTGCAGACCGAGCGCCGCCACACGGCAGGTCTACAGAGACTTCCTAGCACTCGTCCCAGTTGTACAGCCGACGTTGCTAGCAATGGTTCACTGAGAAATTACGCTCTCATTAGCCGAGACGATAGTTAGCATAGCCTTCAGCTACGTCATTTGCTACGACCTAGCAAGGCGCCATTATCATTTGCTATGTCTCTTGGGATGCATGTACAGTCAGACCGATGTTCACCAATTATGGATTAAAGTTAAGTATTCCAGCAGCTACGTACTTTTCTTGATAGTATAATTTCCTTGTCATTTTACAGATCTCACGCCAGCCTGCGTGAGCTTAAACGCGTGCCTTTCGGCTTCCTCCAAACCCCGTGAATTGGCTCCTGCCAATTCACAACACCATAATTGTAGACAGCGGCTGTAAACAAAGCAGTCGCTATGACTTCATGAACAAGCAATTAGCGTTCGAGGAGTCGAAGCACCTGCTCCGTTACAGCCACTGTCTACCATCATGGTGTGAGGTCTGAAGATGGCCTAAAACAGACCGGAACCTGTGACCTTTTAAAGAAGTTTCTTCTGATTGTGAGTGTTCATGCCGGCCTGTGTGGCCGAGTGGTTCTAGGCGCTTCAGTCTGGAACCGCGCGACCGCTACGGCCGCAGGTTCGAATTCTCCCTCGGGCATGGATGTGTGTGGTGTCCTTAGGTTAGTTAGGTTTAAGTAGTTCTAAGTTCTAGGGGACTGATGACCTCAGATGTTAAGTCCCATAGTGCTCAGAGCCATTTGAACAATTTTTTTTTTTTGAGCGCTCATGTTTATTTTTAAGTATTTCGTATTAAAGAGTTATAGTAAAATGAATTAATATTTTATATGTGTTGTAATAATCTCTCGACCTCCTCCTGAAGAGAAATGACTGGGACATTTGTGTTTATACCTAACTTCATTACTACACTTACACTTACATTTATTATCAGTTATTGGGATTTTTTGAAATCGATAATAGGCATATGACAATGCAGCAGCTAAAAACCCACAGCAGGGATGCAGATTCATTTTGTGAACTGGTAAGGAACGTGTATGGAACGCTATGGCTCAAATAGCTCTGAGCGCTATGGGACTTAACATCTGAGCTCATCAATCCCCTAGAACTTAGAACTAATTTAACCTAACTAACATAAGGACATCACGTTCATCCATGCCCGAGGCAGGATTCGAACCTGCGACCGTATCGGTCGCGCAGTTCCGGACTGATGCGCCTAGAACCGCTCGGTCACGACGGCCGGCGCTGGAACGTTATATTAAAAAGACTGATGTTTACTATTTTATTATAACTGCGTGTATATTTTCTGCAATTTTTAGTCACCTATTAGGTACTTATGTACATTTTATTAATCCTAAAAACTGTGTACCATTACTAATCAGTAATCGGATACAAATTATACATTACATACTAAAATTTAAGATTTCGTTTGACTGCTGACTGGTGGGCAAGCATGCACACAAGCAGTAGGGAGATGGAGGAATCGGTGAAATTTTGATATCGAATTGATGTGCCAATTAATTAAATTGATCAATTAATTACCCCACCCCATCCCAGATGACATAACGTGATTACCTCAGCCAGCACGTAGGTCACGGCCTCCCCTCCCCCTTCCCACCCCCTTCTCCGCCAACCCTGTTGACGAAAATTTCGAATTTTGGCAGGCATTTCGAATGTTGGATGTCATTCGAATTTTTGGTGAGAATTTCGAATTTTGGCGGGAATCTCTCTGTCTCAGCCCCCCCCCCTCCCCTCACCCAGGAATTGACGGGAAATTAAAAATGACGGTGCCCTTTCTGAGACTCGAACCCCAGTCCTTCTGGACAGAAAGCCCAAGTGCACCACCAACACATGGGAATCGTCCAGATGCAGGAGAAGAAGGTTAGGTTAGTGAATTTTATTTTAAGGAGGTTCTGTTATAAGACAGGCTCTCACAAGTTGTTTTGTAAAAGCCCTTTGTAATATAGCATCACACTGGTAAAACGGGGTCTGCCATAGTGTGCAAAAGAACAACTTCCTCTTGCTTGTTGTTGTCGAATGTAAAAATGATTGTGTTTTATCCGAAATTTCAGCAAATGGTGTGAAAGGCTGTATTCTGTAACGTTATTTCACGTGTCTGAAATGTTTGTAATACACATGTGCATGGCAGTTTATTTACAGACACCGATGTGAATCTGAGGGACACTCTCAAGCCATGTAATTTCGTCCACCAAGCTGAAAGAAGTCACTCCGACCTCTGCAATTTGGTCATCTGTAATCAGCAGCGGTGCTGTAATCTTTTTTTCACTTCATTGGACGTCACAAAATAATGGGAGATGGGGGACAGTTGGGAGGGATGCGATTTGTGTCCTGCAATCGAACATAGAAACTATACCGATTTTGCTCGTAAAACTAAAAGAAAGACTGCACCTATTTTTGTGGAAAGAGGACATTTATTATCATCACTATTGTATGTGTGTTTTTTTTTTAATAGATGCTCTCTTATATGATGTGCCTTGGCATTAAACACAAGTGCTCTCCATCGCAGAGTGGCGGTTGCTGGAGGTGTGGGCTGGTCCAATGAGTGTGTGGTCGCCAGAGGCAGCTGTGCTATGGTCAGGCTGCGGCTACATTTTAGACGAGCAAGCGACTTGTACTTTAGATGTCCGTCATTATTCTCGCTTTGTTTACGGGATGTTACAGCCTTTGTGTTAGTGGAGAACCGTCACCTGCACCAGCCGCCCACGAGCTCCACCAGTTGAAGACTCTACCACCGTAACAACAGGCCTACTCACGCCATAGTAAATTCACATGTCTTTCCATTGTGTGCCAGCCAGTCTGCTGTAACTAGCTCTGACGCCATAAATGTTGCGCAATGCTTTAAAAATCAAGCAAATAACCTAAAACATTTCTAGCATGTCAGGAGTAATACTAAATTAATATGGGTTGAATATCAGTTCGATAACTTTAGCCATTTTCGAAATTTGGACGTTTTTCTGTAAAAATCATTGGCGCAACAGAAAAGAGCTAGAAAGTTAAAATTTTATATTTAGATTCATCTTTCACAATAATTTAATAAAAACAGTACTTTGGATTTCACAAATTAAAATTTTAGTGGAAATTCATGATTTTCTGGTTTTCGTCTTAAAACTTAAGGAAGTAAGATAGATTAAGTAGGCTAATAAATAAGGCTAGGATGTTTATATTTAAGTAGAATGGAGATCCGCTATCACCATAAGGATGTGAGAAGTTTCATTTGAATACCTATAAAACTATAGCGATAGCATATCTCCAAAGGGCCAGTTCAGAGCTCGGCTACTGAGTGCAGTATAATTAAATTAATTCTCTCGCCCAAAATATTTAACTTAGCCACGTCAAAATTTTATTATCAACACTTACCTGCGTGCTGAATGCACATTTAAATTAAGAGCTTCATCGGCCATCAGCAAGAGAAGCTATGATTTATTAGCTAACTTAAAGTGGTGCATTACTAGCCCAGCGGCTAGTCGGGAGAGCCGATTTGATCAGGCGTTCCCTTAGCCGTCCGTCCGCACCGCGGCTTTATATATAAGAACGCTGCGCGAGAAAGCAAGGCCCCAGTTCTCTCCAGACGCTGAATAACACACCATCTGTGTCAGGAGTCGCGTCGCGTCGGTATCATTGCTACAAACAGCCTCGGATGCCGTATTAAGTTACTCGGAATACGCGTAACCATGAAATCATTTTCGAGTGAAGTGTTAATTCTGGGATGATTTTAATTATCTAGCTTCAGTTTGCGTATGTCGTATTTTCACGTGCCGCCGCGGGACAGACATTCTACCATTATTTAGCGTGGCGTTTGATGAACCTAATCATCAAATTATGGCGAGCATTCATTTTAACATTTAGTTTGGACAGTTATAGTGGCATCAGCGCATTAGACTCTGAACTGCTCTGTTAGTTAGATTGTGTGGATTCTTTTGTTTTCATCTGTGACTTTCAGAATACAGAAAGATTTTTTTAACAAGACCGTTTTTGATTATAAATCCCGACAATCTCCTAATTCCTCAGAGCTATAAGCTGTAACTATAAGTGTATTCTCAGATGAAGTGGGCACTAGGAATTCTAATTACAGGCTTCACGTTTTGCTAATCACTTTCTGGTTGCCAATATTGTAGTTAGAAAGCCAGTGTTGAGAACGGCAAAAGACAGCATAAATAATAGGAACATTTTTAACAACAACAATAATTCCACCCGCCGCCGCACATATGGTTAATCAGCCGGGAAATGAAGTGTTTTAACATTCAAAAACATTTATAGAACAATTTTCCTCACCCGCCGCCCCACATATGGTGCATCGGCCGGGAAGAAACTGAGTAAAAGTGAAAGTGATTTTTAATTATTCAGATTCGCAATGAAATGCGACACGCAACTGAGCATAGAACAGTGAATGTGTTACGTGCGTATGTGGACGGCGCAATTGGATTAACAACGCATGTGGATTGACGGAGCTGGCACTGAGTCCAGCGGCGCTGCCGGCATCGCGAGAAGCCAGTTTCGCCTCACCGGAGTCGTCCGCCGGAGCCGCGCCTGCAGTTGCGGGCCACGCAAACACACCAACAGCCGTCGGCAGTTCAGCGCGCTGCGGCGCATCAGTAATCCCGGTACGCCGCGCAGACAACGCCGTACGTCGTGCAGAAGGAACTAAGTTAAGTGAAAAGCTGTTAAAAATTTTACTAACCTGCACTAAAAGACTGTCGGCGATGGAACCGCCAAAAGAAACTGAAGTTAAACTTATATCCGAAACTATGTCTGTTGAGGGAACTGTAAATCCAGACAACGGTTCAAGTGTAAATATGCATGAAAGTAGTAATGTTAAAGTGAAATATGAAGTATTGTCTCCTGACAGTAGTGTGGGAAGGGGCAATGATTCAATAATAGAGACCCCTGTAGTAAAGCAGAAATTAGAAATTGTTAGTTTATTGGATGATAGTTTATCTGATGAGTTAAAAACGAAACAGTCATCAGAGATGGTAGAGTTTAAACAGGAGAAGTTAGATATGGCTGATCAAACAGAAGTTTCATTTAGTTTTGATGGTTCTGGTGTTGGAGCTAGTTTTTCGTCACCTGAGTGTGATAAAAAGCCAGCTAGTGAGCAACCCAAAGATACTGGGGCTATTGATTTAAATGTTATATTATAAGCAATAGCGGCCAGTAATGCTAGAATGACTGCTGAGTTAAAATCTGATATAATTGAGGTAAATAACAGAATTGTGGCCAGCCAAACAAATTTTAATAAACGATTGGAGGTAATGGACGATACCTTCAAGGCTGGTTGCAATAAGTTGAAAGAGGATCTGGACAGTTTGAATTATATTACAATCATGAGGATATTAAGAAAAAGGTTGCTCAACAATTTGCTGAAATGTATAAAACAGTAAAATCCGATGTTGCTGAGGTTCGCAGAGACTTCCAAATGGAAGATGCGAAGCTGGAGCACAAGTTAACAGAAAAGATCGAGGCGGAGTCTGAACTGTGCTCAGATAGGTTTAAAGATGTTAATATAAAAGTAAACATATGTCAAGCAGAAGTAGATGCAATCAAAACTGACACTACTCATATTGTGCAAAGAGTACATAATGTTGAAATGAAAGTAGAAAATATTAGTACTAACATTGCTAACATTGAGAGTAAAGTAGCTTCAGTAACTTCTAGTAATGGTAGTATACAACAAGTTGTAGCTGCAAACGCCGCTTTTATCGGGTGTCGGCAGTTCTTGCGGTTCGATCCAGATAAAAATATCCACCTGCTAGATTTCTGGAACGATTTTGAAGATGTGATTCCACCAACTTGGTCTGAACGAGAGAAAATCTCATTTATTAGAAGCCATTTAGCAGGTGACGCCATGCGTTGGTCAGCTGATGTTATGTTGAAGTGTAAAACATTAGCGGAATTTAAAACAGCTTTCATTAATGAGTATTGGTCTAGCAATAAGCAAAATGAGGTGTTGAGAGAATTTTGGAGTGGAAAACGCTTCAATGCAGGCAAGGAATCTATTAAAGAGTTTGCTAGGTCATGGATTTCACGTTTGTCACATTTGGCGGAAAAGCTAAAACCAGAAATGATTATACTAGGTCTTGAAGCCAAACTGCCATGGTATTGGCAAACTAGAATTATATCTGCCCCTAGAGACAATCTGGATCGTTTCATTGAATATTTGGAACGTGTAGAACGAGTTGCTGCCAATGAGGAGCAAGCACGTAACAACAGAAATCTAAATAACAATAGTAGTAATTTTAGGAACGAGCAAAATGGCAATGTAAACATCAGAACAGTATGTGTTCGTCATCCTAAGAGAGGTAGGAATTGGAGAAATAATTATCAGAACCAACAATGGCATCCAAATGATAATAATTTTGTTCCAAACAAAATTATGCTTGTAAACAACAGTACGGAAAGCAATGCTATGCCAGTTAACTATAATGAAAATAAAGGAAACAGTAGTAGGACGAGGCAGGAAAACTAGTTCCCGTCTATGAGGACACTGGCGCTCACCAGGCGGTTACTTTTCCTAAGCCAGTAATTACAATAATTGGTAAGACAGATCAGAATACTCAAACTGAACATGTGGATGAAGTGTCGGTAGCATCTAAGGATACAACAGAAATATTAGATCACTCACAGTATTTGATAGATACCGTGTTAGAGACGCTTTCTAAGTGGGAAGAGAAAGAGAAGGCGCAGCTGTGTAACGATAGGGAAGAGCTACAAAATATTGAATTGTCAGGTGAAGAAGCAGAAGAAATTCATACTTATATTTACAATGAGGATAATGTGCTCTTATCTAAAGTGCCTATGCAGGATGTGGATAATGTACTAATAGATTTAGGACAGGAGATAAGTGAGAATGTAGAGGGTAGCCTGTTGGGGGTCAATGAACCCAGTAGCTGTGACCAGTTGTCACTGGAGAAGGAACCTGACGAAAATAGTAAAAGTGGTTTAGCTGTAACTAGTGGTGGCGCAGAATCGCTCAGACTACAGTAATTTGGGTCATGTTCAGCAAACTAAATGTAATGAAGTCGTGCGGTGTTTCGATTTGAAATTAATAGACCGACTGGAAAAGGCAGCTGAAAATGTAATTCAGGAAACCCCTACACACTGTGACCTAAATGTAATGAAGACAGATATCGATCACTTTAGTTGGAGACAAATCCAAAAGGAACTATTGGATGAGTTTGAGGAACCACCTGTACAACCTAGAATAAGCCACCCTATAATAATAGTGAATATGTTGGGTATCAATGTACGTTGTCTCTTAGACAGTGGAAGTGAAGTGAGTGCGATATCTCAGTCCTTCTTTGATGCATTACCTGGTAAAGACAAGCTTACAGTAATGAGGGTATCAGGACTAAGAATAATTGGTGCTACTGGCAAGGTGTCAAAAACGGTAAAGCAAGAAGCTTTGCTGCCCTTTAACATTAATGGTAATTTAATTGATCATCCATGTTTAATTGTAAACAATCTCAGTATTGAAGTTTTAATTGGCATCGATTTCTTGTCAAAATATCAGAGTGTTGTTGACTTTGAAAGAAGCCAGTTAAAAATGGTCTTGCCGATAACCGGAGTAATTAATTACCTTTTAGTGATAAACATGTAGTAGCTAATGATGACACTTGGGATCTGCCTATACGAGTTCTGAAAAATAGGAGATATTGGTATGAGGGTGTTAATCTTAGTACAAGTAAGCTAAACACAGAAGAAGAAGAAGCAATTATTTTGGACAAAATAAAAGCTAAATTGCAGGAAATCGATAAAATTTCCGCTAATCAGAAGGAAGAACTGAGACAGGTTCTAAAAAGGCATCATAAAGTATTTTCAGATCGACATGGCGTGGTCAAAGGTTATGAATGTATGCTGTAGGGAGGAGGTTGTTCTGTAACCTCTACACAGTGTGGCAGCTGTGCGGTCCCAGCTGTGTGAGATCTTCTTTCCATTTCAGGTCTCACTCACTCTTCATCTTTTCTATCCACCTAAAATTTCGACCTCTTCTTTCCAACAAATTAAATTTTCCGGTACGACTATCAAGCCAGCATTAAGCTAATGAATGATGTAGGGAGGAGGTTGTTCTGTAACCTCTACACAGTGTGGCAGCTGTGCAGTCCCAGCTGTGTGAAATCTTCTTTCCTTTTCAGGTCTCACTCACTCTTCCTCTTTCCTGTCCCCAAAAATTTCGACCTATTCTTTCCAACGGATTAAATTTTCCGTTATGGTTACCAAGCCAGCATTAAACAATGAATGCTGTAGGGAGGAGGTTGTTCTGTAACCTCTACACAGTGTGGCAGCTGTGCAGTCCCAGCTGTGTGAGATCTTCTTTCCTTTTCAGGTCTCACTCATTCTTCATCTTTCCTGTCCACAAAATTTCGGCCACTTCTTTCCAATATGAAAATTTTCCGTCATGGCTAATAAGCCATGAGTTCTGGAACCATTCTATCCACCGATTAGTGAAGAAAAATATCTGATGTGACAAACCTAACAGTGGCATAAACAATAGAGAAGTATGACGTAATTAAGATACAAATGTATTTGAGTAACAATTATGTATAGAACCCTGGTAATATTGTAAGTACAAAGTGTTGTTTTATTGGAAATGGTCCACCGACAGTAATTTAAAAAGATACATGAATTCGTGTACAAGCAGGATCTGAAGTGGTAGTGAAACCTATTGTATGCTGTAGAGCTAATTAATTAATAGTAAAAGAGATTGCTCAGTGTTATGAAAAATATGCAGATAAGTTGTAAGAATAAACTCACCTTGTGTAGCAAGGAATGGCAGTGTAATAGAATTGAACAGTGTTTGTGGTTGAGACGTGAAGGACACGTCCCTGAAGTATTTATAAGGTTGGAGCTGGCCGTTATCTGGTGTAGTGTGTGACAGGATACACCTACACGTATTGAGGTTATGAGTTGGAGGCGTGAATGCGACCATAGGTACCCTTATGTTAGATGAGACAGAGCAGCTCATGGTGTCCTATAGGTTTAAGGAATTTAGCATTACGCTCGTCCATAATTACTTGATGCACTTTAGTGGTAGGTCGAGAGAGACTACCTGAGGTTTCAGCGTCCGATCGAGTGGAAATGGATTGCCACGTGAGAAAACTGATCAGCTGCAATACACTATAGATATGAAATAAATGTGCTATCCTGTGCTTTAAATTTTAATAGAGTGAGTATTACTTAAGTTCATACACTAGCAAAGTAAATAAGTAACATAATGACAGACGTGAAACATTATTGATAGCTCAGCATAGATACACTTCAAAGTAAGTAAGTACATAATTGCAGATGTGGAACTGACACAGCAGCAGAGGACCAATAAGTGGATTTAGTAGTCAACTAAACGTAGTGTGTTTTGAACACTCAGAACTGTACTATTACCAAAAGTTACTCACATGTACAAAGAAGCTGAGAAAACTACTAATCAAATATACTCATACTATCTCTAAGTATAAGGTAATCGAAGATGAGTCAGCTAAGTGAATAAAATACAAATGTATCAGGAATGTACCGAGCATTGGTTCAGTGTTCCGGCCCAGAAATAATATATTGAAATTAAATAGGATTCATGATTGTATGCCTTGAGCATAAATTTTCTCTAGTACGTGACTAACGGCGTTTTGAGCCATTTGTTTACCGATTTTATGACAGTTAAGTAACCGTGAGAGTAAAATTGAAAAAGTTCTGTTAACTTTGTTCCAGAAAAATATTGAAGGATAAAATGTATATATCCCCATTTCATTGTGACCCACCCTTAGATATTAAGTGAACAGAGTCAGGCACTCTTTTTGTTTGTTCTACAGGACAAACCAGATAATGGCCGCCTGGTAGCTGCGTGAAAGCGTGGAGTGACTTGGACACAACTCACATTTTGTAAGAGGAAGGGTAATATAACACTTTAAATAAAGGCGTATTTTTGCATCTCGGGTCGGCGTTATTATTTTTTTATGAAAATTGGGATCACATCAGACACTATCCTGACAATCTCCGGCTTGCTTTCTTGGTGCCTGATACTCATTCTGCATTTGCATCAACATGCTGTCCAGAATGTAAAAGTGATCGAGCAACAATTCACCAACGACAGAAGCTAACGCGTCCGCAATACGCGCTCATTGAACTGTTTACCTTCTCGTGACACGTCCTCAAACGGGTGTTCTTGAATTTAAGTCACTTCCTACTGCCCAAAGTGAAGTGTCACACACGCGTGCAAATAACTCAAGAATCATAAACAGTTGTAGTATTATTTGCGATGGATCATAATATTCTCCACTTTAGTTCATGGAAATTGGAGCATTTGGATCAGCACTTCAAACAATGACAACAGAGGTGATGATTATTACTGAAATACAAGATGCCATTACTAACAATTATACAGGGTGGTCCACTGATCGTGACCGGGCCAAATATCTCACGAAATAAGCGTCAAACGAAAAAACTACAAAGAACGAAACGTGTCTACCTTGAAGGGGGAAACCAGATGGCGCTATGGTTGGCCCGCTAGATGTCGCTGCCATAGATCAAACGGATATCAACTGCGGTTTTTTTTGAAATAGGAACCCCCATTTTTTATTACATATTCATCTACATCTACATCTACATGACTACTCTGCAATTCACATTTAAGTGCTTGGCAGAGGGTTCATCGAACCACAATCATACTATCTCTCTACCATTTCATTCCCGAACAGCGCACAGGAAAAACGAAGACCTAAACCTTTCTGTTCGAGCTCTGATTTCTCTTATTTTATTTTGATGATCATTCCTACCTATGTAGGTTGGGCTCGACAAAATATTTTCGCATTCGGAAGAGAAAGTTGGCGACTGAAATTTCGTAAATAGATCTCGCCACGACGAAAAAGTCTTTGCTTTAATCACTTCCATCCCAACTCGCGTATCATATCTGCCACACACTCTCCCCTATTACGTGATAATACAAAACGAGCTGCCCTTTTTTGCACCCTTTCGATGTCCTCCGTCAATTCCACCTGGTAAGGATCCCACACCACGCAGCAATATTCTAACAGAGGACGAACGAGTGTAGTGGAAGCTATCTCTTTAGTGGGCTTGTTGCATCTTCTAAGTGTCCTGCCAATGAAACGCAACCTTTATCTCGCCTTCCCCACAATATTATCTATGTGGTCTTTCCAACTGAGGTTGTTCGTAATTTTAACACCCAGGTACTTAGTTGAATTGACAGCCTTGAGAATTGTACTACATATCGAGTAATCGAATTCCAACGGATTTCTTTTGGAACTCATGTGGATCATCTCACACTTTTCGTTATTTAGCGTCAACTGCCACCTGCCACACCATACAGCAACCTTTTCTAAATCGCTTTGCAACTGATACTGGTCTTCGGATGACCTTACTAGACGGTAAATTACAGCATCATCTGCGAACAACCTAAGAAAACTGCTCAGATTGTCACCCAGGTCATTTATATAGATCAGAAACAGCAGAGGTCCCAGGACGCTTCCCTGGGGAACACCTGATATCACTTCAGTTTTACTCGATGATTTGCCATCTATTACTACGAACTGCGACCTTCCTGACAGGAAATTACGAATCCAGTCGCACAACTGAGACGATACCTCATAGGCCCGCAGCTTGATTAGAAGTCGCTTGTGAGGAACGGTGTCAAAAGCTTTCCGGAAATCCAGAAATACGGAATCAACTTGAGATCCCCTGTCGATAGCGGCCATTAATTCGTGCGAATAAAGAGCTAGCTGCGTTGCACAAGAACGATGTTTTCTGAAACCATGCTGATTACGTATCAATAGATCATTCCCTTCGAGGTGATTCATAATGTTTGAATACAGTGTATGCTCCAAAACCCTACTGCAAACCGACGTCAATGATATAGGTCTGTAGTTCGATGGATTACTCCTACTACCCTTCTTAAACACTGGTGCGACCTGCGCAATTTTCCAATCTGTAGGTACAGATCTATCGGTGAGCGAGCGGTTGTATATGATTGCTAAGTAGGGAGCTATTGTATCAGCGTAATCTGAAAGGAACCTAATCGGTATACAATCTGGTCCTGAAGACTTGCCCGTATCAAGCGATTTGAGTTACTTCGCAACCCCTAAGGTATCTACTTCTAAGAAACTCATGCTAGCAGCTGTTGGTGTTTCAAATTCTGGAATATTTCATTCGTCTTCCCTGGTGAAGGAATTTCGGAAAACTGCGTTCTATAACTCCGCTTTAGCGGCACAGTCGTCGGTAACAGTACCATCGGCACTGCACAGCGAAGGTATTGACTGCGTCTTGCCGCTTGTGTACTTTACATACGACCAGAATTTCTTCGAATTTTCTACCAAATTTCGAGACAATGTTTCGTTGTGGAACCTATTAAAGGCATCTCGCATTGAAGTTCGTGCCAAATTTCGCGCGTCTGTAAATTTTAGTCAATCTTGGGGGTTTCGCGTTCTTCTGAACTTCGCATGCTTTTTCCGTTGCGTCTGCAACAGGGTTCGGACCTGTTTTGTGTACCATGGGGGATCAGTTCCATCTCTTACCAATTTATGAGGTATGAATCTCTCAATTGCTGTTGCTACTATATCTTTGAATTTGAGCCACATCTCGTCTACATTTGCAAAGTCAGTTCGGAAGGAATGGAGATTGTCTCTTAGGAAGGCTTCTAGTGACACTTTATCCGCTTTTTTAAATAAAATTATTTTGCGTTTGTTTCTGGTGGATTAGGAAGAAACGGTATTGAGCCTAGCTACGACGACCTTGTGATCACTAATCCCTGTATCAGTCATGATGCTCTCTATTAGCTCTGGATTGTTTGTGGCTAAGAGGTCAAGTGTGTTTTCGCAACCATTTACAATTCGCGTGGGTTCGTGGACTAACTGCTCGAAATAATTTTCGGAGAAAGCATTTAGGACAATCTCGGAAGATGTTTTCTGCCTACCACCGGTTTTGAACAAGTATTTTTGCCAACATATCGAGGGAAGGTTGAAGTCCCCACCAACTATAACCGTATGAGTGGGGTATTTATTTGTTACGAGACTCAAATTTTCTCTGAACTGTTCAGCAACTATATCATCGGAGTCTGGGGGTCGGTAGAAGGAGCCAATTATTAACTTAGTTCGGCTGTTAAGTATAACTTCCACCCAAACCAATTCGCACGGAGTATCTACTTCGACTTCACTACAAAATAAACCACTACTGACAGACACAAACACTCCACCACAAATTCTGCCTAATCTATCTTTCCTGAACACCGTCTGAGACTTCGTAAAAATTTCTGCAGAACTTATTTCAGGCTTTAGCCATCTTTCTGTACCTATAACGATTTCAGCTTCTGTGCTTTCTATTAGCGCTTGAAGCTCAGGGACTTTCCCAGCACAACTACAACAATTTACAACTACAATTCCGACTGTTCCTTGATCCAAGCACGTCCTGTATTTGCCATGCATCCTTTGAGATTGCAGCCTACCCCGTACTTTCCCGAGGCCTTCTAACCTAAAAAACCGCCCAGTCCACGCCACACAGCCTCCGCTACCCGTGTAGCCGCCAGCTGAGTGTAGTGAACTCCTGACCTATTCAGCGGAACCCGAAACCCCACCACCCTAAGGCGCAAGTCAAGGAATCTGCAGCCAACATGGTCGCAAAACCGTCTGAGCCTCTGATTCAGACCCTCCACCCGGCTCTGCACCAAAGGTCCGCAGTCGGTTCTGTCAACGATGCTGCAGATGGTGAGCTCTACCTTCATCTCGTAAGCAAGAGCGGCAGCCTTCACCAAATCAGAGAGCCGCTGGAATCCAGAGAGAATTTCCTCAGATCCAAAGCGACACACGTCATTAGTGCCGATATGTGCCACCACCTGCAGTTGGCTGCACCCTGTGCTCTTCATGGCATCCGGAAGGACCCTTTCCACATCAGGAATGACTCCACCCGGAATGCACACGGAGTACACACTGGATTTCTTCCCCTCCTTAGCCGCCATATCCCTAAGGGGCCCCATTATGCGCCTAACATTGGAGCTCCCAACTACCAATAAGTCCACCCTCTGCGATTGCCCGGACCTTGAAGGCTGAGAATCATCCTCTGAAACAGGGCAGGCAGCTGCATATGGCTCAGCCAGAGACAGTGCCTGAAACCTGTTTGTCAGACGCACCGGGGAGGCTTTCTGATCAGCCTCCGGGGACGTCTTTCGCTGCCTGCTACGCCTTGGAACGACCTCCCAATCAACCACAGGCGAGGGCTCAGCCCCACTGCGGGCAGCGACCGGGGCAACCACAGCGGCAGACCGATCTGGGGACAGACGGGACGAGGTTGACATCCCCGTGATACCCAAGTCCGGCTCCCCACAGTGGTGCCCATTGGCAACAGCCTCAAGCTGCGCGACCGAAGTCAGCGCTGCTTGCAGCTGTGAGCGAAGGGATGCCAACTCAGCCCTCATCCGAACACAGCAGTCACAGTCCCTGTCCATTCTAATCGATGTTGAACAACAGTTACTGAAACACGAGTCCGTGCCTAGATAATGCAAGGGAAACACGCAAAGAATGTATGAACTAACCTGTACAAATGCCTAACGACTGCGCTACAATCTGCCTGAATTTATGATTATAGTAACTAAAACTCGAAATTACACCACCTATACGAAACTCTCACGCAATTTAAGTAAGAATCTACGAAGTAAACACTAAAGCGCGATGCTACAACTCTCAAATACTATAATACGCCCGAAATTTATGAATTAAACAATGCAAGTACCCAAAAACACGCAAAGAAATTAAGAATTAAACTATGTAACAAATAAGTAAGCTAGGGGTATACGACTTGCTGCTGGCAGCTGCTTATCCAACGGCGGCAGGGAGCACACTGGCTTTGTGTAGTACGTAAAGAAATACGAATTTTAGTTGGACCACTTTTTTCGCTTTGTGATAGATGCCGCTGTAATGCTCACAAACATATGGCTCACAATTTTAGAGGATCAGTTGCTAACAGGTAGGTTTTTAAAATTAAAATACAGAACATAGGTACGTTTGAACATTTTATTTCGGTTGTTCCAATGTGATACATGTACCTTTGTGAACTTATCATTTCTGAGAACGCATGCTGCTACACCGTGATTACCTGTAAATACCACATCAATGCAATAAATGCTCAAAATGATGTCCGTCAACATCAATGCATTTGGCAATTCGTGTTACGACATTCCTCTCAACAGCGAGTAGTTCGCCTTCCGTAATGTTCGCACATGCATTGACAATGCGCTGACGCATGTTGTCAGGCGTTCTCGGTGGATCACGATGGCAAATGTCCTTCAACTTTCCCCACAGAAAGAAATCCGGGTACGTCAGATCCGGTGAACATGCGGGCCATAGTATGGTGCTTCGACAACCAATCCACCTGTCATTGAAATATGCTATTCAATACCGCTTCAACAGCACGTGAGCTATGTGCCGGACATCCATCATGTTGGAAGTACATCGCCATTCTGTCGTGCAGTGAAAAATCTTGTAGTAACATCGGCAGAACATTACGAAGGAAATCAGCAAACATTGCACCATTTAGATTGCCATCGATAAAATGGGGGCCAGTTATCCTTCCTCCTGTAATGCTGCACCATACATTAACCCGCCAAGGTCGCTGATGTTCCACTTGTCGCAGCCACCGTGGATTTTCCGTTGCCCAATAGTGCATATTATGCCGGTTTACGTTACCGCTGTTGCTGAATGACGCTTCGTCGCTAAATAGAACGCGTGCAAAACATCTGTCATCGTCCCATAATTTCTCTTGTTCCCAGTGGCAGAACTGTACACGATGTTCAAAGTCGGCGCCATGCAATTCCTGGTGCATAGAAATATGATACGGGTGCAATCGATGTTGATGTAGCATCTCAACACCGACATTTTTTAGATTCCCGATTCTCGCGCAATTTGTCTCCTACTGATGTGCGGATTAGCCGCGACAGCAGCTAAAACACCTACTTGGGCATCATCATTTGTTGCAGGTCGTGGTTGACGTTTCACATGTGGCTGAACACTTTCTGTTTCCTTAAATAACGTAACTATCCGGCAAACGGTCCGGACACTAGGATGATGTCGTCCAGGATACCGAGCAGTTTACATAGCACACGCCCGTTGAGCATTTTGATCACAATAGCCATACATCAACACGATATCGACTTTTTCCACAATTGGCAAACGGTCCATTTTAACACGGGTAATGTATCACGAAGGAAATGCCGTCCGCACTGGCGGAATTTTACGTGATACCACGTACTTATAGGTTTGTAACTATTACAGCGCCATCTATCACAAAGCAAAAAAAGTGGTCCAACTAAAACATTCATATTTCTTTACGTACTACACGAATATGTAATAAAAAAATGGGGGTTCCTATTTTTAAAAAACGCAGTTGGTACCCGTTTGACCTATGGCAGCGCCATCTAGTGGGCCAACCATAGCGCCATCTGGCTCCCCCTTCAAGCTAGACGAGTTTCGTTCTTCGTAGTTTTTTCGTTGGATGCTTATTTTGTGAGATATTTGGCCCGGTCACTATCAATGGACCACCATGTATACATCAACGCCAAGTTCCCAACAATATCGTCATTAATTGAGAAAACAATTCCACAAATCAAATTCAGTGTAACACACATATATCTATATTCTGATTTCACCAAATATTTTCAGTATACCTGAATTTTATTATTATTGCTTCCACTAGGATTATTGTTGGTCTTCTTTATTAGACTTGAAATGCGTCACAAATGTATGCACAGTTTTTGATATTTTTTTATTTAAAACTACCTTTTGAGTCCCTTAGAGAGCATTAAATCGAGAGGTTATGCAAATTTGTTGTGTTACTACTATGAGTGTTCAATGATTGTGCATACGTTTTCTCCTTCTTACTCTCTTTTATCCTGTAATTCAATAACCTTCTGTTTACTTTTTATGGCAACTGTTGTTCAACTTTTAGCTGCAATGAGGTGGCTCGTGGCAGAGCAGACTGTGCCAGAGCTGAGAGAGAAGGTGGTTTTCAGATGGGTGGGTCACCAGCGGCAAGCCCTCCTTCAATGCCGGCCGGGGCTTTATACTGTATTGTTCGTGCAGATCGGAGCTGTAGGTTAGCCTCTGTAGTAACGTTATTTTCGTTTCGTTAGGCGAAGTTGATCTTCTGTAAGCTTCTGAGACCTTGCATGGGGGCTTAATTAAAATAAAATGCAAATAATTTTAATTTTTGGTTTTAGTAGCTGTACGTCCGATTACGAAGTCTCGTAAACGGTTGGCCCTGACTAGTATTATTACGCAATCTGACTGCATAGAACAACAACAAAGAATGAAATGGAAATTTTCATCAACACAATTAATTAATTAAGTCCCCAGCAACTATAAAACCTACGAAACCAAAGCACAAGTGTAACTGTTCTGTGTGTGGAAGTATGACTCAACGTACGCATCTGGCACGGTTCTTCTTCAACAACACAAGAAATTTTAAATATCATTTATACTGAATTAATTAAAGAAAATGGAAATACCATAATTACTCAAGAAAACCAGAATTACACTCTAATACAAGAACACAAGCCAGATGCTTTGTTGACTGAACCTGTAATGAAGCATTATTTACGACATTAAATAATGAAAAATAAATCAAGTTTCGTTACCTTCATATATTGACCAAAATCACTCTAATCATTACAATATATCTCCACACCGACTCGCTATTACCACATCTCAACAAGAACTTTTCAGTATCACATCTCAGCAAGCACTCCCTACTAGCACATCTCAACAAACACTCTCTGCTACGAGTTCTTAACAAGCACTGACTACCACGAGCTCTCCCCAAGCACTGCCCACTACGACATCCCAATAATCACTGCCAGTGGAGGCGGCGGAACAATGTTCTCTAGCGCGATCTCTGGCGCTGTGGCTCAGTGTAGGCACCTTTCATATGCCCATCCTCCACGGCTAGAATTTGATGGTATTTTTGCCAGCATTGGTGGTGAAAATACCACCAAATTCGTCAAAAAAATACAGACAAAAATAAAAGATAATATTAATACGTAAATATCATATAACTAGATAAAATTTTGGCTTTGCACTGACCTTTCAATAACCTAATATATAAAATACAGTAAGCAATACAAATTCTTTCATACATGTGACTTTACATAACAGTTTACACAAGTATTATGTGGTTAAACAGTTCAATCAACAGCGTCAGCAATGACGAATATGTGCAGGTAAGAGTCTCATAACTTTTCACAAACAGTAATACACAAAAAATCAGTTTATACAAATATTCACATAAACGCTTTCCATAGCTCAAGAATAAGCAGTTGACAGTTCCAGCAGTAGCACCCAGCAATGGTCAACAGGTGCAAATACCAACAAGTAACATTATTTCAGTAGAAACAGTCCATCAGTGGCACCCAGCAATGTTGAGCAGGTGCCGACACCAACAAGTGACATCATTTCGGTAGAAGCAGTCGACCAGTGGCACCCAGCAATGTTGAGCAGGTGCAGACACCAACAAGTAACACCATTTCAGTAGAAGCAGTCCATCAGTGGCACCCAGCAATGTTGAGCAGGTGCAGACATCAACAGGTGACATCTTTTCAGTAGAATCAGTCCATCAGTGGCACCCAGCAATGTTGAGCAGGTGCAGACATCAACAAGTAACACCATTTCAGTATAAGCAGTTCCATTAGTGGCACCAGCAATGTTGAGCAGGTGCAGACACCAACAGGTGACATCATTTCAGTAGAAGCAGTCCATCAGTGTCACCCAGTAATGTTGAATAGGTGCAGACACCAACAAGTAACACTATTCAGTATAAGCAGTTCCATTAGTGGCACCAGCAATGTTGAACAGGTGCAGACACCCACAAGTAACATCTTTTCAGTAGAAGCAGTCCATCAGTGGCACCCAGTAATGTTGAATAGGTGCAGACACCAACAAGTAACACTATTTCAGTATAAGCAGTTCCATTAGTTGCACCAGCAATGTTGAGCAGGTGCACACAGCAACAGGTGACATCTTTTCAGTAGAAGCAGTCCACCAGTGGCACCCAGCAGTGTTGAGCAGGTGCTGACCGCAGTTCATAATATTCACTTTCACTAATCACACTGTTCATCAGCAAAATTAAACATGACTAAATGTCACACATCATGTTGAAAAGTGCAGCACCATCACTAATCAGACAGTTCAGGCATGAACAATAGTTTGAATACACATACAATGCTTTTACACTAAACATACAAATCATAATAAACACACAAATGATATCAGATAATTGTCATATTAAATATTACAGTACACAATAACAGTAAACCTATAATATTTATGGGTGTCAGTGCAAGCCACAACAAACAAGTAAAATAATATTTAGGAGATAGGTTGGGATCACTTCTCTGGGATTATAAAAGGAAAACACACAAAACACACTCATTCATCTTTCATCCACATTTAGTGCTACTGTGTAATTGAATGGTGTTAACTGTGTAAATGCAATTCTGTCACAATTTTATGTTCATCATGTGTATCAAGGAGTAGTGGCAGCAATGTATAACAGTCAATAATAGTTAGTCAGCGTCATAGTCATCATGTCAAGACCAATGTTTGCCAAGCCAGATCAAAATGTACGGTTGCTGAACAACTGTCAGTGAGCCAAGATATGTAATTACTTCCTCTCTCCAAAAAAAAAGTATATACTGCTTACTGATTTAACAAAGTGTGTGTGTAGACAATCTTTCTTCTACTTAAGTGTTCTAGTCTGCCATCTTCATCCTCCTTGTTCCATATAGACCAACAAAAAAAAAAAAATATGCTCCTCACTTACTTTACCTCTTATCCACCGAAACTCCAATAATCATCAGCATCAATACATCGATACATATAAACCTTAGCACCAATATCATTTCACTTCCATAACAACTCTTTCCTCTAGTCAGTCTCCTCGAACAAGTACAGACAAAATCCTAGTGCAACTTCAATTCAGCATCCCATACAATCCGAAGACACAGTGTCCACACACACCTCTGTATAATCCATCTCACCCAAATCTTCTACTCATTATAAATTATAAGATACATTTTGGTTCCTTGTCCATCATTAAATAAAAGAAATGCATACATGACCTCTAACAGACTTAGTTCGAATAACTCTCAGTAATTAAGTACGATTACGAAGTGTTAATGATCATAATATTTCACAGTGTGTACACCACTTCAAGAATTATGGCAAACAGAAGCAAACATGTGGAGTATTTCTTGTGTCAAGTGTCACTTCCTATTTCAATTGCTCACGAAGAATGCAGTGTAATAACTGTCAATGGTCTAAACCTAGTGTTGGTATGTCATGTCGTTAGCTTCCTTCCTATTAGCATAAATTTATACAGCTTCCATAAAACCTCCAGCTCATGTGACTTCTAAGCAGTTTCTTGTACCAATGTCGTTCGTAGAATTATAGCAGTTCATTTTCTTATCTTAAAAATATCAGGCACTGAGCGTAAGCAATACATGCAATATCGCGACAATATACCAGTAGCGAACAGAATGTCAACAAGTGGATGCAGCACAATCCCTATAACGAGGCTCTGCCAAGCGAACAATCTACAATTAATACAATAGTGTAACCTAATCTTCATGTTTGTACACTGTACATCAGCATTGCTATATTCTAAATTGAAGAGTAGTTATGACAACAAAACAGAAATGTGTAAATATGCAATCCATACGCACAGCAGCAAACATATATCTTACGTAATAAACAAGTGATTAGCATCATATCAGCATAAGCAAATAAATGTTCATATGTAATCTTAATAAGTAAACATGAAGGCGCAAGCAGATAAATCACAAAGTGTAACCTACATACCTAACTACAGTCAGCACAATTAATCAGGTGACAATTATAATTTAAATAAATAAGCACAGCAGGCACATAATAGAAAAATATGACATCAGTGAAAAAGCAGTGCAGCCAAGCGATGCATAATATATACAAATAACAAGCCTGTTCATTAATCAATCATCGTCAAAATCAGTTAATGTGCGTAAGCACGTCGCTTCACAAGTAAATTCATAGAACATGAAATTTAGCACAAAGTATGAGTCACGTAATCGCAAGCAGCAAATTACGTCTAAAGTACGTACCTAAGTGGAAATATGTTACCTGAAAAATAAACTCAATTAATCGTTACCTTTTTTGTTTATTACTTTCTTCTTCGAAATGACATTCTTCCTGAAATTTTCTCAATAGCAAGTCGTCTTAACGTCGGACACGCACAGAATTTACCTGAAGTTCTTAAATATTTTATAGAACCATATCCTGAAAAATACTGAACGTTAATAACATAATTTATAAAGTCACCATAGCTTCATACAGAATTTAGTCGGAGAAATTAGACTGTGTATTTGTTTACGGCTGTCAGTGCATTCACACTGAGCGCTCGATCAGCTGTTGGCGCGTGACGTAGGAAGTAATTGTTTGCGGTCAACGACTGCCTTGTGCGGCGCGCAGACTGACTGTTGCTTTGAGTATGTGCCGCCGCCGGAACACGGCGCGGTATCCTTGCATTCTCCGTGTGTTTACGTACAACTGTTGGTTTCTCAGAAGTATGTCATTCCACAAAAATTTTAACGTTAGATATGTGATGTATTCCCTTAGAGCGCCGAGATTTAAGAGTTTCTACTTCAATAGTGTTATCATGAATAATTTTGCGAACTCCATATGGACCGTTATAAAGCAGAAAAAATTTGCGACATAAGCCTTTTCCTTTGTGAGACAAACGATGAGACTTAATTAATACCTTCTGACCAACTGACAAAGTTTTTAAACGACCAGGACGCTTCGCTGATTTTTCTCTTCTAGCAGCCGCAGATGCAATATTTCGTAGAGCCAGGTTGACAACTTCAGAATGCCGCAGTTTCCGTGAAGGCGGAAAAGGAACAATTTCAGAAATGCGATTAGTCGGTGTTTTGTTTTTCAATATCAATAGAGGCGGTAAAGAAGTTGAGTCATTAGGAAGTTCATTCAGAATGTTTTGAAAAATATGAAGATACTGATCCCACGTTCTGTGATTCTGATGACAATAAAGACGGCACAATTTATTGATTTCCTTCATCCATCTTTCTGAAGCGTTAGATTGAGGGTGAAAAAGTGAAATAAAAATTGGTTTAATCTTACGACGCCGTAGAGTACGAAGCCAAATTTTAGAGCGAAACTGTGATCCATTATCTGATATAACCTTATCAACATGACCCACTTCTTTAAGAAAATGTTTGATGAAAGCATTAGATACTGAACGAGCTGTTGCTTTGCGTAAAGGTGTAAAACACACATATTTTGATGTTAATTCCACTGCTACGAAAATGTACGCAAAACCATTAGTAGAACGAACCACTGGACCGAACAAATCGACTGCAGCCATGTCCTTTAATTTCGCTGGAATGATAGGAAACAACGGTGCTCTGTGAGAAACAGTTGGCGGCTTAGCCTGTCGACATAATTTGCATTTGGCAAGAACAGAACGAATACGTTTTTCCATATTATTGAAGTAGCAATTTTCCCGTAATTTATGAAAGCATTTTCTGGGACCAAAGTGTGCATAACTGAAATGCGTATACCAAATCAGCTTATTAACCCACTCATCAGGAATACAAACTAACCAAACACAGTTGTCGACCGATTTTCGTTTAAAAAGAATGTCGTTGCGAACTAAATAATGCTGTCTAATCGCTACGCTTTCCTTTCTCCTCCACTTCTCCTTAATGTCCTTCCAGATTGGATCCTTATTTTGCTCCTTAGCGATGTCCTGGAGCGAAGACGAAATAAAGTTCTCAAACGCAACACCTTGAATGTACATCAAACAATAATGGTTTTCTTTGCAGTCCTCCTCAGCACTTCGTTTCAAACCCATAGGTGCACGTGATAAAGCATCAGCAACAATATTTGAAGATCCCTGTATGGAAACAATACTAAAATCAAACTCCTGTAGGTACAACGCCCATCGTGACAATCTGCCATGAGTTAATTTTGTTGACATAAGAAATTCCAGAGCTCGATGATCGGTGTAAACCTTAGTATGTCTGCCAAACAAAAATGTGCGAAATTTTGTGAAAGCCCAAACAACAGCCAAAGCTTCAAGTTCCGTAATCGAATAATTCTTTTCGGATTTAGAGAGAACACGACTTCGAAATGCAATAGTCTTCTGTACTACAACGCCGTTTTCTTCTATCTCTTGAAATAAGTGTGCACCTAGGCCCTTGTATGATGAATCCGTTGCCAAACAAAAATCTTTAGATAAATCCGGGTGTGAAAGAAGTGGAGCAGCAACTAAAGCATCACGAAGTTGTTCAAATTCTGACTGAGCTTCCTCATCCCAACACCAGTTAGATTTCTTTCCAGATAGTTCACATAAACGAGGTGTGGCCAAATTGTCCAATCTAACAAAGTGTCTAAGAAAATTACAGACACCAAGGAAACTACGAACATCACGTTTTGTGGTAGGAACAGCATAATTACGAATAGCGTCTAGTTTCTCTGGATCAGGGAGAATACCTTCTGTAGAAATAATGTGACCGAGAAATTTCACCCGTGAACGACCAAATTCAGATTTTTCTAAGTTCACTGTAATGCCAACTCTTGCAAAAATACGTAATAATGAATCTAAAATTTTGTTGTGCTCACTCCAGGAATGTTTAGCAATAAGAATGTCGTCAACATATGAAGTAATATTGTCACGAAGATAAACAGGTAAAATTTCATTTAAACTACGAATGAATGCTGCAGAAGACACAGTAAGTCCAAACGGTAATTTCCGGAACTGGTAACAGTTACCAAAGGCTAAAAAGGCAGTGTATTTTCTACAATCAGGGTGGAGTTCTATTTGCCAAAAACTTGCGCGCATATCAATCGTGGATAAAACTTTAATTCCATGGAAATGTTGAAGAAGTTCATCTAAATTTTGTGGACGGTCAGTTTCAGGAATAATAATATTATTTATCTGTCTGGAATCCAGAACCAAACGAATTGATCCATCCTTTTTAAGAACAACGTGTAATGGGCTGGTATAAGGGCTGACTGCTGGCTCAATAATGCCCTGATCTAACATGTATTGAAGTTCATTCTTAACCTTGTCTCTGTAAGCCAAAGGAATAGCGTACGTTTTTCCGCGAAATGGTGTGTTTTCTTTTACTTTAAATAAATATTGTACGCCCTGTATAGTTCCTGTGTGATGACTAAACACTGTAGCATGTGAAGTCAAAATATGGTGCAGCTCTTCTTTTGCAACGTCATCTGGCACGTCAGCTTTTTCAACCTTTTCATTAATTAATTCTTCGCTACTAATTATATCCTCCATCGCGTCTCTGTATCTATTGTCATTGTCATGAATAAACACACTGTCGTCATAATGCTCAGCGAAAACATCAGAAGTAAGAAACCTTAAACATTTTGTATCTGATTCAGATCTTGCTAAACACTCGAAAAATTTCAAACATTTCGGCATTCCGGCAACAGTCAAATTCACACTTCCTTCTTTAAAGTTCAAAATTGCCTTATGTGTGTTAAGAAACTCCATACCTAATATAATCTGTGTACTGAGTAATGGAACAATAATAAAATTAGCAGACAATTCGTATCCTTGACAAATGAAATTTAGGTTGGTCTGTTGTTTAACTTCCACACCTTTTCCAGAAATCGCTCCTCGAATTGTAGTTTTAGAAATAGGTAACACAGGACAGGCAATAGTTCTTTCACATATACGAAAAACTGATTCACTAATGACGCTCAATGGGCTCCCAGAATCTAAAACTGCAGTGAACTTATTCTTACCCACACATACTTCAATAACAGGATGTAAAAATGCGTCTACATTATTTTCCTTTTCGCCTAGCAAAATGTCTCTCATATCTTCCAGGCGTACGTAGTGTAAAGTTGTAGTGTCATTACTTTCTGAACCGTCTATAGTGCTGCCAGAAGCCGAAGCTGCAAGTCATGGTCGATTGTTTGCGTCACGTCTTTGATTATTCCCGTCATTTCGCGGATCAATTTCTACTATTTCCACTTGTCTCTCTGAATTTCTGTCACGCGGAGGATGCCAATTAGGTCCTTCCTGTCTGTTAGATGCAAATTCTTGGTTGTGTCTGTTATTAAAATTTCTGTTTTCCTGTCTGTCTGCATAACTACTTCTTGTATAATTTCGACTGTCACTTCTGAAATTACTGTTAGACCTACTACCCTGGTTATTTCTGTAGTAAGAATTTCTATTATTGTATGAATAATTTCTGTCTTGATGATACCGATTACTGTTTCCGTATGATTGATCATTCCGGTAAGAATTACCGTTATTATAGTTGTCTGTGTAATTTCTGTTAGAACGTCTGTTATTGTCATAAGGCTGGTATCTATTGTCCTGTCTGTTACGTCTGTCATTCTCAAAATTACCCATATAACGCCCGTTCCGATCACTATCCCTTTTCTCTGAAAATCTATCGTAATTACTGTTACTGAAAAAGTTACAAGAAGTCCCGTCGTCGTTGTCATACTCAAGTTCTTGTAACAAAGTCTTAAAAGTCTCAATGTCGTCTTTACATCTTCCAGCTAAAGCAATTTGTCTTATGGATTGTGGCAGCTTAGTTAAACAAATGCGAATGAATTCAGTCGGGCTATAAGGGTTGGACAGGAACTGATTCTTTCGAATCATGTCTTCAAAGTATTCTGCCGGCGTGCGGAACTCAGACTGTTTAAAATTACGCTGCATAATCAGACTATGTTTGACTCTGTCTTGTGTGTTTTCGGATCAATATGCCGATAGAAATGCATGATAAAAATCATTCAGATTATTACAATCTCTAATGAGTGCGCGCATCCGCGTCGCCGGTTCGTTTTCTAAATATCCACACATAAATTCCAGTTTGTGACTTAGTGGCCAATTTGGTGGGAGTGCATACATAAATTGATCTAACCATGCACATGGACGTATGTCATTCTTAGAATTGCGGAAGATCTTAAATTTCCGAACAGTCAAAAAGTGTTTATAGTCAAAGTTTTCGCCTCGTGGCGACAAAGACCTACCGCGTCTGTCCCAGTTTGAATGTCGATTATTGTCAAGTTCGCGCGCCTGGCGCTCTCTTGTTGCATCCCGTAAGTGAAACAAATTATTTTCTTCAAACCCCTCTGCTATCTGTGATTCCAAATTTCTTTCGCTGTCTTTTCCTACAATTTCCCCTTCAATTTGTTTGACTTGCTTTCGTAATGCCTCAACTTCCCTTTTAACACGTTCATTAAATTTTCCCTGATTTTCAACATGCTTATTTATGTTCTGGTACTCTTCGGTTTCTGCAAATGGTAATGGAGCTGATCATCCGACTCTCTGTCCCCATGTAAACTAAGATTTGTCAATTTATCTGAAATCTCCTCAACTCTTTCCGATAAGTCACCTATTTTTTCTTTCTGTTTATTTACGTCTTCCGTAAGTGTCGCGACTCGGGTTTCAGTATTAACACATTTGGTAGTTAACTGTTCATATTGTTGTGTTAGGTTATTTATTCTGTCATTTGGTACGGATTCCTCGATTCTCTCAAATATTTCTTCCTTATCGTGTGCACGTTGTAAATTTAACTCTGAAAATTTTTGTACTATCGCGCGATCTCTTTCTTCCTGTTCTCTATCCTGTTCCCTTTGCCTAATCTCTACTGCAATTAATCTATTATTGTGAGAATTCAAAATCGGTTGCACTTCTTCTCTGATTTCTTTCTTTAACTCATCTTTCATATTTTTGAAACATGTCCCTATTCGTGAGTCTAACCGTGTTTCCATTGTTTCCATCTCTGTTTTAATTGTTCCTATTTGTGATCCCACTGTTTTTAGTTCAGATCCCAAAGTTCCCATCTCGGTTTTAATTGTTCCTATTTGTGATCCCTGTGAGTCTAACCGTGTTTTTAATTCAGATCCTTGTGAGTCTAACCGAGATCCCAAATTTAATATTGCACTCATCAACTGCTCCATATTAACTGTTTCAAAATTCTTTTCGCCCCTAACATTTCCCGCAAAACCAGTTTCCTTCATCATAGCTGTAAAGCTATCTGTGTTCGATACTATTTCAGAATCTTCTATCGTTAATCTCGTATTCTGTGAATTTTCTGATTGAGAAAAATTTTGAAATGGTTCTGGACTATTTTCCCGACTTCTTAAATTGTTTTCAACTTCATTATCCATCATACTGTTGTCCTGTGTTGGCGAGTTCGCCATGTCAACAATTTCGTCATTCTGACTATCCATCATTTTTGCCTTTTTCATTGTTCGCGTAATCATTTACAAAACATACAAAACTCGTCACTATATGAAAATTACACACAATGACACTTTATCTCCAACAATACCATTCACACGAAATGTTTCCCTCAAACACGATTAATCGAACGATTGAAATAATTGCACTAATTGTCAAACCCGTAGACAAGACAACAGAAATGAAATTTTGCAAAATAAATACCATTAGAAGAATGACAATTACCAAATCTACACATGCAAAATAGACTACAATTACTAAACTACAAATTACTACAACAATACTGTCTACTATTTTTACAATCAGAAGAATTCCAAGGGACGATCCGAAGCAGCGGTCGCCACGTGCATGGGGGCTTAATTAATATGAAATGCAAATAATTTTAATTTTTGGTTTTAGTAGCTGTATGTCCGATTACGAAGTCTCGTAAACGGTTGGCCCTGACTAGTATTATTACGCAATCTGACTGCATAGAACAACAACAAAGAATGAAATGGAAATTTTCATTAACACAATTAATTAATTAAGTCCCCAGCAACTATAAAACCTACGAAACCAAAGCACAAGTGTAACTGTTCTGTGTGTGGAAGTATGACTCAACGTACGCATCTGGCACGGTTCTTCTTCAACAACACAAGAAATTTTAAATATCATTTATACTGAATTAATTAAAGAAAATAGAAATACCATAATTACTCAAGAAAACCAGAATTACACTCTAATACAAGAACACAAGCCAGATGCTTTGTTGACTGAACCTGTAATGAAGCATTATTTACGACATTAAATAATGAAAAATAAATCAAGTTTCGTTACCTTCATATATTGACCAAAATCACTCTAATCATTACAATATATCTCCACACCGACTCGCTATTACCACATCTCAACAAGAACTTTTCAGTATCACATCTCAGCAAGCACTCCCTACTAGCCCATCTCAACAAACACTCTCTGCTACGAGTTCTTAACAAGCACTGACTACCACGAGCTCTCCCCAAGCAATGCCCACTACGACATCTCAATAATCACTGCCAGTGGAGGCGGCAGAACAATGCTCTCTAGCGCGATCTCTGGCGCTGTGGCTCAGTGTAGCCACCTTTCAACCTGTGACCGATAGGTCCACCCGCCGATTTTCCGACAGCTATACCGAGAGTGGTTAGGATTCGGTATGGCCAGTCATTTGGTTCGGTCTGATTTGTTTACAGTTTCAATTAGTTATTTTAGAAATATTGAGTGGTTTTAGTTTCAGATTTAGGGATTATGTTTTACTGAACAATCACCAGGACGCATCCGAGTGGAAAGTGAGTTCATAATAGACTGTTTTCCTTTGTTAGAAATAAGACTTGCTTTATGGTTACTGTGAATGATTATAATATAAAAAAAAAACATTTTCGTCAACACCTGTCTTTTTATATAATTAAGAGTTTTAAAAAAATCACTAAATTTCAGGATGTCGACTTGGCAGAAATTACTAGTGACTTTGCAAACTTTTTACCGCATATGCTTTAGTTATTAACTATCGAAATGCGTTTACAACTTTCAAGTAACAATGGGAAGGAATTTTGTGAAGCGTGATAGTGCAAACCTTCCAAAATTTCATGCATTGACAGCTTATGCCCGCATCGTTTGGCAACGAAGTCAGACTGCATCTCTCTTCATTAAAATCAGCAGGAATAGAGATTTGACTATAGCAGTTGTTGTAGCCATGTGGTTCACAGTCGCCTCTCAGCTGTGTTGCGAAGCGGACGTGCGCGAGGCTCTGTGCGGCGCTCCGCCAGCGGGCCGTTGTTTACTCGCGCGGGTCGTGGCATTGCGGTGTAAACAGATCACCTCGAACAACGATGGCGCTTTCGTGTAGAAAGGCCACGATAAAATTAACGTTCCACGACCTAACGCATACGAAGTGGAGCGTTTCCTGCGTGAAGTAATGCACGTCGATCCACAGGAACTTCTCGGTATACAGCTTTCGATCTTCTCCAACACAGTTTACGTGAAATTTGTCGATGATGCAGCGTGGGAATGGCTTTTACGCCGTTCCATTGATGGACATCGCTTCCACCATTCGGACGGCAACATGGATGTTGTGACTGTCGACGATGAAGACTCAGCGTTCGGAACATAAATACCTTCGAGCTGCCGTTTAAAGTTCCGATCACGCTTGTTGTGAAAGCGCTGGGGCCTTACAAAAATGGTTCAAATGGCTCTGAGCACTATGGGACTCAACTGCTGAGGTCATTAGTCCCCTAGAACTTAGAACTAGTTAAACCTAACTAACCTAAGGACATCACATACATCCATGCCCGAGGCAGGATTCGAACCTGTGACCGTAGCGGTCTCGCGGCTCCAGACTGTGGCGCCTAGAACCGCTCGGCCACACTGGCCGGCGGGGCCTTACTGGGAAGTACTAAGTCATGTGGAAGAAAAGTGGCATACGTTCGACACGTATCCTGTTTTGAACGGAGTGCGTCAGGTGCGAATCGAACTGCTCAAACACATCCCGTCGTACGTGACCGTTGGTGACTGTCGAGCGATCGACATTCATGACGATCAGGCGCGGACTTGTTCGGGATGGGGGCAGGAAGGGCATGTTCGCTCTGGATGCCTGCAGAGACGTCTTGTCCAGATACCACGTGCAGACACGACGCCTACATCGCAACCGATGACCCTGCCTATTACATACGTTGAGGCAGCGAGGAAGATGACGAACGTGGACTTTGTTCTGTTCCAGTTACCGATCCCTACGAGCCCGGTTTCTGAGCCCATGACGGGGGGCCTGTATCTGAACCGTCGACGTGCTCGACGGCAGCGACCACGTCTACACTTCAGATCTGTGAGGAAGGAGAGTACCAGAGGATCGGTTCGAGTTAAGGCACGGAGATGCGGGAGGTGCCTACTGTTTGTAGTGATCCACAGGACGCGGACTCGCGTTCCCGCAAGCAGAAGTCGCCCAAACAATGCAAGAAGAGAAGGCTGTCCGCAGGAAATGCTGCGCGAGATGGTGACACATTACAGGGGGATGAGGAAAATTCCAATGCAGTCCGTTCTGTGGACCTCGCTCCAACTCCAATGATTCCTGATTTGCTGCTGGCAACGTCTGCCCAAGGGCAAAGACAAGTTGACAATGCTCAACCACAGACTAGCCCCTGGCGATTTTGCGGCGAAGACGCCAGATGAATATCATCTGTCGCCTAATGTACCACACCTCCAGCTTGGAGACTAGGCTCCCGAGATAGAGATGGAAAGAATGTGTAAAAGGTGTATTGCTCATGCGCTGCCTGCGATATGCAAGGTATAAGAAAATCTCTGACCAGAGAGCAGTGTTGACTGCAGTAGGAACTGTGTAGCTGTAGCAGTAAGTTGTTGCTAGTCTGGAGTCTGCTCTGGTCTGGTATGGTGTATCTTGTTGGCTGGCCCGGTCGCGGTGCAGCGATGTCGGAGCCTGAGTATTATTGTATAAGGTAAAAAGCAGCCTCGCCCATATGTAGTAATGTTATCTCAAGTCGCATGTAAATGTTTTAAAACTCTCGTAATAATAATCTTCCTCATAAAAAGTAACTTTTAACAACCATTCATTTCAATTTAAAGAATTTACTAATTTCTCCCATCCATGATCATCCCGATTATTGCAATAGAAAAATCAGTTGCTTCCTTTCATAAATGACAGATAGGTCGGCCAGCATTGCACAGAGCTGTGCCGGAAAAATTTATTGTATTAGCAGATATGTTCGGCGACTTCATTGAGTAAGAATTTTTCCTTTTTTTTTTATTCAGAATGATTTTTCAGGGCCATGACGCAGCATTGCTGTCGTCCAAAATTTACCAGGTTAGATTCACAGTGAATTATTGAAAAGTCATAACTGAGCGACAATTTAATTGAGAGGTTAGTTACATTGTTTTATTACCAGGTTACTGAATTTTTTTTTATTGGGACGTTATACTGAATGTGAACGACATAATTATAATTTTTACTGTTGAGAGGTTTAGGAATTTTCTGTTTTGAGCTTACACTAAACGTGAATATTATTTACGTTAATATTTTCTGTTTTAAGGTTACGCTAAATGTGAATGAATTTTGAGCATAGATTAAATCAGAAAGAATTTTTGTGGGGAGATTAAATGTGAATGAATTTTGTGGGGAGGTTAATTGAGAATATTATTCATATTATTTAATAAATTTTATGTTGGGAGGTTACACTTGGCGACAACCGGCCAGGATCGTATTTCTTTGTGAATTTCTGAGTAGTCATATATCTGCTCTTATTTACTTAAATGTAGTTTGCATCTGGCGCAACGCATTTACTAATTTGTCACTCTTTCTTTCACAGATCATCGGCAATTTATTGCTCTTTGTTGTAAATGTATTTGTTCCATTTTTGCTTTGACATTGTTTCATTTTGTGCTTAATTTTGATTTGTGAAAAATGCCGCGAAAAACTGTTAATAGTACATCGCGATGTGCGATGAGTGAAATAGCGAACTCAAATAATTTGACCGATAATACTTGCGACACTCTGTGTAATAGCGATAATCCTCTAATTACTGATAATCAGTGCGTACCGATTACTAGTATTGAGTTAAATCCTAATTATGGGCAAACAAATTTAATTATGTCCACAGTAAATTTAACAATTGATTACGCGGCACGTTCCGATACAATGAACGCTGCCCAGTTTGACACGCCTGATTTGCAAAATTTGCATAGTGAACAGATAAATTTTTGAAACTTCCTGGCAGATTAAAACTGTGTGCCCGACCGAGACTCGAACTCGGGACCTTTGCCTTTCGCGGGCAAGTGCTCTACCATCTGAGCTACCGAAGCACAACTCACGCCCGGTACTCACAGCTTTACTTCTGCCAGTATCTCGTCTCCTACATTCCAAACTTTACAGAAGCTCTCCTGCGAAACATGCAGAACCAGAACCAGCATTCCGAAAGAAAGGATATTGCGGAGACATGGCTTGTAAAGCTGTGAGTACCGGGCGTGAGTCGTGCTTCGGTAGCTCAGATGGTAGAGCACTTGCCCGCGAAAGGCAAAGGTCCCGAGTTCGAGTCTCGGTCGGGCACACATTTTTAATCTGCCAGGAAGTTTCATATCAGCGCACACTCCGCTGCAGAGTGAAAATCTCATTCTGGAAACATCCCCTAGGCTGTGGCTAAGCCATGTCTCCGCAATATCCATTCTTTCAGGAGTGCTAGTTCTGCATGTTTCGTAGGAGAGCTTCTGTAAAGTTTGGAATGTAGGAGACGAGATACTGGCAGAAGTAAAGCTGTGAGTACCGGGCGTGAGTCGTGCTTCGGTAGCTCAGATGGTAGAGCACTTGCCCGCGAAAGGCAAAGGTCCCGATTTCGAGTCTCGGTCGGGCACACAGTTTTAATCTGCGAGGAAGTTTCATATCAGCGCACACTCCGCTGCAGAGTGAAAATCTCATTCTGGATATAAATTTTTCTCACGAAGATGAGCAATGTAGTCAAAATACGTCAGATTTATTTGATTCCGAGGTAGTGACCCACAGTGCACATCCAATTGGCAAACCTTTTCGTGAATCACAGAATGACCAAATGGTTACACAAAACGTGACAATTGCAGGTACGCCATCAAACGGCACAGAGAATAGAGCACGTAATATTGGCATGGATCAAGTTATGGCATTATTGCTACAACTTAATGAAAATTTCAAACAACACATTAATGAATCGAACAAACAAATTAATGAAAAACTAGACAACAATTCCAAACAGTCGAATGAAAAACAAGACAACCTAAGTGATCAGAACAAACAACTTAGTGAACAGATTACAGCCGTTGCCGTGCAATGTCATGATACTAAAGAACATTTACGTGAGGAAATTAAGGCTTGTGCTTGGAGCAGTAGTGAAGAAATTAGATCTGTGGCTCAAGAATTTAGTAATACACATGCAGCCACAACTAAATTACTTAGAGATGAGATTAGTACAGTCGCTAAACAATGTTCTGAAAACGCAACACAGTTACGCGACGAGTTTAAATTAATGTCAGCAGAACTTTAACGCACGCTGGATGCGAAAGCAGACGCGAAGTTTGACCAACAGAACAGCCAAATTGACGGACGTTTTAATAACCACCTACAAAACAGTGAAACGCGTTACCGTAACTTTATACAGGAACAGAATAAAGTAAAGCAACAAGTCATGGAAACAATTACTGCACAGAGACAGTGGTGGTCTCGCGGTTCCAGGCGCGCAGTCCGGAACCGTGCGACTGCTACGGTCGCAGGTTCGAATCCTGCCTCGGGCATGGATGTGTGTAATGTCCTTAGGTTAGTTAGGTTTAAGTAGTTCTAAGTTCTAGGGGACTAATGACCACAGCAGTTGAGTCCCATAGTGCTCAGAGCCATTTGAACCATTTAAGCGTAAATTGTTTACGAAAGCAAAAACATACGTAGACAACAATATTGCTACAGTATCAGACGAAATCAAACAGTTGAACACCGAATTGCATGATGAAATTTCCGATCTTAAAACAAAAACAGATACACAAATGGCTCTGAGCACTATGGGACTCAACTGCTGAGGTCATTAGTCCCCTAGAACTTTGAACTAGTTAAACCTAACTAACCTAAGGACATCACAAACATCCATGCCCGAGGCAGGATTCGAACCTGCGACCTTAGCGGTCTCGCGGTTCCAGACTGCAGCGCCTTTAACCGCACGGTCACTTCGGCCGGCACAGATACACATTCATTAGACTTTCAGACAATGACCAACAGACTTGAAAAGTTGGAACTAATACAGGATCCCGATGCCATCAAAGCAGACGTTAAGAAACTGAACAAAACCACACGTAAAATACAAAAACAAATTAATGCTTGTGATACTAAAAACGATGATCAGGTAAAAGCACTGACTGAAAAATATGATGAATTGGCCAGTCGTATTGATGTTATCGAAAATAATAATGACACCAAATCAGACGATACGTCACCAGTTTCGCTTAATCAAACACCCGAATTCCAAAATTTACAGCAGACGATCAGTGAGATAGGTTCGGCCAATAATACATTACGTAGAAAATTGTCATCTTTACAGCAAGAAGTGACGGAGATGAAAAATATTTCAGCCTTTAACACATCACAGCCACTCTCCGAACATTTGTCAGACTCACACAGCCAGTGTAATTTAGGTAATTTACAGAGAATACGTGAATTAGACTCCGAACAGTCACAGACAAACAGATTATCATACAATCCTGAACCTGTTCAGACATACAAAGACGATAATTTTGATTACAAGCACTTTCTATCCGTGAGGTAATTTAAAGTATTTAAAAATGACAGAACACAGATTCACACCTTGGACTGGATACGACAATTTGTTTTTGAATTTTCACCGCCATTGCCTGTAACGCAGAAAATAAAATTTATTTGCAGCGCGTAATTGACCTCAGGGGATTCATTACACTTCGATGAATATGTGCCGTAGCGTGCACAGGGCCCCGAGCCGTAGTAGTGCTATTTCATCTTTAGTTTTCTGCACTGCTGCCTTCTCTTCTACTATCCTTTATATCTATCAAAACAACTCTTCAACTATCGATCTATCTAGTATTAGGAATGAATAATGAAAACCTGATATGACAAGTTTTACCGAAGGTGAAAGTTTTCATTAGACACTCCTGAAATGACAAGAACTATCAGTGTAATTTTCATATCAGACAAAATTTTAATTATTAGTATTGTCAAAATTATCAGCAACCGCATTTTGGTAACAATAGAGGTTTTTCCCCACAACAGCAACAAAACCAGCCGGTTAGCATACCTAACCAACAATGTAATGTGCAAGGTCAACCAAGCTTTAATGTTTCGCCGCCTACACGTATAGCGTCAGCTCCACCAAATAGTAACGCATAGCAACAAGGAAATCACTACGTACAGAAGACACACCATTTCAGCTCATATCGCAACGCGCCGTATAGCAATGACTATCATGACAGACGTAAAAGTAATGAGCACAATTTTCAGCGTACGTTTAATAACAGTCGGTCTTACCAGCAGCAAAATCAACCGCAACAACAGATTATCATGAATGAACCAGACAGTAGATATCATCCCGAACGTAATACGTCAGGACGCAATAACAGAACAGTACAAATAGTCGAGATGCCACAGCATCCTCCCGCAAATAACACCCCGTCAGAAAGAATTTGACTAGATACAGTATAGGTTGCATCCTCCAGCAAGGCAAGCAATACTTTTGACACACAGAATCTTGTTCACGAAAATGTTATTACTTTTGACGACATCCGAGACACTCTTTTGCATGAAAAACCAGTTATTCAAAAAACCATTTCCCACCCTGTCATTGAAGTAAAGATTGGATCATCCAAATTTTCAGCAGTAATCGATTCTGGATCACCTACGTCAGTTATAAATGAGGAAACTTTCAACGAATGTAACAAAAAGAATACCTATCCTACGTTACCATTAGGCAAAACTAAAGTAAAAGGAGCAGTATCTGGTAAAGGAGTAGATGTAAAATTACAGACACACTTATCGTTTTGTATTGCAGGTCATACGTTTCACTCAAATTTTTGAATTGTTCCCTTATTGACAACAGACGTTATTTTAGGTACGAATTTTCTAGTACAACACGACGCAATTATTGACTTTCAAAATTCCTATTTAATGTTAAAGGATGAAAATGTACAACTGGCTTTAGAATTTCAGCACTCTTTATCTGCAGAAGAAGAAACAATTAATCGTACAGAGGTCATTTCTGCATCACGTAACATAGACTGTCATTCCACATTGTTTACAGATACGTACGTACACAATTATAATACTTCAGACGAAGCCGACTATGACGTTATACAGATGATTTCTGATATAATTAAACAGAGCATTGCAAATACAGACGACGAACGTTCAGAGCTACGCAAAATTCTTTTACAGCAAGCTCCAGTTTTTGACAACGTCCCTGGTACTATGTCCGGTTTTATGTATGAATTTCAAGTTAAGTAGCACGACACATTTAAAGCAAAACATTATCCCATTCCTCTTATTCACACAGAACAAGTTAAGAAATAATTGCAAGTTATGCTTGACCAAGGTATTATTGAACCGGCAGTTAGTCCGTACATAAACCCGCTCCATATTGTTAAGAAAAAGGATGGTTCACTTCGCCTCGTACTTGATTCGCGTCACATCAATGACATTATTATTAATGAAACAGATCGCCCTCAAACACTAGAAGAACTTTTACAGAAATTTCATGGTACTGCTATTTATTCCACGTTAGATTTGAAATCGGGATTTTGGCAAATTCAGCTCCATCCGAACTGCAGAAAGTACACAGCTTTTCTCTGTTTTGGTGACTGTTATCAATTTTGTAAATTACCGTTCGGTTTAACTATTTCTTCAGCAGCGCTTATTCGCGGTTTGAATACTATACTTCCGACAGAATTAAAAGACAGAATCACAACGTATGTAGACGGCATTCTTATTGCAGAAGCTAACTGGTCTGAACACAATCTGAGTCTTGAACAACTGTTGCAAACTTTTCGTGCACAAGGACTCACAGTTAATCTTAGCAAATCGCACTTTGGCAAAATTTCTATAAAATAGCTTGGACATGTAATTTCAGCAGAAGGCATTGCGCCTGACCCGGAAAAACTTCAAGCTTTACGTGACATTACTTTACCGACGACAAAGAAACAACTACGCAGCTTTTTGGGTTTAATTAACTTTTTCGTAAATTTATTCATTACTCTGCTTTAGACACCCCTAGATTATGTCAATTAACGGGTAAAAACACTATTTGGTCCTGGGATAGCCAAGCACATTCTGAATTTGTCAATCTGAAACAAGCTTTGTTGAATGCAACACTTTTATCACATCCAGATCTTACTAGAAATTTTTCCATTGCCACCGACAGTTCTAACACCGCTTTAGGCGTACACATTGTCCAGGAAATTGAAGAAGATGGTTCTACAGCAATTAAAAACATCGCCTTTGCAAGTCGCATTCTGTCACCTGCTGAACGCAATTATTCTGTTACAGAACTTGAAACATTATGTGTTGTATGGGCATTTACGAGATTTCGGCATTCTCTTTATGGAAGACATACGACCGTTTACACAGATCATAGAGCGATACAGTTTTTTACTTTCAGCAAAATTTACACACGACAGATTAAGCAGATGGAAACTCTATTCACAGGAATTTAATTTTACAATTGTTCATATTCCCGGTACGCAAAATATTGTAGCAGACGCCCTATCCCGTTCTCTCAGCAACAATCAGCAAGACATCGCAACCAACTTCTGCCAAGCAAATTTCAGCGTCATGTATATTCAACAAGCAGCATTTGAAAATTTCATTTCGGCGTCATTACGAGATATAGCACAAGAGCAGAGTAAAGACAACGTATGGAAAGAAATTAAACACCTTTGGCAAGATAGGAATAATGTTACCATCAGAAACCATTACACTGTACGCAATAATATTCTGTTTCGCCGCTCTCACCCAGGCTGTCAGACAGAACTACACATCTTAGTTTTAGTGATGAAATATGCTAGAAATAAGAAACTCTATACTATGAATAGTTATATGAAGTAAATGGTAATATGAATAATGAATAATGAAGTGTCTCTTTGCAGATGGTAATGAATGATGATGAATAGTTATATGAAGAATATGCTAATATGAATAATGAAGTTTTTCTTTGCAGGTGATGATAGTGATGAATTTTATATGGCCACTTAACGCACCACCTTTAAGTTTTTCTTTGCAGATGAGAATAATGATGAAGTTTATATATTTACTGTTAGTTAAGAAATGCTATGTAGTTATTTAAGTATTTGTTGCAGTTCGTTTTGACAGTATGTCTTATATCACATGGTATAATGACTGAATGTTTTGGAAAGGACAGGTAGAGTACATACATATTGAGTACACGTTTCATTACCTGTTAATTCGAAGTTCACTACTTTTCAGCATAATATGCGATTCTTCTTTCAGCTGAATAATCCATTTTGTATTTTTTCCAGGAGAAGCTACTCATGAAATTAATGTGCTATAAGCAGTTAGTCATTAAACCTGTTCTAGTACTTGCATTTTTTTTACCCATTTGTGTGTGTCATTCATGAATGTGATCACATATACTCTACTTGTTTCATAACCTTGCTACAGCTGACTCATGACAAGTGACGTTACTAATCCTTATTTGCAGCAATAAGTCAAAAGCAAATATTTTCATGCCCCAGCAATTAATTATCGATCCTAACGCAATGCATTGCTAGCACAAAAAAATAGACCTTGAATAATAGTTACAGTGTGTTACATTTTAAATATGTCTTATGTCACTTGAATGATGAGTTCTGAGTAATACTGAATGATGTTTTGCAATAAAGCATAAATGCTATACCAATAATTTCTGTAAATAATATTTTTGTTATACTTTATAAATGCTATTCCAATAATTAACTCTCATTTTGAATGATGACTTCTGAATAATACTGAATAATGTTTTATAAAACTATATGAATACTTTGTAACTGGCCAATGAGTGCCAATGATTACTATAATTAGATGAATTATGTAAATACTATGCCATTAATTAACTCCTGTTTTGAATGATGACTTCTGAACAATGCATAAAAATGGTTTGTAACTGGCCAATGAGTGCCAATGATTACTATAATTAGATGAATTATGTAAATACTATGCCATTAATTAACTCCTGTTTTGAATGATGATTTCTGAACAATGCATAAAAATGGTTTGTAACCGGCCAATGAGTGCCAATGATTACTATAATTAGATGAATTATGTAAATACTATGCCACTAATTAACTCCTGTTTGGAATGATGACTTCTGAACAATGCATAAAAATGGTTTGTAACTGGCCAATGAATGCCAATGATTACTATAATTAGATGAATTATGTAAATACTATGCCATTAATTAACTCCTGTTTTGAATGATGATTTCTGAACAATGCATAAAAATGGTTTGTAACTGGCCAATGTGTGCCAATGATTACTATAATTAGATGAATTATGTAAATACTATGCCATTAATTAACTTTTGTTTTGAATGATGACTTCTGAATAATGCATAAAAATTGTTTGTAACTGGCCAATGAATGCCAATGATTACTATAACTAGATCAATTATGTAAATGGTATGCCATTAATTAACTCTTGCTTTGAATGATGACTTCTGAACAATGCATAAATATGGTTTGTAACTGGCCAATGAGTGCCAATATTTAGTGTAATCAGATGACTTATGAATACTGTTCTGTAATACTCCATACATAGCACAGACATGTTTAGTAACTAGGCAATGAGTGCCAACAATTACTCAAATCGGTTGATAGACTAGTGTAATTCTCTATGATGACTAGTATAAGACTTAATGTCCTTCACCTTCTGACCTAAATGCAATATCCGTTTGTCCTGTCCATCCTCATGATCATGGAGCACTATATTTGGATTTTGCACTAATTCTACGTTGGTGAAAAAATATCAATACTGCAAGAGTGTGGTGTTGACACATCATGCTGTCCACCACCTTGAACGATGGAGATTTTATTATGGTCCCACTGTTTAGTGTACCTAATGTACTACCAAAATGATAACATTGAATATTAATACGACATTTCAGTGTCTTGGCTACACTGATTAATACTTCAGAGAAGAGAACTTCCGATTGTCTCACTTGGTGTTGTGCTTCTGTAGAAAGCTACGTACAACATACTGTGCTACAACCATGATGCAATCCTTCCCTTTCCTTTCCTAGTTCTTGTAAAATGGTATAGATATATACAGTGCGTGTGCACTTTATGTCATTTATTAATATGTTTTGTACTCATTGTCTATCCTAGTTCTTGTAAAATGGTAACAAAATATATACAGTGCTTGTGCACTTTATGTCATTTGTTAATGTGTTTTGTACTCATTGCGTATACATTTTGTCATTGCTTGATATGTTCTGTACTCAGTGCATGTGCACTCTATTTCACTTCATATTCTGCACTTATACACTCCTGGAAATGGAAAAAAGAACACATTGACACCGGTGTGTCAGACCCACCATACTTGCTCCGGACACTGCGAGAGGGCTGTACAAGCAATGATCACACGCACGGCACAGCGGACACACCAGGAACCGCGGTGTTGGCCGTCGAATGGCGCTAGCTGCGCAGCATTTGTGCACCGCCGCCGTCAGTGTCAGCCAGTTTGCCGTGGCATACGGAGTTCCATCGCAGTCTTTAACACTGGTAGCATTCCGCGACAGCGTGGACGTGAACCGTATGTGCAGTTGACGGACTTTGAGCGAGGGCGTATAGTGGGCATGCGGGAGGCCGGGTGGACGTACCGCCGAATTGCTCAACACGTGGGGCGTGAGGTCTCCACAGTACATCGATGTTGTCGCCAGTGGTCGGCGGAAGGTGCACGTGCCCGTCGACCTGGGACCGGACCGCAGCGACGCACGGATGCACGCCAAGACCGTAGGATCCTACGCAGTGCCGTAGGGGACCGCACCGCCACTTCCCAGCAAATTAGGGACACTGTTGCTCCTGGGGTATCGGCGAGGACCATTCGCAACCGTCTCCATGAAGCTGGGCTACGGTCCCGCACACCGTTAGGCCGTCTTCCGCTCACGCCCCAACATCGTGCAGCCCGCCTCCAGTGGTGTCGCGACAGGCGTGAATGGAGGGACGAATGGAGACGTGTCGTCTTCAGCGATGAGAGTCGCTTCTGCCTTGGTGCCAATGATGGTCGTATGCGTGTTTGGCGCCGTGCAGGTGAGCGCCACAATCAGGACTGCATACGACCGAGGCACACAGGGCCAACACCCGGCATCATGGTGTGGGGAGCGATCTCCTACACTGGCCGTACACCACTGGTGATCGTCGAGGGGACACTGAATAGTGCACGGTACATCCAAACCGTCATCGAACCTTCATTCTACCATTCCTAGACCGGCAAGGGAACTTGCTGTTCCAACAGGACAATGCACGTCCCCATGTATCCCGTGCCACCCAACGTGCTCTAGAAGGTGTAAGTCAACTACCCTGGCCAGCAAGATCTCCGGATCTGTCCCCCATTGAGCATGTTTGGGACTGGATGAAGCGTCGTCTCACGCGGTCTGCACGTCCAGCACGAACGCTGGTCCAACTGAGGCGCCAGGTGGAAATGGCATGGCAAGCAGTTCCACAGGACTACATCCAGCATCTCTACGATCGTCTCCATGGGAGAATAGCAGCCTGCATTGCTGCGAAAGGTGGATATACACTGTACTAGTGCCGACATTGTGCATGCTCTGTTGCCTGTGTCTATGTGCCTGTGGTTCTGTCAGTGTGATCATGTGATGTATCTGACCCCAGGAATGTGTCAATAAAGTTTCCCCTTCCTGGGACAATGAATTCACGGTGTTCTTATTTCAATTTCCAGGAGTGTATATATATGTATATACTCTGTGACTGTCAACTTAGTTAATTAAGTAGATTTTAGAAAAATTTGTTTGTCATGGCAAGTCCAATTGACTCACCATCGCTGCCAAATTTTTGCCCCCCCCAGTGGAGGGTTATGTAAGAGGTGTATTGCTCATGCGCTGCCTGCGATATGCAAGGTATAAGAAAATCTCTGACCAGAGAGCAGTGTTGACTGCAGTAGGATCTGTGTAGCTGTAGCAGTAAGTTGTTGCTAGTCTGGAGTCTGCTCTGGTCTGGTATGGTGTATCGTGTTGGCTGGCCCGGTCGCGGTGCAGCGATGTCGGAGCCTGAGTATTATTGTATAAGGTAAAAAGCAGCCTCGCCCATATGTAGTAATGTTATCTCAAGTCGCATGTAAATGTTTTAAAACTCTCGTAATAATAATCTTCCTCATAAAAAGTAACTTTTAACAACCATTCATTTCAATTTAAAGAATTTACTAATTTCTCCCATCCATGATCATCCCGATTATTGCAATAGAAAAATCAGTTGCTTCCTTTCATAAATGACAGATAGGTCGGCCAGCATTGCACAGAGCTGTGCCGGAAAAATTTATTGTATTAGCAGATATGTTCGGCGACTTCATTGAGGTAAGAAGTTTTCCTTTTTTTTATTCAGAATGATCTTTCAGGGCCATGACGCAGCACTGCTCTCGTCCAAAATTTACCAAGTTAAATTCACAGTGAATTATTGAAAAGTCATAACTGAGCGACAATTTAATTGAGAGGTTAGTTACATTGTTTTATTACCATTTACTGTTGAGAGGTTTAGGAATTTTCTGTTTTGAGCTTACACTAAACGTGAATATTATTTATGTTAATATTTTCTGTTTTGAGATTACGCTAAATGTGAATGAATTTTGAGCATAGATTAAATCAGAAAGAATTTTTGTGGGGAGATTAAATGTGAATGAATTTTGTGGGGAGGTTAAATGAGAATATTATTCATATTATTTAATAAATTTTATGTTGGGAGGTTACAAATGATGTCCGACTCGAGCGACAACCTGGTGCCCGCGGCCGGCGGATCGTCCACCGGACGGATATCTTGTCTCTGCCGATCAGTAATATATATGGTGCTGGTGACAGGGACGGTCAGACGAGCGACGTGGCGCTTACGGGCTGAAACGAATGTAGGATACGTCATCGTACTATCCAATAACCCAGGTGTATCGGATAGGTACAGTGAATATCAATGGCATTAGGCGTACCACCAAAACCCAGCGGTTAAAAGATACGATTCGGATAGCGGACATTGATATCTTGTTTCTTAAAGGCGTACGATATGATCTGCACCAGGTTGTTTATGTATACACGTCTTACATCAACCCAACTTCCGACGGTGGTGGTGGTACGGCCATACTACTACGCAATGGCACAGAACCAATGGACATTCAATATATGCCATGAACGGGAAGCATTGCGCTCACCATTGGTGCAGTCTGCCCTGTGAATCTGTATGCCCTGTCTGGCATGCGAAGCGTCGAAAGCGAACGCTGTATGTCCAGCCCTTCATGCTATGGTTAGGGATCTTGCTTTGCATGATACACGGACACTAATTCACAGTGACCGAAGCAGATATACACACTTCACCAGCCACTCGGCCAGCAGGTTGTTTTTTATGTTTCCCGAGGTCTTTGGGCAGCAATTGCTGGTGCCGAGCTGTGGCCCACTGCATTCACCCGCCATCAGGTTTTCATCTGCACCCTTACTCTGCCATGACAACAGACGAGCCATAGTAGAGGACCTTGGACTCTTAACGTCAACATTCTCCGGGAAGAGGCTTGCCATGTAGCCGTCACTAACACCTGGCACAAATATGGGCGACGGCGTCATATCTATAATTCCGCGACACGATAGTGGACCCACTGCGCCAAACAAGCTACTCGCAGCATGCCTATGGAATATGGACGAGACAGGGCGCTTTGGCTCCGACCGACCTCTGAGTTTTACTACACTGTCTTGCGAGAATTAGCATCGCAAAAACCTTCGCCAGAGCGCCAAACGGCCGTCCACTGGACACAGGCATAGCTTTTGCAGATTACAGCTGACAGATTGGACGGCACGCAGGTTCGAGCGAGACTGTAAGATTCCATCACAGAGGAACTTGCTTCTCATTATCACATCGTCAGAGAACGGAGACATCATAAGAGGCGACTCATCACGGCCATTATTTCGGAAGATGGGCAACGTGAAGAGACACACGCCACCATCTCCCATGTCCTCACAGATTATTACCGCACTTTCTGTCAAGCAAGTCAACGGCCAGGCAATGACGTTGAGGGTGTCCTGAACGACCTGCCACTTTCGGGTAGGTTCGCAAGGCATCACGTGGGAACAAATTGGCATGGCTCTGTCGCAGGGCACAAGAAACAAATTCCCTAGACCTGATGGTCCTCAGCTTGAATTTTTTATCACATTTGCTGACCTGATGTTGGAAGTATGGCAGCAGATGTCTTGCGAATTCCTGGCTCCAGACATTCACGACCCCCCGAATTTTTGGAGGGTGTGATTATCCCTGTGCTAAAACCAAACGGGCAGTGCAGGCCACAAGACCTCCAGCCGTTGATTTTAGTGAACATGGATTACAAACTGTTTGCCCACATTCTTCATACTCGCCTCCTCACTACTGTCAAAGATGACATTCATGACGATGAAACATATGTGGGAGGTGGCAGTGATATACGCACTGTGTTAAGTTCTTATAGAGGTGTGGTGGCACTCATGTCGACTTGCCACTTAGAAGGCCCCCTCATGGTAGTTCACCTACACCACGCATTTGGCTGAGTTGAGCACCATTTCTTGCAGGCTGTCTTAAAGAAGATGAGACTGTCCCCAATATCGGCAGGTATGGTACTCAGTCTCATCCATGGAACCCCTTCCACTGTCCTATGCAATGGCTACCGCTCGCCACAGTTCAATACTGAGCGCTGAGTGCGACATCGATGCCCTCTGTCAGTCTTTCTCTTTGCTGTCGCACTCGAGCCTGCACTTCGTGGTCTACGACAGCGTTTGGAGGGCATTTGCCTCTGCAACATTCATTTTACATGTTGTGCCTAGTGGACAATGTAGTTTTCTTGGCGATGTTGGCAACGATGTAAGTACAGCTATCGTGTGCCTTCAGCGATACGGCGACGCCAGTGCCCATTACCAAGGTCCCGGCAGTGAAATGTTTGGGAGTGGTCTTCTGTGGGAACGTGCAGCGTACAGCAGCAGATACACATCACAGACTACTTAATGTGATCCGCGCACAAGTTCGTCTCCATACCTTCCGAACACTTGACTTGATCGTGCGTGTACATTTTGTCAACGTCTACCTCGCTCTGAAACTTAATAATTACACACACGTTCTTCCAATGGCCGCTACAGTAGCTGCCAATTACCAGGCAGCCTTAGATCATTTTGCCAGTGATGGTAGGGTGTTCAAAGCCCGTTACGAGACACTAAAGTTGCTCACACACTGAGGCGGCATTGGAATGATAAACGTCCACAATAGGGCATGCGCTCTCTTTCTGCAGATGATGCATCGCCTACATACTTCAGACAAGGACACTCTCCCTGCTACACGGACTGAGGAGGTGGCGCCTCAATCACTCCAGTCACCGATTCCTGTTGGACATATCGCGCCAGCATTGTGTCATATTCGCACCTATCTGGTCGACATGAGTTATCTGTTGGATGTCTTACCAACCACGTGAGTTCCTAGAACCAGGGACATCTACCGCTACTTTCAATGGACACTGCCTGCTAAAGTGATAGAACGCCGACATCCGGTGGTTGGCTGGAGGCGGGTGTGGAGTAACATACACTCGCCTCTGCTTCCCACTCCGGTGAGGGCAATGTGGTATGCGATAACGACTGACGAATCCCCTGCCCGACAAGGTTTGTACACTATACATGTTGCCGAGAACCCTTTCCACCCCAGAGGCGCCGCTGTCGACACCAACATGCACCATTTCGTTTGTGATACGGCTGCTGACTGCTGGAACCTCACACGCCACTTGTTGGCATTGTTGCTGCTACGAACGTCTCAGTCCGTAGAGCCCGCCGAACTGATCCGTTCCGACGTCACTGACTACCCTGCTACTCGTAGTAACGCCACAGTGTGGGTTAAGGCTGTGGCATTGTCATACTTTTTTGGTGAGGGCGTTACAGGGTTGTCAGATTTTTGGTACTATGTACTGAGGAACTACACAGTTTTAGGGCGCAAGGCGTCTTATGGTACGCTCTTTGCGAATTACTTGGAGTCGTTGTTTACGCGTCCTCCAAACCACTGGGGTGTACCGGGTGTGAGAAGAGATTGACGATATAGAACATGATGGACTGATGAGAGACATCAACGGTAATTACAGGGTGTTTCACCCTTGTCGAACGAGAAGACCAGGACATCCCACCGTCTGGCTGCTGTGGACACCCCCGGAAACAGATTAAAAACAAAACAACAACAAAATTACAAATAATAACATAACGACAAAAAGTGAAACAGTTAAAATAGAAAAAAGTATTCTATCCTTTCCCTTATACTTTTCTTTTTTTAACAACTCGATCAGAGGTGTATTTAATTTTTGTTCATGGGCACAGCCTGAAGTGGTGGCAAACAACTGTCCAGTTAGCTTTTAGGGCGAAAGTGGTGGTGGCAGTAGCTTGTTTTTGTTTATAGTTAGATACGTTTCTGGGATAGTATGGGTGACAGGGGCCAACGACTTAAGTGGAAAGAGGGTAGTGGAAAAAAATGATTTAAAAAACGTTAAGCAGAAGGAGAAAAAAACAACAACAAAAAAAATTCGTTAAGGCCAGATACTGTGCTGAAGGTCATATGTTCGCATCCTGCTGGGTACAATTTTTTTTTTTTTCCTCTTCCTGTTTGTGACATCCTGAGACTTTGTTATTCATGAAAGTTAAGTAATTTTCCTGCAATATTCGTTGTTATTTATATGTAAGAGCGCGCTTTCTCAGTAACGAGTATCTTTGTTTTCATGACTTCCCCATGTTGAAAGAATGAAAAATTAAATTGCTACAGATGAAACTGCTGTGCATGAAACAACTGACATGAACATTTATATTTTTTCTTGTCACAAATAATTCACGATTTTTTCCAATACACAGCGATGTCCGAGTATGTGGTTAGACAGGAATCTTAGAACACAATTTAAATTACTGTGAATGAAACTAGCAACAATCATCTTCACAGTCTTGCTTGTCGCCAATATTTATCTGCGCTCAAATCTTTAACAACAGTAGACAGAGTCGAAAGATATCCGCCATAATATTTTCAGACTATACCACCATATATGAAACATTTTGATTCATAATATGCATGTTATAAACTACGACGAGCTTCAGTATCTGCTCTCGCAACATGCTCTTGAAAAAGCGTTTTTTAAATTTTGTTTTTTAAGGCCCAAATCGTTGATGTATTATATAGGGAAGTAGGCTACTTCATCATTTGGATCCCTAAGAGCAAGTTAAAACCACATTTATGCATCTACTTATTCTTCGACGATCCCTTAAACAATTTTTTGGGCGTTTTTATAGATATCTTCCTAATTCATATTCCGAATCGTAAATTCCAAAACAAGATGTCAATGTGAACGAGAATAAAGTGACATATATGGCATTTATGACAATTTCTGGAACACAGTCAAATATACTGTCGTTATTATGTATGCATGGAAACATGTGGTCAGTGAGATTTGAGCAGTACTACATACTCTAAACACACTTTTTGGTACTGTGAAGAACAGCGTATCTGGATGGATACCATCGTCCTCTTTAAATTAGGATTTTTTCGGAACATTATCTCAGCATATGGTAGGTCTGGTCGTCTTTCAGCCACCGCCGGACGAGTCTGTGAGCACAGAGCCGATATGCAGAACTCACGCCGACCAGCGACAGTCGTCGTGGCCATGACGCCGCAGTGCAGTTACTCGCTGTGGTAAATTACCGCACAGCTCCGGCTAGGTAGGGAAGTCACGTGGAAAGACTCTGGGTAATTTCTTTCGGTTCAGTAGTTTTTCTTTTCTCTTCGAGGCATGCACAATTTCGTTAAAATCTGTAATGCACATTTATTGTTATTCGTGAAGGACAATTTGTCTCGTGAACGAGAGGTAGGAAATATGTTAGTTTCTATTTCCTCCTTTCTGTATCCAAACACACGTCAACTAAATCAGTTAAATTCATTCGCGTGTTTCTAATGGAGCTCTAGTGGAGCTGTTCAGTGTGATCAGCAGTTACTGAAGTCATGTTGAGAGTCCATTTTCCAATGATGAGAATAAATGGTATTCATTGAACATAACATCTCTTTTCAAGTAGTAGCACCATTCATACGTGAAATTTGTGTGATATGAATGCAGTTGAAGGAAGAAACAATTTCAAGTCACGTAAGTCAGGTGTGTTATTACAGACAGTGAGGACCACGAGTAATTTGGGGTAAATGCCGGACGTTAAATATATCACAGGGTCAAATTAATTCCTTTAAGTGCGGTTTTTTCAGGTCCTAGCACCGGTTTATCAGACCTTCAAATTGAGAATAATGTGGCTTTTGACATATCCACACACTAGTCAGACGAATGTTAATAAAATATCAGTCCAACCGGCATTTCGCAGACTCATCCATTCACTTGTCATTTCAGTATCCCATACATAATTTGTCGATTTAAATGTTAAACTTCGGTTAGAAATATCAAAAAATCGTATTCGAAAATTAAATCACCGACCTTAATTTTTGTATACACTCTTTTACTCGCTGATTTATGTAAGTTCTATTTTACCTCCAGAATACCATGTTGTTGAGATGAAGATTTTTTAGAGGAGTTAGAGATCGTCCTTCGCGCTTTCATCAGTTCATTGTTTACTGATGCCACCTGTTCTTTCATGAAATACGTTATTCAGAAAGCTCTCTACCAGTATGTTTGTTCATTATGGAATTGGTGTTCAATTACTTTGTCTGAGCCAAGTTCCTCTATAGCAATTTGGCTCACAGCGCGATGAATCTTTTCGTAAACATTTTTAATTAATTGAGCATCCTTAGTAGCAGCTCCCGAAGCAAAGTCAGTAGCAAACTGAGTCTCTTGAAGCACCAACTGCTTACTAATTTTCCTGCCTTGCTCAACAGAAAGATGTGTCACACAACTCAGTTCGACAGTGGCTTTTGGGTCTGCTTATTCCAACACACTTCCTCAGTTAACGCAGTGAAAGCCTCAGATAAACCCAACTGCGCCATCCGAAACTAGGAAATTTCATTTTCTAAAGTCACATGTGACTCCGCGATCTGCCTTGTCAAATCTTGTTTGATAGCAAGATCGACTAAATGTTGCTTAGTGAATATACCCACTAGATCCTGTTGGTGGACATATCCACCACCTGGTTTAGTACAGCAGACAATGATCCGCCCAACATATCCAAACTCGAAACATTTCCGATGGTTGGTCTCTATTCAGTGAAGCTGAGATTACTGGTTCAGTCTCTTCCACCATCAGCTGAACATTACTATCAGTTGCTCTATCCATTCTGACTTGTTTCCTGTCTTTACCATACTGTGGAAAACTTTTAAAATAATCCATAAAATGTCTTATAGAAAATTAAAACAATAATAACAACCCTATATTTTGACTAGCAATGACAATGAAATCCTACTAGATTTAAAAACTGAGAACAGACAACATCGTTAACATGGTTCACTGATTATGACGCGTTGTGCAGTTACACTCACATAAAACTTTAGTATCATTAATCTACTTATTTAGAAAATTGCATACTACTGATGTACACCTTGGTACAAGCAGAGAAGTAACCATAAGTATGAAATAATGTCATCTTGCTTGACCTGCGAAACCAATTTCTCACACGCGGTGCTGTGTCGGTGCATTAACCTGTCACGGTTCCTCCACTTAGTTATTTACAAACATGAAGCACACAATAATAAAACAAGTCCTGTCATAGTCACCATATACAATATCACCTGCAAAGGTAAGTGCTAAGTGGTTGGAGAAGAATCGCCACACTGTGCAATGCTCCATACTTCGTATTATAAAGCCAGCAATAAGTGTATTGTATTCTGCTTTTAAAATATGCAAATGCTCTCGACGATTTTCGAACACTGCAACTATGAGCGCAAGAACAATTCCATAGCACAGAACTGGAGTAAAAAACGTAAATAAGTTATCTATTTACTTAAAACAAAAAATAGATAAATAAAGGTAACAGACCCATCATACTATTTTTTCGTCATGTTGAGTTACTTGACCATATCAGTACTTCTTGAGAAAAGTTTCTACAAATAACGTGGTCTCAGAGTAATTCTGTGTCTATTTTGTCGTAAGCTAACCACAAAAAAATCTCTACCAATATTTTTTTCCTTCTCTCTGCATCCAAATTGACAAAATAATTAAATGGTAGCAGCTCCTTAGGTAGAATACGCGCCCTTTGCCTTGCGCTCCGTACTGGATCACCAGATAAAAATGTACTCCAACTAAAGCCAAACAGGTAATAAACACAGAAAGATATAATGCAAATCAGGTTGCTTTCCAAGCATAAAGTGAGTAAGTGCTCCAACTGCTTGTCGATAAGGAAAGTCACATTTTTCTTCGTTCTTTGCTTTCCGTTCTGATGTATTTAGTTCCTTTACAATAACAGATTTGCGCTCTTGGGCATTCAGACACTTTAGAATCTTCCTTGCAGAAGCTTGTTGACTCATCTTCATTGGACCATGATCAAAACATTTAACCTCAAGTCTTAGGAAACACAATGCTGCAATCACGATAATCTTGAATCGAGTCTTCAACTCTTCAATGGAGTTTCTGGCATCCTGTTCATCATTCACCATAACTAACTCATCGATTACATAAAGAGCAACTCACTTATTCACCAGCTTCTTCTCAGATATATAAGCATGGATGTGCATCATTTGTCTTAATACCTCCTGATGAGAGAAATGTTCCAAAAAACTTACCCAACAACATAATGCTTTCTTAAGCCCATATAAATTTGGCAATTTGCAAACTCTCTTTGTACCATCACTATAGCTTTCTGGCTGTTGCATATAGATTACTTCTTCTAGCCTCTGTGCAAAAAAACTTTAGACAAATGAAACCATATAAGAGCCATTTTCTCAGGTACAGCAACACTTAACAACATTTAACACTCAAAGAATTGTGGTCAGCTTAGCTTCTGTAGTTTACATCATAGTATTGATTACACCACTTGATGACAAGTATTGCTTTACATTTCTCAACACTACCATGTGGGTTAGACTTTACAAGAAAAGCTGAATACATGGTGAGTCGTAGGGCAAACTATGTTTCAAAGCATTTTGTTGGTGCGGGTTGCCTACATCATGAGCAGGTATGCACTCAGAGGCAAACCTATTGTTCTCCTTTGATTGACAGATCATTAACCTATTGTTCATCTCTGATTGACAGGTCCACCTCATGGTGAACAAACTGGATGGAGCTACTGCATCATATTGTTTAAATAATGAACACTGCATGCAAAATAAAGACTTACATCCATCCTATCCAGCAGCCCAGTATAGGCTGGGTCCTTTTCCTGCCAATTCCTAGAAAGAGGTGGCGGTCAGATGACTTAGGCTAATGGAGGTAGCGCAAGTGAGCTATTTTCCCGCCATTGTCTTAGGTTAGTAGAGGTAGCCCAAGTGACCTATTTTCCCCATCAAAATTTGAACTTCCTGACATTTTCTGGTAGGAAGGGGAGGGGTGATGGGAGAGGCTTTACAAGATGGGGAGACTGATCAATTTAATTAAATAGTCAATCAAATTTATGAGAGTGAGAGAGGCTATTCCAATAGCTGAGACCTGAAAGTGTACTTGTAGCAGCAAGGGGGGGGGGTGGAGTGGGAGGGAGGGGGGAATAATAGGTTAAGTGCCTGTCAGTCAAAAGGAAGGATCCTCTTAGCAGAAGAATAGGTTAAGGACCTGTCAACCAAAGGTGAACAATAGGTTAATGATCTGTCAATCAAAGGAGAGCAATAGGTTTGCCCCTGAGTGCGTATGTGCCCCTGATGTAGGCAACCCCCACTAGCAAAATGCGCTGAAACATAGTTGCCTTACTGCTACAGTGTAGGAAATCGATAGAATCAGGGGTCCAGAATAACACTTACAGATGAGAGAATGAATCTATAATACTTTATTACAATTAGTGCTTACAATCATAGAGCATTAGTTTTACGCTTCGCCTAGCCGCATCAGCACCGACATTGGACTGTTGATGACTGGAAACATGTTGCCTGGTCGAACGAGTCTCGTTTCAAATTGTATCGAGTGGACGGACATGCACAAGTATGGAAACAACCTCATGAACCCATGGATCTTGCATGTCAGCAGGGTGGAGGCTCTGTAGTGGTGTGGAGCGTGTGCAGCGGAGTGATATGGGACCCCTGATATGTCTAGATACGACTCTGACAGGTGACACATACGTGAGCATCCTGTCTGATCACCTGGATCCATTCATGTCCATTGTGCATTCCAACTGACTTGGGCAATTCCAGCAGGACAATGCAACACCCCACACGTCCAGAATTGCTACATAGTGGCTCCAGGAAAACTCTTCTGAGTTTAAACACTTACGCTGGCCACCAGACTCCCCAGACATGAACATTATTGAGCATATATGGGATGCCTTGCAACATGCTGTTCAGAGGAGATCTCCAGAGCGGTAGAGGTATCAAGTTGAAATTTATGCCACATACTAAGGTCTGTAGACACTTGGCGTTCTACATCTACATCTACATGGATACTCTGCAAATCACATTTAAGCGCCTGGCAGAGGGTTCATCGAACCACCTTCACAAGTCTATTATTCCAGTCACGTATAGCGTGCGGAAAGAATGAACACCTATATCTTTCCGTAGGAGCTCTGATTTCCCTTATTTTATCGTGCTGATCGTTTCTCCCTGTGTAGGTCGGTGTCAACAAAATATTTGCGCATTCGGAGGAGAAAGTTGGTGATTGGAATTTCGTAAGAAGATTCCGTCGCATCGAAAAGCGCCTTTCTTTTAATGATTTTCAGCCCAACAGGGATTTTCACCTGCCTCGAGATGGTTGGGTGTTTGTGTTGACCTCATCATTTGGAGAGATTGGGCTGGGCAAAGGTTGGGAATTTGTATGGGCGCTGATAACCGCGCAGTTGAGCGCCCCACAAACCAAACATCATCATCATTTCCAGCCCAAATCCTGCATCATTTCTGTGACACTCTCTACCATATTTCGCGATAATACAAAACGTGCTGCCTTTCTTTGAACTTTTTCGATGTACTCCGTCAGTCACATATTTTGATGCTTGCAAACTCACTCATCGAAACCTACAGTGTATTTCCCGTTGACCTAGAATCATGAACTTTGCCTTATAGAACAGGAGTGTAGGACATGTGTTAATACATCCTGCAATCACTGCGATGGTACTAGAAACAGCCGTAGAGGTTAAAAACTGTAGAAGACAGATGTTGTAATCTGTCCAAGAAATACTAAAGCGAGGACGTCGGATGTAAGAAGTGGTGAAGAACTTGCCAGAGGAGATAAAATCTATGAGGGCCGCATGAAACAGTCAGCAGATTGGTTGTTAAGAAAAAATATTCAGTTTATTGGACTATTTAGGAATGAAGAGACGTTCCGGACAGCATAGACAAAAGCTAGATAGTTACGAGAACGTACGCGAGTTTCCGAAGTGCGCCGATCAGTTCAGCGTCGCATGTCAACGCTCTCATCGGAGTTACCTGAACGAACAGCCTTGCTGCGGCATTGTTCTCCACAGCCATTACTGTGGTAGCGCCGATAAGTCGGCACGCGGCTTTCCATCGCCGCACTTATCGGCAGTGCCGCGTCTGGCTGCATTCCTTAGCAGAGTGTCATTCTCGCTCAACAGTCAGCTACCCTCGGCGTTGCCTCTTCTATACATCTAGGCCTGACGGCTTCACGAACCCTGGAATGCGAGTTAGTCCGCTTCGTTACACGACTCGTAGCAACAGCCATAAGCACACACAGCGGTTTGGCAATCTCGGTAGACGTGAGCCACAGTTGGTTACGTGGAATTTAACGACGTACAACTCCCTTACTACTACCACTGCTTTGGCCTGTCTTGGCAACGGGATGCCACACAGCGAGATGGTTTCGGCTGAAAATATCCAAACTGCACTAAACATATTAAATAAAAGGCCACCAGGGATGTTAATAGTCCCTTAAAAACACAAGATGAATTAAATGTGCCCTTTATTACTTTCACTGCCATCAATATGCTAAGTCGCTGCTGCTTCAGTGATGTAGTTGTATTTTTATTACTTTACTGATGATGATACCAATGCTTACGTATCAACTGCTTGAGCCAGCTATAGAAGGTGAGACAAGCCACCCAAAACTTTACACATTGCGAATGAATATATCGAGATGCGGTTTTGCTAAGTTATTACGGAAACGTTGCGAATTTTCTGACGGTGGCAATAATTTTTACCATTTAAAGCTGACGAATTATGATACCAACATTTTTAATGGACCTATATATTGTTTTCCGTGGCATTCGCAAGAGCTTTCGAAGAGAACTTCAACGATGTAATATGTGTGGAACTTTATCAAGCAGAAGATAATAGAGTCGCAAATCACTATCCCGCCATCAGCAGAAGCGGTCTCCCAAATGTTTGCCCTATGCAACATATCGGTACATGGTTCACGTGTTTGTTATTATGAGTGTCGTTTCAAGCTCTTAAATTGTTGACCTTGAGCATTGGTACGTGCTACACAGCGATTCCGTACGAATTTCATCTGGATTTACTGCATGTTATGTCTTACGCAGTCGTCGGTGTTTCCTTGCAGAGTTCTTGTTTCATTTTACCCCACAGGGGAAAGTCCAGAGGTGTTGAATCTGGTGAGAGTGTAGGTTAATGTAACGATTTACAAATATTCTGGCCGTCATCATCAGACATTAAAGGAAACGTCTTTTTGATGGAATCATCCTTCTCTGTCCCTCGCCGTCTGCTCCTTTTGCTTGTAGCTGTTGCAGTTCATTCCACTGATGACAACTTAACCGACATGGATGTTCTGGAGCTCCTCTCTATCTTTGTCCACCAAGGATTTTTCCTTCCAACATGTTTTGTGTCGAATTAGGTGTCCAGTTGATTTAGGTTTTCTTCCCTGCATCATGTTAATCAACATCCTTTTCACTTAATTTCTTTTAGTGTTTGTTCATTACGTTTTCTTTCAGGCCAGGATGTATTTGTGGCTCTTTTCCATATTCACATCTCTATTGTTTCTATTTGTTTCTTTTCTTGTTTATCCAGATCCCAACCTTCACAACCACAACTTATAATGCACCAAATAAATATCTTGTAAAATTCTCCCTTATATCTACATTAAAGTCGTTGTTTGTTAACAAATTACTATTATTTACAAATGGTTGTTTAGTCATTGCAATTCTTCTTTTAATATCCGTTATACTTCTCATCTGCAATTGTACTTCCCAAGTAACAAAAACCGTTTACTTGCGTGAGCAGTTATTTCCTATCTTAATGTTTGTCCTTATTTGTCTGTTTCATTTCTCAATCACTTATTGCCTTACTTTCATTTTGTGGTTATCCAAGACGTCAGACAGAATTTCTAACTTATAGTCATGTACTTTTCGGAATCTGTTAGGACTACTATATCGTCAACAAATCAAACACAGTGTATTTGTTTTCCATTACTTTTGATCACTTTGGTGCTGATTTTCACTGTTTATATTACACTTTCTACAAATAAATTAAATAGGTAAGGAGAGACAGGAGGGTCTTAGAGGACATCTCTTCTAATCCTAGCGGCCATTGATATCTATTTCTGTACGCTAGTTTTTGTATAAAATGAGAATCAGTTTTTCTTACCTTTCCAGTCTATTCCGATTTTCATTGGTTTTCCAAGCACCATCTTTCCGTCCATTCGACCAAAAGTCTTCTTTAGATCAATGAATTCGGCATACATCTTATTGTTCACCTCAATTCTTACCTCTAAGGTCATTTGTAGTGATATTATAGCTTTCCTGATTCCTTTTTCTTCCCTAATTCTAAACTGGTCTTCTCCTAAACATTGGTTAATTTTAGGTTTTAGTCTTTCCTTAACAATATTGAGTAGATTTTTTGAAACATTGGTTAGTAATGCCAAGGTTCTATAATTACAACAATCATTCACATCTCTTTTCTAAGGCACGTAGTGGTTTCACTTTTAATTACTTTCATTCGCAGTGTTCCACCCGCACAGCAGACACACACAAATTTGTACAGTTGTTCTTTTGACTCACCTCCAGTATTCTTTAATGACTCAGGAGAGATTTTATGTGCTCCACTCGCTTTGATGTTGTTCAAGTTGTTAAAAATATTGTATTCTGACCTGGCAACTCGCGATCCTATGAATTTATGTCTACTTCTTCCATCTCTGCAGTGGAGGACTACGGCGGGGGGAGGTGAGGAGGAGGATGGGACGGCCTGCCCCAGGCCATCGAGATTTGGAGGCCCACAGCGACCACACCATTTTTAATCAAATCCTAAAGAAGGCCACAGTATGTTCAATAAATAAGAGGCAGTTTACATTTCGAGGCCCCATACGTGTGAGAAATATAAACATAGGCACCTACTTACCTATTATCAGACCACAGCAGTTGTCAAGAAGTTTTGTAGAATATTGCATGAAATTTAAAAAATGGTTTACCTTGTAGTGAAACTGATGTAGATAGTGCCTGTGAGCTAGTGTGGGGAGAGGTTATACTCGATCAGTGTAATAAATTAATAATTGGTTTCTTGATACCGACCACAGACTCAGATTACACAGTTGCTCAAGGGATCAAGGAAAATTTGAGTTTCATTCTGAATAGATATACGAGTTGTACAATTATAGTTGGTGGTGACTTCAATCTACCCTCTATATGTTGGCGTAAATGCATGTTTAAAGTCGACATGCTAGACGTAAAACACCGTTCGAAATTGTTCTAAATGCTTTCTGCGGATAGTATTGTGAGCAATTAGTTTTGAAGTTCATATGAAGCGTAAATGGTTGTTGTAACAGACTAGAACATTTAGCCACAAACTATTCTGAACAGATAGAGATAATCATGATAGATACACGGTTTAGTGGCCACAAGGTCGTTGTAGCGGGACTGAATACCATACATCCAAATATACCAAAAATAAATGAAATACCTAGTGTCACAAGCCTTTTGGGAATCCAGAAATATGGAATCAACCTGAAATCTCCTGTCGACAGCAATCATTGCTTTGTGTCAATAAAAACCTAGTTGTGTTTCAAAAGAACGATATTTTCTGAATCCGTGCTGACTGTGAGTCAATAGGTCTTCTCTACGAGGAATTCCTCACTGCTCAAACACAGCATTTGTTCCAAAACCCTAGTGCACATCAGTATCAGTGATATGGGCCTGTAATTCGGCAGATAACTTCTGTTTCCTTTCCTGTCTACGACCTCTGCAACTTCGTACAAACGGTATTTCACGCTAGTAATTGTATAAGACTACTAAAAAATAGAGGTATTTCACAAGCTTACTCCGTAACAAGCCTAACTAGTATACAGTCCATACTGGAAGACTTGCTTTTATTGAGTGACTTATGTTGTTCATTACACCGATAGTATGTGCTCCTAAATTATTCACCATGTTTGTAACTATTCTTAACTCTAATTCTAGAATATTTACTGCGTTTTCCTTTGTGAACGAGTCTTGGAAAATTATGTTTGGTAGCTCCGCTTTAGCGGCACTATCCACCAAAAATAACAATGCCATTGGTATTGCACACTAAATATATTAGTTATGTTCAGCCGCTGGTATACTTTACACACGACCAGAATCTCTTTAAGCTTCTTGAAAGTTTCTGTAAAACACAGCCAATCGTGGATATTTTCCGTTCTTTTAAATCTGGCATCCTCTTTTCGTTGCTTCTGCAACAGTGTTGCGACCTGTTTTGTATGCTATGGGGGATCTGTTAGGTCTCGCCTTAACTTACTTGGTAGGAAACTTTCAATTTCTGTCAATACTATTTCTTTGGATTTAAGCCACATCTTGTCCTTGCGTAGTTTTGAAGGAGTGGAGTCTATCTCTTAGGAAAGCACCGGGTAAATTAGTATCTGCTTTTTTAATTAGATATATTTTCTATTTATTTCTGGTGTTATGTGGATGTTACAGTATTCAGTCTCACTACAATGGCCTTGTTTTCAGTAGTCCGTCTAACCATTATGATGCTCTGTATTTCCTCAAGATTGTTTGTGACTAAGAGTTCTAGTATGTTCCCGCAACCATTTACACCGTATACGGACTTCAGAACTAATTCCTCAAAACACTTTTTGGAGTAAGCATTTAGAACAATTTCAAACGGTGTTTTATGTCTATAATATTGACTTTGAACATATATTTTCGCCAGCATAAGTTACCACCAGCTATAATTCTATGAGTAAGGTACCTATTCGAAATGAAATTTAAGTTTTCCTTGAACCCATTAAATTGTTTCATTAGCCAAAAGCTAACTTATTTCATTTATCGAGTATAGCTTCTGCCACCACTAACCCATAGGAACCATCAACTTCAATTTCACTACAAGAGAAACTACTTCTAACAGCATCAAACACGCCACCACCAATCGAACTCAATCTATCGTTTCTGAACACTGTTAAGCCATTTGTAAAAATTTCGGCTGCACTTATCTTCAGCTTTATTCAGCTTTCAGTACGTGAGACTCCCTAACTTAAAAAAAGAAAAAAATCTACTAACAAATAAGTGGATCCCGGCATCTCCCCATCCTATGTGACAAATATGATCGAAGTCAAGGAATCTACGGTCTACATGGTCACAGAAACGTCTGAGTCTCAGTTTCGGTTGCTCCACTCGGTTCTAAACCACAAGTCTGTAGTCGGTCGTCTCCACTATGCTACAGATGGGTGGCACCTCCTTCATCTTGCATGCAAGACATTACCACTTCAGACAACCGCCGGAAAACAGAGAGAATCTCGTACAATCCAAAGTGACACGCGCCGTTAGTACCGACATGATACACCTTCTGCAGCTGGCTGCACCCTGTGCTCTTTGTAGCATCTATAAGGACCCATTTGACATCTAGGATGGCTGCCCCTGGTATGCACACAGGGTGCACATTCGATTTCTTCCCCTCCTTTGCAGCCATGACCATGGGAGGCTCCATCATGTGCTTAACACTGGAGCTCCCAAGTACTAATAATTCCTCTCTATGAGAATGTCCGGCCATTATTGGCTGAGAGGTCTCCTGTGAAATAGGGAAAGTGGTTCCAGCTGGCACAGGATCAGCCACAATTAGTGCCAGACGAACCAGGGAGGGCTTTCGATCGGCGCCCCAGAAAATGTTTTGGTGTCTGTCGCACCTTGAAACGATCTTCCACTTTCCGGCAAGTGAGCGATCAACCCGAGTTCCGGTACTAACCGGGCCAACCACAGTAGTGGGCCAATCGGAGAACAGAGGGAACGTGCTGGACGTACCTTGGATGTTTACGTCAGGCTTCCCATTGCGATGTCCACTGGCAACAGCCTTAAGTAGTGTGACAGAAAACGGCACCGCCTAGATCTGTGGACAACGGGTGTCCAGCTAATCTCGCATCAGAACACAGCATTCACAGTACTAGAAGTCGATGCAAATTTTCCCTACACAAAAATGCGAGAAACGTAAGATTAAACTACAAAAGCATTCAGACAAGTTACTCGATTCGACTTAGAAGCTCGTAATAGAATTTGCAAGCAAACGACCTACTCTCCTGGTGCTTCACAAACGAGGCTGGTGCCTGACTGATCTATCTACTATGGTATCTGGTTGTTCAAAACAAATGAGAGTGGTGCCACAGACGGAGTACACTACTGGCCATTAAAATTGCTACACCGCGAAGATGACGTGCTACAGACGCGAAATTTAACCGACAGGAAGAAGATGCTGTGATATGCAAATTATTAGCTTTTCAGAGCATTCACACAAGGTTGGCGCCGGTGGCGACACCTACAACGTGCTGACATGAGGAAAGTTTCCAACCGATTTCTCATACACAAACAGCAGTTGACCGGCGTTGCCTGGTGAAACGTTGTTGTGATGCCTCGTGTAAGGAGGAGAAATGCGTACCATCACGTTCCGACTTTGATAAAGGTCGGATTGTAGCCTATCGCGATTGCGGTTTATCGTATCGTGACATTACTGCTCGCGTCGGTCGATATCCAATGACTGTTAGCAGAATATGGAATCGGTGGGTTCAGGCGGGTAATACGGAACGCCGTGCTGGATCCCAACGGCCTCGTATCACTAGCAGTCGAGATGACAGGCATCTTATCCGCATCCCTGAGTCAACAGATGGCGACGTTTCCAAGACAACAACCATCTGCACGAACAGTTCGACGACGTTTGCAGCAGCATGGACTATCAGCTCGGAGACCATGGCTGCGGTTACCCTTGACGCTGCATCACAGACAGGAGCGCCTGCGATGGTGTACTCAACGACGAACCTGGGTGCACGAATGGCAAAACGTCATTTTTTCGGATGAATCCAGGTTCTATTTACAGCATCATGATGGTCGCATCCGTGTTTGGCGACATCGCGGTGAACGCACATTGGAAGCGTGTATGGTATGGGGTGTCATTGGTTACACGTCTCGGTCACCTCTTGTTCGCATTGACGGTACTTTGAACAGTGTTCGTTACATTTCAGATGTGTTACGACCCGTGGCTCTACCCTTCATTCAGTCCCTGCGAAATCCTACATTTCTGCAGGATAATGCACGAGCGCATGTTGCAGGTCCTGTACGAGTCTTTCTGGATACAGAAAATGTTCGACTCCTGCCCTGGCCAGCACATTCTCCAGATCTCCCACCAATTGAAAACGGCCGGCCGGTGTGGCCGTGCGGTTCTAGGCGCATCAGTCTGGAACCGCGTGACCGCTACGGTCGCAGGTTCGAATCCTGCCTTGGGCATGGATGTGTGTGATGTCCTTAGGTTAGTTAGGTTTAAGTAGTTCTAAGTTCTAGGGGACTGATGACCACAGATGTTAAGTCCCATAGTGCTCAGAGCCATTTGAACCATTTGAGCCAATTGAAAACGTCTGGTCAATGGTGGCCGAGCAACTGGCTCGTCACAATACGCCAGTCACTACTCTTGATGAACTGTGGTATCGTGTTGAAGCTGCATGGGCAGCTGTACCTGTACACGCCATCCAAGTTCTGTTTGACTCAATGCCCAGGCGTATCAAGGCAATTATTACGGCCAGAGGTGGTTGTTCTGGGTACTGATTTCTCAGGATCTATGCACCCAAATTTTGTGAAAATGTAATCATATGTCAGTTCTAATATAATATATTTGTCCCGCTTATCATCTGCATTTCTTCTTGGTGTAGCAATTTTAATGGCCAGTAGTGTAAATCTACACTACATAGCTACTGAAAAACAATTCTGTGTCTCGTAAATATAAAAACATGTAAGTAATTTAAAAATAAAATTACAAAACACAACCGAAAGCCTGGAGCCCACAGCTATAGCCGTAGGGATGAGGCCTCTGCTTGCCACTGCTTGGTGGTGACACGCGGACTACCTCACAATTATGTCGGCCTCCACAGTCCGGAGGCTTCCGTCCATATCTCACATTCGACAAACACAACATCGTCTATTTTAAGCTCAACGACGACCTACAAACACTAGAATAAAATTAACATCGACGCAGACACCGTATTTGGCACATGAATACAATCATTCATGAAGTTTTCAATCATGTATGATATCTTTCAACGCACTCAGTGTGAACACTACTGGTAAATGCAAAATATCCTAACTGTGCTCTTTCTCTAGCTACAAATGTTGTAGCATTTGAGGGATGACACTTTCAACAGTTTGAATTATGTGCTGATACAATGCGACGATTTCCGGAAATTGAGAGGTGTACAGTTTGGTATTAACATATTCCCAAAATAGCTATGGTACTGGGCGATCCATCCCAGCCCTCCAATTCGAAAATTCTTCATCCAAGGACTCCTGAACACACGTCCAATAATGTGGTGCTCCACCTAGTCGAAACATTACACTGTGTCTTCATTACCTGGGGCTGATATTATGCTTGTCTCATTGATGTGGATGGTGATCTTCTAAGCACTGTCTGGTAGTTTTCGACAATCTCTAAGTAACTGAAATTTTCGCTCTGTAGCGGAATGTACACTGCTATGAAACTTACTGGCAGATTAAAACTGTGTGACGGAGCGAGGCTCAAACTTGAGACCTTTGTCTTTTACTGACAAGTGCTCTGCCGACTGAGGTACCCATACTCGACTCACGACCCGACCTCACAGCTTTAATTCCGCCAGTACCTCATCTTCTACCTTCTGCGAAACTATAGGACTACACACCTGGAAGAAAGGAGTGAAGCAGCAAAGAAAATGCGCCTGTAATCTCTTAGGACAGACACGCCCTTTATAAGTCCCGTAGAGAAAAGCGGGGTTTAAATTACTCTACAGCACTTTGATATAGTACAGAAAACTACCGCCGGCCGGAGTGGCCGAGCGGTTCTAGGCGCTACAGTCTGGAGCTTCGCGACCGCTACGGTCGCAGGTTCGAATCCTGCCTCGGGCATGGATGTGTGTGATGTCCTTAGGTTAGTTAGGTTTAATTAGTTCTAAGTTCTAGGCGATTGATGACCTCAGAAGTTAAGTCGCATAGTGCTCAGAGCCATTTGAACCATGGCTGCTTGAAACGCGCACTGTACCACAAATGCAGGCCCGTGAGAGTAGAATTGTGCTTTAAGGGGTACATTGAGTTGGGCTTCTATGGGACCTGTGGTAGTACTCGAAGACTCTGTGACAGTAGTGAACTACGTGAGTATTATTGCAGAACACCTGTATCTCTTCATGGATGAAGTCTTTTCTGATGACGACGATAGGATTAGCCAAGCGGTCTCAGGCGCTGCAGTCATGGACTGTGCAGCTGGTCCCGCCGGAGGTTCGAGTCCTCCCTCGGGCATGGGTGTGTGTGTCCGTCCTTAGGATAATTTAGGTTAAGTAGTGTGTAAGCTCAGGGACTGATGACCTTAGCAGTTAAGTCCCATAAGATTTCACACACATTTGAACATTTGAACATGACGACGACATCTTCCAGAAGGATAACTTCCCGCGACGAAAGGCCACAATCGCGACGCGGTGGTTTGAGGAGGATGAGAGTGCACTCATATTGATGTCTTAACCAGCAAATGCCCCTGATGTGTATCCAATGGAACAAATACCGGCATCAGCTTCATGCCCACAAACCACCGCCCGTAATTTGCGGGAATTTAGTGACCTGTGAGTACGAATCTGGTGCCCCATACTGCTGGAAACCTATCAAGGACTTATAGAATCCATGCTAAGCAGAATCGCTGCTATACTGTGCCTGAAAAGTAGATCAAACGCTATTATGCAGTTGGTCACAATGTTTTGGCTCATCGGCGTAGTGTTCTTCTTCATGTCGTGTAGTGTTCTTCTTAATGTGGGGCGCAACAAAAAATGTCATTATTAGTAAGTATAAGTTACCTGGCGTATTTTTTAAGGTCATACAATAATTGCTTGCCCGCCTCTGTAGCTAAGCGGTCAGTGTGTCTGACTGCTATAAGGGTATGTGGTTTCAATTGTTGGTACTGCCAGGGGTTTTTGCCTGGTGGGAGGACCAGAATGGGATGCATTCAGCCCTATGATGCCAGCTGAGTAGTTACCCGAGCTAGAAGAAGCTGCTGCAAGGTCTGGGAAACAGACAGCTGCCATCATAGCGCAGTGCACACCACGCGCCTCTCCATACCGCATCTGAGCAAAGACAATGACAGAGGTCAATGGGACGGCCATCCAGTACTGAAGGACCCATCATGGCCAGCACGAGGAGCAGATTACAAACATTGCTTTTGGTTTGTGATGGATGAGTACATTCTTCCTAAATACGAGGTGCAACAATAAAGTAATGAGACTGATTTTCTTTGCAAGATGTGGCAACCCTGCAGGTTTGCGTAGGCACAATATCTTTGACCTTGGTCTATAAGCTGCTTCTAGTCCAAGAGGCACATCGATGCAACTGCTGAGTTGTGAGTTGTGCTGTAATAAGTTAACACGTGCTTGTGTCTCTCAATGGTTCAAATGGCTCTGAGCACTATGGGACTTAACTGCTGAGGTCATCAGCCCCCTAGAACTTAGAACTCATTAAACCTAACTAACCTAAGGACATCACACACATCCATGCCCGAGGCAGGATTCGAACCTGCGACCGTAGCGGTCGCGCGGTTCCAGATTGTAGCGCCTAGAACCGCTCGGCCACTTCGGCCGGCTTGTATCTCTCATCACAGAAATGGAACTGCATAATATTGCACAACGGTATGCCATTTATTTTTGCGTTAAATTGGGTGAAAACTCGACGACAACTTACGGTAAGCTTCAGAAGGCTTTTTAAGAGGATGTTATGTCAAGAGCTCAAAGGGATCACCCAGAACAAAAAAAGCTCGCATGTCAGAGGCAAAAGTGAAATGAATGCTGGTGTGCTTCTTTGATTCCAAATGAACTGTTCATAAAGAGTGGGTGCCTTCTGGACAAAAAGTTAACCAATATTACTACAAAGAAATTTTAGAAAGATTTCTTAAAAGAGTTCTTCGTGTCCGTGCCAACATTGCTGATAATTGGATTCTGCATCACGATAATGCGCCATCCCATACTGCTCTGTCAGTACAGCAATTTTTAACCTCAAAACAAATTCAGTACTACCACAACCACCTTATTCACCAGATATCGCTCCATGCGACTTTTTCTGTTTCCAAGAGTCAAAACGGCGGTCAAGGGACACCATTTTCAAACAACAAAAGATGTCCAAAACGCTGTGACGAGGGTCTTGGAGGATATTACAGAAGATGAGTTCCAGAAATGTTACCATCAATGGCAGAAGCGGTGGAAAAAGTGTGTGCAAGCAGAAGGGGACTACTTTGAAGGAGACAACAATAAACTTGACTAAAACGGTAAGCAACATATGTTTTTACACTAGTCTCATTACTTTATTTTCGCACCTCATATACTCTTTTTCACTGCGTGTAGATGCCTGAGGGTGATCTGTTACTTCAGTAAGGATGCGACATAACAGTTATTGTGCCGAATCGTTCTAGTTTGAAACTACAGGGTGCTATCCAAAATTTCCAAGAATATGCTTATAAACGTCAGAAAACGAACCTCACATCTTATTTTCCAACATCGCTTTCAAAGTAGTCCCTTCGCGGTGGTATGCAACGCCTCCAGCGATTTTCCCATTGTTTTGCCCGAAATCTGCTGGTTGAATCGTGTCCAAAATTATAGTTGCGATTCCATTTGAATCTCTTCTATCCTCTTCAGTCCCGAGCACATATTAAAAGTACACGTGGGCTACTATCGTGTTAATTTCTTTGTGTTAATGCTAGTTAACAACTGATGTCGCTCAAAACAGTTTTTGAAACCATGAGGAATTTTTTATAGATGGTGTCACATAAGAGACATCAGGACTTAAGGAGGACAATTATTGACACAGCGTTGCAGCTTCACGTTGCTTTATTAGAAAAAAAAGTTATAGATGTTACGCATATTCCTCATACTTTGTATTAGCTGTAGATTTCAAATACGTAAAATACACGCTTGGCGTCAAAACTAACAACAATTGTCAGAAAACAAATCAAAATACTTCAATAAAATTCCCATATCAAAATTTTTCAAAGCAGTGTTGCTTTTCCTGATTTACCACATGGTTCACTATTAACATCAAATTAGGACAAGTAATTTTATTTTTTGGTGGATGTATTTTCCTGTCAGTATTGAAGCAAAGGAACACTTTGTACTGCTCACATCATAAAAGGATAATTATCAATGAAATTCGCCAACAGCTGTGTAACTGAGATGTTATTTTATTTTATTTTGACTACAACTTTCGGCATCCCACTATGCCATCTTCAGGCCCCATAAGCATCTCTCAAAAACAAACGATACTGTCATACAGTGCCATATATTCCTGGATGTCGTGACTTCAAAGCCGTATCTCAAGTGCTTCATTCGAAGACTTGATTGCAATCAATCTTATGGGACTTAAATCTTATGGGACTTAACTGCTAAGGTCATCAGTCCCTAAGCTTACACACTACTTAACCTAAATTATCCTAAGGACAAACACACTCATGCCCGAGGGAGGACTCGAACCTCCGGCGGGACCAGCCGCACAGTGCATGACTGCAGCGCCTGAGACCGCTCGGCTAATCCCGCGCGGCACGGATTTGAACTCACATCCAGAAATACATGGCACTGTATGTCAACACCGTTTATTTTTTAGAGATGCATACAGGGCCTGTAGATGGCATAGTGAAATGCAGACACTAGTCAAAATAAAATAAAATAACATCTCAATTACACAGCTGTTGGTGAATTTCACTGATAATTAATTACTTGACCAGCTGATGTCTCCTGTCCATGAGGAATCAACAGAGAATAAAAAGAATAGACATTTGCAGCCATTTGTCCGACCGTTTTGACCTGTTCTTCTGAACATGGCAGTCAACACCGATAATCAAGCTAAACATATATATAATCCCACTTCTACCGACGTAAACAAAGTTGGCACTGAGTCCCGAGGTATCATATCATGTATGATACCCAACAGTTTAAAGCTTGTAAGTGCGTTGTAACATTAATTTACAATTAGCTCGTAAATGAGAAATGTCTGTACAATTTTAATAAGTTACTATAGCATGTGAAAACATTGTATCTAGAAAATGACATGTCTTTACCTTTATTTCACCTGACATGATGTGCACTTGGAGAATTCGAAGTTTGCAAACAATGCAGTCACCACGTGCTGCTCGGCAGAAGGATGAACAAATGATGTGTGACAAATGCGACGTGTATCGTACTTGACACCCCATGCCAGAAAAGGTTCAGCTGCGTACGTGCCAAGAAATAACTAAAACCTGGAGGTATCCTGTATATTTCGGGACTGAAGAGGCTATGGTTTCAAAATTGGTCCTTTCAAATTCCGTTTCATTTTAGGCAAGAGGAAGGAGTCGAAATGGCTGTTTCAGGCAAGTAAGGCTGAAGGGGGGGGGGGGGGGGGGGGCGGCACAGTAGTCATGATATTTTAGTCGAGAATTATCTAGCAATGAGCAAGATGTGTGCAGGTAAATCGCAACCAGTTTTTGTACTCACATCTTTCAGGCTGTTTGGGTCTAATATCTCCTTCTAGTCTCCTCAAAACATAGCAGTAGAGCTTCCCAGTGGCTATCTGGCCGTATGGGGGAAATTCCTTTGTGGATAATTCCGTAAATGCCAAACAACTCTTTAACATTGACCTGATGTTGCTGGGAACTTGGTGTCCTTTTTTGGGCCGCCTCGGAGAGGACAGTGTCTTCCACTGCAAAGACGGATAGTTTGTTTCAGGGTCATAAAGGTACTGACGCGATTCATCGGCAGATACGAACCTGGACGAGAACTATTGTTTGCAGTTCAGTGCAAATTTGACGCTGATAGTCTCGTCGGCCGGCATTCAAAAGACGAAGATCGGATTTCGTTCCGGTTCTTCTCACGTTCAGCCCATCAACTAGAATGCGCTGAGACATCTGGTATTCCTTGATAACACAGGCACTGCAGTGTCGTATTTATCCGCTAATACCAGACTGCCACTTTCATTTAAAATTTCCTCCCCATGTACCAAAATTACATAAAATGTTTCCCTTTTGAAAATATAACATTTTGAATAGTTATTGACGTATCATCTTCCACGTTGGAGTAAGATGAATCGGACTCCAGGTAAGGAGAAAGTGTTGATCGTTGCAGGCAGAACCCATTGTAGAGGGCTATGGATAATGACAGCCAGACCGATGAAGCGATGAGCAGTCATGGATCTCAGGATAGCTTAATTTTTATATCTAGGGGACATCAGCCAGCTCATCAGATGCTGATAACATGAAACAAGTGTACGTTTGTATCAGTAACACGTAACGTAAGTCCTATAACACTCATAGAATTCTCACGAGAACATACTGACACCTTCACAGGTTGGCTTCCATTTGGCTTCCATAACAGATTCTCCACAGAGAAAGCTATATTTAGCCCAATAGACGAAATTTTAGGTGAACTAAATTTCGGAAGATATCCAGTGGAGAACTTTTGCAACCATGCTTCAGAATTCGGCTGCGTAATTCATAAGACATTGTTATAAAAGCTTTCTCACTGTGGTGTCAAAGACAAATCTTTGACCTTGCTAGAATCTTAACTACGCAATAGAAAACAAAGAGTTGCATTAAAAAATTTTAAAAAATGAAAAAAGGAAACTCAGACTGAAATTCGATACCTGGCATTGGCGGATAAATACGATATTGCAGTGCATATGTTGTTAAGAATAATGTTGCAATATGCAGGCACTGAGGCGACCACAGCCGTTAGGAAATACAGGGTGCCCCAAAATAATTATACACTCTTTGAAACAGAATATCTCTTTAATTATAGGAGGCAGAAATACAATTTTTATGGGTAATAATTTAGAAGGCGGTGAAAAACATAACAATGCTTTCTTTTGTTTCAGGATTGTCAGCAGACATGGCGTTATCGTTTGAACAACGGGAATGGGTGCTAAAGTGCTACTGGAAAACAGAGAATGAGAGTGCGGTACGCCAACGTTGGAGAGTTGAATTTGGAACACCACCAACGACAAGATTAACAATTACAGGAATCAGAGATATGTTTGAAGTCGAAGGAACGGTGCACGATATGAAGAAGGGACATAGCGGACGAAAGAGAAGTTCAGCAGACAACGAGAGTGTTGATGCAGTAATCCAGGCATACACATGATCCCCAAAGAAATCTGTGAGGCAATGCTCCCGTGAGATTGGGATCTGCAGAAGCAGTGTTCGTAGAATTTTTCCGTCTCAGAACTTTAAGCCTTGCTTTCCAAGACTTCTCCATGCTCTTAACGAGAATGATCCTGATAGGCGAAGCGAATTTTGTGAATGGTTCATTAACAGATGTGAAGAAGAGCAACGTTTCCAAGATCGGATTCTTTGATCACATTAAGCGACGTTTAAACTTGATGGAACAATTAACCGCCATAACTGCGTGTACTGGGATAGAGAGAATCCATACTTAACCGAGCAAAGGCATGCTGATCTACCAGGAGTAACAGTCTGGTGTGGTCTGTCTTCTAGAGGGTTAATCGGGCCGTACTTCTTTGACAACACTGTCACGGGCGACTCGTACTTGGAAATGATAACTCACGGTCTTAGCGTTGTGTTTGGAAATGACGATTATTGCTTTCAACAGGATGGGTCACCACCTCACTTTCACCTGGATGTGAGGGCGTTTCTCAATTGTACATTCCCTGCCAGATGGATAGGACAAAGAGCGAGTGTGGAGTATCCCGCTCGATCTCCAATTTTTAACTCCACTAGATTTCTTTCTGTGGGGCACTCTCAAGAACACAGTTACGCTGCGAGACCACACACACTGGATGACCTTAGAGAGCAAATTGAGCAAGCCTGTGATGCTATTCCGTTAGAAACAATAAAGTTTGCATGTTGCTCAGTCGTGAGTCGTTGTCGACGGTGTATTGCGATGGACGGACACCAGTTTGAACATTTGCCACTTTAAGTCGGACCATGATGCACCTAACACAACTAAAATTGTATTTCTAATCCCTTTCATTAAAGAGATGTTCAGTTTCCAAAAGTGTATACGTTATTTTGGGGCACCCTGTATATGAAATGTATTCACAGTTGCGAATACGAAGTACAATCTGCTGAATAAGGAAATGACAATAATCTAAGTCCGTGCAGGACTGGGACTTGAACCCGGTTTTCCTACTATACGCGAGTTGTCTCGCGGTTCTAGGCGCGCAGTCCGGAACCGCGCGACTGCTACGGTCGCAGGTTCGAATCCTGCCTCGGGCATGGATGTGTGTGATGTCCTTAGGTTAGTTAGGTTTAACTAGTTCTAAGTTCTAGGAGACTGATGACCTAAGATGTTAAGTCCCATAGTGCTCAGAGCCATTTGAATCATTTGGTCCAGTTAACTGCTTTGGCTATCTCTGCACGACCGACGGCCAGTCACAAACTTCCATATACAGTCGTTCCGGCATCACAACCTGTACTCTTACACACAATAATTAATTCCCGTAAAGGGGAGGAAATTTTCAGGCACTGCAATATCGTATTTGTCGGCCGATATCAGCGACTTTCAATTAAAATGTCCTTCTCCTGTACGGAAATTACACAATGTGTACGACTGCAGGTTGTCACACAGGAACGACCTATGGAAGTTTGGGTCCGGCCGTGAATCGTGCACAGATAACTAAAGCGAGTAAGACAACTACTCCCGTAAAATAGGTAATCCGTGTTCGAGTCCCGATGCGGCACAAATTTTCACTGTCGTCATTCCTTTATAAAACTGACGGTTGCCCACATTCGTAACTGCAAATACATTTCATGTAATACAAGCTGTTCGGCAGTATTGCGGCCTTAACGCCGTATGTGACCTCGTGGCCTGCAGACCCAGCACATGTTCGCGACAGTCTTCTTGTTGTTCTTTAACACACGGAATCGCTCATCGCGTGCTTTGGGGTAGGCGCTGTGTTGAAACCTGCCGGTAATGATTACTGCGACTCAAGGACGTTCCCTCGGCACACTTCACAGCGATAACGTCTCGAAGAACTCCTGCATTTCAGTGCAGTGTCTTCAGTCTCACAGCGAGCTTACTTGGCTTACACGGCAATCGGATATATATATATATATATATATATATATATATATATATATATATATATATATATTACGACACAAGGCTCCAAAATTCTCGGTAAATTCGACTTCGAAGTTCTCCGAGCGCCAATAACACTTTATACGAAGTTGGTATGACCAATGGGCCGCGTGGGTTTCTGGTAGAATGCTCGTCTATCATATTGGTGGCCTGGGTTCGACATCTAGCCACGATAACATTTTCGACAAAGATGCATGTTCCGTGAACATTCGTGAAGCATAAAATACGTGAGGATGAAAAAAATTAATTTGTAATTTTTTTAAAACCCAAACAACCTTTTATAAACGATCATGAATTAAAAATTTGTCTTTGTAATGAAAACTGGATTTTTGCGTGTGATATTTAATTAAAAATAAGAATACATTCATTTTTCATAACAAGACAATTAGATACGTGTTAATTAGCATACACAGAGTGAACATTAATAAAGCCGACAAATGGCAGGGACGGGTTTCTGACTGGAAATGGAGAAAAAAAAAGGTCCTATGAACAAGTGTTCGGAAATGGGAGGTATGCGTGCAACGACAACAAATCACCTCGGAACACAGTACAGAGAGTATCATCCGTCGAGGATTGTCTGTAGCCCACAGATGACGATTACGACGCAGATTGATGATACCAATTCTGGTAGAGGTTGCTTCGTCTTAAAGGGCTGATGAAAGAAATCCAATAATTGTGATGGTCTAGAGCAAAAATCCGTCGACAAAATCCATCCCATACAGGGAAATCCGCTGCTCATATTCATTGCACTCGTTGCAGGTGATAGGGATGGTTGCGGTTGTCGTGCAGGATACACATAATCGTACTTTGGCTTCCATCACGTTAGCGGGCCACTTGCCTGGAGTTTGTACTAGGGTGAGTCTGAATATCCTGTAGAACTCGGTCCTCCAGTTGTGGTGTACACGCAGTTCGCACGTCCGTGTGCCTGAAAGGTCCCATGATCAAATGAACGCCGAAAAGGGGCCTGAAATGTGTGATGTGTTTGGTGTTAGTTAGCGTACTTGTTTTTGTATAGCCGTGCTGCCTCCCGACCGTTTCCATCTGTTTGGCCACACACACACAATCTCGGCTAGTTCCTGACTTGAATACTGGACCATTCCGCTGCTTACAGTTCGCTTCTTCAATCAGCCTTCAGCACACAAGTAACACATGGCACGTGACAAGAGGAACGTTCATTCGTCAACGCCATCTACAGTAGCAACGATGAGTTTCCGGACATATGTTCATAGTTTCCTTTAATTTACGTCTATGGTCACAAACTTTTTGTTAACAGATTACCGGTTTCGGTCTTTAATGACCATCATCAGATCTGCAGCAAAAAGGGGAAAAACATAAATACACTCGCAAACTGTATACAGCTTAAGAACAATACATAGACCATAATGAAAAGTAGTACTGACAAAATTTACATTTGTGCGCTTTAAATATGAAGAGGCATACCTGTTTCATAAAAACAAAGTCCTAATTTACTGCAGCCATAGTGGCATCGTCAAATGTTAAATGCGGAATCAGCACCAGCAGCGCAAATACATATAAATAACATCACATGCACGAGTCATGTTGTTAGTAGTACTACTGTTTAAAACAAGCAGCCGTACAGTAGCCACAAGATGTTTGTGTTGTAAGTTCACCAGATGTCGCTAATGTCGGCATACACTAGTTTTCGATAATTAATTGAAACAGCGAAAATAAAGGGAGATACAATAGTTGAGGTCTGTAATAAGCTTATAACGTATAAAAGGCATTGCAGTAATAAAAAGCAATAAAAAGAAGAACACGACAAAGGCAATATTGTTAAAAAGAGGAAGAGTTAAAAAACAGTGGTTGACTTGTGCTCTAGTGCCAGTACTTTAGATAATGACATAAATACGGTGTTTAAGCCGGCCGGAGTGGCCGTGCGGTTCTAGGCGCCACAGTCTGGAGCCGGGCGACCACTACGGTCGCAGGTTCGAATCCTGCCTCGGGCATGGAAGTGTGTGATGTCCTTAGGTTAGTTAGGTTTAATTAGTTCAAAGTTCTAGGCGACTGATGACCTCAGAAGTTAAGTCGCGTAGTGCTCAGAGCCATTGAACCATTTGAACGGTGTTTAATATTCATGTCATTATCTAGAACGCTGGTGCTGATTCCGCATTTTAACATTTGACGATGCCACTATGGCTGCAGTAATTTAGGACTTTGTTTTTATGAAACAGGTATACCTCTTCATATTTAAAGCGTACAAATGTAAATTTTGTCAGTACTACTTTTCAATATGGTCTATGTATTGTTCTTAAGCTGTATACATTTTGCGAGTGTATTTATGTTTTTCCCCTTTTTGCTGCAGATCTGATGATGGTCACTTAAGACCGAAACCGGTAATCCGTTAACAAAACGTTTGTGACCATAGACGTAAATTAAAGGAAACTTATTACATATACGGGGCACTATTTTTCCGCGACGATGCCGCAGCTTGTGAAATATGTTCATAGGACATTCATAGGACCTTATTTCCTCCATTTTGCGTCAGCAATACGTCCATGCTGTTGTCAGTTATTTTAATGTTCACCCTGTATTTGTTGAATTTCATATTTAAACATGAAAAAACCCGAACAAATGACTGAAACGAGACTCGAAGCAACTTTTAACGTCTCAACCGCTACTGATTTTTTTCCATCTTTGTATACTTTACGCTTGACGCAAACGCTAACAGAGCTTGCAGACCTGTTTAAAAATTATGTATTAAAGACATTCGGAAAACTTCAAAGTTGATTTTCTCGAGAATTTTTGAGAGTTGCATAGAACTGCTGTGAGGTATGCATGGTTGAGTTCTCAACTTCACGTGCGTTAATCATAAAAAATTACAAAACTACGATGACGTGTGTTATCTTAATTGTAGCTTTTTTAATTTATTCGCGATCTCATTGTTTATTGCAGTATGTTTTGCTTCTTTTACTCTATATCATGACGCCAAATTAAACACACAGTATTTTTTGTGCCTAGGAATTTTAAATATTTTCAGACCGACTGGGCAATAATTACTATTTTCGTAATTAAATCATGCCAGCAAAAGCATGACAGACACATGGGTGGGGTGGGGGGGGAGGGAGGGAGGGAGATTGCAAGGTCGGCTGCGCACAAGGGACTTCAGCTGCCCCCTACCTCCCAAAAGGCCCTGCGGTCCTATAAAAGCTAAAAAGATCGTCACTTTTTTGCAAGAAATGCACTTCGGCAGCCGCGTCTATTAAATGGAAAGGGTCTAACAAACCATCTTCGAAGTTATTCAAAAGCCACGTGCAGCAATCAACACGTTTCTGTCATCCTCCGGTAACTGCTGCACTACCGTCACACGATATGGCTTTAAATTAAGACTTTTCCATATGCGATACCCCTCCAGCTTACGCCTTGCAATGTGCTGTTCAGAAGAGATCTCCACCCCCTGTATTCTTACGGATTTATAGAATTCCCTGCAGGATTCAAGGTGTCGACTCCCTCCTGCAGTACTTCATGTATTAGTCAGTCCATGAGGCCATGGCACGTCGTGTTGTGGCACTTCTGCGTGCTTGCGGGAGCCCTACACGATATTAGGCACAAGGTTTTGGTGCCTGGCCTCTTACCCATACGCAGTTTGTCAGAAGCAGCCAAAGCCAGCAATAAGGACTTGGTCTGTGTAGACAAACGTTTGCTAGGAAATTCTCACGAATAGAGAGCAATCTGGAGATAATAAACAGGGTACTACCGACAATTGATCCATTAACAACAAGCACGAGACCGAAGCCAAAGAAAAACCTACAAAACTTTCTTTAAAAAAAACATTACTTTTACTGCTCTTAAGCAGAGTATGACTTAGGAAGGCCCTTAAGCTGAAAATGATGATGAAGAAGAGACCCCAATAGAAACAGACGGCTCCTATAAACAAGATTGGGCGGCATCATCTGAATAATACATAGTACTGTAACTAGGAAATATAGAATCTAATAAAAATACCATAATTTTGTTTTATTACATGTTATAAAGTATGTAAATACATTATTATGTTGCAAATATCTCGTCTATGCTCTTACAGTATAGAAAATACCAAATACTAACTTTGACCAACTTTCTGCTTGAAATACCGCTATGTGCACCGTATCTACTGCGATGACGTTTATACGCCAAGAATAAAATCAGTCTCGGAACTTTTTGGGCGGACAGTGTACATCCCAAAATCACCTACTGTACTGGAAGTACGATTTCGTGATTTGTTGTTCTTCCTAGAGTAGTAATTTAATCAGTGGCGTCCGTGCAGCACGAAACTGAGATAAATCTTGCGGTAGGCGAACAGCTCTATGTCACATCCTCTACGCCGGCGCTGTCTGTTTTTGTAGAATTACTGTAATAGAATGCTACGAGAGCCAACACGAATTTCACTCGTTCTACCACAGCCATGCAAGTAACTCGACTGAAATGTTTTCGGCGCGCACGCTGCCTGGACAAGATCGCCCATTTTCCTATTGGCCGACAGAAACGCTGTTCCGGTAGTAGACAACCGCCCTAACAACGAGCTACTCCTTACTGCAGTCAGCGGAAGGATGATATCATCGAGTAGTTGGCACATAAGGTTTCTAAAAGGTCGCTTGTATGCAAGGCAGTCAGCAGCGTGTGTAATGCTCACCGCTCGTCAGACGACGGGAGTGGACTCAGTGTGCTCGCCAGCGTGTGCACGCTGCTGTGGCTGCACCAGTAGGATATGGTCACAGTGGCTCCGTTATCAGTGGCCACCACCGACGAACGACATCGGTGAAGACGACCGATCTTTTCAAACCAGTACGCCACTAGCTGCGCGTACGCAATGTAGCCGATTGCGTCGCCCGGACGACAATCAGCGAAGTTCAGATCAGTTCGTGTTCTTCGGTCGCATTGGCCAACGTTCTCACACATGAAATATGGAATGAGAGAAACTGCTAAGTTTAGCCAGAGAAATAAGGAGTTTGTGGTATCCTGAGAGTGAAAAATGTCATAATCGGAATATAGTTCGGAATCTACGGACTGAAATCGCAGGTTTATTGGAACCCGCAAGTAGAGAAAATCATTGTCGGTAACATTAGATGTGTATTACAGCATAAGAATAAGTTGTTCGTGTGAAAAGGCTCACGTATCTTATGTTTAAAGCAGCCCCGGACCTACGATATTTCCGAACCGAGGCAAAAACATGACAGTGCCCCCCCCCCTCCCCCCCTCCATCGAGCGTCTGAGATGGCAAGTAAAGAGCTTTAAAAAAATCGATTTTTCAAAAATATGTTCATTTGGTAGCGCACGTCTTCCTAAAGAGTTTGGTCGCGCAGTCGCGCTATTCATATGTGTCCTCGGTGGCTCAGATGGATAGAGCGTCTGCCATGTAGGCAGGAGATCCCGGGTTCGAGTCCCGGTCGGGGCACACATTTTCAGCTGTCCACATCGAGGTATAACAACAACACCTGTCGGCAGCTGAGGTTGCCAGTTAGTCATCATTTATTCCAGGGAAAAGCTGCACGGTCATCAACAGTAACTGTTCTTTCGAGAACTAGTTACTGTTTCCGTATATAAAACATATATGTTCGAGGAAATGTAAGACGTGTTATTCGGTCTTAAGTGTGCCAAAGTGATAATGTCACGCCTATTCACACAGCGTTCTTTTATCGCATGTTACTATATTTCGCTCTGTGGAATTCAAACATGTATATTTTGTACTGGAAGCTATGAAGCCGATATGCCGGACAGTGGAAATTAAAATATCCTGTCATGTCTCTCATGCTCCCAGTCGGCCCGTTTGACATCCTACACCGTTAAAAAACTCACAATTAGTACTGGGTGGGATTATTTGTGACCGGGAGAATAAGAACTCTTCAGAAAAATTGCACTCTTTATTGCCTATTACCTAGTAACTTTCTCTTTTGTGAGACATAAAATTAAATATAGGAAACATAAAACCAGTAAAGACAACAGACAAACAAGACAGCACACATTTCTTCAGTCCTTGGGTCCCAGCATCTTTTTTCTCTATAATCTTGCTACAGCTTTACACGGCGTGGTTTCTTTTTTACGAAAGAATCTATTAGGTCATCAAAGTTCGTCAAACGTTTTGCTACGTGAAAAATCAAAATGTCGTTATTACAGTAAAAGTTGTTAATACGAATGGTACCCAAGATTGTTGTGGTTTCTCTATTTTATTACGTCTATTTTGTCACTAAATGCCAGATAAAATGAAACAGACCTTTTTAATATAGCAGCAATTGTAACACACGTCAAATAAGAGAGACTGTTTTGGCACAAATGGGCATTGTTATGTACCTCATTTACAAAACTAACACAACAGAACATACTTCACGAAGTACCAATATCAAATGCCTATTAGACCGACTATAAGCAAAAAGTTTTATGTTGGGAAATAATTTCACATTTCATTCATACTTTCCAGTTTCTCAAGTATGAGGTCGAAAAGTAATAGTATAAAATTTTTATACACATCTGGAATCATCATGTTCTTCCATATAATATCTGTGATGTCTCCGTTTCTTCTCCTTCCTCATCCTAACAAACAATCTTGTCACCACAAATTCTGAGACTGTTCTGCCATTGTGGGAACTTATTCTCCGGTTAACGTCACTGTCCCTGTCAGAATCACAGGTTCGTTATCCCGCGTTTATTCTTCGGTTAGACGTTATTACGTGATCGCCGGCCGAAGTGGCCGTGCGGTTAAAGGCGCTGCAGTCTGGAACCGCAAGACCGCTACGGTCGCAGGTTCGAATCCTGCCTCGGGCATGGATGTTTGTGATGTCCTTAGGTTAGTTAGGTTTAACTAGTTCTAAGTTCTAGGGGACTAATGACCTCAGCAGTTGAGTCCCATAGTGCTCAGAGCCATTTGAACCATTACGTGATCGTAAACACGTTTTTCGCGCTATTCCGAGAATAGAACTTACAGCGGCTGCTAATCGGGGACTGTACAACTGGTAGTGTAGCGATCTGGTAAAAATTATTTTCTGTCACAATTTAACTTTCTTATACAACGAAAAGATAATATCTAATCTTTCTTACCTGTTATTCCTGTTAATCGTTTATTTCCACTCTGATAGTCTGAATCTATAGATTTCGCGAATAATTACAACGCTGATCATTCGCACACCCAGTCAACCACATAAACAAACGGGGACTGACATTCACCCATTCCGGTTTACTCGGATCATCTCCTATAGCCCCGTCCCCTTTCGTCTGTGGGAAAGTTTTTTTTATTTCTTGATGCGACGGAGATTCCGCAGAGACATCACATACACTCCGCAAGCTTTCAAAAATTAATTTATGATTCGTGCAGAAATCAACTTAGAATTAGTTCAAAAATGTTCAGAAACCAACTGGGATGTGTTTCAAAATCATATGAATAATCGATAGACCAAAGTGTGCTGGATCTAGGCGCTATGTGAAACAAGGTTTGTTTCTTCAAGATTATGAATTTTTCGCCACCTGAAACCTGAAATTGTCGCCTGGGCCGATACACCCCCCGATCCGGTCCTGGCATAACGTTGCTTTTTCGGTTTGTGGTAGATGGATATTAGATGTCTACAAAGTATTATTACGGCTTACTGGCGTTTTTACGCCAGTAGGGTGGTGATTCTCTTGTATGAAATAAGTTTCAAATGTGATGTATTTCAAGTTTCAGTGCTTTATATGTTCAGAATATCTTACTGTAAACTTACTTTGTGTTTCACTCCTGAATGACAGTCATTGAAGGTTAACTGACATATGTTTGCAGAACTTCAAATAAATTCAGCAATATTGCTTTTCGAGGTCTCCACGTGTTATCTCCCGAACGAGTCTGTAACAGATCGTTTCTCCTTTCATCTCATGTATTTATAAAGACTTATCTGGTAAAGGACCGAGTGTACAGTACACCCCACGTTCTTTTAGCCGTCGTTGTATCCATCCAGTCCTACCACTAACGTACACAGAATAGATAACCCAACTTAACCTAACCTGAAACTTTTTCCATTTCATTCCGGGGCTGGTACAACAACCAGTATATTTGATATGAACAAACAGTCTTGATTGCACTGTTAAAATCTTTTATTACTTCCCAATTACGCGTTTCACCTTTATTTAAGCATCTTCGGATTGGCCTACGAAAGAAATACAAAATTTGCTAATAGTGGTGTGACCCCATTTAGTGAGATAGGATTAACAAGAAAATATAAAAGAACTTACTGATATTTGGTAGCGATAGGTACATGAGATACCGCGCATAAAAACATCCCAGCATGTAAATGTCCCTTGTCAAAGCTTTAAAAACATTGCACAGTATCCTATAACATAGAATAAAACAGAGAATGACAAAAGGTATTTTTTTAAAAATGTGTAACCTAATTTGTCCCTAAATTGACAATCCATACTAGAAATAAGAAAGAAGTAGCAGATTACCTTATTATGACATGTGGCGGAGTCCAATGCAAACCAAACGGGAACAGGCCTACAGTAAGTCCTGTCTTAATAATCCGCGTGGTACGCGCTAATGAAAGTTAAAAGATATTCTGAGTCAAACTTACACTTTTGAGTCGACATGTTATTTCCTTTGTTTTCCTAAGCTAATAGCATTTCACTCCTAATATCGGGTACATTTGTTACTGGTTAAGATTTACATTTTGAAGATTCTCTTGGCTCTTTATGCTGTAAATGGTTCGTAGATTAGGCAGTATGGCGTATTAAAAATTTGTATCGTTCATTTCGTATCCTTTTCTTCCCTGGAGCGTGTTATCTTTGTTTCCAGTTTGCTAAGTTTTCGCGACTGCTACGGTCGCAGGTTCGAATCCTGCCTCGGGCATGGATGTGTGTGATGTCCTTAGGTTAGTTAGGATTAAATAGTTCTAAGTTCTAGGGGACTGATGACCTCAGATGTTAAGTCCCATAGTGCTCAGAGCCATTTGAACCATTTTTTGCTAAGTTTCCTATTTGTAGATAACGTGTAAATAATAACATATACATTTTGTAAATATTACTGTATATATTTTGGTTATCAAATACAATAATGGCCATTTAAATTTCTACACCACGAAGATGACGTGCTACAGACGCGAAATCTAACCGACAGGAAGAAGATGCTGTGATATGCAAATCATTAGCTTTTCAGAGCATTCACACAAGGTTGGCGCCGGTGGCGACACCTACAACGTGCTGACATGAGAAAAGTTTCCAATCGATTTCTCATACACAAACAGCAGTTGACCGGCGTTGCCTGGTGAAACGTTGTTGTGATGCCTCGTGTAAGGAGGAGAAATGCGTACCATCACGTTCCGACTTTGATAAAGGTCGGATCGTAGCCTATCACGATTGCGGTTTATTGTATCGCGACATTGCTGCTCGCGTTGGTCGAGATCCAATGACTGTTCGCAGAATATGGAATCGGTGGGTTCAGGACGGTAATACGAAACGCGATGCTGGATTCCAACGGCATCGTATCACTAGCAGTCGAGGTGACAGGCATCTTATCCGCATGGCTGTAACGGATCGTGCAGCCACGTCTCGATCCCTGAGTCAACAGATGGGGACGTTTGCGAGACAACAACCATCTGCACGAATAGTTTGCAGCACCATGGACTATCAGCTCGGAGACCGTGGCTGCAGTTACCCTTGACGCTGCATCACAGACAGGAGCGCCTGCGATGGTGTACTCAACGACGAAGCCGGGTGCACGAAAGGCAACACGTCATTTTTTCGGATAAATCCAGGTTCTGTTTACAGCATCATGATGGTCGCATCCGTGTTTGGCAACATCGCGGTGAACGCACATTGGAAGCGCGTATTCGTCATCGCCATACTGGCGTATCACTCGGCGTGATGGTATGGGGTGCCATTGGTTACACGTCTCGACCACCTCTTGTTCGCATTGATAGCACTTTGAACAGTGTTCGTTACATTTCAGATGTGTTACGACCCGTGGGTCTACCCTTCATTCGATCCCTTTGAAAACGTCTGGTCAATGGTGGCCGAGCAACCGGCTCGTCACAATACGCCACTCACTACTCTAGATGAACTGTGGTATCGTGTTGACGCTGCATGGGCAGCTGTACCTGTACTCGCCATCCACGCTCTGTTTGACTCAATGCCCAGGCGTATCAAGGCCGTTATTACGGCCAGAGGTGGTTGTTCTGGGTACTGATTTCTCAGGATCTATGCGCCCAATTTGCGTGAAAATGTAATCACATATCAGTTCTAGCATAATGTATTTTTCCAATGAATACCCGTGATCTTGAATGGTAACCACTTAAATGTGTTACCTAGAAAAATGTATTCCCAAAATTTTCATACATCAATTATTTTTTGATATCGCAATTTTTTCCATCAATGGACAGGGTGTCCGAAAAGGCTTTCCCTGATTACATAAACTGTTAACTAAGGCTATAAGTGAGACACAAATATGAAACGTGTGTCGAATTGTTTACAACTATCAAGGTTTTTTTGTGTTTTAGTTTCGCACTACGTAAGTAGTGGATGAGATGCAGTGCCCAAGAAGCCATGTTAACCAATCAGGAGAAGGCACAGTGTGTCCTGTGGTACCATGAGACACGATCCCCAACCACAGTGCAGAGACACTTCCAGACAACATTTGGAAGGAATCCACCTGATGTCAAGAGCATTAAAGCCTAGTATGAGAAGTTCAAGAACACAGGATCGGTTGCTGACCTTCCGAGGTCTGGTCAACCAAGAACCTCAACAGACAGAGTGGAAGCTGTAAGGCAGCCTTTTCTGCGAAGTCCGAAGAAATCGGTGCACAGGGCCTCACGTGAATTACAGATGCCAAAAAGCTCTCTCCACGACATTTTACACAAACGTTTATTGTTTCGTGCATACAAAGTGCAAATCGTTCAGGCCTTGTTGCCCAATGACAGTACACGTCGTTATGACTTTGCAGTCGAAATGCTATCACGTATTGAGGACGAAAATGGTTATCTCAGACGAATTGCCTTTTCCGACGAAGCGACCTTTTTTGTCAGTGGAGTAGAATCGCCATAATGTGCGCATTTGGGGTTCACAACCCCCTGGCGAGGTCATGGAGTGCACCAGAGGCAGTCCAAAGGTGAATGTTTGGTGCGCGCTATTGCACGACCGAATTATCGGGCCATTCTTCTTCGCTGAGGCTACCATCACATCTGCAGTGTATCTGGACCTGTTGCAACTGTATGCTGTTCCTCAGCTGCTTCAGTATCACCCCGATGTCTTGTTTCAGCAAGACGGTGCATCGCCTCATTGGGGTTTGGACGTCCGTGCCTATCTCGATATGACCTTTCCTGGGGGATGGATTGGTCGTGATGGGCCATCGGTTTGGCCTCCACGCTCTCCTGACATAACTCCATTAGACTTCTTTTTATGGGGTTATGTCAAGGACGAGATCTACCGAACACGTGTACCAGATCTTGAAACCCTGCGGCAACGGATAACCACGGTCGTTGAATCGATCCCTCCAGTGATGTTGGCTAATGTGTGGACGGAAATTGAATATCGCTTAGATGTGCTACCTGCTACCAAGGGTGCTCATGTGGAAGTTTACTGATGTGTGAAAAAAACTTTGATAGTTTGTAAACAATTAGACACCAGTTTCATATTTGTATCTTACTTCTAGCCTGAGTTATCAATTTATGTAACCAGGGAAAGACTTTTCGGACACCCTGTATATCGACAGCATGCTTCATGTTTCGCCAATTCGGTTAGTTTAGCTGTGAATGTCTTGATTACTCTGCCGCATATCTCTACCTTGAATTTGTTTGGTACTTGGTACAAAATGACCACGTGTGCTATTATCTTCCCACTTAATACCTGAAACATTTTGGCTGTTATCAAAATGGCTATTGTTATTGTTCTGATTTGCTGTGTCTGGTAGCCAAGGTTGTACCGATATTCTCCTTTCCTTCGATAATGTTTTTTCACAGTAATTCATGTTCCGTTGATGTTATTGTGATATGAAGCAGGGGCGTGCCAACCACCGGAGTTATTGTTATTATTATTAGAGCTGTGAAAGTAACGAAAATAGTGTATCCTTATGCATTTGTTACTAAAAGAAGCAGCACTCGTTACAAACGAACGTATCGTTACTCGTTACTTTCGTTACCGATGATATCGTGAACTCGTATGGAATCCAGTCGCATTTATACGATTACATCGCGGTACTGCGACGTATTTTTTATACTTGAATCCATCTGAGGTGGGTTTAGTAATGAAATAAAAACAAAAAAGTGTAAGTTCTAAATTATTTAATGTGTTGGTTAAACAAAAACTTTTACAAATGCAAGATACTACATATGTATTTTAAATAACTGATAAACAAATTAAAATAATGTTCTCAGTTGCTCAATCAACTAAAAAAAAGTGTGCTTCATTTCAAGGTAGGAGCCCTATTATGAAGTTATATATGAGTGAAAAAATATAGTTTTTGAAGATGAAAACTTTTTTAGTACTAGACGAAATCAAAAACAAATAATGATTAAGCTGAAACATTTGCAAGTAAAAAAAATGAGAAAAACCCATTTCTTTGCATTAAAGGTGGACCTGGAGTTCTTCGAGGATTAATCTGCAAACACGAACCAAGAAGTAAGATCTAAAATGTCTTATAGCAAATAATACCCACCTAAACCATAGAGCTATGTGCTTAAAATTCGTCAAGGAAGCCTCCATAAATTACACATCTCACCATAAATGTTAACATAGAATATTCCAGTTCCAAAACCAATATTTTAAATGAAACTAAATTTACACAACAGAGCTTGTACAACACAAACCATATTCTGTAAACAGCAACTACTATGCCGATGTGCGAGCATCCTTAAATCTTCCGAAAACGATGGACTTGAATCAAGCGAGCTGAGCCGAACGCAACATACTGTAACGAATTCCATCCCGCATGCTGAATCGAGTAGCAACGCCATACATTTATTTCATATCCATACGGTTCGTACCGTATTCGCCGTTGCCGCATTCCAGTATATGCACGCTCCGTACTGGTTTCCATTACAGAGATCTTATCGATAGAATGCGAATAACGAAAAATATTTATGTGTAACGAACGATTCGGTAGTTCGAGTCAGCCAACGTATTCGTTAATTCGGTACCGAATAGATACAGCTTGCTACAGCTCTAGTTATTATTATTACCATTGTTTGAATGCCTTTACCACACGAACCAGAATGTACATTTGTGTTATTATCTTGTCTCTTTGACTCTTGTGCGTTAGATTATTGAGTCAAGTACAGAAAGGAAATATTTTAAATCTATTTCCGGCACGATAACCAGTTTTTCACGAACGTTAGATTGTAATTTTCCCTTAAGGATTCTCAAGACATCAATATGCGAATTTGGTTAACTCCAGTACCTTGTTCTGTTGATGTAATGCTCACTGCTTGCTTACTGTTAAAAAAATCCGGTTCCTACGAAGACGCTCTTGGACAAAAGTAGACCTGAATTTGTCCAAGGAAGCTTGTTCAAATTGCATGATTGCGTGACATCGTTCAGCCATATCTGCAGCCCAAAGTAACGCGTCGCCTTTATTTTCTCTGCTTCTATCCAATTACGGGGTTGTACATTACGGAAAGATCTTACAAAAATCATAGGGTGTTCTTTCCTTGACGAAAACAGGAAGATTGCCGATACTTCAGCAGACTCTCATCGAGTAATACGGCAGAAAGCGGGACTCCTCCCCACAGCGACTGCGGCATTGACAAAGATGTTGGTACTTGGTGATCTACATGACTGGTGGCACCAGTAAAAGATTACACCCGCCACTGTATTGGTGAAGCTGCATGAGGACTTTCCTGCATATGGCATAACTCTTGGTGCCTACTCCCGAGATTTTATGCGGTTTGTTCAGATAGAATTATTTTGCATGAGTCTAATTCGGTACGTATCTGCAACTGTAATATCATTCTCTACTTTCGCAGTAACGCCACTTTCCCTCTCAGGTATCAATGTTACAATCTCTTTGAGACAAGTTCAGCAACAGTAGTATCAATATCAAAAGCTCCTACCTCAGCACGATCATTTGGTTTCTTTAAATCATCATTTATACGTTTCTGTTTGCTGTTCCTAAGGCATTTGCTCGAATTGTTGAGGAAATTTACTGTCCGTTTGTTGAAAAGGCTGAAAACATTTCAGACTAAACTCATTATCTGTAATGTCCTGTCGGCTTTGCATTGACGCATACATTTGAGTAGCAAATCTATGTTACTTCATTTATTTAGTACTGCATCATCCTGCATTTCCGATCATTGCCTCTTTGACAAGACCTTTCGGAAGAAGAAAGAACATTTCATCCAGTAATTGCGACGATGTTTCACCTGTTTATACGAATAGGGAATAGGTATTTCTCCAGAAACGTGTGCTTAGAGATTAATTTATGCCAAATTTGGTTCGTACTCGCCTGTGAAATACATGGTTTCACTTTCGCTAGTCGTGACAGTACTCTAATTTCGTCCGCATTAACTTATCGACTGTTGGTTTTCTCTACATCAGATATACTGTTAACTTTGTCCATTTTTTAAAAGATACAACAATAAATTTACTTTCAGATTTTACTAAAACTGAAAGGAGAAGTGTGCTTTCAATAAAATAATTCCTTAGCAACGAGCTCTCATCAATGTAAGCACACACCATAGAATGTTATAGTACTGAATCGTTCCATCATGAAGGAATACTACGAAAACACGTGAAAATTTTTGCTGATGCTACTAATCATATACGACAATTAGACCGAGTCGCGACTACTTTTCTTGAATAGGCCTAATGCTACGAAAGAAGCAAGGGAATTGAAAGTCACTTACGTTAACTCTTTTGGTGTAACAGCTACTCTCACATACTTAATCATTCTGTCAATATTATCCTTTCAGCCATAACCCTTTTATTCAAAAAATGTTCAGATGTGTGTGAAATCTTAAGGGACTTAACTGCTAAGGTCATCAGTCCCTAAGCTTACACACTACTTAATCTACATTATCCTAAGGACAAACTCACACACCCATGCCCGCGGGAGGACTCGAACCTCCGCCGGGACCAGCCGCACAGTCCATGACTGCAGCGCCTTAGATAACCCTTTTATTATGCATGTTTGTTATATAATGACATTTATCCTTATAGCTTTTTCCTTTATAGATAAACATGAAAAGAAAAAATAAACGTTAATATACGCGAAATTGTTTGTTCATAAATTTGACTACCACGCAATTATCGTAGTCGCGATAGTTCATGTCAACGGTCGCCATTTGTCGTGTTATATCGCGTTAAAATATTTTGGAAAAAATAAATGCAAATTTTCTGGATTGTTTCACAAACGAATAACACAACTGAAGGCTGCTGTGTAAGTTACCTAGGTGTTTCCAACAGATACTTAACTTTTTATAAAAAGCCAGTACAGAATGTTCATATCAAATACTTTACCCCAACTTACGATAGATATCTACCATCGTCGAGTTATTTTTAAGTATGGGAAAGGCACACTACAACGACAGTAAGAGAAGTGGTATTACAGAAAAATGATAGACCAACCCTATTTTCAAAAATGATAGACCAACCCTATTTTCACGGATCGTGCCTCCTTTTCATTCAGAGTTGTGCATGAATATTAATTTAGAGGAAAGGTTGATCATGTTCCTTGACATTCGTCGTACGACTAAGAATTTCAAATTATTACTTGCTTAATGTGCAAGATACAGTACGGATCAATTATGTACAACTTAAATAAAATAATAATTTGTGAATACTCGGGATAATAATTATCTAGCACTTGCACTGAGATGGCTCTAGTTTTAACTCAGCTGGTTGTTATACTGAAGCCTCCTTTGTGTACTGATGCCTGGTGTTTGCGCTTGCAAATGATTTACTACCAGCTTCTTTCGAAACTCTCGCGGCGCCTAGTGCGTGTAAGGCCGTGGGTTAATAACGGATGCCTTGTTCCCAGCCTACAACAAAAGGCTATATAAATTCCTATGTACACCCAGTAGATTAGTCAACAGTTTGTATATATTAATTAATGCACAAACAAACAGTGTATGAAAAGTATTGGCATCTTTGATATCTTAGCATTAGAAATTTGTCCGAAGACGGAACTTCGCACTTTCAGGCAAGCGTAATGAAAATGTTAAGTGCTGCAGTGTTGATTCTTTACGTGATAACAAAATATGAAAACAAAACACGTAGTTAGAAATAGAGGAAAAGTTATAAATAATAATTCATCCGTGATACTGGGCCACTACAAGGAGAGAATGGCTTTTGTATTGTGCCTTTTATTCATATCTGGAGAAATTATTGAAATAACGCCAAAAAATGTTATTCGAATGGTCCCAACGAAAAACACGCGGTTTTCATTTTCTTGTGGTATATGTTGGTGGAATTTGATCTTCAGAATTATCTCGATTAGGTTTATTTCTAAAGATCAACGGGGAAAAATTAAAACAAGAATATCCATTACATCAATCAAAGCTGATCCACAAGCATTCCAATATTTCTGGTTCACATGAAATATTTCAATCTCGTAACGACTTCCCAATAATTGGTGTTTCGTAAAACATGTAGACCTTTTACTGTTTATATCACATATGAGTAAATGTACAAATTCCGAGTGTACAATGCTAAACGATGTGCCCAGGTTTTACTTGGAAAAGAAATTTGATCGTAACAAATACGGCTCTTTGGAGAGAAAGGGAAGGTGAGTTAGCTCATCCTCTCTCACGCAGTGCTATTAGTTCACAACATCGACTATGTACTGGCTATTAAACAGCCTACTCAGAGAGAACTTCAACAGAAATCTTACGGATTCATCCGTTTCAGAATTAGGGAGCACATCATTCAAGAACTGTTCGACAAGTAGCACCTTGCATCTACACTGAAACACGGACTTACTGGCTGCTGCGTGACAGAACAGACAGTGAAAATTTCATGTAACGGTATGTAGAGGAATCGTGATTTAAAGGAAACTGTTCCCTGATTGCGCAGAAAAAGAAAATAGTTTCGTATTTTATATACTGTCGGTTTGGTATCGTGAGCGAATTATATTAGCATGCTGAATGCCGCAATTTACGCGTTTCTGCATAGAGAAGTGCAAGTACCAGTATACAGCTGGAGGATGGGCTGTCAGGATCAGGATTTAACATACAGGGTGAACTACAACTCCACCGACTAACTTTCAGAGGTTGTTCAGGGATATTTTCTTAGTATTTTGCTATATGGACTCCCGGTCTCCGATGGCTTGTTACAGAGGTATAATCTAATTATGATTTATTCGATTTCTTACCGCAGTCACGGTTGTTTTGTGAACATACCTTCACAACAGTGAAAAAGTCTGTACTATGGACAGAAAACACAGTGTAATAGAACAATACTCAGACGAAAAAGCTTTATCGTATGTTCGACATTCCGTATGGTCGGCATAGTTATAAGCATTCCTGACCTAGAGAAACAACTGAAAGATTTTAAAACAAATAGCTCACCAGGTCTGGATGGAATTCCAATTCGGTTTTTCAAAGCGTACCCTACAGTATTGGGCTCATACCTATTTTGCATTTATCGAGTCTCTCGTCCAGTTCAAAGGCTCAAGAGACTAGAAAAAAGTTCACGTACCTCCTGTACACATAAGTAGGCCAAAAGACTAGACCTGCAAAATTATAGACCAGTATCCCTAACGTCAGTTTGCTGAAGACTCCTTGAACACATTCTCAGTTCGAATATAATAAACTTTCTTGAGACCGAGATTCTGTCGACGAAAGCATCGCTCGGTCGGAACTCAGCTTGCCTTTTTCTCACATGAGATCCTGTAAACTATGGATGAAGGGAAACAGACAGATTCCATATTTCAAGATTTTCGGAAAGCGTTTGACACGGTGCCCCACTATAGACTGTTAAAGAAGGTACAAGCACATGGAATAGGCTCACAGGCATGTGAGTGGCTTGCAGACTTCTTAAGTTACAGAACCCAGTATGTTGTCTTTGATGGCGACAGAGACAAGGGTACCGTCTGGAGTGAGCCAAAGAAATGTGATAGGGCCACTGTTGTACTCTATGTTAAATTACTGTAGGAGGATACAAGATGGCTTAGATAAAATTTATAATTGGTGTGATGAATTGCAGCTAGCCCTAAATATGGGATAATGTAAGTTAATGTGGATGAGTAGGAAAAACAAACCCGTAAAGCTGGGATGCAGCATTAGTAGTGTCCTGCTTGACACAGTCACGTTGTTTAAATATCTGAGCATAACATTGCAAAGCGATATGAGATGGAAGGAGGATTGTAAGGATTGTGGTAGGGAGGCATATGGCTGACTTCGGTTTATTGGGAGAATTCTAGGAAAGCGTGGTTAGTCTGTAAAGAAGACAGCATATAGGACACTAGTGCGATCTATACTTGAGTACTGCTCGAGTGTTTGGGATCTGTACCAAGCCGGATCAAAGGAAGACATCGAAACAATTCTGAAGTGGACTGCTATACTTCGTTATTGGTAGACTCGAATAACACACAAATGTTACAAACACTCGTCGGGAACTCAAATGGGACTCCCTGGAGGGAAGGTGACATTTTTTTCGAGGAAGATTTAGAGAACCGGCACTTGAAGCTGACTGCAGAACGATTCTATATTGCGCGTAAGGACCACGAAGTTAAGATGCGAGAAATTACGGCTCATACAGAGGCTTATATGCAGTATTTGCGAGTGGTACAGGAAAGAAAATGCCTAGTACTGGTACGGAGTATCCGTCGCCAAGCGCCGTACGGTGGATTGCGAAGTATTTGAAGTATTTATGCAGATGCAGAAATACTATGAAAAGGATAGTTGCTACTCAACATATAGCAGAGATGCTGAGTAACAGATAGGAACAACAAAAATACTGTCTGAAAGTGAGCTTTCGGGCAAGAAGGCCTTCGTTGAAAATAGACAAAACACACACACACACACTCACGTAAACGCAACTCACTCACACCTACCCACAGACACACCATGTTCCATCCACATTTGCAGTAATGTGCAGGCACTTTCACTGCAATAGAGATACACTACGCTTACATGTGACACATCTTCCGAAAGACAACGTAGAGTAGCTGAGCATAGCGTTATTGTGCTGTTCTACCACTGCTTTCAGTGAACCTACTCACAAGATGCACACCAGCCAACTCTTCATCAGTAAAACAATCGATACTGTTAAACAACAACTAACAATGCAGGAAAAAGAAATAGATCTGAATTGCTTGAGGGCGAAGAGTAAAGTGGGCATTACTACAGTTGGTTAATAGAACAAGCTTATTTTCAAACACGAGACGCAGCATGTCCCGTTTATATTTGCAGTGATGTGCAGATACTTTCGCTGCAGTGCAGATACACCAGCCTTACATGTGACACATCTTCCGGAAGACGAAAACCCAATTTCCGAAACGTTTTTTGGTGTCGTGTTTACAGGTTAAGGTCTGGCAAACAGCTGTTCCAGTCTTTGATTTAATCTGCACAATCACTGTTCCTCTTCACTTAGATATAAAAGGTGTAGACAGCTTCACGCTCAGTCTAATATTTCTGCTTCTCCTTCCCTGTACAAAAAGTGACTCCTTCCATATTAGCACAAAATTTTTAAAACAAGACGTAACCTGACAACCCGGAGCACGTTCAGAAATGATTGTACGTTTACGTGGGAGCGAAGTTCGATTGTGCAAGTGGGAAGCAGGGAGTTAGTACCGGATTTCCAGAATCTATTTTGGTCTGTTTATATCAACGGCTTGTTTTCCGTGTCCAACAAGAAGCGGAATTGGGAAATCGGTTAGGCCTGGAGTCTTACAGAGTGGATTATAATTTTGTTCAGTGATGAGTCCCACTTCAAATTGAGCCATGACGATCTGCAAAGACGTGTCTTGAGATGCCCCATATAGTGGTGGGATACCAAAACTGACTGTAGCCCGCCGTAGTGCCCAGCAGTCAGGAGTGATGATCTGGGATGTCATTTCTTTTCATCTTTTCATAGAGGGACCCGTTTGGTTCTCATCCAGGCCACCGTTACAGTACAGCAATACGTCCACGATACTCTATGCCTCATTTTGTTGTCCTTCATGGCAGCCATCATGGGCTTATATTTCAGCAAGATAACACCCGCCTTTACACGGGGAGAGTTTCTACTGCTTATCTCCGTGCTTGTCAAACTCTACCTTGGCCAGCAACGGCGACAGATCTCTCCCCAACTGAGACCGTTTGGAGCATTATAGGCAGGACCAACCAGCTCGGGATTTTGATGATCTAACGCGCTAGCTCGACGGTATTTGGCAACTCTATCAATAAATGCCAAGCCGAGTAACTGTTTGCGGAAGGAACAGAGGTGAACTAACGTTTTACAGACTTGCTCAATTTACGAAGCTCTTGTTATTTCTAATTTATATAAATGATATACAGACTCCAGACAGCTCAGCCAAAATTCTACTATTTGCAGATGACACGAGTATCATAATTAGTGATATAAAAGAATCATTGTGTACTACAGCAGAAAAAAATCTCTCACACATACAGTCATGGTTCTATTCAAATAAGCTGACATTAAATACAGCTTAAATACATTAAATACAAAGAAATCAAACTTTATACAGTATGGAAGCAAGTGTCAAGGGGAAAATATGTGCCTTATGCTGGATAGCTAACAAATAGACTAAGTGTACACCACAAAGTTTCTGGGAATGCGAATTGACCAAGATTTAAACTGGAATGACCACATTGTATATCTTACTCAGAAACATAGCTCAGCATGTTTTGCCTTAAGAATAATATCCAAGGTATGTAGCAAGGAATGTATTAGAGCGGTGTGCTTTAGTTATTTCCAATCAGTTGCAAGCTATGGCATAAGTTTTTGGGGAAAAACCAGGTCAAGACTAAATGACATTTTTATTATGCAAAAAAGAGCTATTCGTATCATGACACAGAGCCCATCACAAACTCACTGTAGACCCTTATTCAGACAACTAAAGACACTGACAATATCATCGATATATATTTTTAAATGCCTGGAAATGATCAGTAAAAATAACTGCGATCTCCAAACCAACTCAAGCTACCATGATCACAATACAGGGCATTGTAAAGACTTCCACATTCCTTATGTAGCAAAAACTAGAAGTCAGAAACATGTTAGCCACTTAGGAATAAAGCTTTTAAATGCACTTCCATCTCAAATTAAAGAATGGAAAGGCAAAAATAATTTCAAGCGCGAAGTAAACAAATACTTGATGGAAAAATGCTACTACGGTGTAAATGAATACCTGTCTCAGACTGTGGATTGAAACCTGTACTTATTTTTTTAAAAATTTAAACTAATTTAATTATGTTTACAACTTTGTAATTATGGTACTTACGAAAAATCTTTTAAGTATCCGTAATACGTTTTGTGATCTATAATTGTTTATCATGAGCACGTACTTTTGCTGTTGTGTAATAAGTACTTGTACACTACTTATGTACTATGTGTATGTATTTTGTTTTGCTGTTTGTATATGTTTGTCCATTTGTTATGTGTATGTGTTATGTGTTTCGCTTCCCGCACCCGGGTTCGATTCCCGGCGGGGTCAAGGATTTTCTCTGCCTCGTGATGACTGGGTGTTGTGTGATGTCCTTAGGTTAGTTAGGTTTAAGTAGTTCTAAGTTCTAGGGGACTGATGACCATACATGTTAAGTCCCATAGTGCTCAGAGCCATTTGAACCATTTTGTTATGTGTTACGTGTAATCAAATCACAAATCCTATATCACATGTGTGATTTATTGGATGCTAAATAAATAAATAAATAAATCATACAATTTTTCTGAAATTGTAATCATTTGTTTGTCTGTACATGTACATCACATCTGCCCGTTTCCATCCCATTCAGATAATTCATTCGTGGTGCATTGATTTCTTTTTTGTCTTAAGAGTGTATAAACATGATAAGCAAACGCAAAGCATAGAAGCACGGACAAGGTCAAAAGGATGTTTATAAGAAGAAGTAGGAGCTAATCTCCAAGAATGTAAAAAATATCGTGCATAGTTTTGAATGAATAAAAATGATTTTGAAATCCACAAAAATCTATTAAACGAACTATAATTGGCGCTAAGCATCAGAGAGCACATTCCAAAGTACTTGGATATACTTTTAATCAGCATTATACCCATCTCAATTATACAATGATCTATCATGACAATGAAATGGATATATAGCACGGAATAACAGAAATTGTTTCCTGCTAGGATTAATAGCTGGGAGCAAGTGATAACTAGAGTTGTATCTTTTTCGTACCGGCGAGTTCGCCTGGGAGATGAGTCCGTCACACTGGGCAATGGGACCAATGGCTGAGGCGTCAACAGAAGGATGATTAGCTGTTCTCAAAGGCTCACAATGCAGTGTGGCTCCTCACAGTCTGGAGGCATCCCTCGCCTATGATGTTTCCAGATCCCTGGGAGGCCGAGTGCCAGCACGACATAGGATGTTGACCAGCACCTTGCGGTCCACTTAGGGGTGTATTGTACGGCTCAGACAGCACCGAGCCATTTACGAGGTATGAACATCGTGTGCGACTGTTTGGCGCCTACTTAAACTGTCACTCTGGGAAGAAGAGCATTGTCTACCATGGGGGAAGAATTCTTACGGGTTTCTCTGGCTTCAGAGTAGCATGGAGCCAAATGCCTATCATATTGTTTCTGACGTGGATATCTGCGCACAAGGGATCATACCACAGTGCAACTGGAGGACTGCCGTTGACGTCAGAACAGGAACGTATATTTTTGGTGGCAAGCTTTCCCATTGCAAGAATTCTTGTTGTCGCATCTAAGAGGAAGTTCTAGCATGGTGTTATAATTATGCCATTGGCGCAAATTGCACGAACCTCTTGTGAATTAGAAATAACAATTTTATGTGACACTCCACATGGAATATGGAATATGGAATCGGTGGGTTCAGGAGGGTAATACGGAACGCGATGCTGGATCCCAACGGCCTCGTATCACTAGCAGTCGAGGTGACAGGCATCTTATCCGCATGGCTGTAACGGATCGTGCAGCCACGTCTCGATCCCTGAGTCAACAGATGGGGACGTTTGCGAGACAACAACCATCTGCACGAATAGTTTGCAGCACCATGGACTATCAGCTCGGAGACTGTGGCTGCGGTTACCCTTGACGCTGCATCACAGACAGGAGCGCCTGCGATGGTGTACTCAACGACGAAGCTGGGTGCACGAATGGCAACACGTCATTTTTTCGGATGAATCCAGGTTCTGTTTACAGCATCATGATGGTCGCATCCGTGTTTGGCAACATCGCGGTGAACGCACATTGGAAGCGCGTATTCGTCATCGCCATACTGGCGTATCACCCGGCGTGATGGTATGGGGTGCCATTGGTTACACGTCTCGGCCACCTCTTGTTCGCATTGATGGCACTTTGAACAGTGTTCGTTACATTTCAGATGTGTTGCGACCCGTGGGTCTACCCTTCATTCAATCCCTTGGAAAACGTCTGGTCAATGGTGGCCGAGCAACCGGCTCGTCACAATACGCCACTCACTACTCTAGATGAACTGTGGTATCGTGTTGACGCTGCATGGGCAGCTGTACCTGTACTCGCCATCCACGCTCTGTTTGACTCAATGCCCAGGCGTATCAAGGCCGTTATTACGGCCAGAGGTGGTTGTTCTGGGTACTGATTTCTCAGGATCTATGCGCCCAATTTGCGTGAAAATGTAATCACATATCAGTTCTAGCATAATGTATTTTTCCAATGAATACCCGTTTATAATCTGCAGTTCTTCTTGGTGTAGTAATTTTAATGGCCAGTAGTGTACATTGACGGGAAAGAAGGAGTCGTATGACATAAAAGAAAGTTGACAGGCGTGTTTCTATGTCTGAAAAATTATGTCTATTCAAATTTCGTACCAGTCGCATAAAAGTAGCGCTAGTAACGCCACTATGAAGATGCAAATAAGACTTGCTTTAAATACACGCTGTAATGATTGTGAACATTGGTTATCTTTAAGAGTGAACGTTGGAAGTTCATGTTGATTAAGAATGTCTTTGAGGGTACAAAGCCGCTATTGTCAATACCTCACTGAGTTTGTACTGGTTGTGTAATAGGGCTAGGCCTACCAGAAGCTGGATGTTCCTTCTGCACTACTGCAGAAAGACTTGGCAGGAATGTAGCCACTGTAAATGATTGCTGGCAGCTGTAGTCACCAGAAATGTACAGTCGAAAGAAGACTGGGTTACGAACGGCCACGAGATACTACCGAGACGGAAAACCATAACGATCGGCGTATGGCTCTGGCGCAACGCATTGCTTCTGCAGCAGCAATTTGAGCAGCAGTTGGCACTACAGTGACACAACGAACTGACACAAATCGGTTACTTCAAGGACAACTCCTAGCCAGACGCCTTGCAGAGTGCATTCCACTGACCCCAAACCATCGCCACTTGCGACTTAGTATCATACGAAAGCTCATTGGGGACAGGGTGGAGATCTGTTGTATTTTCTGATGAAAGCTGGTTCTGCCTCGGTGCCAGTGATGGCCGTGTGTTGGGTAGGAGGAGGCCAGTTGAGGGCCTGCAGTCCACCTGTCTGCATGCCGGACACACTGGATATGCACCTAGAATTTGGTCTAGCAGAAGCACTCTCGCGATTATACCACGCACCCTGAGTGCAAAACTATACGTCAATCTGATCATTCGACCTGTTGTTCTGACATTCATTAACAGCATTCCAGGGGTTATTTTCCGACGGTATAACGCTTACTCACATACTGCTGTTGCAAATTAACAAGCTCTACAGAGTGTCGACATGCTGACAGCCTCCTCAATCTCCAGGTCTGTCTCCAGTCGAGTAAATATGGGATGTCGGCGGATAACTCCAGCATCATCCACAACCAGCATTGAACATCCCAATGACGTCCGGCACCTGTACAACATATGCACGTTTGCATGGTTGCATTCAAAATTCTGGTTGTTACACCGGTTAAGAATGTACCAACATTTCATATTTGCAACGGGTTATATCGCGCTTAAATTAACCCGTGATCTTGAATGGTAACCACTTAAATATGTTACCTAGAAAAATGTATTCCCAAAATTTTCATACATTAATTATTTTTTGATATCGCAATTTATTCCATCAATGTACAGGGTGTCCGAAAAGACTTTCCCTGATTTCATAAATTAATAACTGAGGCTATAAGTAAGACACAAATATGAAACTTGTGTCGAATTGTTTACAACTATCAAAGTTTTTTTTGTGTTTTAGTTTCGCACTACGTAAGTAGTGGATGAGGTGCAGTGCCCAAGAAGCCATGTTAACCAATCAGGAGAAGGCACAGTGTGTCCTGTGGTACCATGAGACACGATCCCCAACCACAGTGCAGAGACACTTCCAGACAACATTTGGAAGGAATCCACCTGATGTCAAGAGCATTAAAGCCTGGTATGAGAAGTTCAAGAACACAGGATCGGTTGCTGACCTTCCGAGGTCTGGTCAACCAAGAACCTCAACAGACAGGGTGGAAGCTGTAAGGCAGCCTTTTCTGCGAAGTCCGAAGAAATCGGTGCACAGGGCCTCACGTGAATTACAGATGCCAAAAAGCTCTCTCCACGACATTTTACACAAACGTTTATTGTTTCGTGCATACAAAGTGCAAATCGTTCAGGCCTTGTTGCCCAATGACAGTACACGTCGTTATGACTTTGCAGTCGAAATGCTATCACGTATTGAGGACGAAAATGGTTATCTCAGACGAATTGCCTTTTCCGACGAAGCGACCTTTTTTGTCAGTGGAGTAGAATCGCCATAATGTGCGCATTTGGGGTTCACAACCCCCTGGCGAGGTCATGGAGTGCACCAGAGGCAGTCCAAAGGTGAATGTTTGGTGCGCGCTATTGCACGACCGAATTATCGGGCCATTCTTCTTCGCTGAGGCTACCATCACATCTGCAGTGTATCTGGACCTGTTGCAACTGTATGCTGTTCCTCAGCTGCTTCAGTATCACCCCGATGTCTTGTTTCAGCAAGACGGTGCATCGCCTCATTGGGGTTTGGACGTCCGTGCCTATCTCGATATGACCTTTCCTGGGGGATGGATTGGTCGTGATGGGCCATCGGTTTGGCCTCCACGCTCTCCTGACATAACTCCATTAGACTTCTTTTTATGGGGTTATGTCAAGGACGAGATCTACCGAACACGTGTACCAGATCTTGAAACCCTGCGGCAACGGATAACCACGGTCGTTGAATCGATCCCTCCAGTGATGTTGGCTAATGTGTGGACGGAAATTGAATATCGCTTAGATGTGCTACCTGCTACCAAGGGTGCTCATGTGGAAGTTTACTGATGTGTGAAAAAAACTTTGATAGTTTGTAAACAATTAGACACCAGTTTCATATTTGTATCTTACTTCTAGCCTGAGTTATCAATTTATGTAATCAGGGAAAGACTTTTCGGACACCCTGTATATTGACAGGATGTTCCTTGTTTCGCCAATTCGGTTAGTTTAGCTGTGAATGTCTTGATTACTCTGTCGCATATCTCTACCTTGAATTTGTTTGGTACTTGGTACAAAATGACCACGTGTGCTATTATCTTCCCACTTAATACCTGAAACATTTTGGCTGTTATCAAAATGGCTATTGTTATTGTTCTGATTTGCTGTGTCTGGTAGCCAAGGTTGTACCGATATTCTCCTTTCCTTCGATAATGTTTTTTCACAGTAATTCATGTTCCGTTGATGTTATTGTGATATGAAGCAGGGGCGTGCCAACCACCGGAGTTATTGTTATTATTATTAGAGCTGTGAAAGTAACGAAAATAGTGTATCCTTATGCATTTGTTACTACGAGGGCAGTTCAATAAGTAATGCAACGCATTTTTTTCTGAAACAGGGGTTGTTTTATTCAGCATTGAAATACACCAGGTTATTCCCCAATCTTTTAGCTACACAACACTATTTTTCAACGTAATCTCCATTCAATTCTACGGCCTTAGGCCACCTTGAAATGAGGGCCTGTATGCCTGCACGGTACCATTCCACTGGTCGATGTCGGAGCCTACGTCGTACTGCATCAATAACTTCTTCATCATCCGCGTAGTGCCTCCCACGGATTGCGTCCTTCATTGGGCCAAACATATGGAAATCCGACGGTGCGAGATCGGGGCTGTAGGGTGCACGAGGAAGAACAGTCCACTGAAGTTTTGTGAGCTCCTCTCGGGTGCGAAGACTTGTGTGAGGTCTTGCGTTGTCATGAAGAAGGAGAAGTTCGTTCTGATTTTTGTGCCTACGAACACGCTGAAGTCGTTTCTTCAATTTCTGAAGAGTAGCACAATACACTTCAGAGTTGATCGTTTGACCATGGGGAAGGACATCGAACAGAATAACCCCTTCAGCGTCCCAGAAGACTGTAACCATGACTTTACCGGCTGAGGGTATGGCTTTAAAATTTTTCTTGGTAGGGGAGTGGGTGTGGCGCCACTCCATTGATTGCCGTTTTGTTTCAGGTTCGAAGTGATGAACCCATGTTTCATCGCCTGTAACAATCTTTGACAAGAAATTGTCACCCTCAGCCACATGCCGAGCAAGCAATTCCGCACAGATGGTTCTCCTTTGCTCTTTATGGCTCTTTATGGTGTTCGGTTAGACAACGAGGGACCCAGCGGGAACAAACCTTTGAATATCCCAACTGGTGAACAATTGTGACAGCACTACCAACAGAGATGTCAAGTTGAGCACTGAGTTGTTTGATGGTGATCCGTCGATCATCTCGAACGAGTGTGTTCGCACGCTCCGCCATTGCAGGAGTCACAGCTGTGCACGGCCGGCCCGCACGCGGGAGATCAGACAGTCTTGCTTGACCTTGCGGCGATGATGACACACGCTTTGCCCAAAGACTCACCGCGCTTTTGTCCACTGCCAGATCACCGTAGACATTCTGCAAGCGCCTATGAATATCTGAGATGCCCTGGTTTTCCGCCAAAAGAAACTCGATCACTGCCCGTTGTTTGCAACGCACATCCGTTACAGACGCCATTTTAACAGCTCCGTACAGCGCTGCCACCTGTCGGAAGTCAATGAAACTATACGAGACGAAGCGAGAATGTTTGAAAATATTCCACAAGAAATTTCCGGTTTTTTCAACCAAAATTGGCCGAGAAAAAAAATGTGTTGCATTACTTATTGAACTGCCCTCGTAAAAGAAGCAGCACTCGTTACAAACGAACGTATCGTTACTCGTTACTTTCGTTACCGACGATATCGTGAACTCGTATGGAATCCAGTCGCATTTATACGATTACATCGCGGTACTGTGACGTATTTTTTATACTTGAATCCATCTGAGGTGGGTTTAGTAATGAAATAAAAACAAAAAAGTGTAAGTTCTAAATTATTTAATGCGTTGGTTAAACAAAAACTTTTACAAATGCAAGATACTACATATGTATTTTAAATAACTGATAAACAGATTAAAATAATGTTCTTAGTTGCTAAATCAACTAAACAAAAAGTGTGCTTCATTTCAAGGTAGGAGCCCTATTATGAAGTTATATATGAGTGAAAAAATATAGTTTTTGAAGATGAAAACTTTTTTAGTACTAGACGAAATCAAAAACAAATAATGATTAAACTGAAACATTTGCTAGTAAAAAAAATGAGAAAAACCCATTTCTTTGCATTAAAGGTGGACCTGGAGTTCTTCGAGGATTAATCTGCAAACACGAACCAAGAAGTAAGATCTAAAATGTTTTATAGCAAATAATGCCCACCTAAACCATAGAGCTATGTGCTTAAAATTCGTCAAGGAAGCCTCCATAAATTACTCATCTCACCATAAATGTTAACATAGAATATTCCAGTTCCAAAACCAATATTTTAAATGAAACTAAATTTACACAACAGAGCTTGTACAACACAAACCATATTCTGTAAACAGCAACTACTATGCCGATGTGCGAGCATCCTTAAATCTTCCGAAAACGATGGACTTGAATCAAGCGAGCCGAGCCGAACGCAACATACTGTAACGAATTCCATCCCGCATGCTGAATCGAGTAGCAACGCCATACATTTATTTCATATCCATACGGTTCGTACCGTATTCGCCGTTGCCGCATTCCAGTATATGCACGCTCCGTACTGGTTTCCATTAAAGAGATCTTATCGATAGAATGCGAATAACGAAAAATATTTATGTGTAACGAACGATTCGGTAGTTCGAGTCAGCCAACGTATTCGTTACTCGGTACCGAATAGATACAGCTTGCTACAGCTCTAGTTATTATTATTACCATTGTTTGAATGCCTTTACCACACGAACCAGAATGTACATTTGTGTTATTATCTTGTCTCTTTGACCCTTGTGCGTTAGATTATTGAGTCAAGTACAGAAAGGAAATATTTTAAATCTATTTCCGGCACGATAACCAGTTTTTCACGAACGTTAGATTGTAATTTTCCCTTAAGGATTCTCAAGACATCAATATGCGAATTTGGTTAACTCCAGTACCTTGTTCTGTTGATGTAATGCTCACTGCTTGCTTACTGTTAAAAAAATCCGGTTCCTACGAAGACGCTCTTGGACAAAAGTAGACCTGAATTTGTCCAAGGAAGCTTGTTCAAATTGCATGATTGCGTGACATCGTTCAGCCATATCTGCAGCCCAAAGTAACGCGTCGCCTTTATTTTCTCTGCTTCTATCCAATTACGGGGTTGTACATTACGGAAAGATCTTACAAAAATCATAGGGTGTTCTTTCCTTGACGAAAACAGGAAAATTGCCGATACTTCAACAGACTCTCAACGAGTAATATCTGCAGCCCAAAGTAACGCGTCGCCTTTATTTTCTCTGCTTCTGTCCAATTACGGGGTTGTACATTACGGAAAGATCTTACAAAAATCATAGGGTGCTCTTTCCTTGACGAAAACAGGAAAATTGCCGATACTTCAGCAGACTCTCATCGAGTAATACGGCAGAAAGCGGGACTCCTCCCCACAGCGACTGCGGCATTGACAAAGATGTTGGTACTTGGTGATCTACATGACTGGTGGCACCAGTAAAAGATTACACCCGCCACTGTATTGGTGAAGCTGCATGAGGACTCTCCTGCATATGGCATAACTCTTGGTGCCTACTCCCGAGATTTTATGCGGTTTGTTCAGATAGAATTATTTTGCATGAGTCTAATTCGGTACGTATCTGCAACTGTAATATCATTCTCTACTTTCGCAGTAACGCCACTTTCCCTCTCAGGTATCAATGTTACAATCTCTTTGAGACAAGTTCAGCAACAGTAGTATCAATATCAAAAGCTCCTACCTCAGCACGATCATTTGGTTTCTTTAAATCATCATTTATACGTTTCTGTTTGCTGTTCCTAAGGCATTTGCTCGAATTGTTGAGGAAATTTACTGTCCGTTTGTTGAAAAGGCTGAAAACATTTCAGACTAAACTCATTATCTGTAATGTCTTGTCGGCTTTGCATTGACGCATACATTTGAGTAGCAAATCTATGTTACTTGATTTATTTAGTACTGCATCATCCTGCATTAGTGGCGCAGTATTACTGTTAGACCCTTCTTCATTTCCGATCATTGCCTCTTTGACAAGACCTTTCGGAAGAAGAAAGAACATTTCATCCAGTAATTGCGACGATGTTTCACCTGTTTATACGAATAGAGAATAGGTATTTCTCCAGAAACGTGTGCTTAGAGAGAAATTTATGCCAAATTTGGTTCGTACTCGCCTGTGAAATACATGGTTTCACTTTCGCTAGACGTGACAGTACTCTAATTTCGTCCGCATTAACTTATCGACTGTTGGTTTTCTCTACATCAGATATACTGTTAACTTTGTCCATTTTTTAAAAGATACAACAATAAATTTACTTTCAGATTTTACTAAAACTGAAAGGAGAAGTGTGCTTTCAATAAAATAATTCCTTAGCAACGAGCTCTCATCAATGTAAGCACACACCATAGAATGTTATAGTACTGAATCGTTCCATCATGACGAAAACACGTGAAACTTTTTGATGATGCTACTAATCATATACGACAATTAGACTGAGTCGCGACTACTTTTCTTGAATAGGCCTAATGCTACGAAAGAAGCAAGGGAATTGAAAGTCACTTACGTTAACTCTTTTGGTGTGACAGCGACTTTCACATATTTAATCATTCTGTCAATATTATCCTTTCAGCCATAACCCTTTTATTCAAAAAATGTTCAGATGTGTGTGAAATCTTAAGGGACTTAACTGCTAAGGTCATCAGTCCCTAAGCTTACACACTACTTAATCTACATTATCCTAAGGACAAACTCACACACCCATGCCCGCGGGAGGACTCGAACCTCCGCCGGGACCAGCCGCACAGTCCATGACTGCAGCGCCTTAGATAACCCTTTTATTATGCATGTTTGTTATATAATGACATTTATCCTTATAGCTTTTTCCTTTATAGATAAACATGAAAAGAAAAAATAAACGTTAATATACGCGAAATTGTTTGTTCATAAATTTGACTACCACGCAATTATCGTAGTCGCGATAGTTCATGTCAACGGTCGCCATTTGTCGTGTTATATCGCGTTAAAATGATTTGGAAAAAATAAATGCAAATTTTCTGGATTGTTTCACAAACGAATAACACAACTGAAGGCTGCTGTGTAAGTTACCTAGGCGTTTCCAACAGATACTTTGCTTTTTATAAAAAGCCAGTACAGAATGTTCATATCAAATACTTTACCCCAACTTACGATAAACATCTACCATCGTCGAATTATTTTTAAGTATGGGAAAGGCACACTACAACGACAGTAAGAGAAGTGGTATTACAGAAAAATGATAGACCAACCCTATTTTCACGGATCGTGCCTCCTTTTCATTCAGAGTTGTGCATGAATATTAATTTAGAGGAAAGGTTGATCATGTTCATTGACATTCGTCGTACGATTAAAAATTTCAAATTATTACTTGCTTAATGTGAAAGATACAGTACGGATCAATTATGTACAACTTAAATAAAATAATAATTTGCGAATACTCGGGATAATAATTATCTAGCACTTGCACTGAGATGGCTCTAGTTTTAACTCAGCTGGTTGTTATACTGAAGCCTCCTTTGTGTACTGATGCCTGGTGTTTGCGCTTGCAAATGATTTACTACCAGCTTCTTTCGAAACTCTCGCGGCGCCTAGTGCGTGTAAGGCCGTGGGTTAATAACGGATGCCTTGTTCCCAGCCTACAACAAAAGGCTATATAAATTCCTATGTACACCCAGTAGATTAGTCAACAGTTTGTATATATTAATTAATGCACAAACAAACAGTGTATGAAAAGTATTGGCATCTTTGATATCTTAGCATTAGAAATTTGTCCGAAGACGGAACTTCGCACTTTCAGGCAAGCGTAATGAAAATGTTAAGTGCTGCAGTGTTGATTCTTTACGTGATAACAAAATATGAAAACAAAACACGTAGTTAGAAATAGAGGAAAAGTTATAAATAATAATTCATCCGTGATACTGGGCCACTACAAGGAGAGAATGGCTTTTGTATTGTGCCTTTTATTCATATCTGGAGAAATTATTGAAATAACGCCAAAAAATGTTATTCGAATGGTCCCAACGAAAAACACGCGGTTTTCATTTTCTTGTGGTATATGTTGGTGGAATTTGAACTTCAGAATTATCTCGATTAGGTTTATTTCTAAAGATCAACGGGAAAAAATTAAAACAAGAATATCCATTACATCAATCAAAGCTGATCCACAAGCATTCCAATATTTCTGGTTCACATGAAATATTTCAATCTCGTAACGACTTCCCAATAATTGGTGTTTCGTAAAAAATGTAGTCCTTTTACTGTTTATATCACAGATGAGTAAATGTACAAATTCCGAGTGTACAATGCTAAGCGATGTGCCCAGGTTTTACTTGGAAAAGAAATTTGATCGTAACAAATACGGCTCTTTGGAGAGAAAGGGAAGGTGAGTTAGCTCATCCTCTCTAACGCAGTGCTATTAGTTCACAACATCGACTATGTACTGGCTATTAAACAGCCTACTCAGAGAGAACTTCAACAGAAATCTTACGGATTCATCCGTTTCAGAATTAGGGAGCACAGCATTCAAGAACTGTTCGACAAGTAGCACCATGCATCTACACTGAAACACGGACTTACTGGCTGCTGCGTGACAGAACAGACAGTGAAAATTTCATGTAACGGTATGTAGAGGAATCGTGATTTAAAGGAAACTGTTCCCTGATTGCGCAGAAAAAGAAAATAGTTTCGTATTTTATATACTGTCGGTTTGGTATCGTGAGCGAATTATATTAGCATGCTGAATGCCGCAATTTACGCGTTTCTGCATAGAGAAGTGCAAGTACCAGTATACAGCTGGAGGATGGGCTGTCAGGATCAGGATTTAACATACAGGGTGAACTACAACTCCACCGACTAACTTTCAGAGGTTGTTCAGGGATATTTTCTTAGTATTTTGCTATATGGACTCCCGGTCTCCGATGGCTTGTTACAGAGGTATAATCTAATTATGATTTATTCGATTTCTTACCGCAGTCACGGTTGTTTTGTGAACATACCTTCACAACAGTGAAAAAGTCTGTACTATGGACAGAAAACACAGTGTAATAGAACAATACTCAGACGAAAAAGCTTTATCGTATGTTCGACATTCCGTATGGTCGGCATAGTTATAAGCATTCCTGACCTAGAGAAACAACTGAAAGATTTTAAAACAAATAGCTCACCAGGTCTGGATGGAATTCCAATTCGGTTTTTCAAAGCGTACCCTACAGTACTGGGCTCATACCTATTTTGCATTTATTGAGAGTCTCTCGTCCAGTTCAAAGGCTCAAGCGACTAGAAAAAAGTTCACGTACCTCCTGTACACATAAGTAGGGCAAAAGACTAGACCTACAAAATTATAGACCAGTATCCCTAACGTCAGTTTGCTGAAGACTCCTTGAACACATTCTCAGTTCGAATATAATAAACTTTCTTGAGACCAAGATTCTGTCGACGAAAGCATCGCTCGGTTGGAACTCAGCTTGCCTTTTTCTCACATGAGATCCTGTAAACTATGGATGAAGGGCAACAGACAGATTCCATATTTCAAGATTTTCGGAAAGCGTTTGACACGGTGCCCCACTATAGACTGTTAAAGAAGGTACAAGCACATGGAATAGGTTCACAGGCATGTGAGTGGCTTGCAGACTTCTTAAGTTATAGAACCCAGTATGTTGTCTTTGATGGCGACAGAGACAAGGGTACCGTCTGGAGTGAGCCAAAGAAATGTGATAGGGCCACTGTTGTACTCTATGTTAAATAACTGTAGGAAGATACAAGATGGCTTAGATAAAATTTATAGTTGGTGTAATGAATGGCAGCTAACCCTAAATATGGGATAATGTAAGTTAATGTGGATGAGTAGGAAAAACAAACCTGTAAAGCTGGGATGCAGCATTAGTAGTGTCCTGCTTGACACAGTCACGTTGTTTAAATATCTGAGCTTAACATTGCAAAGCGATATGAGATGGAAGGAGGATTGTAAGGATTGTGGTAGGGAGGCGTATGGCTGACTTCGGTTTATTGGGAGAATTCTAGGAAAGCGTGGTTAGTCTGTAAAGAAGACAGCATATAGGACACTAGTGCGATCTATACTTGAGTACTGCTCGAGTGTTTGGGATCTGTACCAAGCCGGATCAAAGGAAGACATCGAAACAATTCTGAAGTGGACTGCTATACTTCGTTATTGGTAGATTCGAATAACACACAAATGTTACAAACACTCGTCGGGAACTCATATGGGACTCCCTGGAGGGAAGGTGACATTTTTTTCGAGGAAGATTTAGAGAACCGGCATTTGAAGCTGACTGCAGAACGATTCTATAATGCGCGTAAGGACCACGAAGTTAAGAAGCGAGAAATTACGGCTCATACAGAGGCATATATGCAGTATTTGCGAGTGGTACAGGAAAGAAAATGCCTAGTACTGGTACGGAGTATCCGTCGCCAAGCGCCGTACGGTGGATTGCGAAGTATTTGAAGTATTTATGCAGATGCAGAAATACTATGAAAAGGATAGTTGCTACTCAACATATAGCAGAGATGCTGAGTAACAGATAGGCACAACAAAAATACTGTCTGAAAGTGAGCTTTCGGGCAAGAAGGCCTTCGTTGAAAATAGACAAAACACACACACACACACACACACACACACACACTCACGTAAACGCAACTCACTCACACCTACCCACAGACACACCATGTTCCATCCACATTTGCAGTAATGTGCAGGCACTTTCACTGCAATAGAGATACACTACGCTTACATGTGACACATCTTCCGAAAGACAACGTAGAGTAGCTGAGCATAGCGTTATTGTGCTGTTCTACCACTGCTTTCAGTGAACCTACTCACAAGATGCACATCAGCCAACTCTTCATCAGTAAAACAATCGATACTGTTAAACAACAACTAACAATGCAGGAAAAAGAAATAGATCTGAATTGCTTGAGGGCGAAGAGTAAAGTGGGCATTACTACAGTTGGTTAATAGAACAAGCTTATTTTCAAACACGAGACGCAGCATGTCCCGTTTATATTTGCAGTGATGTGCAGATACTTTCGCTGCAGTGCAGATACACCAGCCTTACATGTGACACATCTTCCGGAAGACGAAAACCCAATTTCCGAAACCGTTTTTTGGTGTCGTGTTTACAGGTTAAGGTCTGGCAAACAGCTGTTCCAGTCTTTGATTTAATCTGCACAATCACTGTTCCTCTTCAGTTAGATATAAAAGGTGTAGACAGCTTCACGCTCAGTCTAATATTTCTGCTTCTCCTTCCCTGTACAAAAAGTGACTCCTTCCATATTAGCACAAAATTTTTAAAACAAGACGTAACCTGACAACCCGGAGCACGTTCAGAAATGATTGTGCGTTTACGTGGGAGCGAAGTTCGATTGTGCAAGTGGGAAGCAGGGAGTTAGTACTGGATTTCCAGAATCTATTTTGGTCTGTTTATATCAACGGCTTGTTTTCCGTGTCTAACAAGAAGCGGAATTGGGAAATCGGGGATGTCATTTCTTTTCATCTTTTCATAGCGGGACCCGTTTGGTTCTCATCCAGGCCACCGTTACAGTACAGCAATACGTCCACGATACTCTATGCCTCATTTTGTTGTCCTTCATGGCAGCCATCATGGGCTTATATTTCAGCAAGATAACACCCGCCTTTACACGGTGAGAGTTTCTACTGCTTATCTCCGTGCTTGTCAAACTCTACCTTGGCCAGCAACGGCGACAGATCTCTCCCCAACTGAGACCGTTTGGAGCATTATAGGCAGGACCAACCAGCTCGGGATTTTGATGATCTAACGCACTAGCTGGACGGTATTTGGCAGCTCTATCAATAAATGCCAAGCCGAGTAACTGTTTGCGGAAGGAACAGAGGTGAACTAACGTTTTACAGACTTGCTCAATTTGCGAAGCTCTTGTTATTTCTAATTTATATAAATGATATACAGACTCCAGGCAGCTCAGCCAAAATTCTACTATTTGCAGATGACACGAGTATCATAATTAGTGATACAAAAGAATCATTGAGTACTACAGCAGAAAAAAATCTCTCACACATACAGTCATGGTTCTATTCAAATAAGCTGACATTAAATACAGCTTAAATATATTAAATACAAAGAAAACAAACTTTATACAGTATGGAAGCAAGTGTCAAGGGGAAAATATGTGCCTTATGCTGGATAGCAAACAAACAGAAAAAGTGTACACCACAAAGTTTCTGGGAATGCGAATTGACCAAGATTTAAACTGGAATGACCACATTGTGTATCTTACTCAGAAACATAGCTCAGCATGTTTTGCCTTAAGAATAATATCCAAGGTATGTAGCAAGGAATGTATTAGTGCAGTGTACTTTAGTTATTTCCAATCAGTTGCAAGCTATGGCATAAGTTTTTGGGGAAAAACCAGGTCAAGACTAAATGACATTTTTATTATGCAAAAAAGAGCTATTCGTATCATGACACAGAGCCCACCACAAACTCACTGTAGACCCTTATTCAGACAACTAAAGACACTGACAATATCATTGATATACATTTTTAAATGTCTGGAAATGATCAGTAAAAATAACTGCGATCTCCAAACCAACTCAAGCTATCATGATCACAATACAGGGCATTGTAAAGACTTCCACATTCCCTATGTAGCAAAAACTAGAAGTCAGAAACATGTTAGCCACTTAGGAATAAAGCTTTTAAATGCACTTCCATCTCAAATTAAAGAATTGAAAGGCAAATATAATTTCAAGCGCGAAGTAAACAAATACTTGATGGAAAAATGCTACTACGGTGTAAATGAATACCTGTCTCAGACTGTGGATTGAAACCTGTACTTATTTTTTTAAAAATTCAAACTAATTTAATTACGTTTTCAACTTTGTAATTATGGTACTTATGAAAAATCTGTTAAGTATCCGTAATACGTTTTGTGATCTATAATCATTTATCATGAGCACGTATTTTTGCTTTTGTGTAATAAGTTCTTGTACACTACTTATGTACTATGTGTATGTAATTTTTTTTGCTGTTTGTATATGTTTGTCCATTTATTATGTGTATGTGTTGTTACGTGTTTCGCTTGCCGCACCCGGGCTCCCGGGTTCGATTCCCGGCGGGGTCAGGGCTTTTCTCTGCCTCGTAATGACTGGGTGTTGTGTGATGTCCTTAGGTTAGTTAGGTTTAAGTAGTTCTAAGTTCTAGGGGACTGATGACCATACATGTTAAGTCCCATAGTGCTCAGAGCCATTTGAACCATTTTGTTATGTGTTACGTGTAATCAAATCACAAATCCTATATCACATGTGTGATTTATTGGATGCTAAATAAATAAATAAATAAATCATACAATTTTTCTGAAATTGTAATCATTTGTTTGTCTGTACATGTACATCACATCTGCCCGTTTCCATCCCATTCAGATAATTCATTCGTGGTGCATTGATTTCTTTTTTGTCTTAAGAGTGTATAAACATGATAGGCAAACGCAAAGCATAGAAGCACGGACAAGGTCAAAAGGATGTTTATAAGAAGAAGTAGGAGCTAATCTCCAAGAATGTAAAAAATATCGTGCATAGTTTTGAATGAATAAAAATGATTTTGAAATCCACAAAAATCCATTAAACGAACTATAATTGGCGCTAAGCATCAGAGAGCACATTCCAAAGTACTTGGATATACTTTTAATCAGCATTATACCCATCTCAATTATACAATGATCTATCATGACAATGAAATGGATATATAGCACGGAATAACAGAAATTGTTTCCTACTAGGATTAATAGCTGGGAGCAAGTGATAACTAGAGTTGTATCTTTTTCGTACCGGCGAGTGCGCCTGGGAGATGAGTCCGTCACACTGGGCAATGGGACCAATGGCTGAGGCGTCAACAGAAGGATGATTAGCTGTTCTCAAAGACTCACAATGCAGTGTGGCTCCTCACAGTCTGGAGGCATCCCTCGCCTATGATGTTTCCAGATCCCTGGGAGGCCGAGTGCCAGCACGACATAGGATGTTGACGAGAACCTTGCGGTCCACTTAGGGGTGTATTGTACGGCTCAGACAGCACCGAGCCATTTACGAGGTATGAACATCGTGTGCGACTGTTTGGCGCCTACTTAAACTGTCACTCTGGGAAGAAGAGCATTGTCTACCATGGGGGAAGAATTCTTACGGGTTTCTCTGGCTTCAGAGTAGCATGGAGCCAAATGCCTATCATATTGTTTCTGACGTGGTATCTGCGCACAAGGGATCATACCACAGTGCAACTGGAGGACTGCCGTTGATGTCAGAACAGGAACGTATATTTTTGGTGGCAAGCTTTCCCATTGCAAGAATTCTTGTTGTCGCATCTAGGAGGAAGTTCTAGCATGGTGTTATAATTATGCCATTGGCGCAAATTGCACGAACCTCTTGTGAATTAGAAATAACAATTTTTGGTGACAATCCACATGGAAAAGTGGTGTTAAGAGGGGAAAGAAATGAAGATTTTTGGTGGCAGTTCAGTAAAGGGTCTGACAGAGAGAATAGTCTTGGCTTTTCAGCAGGCGCCAGCCGTGATTCTGCACCCAACTTGGAGCAAGGGAGCACTAGTTGCAGTCTTAGTTGCGCACCTTCGAGCAGACTCCACATCTCTCATTGAGCAGTACATTGTTGAGCATGTGGTAGCCTCATACTGGAGCACAGCAGTTGCGGACAACACAGTCAACGGGTCGACTTTCGTTCTCATGCATCCCCGCGCGTAAGTACCATTACGCCAAAGCACGGCAACAATGCAGCGCTGACTGGCGCACAGGACACAAAGAGACACACCAGTGTGAGCCAGTCACTGTTACTCAATGGATGTCTGCAACGTTCTGCGATATTGCTAGATGCGGGTTAAGCACAACACGCACTCCTCACCATCATATAAACAAATTTCATAGTTGCCACTCATTCACTACATTTCTCACATCTGCGAATTAAGTGGTATCCACGAGACAAGAGAACATTCGCATACTCGGCCAGACACAGATCCATTGTCTTCTGCGGCCATGACTGTGCTGCGCGCTCCATCACTTAGGAGTGTATAGCCTCTGGGATCAGTGGTCGAGTCATTCACCATGGTCACGAAATCGCCCATGTGGACATTTCCAGTGTAATTATTACAACTTTTCAGAGTATGTATATTTCTGTGAATAAATGCGCTGTGTGGAACCATGTGTATTTAATTACCGTCACCATGGCCTACAGCTTGGACATAATGCATGGGCGTGGCAGTTGGTTGGCCCACAGTACGAAAGGTTTGAAAGCAGCATAGAACGACGTGTTCCTCGCTTCAGTGGTGACCCCGACGTGATTGTTTCTAGGCAAAAAACACATGGTGACAGACTCGATCGTCGTGAATGCCCAGGAATCCCAAGCTGATGCACTTTCGAATGTTCCTGTGCTCGCCCGTAATCTCACACGGACAATATTTGGACTTCAGAAGTTTATTATTTTTGTGTGTGTTTTCTTTGTGTGTGTCTTGGTGCTTTTAGTGCGTCCATTTTGCGTGAGAACTTAGTGCAGTAGTACAATGGCGACTATGGAGGATCTCCAAAGGCAACTAGAAGAGCTTTTGGCATGTAATCGGTCCCAGGAAAGCGAGCTGCAGGCACAGCCCACATGCACAGACTCTGCCTACCCAGAACCAGCCCCCATAAATCTGCGCATGCAAAACAGTGCCACATCACCACCCTCCGCCACCACTGGAGCGGCGACCAGTGCTGGATGTGTATTGTTTAGGCTGCGCCCCTTTTGAACCTGCAATCCATTCATACGGTTTAGCCAAGTGGAGGCAGCTTTTCAAGTACGATATCACATGCAATCCCGCGAAATTTGGACATGTGGTAAGCCAATTGGACCAGAATTATGCCACTCAGGTACAGGACATAATAACTGCCCCACCGACACAGTCCTCCTACAAGCAGCTTAAGGATGAGTTGACATGCCAGATTTTGTCATCTGAGGAGCAGCGAGTACAGCAACTGCTGCGCCAACAAGAATGTGGTGACCGGAGACCTTCGCAGTCCCTGCACCACCTACGGAGCCTCGAGCAGTCCGACACGGTTCCGAATCCACTGTTGTGTGTTGTCTGGGTATGCAGCCTGCCCACCCAGGTGCAAGCAATGATAGCCACGCAAACTGACACGCAGCTAGACGCCACAGCGACCTACGAGCCCTTACCACAACCGGCCACCTTCACTCTGTGGCGACAACGCCTCCCCCAGCTGCGGCGATGGACACCGACATACAGCGTCTTGTGCAGAACTTGGCCACCCAGGTGGCAGCAGTCAGCACACAGGACGACCAGTTGATGCACTCCCAAAAAGAGGGCAGCAGGCATTGCAGCAGCAGCAGACCAGGCTACGGCCGGCGTAGCTTGCGCGGTCAGTGCCACAGCAACAGCTGCTCTAACGGTACCCCGTTGATGTCACGGCAGACTCCGAGTAGTGTCTGTCGGTATCACTCCCATTTTGGCTGCGAAGCGACCGAGTGCTGTGTCCCTTGTTCACACCCAAACGCCAGCTGCAACCAGACCTAGACGCACCTGGCTGCAGTGCTGTATAAAAGTGTCTGTTTGTGGCAGAACAGAGTGGGGGCGTGAGGTACCTGGTAGACACTGGATTGGATTTACCGATTTTTCTCAGAACCGCATTAAAAGATCGTTGGAAGGCCGAAACACTATGCCTCACTGCAGCAAACAATTCCACCACACAAATATACGGCACATGTGAATTACTTAACACCAAAAATTACAAGCAACAGTAGCTGAGAAAATTTTGCTTTCTGTCTATTATAGTTATATTCACTCTCATCTGACGTATGGGACAATCTTGTGGGGAAATAATTGCTACTCAAAATGCTTATTTACAGCCCAGAAAAAAACTGTCAGACTGATATGTAAAGTACCACCTAGAACTCACTGTAGAGAATTGTTTATTAAACTTAGTATTATGACCTTGCCATGTATATACATATTTCAAAGTCTCTTGTACATTAAAAAGAACTTGTCTAGTTTTGATCTGAATTCTGATGTACATAGTTATAACACATGACACTATACTGATGTAAGAAAAGACTACTGCTCATATACCAAACACACATCTGTAAAGCTATTTAATAAGCTACCAGAGTCAGTTAAGAGTCTGGAGCTGAAAAAATTTAAGATATTTGTAAGAACTTTATTAATTCAAAATTGTGTTTATACAATGGAAAATTTCTGTGAGCATAATTTCTAACATAGATTAATTATTTGTGCATTTATTGTCATTGTTGTTTGTACATTTATTGACGTTGCTTATACAAGCTTTATATCCCTGTAAATGTTTTGTTTTTGGGCAATAAAAATCAATCAAGCAATCAATCACTCATGATTGGAATGTGGATCTTCGATTCCACCACACATTTGCATGGAGGTCCACTGTGGCCATCATCAACGAGATAATCCTGGGTGCAGATTTCCTCGGACAGTACCAGTTGCTTGCAAATATAGCAGACACCCAATTGATCGACACTAGGATGTGTCTGAAGATAGTGGGACAGCAACAGCAGGCCACCTTCTTCAATGTTAAATCCGTGGTGTGCTCCAGACTGTTCACAGACAGTCTAAACAAATTTCCAGAGCCAACTCGCCCATCTGGGGCACCGCAGGACGTCGAGCATTTAACATTCCACCAAATCACTACCACCTCCTGCTCCCCCCATCTTGTGCCACCTATATCGCCTCGCACCTGACAGGCTTGCAGTTGTAAAGGCTGTGTTTGAGGCAATGTTGCGGCAAGGCATCGTCTGACCATTGAACAGCCTCTTTCCTTCCGCCTTGCATTTGGTGCCCAAAAAGGACAATTTGTGGCACCCAAGTGGGGACTACCATGCGCTAAATTCAAGGGCAGTACCAGACAGGTATCCAGTGCCACATCTGCTAGACTTATTGTATGCCTAGGCAGGTGCGACTGTGTTCAGTAAAATCGATTGAACGAAGGCATACACACAGATCCCTGCAACACTTGAGGACATAAAAAAATCGCCATTACCACTCCATTCAGGCCCTTCGAGAGCATGTTAATGACATTCAGCCTCAGCAATGCTGGTCAGACTTGGCAGCATTTCCAGGATGGCGTCATGTGAGGTTACCATGCTGTTTCACATACCTGGATGAAGTCCTCGTGTTCTCGAAGACACCCAAAATTCCACCACAGACACCTAACAACCATTTTCTGGCATATCAGTGAGGCCAGTATAGAGATCAGTCCATTGAAATGTGTATTCAGTGTCAGTGAGATTGAGTTTCTTGGTCACCCTACCAGATCCGCACCTCTACCGGATGAAGTTCACACGATCCTGAGCATGTCACACCCAGAAACTCACAAAGGCCTACATCACTATCTTGGTACGGTCAACTTCTATTGGCACTGTCTGTGTAACATTGGTGCAATGCTCGAACCTCTAACTCCAGCACAATGTGGCTCCATGGTGAAAAGAAGGGCTCTCGTTATCTAGACTCACGAAATGGAGTGAAATTTTACTGTGTCCAAACTGGTGCCTCGCTGAAGCGGCACTGCTTGCTCATCCAATACAGAATGCAGAGGTAGCCATCATTGTGGATGACTGCCAGATTGCTATTGGTGCAGGTCTCAACAGTGTGTTGAATGTAGCTGGCAGCCAATCAGCTTCTTCTCACAGAACTTGTTGGCAGTGCAGTGCTCGCGGTACACATATGACCATGAACTGCTCACTGTGTATCAGGCAGTCAAACGCTTCAGTTCTTTGGAAGAAGCCTGCCCCTTCATTATCTTGACTGACCATAAACTTATAAGACACGCTTTCTGTACCAACAATACCAGTTGTTCACCACGTCAGCTACAGCAGTTGGAGTGTGTCTACCAGTTCACAACGGACATCTGACACATTTCCAGGATGGACAAAATCCTAGCTGGCTGATTGTCCCATGATTGTGCTGTCATCTCCTCCCTGGTGAACTCTGAAGGCATCGCACAAGAACAGGAGGGTGATGGAGAAATGGACAGGTTCCAACATGATTCCTCCAGCAGCTTACATCTAGAACTGGTGCCCGTCCCTAGCTCATCCTGGAAGATTGGTGTGACATTATGACAGGCACACATAGTCCTACTCTCCCAAAAAAAAAAGTCTGGTGCAACACTTTCGACTCTGCCCACAGCTTATTATAGCCCAGTGCAAACACCACAGTGTCACTTGTGGCAACTCGTTTTGTCTGGCACAGACTCTGGAAGGGCCGTTGTCAATGGCCATGCACCTGCGTGGCATGTGTACAGTTGCCACACGATGCATCAGCCCTGCCACTAGCAGAACACCTGTGCAGTCATATGGCCAGCCTCTGGCTGCACACACTGACATGGCACAGTGCCGGTAAAGCCTTTGTCCACACATATCTACAGCACTGCACACGTGATGCAGTGCACAGATGTGGTACAGCCACCACTTCAACCACCCTACTCAGGACCGCACCATGTGATAACCCATGGCGAGAAGACAATTGAACTAGAGTATAATGGTAGGCTGGCTAAAGTCTCAATCAACAGGGTCAACCCAGCATACTTCTTGATGGAGCCTACCGCTGTGCTTTTCTTCTACCTAGCAGTGGACTCCGTCTCTGCATGCAACTGGGCAGGCAGGGCCCAACCCCAGAGTGTCGGCCACTGTGTTTGCATCAAATGTGTGTGGTGTATCATAATGACATCATATCTCACACAGCAGCCCACATGCACACTGCCCACCACCTGCTATTGAGACCCTGTCTCCATTGGGCTGCCTCACCAGCTGACAACAAATCTTCTATTGAGTTCTGGACACTAATACTCATATCACCAGCTATTTGCCTGTCACAGCATCTCCGTACCTCCACCACATTGGAATTAAAGCCAGATTGACTACTGCACCAGTTCCCATGTCACATCTTCGTCGCCGGCCGGAGTGGCCGAGCGGTTCTAGGCGCTACAGCCTGGAACCGCGCGACCACTACGGTCGCAGGTTCGACTCCTGCCTCGGGCATGGATGTGTCTGATGTCCTTAGGTTAGTTAGGTTTAAATAGTTCTAAGTTCTAGGGGACTGATGACCTCAGCAGTTAAGTCCCATAGTGCTCAGACCCATTTGAACCATTTGAACATCTTCGTCGAGCTCTGGATGTCGCCTCCTGTGCGGCCAGGTATATCCACTACAGCTCCAGAAGCTGTGTTCAAGTGCTGACGACACTGTGTTACCATATGTTAAACTCTCCATAGTCTCTGCTGCCGTGAGCACTGGGACCAGATCAAGTGTTGCTTCGTGCTTCCATGCCAGGTTTGTCAAATAAAAAAAAAACAGCACATCTCCATGAATGTTTTGTTTAGTTTTTTCCCCATGGTTAATGATACCTTGCTTATTTACATATGAACTCAAGTGTTACAAACTGTGTGTCTTCACCAACTCTCCACTTCTTATTCTTTGTAGCAGTTAACCAGAGTTTGATTGTGTGTCAGTGTTCTCCAAGCTGATATCTGCACTCTAAATCTGCAGCCACTCGTCACTACAGACTGTTCCTGCACAGCATCACCGGCCACTGCCATTCTAGCAGGCCATGCAGGAACACATCCCTGCACACCCCACCAGCTGCTCATGATGTCACATACTGCCCCCTTTGCACCCATGCTGACATCACGCGCCACCGCCACCACGCTCACACTGATATCACCACAAGCGCACAAATATATGCTCATTGACCTACCAAGCTCTGCCCCCTCCCAAGGGGAGATCTGTGTGGCAGCCTCGGACAGCTGCACAGCAATTGCAGATGACACAGTCAACAGACCAATTTTTGTCTGTGGGTCCCCTGTGCAGGAGTACCATTACACCAAAGCTTGGCAACAATGTGGTGATGATGGGCATGCAGGACGCAAAGAGACACCAGTTCAAGCCAGCTGCTGTTACTCAATGGACATCTGCATCATTCTGTGATCCTGCCACCAGCGTCCATGTGAGTTGAGCAACACGACTGCTCCCCACCATCGCTTACATGAATTGGACAATTGCCACTCACTCACTATGTTTCTCATGCCCATGAATTAAACGGAATTCATGAGACGAGAGGACATTCGCATGCTCAGCTGGACATGCGTCTATTGTCTTCTATGGCCACAAGTCTGTACTGCGCACTCAATCAGTGAGGTGTGTTTAGCTTCCGAGATCAGTGGTTGAGCCATTCACTGTGGTCACACGATTGCCCACGTGGATATTTCCAGTGTAATTATTGTAGCTTTTCAGTGTATGTATATTGCTGTGAATAAATGTGTCATAATAACCATGTGTATTTAATTACTGTCACCAGAGCATGGGTGTGGCAGTAAGCCAGACCACAGTACAACAGGTTTGATAGCAGCAAGGAACCACACATTGCTTGCTTCGAGCATATCTACAGCCAATGCAGATTAGGGGTATTTTCTTAGAGAAGTGTAGTCTTTGCTGCAGTGAGTCCAACTGACCTGCATCACTTGTATTTCAGACAATGTGTGTTGTACCAAGTGTTCAACCAGAGGTTCAGAATATTTGTCTATTCAACATATATTAGATAGCATTTGTTGTGATTATTTTGTGGGAGGCATTGTGTTAACTTGACCACCCCATTCCCCTTTAGTAATTTTGCCAACCATCAGTATCATCCATGACCATGAATTTGTTTCATGTTTGTTTTTCATTTTTGACCCATGTTCTATTTCTGTTTATTTCTATATTTTATATTATAAAAAAGTAAGCCTGAGGAAAACAATATTTCATGTCAGTAGCTATATCTTCCTCATGCTTTATGAACTACTTAAATTTTGCGAGTTAACAATAAGTTAGGAGGGCAGGAGCCACAGTTTGATTCATAAGGTTTTTAGACCATTGCATAAATATTGTCAGCGGTGAGCCTTAAGGGTGCTTCTGATATGGGTAGGACATGATGGGTAAAATATCCCAGTAATGTAAATTGTACTTTACCACTTATGAGTTGCAAACCACCATGGATATTTTGAAATGTAGTCAATAATTTACAGTTTGGCAAAGCTAAGTGTTGCCTCAACGAAACTGGCTCCTCTGTAATATTTACTTAACCACATCCCAGCAAACCAAAGATAGAGATATATATCTCAATATTCCTACAAATAGGCAAACCTTTATGCACTGAAATATACTTAGACAATAATTGAAGCAGGTGTAATAGACAACCAACAACTTACAATAAATGTTGGTTTTCAAATAACTTTACCATAGGTTTGATGAATTTAAACCCATCTTCCTCAGAAGGACAAACAAGCCTTTGATTCTAGGGCCATTAACATTTACATATGGACATAAGAACCATTGCCGACACATGTCATGTGGGGATAGCTTTACTGATCATTAATGTGAAGTTTGTTTGTTCTTCTGAGGAAGCTGGGCTTAAATCCACCGAAATTGTGGTAAAGGTTATATGAAAACCACCATTTATTGCAACTGGTTGGCAATCTATTAGACCGGCTATTCTGTAACCATTGCCATAGTGCAACTGATACTGCAGGGGTAGAGCAGTTATCTCTATGTGTTAGGTTTACTGAGCACATTAATGGAGAAACAAATATCAGAGAAGAATTTTTGGAATTTGGGCTTATCTTTAATCACAGTGCAGATGTTCAGATTGTATACCCATCAAAATTTTGAACGCTTTTTCTAATGTTAAACTGAAAAATGAAATGTCGTGTGGCTAGCGCCTCCCATTGGGTAGACCGTTCGCCTGGTGCAGGTCTTTCGATTTGACGCCACTTCGGCGACCTGCACGTCGATGGGGATGAAATGATGATGATTAGGACAACACAACACCCAGTCCCTGAGCGGAGAAAATCTCCGACCCAGCCGGGAATTGAACCCGGGCCCGTAGGATTGACAGTCTGTCACGCTGACCACTCAGCTACCGGGGGCGGACAATGTTAAACTGAAAACGGAAAATGTAATTGGCCAAGGGTATGAAGGGTGTTCTGTATGTTCTGTAATGTCAGGAAAGAAAAGAGATGTGCAAGTAAAAATTAGAAATGATTACCCAAAAGCAATATTTGTACACTGTTCCAAGCATTACCTCATCATGACTTAAATGAATTAAGTGATATCAGTAAAAGCCATAATCAATTTTTTCGAGAAAGTTCGGACAGAAGAGCTACAGTACCAAATAAATATTCCTATGTTGTTTAACTCAATGAGCACAAGAACATAAAAGTATTCAAATAGTTGCACACAATTTTACAATGATAGTGAACCAGCTAGAGAATTTCTCTGAGGATGCCTTACCCCTTGTACTATGCCTGCACTATTATGTCTTGTAGTGATATATACGTATTCTTCAATGTTAGAATCAGTTTGTCAGGCTTTACAGGCTGTTGAATTGGTTTTATTAAAAGTATATATCCACATACAAGAAATAATAAACATCTTGAAACAGCACAGGGGAAATTCAGTATCATTATTTGAATATACGTTCAACTCACAACTGCTAAAAATGTGGCAGATGAAATATAGGTAGGTCTTTCAGTACCGCGGCAAGCAAAGAAACAGACTTACAGATCAAATCATCTCTGTGACTCTCTAAATGAGTATTATAGATGATAATGCATGGAAAGTTATGGTTGAGAACTATGGATTATTTAGGAGTAGAGGAGATGACTCCCCAAAGGCAGAAGCACTGCGTCGTCGATAGGTACCTAATCAAAAGGTACAGAGGTTAGTTAGTTTTCAGAATGAATTTCCTTTTTCAAGCTTGTAGGAAAAACATGTACACAAACTCAATCACATGCACACACTTTCTCCCTACATCGTGCTTATTCGACCATCAGCTCTTTCCTGGCCCGTGGTGAGTGTACTGGGGTGAGGAGGGGGTGCGCGGTGAGGGAAGGAGAGAGGCCAGAGGCAGAGAGGGGTTTGGGGAGAAGTGTCTAGCACCTCATGGGAGAGTGGGGAGCTGTCTGTGGTCAAGCTTGGGGTGCAGGTGGCAGATGGCTGGGCTTGCATAGACTAGGGTGTGAGATAGCAGCACACAAGTAGCTGACATAAACTGGGTGGGAATACTAGGGCAGAGGATAGTGTGTACACACACACACACACACACACACACACACACACACACAGAGAGAGAGAGAGAGAGAGAGAGAGAGAGAGAGAGAGAGAGGTACACACTCACACACCACAGAGAGAGAGAGAGAGAGAGAGATAAAAGGGGGGGGGGGGGCGGGGGGCAAGGATAGCTCCAACTATGATTTTGAACTGTGATTTCTAAGCTTTCATTTTATATTACTAAAAGCACAATTTTTGTGAATGTGAATAGATGTACTTCTTGTATGCTATATTATTACCCCAGGCAAATTAGTAAGAAAATCAGTAAATGGGGGGAAAATTTATAAAGTTTTGAAACTTGAAAATACTCATATGAGGTATAGTAATAAGAAACAGGAAAGTCACCCTTCATCGGGGGGGGGGGGGGCACATTCCCTATTTTTATCCCCTCCAAAACCATATTTTAAATTTATACACAAAAAGGCTCATTTTTCAAACAGAGCTCTTATTAGTAAATATATTCCTCACAAAATTGTACATGAAAAATATCTTGTACATCTTTTCATTTACACAAATAGTATTTGAGGTATAAGAATTGGAACAGAATTCTGTTAACATAATAGTTTGCGGTTTTTGTTGCTTAGCAAAGTATTTAAATGAAAAGTGTAATTAAGTGTAGCCTATATATTCTTCTTGATGATATTTCTTTTGTGATCAATATTGTTGAAGTCAGGAGTGCGTGCCAGGAATGAAGAAGTCAACTCCACAGCAGACCACCCCAACTGGTTCAAATGTTGACTCAATGATATCATCCATTACAATTGCAGTGGGAAAGGGACCATAAGGATTTGACTGTCAATCAATGGAAACATGTCGGCCCTTTGGGTGAATCACATTTTTGTTACACTGGGTTGATGAATGTCTCCACAAAAGCTGTCATCAACATGAATGGCAGGTTGAAACATTGATGATGATGTTTGGTTTGTGGGGCACTCAACTGTGCAGTCATCAGTGCCCATACAAAGTCCCTATTATTACACACTCCAATCTAGCCACTGACACAAATGATAATGATGATGATGAAGTGATGAGGACAACACAAACACCCAGTTCCTGGGCAGAGAAAATCCCCAACCCAGACGGGAATCAAACTCGGGACCCTGTGATCCAGAGGCAGCAACAGTAGCCACTAACCCACAAGCTGCAGACAGACTGAAACGTGCAGTGTGTGATGGATGCAGGCTGGTGGAAGCAGTATTATGCAGTGGGAAATATTCTCCTGTGCTTGCATGGGACCTGTGGTAGTCATCAAAGATATGCTGACAGCTGCAAACCACCTGGATCCCTTCATGTTTGATGTCTTCCCTGCCAGCCAAATCATCTTTCAGCAGCAAAATTATCTATGTCTCAGAGTCAGAATCATGCTACAGTGGTTTAAGGAGCATTATAGTGAACTCACATTGATGTCTCGATGACCAAATTAGCCTGATGTAAATCCTATGGAACTCATCTAGGTCACTGTCAGGCACCATCATCAAGTACGCAAATTAACAGCCCATTATTTACATGAGTTACTTGGTATGAGCATGGACATCTAGTGCCACATACCTTCACAGAAACTGCCGGAACCCTGATATGCACAGTCAATTATATATTTCATTCCAAAGGCGGACAAACAAGCTATTAAGTAGGTGGTCATAATGTTTTGGCTCATCAGTGTGTATAACCAGTGTTTGATCAACTATTGTTTTCAACTTGAGTTACAGATCCTCTACATACTCCTCCCAGAGATATGAGACTATAGTCTCTTTATCTAGTTTACTAAATATGAAATTGTTCAACTTGCTTTAGATGCCATTTTGGTAATCGTTGTTGCTACAACTGCCTCAGTGTCATTGACACCAATTGCAAAGAGGTTATGTCTCTTTCTTGCCATTAGCTCTCACACATTCCTGTCATGTGTGGGGTTCTGAATTTCATTCCCTCTTCACAAGAGCTTCCTCAGAATGGTCTGAAGAGGCTAAACTATTTCTGCTTCCCAGAAGCTGCTGGGTGGTTCAGTCACTTGCTCATGTGACAAGTGTTTGGTGCCAGCATCAAGCTGTAGCCTCATAGGCAGGACTATTGCGACTGTCACTCTGCCTGTTTACAGTTTCCCTAACCACTGTAGCCGACAGCTTCCTCTGCAGGCTGTTGGTACAAACATGTCTATTGTGCTCTCATGTTTGTCCTGACATTTCAATAATACATTCTTAAATGCTTTATAATATGGTCCTTTCCAGACTGAGTCTATGTTGATGACACGTGGTAGCCTCTTGCACAAGGGTTTCAACTACCACTGAATACCTGATCAGTCCTCTTATAATGTATGAAGTTACATAGTCTGGAAGGGCATGTTGGTGACTTTATGCAGAGTATCACAGTGTCTCTTGCATTCAACAACTCTCAAACACTGGGCAATTCACAGAGTCTTTGGAACATTGCAACTACTTGCTGTGTACTGAACATAATAATATACTGCCATTACAGCATCATCATTATTCTGTCTTATGATTTATGGGTCAGTGAAGCCAGAAACAAAGTGGATGTCATCTTCTTCAGTGAAGTCATCAAGGACCATCTCCATTGCACAGTCCACAACAGCCTCTAGCATGGGTCAGATCATTTGTCAGTTATTAAACACTGTGTCATTTACTGAATCAGTAAACACTAGAGATTGTCTGAGACTCCATTAAACTGCTTTTGTTTCCCTTCCTCTCCATACTACTCTTAAACAGGAACAGTTTTGCTGTGTGCCATGAGTATACTGAACAAAATGGTCCTACCTCAAACAAAATGTTTCTACACACTACAGCATCCTTTTAAATGATTGCGTTTTGGAGACTTGTTAATCATTGTTGGTTTACTACCTTCAATGGTGATGTCTTTGTCTACTTCATTTTCTGAAAAAAAAGTTGAGAAATAATTTTTTTCTATGGTCTTTCAAATATACATTTATGAAGCACTTTTCCCATCAACAGCTTGGCATGTATGCCATTACACCAGCATTCTAAGCAGATATGTTAATACAAGATGTATTCCAAAATTAAAGTCCAGTGACCAATATTTAACTGATAGTAGGCCTGAATGAAGTTTCATGCATGCAGCACTGTCTACCATCTCTTTAAGAAACTACTGCAGTGTTGGTTTGATTCAGTAGGCATTTGCCAATTGGTGAGAGCACATTGCAATGGCTGAGACAATCATGGATGCCACCAGTTGCGAAGTACATGGTGTGATTAGATTTTTGCTGGCAAAAGAATATTCAGCTGCTGAAATCCATCATGGAATATACCTAGGGTACGGACCTGAAATAACAAGTGATAGACAAGTTCAAAAATTGTGGCAAGAATTTCAAAATAGCCACACAAATTTCATGATGAACAGTGGAGTGGCAGGCCCAGTATTCAGACTGATAACATTGTTGATCAAGTGAACCAAAATCTCTGAAGTTATTGGTGATTGATGTTTAGTGGTCTCGCTAGTGAACTCCAAAATGTTGTTCGAACCTCATTACATCATTGTTACTGGAGAGCTTGGATATCACAAACTGTGTTCGAGGTGGGTTCCAAAAATTCTCACTAATCAGCACACAAAAAAAGAGAATGTGCATATAGACAAGAAAGAAATCATTTGCTTTCCCACATTGCTATGGGTAGAGGTATGCGCGGATGCGGATATCCGCGGTATTTGTTACTTGGCGGATAAAATCGCGACCGGCGTGGATATCCGCGGGTCATCTGTGGATAATGAGCAAGCCATCTGCCCAGTATGTATGTTGCAATGTTAGTTGAAAACTTCAAGACTGTTGACATTCTTGGAATCTTGCAGGGCCCAGGTAGAGCGGATGTCTTTTGTCCTCATCCCCTGGCTACGACCGACGTAGCTGTACCCAAGAGACCTGTGCCTAATCCGTTTCCGTGACCGCGTCTTTTGTGTGGCCTGTGAAGTGCTCTCTAGGTGGCAAACCTGCCCACTGTCTACCAGACAGGTGCCCATTGCAATTTTCCGCTGCCTTCAGTTAGCGCTTTGTAGTGACCGAGTGACAACGTGCATCGTAGCACATATCAGTGAGAGTTCTTTCTTCAAATGAACACCATATCGATGGATACAATTTCATGTAAGGTGAAAAAAGGTGATTTTACATTAGTGAAGGAAAACAAATTGAGCCGGCCACGGTGGTCTCGCGGTTCTAGGCGCGCAGTCCGGAACCGCGCGACTGCTACGGTCGCAGGTTCGAATCCTGCCTCGGGCATGGATGTGTGTGATGTCCTTAGGTTAGTTAGGTTTAACTAGTTCTAAGTTCTAGTGGACTGATGACCTAAGATGTTAAGTCCCATAGTGCTCAGAGCCATTTGAACCAATTTTTGAAAACAAATTGAAATCGCCAATTTGGAAAAAATTCGGACACGTATTTCATGGCAACGAAAAGATAAAAGATATAGTGGCTTGTTTTGCATGTAAAAAAGTATATTCCTACACTGGACACGAAAGTGGTACTTCAAATTTGCTAAAACATTCGTGTGAGGCTGGACAAAGTAGCATAATTACTTATTTAAATACCAAGAGAGACGTGAAAGTTCCTAAAGTTCTGCCAAATTTGAAGACAGCCGCGACAGAAAAACTTATCAATCTTGTCAGCAAAGACATTTTACCATTCGAAGTTGCGTGTGGATCTGGGTTTCTCGAGACGGCACAGTTTCTTATTGATGTGGGGGTCAAGTACGGTGCAGTGAGTGCTAAGGAACTGCTATCTCATCCAACCACCATATCCAGAAATTTGAAGGAAACGGCCGATCGTCTGCGTTAAACTGTCTCTGCAGAAGTGAAGAATATACTCAGAGATATAGGTGGAGCACTAACTGTCGATTTATGGGCTGATTCGTACCGTAAAATAAACGATATGGGAGTGACTGCACATTATGTTAATTATGAAGAAGTGAAACTTGAGGATCGAGTGTTGTGCACCAGAAATTTTGAGAGTGAAATTAAAAAAACAGGAGAAAACATTAAACTTGAATTAATTAAGATACTACGGTCGTTCGATTTATTCAGTGCTGTGAATAACATCGTGTTCGTTATGGATAGAGGTCCAAATATTGTGGCAGCACTTCGCCAATACAAGAGGCTCTCGTGCTCAGCACACATTCTTAATACTGTGCTGGAGCACACAACTCGAGGAGACGCGAATGATGAGAAGAGTGACGTGCAGTGACTAATAAATTCCTGTCAGCTACCACAACTTTCTTTAAAAGATCTGGTCTTCAGAATCGCCTTCAGAAGTCATTGAAAGGAGATATAGACACACGATGGAACAGTAAATTGGATATGTTTGAGTCTATTAATTCACAGTGGTTTAAAGTTCTGTCAATTTTGTCAGAGAAAAATCAAGATAATTTGATTGAATCTATAGACAAGAGGATGTTGGAAGATATAATAACCTTTCTGACACCATTTAAAATAACTTCTTGTGATCACGAAGCCTCCAAAACTCCTATGCTTTATTTATGTGTGTTGTGGAAGTTAAAACTTCTCTCCTTCCTTGAAAAAAATGATGGCGACAGCCCATTTCTGATAGATTTAAAGAGTACAGCCAAATCTAATTTAATCAGCAAATGGGACATAACAGTAACCCATAAACTTGCAACGTTTTTGAATCAAAAATATAAAAATGTAAAATTTCTTAGCACTGCCGAAAAAGATGAAGTTGTAAAGGAAGCGAAAAATTATGTTACGAGAAATTGTCCACAGTTAAAAGAGAAGGAGGAAACAACATCTGGAATTCCTACAAAAAAACAGAAGTCTGACGTACTTTTTAATGAATTTGAAGATTCCTCAGAAGATGAATCGGCGAGAGATCTTGACTATGCATCAGATGAAATTCTCAGATATACGAATGATAAAGTCCAATTTTTGGAAGGTATCGACCTGATAGCTTGGTGGCATGGACGTGAAAACGTCTATCCGCGTCTTTCCAAACTCGCATACTTCGTGCACTGCGTTCCAGCGTCCAGCGCGCCGTCTGAGAGAAGCTTCTCTACAGCGGGACAAATAATGCAGGACTGACGCACGTCTTTGAAGCCACAGACGGTTGATGACATCAGGTTCCTGCATAGTAATCTTCCAAAGTAAAAAGGTACTTGTACAGCTTCTCTTACTTCACTGTATTTTTTGGGCTTATCTGAATTAGTTACAATTTTGTGCATCTGATTCTTTCTTTTACAAAATTTCAATCAGAAGCAAGCAGAAGATCAAAATATTTAATCTGAAGCCTGTGAGTTTTTATTGTAATATTTATAGTAAAGAATTTCCTCGACATATTGTTAGTATTTTTACTATTCCCAACAAGAACATTTAAGTAGCATTAGGTAAAAGAAGGAAATATTTAACGAGCCATTTGTTTTGTTGTAATTTTCATATTAAAGAGCTCAATTTTAAGTGTTTACTCTTCGCAACAAGAAAATTCAACAGCTAACACATCAATATTATTAAACTAGGTAATCATGATCTCATAAGTACCTACCTAAATTTTAGCATGCACTACAGTAACATTTGCAGCCGCCGAGCATTGTCGCTCTTTGTGAACATGAAACAGACCGGCCGGAGCGGTGGCACAGCGGGCTTTGTAATTAATTACAAGTGGGACTTCAAACTACGGCTCACGACCACCAACAAGCTGTGACTGCGATAGCCCGTGAAAGACTATTCTGATCACATTGAAAACTTACAAAATATTCAAATCAGCCAAAATAATAATGTGTGTTTTAATTTACCAGCCAATTAGTAAAGATAAGGGCTGAAATTCGTAACAAAACTGAACATTTTAACTGTAACTCGGTATAGCTTAACAGGGAACAGTGCCTAACATTTGAAGTTATGGGACAGTGGTTTTTTATATAGACATCTTAAAATCGTTTGTGTGGTGTCACCGCCAGACACCACACTTGCTAGGTGGTAGCCTTTAAATCGGCCGCGGTCCATTAGTATACGTCGGACCCGCGTGTCGCCACTGTCAGTGATTGCAGACCGAGCGCCACCACACGGCAGGTCTAGAGAGACTTCCTAGCACTCGCCCCAGTTGTACAGCCGACTTTGCTAGCGATGCTACACTGACAAATACGCTCTCATTTGCCGAGACGATAGTTAGCATAGCCTTCAGCTACGTCATTTGCTACGACCTAGCAAGGCGCCATTACCAGTTTATATTAAGATGGAAATGATGTACAATCCAGAGAGATGTTCATCAATTGTGGATTAAAGTTAATTATTCTACCAGTTACCTCCTGTTTTGCTAGTCTTGTTTCTCTGACCTGTTCCAGACCTCACGCCAGTCTGTGTGTAATTAAACGTGTGCATTTCGGCCTCCTCTAGCAACACGGTGTTGGCTCTTCTGCCAACACAGCACATGGCGATGAGTCTCAAAAGGGTCTTCTTCTTTATACTTGCTTAAATTTCATTGTGTCATGGTTTCGCCACAATCTCCAGATGTACTGTCCGAATTTTATCGCTTGCAGAATCAGCAGACGCAGGCCTTATTGGATGCCCTTGGACGGCTCGTCCAGGGTCAACGTGCGATGCAAAATGATGTGGCAGCCGCCGCTTCACCGCTACCGCAGCCACAACACGCAGTTGCTCCTTTTGATGCTGCACTGGAAAGCTGGACGGAGTGGTCACGCTAATTTGGATTCCATCTCGCCGCCTACAGAATTCAAGGTAACGAGCGGCAGCCTTTCTTATTAGCATGCGTCGGCGTATCCATGTACCGAGTGATAGTGAAATTATTTCCCCGACGCGACGTAGCAACTCTGTCCTACGAAGAAATTTTGTCTGCCTTAGATGCATATTTCAAAGAATCAGTCAATGTAGTTGCGAAAAGGTATACCTTCTTTCGTACAAAACGTATGGCCGGTCAGACTAATAGGGAGTGGGTTGCAACTTTGCAAGGCCTTACTAGGGATTGTGCTTTTGAGTGTGAATGTGGACTCCCTTATTCAGATACAATGGTACGTGATGCAATTGCACAGAACGTTTCTGATGTTCGTATAAGGGAACAGATTTTGAAACTAGTCAATCCCTCCCTTCAACAAGTGGTGGACATATTGGATCGGCAGGACACACTTGACTTTGCTCAGGAATCATTTGCAACTTCGCCAGCTGTGTGTCACATTAACCGGCCCGCCGGGCGCGTTGCACGGCACAGTAAACAGCCCTCGCGCCCGTCCGCGCAGCTGCCGCCAAGCTCTCCGCTACGTTTGCCACGCAAGCAAGCAAATGCAGTGCTAAAATCATGCCCGCGGTGTGCTACTAGACATTCACGTGAGAATTGCCCGTCACGCCAAGCTATTTGCTTTTTCTGTAATAAAAAAGGACATGTTCAAAGTGTTTGCCAGAAAAAGCTAAGATCGGACACTAACAACCATTCCAGGCCCTTTGCTTCGCGCCGGAATCGGAATCGAACCAAGAATACTCAGGCTCGTGAACCTTCACCCATGGACATTCATGTAGTTCAATCCACTCCGCCCAGTGCCACTTTCTCTAACAGTGACTATGTTTGTTCCACAAAAAGTATGCGTCGACGTCGCCGGAAATCACGTCAAGTAGCAAGTGATTCTGTACCAGTGTCTGTTCACGTTGCACGAGACAGTCGCTCTTGTCATCAGCAGGACAATAAACTTTTTGTAGATTTGGACATTCATGGCCACGTGATACCATTCCAGCTTGATACCGGAGCTGCGGTTTCACTAATCAATAACGACACGTACCAACCGCTGGGCAAACCTCCGTTGCGTGCTGCAAATGTTAAGCTAACTACATATTCAGGTCACAATATCCCTGTGTTAGGACAGTGCAGACTTCTTGCAACATACAAGGGACAAACAAAACTTGTGTCATTTTACGTACTTCATTCTTCTGCTGCAGTGAACTTGTTTGGTTTGGATTTATTTCAGTTGTTTAACTTGTCTATAGTAAATCAGGTCCTATCAGTGAACCAGACTGTGCCTTCCGACAGTGTTTCTCGTCTATGTGAAGAATTTGCAGACATTTTTGCACCGGGCCTTGGTTGCGCTAAGAACTATAAAGCACATTTGGAACTGAAAGTAAACACGCAACCGCAATTTTTCAGAGCGCGCAATGTTCCCCACGCATTGCGTGATGAGGTCGCACGAACATTACACGATTTGGAATCACAAGGTGTGATTGAACGTGTGCAGGCTTCTCTCTGGGCATCACCCTTAGTCATTTTGCAAAAACCTTCCGGAAAATTGGGACTTTGCATGGACTTCAAGGCAACGGTGAATCCCCAACTAGTGATTGCAACTTTTCCTTTACCCCGCCCGGAGGATCTTTTTGACAAACTGTGCCCGGGTAAATATTTTTCGAAGTTGGACCTAGCAGATGCGTACTTGCAAATACCGGTGGACGAAGAATCCCAGCTCGTTTTAGTGGTTAACACGCATCTTGGTTTGTACCGATTCAAAAGACTGCCATTCGGGTGTGCATCCGCCCCTGCATTGTTTCAGCAATATCTACAAACTGTTTGTGCGTCGGTCCCTACTGCAGCAAATTATCTGGACGATATTGCGATCTCCGGAAAGACGGAAGAAGAACATTTAGCCAATCTCAGAACATTATTTCAGGTCTTGCGACAAAATGGTCTTCGCTTGCGGAAGGACAAATGTGTGTTTTTTGCTCGTGACTTACCCTATCTGGGACATGTAATCAAAGCCCAAGGCATACATCCCAGTCCAGAACACCTCCGTGCCATACAAGACTTGCCTTCGCCGCAGAATTTGAAGCAGCTACAGAGTGTGATGGGAAAAATTAATTATTACCACAGATATGTGCCACATGCCTCTTCCATTTCAGCTCCGCTTCATCGCTTACGCCGTAAAGGTGTTCCGTTTGTCTGGACGACGGAATGCGAATGCGCCTTTCGCCAGTTGAAATCGGCGTTGCTTTCAAATACTTGCCTTAAGCCATTCGATCCCCAGAAACCCCTTTTGTTGATGGTAGATGCATCGAATTTCGGGATCGGTGCTGTGCTTGTGCACAAAGATGGATCGCATGATCGCCCTATTGCCTTTGCGTCCAAATTGCTCTCGTCTGCGCAAAGACATTATTCACAGATCGAGAAAGAAGCTTTGGCTCTCGTATTTGGTGTTACAAAGTTTCATGATTTCTTGTATGGTCGTCCCTTTACCATCATCACAGACCACAAACCTTTGACATCGCTTTTTCATCCGAACAAGCCTGTACCTCCACGTACAGCGCAGAAATTCATTCGCTGGTCTATTTTCCTCTCGCAGTACCGCTACGATATCTTGTATCGGTCCACTGCTAAGCACGGAAACGCTGATGCGTTGTCCCATTTGCCTGTTGCTGAGGATAGAGCATTCGATTCCTCCGAACTTGTTGCATGTTCATTGATTCGGAAACCGATGACGTGGTCGAATCGTTTCCGATTGATTTTCATCGTGTAGTTACAGCCACCGCTGCAGACCCTGTCCTTGCTACCGTTCTGTGTTTTGTTGCTATGCAATGGCCCTTGTCAAAGTCACGGATCGAGGATCCGTTGGTTCGCTGATTTTTTGCTCACCAGGAGAGCCTTTTTGTATGACGTGTTTTGCTGTTGCGTTCTGATAATGATCAGTCCAGGGTCGTGGTTCCACGTTCGTTACAGTCCTCTGTCTTGCGGCTTCTCCACCAAGGACATTGGGGTTTAGTGCGAACGAAACAACTTGCTCGTCAGCACTGTACTTGGTTCGGAATCGATGCTGCGATTACGAATATGGGCTCTTCTTGCATGGCATGTGCCGAACAACATTCCGCACCACCGCGGAGATTCTTTGCATGGCCGAACGCCACTTCCCCTTGGCAACGCTTACACATCGATTTTGCTGGTCCATTCTGGAATGCTCGATGGTTGGTTGAGGTAGATTCATTCAGTAATTTTCCTTTTGTTGTACGGATGTCTCCCACGACGTCATCTGCCACCATCCAAGCATTATCCGCTATCTTTTGCATTGAAGGTCTTCTACAGACTATTGTTTCCGACAATGGCCCACAATTCATGTCTGCAGAATTTCAGTCATTCTGCAAGGCCAATGGTATTCAACATCTGACATCCATGCCGTTTTCGCCTCAGTCCAACGGTGCCGCTGAACGATTGGTCCGGACTATCAAGTCACAGATGTTGAAATTGAAAGAGTCGCATTCTTGGGAGGACGCGTTATTGCTCTTCTTGTCCTCGTATCGCTCTCAGCCCCGAGATGGTCGCTCGCCGGCTGAGTTGCTCCACGGTCGTCCTCATCGAACCTTGATGTCTGCTACATCCGCCGCATCAGGTTCCTGTGCAGCGGCAGCCACCTGCTTTTGCTCCAGGCGATGTTGTATACTATCGCAACTATCGAGGTTCACGGCGTTGGCTCGCAGAGCGCATTCTTCGCTGCCTCGGCCGCGCTATGTATCTGGTTTTGGGGGCCTCTGGTGAGGTGCGTCGGCTTCTCAATCGGCTGCGCCTCTGTCGTCGCACGGGTTCTGCTGCTCCCCGTCTGTTTTCAGCGACGGTGCCGTCATGTCAGCGCCCTGGGGACTTATCTACTGGCTCGCCTCATCCCCAGGTGTTACCGACGATGCCTTCCATTTTGCCCCATGGCGACGCGACGCCGCCGCCGGTCCTCCCGTCGGCGCCGCCCACAGTGGACGCGTCGCTGCAGCTGCCAAGCGCCTCCCTGGGTCATGCGCCGCCGATCGCTTCCCGTGACCAGCTGTCCTCCGACATGGAACTCTTGCCCGCTCCGGACCAAATGGCGTCTTCGCCCGTCGGGTACGCCGACGCGATGGAGGTTGACCCTTCGGCCCCTCCTGTCTCTCTAAGGGCGCATACACCGCATGTTGGCATGCACCCTGGACTAGGTTTTCAGGCGTTTCCTAGCTCCCCTCGGACCGAATGGCCGGGTGCGGGTGGCACAGCCTCGCCTGTTGTTAGGCTCCCCACCTCGTCGCATACGCCAACATGGTGTCCTCCCCACAGCGGGCAGAAGCCTTATAACACAACCGTACGCTGATTTGCGGGGGAGGAATGTGGTGTCACCGCCAGACACCACACTTGCTAGGTGGTAGCCTTTAAATCGGCCGCGGTCCATTAGTATAAGTCGGACCCGCGTGTCGCCACTGTCAGTGATTGCAGACCGAGCGCCACCACACGGCAGGTCTAGAGAGACTTCCTTGCACTCGCCCCAGTTGTACAGCCGACTTTGCTAGCGATGCTACACTGACAAATACGCTCTCATTTGCCGAGACGATAGTTAGCATAGCCTTCAGCTACGTCATTTGCTACGACCTAGCAAGGCGCCATTACCAGTTTATATTAAGATGGAAATGATGTACAGTCCAGAGAGATGTTCACCAATTGTGGATTAAAGTTAAGTATTCTACCAGTTACCTCCTGTTTTGCTAGTCTTATTTTTCTGACCTGTTCCAGACCTCACGCCAGTCTGCGTGTAATTAAACGCGTGCATTTCGGCCTCCTCTAGCAACACGGTGTTGGCTCTTCTGCCAACACAGCAGTTTGCAGTTCCATTAAACTCTGAAAAAAAATTATTTTTTAACATTGAAAGTATTAACTGCGAAATCTACTGCAAATTCTAAGTAATTTAGACCAATGTTGAGGATGTTTTAAAGTGTGAAAAACTTTGTTTATTTCAGAATGAAACAGACATTTCATTTATTGCTAGGTCTTAATTCGATAAATCAGCCAAAAGGTGAGGTTCGAGATTTCAATCGTATTTATAGCTAAAGCTAAATGGACTACTAATTCCTATAACCACTGATTTTGTTGTCACTCTTCGGAAGATGAGTTATTTCTTCTAGACATCGTCAATTATTGCTGGCAGTTTAACTTTTTCACAGGTGCGCCAGCGTTTTGCAGTATAGCCCTAATACTGTAAATATTTTCACCTGGAAATGACGAGGACTGAACACATAAGCTATAATATAATTATCAGCTGACATGAATGGCTTCAAAATTTGACACATCCAAGCAGTGAGTACAAAAAAACTGTCGGTAAATGATGCAATGTGCTCGTAAGAAGTTTAAAACCATCGTCATTTTCAGCTGCCTTGGCACAAGAGCAGCGAAATATAATTGTTTCTATATGCGTATTTTCATCATTTAATACTATTACATTGAATATTATTTTTTTAAATAGCGTTTCCAATCTCACGAGATCCGAGCCGCTACTGTGTGTGCTCTGGAGCGCCAATGCTTTCCTGTTTGGAATGGTCTGCTTTAGAGTAGGTATAGAGCATTTTACGTGATTTAAGAAGTCAAAAGTAGTTAAGTTGTCGCAGAAATGGCACCCTAACAATAACTATGTCATTACATACCATAATTCTAAGTACTACTGTCTATTACTATTAATTACTCTTTCAAAACTTAAATATATGCGGATGCGGATTAATTGCTGCGGATGCCGTTGCGGATTAGGACCTTGCGGATGCGGATTGCACTTTTCTTATCCGTGCAGACCTCTAGTTATGGGCATTGAGACATGGCTATCTTTTACCAATGCAGAATCAAAACAACAGTCGATACAGTTGTCACCATTCAAATTCACCCAAACCAAAAAGTTTAAGCAGTCTCCATCCTCAAACCAAAAAATTATGGCTACCATTTTTGGGATGAAAAGCGTGTCCTTTTGATTAATTTTACAGACTGTGGATCAAGAATTACAGCTGATGGATAATGTGAAACACTAACCAAACTGAGCTATGGAGCCCAAAATTGATGCTGCACGAAACTGTCGTTTGGTATAATCTTCCTACATGACAACACACACCCTCACACTGCTGCCAAAATCTAGGAGAAGATACAAGATTGTAGTTGGGAACTTTCTGAGTACCCTCCATTTGGTCCTGATCTTCCACCAGGTGACTATTTCCTCTTTTTGCGTTTGAAAAAGTGGCTGGGGAACAACTGTTTCAAAATGATGATGACTCAAAGCTGGCATTACCAACCAGTTCAATACCCAGGTGGCAGACTTCTATGCAGAGTGGTTAAAGAAGCTGATGTAGTGTTACAGAAAGTTTATAGATGTCAATGGTGATTATGTGGAAAAGTAAAGTAGATATGTAGTAAAATGTTACTGTCAATAAAAACCTTTTTTCATTAGTTGATTCTTTCTTCATTAATTAAAAGACATTGTCTAATATTTCACAATCAAACATTTAGAAGGCAGGTGATATTATGCACAGGAGCTATTAATGTTGCCTGCAGCAAGTGGTCTTGAGATAGCATTCTCGCTTTCTGCGCTCGGGGTCCGGGGTTCGTTTCCCGGTGGGGTCAGGGATTTTCCCTGCCTCGAGATGACTGGGTGTTGCTGTGTTGTCTTCATCATCATCATTCATCCCCATTATGGTCAGAGGAAAGCAATGGCAAACCACCTACGCTAGGACCTTGCCTAGTCGGCAGTGTGGATCTCCCACATTGTCCCCCTACGCTCCTCGGAATATGGGATATCATCATCATCATCTAATAATGTCATTAAGGATAAGAGTAGAATAATTACTGCACACACAGAGGCATTCAAACAATCATTCTTCCTGCACTCCATATGCAAATGGAACAGGAAGACACCCTAAAAAACTGGTACAATAGGATGTATCCTCTGCCGTGCATGTCACCATGGTTTGAAGCTGATGCAGATGTAGATGAGATTTCAAATTAAGAATCTAGTTCCAAAATCGGCCAATTCCTGAGTATCACAGCTCCCCAACTGCAACATACCACAACCCAAGTCACTTTCACCTGTCATCTGAAAAGATTGAAAACAAGTGAAAAGATAGATCTCTTGTTCTCTGGCAGTCATAAAAAGATGAAGGAATTTGAGAAGCATGCTTACATTTGTAAAAGATTTACCATATTAAATAGTGAGTGAGAAAATATTTGCATTGGCTGCAATATTTAAATATCACCTGTCATTCAATGCTATTATATGTAAAAGCAAATTGTCAGCAAGTGCAGCAACTGAAAAAGCAATGACAGCAGGAAAAAGAGAAGAGTTTTAGTACTATAATCCTATGGCCTATTCTTCACATACAGGTAAAAGAAGTGGTAGGTTTTAAGTCCCCGTCAATGCAGAGGTTAAAGGAGGACTGGAATAAGCTCAAACTGAACAAGCATAGGGAAGGAAATCTATAAACGAACCTCTTTGCATTTGCCTTTGTCCATTTAATGTTAGTATGAAAAACCTAAGTCTCGATGACTGTGGGGTTCTGGAACTCACCACCTCAGAATATAAGCCCAGTGTCTTAACTCCAGAATCAACTCTAGAATTATATTTAAAACTAACAGTAGAATGGACTAATCTACTTTTGAAACTCGTATTAGGATTTAGCCACCTTGATACCAAAAACCTTGGCTGATTTCAACACAGCAGTTTTATGAAATGGCATACTGAATTACAGTATAATTACAGTTTTACAAAAGAAAATTAAAGGAATGACACATTTAAGTTACATTTCATTCATACTGCAAAATCAGTTCTGATTGTGAATTTGCTTCATTTGGATTACAATAACTACTTTTCTCAAATTACTGATGTGTCTTTTGCATAGCCTCAAAATAACTGTTGTATCACTTGCTGTATTTGACCCTTGTTTAAAATGTTTTGGTAACTACATACCGTTACCCTTACATGAGGGGCACCACAATCAGATTGTTGAGTGAACTTACTTCACCTTCCTGTGTATCACTTCATGCCACTTTTCTCTCGCACTTAATTATCACTCATTGTGTTACCCACTACAGAGCATGTTGGAGATCACAGGGGAATAATACAGGTAAAGACAATGTTATTCTCTCAGTATGTTTCATCCACTATCATGCTTCTCTCAATCTCCAAGTGTTGTGGCACTAAAAATAACTTCCTCCCTTGGCTTTCTTAGGTGAGGCATACCATCTTGTATCATATGGATTAATTTATCCTATGGGTTAGTGTGTTGGGTTGATCATAAAGCTCTAGAAATTCTCCTCATTCCCCCATCAACTTGAGATTCCATGTACTATACTGCCTATGATCTCAAAGGCTTTCTCGGCATGATTTTTGGTGTGATTCCGAGTATACAGCTGAGTTGTTCCTATTTTTGAACAATATCACCTGCACATTCTGAATTCTTCACATGGCTGATGGGCTTCTGGGAGGGTGATTCTGTGCTATCTGATGAGAATGGCCAGCCACCTGGGGGCTGGCACCCAAGACCTGTGCCAAGAGTAGAGAGAAATGGGGATGTGAGCAGTCGACCTGTTCTGGGAGCTTATGTGACATGAAGGAATGCTGTTGGTGTGGAGAGGAGGGACAGTGCTAAAAACTAACAGCAGAGACCATGGCTAGTGGAGTCTTGTTGCTGTACTGAGTGTGTGCTGGGAGCAAAACTGAGTGTGTGGACAGAATTACTGTTGTTAAAGTGAGATGGCCGATTTGGAGTGTTTGATGCAGTGAGAAATAAGGTACTGAATCATGTCTGCACTCTTAATTTGGAGGAGACCTGTAAATGCCTCTATACTTTGGGTAGAGAAGCCAGTTCCAGCTGTATTTGTGCTGTGGGTATCAAATGTTGAAGTTAGGTGTCCACTTAAAAGTACTGAATTGCCCCCCTAGATCTAACTGCTGTAAAAGATAGTGGCATGAGCATGGGAGTAATTTCATATTACAGTTTTCTAAAGCCTAGTTTACACAACGACATTGGGTTGTGCCACTCGTTGCATGGAATGAGTTGCATGCAAATGGTTTCATATTTGACTGTCGACACAGTGAAACTAGTATACACTTCAGTTTCATCATTTTGCGGGTTCCTGAGTCGTGTCTGAAATGAAAGTTTTGCCAGGTGCACGTCGCATGAGTTGGGATGGAGTTAAAACTTGTTTGCGTGGAATCGCTGCATAAGAAAAAAATAAGAAAGTTGTTTCGATTTGTGACTGGATGCAGAAAAGACGTCAGCTCGGTTGCTCAGCATTCTTGCTGAAATAATCTGTAATGGAAGACCCAGGAAGTTCTTTTAAATATCTTAGAATGTCACCAGAACTGTTCATGTTTCTTCTAAATAGTTAATTTTGCGATAAGGAATAAAGGTACTGTAATGCATGAAGCACTTCATCAGAACTGAAATTACATATCACATTGCTTGCATTACAATCGAGAACACTTGACATGCTATAAGATGTGGATTTAGTTAGCGATGACACTTTTTCATTAACACCAATAATTATTAACATTAACAGTAATAATTATTAACATTAACACCAGTAATTATTCGAACAGGCCGCATTAAGAAGAGAATGGTTTGCAAACTACTGTCTTGAAGATAGATCTGTACAGTGTCAATATTTCAAAATTCAAACATACGTGAATGGGGAGCACGGCTGAGACGTTTTAAATAGATGAATATTGAATAAAGAATGCAGCTTCTTGATTTTTGTAGCCTTCCCTCCTGTCAACAATATTCCTTAAAAAAAGTCGGTGAACTCGAACGATGGGATTTTAGGCTTGTAGACAAGAGCATTTCCACAGTTAGAATTACATTTGCTTGTATTTTTCTTAATTCAGTTGTATATGTGCTTCTACTTTAATAAATTTTGACCTGCAGCTCAGATATGTTCTGATCGCACTTGAAGGACTCATGTATAGCAATATATTACTTATTTTTGTAATCAGCGTCACTGAAATCCCACAAACACCTGTGCAAAGCATAGATATCCAAAAAGGGAACATTATTCTCCATTCCTCACTGCATATTTCAATTTGTCTACACTCTACAAACACACACAACCTCAAAACTCATGTTACCAGTGTCGCCAAAGTTGGAACACACCGAAAGTGTTTAGTTTCACCGATGAGTTGCGCAAATGTGCGGCGCACATGCACAGTGGCCGGTAGCACAGTTGCCTGCAACCTAGTGTCATCGTGTAAACTAGACTTAAGCCTGAGTAGTTGCCAGTGGTATTTATTAGATCGATGCATCTACTTCGTGATGTGTGATGAATTTGTTTGCTGGATTATTGCGAGATCACTGGCTACTTCCTGACAAGTGACCCACCTGCATGTTCGCTGTGGTGCTATCAGTAGCAACCTATAGTGTTTGGGCAAGCACACACCCTACAATAATTTTGGCTCAATTTCATCTAAGGATCAGTTATGTGCTCCTGGCTTTTGGCCCAAAGAATTATGCACTGACAGAATCAAACAATAGAAAATCCAGGAGGGAAAGTAACAATATTATGAAAAGGATAGTTGCTACTCACCATATAGTGGAGATGCTGAGTTGCAGATAGGCACAACAGAAAGACTGTCAGAAAATGAGCTTTCAGCCAACTAAGCCTTTGTTGGACTCTCTCTCTCTCTCTCTCTCACACACACACACACACACACACACACACAAACGTAGCTCACACACACATGACCACAGTCTCTGGCTGCTGAAGCCACTGAGGTAGTTGAACATATTAATCAGCAAAACTTTATAGAATTATGCAGATGTTTTCAACTATATTAAACCAAATTGGTGCACATTAAATGAGCTGTATCCTGAAGGATAATTAGGTAACAATATGTTGGTTTCAGTTCAACTTGTAACTTTACTTCCAAGTAAATAATCAATGGAAACAAGTGCAAAAAAGTGGCCATACATTTCTAAGTAAAACTGTGACAGATAAATGAATCACTGTATGGTGCACAGCAAAGCAAGCAGAGCTTCAAATGAATTTCCAAACATTAATGTTGGTGAGAGTTTGTAGCACATGTAAAAATTTCAACACCTTGGAAAGTTTTTGAAGTTCCACTGAAATTCATTTGAAAGTACCGCTGTTCCAACACCAAAGATCAGAAGTCACTCTTCACCCTCCAATGACAATGACAAAAAGACTTCTCCAGAGCTTGATCAGATGACCCACTACTGTAGTCGAGTTTGTTACTCCCTTAGTCCACCTTGTCAGCATACACCGTTTTGTATTTTGTATACATTACAAAATTTTAATACACATATTCTTAAATCCACTTATTTGTACATCGTATTCCATGAGTAATGTCTACACTTTGTCTTTTTAATTTATTATTTTTACTTATGTTTTGAAAGGAAATCTCTGAAGCTAGTCAAATACATGCTCATATTCCTCTTATTGCTGTCGCACTATAAGATTCAAAGCACATTTCTTAATATTTGTATGAACATAACAAATAGTATTTGCATAAATTGTAGCATCTTAATCTCTATTACAATCCCAACATGTTCTTGTTGTGGTCTTCAGTCCTGAGACTGGTTTGATGCAGCTCTCCATGCTACTCTGTCCTGTGCAAGCTTCTTCCTCTCCCAGTACCTACTGCAGCCTACATCCTTCTGAATCTGCTTAGAGTATTCATCTCTTGGTCTCCCTCTATGATTTTTACCCTCCATGCTGCCCTCCAGTACTAAATTGGTGATCCCTTCATGCCTCAGAACATGTCCTACCAACCGATCCCTTCTTCTAGTCAAGTTGTGCCACAAACTCCTCTTCTCCCCAATTCTATTCAATACTTCCTCATTAGTTATATGATCTACCCATCTAATCTTCAGCATTCTTCTGTAGCACCACATTTCGAAAGCTTCTATTCTCTTCCTGTCCAAACTATTTATTGTCCATGTTTCACTTCCATACATGGATACACTCCATACAAATACTTTCAGAAACAACTTCCTGACATTTAAATCTATACTTGATGTTAACAAATTTCTCTTCTTCAGAAACGCTTTCCTTGCCATTGCCAGTCTACATTTTATATCTTCTCTACTTCGACCATCATCAGTTATTTTGCTCCCCAAATAGCAAAACTCCTTTACTACTTTAAGTGTCTCATTTCCTAATCTAATTCCCTCAGCACCACCCGACTTAATTTGACTACATTCCATTATCCTTGTTTAGCTTTTGTTGATGTTCATATTATATCCTCCTTTCAAGACACTATCCATTCCGTTCAACTGCTCTTCCAAGTCCTTTGCTGTCTCTGACAGAATTACAATGTCAATTCCAACATGATGATGCTAAATAAGTGTTTGTGTGCCAAATTCTGATTTATCACAGTTTAATTAAAATTATAAATAATTTAACAATTTGTTTTCATACCACATAAATAAACAAACATTTAAACTTTAATAACTGCTGAAGATGACAATGCATGTATATGTTAATAATTTGTGTTTAGGTCTTCCACTAGTTCTAGAAATGTCCTTATATTTGCTGTACATCAACAGTAGGCAGACTTGGCAATTTTAGTAGATATACAAGATGTTTGCCTGGTCATGGTGGCTTTCACCTTCTTATAGCACTCAAAACATTGACCAAGCTGCTCGTTTTGTCACATCTTGTCTGACTGCTTACAACTGAACTGGTTTGTTACATGAGGGCAAGCCTATGGATATTCCCTGTTATTCTGTGACTGTTACTTACACCTTCGATAAAGCCTTCATCAAAAGTGTTCCACTGGTTCAAGGAATTTAAGATTAATTTAATTTTTTATTTAACAAAGAAATATCAAGATACAGTTTAATTGTTAACTTCCGGGTAAGTGGGAGATACATTGAGATGGAACTGAATTTTCAGTTTTGATAATATTGTTTGTTCTCTGAATTAACTAGTAGTAGTATTTTGTTAATGGGCTATTCTGAACTTCACTTGTTCCCTTTAAAAGAACTGAGAATTTTAATGAAAAACTGTAATTCTTTATCTTAAGTAAATTTTGAAGAGTGCTCTCATTGAGGTAGTGCATTAATGTATGTGGCATTACAAGCATTGTTTTGTGAGTTTTGGTAAGAGCATTGCCTATGAATAAATGAACAGAATAAGGACTAATCTATGTGTGTGAAACATTCCAATCCAACACTCCACCCTTTTAATGTATTTTTTTATTTATTTATTTATTTTCCTTTTTATATGCCAAATTGTAAGTTTACAACTGGCATAGTTCGTAGCAGTTAGCATGGTTCTCTGGGCTATTTTCACACAGGTTAGCATGTTTATAATTCAATACAGTCTTTCAATATGGCCGCACGCAATGTTCTTGACACTGCTTGTTTGAGAAAGGAGGAGCTACTCCACAAGTAACGAATTAGAGGTTTGTAAGGATGCAAAGGAACTGTTACTGGTTTCATTCAGCAGTTAACCATGGTTATGGATAAACTGACTGTAACTTTGCCATTGGATCAAGATAATGTTAAGTTCAACCATCTGTTGGGCTATTGGAGATTCCAGGCCCACAGGAACTTGTTTACTGACATTGGCATGTTTGAGAGTGTGTGGAACATTACCGGAATAGGTTAAATAATTTTGACTGGATGGCACTTAGTGGCAAAACTCTATCTAAGGTTGCTGAGTAAGAGAAACAAATTAATGAAATTAATCAGTGGTTGCTGGGCTGATGTTGAAAATGTGACTAAGAGGGGAGGAGACTGACAGCCAGGTGATACTGAAAAATTATCCATCCAGCAATATTATTTGCTAAGCTCCCCAATCCTTCGAAGGATTTGTTGTGCGAACAAGGAACTGGGTACCAATACACAAGTGTTGAGGTTAGCTCATTTGATAGCAGAATTGCAGAACAAAGCCAAGGTTTTGGGTGTTCCTGATCAACAGCTGTTGCATGTGATTGCAGTTGAGGTACAGATGATTTATTGCAGTTGGTTCAAGCAGCAATTAATCAGCATTCCAGTTTTAATTATTTCTGCAGGAGGATGGCAGAGGAGTTAATTCAACCCAGAGCATTGCATAATTTAGTTCATGAGAACTATGGGAGAGAGTGTGGGAGTAGTGAGTTAATATGGGAGTATGTTAAGAGTGTGAAGGAAACTGTGGAGATTGTGTGTTTGGGATACATTGAAGCCCAATTGGTATAACACATTTTGAGTGGGTTGGTACATGAAGATAAACAGCATGCAATTTTGGAGAAGTGCCCTGTGATTATCAGAAACTGGACAGATGGGTAAGACATGCTAAAGCCTCCGCTTGATTGGAGAACAAGGGGAAGGAAGCAAGGGAAAGGCTGCCGGTAGGAAATCCATTTGAAGTTTCTAGAGAACTAAGAGAGTTTATAGATAATCGAGGAGGTGGGATTATAAGCTTTAACTGCATGAAAGGAGGTCCTATTAGCAAGAATTGTTGGCAAAGGACCAAAGGACAAAAGCTGTTCTGACTAGATGAAATAGGTAGGACAAGCAAAAGGAAGCATCAGAAAGAGGGTAAGATTTGTGGCATCTGTAGTGAGGACAAATGGGTGCTGCATTCTGTTTGCTGCTATGTTAACAGTAAGTTGATTTGTGCCCTACTGGACATGGGTATTGTCAATAGCACCATTGGTGAGGCCTGGTTTGAGGAAAATAAGCACATTTGTAAATGGGAAGAACTGGAAGTCAAGGAAGGTAGTTACACTGTGGCCAGTAATACACACATTGGCATTAAGGGAACCGTGTCAGCAAAGATCAGCATCACTGGCTTTTCATGGAAATTCAAAGTTAGATTGATTGCTAACTTATACACACCTTGCATTCTGGAGCTGATTTTATAAGGAAGGTTGGGCTATTAATTAACTGGACCAACAGCTATTTGTCTTTCAAGTGTCGTCCTAACCCTAACATTAGCTTCTGTCAATGTGAAAGGATTAGACTGATCAAGACCATTGAAGAGGGTGATAGTGGAGTGAAAAATAGTGGGGATTCAGGCTCTAACAACGTGATGATCAGAAGTTGAGATGCAGTATTTCGATATGGAGTATAGGAGGAAGATTCCCAAGGATTTACGGTGATTATTGACAAACTTTTAAGTCAGGAAGTCATTTGCCCATTCAACTCACTATATGTAGCACTGGTTTTCTTTGTCCCTAAATCTGATGGAGGCAGCCATCCAGTATTTGATTATCAGGACTTAAACAAGAAGATAGTGTTATGTTCCATCCCACTTCAGAATTTGCATTCCTTTTCTGCTTGGTTTAAAGGGGCTAGAGTTTTTACCACACTGTATTTTAACCAAGCCTATGACAAGAGCCCATTAGTGGAGAATTCCAGAACGCTCACAGCCTTCACAACTGACTGGAATTTGTTTGAGTTTACCTGAGTACCCTTTGGTTTGTCCACAGGAGCTGCTGTATCATCACAGCCCATGGTTAGGATATTTTCTGACATCAAATTCAGATTCATTTATCATTATTTTGATGACTTAGTTATTTACAGTTGGCATATGGAAGAACACCTGGGGCATTTAAGAGAGCTTTTGAGGAGACTGTGGGAATCGTGATTAACGGTCAGCGAAGAGAAGGTCAAGTTCAGCTGCCTTCGGATGCAGTTTTTGTGGCATGTAGTTTCTCCTGAGGGCATGGTCATCAATCCAGAGAGGGTAAAGACTATTTTGTCAGTCCCTCATTCACGAACATTAAAGCTGGGGCAAAGTTTGTCAGTATGGGAAACTTTTCCCAAAAATGTATTCTGGAATTTGCCCACAAGGCCACTCCTCTGAACTTATGGAGAAGAAAGGGATGCAAGTTCAAATGGGGTGACTCTCAGGAAGTGGCCTTGTTTGGAACCCTCAGTGTGGCACCCCGGTTAGTGTTGCCGTACTCCAACAAAGTCTTTACTGTCCAGACTGATGTGTCAGTGTTAGAGCTTGGGGCCGTTTTATTCCACAAATAACAGGAAGAGTGACGAGTTATTGCTTACACATCTAAAAGCCTCAGTGAGCTCGAATGTAAGTTTTTGGACTATAAAATGGAGGCCCTAGGCATTCTGTTCATTCTAAACAAGTTTAAATATTATATTAAGCACAGTGAATTTAAGCCAGAAATGGGCAACCAAGCATTAAGATGGGTCTGGTCATCCTACAAAAACTAGTGGGATAGCTCACAGGGAAACCAGAATTCTAGATTTTTAATTTGAAGTAGTCAATATATGGGGCATGGATAATCAGTTAGCAGATGGTTTAAGTAGAATGTCTGAAGTGAAGACAGAGGATGGGGACCAGAGTACCTCATGTTGGGGAACTGGCTCCAAAGCCACCAACCTTATCCTACAAAATTTTCCAGTTTTATTTCAGATGATTAAACAATAACAAGAATAGGACTTGGCCATAAAAGATATTAAAGAATGACTGGAGAGAGGGGAGATTCTTATGCTCTAACTATTGCAGGGTGGCATGGTTTGCTGCATTGCATGATACAATGGGAAGCTGGAGTTGTTGTGGTAGACCAGCTGGTGGCATACATATTTGCATGCTTCACCTGGGGTAGGACATTTTGGAATCTTTAAGACCAGGGAAATGATTCGGGTACAAATTTATTTGGAAGAACATGGATGCTGAGATTAAGGAGAGTGTGCAGTTATGCAAAATCTGTGCTGCAAGTAATGCTCCCCAAAACACCTAGGTTGGCCTTCTAGCTTCTAACGCTGTGGCGACACTGGAAGAGATGTATGTTGATTTTATTAGACCTCTTCCACATACTAACACAGGATTAAAGTATATATTAGTTTGTGTCAATGCGTCCACTCACTTTATGTGCTTTTTCCAACAAGGATGGCTACCACCCACTCGGCTATAGAGAGACCCAAAAATATTAATGTATTTGGACTATGCCACATGATTGTTACGGATAATGCTACAACCTATGTCTTGAAGACCTTTAAGAGATATTGTAACAATATTGTGAAAAGGAAAGTTGCTACTCACTATATAGCGGAGATGCTGAATCACAGATAGGTGCAACGAAAAGACTGTCACAAATAAGGCAGTGCGGCCCCAGTTAGCTGAGACTGCAGTTATGTGTGTGTGAGTAGTGTTTGTGTGAGTGTGTATGTGTATGTTTGTTGTCTAATTTTGACAGAGACCTTTCTGGCCAGAAGCTATATTTGTGACAGTCTTTTTGTTATGCCTATCTGCGACTCAGTATCTCCACTGTATGGTGAGTAGCAACTTTCCTTTTCACAACATTGTTAGATTCTATCCTGGATTTTCCATTGTTTGGTTTAAGAGATATTGCGTAGGAATGGGAATCCACCATTGTACAACCAGCCCTTACTAACTGAATCCCTTTTACACAGAGAGAGTAAATAGGAATCTTAGAGGTGCCCTCACTCTGTATCATAGTCACTACCAGACACGGTGGGATAAATCCCTGTGTTGGTTGATGATGGCCTTCAACACAGTGCACACAAGTCCACTCCAGCTCAACTACTTCTTGCGTTTAGGGCTAATTCTCCTTTTACCAGTTTCTGGTAAAACAGTGATTTCTTACTGGAAAAGGTGTCATCTGAGGAGATAACTGAGGATTGGAAGTGGGCTAAAAACAACATTCGGAGGGCCCATGCTCAGGAGGCTAGTCTGTATGACAGAGGTCGGCAGACAAACAATGTTAAGATGGGTGATCTGGTTATGATAAAGGAGTTTGGGGCTGTCATTAAGGCAGCAGTTAAGGTCACCAGTAAGTTGATGCCTAGGTCTGTGAGACCTTTCGAAGTCATGAAGTTCCTGATGCCAATCACCTTACTGGTACAAGACCCCACTTCTAGGAAGGAAAAAAAAGTCCAGCTTACTAAGTCTAAGCTGGTTCATGGACAAATAAAATAGATATAAAGCAAAGATCTGGCTAATTCCAACATTTTACTTTAGTGCTAAGCAATGCATCCCATAATGTGTTAGTTTTTAAGATCCCTGGCAGAATGTAAGCAGCATTTGTATCTGGGGGCATTCCCTTCTCTCAAAAGTGGGGTACCCATCAAAGCCGTTTGTTTCACAGCGATACAATAAGACTAAAGTTGGGAAGTATGTGCCAGTTGCCCATACATTTCAAATTCACCACGCGACCAATCAGCTGTTAGAAAACTGATTCCATGCCATCTGGTGAGAATGACCATCCACTGGGGGCCAGCACCCAAGAGTTGTGCTGAGAGGAGAAAGGAACAGCGATGTGGACAGTCTACCTGTTCTGAGAGGGCACAGGACCTGAAGGAACATTGTCGGCAAGCAGAGGAAGGATGGCACTAAAAACTAACAGCAGAGGCTGTGATACATCTACATCTTGGAGTCTTGTTGCCACACTGGATGTATGCCAAGAGCAAAGCTGAGTGTGTGGATGGATAACTGCTTTTGTTGCAGCAATGTGGCCAATGTGGAGAATTTGATTCAATGAGAAATAAGATACTGTATCATGTCAGCACACTTAATCTGCATGTGACCTGTAAATGCCTCTATACTTTGGATACAGAAGCTGGCTCCAGCTGTATTTCTGTTGCGGGTGTCAAATGTTGAAATTAGTTAGCAGGCATTCTCCACCTGAAAGTAGTGCATTGCCCCCTTAAAAGTGACTGATAAATGCAAGAGGGGTGTGAGCATGGAAGTAATTATATATTATAATTTTCTAAGTCTGAGTAGTTGCTGGTAGTATTTACTTGACAGATGCCTCTACTGCATGATGAGAGACAAATTTGATTGCTGGATTGTGTTTGACTGTTTGCAACTGAACTGGTTCGTCACATGACGGCAAGCCCCTGGGTATTTCCTGTTAGTCTGTGATTGTTACTGATGCCTTGTACTCTTGTCATTTGAAAAGGTCTTCATCAAAACTATTCCACTGGTTCAATTAAGATTGAGATTAAATTAATTTTTTCAATGAAGAAGTACCAAGGCACAACTTAATTTGTTACCTTTTGGATAAGTGTGAGAGACATTAAGATTGATCTGAATTTCCTGTTTTGATCATATTGTTTGTTCTCTGGATTAGCTAATTGTAGAATTTTGTTAATGGGATATTTTTAACTTCACTTGCTCCCTTTAAAAGAATTGAGAAATTTTAAAGAAAAACTATATTTCCTTACCTCACTTACACTTTGAAGCTTGCTTTCACTGATGTAGTGTATTAACACAAACAAATCCACAGAATAAGGTTCAACATGTGCGTGTGTGAATCAGCCCACTCATCTTCTGCGGGTGTTGCAGGTCGTGCTGTTATGTGTATTACCTGCCTGAATTCCAAGCATATTGTGAACTATTGTTGAACTTGCACCACTATTGAGAACTGACTGTGATGGGTGCCTGCCCAAGGCCCTTAATTATGCAGTCCCAGAAACCTGGTGTTTGCACCATGTTATTTCTCTTTGTATTTCACTCCATTATTCTATTCAAGACAGTGTTATGCAACAGCTGATTTGCTTGGTTGTTTTAGTTTGGTATATTTTGATGTTCCTTGCATCTCTCCTTGACCATTCTAATAATCTTTTTCACGTACGACATGCCACAATTTCATGAAATGCAGTACGTATCCAGCTTTTGGAGGTCTAATTCTTCTTTAACATTACAAAGAAGACCATTTATCTTCATTGCTAGGAGCAAAATACATTGGATGCCATGTTTCTGTACGAGTCTATTAAGCTTCCTGGATAATATGCCAGCATAATGTAGATAATTGATACTTGGCTCCTCTTTCCATCAGTACCACATCTACATTTATAATCGAAAGTACAATCATATGGCATATAAAGTGAAATTTTTGACTGGATTGAGGATGTTTTGGTAGGGAGGCTGCAGCAAGTTATCTTGCATGGAGAGTCATCAACACTTGTAGAAGTAGCTTTGGGTGTGCTGCACGGAAATGTGTTGGGACCTTTGCTGTTCATGTTGTATATTAATGACATTACAGGAATGTTAACAATAATTTCTTAGATTTTTTGCACATGATGCAATTATCTGTAATGAAATATTGTCTGAAAGAAGCTACATAAATGTTCAGTCAGGTCTTTATAATAATTCAAAGTGCTGCAAAGATTGGCAACTTGCTTTAAATGTTCAGAAAAGTAAAACTGTGCATTTCACAAAACAGAGCATGTAGTATCCTATGACTGTAAAATTAATAAAGCACAGTTGGAATCCAGTCAACTCATACAAATACTTGGATGTAATACCTTATATGGATATGAAATGGAAGGATCACATACACTCACTTATTCTAAAATATTGCTAAGTGTATGGAACCCATATGAAATAGGACTAAGAGGGGGTATAGAATGTATACAGAGGAAAGAAGCATGAATGGTCACAGGTTTGTTTGATCTGTGGGAGAGGATTACAGAGATGCTGAAGAAACTAAACTGGCAGACTACTGAAGGTTGACATAAACTATCCTGAGAAAGCCTACTTACATTGTTTCTGAATTGTGGTTTATTTGTCTCATAATGTACATAATCTAAATCATTTGATTCAACATAATAATAATATCAATACAGTTCTGTTATATATACATACAATAAAATCTAACACTCAATTACCCCTTGCTCAAATTACCATTTCATCCTCTATGAATTCTTCTATTGAATAGTAGCATTTCTCCCACAGAATCTGCTGTAGCCTCATTTTTAAAATTTCTAGCTTCATATTTTTGCCCATTAACTTTTTACACACTACTGGCCATTAAAATTGCTACACCAAGAAGAAATGCATATGATAACGGGTATTCATTGGACAAATATACTAGAACTGACTTGTGATTACATTTTCACATAATTTGGGTGCATAGATCCTGAGAAATCAGTACCCAGAACAACCACCTCTGGGCGTAATAATGGCCTTGATACGTCTGGGCATTGAGTCAAACAGAGCTTGGATGGTGTGTACAGGTACAGTTGACCATGCACTTCAACACGATACCACAGTTCATCAAGAGTAGTGACAGGCGTATTGTGACGAACCAGTTGTTCGGCCACCATTGACCAGACATTTACATTTGGTGAGAGATCTGGATAATGTGCTGGTCAGGGCAGCAGTCGAACATTTTCTGTATCTAGAAAGGTCCATACAGGACCTGCAACATGTGGTCGTGCATTATCCTGCTGAAATGTAGGGTTTTGCAGGGATCGAATGAAGGGTAGAGCCACAGTTGTAACACATCTGAAATGTAATGTCCACTGTTCAAAGTGTCATCAATGCGAACAAGAGCTGACCGAAATGTGTAACCAATGGCACCACATACCATCACGCCGGGTGATATGCCAGTATGGTGATGAGGAATACACACTTCCAATGTGCGTTCACTGCAATGGCGCCAAACACAGATGCTGTAAACAGAACATGGATTCATCTGAAAAAATTACGTTTTGCCATTCGTGCACCCATGTTCGTTGTTGAGTACACCATTGCAGGCACTACTGTCTTTGATGCAGCGTCAAGGGTAAATGCCGCCATGGTCTCCGAGCTGATAGTCCATGCTGCTGCAGATGTCGTCAAACTGTTCGTGCAGATGGTTGTTGTCTTGCAAACATCCCCATCTGTTGACTCAGGGATCGAGACGTGGCTGCACGATCCGTTACAGCCATGTGGAAAAGATGCCTGTCATCTCGACTGCTAGTGATACGATGTCGTTGGGATCCAGCACGGCATTCCATATTACCCTCCTGAACCCACCGATTCTATATTCTGCTAACAGTCATTGGATCTCGACCAACGTGAGCAGCAATGTCGCGATACGATAAACCACAATCACGATAGGCTACAATCCGACCTTTAACAAAGTTGGAAATGTGATGGTACGCATTTCTCCTCCTTACATGAGGCATCACAACAACGTTTCACCAGGCAACGCCGGTCAACTGCTGCTTGTGTATGAGAAATCGGTTGCAAACTTTCCTCATGTCAGCACGTTGTAGGTGTCATTTGTATATCATAGCATCTTCTTCCTGTCGGTTAAATTTCGCATCTGTGGCACATCATCTTTGTGGTGTAGCAATTTTAATGGCCAGTAGTGTATATTGTCATCCCCATATACTGTGGAGTACATACAATTTCGACTGGTGTTTGGGTGGCATAAAATTAATTTTATTTCTCATGTTATATGTGTGGTTAAAAAGATACTCCTCAAATAATTTTTCTCTGCTGTGTAAGAAAATTATAATTTCATAAATGTACATGGAGGGAACAGTTAGGATATATATAAAAAATAGGAAGTCACTATGTGTATTGCAGCTTACGTTCTTGTCCACATTTAGTCCAAGGAATTTGATCATGTCAACTTCTTCCATAAATTGATTGTTTTTTTATATTTTAAGTTCCACATATTTTGAATGTTTGGTTCTGAAATGTACCATACGGATTTTTGCAATGTTCATTTTCAATTCATTTTACTGGAACCAGTTTTCTAAAGTATCCAGTATGCTTACGACGGAGCTTGGAATTTTTTTTGCATCACACTCTTCAATTAAAACAGGAGTCTCATCTGTAAACAGAACTGAGGGCAGTTTGTATTTATGGGTAAGTCGTGTACATAGAATTGGAACAGCACTGGCGCCAAAATGGAGCCTTGAGGCACACCTTGTGATAGTATACTCCATTTAGAATAATAATTCACTTCATCTAAAGTGATAGTACCATTTGTTTTCTGTTGTGTAAGTGTTATGGGAGCCAATTTAGAGCATTATCCTTGATCCTGTATTTGTCTAATTTGTAAATAAGCAAGTCATTGTTCACAGGATCAAATGCTTTTGTGTGATCACAAAAGATACCTGCAACTTTACTCCTCTGATCCAATGATTTGCATATCTTTTCAGTAAAGTTATCCACAGTGTTTTTTCTTGGTTGAAATCCAAATTGGTTACTTATAATAATATCATTTCTTACAATAAAATTTTTGATCTGGTTTGCAGTTACTTTCTCTAACACTTTTGACAGGACAGGAATAATAGAAATAGGGCAATAGCTTGCCATGTTTTCCCTCAACGCTTTCCTTAACAGAGATCTGACTTTAGCATACTTCAAAACCTCTGGAAAGGATCCAGGGAAGGTGCTATTATGTCACACACTGTTTTAATCACTGTAATGGGTATCCCATCCCACCCAGCAACATTTTTATTTTTTAATGATAACATAACATTTTCACATCCTTTATTGTGATTTTTTTTAAATCCTTAGGATGCTTAGCTTCTCGGTTGAGTGCAAATGGATTTACTTTACTCTGATTTGTCAATGTCTGACTTTGCTACATTTAGAAGAATTCATTTTTGAGCTGGTTCATATTTGAGCTGGTCTTACAACAAAGCTGTCATCTACTTTAAAACTAGATATTTCATTACCACTAACTCTAACACCTAACTCTGATTTGACAATAGACCACGCTACTTTTGTTTTACTTTTGCATTGTACCAAGAACTTCTGTTTGTCTTTTGTTTGGCTGCCTTCACAACTTATTAAAATATAGATTTATAATGACAGACATACTCAGTATAACATCTGTTAGTTATCCATTTAAGTTTATTAGTCGTTTTGTTATAAGTGGTTCTAAATGGAAAAGTTTCATTAAATATTTCAAGAAAGCTGCTTAAAAACTGTTAAAGTTACTATTACTCAAAATACACCTGTTGTAAGGCCATTTAACCTCTCTTAACTTATTTCTAAACGTAATTGAATTTTTTTCATTGAATTTCTTTTTCCTATGGCTTTTGCTACATGAAATTTCTTTGTTAATTTTTGGTAGTTCAATGAATAATGCAGAGTGGTTAGAGATTCCTAAATCTAAGTCAAATTTATAAACATCTTCAAATACATAATTTGTTAGAATTATCAGCACAGGTAGTTGACCATGTGTTTAGTGGGTTGTATAAAGTTTATTTTGAAGCCAAAGTATTTCATTAAGTCAGTGAATTTGGACACATCATTGCTTCCAACCCTGATATTAATATTGAAGTCAGCAGCTATTACTATCTTTTTCCTTTACTGAGCTTTTCAAGCAGCCAATGAAATTTTACCAGAAAAGCTTCAGTTGTAGTGTCATCTGAGAACTGGCTTTAAGTGATGACTCTAGGAATGTACAACCCCCCTACATGCCCCTGTATGGACCATGAGGAAAATATTAGATTAATTACAACCTCTATAGGGGCATTTAAACAAGCATTTCCCATTCTCCATAGGAAGACAGAAATGGGGCAAAACCATAACAACCTGGTACAATGGGACATATCCTCTGTCATGCACTTCACACTGGTTTGGAGAGTGTACATGTAGATGAAGACAGTCTCAACCTCTTTCTGGGATATTCTTGATATTTTACTACAATGGCCATTCTTTTGGAACACTACTCATAGATTTTGTAATTCCTCAGTGAAATACTACTCTGAACATGTTCGAACTCTATGAACCAGTCTTTGGCACTGAATTTCCCTGTGACGGTTGTGATGGCTCAAAATGTGGGAACAGAAATCAGTGAGTGTGGGTTTTCTACATATATGAGCTCCACTCAAAAAATTACAGAACTTTGCCCACAAAATTTTTCTATGCTTACCTTTTACTTATTGTGCATGGTCTCCTTCAAAATACTATCTCAAGGTGATTTTCATGTCCTGAAGCAGTTTTGGTATGCCTCTTGCTGGATTGCTCTAAGAACCGTCTGCAAATTTTCTTTCATTTTGTCTATAGTTGCAAATCCTTATATTTCTAACAGTGTTTTCAATTTTGGAAATAAAAAGAAGTCTGCAGGAGCCAGATCTGGAGAGTACGGAGGATGAGGCAGCACAGTGATTTCGTTTTTTGTGCAGTAGTCACGTACCAACAAGGACGAATGTGCAGGTGTGTTATCATGATGCAAGAGCCATGAATTGTCTCACCACATTTCAGGCCATTTCCTTCTCACATTTTCTCACAGGCATTACAGCACACCTTGATAGTACCACCACTTAACAGTTTGTCCCTGTGGTATGAATTCATGATGAACTAATCCTTCAAAGTCAAAGAAAACTATCAGCATGGCTTTGACATTTGACCTGACCTGACGAGCTTTTTTTTATCTTGGAAATCCTTTCCTGACCCATTGTGGAGACTGAACCTTGGTCTCAACATTGTAACCATAGACTCATGTCTCATCACCAGTTATGATTCTCTTAAGGGGCTCCGGAATGCCCTATACTTGCAATGTTAAAATAACGCTTATAAATTACATCTTTCCTCACAAAGTATTTGAGGTAGGAAGTTGAACTTTTTACAGATTATTTATTGGAATATGGGCTACAACTTAACACAGGGATTTTACAAAATTTTAGTTCAGTTATTAAAGATGATTTTTTTTTCAATTGTAATGAAAATTCACAACATTTTTTGCAATTTTTTATTTATATATTCAAAAATATACAGTTTTTTGGAAAAAGGCTGTGTTAAATTATGCAGAAGGTACTGTGTAACATTTACTGAAAGTTTGAAACAAATATGTTTGGAAGATTCTTAGAAAACATGTAATTAGTGTGAGAAAATAAAAGTTTTGGGAATCGAGCGACAAAGATTGGATTAACTTTTTAGTGCATTCCAGGTCCATAGGATGGATTATCTTCATCCTCTGCAAACTCCTCCTCCAGCTTCCTCTTGTTCCTCCTCCTGTTTACTCTTGCTTGTATTTCTAGACTCTTTACAGCCCTGTCTGCAGCCCGAAGGCGTTCCTTGTCTAAAGCAAGCATCGCTCGTACCATGTTAGAACCTATCTTCATTCCCATATTTCTAAATACCTTGCACCTTACAATGTCGCCATCATTGAAAGTCGCAACAGCATCATACACACCAAAGTGAAGTGTTTCTATTCCAACAAATACAGTCTTGGGGATTCTCGATCATATAACACTATTTACACTTTCATTGGGGTTTTGAGTTTTTCCGTGAATACACTTTTTCAACAGTTCAGGTGCTGCTAAGTCTCTGAAAATAGGTTTTATCACCTCCATTATTGCATGAGGCAGACTATGCTTATGAGTGTACACTTCACCAGTTAGCAATCCTTTGTTATATTTACACCAACTGTCTTCTTCTTTGGGACACAAGCTATGTTGGGGATTTTCATCGTCTTTATTGTTTACAGTAATAACACATACCTTTGGCTTTCCAACATTTCTCCTTTTCTTAAAAGCCTTCAGAGGATTTCTAATAACTTTACTTTTACTCATTATTATACTTCAACAAAACAGAGACTCAAGAAACAGAATTAATTACGAATATTTTCGAGATAACGACAGAGTAAATAAACATGAAACAATCGACAATCACACCAGCGATATATATTGAACCATCAGAGGTTAGCCACAACACATACTTTATCTCACATCACTAAAATGTACCTGATGAACACGGACGTTAATAATAACACCATTTGACAGCAGTTTAACAGCGCCACAGTGGGTCATGCCCATGTAGAACACATTTCAAAAAAAATTTTAAAATAGTTGTAGTCTTTGGAATTGAATAAATTATATATCTATTAAAAGGTAATAGTCTGCAGATTCAGAAAACGCAAAAAAGTAAAAATTGAACTTCTCATGATTTTGAGCCTTTCCAGAGCCCCTTAAGGAACAACCCATTCTCATTTGCGTGATCCAGTGAGGCAAATATCTGTCTGGTCTTGACTCGAGCCATGGGACGAACTTGGTGGCAACACGATGCAATCCAAAATGCCGTGTCAGGATTCATGGCATGATCCAACTGAAAAGATACATTCTTCTGCAATCTCTTGGACAGTCAGTCTTCAATTGGTATGCACAATTTTGTTGAAATTCCTGACATGAGTGTCATTGGTAGATGTCAAAGGCGTCCTGAATGAGGGTCATCTTTAACTTCTTTCCAGCCATTTTCAAACCATGTGAACCATTTGTAACACCGACAGTGCCTTAAGCACTTATCACTGTAGGCTTCCTGCATCATTTGGCATGCCTCTGTAAAGGTTTTCTTGAGTTTCACAAAAAATTTAATTCAGACATGTTGCTCCTCTAACTTTGCTCGAAATTTGCAAACTGTGCAACACAACGTTCTACTCAATACAGCACTGAACAATAACTACCAGACAAACAACAAAACTTCCAGCAGTTACACATGAAACCCAGGCACTCTGATACACCATTGGTCTGAAATTAAGAAAGTTCCAGAATTTTTTGAACAGATTTGTACACTATGACCCAGCAAACCATTTGGTTTCCTCTTAATTAATGGGATGAAAGAAGGTAGTTAACCCTCTCATGTTCCATCATGAATTTTATATTAGGGCAGATAAAGTTTAAATGTTCCAGGAACTCTTCAATCTTTTTTGTTCCATGTGCCCGGCCAACACACAAATGTGTTGATAGAAATGCATTAGTTTGAACTTAGTGGATTCTGTTGCCTTTATTTGAAAGTGTTCCCATAAAGGTTCATTATGACAGGTAATAATGGACTACTCACTGCTATGCTATTGGTTTGCTCTTAATATTTTCCACTGAACAAGAAATAAGTTGATGTCTCAATGTGCCTGAAAATTTCAGTGAAACAGCTGTCTAACTTCTCTGCAATTAGTTCCAACAATTCAGTGAGATTCTCATAAAGAGGGAGACATCATCACAGCTGGCCATAATACCCATACCCTGGAGCCACAGTTGACTGAAGTGGTATACAAAGTGTTTAGTTATGATTATAGCATTTGTATTTCTCCATCTATTTGCTGAGGATGTTTTTCAGGTATTTTGCTGGCTGGTAGTTATGTGCACCAATATTACTAACTATGGGTCCTAGAGAAATGTCTTCCTTATGTACCTTAGGAAAGCCATATAATCATGGTGGCATCCTGCTTGTGTTCTAAGACTCTAAATGAGGTTATGTGCTACATAACCTTACTCATTCAGAAGGGTTATCATCTTCCTCTTGGTTTATTTCTAAGAATGACACCTCTCTGTCTGTCAGAAGCAATATCATACACAACATCGAGAATCTTCTTATTCTAGTCTACACATGACAATAAGACCATAGTGATGCCATTGTTGGCTAGAAGAATTACAGTTGCCTTATGATTTTGCAGTACTACTATTTCTTTCATAGAGATGTTTGATCTTAGCACTGGCATCTTTGTAAGTGCTCTACAACTTTTCTGGTGAAAAACTGAAACTGCTTCTGGTGGGAGCGAAGCTGCAGCATGGTCCACAGAACAAATGTAATCTACTACGGGGAGCATTTTTGGAGTGGGTGCAAAATTTAGGATTTTAATAAGGGTCTTTTCTGTATTTTCATCCAGGTGTTTATAAGTGAGATTGATTAATGTACAGTTCCCTGTATCTTGTTTTGGTTTACCTGTAAATGACCAAATTTTGTTTTCTGGCAAGCAGATGTATTCATTTGCATTGATTCTGCTTATCACTGTGTTATATCATCAATAGATTCCCAAAAATCTGCATAGAGTGTAGTTGTTGTGTAAAGATGGAGACAGCTCTTTTGAAGTGATGCCTAGCATTCATTCAGTGTCACAAATTCTCTCTCATACTAGTACCAGGCTTGGACAGTGCATAATCCAATTTGCCGCTGGTGTTTTAATGTAATGTTTGACCTTGTTGAACACATGTACAGCTTGTTCATATGGACACCTTATGAGGAAGGTCAGCTTACTGAGAATTTGATCTTCCTTCATAGCGAAGTGTGTACATTGTGGAACATCTCCTCCTTGTAGGGTGAAGTGATGTGATCTCTCAGGTTTTCTCAATGTGATTGATTAATGGTGTGCTTTTAAGTACACAGTTAAGCTGTTTCCGTTTTTTGCACGATACTTCAGACAGAGTTCAACCACCAACACTCACTATGGTCTTTAGTACCCTTCCTCATACTCCCTGAAATGCACATTTTCTTAATATTTCCAGTTCTTGTGGATGTGATGCCCGGCAAGATCTTAATAAAATAAATATCTGATGCCAAGCTTATGTCATTATGTGTTGTTTTTACAGTACTATTGTATTCACTATTGGACATGACTTTTATTCCTCAATATCCTTCTAAATTATGTTTGGATTTCCAATACAATTTTAATCAAATTCAAGACATTTTTAAGAAGACACAGAAAAATTCTGGACAGATGAGTTGAAATCAGGTTATGATAAAATTAACATTAGTGTACTCTTAATAACAATAATTTATTTCTACATAGTGTATTGTGCCATTGGTGAGAGGTTAACAGCAGTATTGCATATATGTCTGGCTGTAAATATAACACAAATTTCACAAATATTGCCCTGAAGAGGATGGTATAGGATCGCTGGTACTTGATTAGTACTTTTTAGTGATTTGCATTTGCTATAGACATTTGTTTTCGCTAAGTATGAAACTGTAGAAGCCCACAGAATGGATGTTAATATATGTGGTTTTTATCACTGTCAGAGTTTTTACTGTTTATAACTTGAGTTTGGTTCTTCTTTTCTTTCTTTTTATCTGTCCACAAAGCTTTAATTACTGAACACTGTTTCAATAGTTGCATTAGAACCTGGACTAGGTAGTGAAAATCCAACCAAGTTTCTAATTTCTTTTAGACACACTCACTAATTGTGAAAAAGAGTAAAAATTTCATGCCATTTTTAACGAACAGTTCATTTCCCATGCCTTGTCTCCCCAGTAACTACCAACTCTCCATATACCCACTGTCTGGCCACAAAGAAGCACTCCTCTCATGACTCATAACCACCCAGGACTGGAGCAGCTAAATCATTTTCTGTCAAAGTTTTCATTATCTTTCATCCTGTCTTCAAATGAGAAATATCCTCCCCACCCAACCTACGCAATATCCTGGTCTGTCCCCCCTACATCACAGCTCCTAAACTGTTGCCTCGTGTTTCAGATCCCTGCAACAGATACAGATGCAAGACCTATCCCAGACAGCCTCCATCTACCGCTTATTCCAATCCGGTCACAGGAATTTCCAACCCCATCAAAGGCAATGCCACCAGTGAAAGCAGCCCTGTGATCTACCAACTTAGCTGCAACCACTGTGCTACATTCTGCATGGGCAAGACAACTAACAAGCTGTCTGTTCACATTAATGGCCTTTGCCAAACTGTGGGCAACAGACAGCTGAACCACCCAGTTGCTTAGCACACTGCCTAACACAATGTGCTCCACTTTAATGACTGCTTCATAGCCTGTGCCATCTGGATTCTTCCCAACAATACTAGCTTTTCCAAACTGCACAAGTGGGAACTCTCCCTGCAACATATTGTTTGTTACCATTGCCCACTGGTCTCAACCTTCACTAGCACCTGTTCTCCACCCGTCTATCCATGTCCCTGCTCCCATTCCAATAATACACACACCTTCTATCCCACCAACACACTTGCATAATCCTTTCCCCTTCTCTACTTCTCCTCTCTCCTCCTTGCCCCTCCCCTCCCACCTCCAGCACAGCTAACTAACCGCACCTAACATCCCTATCTTGTCCCCACCAAATTCCTGCATGCTCCCACAGGCAGCACTAGCATCTTCCCCCAATCCTACCCTATTCCTCCCTTTCCCCATAATATACCACTTTTGTACTCTAACTACCCACCCTAACTACACTCCTGGAAATGGAAAAAAGAACACATTGACACCGGTGTGTCAGACCCACCATACTTGCTCCGGACACTGCGAGAGGGCTGTACAAGCAATGATCACACGCACGGCACAGCGGACACACCAGGAACCGCGGTGTTGGCCGTCGAATGGCGCTAGCTGCGCAGCATTTGTGCACCGCCGCCGTCAGTGTCAGCCAGTTTGCCGTGGCATATGGAGCTCCATCGCAGTCTTTAACACTGGTAGCATGCCGCGACAGCGTGGACGTGAACCGTATGTGCAGTTGACGGACTTTGAGCGAGGGCGTATAGTGGGCATGGAGGAGGCCGGGTGGACGTACCGCCGAATTGCTCAAACACGTGGGGCGTGAGGTCTCCACAGTACATCGATGTTGTCGCCAGTGGTCGGCGGAAGGTGCACATGCCCGTCGACCTGGGACCGGACCGCAGCGACGCACGGATGCACGCCAAGACCGTAGGATCCTACGCAGTGCCGTAGGGGACCGCACCGCCACTTCCCAGCAAATTAGGGACACTGTTGCTCCTGGGGTATCGGCGAGGACCATTCGCAACCGTCTCCATGAAGCTGGGCTACGGTCCCGCACACCGTTAGGCCGTCTTCCGCTCACGCCCCAACATCGTGCAGCCCGCCTCCAGTGGTGTCGCGACAGGCGTGAATGGAGGGACGAATGGAGACGTGTCGTCTTCAGTGATGAGAGTCGCTTCTGCCTTGGTGCCAATGACGGTCGTATGCGTGTTTGGCGCCGTGCAGGTGAGCGCCACAATCAGGACTGCATACGACTGAGGCACACAGGGCCAACACCCGGCATCATGGTGTGGGGAGCGATCTCCTACACTGGCCGTACACCACTGGTGATCGTCGAGGGGACACTGAATAGTGCATGGTACATCCAAACCGTCATCGAACCCATCGTTCTACCATTCCTAGACCGGCAAGGGAACTTGCTGTTCCAACAGGACAATGCACGTCCGCATGTATCCCGTGCCACCCAACGTGCTCTAGAAGGTGTAAGTCAACTACCCTGGCCAGCAAGATCTCCGGATCTGCCCCCCATTGAGCATGTTTGGGACTGGATGAAGCGTCGTCTCACGCGGTCTGCACGTCCAGCACGAACGCTGGTCCAACTGAGGCGCCAGGTGGAAATGGCATGGCAAGCCGTTCCACAGGACTACATCCAGCATCTCTACGATCGTCTCCATGGGAGAATAGCAGCCTGCATTGCTGCGAAAGGTGGATATACACTGTACTAGTGCCGACATTGTGCATGCTCTGTTGCCTGTGTCTATGTGCCTGTGGTTCTGTCAGTGTGATCATGTGATGTATCTGACCCCAGGAATGTGTCAATAAAGTTTCCCCTTCCTGGGACAATGAATTCACGGTGTTCTTATTTCAATTTCCAGGAGTGTATATTGCCACTCACCTTTGACACAACCAGTTGGGCCTCAGTGCCTGTAGACAACAGCAGCCATGTATGCAATGCTTGTGGTTGTATGAATGTATTCCCCCCACCCCCAGTCCAAAAGCTGAATATTTCTCACATTATTTCCAATATGCTTGTCTGCAACTCAGCAACATTTCCATATTGTTGTTGTTATTATATCCTGAAGTCTCCATTGTCTTTTTTGTTTCTGTAAATACAAGTTTTGTAGCTAGGGAGGGATTCATAACTGCGATTAGTGAGAAGTTGTTCCCATGACTCTACGATCTTCATTGTAGCCTCAACTGCCTTCCACTTTAAATATTGTGTACTTTTCTTCTTACAGACTCAGTTTCAATAAGTTTAAAAGTAAGAATATGTCCAAAAAATAAGTAAAATTTAGAAGTCAGGTGAAGTAATAAAGTCAGTCACAAAATCTCAATAAAAACAACATGTTGTATTGCCTGTTCACAGATCTGTGTATACAAACAAAACATTCAAAAGCACCACAAGGGCATGGAGAGACAATTCTTCTGTTAAGTATTACAACTTATGCTGACCTTCCAATGATGTTAGTAGAAATCAGATTTTAAAATAATTTCTCAAAGATTTGTTAGCGAAGGCAGAGACAATAATGGTCACCTATTAAGTTTTTACACATTACCCCTATACGGTCCTATTGAGATGCAATGTTACTCATGTTTTAAAAGTTGTAATTTGTTATTGTTAAAACAATGACAGCTCAGTAATTGGTCAAGTAATTTATTTAGAGTGAGCTTTCAAAGAAACAGTGTTGCGAAAAAAAAAAAAAAATCGTGATTTGTACAATTTTAGGAAAGACTTGACTCAACAACAATGTCTCAAACCACTTTGTTCAACTTTTTATAATCAATCACTTTCAGAAAAGGCTGTTTAACAATTGGTTTACAAAATTCTGTCATAGCTGTGCTACCATCAGGTATGAATTTAATGTACATTGATCAAAATCAGTTAGCGTTGTTCCAAAAAACATTGACCCGATGTGCAAAATGATTGAAGAAGGTTGGCATGTGACTTACCCTCAGATACAAGCATCCACATGTATATCAAGGGTTGCAGTACTTTCAATTTTGCATGAATATTTCGATGTGAAAAAGATCTGTTCCCAAGTGATTCTGCACAATTTGATGCCAAACTAAAAAACAAGATCGTGGTAGATGAGGTATGGAAATGATGAAAAAATTCAACTGAGCAGATGTAAAATCTGTATATGACACTGCAACGGAAGACAAAACTTGGACACATTTGTATGAGCCAGAAACTAAGCAGCGGTTGTTTATGAAGGTGTTTCAAGATGAACTGAAACCAGTAATAATTTTGCACAACAATGATCACTTATTTCTTTGGTTGCAATGGGCATGGTGTAACCACTGCTTTGAGAAATAAAGAACAGCTAATACTGAATGGTACACAACAAATTGTTTGCCACAAGTCGTAAATGAAATTAGGAAAAAAGGGAAACAAAGAAGAAAAATAGAATAGTCGCATCACTCATCAGCACAATGCTAGGTGCCACATAGCAGGTCAGAAAATTTACTAGCTGTTGAAGAAAAATAATGAATTAATCATAGCATGTCAGAAAATTTACTACCTGTTGAAGAAAAACAATGAATTAATCTCAAAAGCTACATCCACTTGATGAAGTGCCAAAAAACCTTCTTTTATTCCCTTATTCAAACAAAAAAAAAATGTGGACAGCAACTTTTATGATATCAAGAAGCTGTTGAATTCATCCAAAGCCATATTCTGAGATACTGGCAACTTCAGAAAGGAATAAATGTTCCCATAATCGACTGGAATGCATGAAAAACTTTAGCAATTTTAAAGGTGAATATTTTGAAAAGCAGTAATATGATTTGCACAAGAAAGGTTTTTATTCCACTGTTTTTGTAAAAGCTTAAAAGGCAGCTGTCGTTATTTTTTGGTGTAGCTGCAGGCCACTTAAAAATCTCACAGACCCTAGTTTAAGGATTGTTGCCTTAAACCACACTGGGTATTTGCCTAGACAATTGATGCAAGACAGGTGATGATATGCACAATGACTTGGATTATGAAAATGCTGACCTGAAATCATTAAAACTGAACTAAACTCCAGGGCCTGATGGAATTGCTATCATATCCTATACTCAATTTTCCCCCTTTTAACTATATATAATCTATCATAGATCCCTCAAACAAAAAATTGTGCCCAGTGGCTGGAAGAAAGCACAGGTCACATTCACTTACAAGAAGGGTAGTACAAGTGATCCACAAAACTAGTATCCAATATCCTTGACATCGACTCTGAGCTCAGACATAATATCTTGGACAGAATGATCTCCTCCACACCAACCAGCACAGATTCTGAAAACATTGCACTTTTCTCACATGACATACTACATTTTGGATCAAGGTAGTTAGGTTGATGCAGTATTTCTCAATTTCCGAAAAGCATTTAACTCGGTACCACATCTACACTTATCATCAAAAGTACAGTGATATGGGGTATCAAGCAAAATTTGTGACTGGACTGAGAAATTTTTGCTAGGGAAGACACAGCAAGTTATCTTCCTTGGAGAGTCATCATCAGATGTAGCAGTAATTTTGAGTATGTTCCAAGGAATAGTGTTGGGCATTTGTTGTTCACATTTTATATTAACTGACGTATAGCACTTCAAGCACTATCATTGAGGAAAGGAGGGCTAAAGAGTGGTGCAGCAGCTGCTGTTGTAAAAAAGCTGGACAGGAGCAGAAATGATTACTGAACAAGGAAATACACCATACAGAAGCTTTACTTAACTGCTAGTTTTCTCCAAGCGCACGAAGACTTTTTACAAAGGAAGATGCAGCAATACAGTCCAGCTGATACAATAGCAAAAAGACCATTGGAGGGGAGAGGCTCCCTTAACTAATGCGAAAGTGACAGTCAGGGCCATAACTGGGATGCATCTTGGTGGCAACTCCACTGCGACTCAGCTACACCTCGTTGAGAATGGGCTGTGCGGCTGCTGCTGACCATCCTATATTGCGATGGCAGAGGGTACTCAGGCTACCGAGCCAGCAGAGGTGTGGCTCAGCAGGTATGTTCCACCGGGTCCACCAGATCCCGCACGACCACTATTGGCATCTGACAGAAACTTATGTTGCCAATACTAGGTGTGGGATGCCAGTGGGGTGGTATCAGTCAATGGTACCACACTAATGACCTTGCGGGCAATATTAATACTAACCTCAGATTTTTTTTAGATGATGCAGTTATCTATACTGAAGTACTGCCTGAAAGAAGCTGCTTAAATATTCAGTCAGATTTTGATAAGATTTCAAAGTAGTGAAAAGTTTGGCAACTTGCTTTAAATGTTCAGAAATATAAAATTATGCATTTCAAAAATGAAAAATGTAGTATCCTATGACCATAATATCAATCAAATTACAATGAAATCCAGACCATTAGCTGCTTACAGGCACTGACAAATATCATCAGGGACAGTTGAAAATGTGTGCCCTGACCGGGAATCGATCCCGGGATCTCCTGCTTACATGGCAGACACTCTATCCGACTGAGCCATCGAGGACACAGAGTATAGTGCAACTGCAGGGACTTATCTCTGGCACGTTCCCTGTGAGAACCACAGTTCCAACTTACTGTCCACACACTACATTTGCAGTGTCCGAAAGAACAGATACCAATTTCATATAAATAAGGCTTGCCTGCCAATGATCTTCTTCAGCACAGATGCACTACAAATGTAGTGTGTGGACAGTAAGTTGGAACTGTGGTTCTCGCAGGGAGCATGCCAGAGATAAGTCCCTGCAGTCGCACTATCCTCTGTGTCCTCGATGGCTCAGTCGGATAGTGTGTCTGCCATACAAGCAGGAGACCTCGGGTTCAAGTCCCGGTCAGGACACACATTTTCAACTGTCCCCATTGATATTTATCAATGCCTGCAAGCAGATAACAACTTCACATAAATAAGGCTTGCCTGCCAATGATCTTCTTCAGTGCAGATGCACTCACATTGCTCAAACTCTTATGGAAATTAGTAGATTGACTGCCTTGAGTAATGAGTATGGTGGGCAGGGGCACTACAATGTAGTGTGTGGACAGTAAGTTGGAACTGTGGGTCTCGCAGGGAGCATGCCAGAGATAAGTCCCTGTAGTCGCACTATCCTCTGTGTCCTCGGTGGCTCAATCGGATAGTGTGTCTGCCATATAAGCAGGAGATCTCGGGTTCAAGTCCTGGTCAGGACACACATTTTCAACTGTCCCTATTGATATTTATCAATGCCTGTAAGCAGCTAATGGTACGGATTTCATTGTAATTTTATTCTTTGAGAGCTGCAAGACCACCAATGTTATCTGTTCTTTTGGACATGTGTGAAAGAACAGATACCTTCTTCATATAATATCAATGTGTCACAGATGGAATCTGTTAGCTCATACAAATACCTGTGTGTAACACTTTGTAAGGATATAAAATGGAATGAGCACAGAGGCTCAGTCATAGGTAAGGTAGGTGGTAGACTTCGGTTTATGGGTAGAATGCTGGGGAAATGCAAACAGTCTACAGAGACGATTGCTCAAAACTCACTTGTGCGGCGCATCCTAGAATACTGCTCAACTGTGTGGGACCTGTACCCAGTAGGGATAACAGGGGATATTGAACAAATACAGAGAAGGGCAGCATGAATAGTCACAGGTTTGTCTGATCAGTGGGAGAGTTACACAGAGATGCTGAAGAAACTGAACTGGCAGCATCTTAAAGATACTGTGCTATTTCTGCCACTGGTCATTGATTTTTTTAGAATTGTTGATAGCCACTTAAGTCCCATGAAGAGTTACGCAGTTGAATAACTCAACCACAGCCTGACATCCTTGAGCGAGTACAGATATTTTTTTCCTGTGACTGTTTCACAACAAGAACTCTCCATATTACTCCACACAGCTCATCTTAAAGCTAAGGTTTTTTTTTTAAGTTCTCTTCATGGGTGGAAGAGTGGTTAAGTTATGAAAGCTTTGGCTGTCTTCATGTCACATTTGCCACGAAGTGCGCAAGTAAAGTTCACCAAATGCATTTAACAGATTGACATGTTTGAGACCCTCTCTCTCTCTCTCAGGAAGCATATTACAGGAATTTTGCACTTACCGAAAGAAAGAATTGCTGGGAAAGCTGTTTTTTCACAACAAAGCAAAAGTTTATGGCATCACCAATTTGAAATAAAATGTAATCAGGACGATAAGTTAACTGGGTGGTGGGAATAACCACAAACCACAGAGAAATTTCTCGTTACATAATTTTAAAGTATTGGTATTGCAATAGAAGTCCTGTTACATGCATAGTGAAGAACGACTAAAAGTCACACCTAGTGTGCTGCAGTATTTTGTTTGTAGCAGCATATTTTGTGTTATCAGCTTCTCTCTTTCGGTCGTTATTCTGTCAGCACAGAAAATTGAATATTGATTCCATTTCTACTGCTATTGTCATACATGACACAGGGTCTCTGTTTATCTGATGAATCTGCTTGTCCCCATGATGCAGCTGGGAAGATTATAATAGAAAGGACAATACGATATAGCAGATATGGAAAATTAACAACTTTTCAGCTTCTGACCTTTGGTTTTTGAGTTTCAAGGGTTTAAAAATAAAAAAAAAAAACCTCTGTTTTTGATCAATTGATGATTATTTTAAAATGCTGTAGCTCAAAAACTATACAACCTGGAGAGCTCAAACTTGCACCATTGTTTCCCTCTACAAATTCCCTTCAATTTGATATGTAACATGACTAATCTGAAAATTTTAAACTATTCCAAAAAAACATTTTTTGAAATTTCCAAAATACGTACCCTTGGATTTTTTTTATAGAAATTATATGTGTTGTCCAGTCTAACTGACTACATGCATGCAAAATTTCAAGATGGGATCTCAATGGGTTCTTGAATAAAATAATATTTTACTACCGCAATACGCACTAGAGAGGTGAAAAGCAGACTATTTCTAGGCTATGAATACTAAGGTAGGCCTATGTAATTCTAACAAGCTTAAATTATTATGTTAGCCTTTTTATGCAACATGACCCTCTTATTGTTTGTTAATTCATTAAATAATATTTTAATGCGAGAATAAAATATAACAACTTAAGAAGCTTCGATTTTATACGACATTCACTTTTTATTATAAAAAAACGTGAGATTTTCATATAGGGTCAACGATCTAGGTTTGGCCACTACCCCACTTATGGCCACCTTGATGTAACAGGTGAAATTTTAAGATCCTTTGGAATACCAACCAGTCCTACCATAGATTATAATAAGCAATATGAAATGTGCTATTCAATTGTCTATAGAAACATTTCTTTGTTTGGTCTTGTTTGAAGTCAACATTTAATGAAAAGATCTGTGTTACAGAAGTTGAGTTATGTAGTGTTTTTCTTTAAGCAACACACAATCTGTTTTTGTATTCTACATGTTGTACAAAACATCAGAAGAAACTTCATTTATTGAGAGGTAAGATTAAGTATTATATTTTCATTTTAATAGAGGGAAACATTCCACGTAGGAAAAATATATCTAAAAACAAAGATGATGTGACTTACCAAATGAAAGTGCTGGCAGGTCGACAGACACACAAACAAACACAAACATACACACAAAATTCAAGCTTTCGCAACAAACTGTTGCCTCATCAGGAAAGAGGGAAGGAGAGGGAAAGACGAAAGGATGTGGGTTTTAAGGGAGAGGGTAAGGAGTCATTCCAGTCCCGGGAGCGGAAAGACTTACCTTAGGGGGAAAAAAAGGACGGGTATACACTTGCACACACACACACATATCCATCCACACATATACATTTACATTTTACTTTAAATATGTCTGCTTGTGTCTGTATGTGTGGATGGATATGTGTGTGTGTGCGAGTGTATACCTGTCCTTTTTTCCCCCTAAGGTAAGTCTTTCCGCTCCCGGGATTGGAATGACTCCTTACCCTCTCCCTTAAAGCCCACATCCTTTCGTCTTTCCCCTCCTTCCCTCTTTCCTGATGAGGCAACAGTTTGTTGCGAAAGCTTGAATTTCGTGTGTATGTTTGTGTTTGTTTGTGTGTCTATCGACCTGCCAGCACTTTCGTCCGGTAAGTCACATCATATATATTCACTTTTTGATAGCAGAATTTGTTACCTTACAGAAATGGCATCTCAGAAGAATTGGGCGATTATTGCTGCTAAATGTTGTAACCCTTTTAAAGTAGAACAACATAAGAAAGTCTGTGTACAATCACTAAGAAATGTAACAGACTGGATGTGCTCTCTAGACTTAGGAATCATTAGTGGCATGAAAATATGTGATGTATGTAGGAAAAAGGTTAGTGACAAACACAAAACAGAAGTAGTAGTTTTGCCTTGCAGTAGCGAAAATGTAAACGATTCTTTTATTGATCCTCAATCTTCGGTAGACTATTTGAACAAGTCACTGGAACTCATTGGTGAGTCACCACTAAAGAAGAAAAAGTTTGCTGTGTCTACCTACAAAAAGAAAAAACTTGATAAAATAAATTCTAGCTTAGAAAAGAACTCACTACCAGAATCGAGCCCTGAAGAAGTTATTACTGAACATTCCGAAGATGAATCAGATATTATTCAACAGTTAAAAGAAAAGTTTGCTCAAACAACAAAAAGAAGTGAAAACATGATGATTTTGTCTATCTTACCTATGAGTTGGAGCTGTCAGAAAATAGAAGAAGAATTTGGAGTGACAAACTTCATTGCTCGTGCAGTAAAACTGTTAGTAAAAGAGAAAGGAATTTTGTCAAATCCTGATCTTAAACCTGGAAGAACTCTAAATGAGAATATTGTTGACGGTGTAAAAGACTTTACAATTCTGACGACATTAGTAGAATGTTGCCCGGGAAAAAAAAGATTGTGTGACCATAAGAAATAAAGATGGAAAGATCCAGGTTCAAAAGAGGCTAGTGTTGGCAAATTTGCAAGAACTATACCAATCATTTGAGGAAAAGATCCCTGCAAACAAAATTGGGCTTTCCAAGTTTTGCGAATTAAGACCAAGGAACTGCATCCTGGCTGGAAGAAGTGGCACAGGTACTGTTTGTGTGTGTGTACCTTACACCAAAACATTAAGCTAATGCTGAATTGTGCTAAGATGCAAAATTTTGTTTTGGATGGAGATAAAACTGCTTTGAAATCTTATCATTCCTGCCTAGTCAAGATGATGTGAAATCCACCATCGCAACAATGTTTTATGGATATTTGTAAAGAATGTCCTGATGTCTCTAGACTTAAAGATCTATTGAATGCAACGTTCACTGACGATATGATTGATGAGGTTACGTACAAAAAGTGGGTAACTGTAGACAGGTGTTTGATGGAAACTGTAGTAAAAAGTACTGATTACTTTATGGACGAGTGTTTGGACACCCTAATGAAGGTAAAAACTCATTCATTTATAGCTAGTCAGCAGAACGAATACTACAGCGAAATCAAGGAAAATTTAACTGAAGGCCATGTAGTAGTAAACTGTGATTTTGCAGAAAACTACTCGTTTGTAGTACAAGATGAAATACAATCATTGAACTGGACTACCACCCAAGCTACACTGCATCCTTTCATCATATATTATAAATGGGAGGGAAAACTAAAACATCTGCAGTGTGTTTTCATATCAGATTGCCTGAAACATAATATAATCGCTTTCTATGTATTCCAGAAAAAACTGCTTGAAATCATAAAGCAAACCTTGCCTTTTGCACCTAAAAAGATTACATACTTTTCTGATGGCAGTGCTGCACAATATAAAATTAAGAAAAACTTCCTTAATTTGTGTTTGCATAAAATGTATTTGCCATGGAAAACATAAGAAACATTGACTTTGAATATTGCACAACAGAGGACTATGAACTGACCAAAGAATACTTACTTCCTCGGATTAGTGAATCAAAAGCGATTGTGGGTAAACAAAAGTTTCACTCATATAAATCCTGCAGAGAGAGTCAAATTACTGTCAACCCTTATCATTTTAGTCTGGATGAGTCTCTTGAATATGTGAACACTGAACCAAATAACACCGCCACATACTGAAAATATTGCTGCTGGTTTTGTGACAGTAGCATATGATGACTCTTGGTGGCCAGGATGCATTGGAGAAAAATACAATGACATGTATCGAATAAATTTGTTACACCCAAAGGGTCCAGCCCAGTCTTTTTACTATCCATAACCATGAGATTTATTAGATGTCCCAAGAAATACTCTTTTACAAACAGCGAATCCAACAACAGCTATGGGAAGAACCTACACTTTAAGTACTAAAGAAATGAAGTTGTCCTCTCCTGCTTTGGAAAAATATCTTAAAAGATCATAAAAGAAGCGTGTTTAAATTATGTTACACCTACCCTCACCAAACACTAAGTTGTAAAATACCATGTGTATTAACTTTGTAAATACCAATTAGTATTAGAAATACAGTTCTATCCATGCAAATATCAACAAGTTAATCTTTTTCCCAAGTGAAATTACTTATATGCAAATTTCTAATATAAGCAACTTGTTGTAAATGATTTCAAATAACACTGGAAAACCAAGAAAAAGATAATCTTTGCCATTTACAACTAAGGATGAAGGTGAGTGGCTTTATTCAACATTTTAACTTGTAGCATGTATATTACTAATTAAAATGTGTTCACTACCTTCTGATGCATAGTTAAAAGAATCATGAACATTAAATTAAAACAGCACTATATCATTTAATGAATTAACAAACAATAAGAGGGCAATGTAGCATAAAAAGGCTAACATAATAATTTAAGCTTGTTAGAATTACATAGGCCTACCTTAGTATTCATAGCCTAGAAATAGTCTGTTTTTCACCTCACTAGTGTGTATTGCGGTAGTAAAATATTATTTTATACGAGAACCCATTGAGATCCCATCTTGAAATTTTGCATGCATGTAGTCAGTTAGACTGGACAACACATATAATTTTTATAAAAAAATCCGAGGGTATGTATTTTGGAAATTTCAAAAAATGTTTTTTTGGAGTAGTTTAAAATTTTCAGATTTAGGTAGCATAATCATGTTACATATCAAATTGAAGGGAATTTTTAGAGGGAAACAATGGTGTAAGTTTGAGCTCTCCAGGTTGTATAGTTTTTGAGCTACAGCATTTTAAAACAATCATCGACTGATCAAAAACAGAAGCTTTTTTTTATTTTTAAACCCTTGAAACTCAAAAACCAAAGGTCAGAAAAATCTGAAATTTCAATTTCAAATTTAAACTAGTGTTAGTGGGTACATTACCTGAAAAAAATTTGAGAGGTCATGATTCAAATAATGTAGTACAATTCGTTGATTTGACATGGAATGACCCAGTTTAGTTTTTATGGCTACTTATTCCTATTAATTAACAGCATGACATGTTTCACATATCTAAAAATTGTGCTCTATGATAAGCAACATAATGCCTGCATGAAATCACAGATCTAAGTGAAGCTATCATGATGATATGACACAGACTCCACATTATCTTTCTTTTCACTGTAGGACTCTAACAATTTTGAAGACATTACTTTGTTAGAAATTTCCATTCATGCTGATCATTTACCTTCCATGTCACAGCCTATGCTAAACAGAAACAAAGCATTTCCTCAAAGGTAAAGAATAATGCATTGTGTATAATATTTTCTACTTTTAGTGCTTTAAGACTATTTACAGTAGTTCTATCACATGTGAAAAGCTGTCAGTCACATGCATATGTCTGCATGAAAACTGCAATGATAAACACAAAGGGTGAGGAAAGGGAGGGGAGAAAGAGCGAAGGGAGGAAGGAAAGAATGAGGAGACAGAGGAGGAGGAGTAGGAGGAGGAGGAGGAGGAGAAAAAGAAGACATCAGTCAATAGTGTGTCACCATGCTCTGATTCACAAGTCGGACCCTGGATTAGATACAGAGCACACCACAAGGAAAATAATACTAAAACGTGAAGCACATGGCAGACATGTATACTTTTGGTATTGTTGATTTCACGTAATAAATACTTTACAATTAAAGAAGACCACTCACCAAAAAGCAAAAATGTTGAGTTGTCAATTAGGCACACACAAAAGAAAGAAAACTTGCTAGCTTTCGGATTTTATCAGTTGACAAGCTAGAGTAAAATTCACCAAAACACACACACACAAACACACACACACACACACACAGAGAGAGAGAGAGAGAGAGAGAGAGAGAAGAGGGAGAGGGGGGGGGGGGACTGGGGGTGAGTGGCTAGCGTATCGGAGGGAGACTACCAGTTTCCTCACTTAATGTGAGTCAAATGTGATAATTCAGCTGAGGTTTTGTATCAGGAACAAAGCAGAAACTCCACCATTGTCACTGATCACACCTACTGCTGTTGATTGTTACCACTACAGTCCCAACCAACAAGTACAATATGATTACTAGCAGCTCTTTAAAACATAAGCCTGTCACCTGAAACCATCTCCTCCTTCACACTGTCAGCTTCTTGCACCCAAATGTTACGTTTATCCAAAGCCAGACTGTTGTCAGAGTCCACCCTGTCTAAATTTATGACTATTTCATTTACAGTGTCATCTATTAACCTGTCTATTTCCCAAAACATATTGTTTGTTTTGATGATGTATTCATCAAATTTCTCCCAGTCAGTTGCAGTCACAGATGCTTCTGCAGTCTTTGTCAATTGTTGCATCTTCTCTAAAGAAATGTATCATATTCAGTTGCGCTCCCACACATTTCTTTTAAATTTAAACCCAGGACATCTCTATGGCATTCAGTTCACACATATCATATATGTGGATAACCATAAAACTGAATGTGAATGACCTTCAATTAATTCGTCAAACTGGTAGCTCTTTTTATTATTTTAAACTTTTGAATCAGCTCAGATAGTTTGAACTTCTTTATGTTTTCATTATGTGGTATACTAATATTTTGCAGGCAGTTAATTATACTGAGTTAGATGGCATGTTGTGAGGGCACTTTGTTTTCTTGCATACTATGATAAGGACCATTGTCAACAATTATAACAATACCTTTGAGTAGACTGAGGAGCAATTTTTCCTGCATCCATTTCTCAAAATCAATATGGTAGCATTCATTTGTTCATGATAACCCCCTCTAGCTTTTCCACCTCTAAAAACCAGCTCTGTTGCACTGACAGTCCCACCCTTGAACCTCTCTCTTGTCCATTAAGCAGAAATTTCTTATGTCAAAATTATCACAGTGAGACTTGTATTGTTCAGGACTTGAATACTTTTTACGAGAGATATAAATAAGAGATTTACCAACAGAAACACTCTCTTTCCCAGTTATTGATAATAGTTCTACCAGTACAACTGAGAGCTCGCAGACTACTTGATTTCACCACGTATTTAAAATTTCCTGCTCTAGCTTACTAATCACATGAGTTTATATGAGGGTTGTTGTTGTTGTGGTCTTCAGTCCTGAGACTGGTTTGATGCAGCTCTCCATGCTACTCTATCCTGTGCAAGCTTCTTCATCTCCCAGTACCTACTGCAACCTACATCCTTCTGAATCTGCTTAGTGTATTGATCTCTTGGTCTCCCTCTATGATTTTTACCCTCCACGCTGCCCTCAAATGCTAAATTTGTGATCCCTTGATGCCTCAAAACATGTCCTACCAACCGATCCCTTCTTCTAGTCAAGTTGTGCCACAAACTTCTCTTCTCCCCAATCCTATTCAATACCTCCTCATTAGTTACGTGATCTACCCACCTTATCTTCAGCATTCTTCTGTAGCACCACATTTCGAAAGCTTCTATTCTCTTCTTGTCCAAACTGGTTATCGTCCATGTTTCACTTCCATACATGGCTACACTCCATACAAATACTTTCAGAAACGACTTCCTGACACTTAAATCTATACTCGATGTTAACAAATTTCTCTTCTTCAGAAACGATTTCCTTGCCATTGCCAGCCTACATTTTATATCCTCTCTACTTCGACCATCATCAGTTATTTTACTCCCTAAATAGCAAAACTCCTTTACTACTTTAAGTGTCTCATTTCCTAATCTAATCCCCTCAGCATCACCCGATTTAATTTGACTACATTCCATTATCCTCGTTTTGCTTTTGTTGATGTTCATCTTATATCCTCCTTTCAAGACACTGTCCATTCCGTTCAACTGCTCTTCCAAGTCCTTTGCTGTCTCTGACAGAATTACAATGTCATCGGCGAACCTCAAAGTTTTTACTTCTTCTCCATGAATTTTAATACCTACTCCGAATTTTTCTTTTGTTTCCTTTACTGCTTGCTCAATATACAGATTGAATAACATCGGGGAGAGGCTACAACCCTGTCTCACTCCTTTCCCAACCACTGCTTCCCTTTCATGCCCCTCGACTCTTATAACTGCCATCTGGTTTCTGTACAAATTGTAAATGGCCTTTCGCTCCCTGTATTTTACCCCTGCCACCTTCAGAATTTGAAAAAGAGTATTCCAGTTAACGTTGTCAAAAGCTTTCTCCAAGTCTACAAATGCTAGAAACGTAGGTTTGCCTTTTCTTAATCTTTCTTCTAAGATAAGTCATAAGGTTAGTATTGCCTCACGTGTTCCAACATTTCTACGGAATCCAAACTGATCTTCCCCGAGGTCCGCTTCTACCAGTTTTTCCATTCGTCTGTAAAGAATTCGCGTTAGTATTTTGCAGCTGTGACTTATTAAACTGATAGTTCGGTAATTTTCACATCTGTCAACTCCTGCTTTCTTTGGTATTGGAATTATTATATTCTTCTTGAAGTCTGTGGGTATTTCGCCTGTCTCATACATCTTGCTCACCAGATGGTAGAGTTTTGTCATGACTGGCTCTCCCAAGGCCATCAGTAGTTCTAATGGAATGTTGTCTACTCCTGGGGCCTTGTTTCGACTCAGGTCTTTCAGTGCTCTGTCAAACTCTTCACGCAGTATCTTATCTCCCATTTCATCTTCATCTACATCCTCTTCCATTTCCATAATATTGTCCTCAAGTACATTGCCCTTGTATAAACCCTCTATATACTCCTTCCACCTTTCGGCCTTCCCTTCTTTGCTTAGAACTGGGTTGCCATCTGAGCTCTTGATATTCATACAAGTGGTTCTCTTCTCTCCAAAGGTCTCTTTAATTTTCCTGTAGGCAGTATCTATCTTACCCCTAGTGAGACAAGCCTCTACATCCTTACATTTGTCCTCTAGCCATCCCTGCTTAGCCATTTTGCACTTTCTGTCGATCTCATTTTTGAGACGTTTGTATTCCCTTTTGCCTGCTTCATGTACTGCATTTTTATATTTTCTCCTTTCATCAATTAAATTCAATATTTCTTCTGTTACCCAAGGATTTCTATTAGCCCTCGTCTTTTTACCTACTTGATCGTCTGCTGCCTTCACTACTTCATCCCTCAGAGCTACCCATTCTTCTTCTACTGTATTTCTTTCCCCCATTCCTGTCAATTGTTCCCTTATGCTCTCCCTGAAACTCTCTACAACCTCTGGTTCTTTCAGTTTATCCAGGTCCCATCTCCTTAAATTCCCACCTTTTTGCAGTTTCTTCAGTTTCAATCTGCAGTTCATAACCAATAGATTGTGGTCAGAATCCACATCTGCCCCTGGAAATGTCTTACAATTTAAAACCTGGTTCCTAAATCTCTGTCTTACCATTATATAATCTATCTGAAACCTGTCAGTATCTCCAGGCTTCTTCCATGTATACAGCCTCCTTTCATGATTCTTGAACCAAGTGTTAGCTATGATTAAGTTATGCTCTGTGCAAAATTCTACAAGGCGGCTTCCTCTTTCATTCCTTCCCCCCAATCCATATTCACCTACTATGTTTCCTTCTCTCCCTTTTCCTACACTCGAATTCCAGTCACCCATGACTATTAAATTTTCGTCTCCCTTCACTACCTGAATAATTTCTTTTATCTCGTCATACATTTCATCAATTTCTTCATCATCTGCAGAGCTAGTTGGCATATAAACTTGTACTACTGTTTAGGCATGGGCTTTGTGTCTATCTTGGCCACAATAATGCGTTCACTATGCTGTTTGTAGTAGCTAACCCGCACTCCTATTTTTTTATTCATTATTAAACCTACTCCTGCATTACCCCTATTTGATTTTGTATTTATAACCCTGTAATCACCTGACCAAAAGTCTTGTTCCTCCTGCCACCGAACTTCACTAATTCCCACTATATCTAACTTTAACCTATCCATTTCCCTTTTTAAATTTTCTAACCTACCTGCCCGATTAAGGGATCTGACATTCCACGCTCCGATCCGTAGAATGCCAGTTTTCTTTCTCCTGATAACGACGTCCTCTTGAGTAGTCCCCGCCCGGAGATCCGAATGGGGGACTATTTTACCTCCGGAATATTTTACCCAAGAGGACGCCATCATCATTTAATCATACAGTAAAGCTGCATGTCCTCGGGAAAAATTACGGCTGTAGTTTCCCCTTGCTTTCAGCCGTTCGCAGTACCAGCACAGCAAGGCCGTTTTGGTTAATGTTTCAAGGCCAGATCAGTCAATCATCCAGACTGTTGCCCCTGCAACTACTGAAAAGGCTGCTGCCCCTCTTCAGGAACCACATGTTTGTCTGGCCTCTCAACAGATACCCCTCCGTTGTGGTTGCACCTACGGTACGGCCATCTGTATCGCTGAGGCACGCAAGCCTCCCCACCAACGGCAAGGTCCATGGTTCATGGGGGAAGTATATGAGGGTTGGAACTTTAATAGTGGTAACTATTTATTTACAGCTCGTACAAAATAAATACTTGTTTCAAAGTTTTACTGACCTTCAAAGTAATCACCAGCATCATGTGTAACCCATTGCCAGCGATGTAGAAGTTGTAGGATACTGTTAACAATGCCATTTGTGTTGACAGTTCGAGCAGCGCAGTCTATTGCTCAATGAATTTGTAGCAGTTCTGAAGCGAATGCCACAAAGTGTTTCCTTCAGTTTAGAAATCGAGTTGAACTCACAAGGGCTTAAGTCAGGGGAGTGCAGTAGGTGGTATAGCACTTAGCAGCCCCATCAGTCAAACAAATCAGTAACGGCTCGCACTGTATGTGCTTGAGCATTGTCCTGCAAAATGATGGTCAGGTCCTGCAGAAAGTGTCATAACTTCTGTCTCTAAGCTAATCATAGGTTGCGTTCGAAAAATGAGCAGCATAGAGACAGAAGTGATGACACTTTCTGCAGGACCTGATCACCATTTTGCAGGACAATGCTTAAGCACGTACAGTGTGAGCTGTTACTGATTTGTTTGACTAATGGGATTGCTACGTGCTATACCACCTACTGCGCTCCCCTGACTTCATCCCTTGTAAGTTCAACTCAATTTCTAAACTGATGGAAACACTTCATGACACTCATTTCAGAAGTGCTACAAATTCGTCAGGCAACAGACCGCGCTGCTCGAACTGTCAACACAACTGGCACTGCTAAGAGTATCCTACAACTTCCACATCGCTGGCAACGCGTTATACACAATGCTGGTGACTACTTTGAAGGTCAGTAAAACTTTGAAACACATATCTTTTTTGTATGGGCTGTAGATAAACAGTTGCCACTATTAAAGTTCCAACCCTCATATTATTTCTTATTATTTTCCTGCTCTCACTATGAAACTTCTTTCCTCTTCCTGCATTCTGAAGATGTAACAGGGATGGAAGAATTAAATTCAGTGATTACTATTTCACCAGTTGCTGCATCAAGCACTTTACTTTGCAAATGAGAAACAACAATGAAATAAATTACTAGAAAATATAACATAGTATGAAAGAAAACTGAAGAGCTTACATAACAAACAGTGAAACAGGACACAGCAAGGCTGACATAAAGTCAACTAGTAGGGCAATATTTTTCAAATGGCCAATACTACTGACCAAAGGCAGCCACAAGGCAGAAAGAATTGGGGGAAGGTCTGTTTCCTCTTACCCACCTCACTCCTTGCAGGTATTCTACGCTGTCTAATGTAACTTACTCGACATTGACATCTAAACTCAGAAAGCTCCATAAGCACATTTGTACATCTCACACATCAACAACACCACAACCCCAATGACTTAAACAGCTTCCACTTAGATTCTCCACAGTACCAGCACCTATGAACTATGCACATGGAGCCTTTGGTTGGTTGATTGGATAGATGATTAAAGGGGCCAAACTACTAGGTCATCAGCCCCTTTTTCCTCAGACAGACAGTTCTACATGGCTGTGCTCCAGGGACAGTCTACTGCACAAAACCCAGGGGATAAAAATCCCCAAAATCTACCAAAGGCCAACAGAGTCCGGATAAAAAAAAAAAAAAAAAAAAAAAAAAAAAAAAAAAAGGAAGACATAGGAGGAAAGGCTGGCGATATGCCCTATCTAGCAAGTACCCACAAGTCCCTGGAAGCAGTGTGCAATGAGGGAATGTACTTCCCCCAACCCCCACCACTTAGCAGGGGTACCACACTCAGTAACTGCCTAGGAAAGACGAGCAACACAAACAGGCCAAGAGAAGCACAAAGAGACAAAAGAGGAACAAGTCTGACAGACCAAGTGAGCGGGGGGGGGGGGGGGGGGGGGGGGAAGAAGAGTAAAAGAGCAGTTACGGTGAGGACTGGGCTGGACCACAAGCCCAGACAGCTGCAGCCCAGTCTGGGCAGAGAAGGCAAAGTGTTCTGTCAACCCCTCAGTGGAGCGATAAGGTTAAGTGGCCCTCCCTCGAGTTGAGTGGTAAAAGTCTCCTTCAAGAGACTTTTACCACTCAACTCGAGGGAGGGCCACTTAACCTTATCGGTCCACTGAACTACGTCAGCTGCTGAGGCACTGTCTCCTAATACCATAGGTAGCGAGTCAGGGAGATTAAAGCCTAGTTATTTTGGGACAGTCCAGCAAAATGTGGACTATCATGAAACAGGAAGCACAACAACAGTGGTGTGGGTCCTCACAATGGAGATGACCATGAGTCAGCCAGCCCGGGGTCCAGATGAATGTCACTGAGTGTCCACATTGTTCAAGTGCATAGCGAACCCTGGATAGCAATGACCAAGGGATGTTGAAGGTAACACTGGTCGAGAAATTGCAAATTGCTCAAGAAATTGCTGCATATGAGAAAGGTTGATATGGAACTGACAAAGGACGGTAGAGTCCTTGCTAGAGGCCTGCATGGAGGTCTTCCATGCATTCATAGACTCTTTTATCACCTGCAGTTTGTCTAGTGAAGTGAGAGTGAGCCATCCCATATTCCAGATTCTGATACCTTGATTGGAGGTCTGTTTCCAGAATATTGATCACAAGAATAGGTTTACTGAAAGCTAGTTAGGCCAGGCTATCAGCAAGTTCATTTCCCAGGATTCCAACATAGCCTGGGGTCCATATGAATGGCACTGAGTGTCCACATTGTTCAAGTGCATACAGGGAACCCTGGATAGCACTGACCATGGGATGATGAGGGTAACACTGGTCGAGAGTTTGTAGACTGCTCAAGAAGTTGCTGCAGATTGGAAAGGACCCATCGGTGAAGGCATGGATATGCTCTAGAGCATGAGAGATGGCTACCACACCTGCATCGAAGACACTAAAGCCATCCAGCAAGGAGTACAGTTCAGTATGTTCCGTGTGAGTATAAGACCAGCAACCATTGAGCCAGTATTATAGACTACTTCTGAACCCTGGGATGTGCCAAGGATGGAGAAAAATTGGTGACAGAGGGCTTTGGGAGGAATCGAGACTATTGGGCCTTGTGATAGGTAAGGACAAAGCTGTGGTCGAGGAATGGATCCTGGAGGTGTACATGAGTGGGCCCGGAGGACAGGTGCAAGAGGAAACAACTGGAGTTCAGAGAGGAGGGACAGGATGCGGATTGCAATAGTAATCCCTGATATGGGCTGACATTGTGGTAGATGGATTTCCCTGTTTGGAAAGACGAGATGGTAGTTCGGATGCTTAAGACTGGAAACACAGATAGCATAATTGACAAGCTGTTGTTAGCACCTAGTCTGCAATGGATGGCCCAAGCCTTCTCGACTAACAAGGGGAGACCGCCAATTGTGAAATTCAGATTCGATTCATACTGCGCATAATAAAAACTCATGGCCAGAGATGTAATGTGGCAAAGCACCAAGATGCACTTCTCAGCCGTTGTCAGGAAAATCGACAGTTAAAAGAAACCGTTGCGGTGAAATACTCTCTACGATTAATAATTTTCTACAGCGTCGTGGCGCAGCGGTAAGCGCTCGGGTTCGTAATCCGAAGGTCGCCGGATCGAATCTCGCGCCATGCAATTTTTTTTATTAGTTTTTTGTAATTCATATATATATATATATAATAGAGGGAAACATTCCACGTGGGAAAAATATATCTAAAAACAAAGATGCTGTGACTTACCAAATGAAGTGCTGACAGGTCGATAGACACACAAACTAACACAAACAAACACACAAAATTCAAGCTTTCGCAACAAACTGGTGCCTCATCAGGAAAGATGGAAGGAGAGGGAAAGACGAAAGGATGTGGGTTTTAAGGGAGAGGGTAAGGAGTCATTCCAATCCCGGGAGCGGAAAGACTTACCTTAGGGGGAAAAAAGGGCAGGTATACACTCGCACACACACACATATCCATCCACACATATACAGACACAAGCAGACATATTTAAAGGTCTTTAAATATGTCTGCTTGTGTCTGTATATGTGCGGATGGATATGTGTGTGTGTGTGCGCGAGTGTATACCTTCCATCCATACATATACAGACACAAGCAGACATATTTAAAGGTTTTTAAATATGTCTGCTTGTGTCTGTATATGTGCGGATGGATATGTGTGTGTGTGCGAGTGTATACCTGTCCTTTTTTCCCCCCTAAGGTAAGTCTTTCCGCTCCCGGGATTGGAATGACTCTTTACCCTCTCCCTTAAAACCCACATCCTTTCGTCTTTCCCTCTCCTTCCCTCTTTCCTGATGAGGCAACAGTTTGTTGCGAAAGCTTGAATTTTGTGTGTGTGTTTGTGTTTGTTTGTGTGTCTATCGACCTGCCAGCGCTTTCGTTCGGTAAGTCACATCATCTTTGTTTTTAGATATATTTTTCCCACGTGGAATGTTTCCCTCTATTATATTGATATCAGTAATTTGAACCCAACAATTACATTTGTTATTGTCATTGTTGCATTTCGAAATCTTTTCTGTAGTCTTATTTTCTCTTTCTGTTTTTGCCAGTAGTTTCACTTGGTATTCACCTTCTCCTTTTTACCGTAATCTGCTATACAATTTGATCCCGCCTATATATACTCAATAATACGTAACCCACTTCCAAACCGTAACCAAAAAATTTTTTTTGCCACTTTCAACACTACCGCCGCTATAAATTCCACCATTTCTAGTTCACAAACAGTTCCTTTCACCTTTTAAACAACCATTTCGGCTAGTTCTAATAACTTTCGCTTTATTTCCATTTCTGTTTTTCCCACATCACTGATAATTTTTATCCGCTTCCCACAGGTTTTAACATCATTATTTCTTCGTCAGACAATTGTTAGCCTCATTTTCATAATCTGCCACCACAAAACCACTCCTTTGGTGTCTGTATATGTGTGGATGGATATGTGTGTGTGTGTGCGCGAGTGTATACCTGTCCTTTTTTCCCCCTAAGGTAAGTCTTTCTGCTCCCGGGATTGGAATGACTCCTTACCCACTCCCTTAAAACCCACATCCTTTCGTCTTTCCCTCTCCTTCCCTCTTTCCTGATGAGGCAACAGTTTGTTGCGAAAGCTTGAATTTTGTGTGTGTGTTTGTGTTTGTTTGTGTATATGCTCTAGAGCATGAGAGATGGCTACCACACCTGCATCGAAGACACTAAAGCCATCCAGCAAGGAGTACAGTTCAGTATGTCCCGTGTGAGTATAAGACCAGCAACCATTGATGGGTGGGGGGAGGCTGTATATATCTCTGTGTGTGTGTGTGTGTGTGTGTGTACACACATTTGAATTTAAAAAAAAAAAAATTCTCGACAACGGCTGAGAAGTGCATCTTGGTGCTTTGCCACATTACACCTCTGGCCATGAGCTTTTATTATACGCAGTATGAATCCAATCTGGCTGCACCTTTCATATATTGCCTATTGCCTTGCAGTTGATGTTCAGTGATACTCACACTATAGCAGAGGCAAAAGTCACCAGCACATGAGGTGGGTGATACTGAGGAGCCCACAGCTGCTACTAGGCCACTGAGGGTTACTGGATAGAGAGGGACACTCGGTACAGGTCCTTGCAGGACCCCATTCTCTTGGATGGGGGGGCTGGGGGGGAGGGGGGGGGGTACTGTGGTAAGCACCAACTCTAATCCGGAAAGTATGGTGAGACAGGAAATTCTGCATAAAAATCAGGAGAGGACCCCAGAAACCCCACTCATGTAAGGTAGTGAGGATCTGGCATTGCCATATGGTGTCATAAGCCTTTTGCAAGTTGAATAAGATGGTTATACTGTGTTGACTTTGGGTAAAAGCTGTTTGAATGGCAGACTCCATGTAAGCCAGATTATCAGTAGCAGAACGGCCTTGGCAAAACCCACCCTGGGATGGAGCCAGAAGACCCTGAGACTCAATGAGCTAACACAGGCACTGGTTCACCATGCATTCAAGCAACTTACAGGGAACTTTGGTGCGACTAATTGGGAGATAACAGTCCATTTCTAGAGTGTGCTTATCTGGTTTCAGTACTGGGACGATGATGGGTTCTCGCTATTGTGATGGGAACTCGCCCTCGCTCCAGATGCGGTTAAAGATGGCAAGGAGATGATAAAATGGAATGTCATGTGGCTAGGGCCTTCCATCGGGTAGACCAGACACCTGGTGCAAGCATTTTTAGTTGATGCCACTTTGGCAATTTGCATGGGGATGAGACGATGATGAGAACAATACAGCACCCAGACCCTGAGCGGAGAAAATCTCCGAACCAGCCGGGAATCGACTCAGGCCCCTTGGCATGGCAGTCTGTCGCACTGACCACTCAGCTATCGGGGCAGACAAGGATATGATGTTGACAATACATTGATAGGTGCCTTATTGATTGGTTGTGGACGTGTTCTGGCCCTGGCGGCTGTAAAAGGGCAGTGGGCTAAGGCACTGACAAATTACCCTTCACTGAAAGAAATTCCCGCTCACTGAAAGGAGCATCGTATGGCTCCAGGTAGCTTATAGTAAAAGATAACTGCTTTCACTCCACCCGTTGTTTTAGGACACAAAAAATAGGTTGATAATTCTCAGATGCAGAGAAAAATGTTCGGTGATGGCGTCTGTGTCAGTGTAGACAGTGTCGTTCAAGGTAATACAAGGTACACCTGCAGGTGTCTGGTATCTGTAGAGATGTGTGATCTTTGTCCAAACCTGTGAAGGGGAGGAACATGGTCTGATGGTTGAAATGTGCCATTCCCAACATTGTTGTTTTCATTGTTTTAGTAGAAGGTGAACTCAGGCATGGATCCCTTTAAAGGCAATGAGATGCTCCATCGATGGGTGCCATTTATGGCACTGGAGCTGGAGGCCCTGCCTAAAATCTCAGATGGCCTCTGTGATTTCTGATGACCACCAAGGTACTGTCTTCCATTGGGGCGGGCCCGAGGAACAGAGGGACAACAAATCAGGTGCTGAAAGAATCACCATAGGTGTATTCTGGACTGCCTCATTGATATCTTCTTGCAGCGGGCAGCCAAGGGCGACAGCACCCCTATCAACACTGTTGAGAACCCATCTCAGCAGGCATTTATGGAAGTGATTCAGAGGGAGGGACAGGAATATCTGGAAGTGGTCACTACCACATAGGTCATTGTGGACTCTCAGTGGATGGATAGGAGAAGACAAGGGCTGCAAATGGAAAAGTCGATGGCCGAGAAAGTTCTATGCGCCACACTGAAGTGTGTGGGGGTACCAGTATTCAAAATGCAAAGGTCAGGTTGTGCCAGTAAGTTTTTGAGATCTTTACCACGGCCAGTAATCGTGGTTCCAACCCACAAAGGGTTATGAGCATTGAAGTCACCCATGATTAGGAAAGGTGGGGGGGAGCTGAGAAACCAATGCAAACAATATTTTCTGAGACTCTTCACCATCGGGAGGGAAGTAAACATTGCAGATGGTGGTATCCTGAAATAACCTTAACTGGACAGCCAGCCTCTAAAAGGTATACTAAGAGGCAAAAGTTGGCTATACAGAGTGTCCAGAACATATGCGCAAACTCTGCCCAACACCCCATCATAGGTAGTGCAGTTCTTATAATATCCCCAGTATCCAAGAAGGGCCAGGGTCGGTGTTACTGGAAACCAAGTGCCCTAAAGGACAATGCAGAAGGCAGGAGAAGTGCTTAAAAGATGTCATAGTTCAGCCACATGTTGGAAAAAACCGCAATAGTTCCGAATAATGTTGTCGATGTACAGTGAGGCCATGAACGGACCAAGGAGTCAGGTTACATCTTAGGGTCACCTGTTGTCACTGGTTGAGGTGCTACGGCATCAATACACATAGGTTCTGGGTTCCATTGTGGTGTGCAAACTGGGACCTCATGGGCTACTGGAATCTCTGCCTTGGCCACAGGAATGGTACAGGGGGGATCTGGTGGTGTTGGGGCCACAAGAATGTCCTTCTGATTGAAGGACTTTTTCTTTTCTTTCCTCTGCTTAGAGGATTTTGATAATTGTAAGGGCTTCTCTGAATCATTTTCAGGTAAAGATGATGATTGCAAAGTCCCGCAACCAACAGCCTGTGGCTCCTTTAGCCACTGGCTGGTGTCCAGTTGTAGACCAGCAGAAACCTTGGAAGAAAGTGTCCTGAGAGACCCCTTCTTGGTGAGAGACGCCAGAAGGATATAGTTTGTCTCTGACTGCAAGGTGGGGATCAATGTCCCTGGTGGTTGGGAAGCCATGAATCCCAAAGTAGGTGAGAGAGAAGCAACAGGAAGGGAGGTCCCCAACCACCAGGAGCGCAGGCATGGTTGATTGACCCTGAAGGCCTACTGTAGGAGCTGTAACGGGTGGGAGTATCCTCACCAAAGGCAGCAACATTGTCATAGCTCTTGATAGGTTAGTTTGTCCAGAGACTTGTATTCTTGTAATTTCTTCTCTCTCTGGAAAACAGTTCAGTCTGGTGAGCAGGTGGAATAGTCCTTTTCATGGGTCAGATGGGGGGGGGGGGGGGGGGAGGGTCATAAGGACTGTTTGAATGCAGTGCTCATTCACAGTCTCTACAGATGGGGCTGGTGTTGCAACGCAAAGACATGTGCCCTCGATTTCAAGCACTTGCAGCATTGCATAGAGGAAGGAACATACAGTTTCACATCACATTGGTATCCCATCACCATGATCTTTTCAGGCAGTGAATCACCATCAAAGACCAAGATGAAGACACCAGTAGTGACCCTATTGTACTTTATCCCCCTATGTACATGACCGACAAACTGTGCGCCCCATCACTTCAAGTTGATGCATAGCTCATCATCAGATTGCAAGAGCAGGTCTCGGTGGAAAATATTGCCCTGAACCATATTTAGATTATTATGGGGAATACCAGTCACCTGTACACCACACAGCCTGTTACAAGCAAGCAGTGCCCATGACAGGGCAGGGATGATGTTTTGATCAAATTTAACACACTTTTCATTTTAGAGATAGCTGCAACTTTCCCAAACTTGTGTTCTAAGTTCTTCACCAACAGTATGGGCTTTGCGGCCAAGAAGGAGTCCCGAATCAGGTCTTGTGCAAATTAAGTATTTAGGGAGGGGCGGGGGGGGGGGGTATTTTTCTGCTTGCCGTTTAACCCTATGTTCCTCTCACAGTGTAGCCAGGGAGGAAACATTTTAGGGGCACATCTCTCTGCATTAAAAGAGGGCTTTCCTTCTATAGAAAATGCTGGGGCCGTATGGCCACCAGCGGGAGATAAGTCATCCACTTTGTTTGCGGCTCATCCACCACAGTGCTACCCACTACGAATGGAGCTCTCAGCACAGATGCCACCCAGTCTCAGCAACAGCTACCTGGCCAGTAATCCATTGCTCTGAGTCCTTGTGCCCCAATCATGATGGGCACATACTCCTTGGTGTACATGTAGAGATTTATCACAGGCACCAATAGTGTGATCCCTGCGTGATTGGGGGGCTACCACCATGCAGGTTGGTTAGCATGGAGGACCATGACTTCATTGCTTTTGCTTGTACTGCTCATGACACACTGTGTTACATGCAGAAAACGTTAGATACCTTACCGATGTCTGATACGTGACAAATGGCTACCATACTGAACACTTTGTAGGTGTTTTTGTTACCTCTCTGTAGTTAACACATACTTTTAGGCTATAATGTCAGAGGTGCTGATAAAGAACACTATTTGTCAGAAGCAACAAAATATCTTGATTACCTACCATCAATGCTCAATTCTTCAAATTACTCAACTGAGCTTCTGTCCCTTGGATTTAATATACACAACCTATGTTATAACAGTAATTACGTGAAATATTTGGTTCTTTATAGGAAGAAGTACAGGGCGCAACACATAAAAATGGCCTGTAAAGTCAACACATGAACACAGACTGAAATGTAATGTACTGAATATGATTACTCACCTTCACAGTACTTGCTGAAAGTGTCCTCCACCCATTTCAGCATACGTGTAAACACACTTGAAGAGACTCATATATACCCTTGTAAGTTCTTGTGTCGTGATGCTATTGATGACATCCTGGATCCTGGTCTTGAGTTCTCCAATTGTGCGTGGATTTGTTTCATATACTCTTCCCTCTAAAAATCCCCAGAAATAAAAGTCACAACTGTACAAGTCTCATGGCTGAGGAGGCCACATGCCTTTGCTGATTGCCCTCTCTGGTGTAAACATCTCATGCACACAGGACAACGATGTAGCTGATGTGTGGCATGTTGCACCATTCAGCTGAAATAAACATAAACAGTTGCTCCTCTTGTGTCAAGTTTGAATACAACTCCTCCAGGCTTCTCAATTACACGTCACTGTTCACTCTCATCTCAAAGAATATGGACCCAATAACACATGTGGCAGAAATGCCACATCAAACACCAATCTTATCATTATGAAGGGTACATGGGGGATTGCATGTTGGATTTTCTGTCGACCAATATCGGTTGTTTTGAGAATTTGTGAACCCAGACAGGTGGAACCATGCCTCATCACTCAAGATGAGCTGAGCCTTAGTGAGTACACGACAACTTTTCTCAACAGCCGTGAACAGAAATGCACTCTCTTCTGCAGGTCAGGCTCCTTCAGTTCTTGCACAACACTTATCTGGTACGGTTTTAACTAAAGTCCCCTTAAAACATGTCTGCAACTTCTCTCATTTGCATGAACCTGTTGACTCAGTCTCCTGGATGACTTATGAGGACTTCTCGTCATAATATCCTGTGCCTGCCTCTTTAATTCAGGTGTGCAGGCAGGTGGTGGTCTGTTCCTTGGAGCATTTTGAATTGATTCTCAACAATGGCAACACACTCGGGTAACAAATACGGAATTATCACACATTCACACTAACCCGGCTTCACACAACAAGGCCTTTTTCTCAACTGGTTTCATTGGCTGTAGGTGCAGCTGCCTTAGATAACAAAAAAGTTCCACACAGTGTTAGTACCCATACGGAATGGTTAGTTTGTGTGTGTTTTTTCGGCATTTCTCGTTTTCCATTATTATTGACACGTGTACTTACACTGGAACATTATTGTTGCTTATGATGGGCCAGTTTCATGTGCCACACCCTCTATCTTGAGTAGCTGGATTACATTATCCATCAAGGTGACAGATCAGAAGTAAAATAAAGAAGTTAGGAAGTACAGTAAATATAAAGGATACTACAGACCAATGCCAGATAAACAGAATGATTAGGCATTTGAAGCTTAGTTCACAGAACAGGTAATTCACAGGAGTACAACTTAACCCATGGTGAGAAAAGGAGTTGACAAATTTTAAGTAATTTAAGTGGTGATACTACTTACGAAATCATGCAATGAAGAAATGTGGGGTAATCTTGAAGCGCACCATGTGGCAGCTTAAGTCATTGAAAAGAGGCATAATTAATATAAGAACCACAAAAGAGGAGTCCACAAATTAAGTCACTGGATCAACTGTACAATTAACACAACAATTTTGAATGAGGTGATAAAACTGCATACACCCACAAAAGGAACAACCTCTGTGCCTCTCAGGGACCAGTCTTCCTGAATAAGAAAGCAAACATGGTTTTGCGTGGGTTCCAAAATACAACATCTGGTAATATTTGACTATTTAACATTAATATTGCTGGTTAAGCTATTCAAGAAAAAACATTGTTGACTGATGAATTCTCCTGAAATTTTTATTATGATCTGCAAAATACAAAGGATACTAGCTATATTCTGCAATACAATATAATATAATTTCCTTTTTAAATAATTTTTTACTATATTCAACACCCCTCTTAATTCTTCAAAATTACTCACCAATCCCTTTCTCCCAAATATGGCGGCCATGCTCATTGTCACACCTGCAGAAGCTTAATGCACCTTCAAGACCTTTCTACAGTCTTTGCTTTTATACACACACCAAAAAAAGCTTTGCATCACCTCAGTTCTGAGGGTTCCGGACCGGTACATAAAATTGGAATAGAGGTCAACATAAACATCATTTCCATACTTTTTATTGCTCATGAAAACCACACATTGTATGTAGCACCACCATATTGCGAGACCATCAGAGGAGGTGGTCCAGATTGCTGTACACACCGGTACCTCTAATACCCAGTAGCACGTCCTCTTGCATTGATGCACACCTGTATTCGTCATGTCGTACTATCCACAAGTTCATCACGGCACTATTGGTCCAGATTGTACCACTCCTCAATGGCGATTTGGCGTAGATCCCTCAGAGTGGTTGGTAGGTTATGTTGTCCATAAACAGTACTTTTCAGTCTATCCCAGGCATGTGCAACAATAGGGTTTATGTCTGGAGAACATGCAGGCCACTTTAGGATGTCATTCACAAGATGTGCATTATGGCGGCATGAATTGTTGTCCACAAAGATGAATGCCTCACCAATACACTGCTGATACGGTTGCACTATCAGTCGGAGGATGGCATTCACGTATCTTACAGCCGTTACAGCGCCTTCCATGACCACCAGCAGCATACGTCAGCCCCACATAACGCCACTCCAAAACAGCAGGGAACCTCCACCTTGCAGCATTTGCTGGACAGTGCATCTAAGGCGTTCAGCCTGACCAGGATGCCTCCAAACACGTCTCCGACGATTGTCCGGTTGAAAGCATATGTGACACTCATCGGTGAAGAGAACATGATGCCAATCCTGAGCGGTCCATTCAGCATGTTGTTGGGACCATCTGTACTGCGCTGCTTGGTGTCGTGATTGCAAATATGGACCTCACCTTAGACGTCGGGAGTGAAGTTGCGCATCATGCAGCCTATTGCGCACAGTAACACCACGTCCTGTGGCTGCACGAAAAACATTATTCAACATGGTGGCATTGCTGTCAGGGTTCCTCCAAGCCATAATCCATATCTACATCTACATCTACATCTACATGGATACTCTGCAAATCACATTTAAGTGCCTGGCAGACGGTTAATCGAACCACCTTCACAATTCTCTATTATTCCAATCTCGTATAGCACGCAGAAAGAATGAACACCTATATCTTTCCGTACGAGCTCTGATTTCCTGTATTTTATCGTGGTGACCATTCCTCCCTATGTAGGTCAGTGTCAACAAAATATTTTCACATTCGGAGGAGAAAGTTAGTGATTGGAATTTCCTGAGAAGATTCCATCGCAACGAAAAACGCCTTTCTTTTAACAATTTCCAACCCAAATCCTGTATCATTTCTGTGATGCTCTCTCCCATATTTCGCAATAATACAAAACGTGCTGCCTTCCTTTGAACTTTTTCGATGTACCTCATCAGTCCTATCTGGTAAGGATCCCACACTGCGCAGCAGTATTCTAAAAGAGGACGGACAAACGTAGTGTAGGCAGTCTCCTTAGTAGGTCTGTTACATTTTCTAAGTGTCCTGCCAATAAAATGCAGTCTTTGGTTGGCCTTCCCCACAATATTTTCTATGTGTTCCTTCCAATTTAAGTTGTTTGTAATTGTAATACCTAGGTATTTAGTTGAATTTACGGCTTTTAGATTAGATTGATTTATCGTGTAACCGAAGTTTAATGAGTTCCTTTTAGCACTCATGTGGATGACCTCACACTTTTCATTATTTAGGGTCAATTGCCAGTCAGGCAGCAGTAGCTGACTGAGACAGACACAGAAACAGGGAAGTAAACTGCTTTTGTGACATTTATGATTTCCTAACCAGGAGTGAATTTTAGGTAGCAGACATGCACTGCAGTAGTAGTCCTTAGGCCACCCAAGCGATGCATGTCATCGACAGTTCCTGTCTCTCTGTATCTCCTCCATGTCCGAACAACATCGCTTTGGTTCACTCCAAAATGCCTGGACACTTCCCTTGTTGAGAGCCCTTCCTGGCACAAAGTAACAACACGGATGCGATCGAACCGCGGTATTGGCAAGCTAGGCATGGTTGCACTACAGACAACATGAGATGTGTACCTCATTCCTGGTGGAATGACTGGAACTGATCGGCTGTCGGACCCCCTCCATCTAATAGGTGCTGCTCATGCTTGGTTGTTTACATCTTTGGGCGGGTTTAGTGACATCTCTGAACAGTCAAAGGGACTGTGTCTGTGATACAATATGCACAGTCAATGTCTGTCTTCAGGAGTTCTGGGAACCGAGGTGATGCAAAACTTTTTTTGATGTGTGTATTTATACGACACAGAAGCCACTGAGACCAGAGTCAGTAAAAGCTCTGGAGAGTTGTAGTGATGAATGAACTTTCATGCCATACTCTTACATGGATGATTTTAGATACCTCTGTGAGTTGCAGCAGACATTACCTGATTTTCCACAATACAGCGATTGGTTTTCAAAGAAGAACATCACTTGTTTTAATATTCCCATTATAATGGAATTAACAGCTACCTCTGTCTTTTTGAAAGCTCAGTATTTACTGATAGTGCACACTTTACTTAAAACATCACATTTTGTTTAATATTTATTCTGTCTTCTCAACTGTAGAAGAAAATTATTATCAGTTTATTCAGACTATTAAAGCCATTCAAAAAACACTTGTTTCTGAGTATTTCATTTCAATATGAGGTACAATGTGCCATCTCATTCTTTATCATGGAACGTGGCATCTGTTAATAAAATAGTTTCCTCCCTTTAATGCAGCTTCATGAAGTAGTGCAATCAGTAGTTACAGATGATTCCAAGAACTCCTCTTTTAGGGATATGACACATCAGTTTTCAAGAATGTTTCCCTACTGCAACAACACTCACTTAAATGACTGATGAAAGGATTCAACATTAGTGGGAGCATTCTGAATGCTGAAATTATTCTTCGAAGTCACTCAGAAACATATGAATACTGTACAGAAACATGAGTGGTCTTCTTCAAGCAAAGGAAACAGCTTCTCAAAAAATGGGCTCACTAACAGCCTCAAACCACAGCACAAATTGTGAGTCTCTCTTTTTCCCCCTCAATTTCACATCCCTTGACGCTAACTGATCAATAGCTGTGTGAAATTCTGAAAATTTTAAAAAAAGTAATCAGAATAATGAGCAAAGTTAAGCCCGAGGAACACTGCCGCCCCCTCTTTATCAAGCATATGATATTAACTGTTGTGAATCTATACATCTACACAGCACTGCTTTATGTCAAAAGCAATTTAAATGAGTTCGAGACCAGAGAGAACATACATCCCCTCAACAACAGAGGCAAACTGGACTTCGACATACCAAGACACAGACTCTCAAAGACTGCAAACTCACACAAAATAATGAGTTTAAAACTCTTCAATCAACTTCCAGCATCTGCTCAGTCACAGACCAATAATATTTTCAAATGTAAGATTTATGACTGGTTACTCAAACACCCATTTTATAAGATAACAGAATATTATGAAATAATCATTGACATTAGTATATAAGAATACTCCTAAAAGAAGTGGAATTAAATTGTAAAAACTTTACTGTAAAGTTATTGTTAATTGTATATTTAATGTTCAGACCTATTCCGCTGTAAGTGGTCAATGGTGAATAAACTGAATACTGAAACTGAATTGCGCTTGGATGCAGGTTATTATTTCTCCATCTGAAGTCTCATAACACAAACTTTGCTGGGAAACTCTGAAAAATGCTATTAAAGATGAGTAGGCTTACATATGGTTATTTCTCATCAGCCATGGATTCAGGTTATTATTTCTCCATCTGCAGTCTCATAACACAAACTTTGCTGGGAAACTCTGAAAAATGCTATTAAAGATGAGTAGGCTTACATATGGTTATTTCTCATCAGCCATGGATTCCAAAAAGATACCTGAACCCAATTACTCATCCAGATACGAATACAAGAAGCCGAATATAAAAGAACAGGCGACTAGCTCAAGGAAACAAAAGTAGGGCACAAACCAGCTAATATCTGCTAAACACTATGGACTAATACCGACAACAAGTTTACAGGTCAAGTTGCAATTACAGCACAGCATTACAAATGGCGATAAAAGAGTATGCTAATCTTCCACTACGTTACCTTAATTCCTGTTTTAACACAACAAGTAAATTACTAATATGGAGTGTCCATAACAGGTCCAAAAACAAATATAAGATACGCTAATTCAAAGAGCCACGTTCAGTTGCAGTAGCCATTATAGTATTTTGTACCTGCTCAGTGCCATGCAAGATTCTACTGAAGAACATTATATTTTATCTTTTGCATTATTTTAAATATGAAATAGGTTATCTTTCTTTACAAGAAAAGAAACAGCAGAGTAAAACAGAAAAGTGTTTTACTACATAATATACATTCCAAATCACAGATAAAATTCACCAACTCATACTTTTTCAGGCAGCTTAATTTTCTGCAAACACAGCTCCGCTGCATCTTCAACCTCTTTATTCTTCAATCTGCGTCCTTGTTCTCTGGCATACACACAAGCACGTTTGGCTTCATCAAACATTTGTTTTTTCAAATAAACAAAACCCAAATTAATGTAAATTGATCCCAATTCAAGCATATCAGGAAATTTTTCTCCTATAGCAGTAGCCTGTTTCAGATATTTCAAAGCAGCATCTAAATCTCCTTGGAGGCAACTAACCGTACCAAGGTCATTTAATAAAACAACAACTTGCTCACTGGCCTCACCATTGATGCTAACAGACAAGTCATATGCTCTCTTCATAAGATTCTGTGCATCTTTATATCGCCCTGACTTAAAAACAAACTGTGCATACCAATCCAGAGTCATTGCAAGTAGCAGCAATGTATCTTCATCTTGAACTCCTGAATTGAGTTTATTTTCAAGATTTTCAAGACAAAATTTAAACCCTTCTTCAGCTTTCCTGAAACGCAAAGCTAAGTCTTAGTAATTACAAGAGGAACACAAAATAACAAGAGTGAGATAAATAATAGCAACATAAAACACAAATCTTATAGTACACAACATATGCCCATCTCTACCCTCCTACACTCACAATCTAATTAATCTTAGTAACAATCATTTCTGCTTGCAAACCATCCAATAAAACAATCAAGCAGTGCACACATTTGCTTCAGCTTTCAAGTAACCTTGATATGATAGCACAGTTTACATATGATAAATAACTGGGCATTTATGCAAACCACAATATTTTTCCTTCACTACATAAGACTATGGCAAGCCTGAATTTCAACACTGATTAAAAAACAAATTTACCATGAAGTCATTTGAATCTTCTGAAAATTAATGTTACTGTATTTGCCTGAAAAATGTAAAACAACAATGCATTTTTCATTTTAATCATCCCTTGATTAAAACAGAAGCAAGAAATTCCCATTTTAAGCATAACACTTTTAGAAGAAGGGAGGGGGGGATCAGTACATTACAAAAACCCAAGACGAGTTACTTAGTAATAATACATTCCAAAAAGTAAATTCATACTAAAAGAAAATTCATACTAACTTTATGTTAGAAATCTGATCTCATTTGAAGCTCACACTCATATCTTATTTCAAATTCTGCATTTCACGTGGACTGGTTTGTTCATCCAAACATAGTTTGGGCTGCCTTTGTTTCCCTTTCCCCTTAAACAGTGCTTCAATATGGAGTTTCAAGGTGGCAGAACTTCAGACAGAAGAAACAACATAAGCTGGAAGTCAATGACGAGTGACACATCCAAGGGCCAACAAAAAGAAACACATGAAAAGCAACCTAGACGAGATGTTGAAAATGGCAACATGAGATGGACAAGTGAACAACAAGCAAACAAATTCTGAAGAACCCCACAAGACACCATGACATTGCAATACGCTAATAAACACAATCTGGGGACAGTCCAGATGGCAACTGTGTACAACAAAAGTAAAGATCACCTGAACATATTTATCTCTGTTGTGACATAAATCACAGGCCAAAGGATGCATGTGAGGAATTACAGGTGGTGCTACCTAGGCAACTGCAACCATTTCCAGGTACTGCCACCACCCGACAGCCATCTAAATCTGTTTCCTCCAGCAGGCATTTCAGTTCATCAGGCCAATGAGTACTACCCCATTTTCAGTTGAAGTAAAGAAAAAAAGGAATGAAGATTGACTGGTATGTTTAGTAACTCATTTGGATGTTAGGACATACATATGTTTAGTAACTCATTTGCATGTTAGGATGCTTTGACTTTCTGGGCTTTGGTTGCAGAGTGGCATTTAAAAGCGTTCTAAAAAAATCTCAATTTTTTAATTATGAAATACAATGAAGAGCCAAAGAAACTGGCACACCTGCCTAATATCGTATAAAGCCCCTGCAAGTACGCAGAAGTGCTGCAACATGACATGGCATGGACTTAACTAATATCTGAAGTAGTGCTGGAGGGAACTGACACTATAAATCCTGCATGGCTGTCTATAAATCCATAGTAGTACAAGGGTGTGGATATCTCTTCTGAACAGCATGTTGCAAGGAATCCTGGATATGTTCAATAATGTTCATGTCTGGGGAGCTCGGTGGCCAGCAGAAGTGTTTAAACACATAAGAGTGTTCCTGGAGTCACTATGTAGCAATTCTGGATGTGAGAGTTGTCGCATTGTCCTGCTGGAATTGCCCAAGTCCGTCGGAGTGCACAATGGACATGAATGGATGCAGGTGATCAGACAGGATGCTTACGCATGTGTCACCCATCAGAGTCGTACCTATATGTATCAGGGGTCCCATATCACTCCAACTGCACATGCCCTACACCATTACAGAGTCTCCACCAGTTTGAACAGTCCCCTGCTGATATGCAGAGTCCATAGATTTATGAGGTTGTCTCCACATCCATACACGTCCATCCACTTGATACAAATTAAAATGAGACTTGTCCAACCAGGCAACATGTTTCCAAACATCAACAGTCAAATGTCAGTGTTGACAGGTCCAGGTCAGGTGTAAAGCTTTGTATCATGCCATCATCAAGGGTACACGAGTGGGCCTTCAGCTACGAAAGCCCGTATTGATGATGTTTTGTTGAATGATTCATATGCTGACAATTGTTGCTGGCCCATCATTGAAATCTGCTGCAATCTGTGGAAGGGTTGCACTTCTGTCACGCTGAACAATTTTCTTTAGTTATTGTTGGTCCCGTTCTTGCAGGATCTTTTTCCAGCTGCAGCGATGTCTAAGAGTTGACATTTTACTGGATTCCTGACATTTACGGTACACTCATGAAACAGTTGTATCGGAAAATCCCCACTTCATCGCTACCTCGGAGATGCTGTGTACCATTGCTCATGTGCTGACTATAATACCACGTTCACATTCACTTACATTTTGATAACCTGCCATTGTAGCAACAGTAACCGATCTAACAACTGTGCCAGACACTTGTTGCCTTATATAGGTCTTGCTGACCACAGCGCCATTTTCTGCCTGTTTACATATCTCTGTATTTGAATAAGCATCACTACACCAGTTTCTTTGGCACTTCAGTGTAATTATTTTAGTAATAAGTGCTTCAGGAAGTATTAAGTGAGGTTATATAGAACGAATGCAAGGCTTATATCATGGTAAATGTGTGAATGCAAATCATACATACGTAAAAAGCAGAGATCAGTGACAATGATGAACATGTTTCAAGCTCCTCTGACAAAAACATTCTAAGTTGATGTAATGTATTCACTTATGCCACAGGAAAAGGAAATTACATAATAAAAGAAGATTTGGCAACAATACATTCTGTATATGAAGTGCACTTGAACAAATATAAACAAGTGAAGGAAAAACTACACCCCAGGGAGTGATCAACATATAACCTACATGCAACAATGAGCCAAAACATTATGACCACCTGCCTGACAGAATGCTAGTCCACATTTGGAAAGCAAAACAGCATCGATTTTGCACGGCATGGATTTGATACGTCCTTGGTAGGTTTCCAGAGATAGGTAGCACCAGATATCTACACTTAGATAACAGTGCTCCTGTAAATTATGGGCCAGTCCTATGTGGGTGCAGAATTGTTACCAGATAGTGTGCCAGATGTTTTCCATTGGGTTAAAATCACACGAATTTGGTAGCCAAGACATCAGTGTGAGTTCACTATCATGCTCCTTAAACAACTACGGCATGATTATGGCCTTGTGACACAGACAGTTATCCTGTTGGAGGTTGATGTCACCATCGGGAAAGACATCAAGTGTGAAAAGACACATGTAGTCCACAGATGTCATGGTGTCTTCAATTACTTCCACAGATCCTACAGGAGCAAAGACGAATGTTCCACACAGCAGGATATTACCCACCAGTTTGCATCCAGGTACAGTTCACACTTTCAGCAACATTTCATGTGAATGACATGTCCAGACATGATCACTGACATGGGGTAATGAGAAATGTGATTCCTCTGACCAGAGAGATATTTTCACTGATCCACAGTCCAATCTTGATAACCCATGACTGCTAGATTGATGATGATGATGATGATGGTGATGGTGATGTTGGATCATCATGGGGACATGTGGGGTCATCCGCTGTGGAGCCTCATGTTCAACATTGGCACCGAAATGTGTGCTCTGATACACTAGTGACCGAACCAGCACTGTACTCTGTCAGATCTTCCATACATTGTAGCTTATCCTGCTTTACGGAGTGGACAAGTCTCCAACCTCCATGTTCTGTGATGAGGTGAGAGCATCCAATACCTTGTCATCTACTCATGGTCTCACCATCCTTCAACCACTTAACATAGATTCTCAAGACAGTAGCAACAAACAGCCAACTTTCTTTACCATCTCCAAAATGCTCATTTGCAGATGCTGGTCCATAATAATATATATTTTGTCAAAATTTCTTATGTCAATAAATTCCCCATTTGTAGTTCAGATCATCACTACAGTGATTCCCCATTCATCTCTGCTGTGCTGATAAACACTGGTGGGAAAAGAAAACTCAACACCAATAAGGAATTGCGCGACATGAACAAAAGTTGGTAGGCATGTTTATACATCTGAAATATGATGTCTATCCAAATTAGTGCCAGATGCATCAGAGTGGCATTAGGAGCACCACTATGAGGATTCATATGAGGTTTGCATTAAACATGCACCATAATGGTCACGAGTGTTAGTTACCTTTGAGATTGGACATGGTGAGTTGATGTCAGTCAAGAATTACTCTAAGGCAGGGGTCCCCAACAAAATTTTCTCGAGGACCCCCTCATCGAACGTGATTGGTACCTTGTCATATTACAGTATCAAGTACCTAAAAAAGCCAAATTAAGAGTCTTTTTATACATTTTTTATTTTTAGTACTTAGAAAAAACATTGGCATATTCATTATTGAAAAAATATTGAGCTTAAAACTTTTTCAAGTTAGCTATCATTGTTATTGTTAAATTTTTTTATTATTGCTCAAAATCTTTGTCTTTGAAATATATTTTTTATTCTAATAGCATCTTGCGGACCCCTCTGGCATAGCTCGCAGACCTCTGGGGGTCCACGGACCACCTGTTGGGAATCACTGCTCTAAGGCAACAAAGATTCCATTATCAGCTCCTCACTGAGTCTGAATGAGGTTGTGTTGAAGGTCTATGAGAAGCTGTATGTTCCTTCTGTGATACTGCAGAAAGACTTGGCAGGGATGTAACTACTGTACATAACTGCTGGCAATTGTGCTCCCGAGAATGTATGGTCGCAAGAAGACTGGGCTCCGGGCGGCCATGTGCCACTACTGAGAGAAAAGACCATTATGTTCGACATATGGCTCTGGTGCACCATACTACATCTGCAGCAGCAATCTGAGCAGCAATTGACACAGCAGTGACACAAAGAATGGTTACAAATTGGTTGCTTCAAGTATACTTCTGAGCCAGATGCCCTGTAGCAGTCATTCCATTGACCTCAAACCATTTGTGAATTCAGTGGTGTTAAGTGGGAGCTCATTGGATGGCAGAGTGGAGGTCTGTTGTGTTTTCTGATGAAATCTGGTTCTGCCTCGGTGCCAGTTATGGCTGTGTGTTGGTTAGGAGGAGACCAACTGAGGGTCTGCAGTCAACTTGTCAGTGTGCTAGACACACTGGATCTACATGTGGAGTTATGGTGGTGGTGGTGGTGGTTAGTGTTTAACGTCCCGTCGACAACGAGGTCATTAGAGACGGAGCGCAAGCTCGGGTTAGGGAAGGATTGGGAAGGAAATCGGCCGTGCCCTTTCAAAGGAACCATCCCGGCATTTGCCTGAAACGATTTAGGGAAATCACGGAAAACCTAAATCAGGATGGCCGGAGACGGGATTGAACCGTCGTCCTCCCAAATGCGAGTCCAGTGTGCTAACCACTGCGCCACCTCGCTCGGTGTGGAGTTATGGTCTGAGGTGTGATGTCATATGACAGCAGGAACACTCTCACAGTTATCCCATGCACACTGACTGTAAATTAATATGTCATTCTGGGGATTCGATCTATTGTGCTGCCATTCACAAACAGCATTCTAGGGAGTGTTTTCCAACAATGTAACACTCATCCTCATAGCACTGTTGTAACCCAACATGCTCTACAGGAAGTCAACATGTTACAGTCGCCTGCTTGATCATCAGATCTGTCTCCAAATGAGCACATATGGGACTCCAGCGTCATCCACAAACAGCATCAACTGTCCTGTATTGACTGACCAAGTGCAACAGGCAAGGATCTCCATCCCACAAACTGATACCTTGCACTTGTACAACACAATGCATGAACATTTGCATGCTTGCATTCAACATTCTGGTATTTACACCAGTTATTAATGTACCGACATTTCGGATTTGCAACGGTTATCTTATGCTTACATTAACTTATAAACTTGCATTGTTAATCACTTAAATGTGTTACCCAGAAAATTTTTTTGCCAAAATTTCATTACACCACAATAATTATTTTTTGGTGTTCCAATTTGTTTTTCTTTCAGTGAATTTTCCTTAATGTATTACATGCCTGCAATGCCACAGGTGACATTCACTCTCACAATTAGCATTGATCACAGTGCCTTGGCTCATATGTGTACTGTGATCATACATATCTTCTTATGTAGTTGAGGATACCAATGAGAAGTTTGTACACCAAAACAAGGGCCATATCCAAGTCCTGGTAATACGAAAATTGTATTCAAAACCCAGAAAGTCAAAGCATCCTAACATTCAAATGAGTTATTAAACATAATTCAGTCCATCTTCATGATATTTTTGGTTTGCTTTCAGCAGAAAATGTGGTGGCACACTAGAAGTCACTGTGCAATATAGCAATTACATTGTAATAGAAAACATCAATGTTGCCTATTGACCTCAGCCTAGACTGATATATCTTCTTGATAGATGAAATCAGTAAAGAAGTAGATGGCAAGAAATCATAACAAGATTATTCACCTCTGAATTCCAAAATATTTACTGAATCCCAGGGCAAAATGACCATCATAATAAAATAAGAGAAATCAGAGCTTGCACAGAAAGATTTGGGGTGTTTTTGTTATTCTACTATTTGAGAGTCGAACAGTAGAGGAATAGTCTGAAAGTGGTTTCATGAAACCTCTACCGCACACTTATGTGTGAACCGCAGAGTAATCAAGTGCATGTAGACATGTGACAAATTTGACTCTCCCAACTTTAAGAGAATTGTATGCAGATACCACAGCCACTATGTGTAAACACAACGGTTATAACTTGATATTTTTACAACAGTGCCATAAATGAAATAGTCCAATATTTCAATGAAAACTGTCTAATTGCAAATGACACAAAGACTGTAATTTTAAAAAATCTGAATAAAGAGTTTCAGAAAAAGCACAGCAGGAGATTCCGGCATCGGACATGTGTGTAGATTCTTTGGCCTGTAAGCTGCCTAAAAGCATATTTGCATATCATGAAATAAAAATATTGGATTGCAAATGTTTCTAATGAATATTTCTTTTTATTAGAAAATCTATCTATGACCGCTTCAACAATCTCCAGTAAAGGTAAAATTACATTTTTGTTAAATACTGCATATACTTGGCTTCAAGAAACAACAATAAAATAACAACAGATTATTAAAAATCTTGAAGTCTGCAGGCTATAAGGGGCTAACCATTAAAGGCATTAAAAAGAACATAAACTTTTCATGAGCCATATCTTCAGCATAATGTGTTGGGCAATTTCCCATGTATGTCAGGAATACCTAAGTACACCAATAGTGATAAATCTAAAACTGAAAACTACCAACTAATTTTCATTTTACCTTTATTTGCTAAAACAATTGAAGAAGTTATTAACACAGAACAAATGAAGTTTCTAAGCAAATACAACTTAATATTCAAAAATCAGAATGACTTTATGAAATACAAGTCAACATTCATAACTGTAGCATAGACAATAATCGAGATGTTAGTTGTCATTATGAACAGTGTACATTATTGGAGTGTTCTTTGACCTAGAAAAAGCATTTGAGTACTGTCACCATTACAATGTTGCTTGACAAGCTATGAAAACTAGCAATTAAAGAAACTAGTTACAAGTCAAAAAAATCTTAAATAAGCAACAGGAGACTATTTGTGTTGTTTAAAATTAATACAGGGCTTTTGAAACGCAAAACACTTACAAAACATATGAGATTCTACAAGGCTGTCTCACAACCACTTTCTCCCTTTTTTGTGTTCTCCCAACTTCAAAAGAATTGTATGCATATACCACAGCCACTATGTGCAAACACAACGATTATAGCTGACTTAACTTTTTTACAACAGTTCCAGAAATGAAGTAGTCCAGTATTTCAATGAAAGCCATCTAATTGCAAATGACAAAGACTTTAATTAAAAATAAATCTGGATAAAAAGTTTCAGAAACAGCACAGCAGGAGATTCTGACATCAAACATGCGTATAGGTCCTTTGGCCTGTAAGCTGACTAAAAGCATATTTGCCGTAAACACGATTAGTAAACACTATAAGAACATTTATGTCTTCAAATATTCATACTGTACATTGTTCTTATCAAATTTTGACTCTGTAATATAAATATGGGGCACAACAGTTCATGCCAGTCTAAAGAAGGCAGGAAAAATTGCAAAAATTATTTGTGATGTTCGACAGGGAAAGTAATATCTTAGCTTGGTGTGTTTACCATATATTAAATGTATACTGTTTGCAAAAACAATGATACCAAACTAAAATTATGGCCTACAGCAGCTTGCCACCAGCAACATAATAAAATAACATCACTCTGCCTGCTAGAGATCACCGATATTCTACTTTTCATTAACAAGTATAAGCTATAGTTTTTTCTGTTACAGCTATTATGGTTTTTACTATATATGCTGTCACTATTTCTACTACTAATTCCACACTAAATATAGGACCAATCACAACAGTTATCATAATGAATTACCAGCCATTTTACACCCACTGCTGGGTGAATGCCTCGTACAGAATTTTCCATGCACTATGGTCTTCAGCAATACTCATCCAAGTTGCTCCTGTTCGTTTTTCCAAGTCATGTACTCACCTTCCACTACATCATTTCAATCTCCTCCTATTATTTGAGATCCATGAAAGAACTTCCTTAATCCATTCACCATCTAATCATTTACAGCTTTGTTTGGCAACTGGCAATTTATAGTTTGTGGAACCCCAACCACAATTTCATTTATGTCACAACCATAATTACATCATCCACTCCAGTCTGTTCCCTGAGCCATTTCTTTGTATTTGTACTTTCCACCATACATCTCTCTCTTGCAGAAAGGACTAGTGGAAGGTTACCATTTGGCTGAATTCTCTCATGAAGACTGAAGATGTACAAAGAACAACGCTGTTTGCTTGTACACGTTAACAACTGAAGGTCCTTTACTGAAAATTTTTCTACATTCATTCACCATGTTCAGTAAATGCCATCAAGAACCTTACAACATGGCACTGTTCTGTGAGACTGAATAAATACAAACTAAGTATCATTAATTCTCAATAAAAGTATGGTCTGACACTAATATTTACAAGGATGACTCCTTCCTGTGGATGGTTTTGATGTAGTTAATAGAACCTTTCAATGAAACTTTGTGTGTGCATTTGTTCTTATAGCTCCGATTCTTGAAAAAATAATGTTTCAGTATAAAGTTATATAGTTTTGCCTTCTGCGTGTAAATCTTGAAGAGTATGGGAGGCACGGCGCAACTTTGTTTTAGTCATTTAGTTATTCTGAAGGACTTCCAAGAAATTTCTTTCCCATCTTTAATGACACATTCTGCTGACTTGCATATGTTTATGATACTTAATTACATAAATTTTTGGGAATTCCCTTGATTGCAGCAACTTGAACAATATCTTTAGTGGCAATGTATCATATGTTTTCTCACGAACTATGAGGACCAAATGACAGCTTAGATCCCTTTCCACTCTCTTCTCCATTATTTGTCTTAGGGTAAAGACGTTATCCAAACATGACCTGCCTCTTCAAACATCACTTTGTTCTTCCACTACAATTGTAGCCTTCTCCACTCTTAATGTTAAAATCCTCCCAAACCACAACAGTACAAGTTTATATGCCAGCTAGCACTGCCAAGGATGCTGAAATGGAAAGACCATATGATGAGACAAAATAAATTACTGATATAGTTACGGGACACAAAGTATTACTTGCATGATGATACAGAGAATTCCACTGACAGCTGGTAAAACTTGTTTTATTGATACACAACCAGTTTTGTGGCCTAAAGCTGCACCATCAGATGCAAAAATGTTAAAAGGTCATAGGTGTGACCATTGCTCCTAGTCAAGATATATTATTCAGTGAATATTGTCACTATATTGGTGAATGAAGGATCCACTATTTTAAAATCTGCCTGCATCAGTGTGATGGAGGGCAACCCAGTGTTGGGGAGGGTAGAAGCAGCCCGCACATGTGTCTAACAGGGAATCCACTGAGGGCGAAGTCACAAGTTCAGCCTTCAGTGAGGCTCATTTGTAAGTGTTAACAGTAATGACAGGAAAAAAATTAGGTGCTAATGACTCAACATGTGCATCAGGAGGACGACAGAAAATGAGTGTTGGCGGACATTCAGCAATCAAACTTTTATGGGATGTATGTATTATAATCCACAAAATGGACACTGTTAACATACAAGAAATGTTCAAAAAATGAACCATTAACTGGCGTCATGAACACTGAATGAAAAATGGCCTGTCACAGTGATTACAAAGGTTCGAACTGTCGAGATTGAAGGCAAACTCCTTGGGAGTTATGAACTCTGCAAAACATTCAGCTAGGTATCCACTATTAAAGAATGCATATAGAATCATATTGGTATAATGGAGTGATAAGAACTGATGGAATGTGACTGCATGCAATCAACTGCGAAAACAGTCTGTTGTGGAGCTTATCGTGAAACTGGCTATCCTTTAAGCCACAGCTGCAGATAGTGCTACAATATGTATTACAAGCATGGAAAAAACAAACATCCAAAGGCTGAATTTGTCCAACGGTTCCAGGTAGTATGAAATGCAATAACACACACTTTTCTGGAGGGACAGTTTGCTCTAAAGGAGTATGATTTCTATATGCAGACAAGGAATCAAGCAAAAGCAAGTTTGGCCAGCTACTGGTCAAAAGCCATGCTTGTATCATAGTAGTAGTTCTCTTACTCCTATGTTCCCACTCTTGCTTGCTGTGACATCAATATTCCCTACTGCCCTTGGAATATCAAGCACATGAGAAAGAATCATATGAGGCAGAGCAGTTCCAACTTCTTCCAGCACAATAAATAACTTTGCAGCAAATCGGCATAATTGTATATGAATGCATTAAGACATTGATGTTAGTGACATTAATACAATCTCTCGGAACCTCTAATTTCCAGGGGTCCGTTCACAGGCATTCCCTTTTCAAATTTTGACTGATCAGAGTTGAAAACAAACTCGTTACTGAATGATGGAATAAGTTTGTTTATCTCATTTACAAATTTTTGGGTCGATTCCACAGTTTGCTCTGGTTTGAAGCTATGCAAACATCCACTGCTTCCCTTGACATCACTGTAATCTATGTTGCATGCCATTTGATGTGCATAACGTAGCAGGTCATTGTCATGCACACCATGTAATTGTATTGAGTGGCCTTGAAACATGCAAACGCCAGTTTTTGTAACAAGTGTGCCCTGTCCTCCATTGAATATCCATAGTTTTTCTTAAGCAGTACATGTTCATATTGCCTTTTACTAGGCTGTGGTAGATCTCCTCTGTATGTAATTATGTTTAGTTCCTGCTCCTTGAACAGTTGTTGTTCTTGACTATGTTTCACTGGAGACGGGATTTGTGGCTACCTGTTCAACAAGGATGAAGAACTACTGGGCTCGATACCTGTTTCACTATCACTTTCACTTGTTAAGCACATTTTGTTATGACTGCACTCCTCATGTACATTGTCCACACAGATGAGTGTATACGGCACACACATTTGACTGACTCACCTTGCAGAAATGCTAATATTTCATCTGCCACTTCTTTCTCACTCTGCGAAATTCCTTCAGTTCCTTTCTGACAACATGTCAACTATTCTTGTAGATATAAGGCAATGTTTGCTTTGTTTATTATTACCATTGCTATGCTTTGTGTCAATATCACTAACACTTTAGCACCGTTGTGAGTTACTCGTTGACTAAGCAGTTCACCATGAAGCCTAGTGCTGTGCTCACCATTGGACAACTCCAGTCCTCCCCTCTGTTGCCATTAGCAGACAATATTGTGGTTTTATGGTAGACAATATGTTGGATGTCAAATGCCATAAACATCATTGGCCTTTTGAGACCTCGCACTCAAGGGATTCCTTTATAACAGATTCACGAGATCACTTTAGTCGCCTTTGTGGACTGCTTCTCCCTTTTCCAACCCCAGGTTGCACTGCTGTCACATGAATGCACCCAAATTTTGGAACAAGGGGCACTTCATTCGACAATATAAAGTCACAATATTCACTGAATAATATATCTCAACTAGGAGTGCTTGTGTATCAATAAAACAAGAATTTTACCAGTTATCAGCTGAATTCTTCTCAACATCATGCCTTTCAACAGCTGCAGATCCCCAGAATATAAAATACTTTGAGAAAAAATTGTGACCGGGGAGGGGGGTGACGGAATTTGACAGTTGGAGAATTTTTTCCGGGGGAAAGGTATGAAAAAGGAAGCCGCATGGTAGAAATCTGCACAGAGCGTAATTTAATCATTGTTAATACTTGGTTTAGAATCATGAAAGAAGGCTGTATATCTGGAGAGACCTAATTACATAACGGTAAAACAGAGACTTTGAAATCCGATTTTAAGTGCAAAATATTTTCTGGGGCAGATGTGGACTCTGATCATAATGTGTTAGTTGTAAAGTGCAGATTAAAGTGAAGAAATTGCAAAAAGGTACAAAATTCAGGAGCTGGGGCCTATATAAGCTGAAATAACTAAAGGTCGTTGAGAACTTAAAAGAGAGAATTAGGCAATGATTGACCAAAACATAGGTAAGGAACACAACAGAAAATGAATGGATAGCCTTACGAGATGAAACAGTGAAGTCAGCAGAGGATCGAATAGACAGGAAGGCAAAATCCAGTAGAAATCCTTGGATAGCGCATGAGATACTGAATCTAAGTGAAAAAAGGGAAAAAATATAAACATGCAGCAAACAGAAATAGAGACGTCTATTCAATTAGACAGATGAAATGCAAGGACGAAGAAGCATGCATAACTAGAGGAAAGATAGATGCTGCCTATAAGAAAATTAGAGAGACATTTGGAGAAAAGAGAAGCAGCTGTATGAATACAAGAGCTCAATCGCAAGCCGGTACTAAGCAAGGAAAGGAAAGCTGAAAAGTGGAAGGGATACATACAAGTGCTGTACAAGGGCAATGAATTCAAATGCAATACTATACAAAGGGTGGAAGAAGTTGATGAAAAGGAGTTGGGAGTATGATACTGCAAGGAGAATCTGATAGAGCATTGAAAAGCCTACGTCAAAACAAGTACCTAGGAGTAGATGATATTCCCTCAGAATTATTGAGGTCTTTGGGGGTGCCAGTCTTGACAAAACTCATGTGTTCAGTTTGCAAGATATATAAGAGACACGAACTCCCTCTCACTTCAAGAAGAATGTGATAATTCCAAGTCGAAAGAGGGCATGCGCTGGCAGGTGTGAATATTACCAAATTATAAGTTTAATAAGTCATGCTTGCAAAATACTGACACAAGTTATTAACAGAAGAACGGAAAAAACTGGTAGAAGCTGATCAGTTTGGGTTCCAGTGAAATGTAAGAATACATGAGACACCACTTACCTTATGACTTATCGTAGAAGGTAGGTTACAGCAAGGCAAACCTATGATTATGGCATTTCTTGATTGAGAGAAAGCTTTTGAAAATGTTGACTGGAATGCACTAACTGAAATTTTGGAGGTAGCAGGGGTAAAATACAAGGAGAGGAAGGTTGTTTTCAACTTGTGCAGAAAACAGACTGCAGTTATATGGGTCAAAGGGCATGAAAAGGATGCAGTGGTTGAGAAAGGAGTGAGACAGGATTGTAGTCCATCCCCATTTGTACATTGAGCATTAGTAAAGGAAACCGAGGAGCAATCTTGGGAGGGAATTAAAGTTCACGGAGAAGAAATAAAAACTTTGAGATTTGCCATTAACAATATAATTCTGTTATGAGGGGCAAAATATATGGAAGAGCAGTTGAACAGAATGGATAATGTCTTGGCTGAAGCTGACAAACACATGCAGAACGAGGCAAAAATAAGTGTAAGGAGAGCGGTGAGAGATGCTTTCAATGATTTTGAAAATAAAATTTTGACAATTGAGCAGAGTGAAAACCCCAAGAGATTTTGGTCTTATGTAAAATCAGTAAGCACTTCAAAATCATCAATTCATTCACTCAAGAGATCATACTGGCACCTAAACAGAAGATAACAGAGTCAAGGTCAAAATAATTAATTCAGTCTTGAAACTGTTTCACCATGGAAGATCATAAAACAGTCCCTCGTTTCAGTCACTGCACCAAAGTCGATATGGCAGATACTGAGATAACCGACGACGGAAAAGGAAAGCGGCAACTGCTTAGTAATGGAAAGGCATCAGGACCAGATGAGGTACATCTAAGTTTCTAAAAAGATTACACAAAAGAGATTGCTCCACTTCTAGCAGCAATTTATTGTACATAGCCAGAGCAACAAAGGGCACCTAGCAATTGGAAAAAAGTGCAGGTTATTCCCATTTTCAAGAGAGACCGCAGGACAGATGCACACAATTATAGACACATATTGTTGACATCAATCTTTTGTAGTGTTATGGAAGGTGTTTTACACTCAAAAATTAGGATTTTCTGGAGAATGAAAATCTGCTGTATAAAAATCAACATGGATTCTGCAAACTGAGATCTTGCGAAACTCAGCTTGCTCTGTTCCTCTCCGAGATCCATAGTGTTGTAGACAACAGCACTCAGGATGATGCCCTGTTCCTTGACTTCAGAAAGGCATTTGACACCATCCCACACTGCCTTCTAGTGAAAAAAATGAGCTTATTGAGTATCAGACCAGATTTAAGACTCGAATCAAAACTTCCTTGGGGATAGAGCTCAACACATCACCCATAATGGAAGAAAATCGACATGTGCATCCCATGTTCCAGAGTACCCCAAGGAAGTGTGATAGGACCCTTTTCTTTAACAGTGTATAATTGTAGAAAGTATCAGATGCTCATTTACATTGTTCACAGATGATGCAGTTGTCTGTAACAAAGCAGCTATGGCACATGATAGTATTAATTTCCAGAATGACCTGCAGAGGACTGATGCACGGTGCAGGCTCTGGCAGTTGACCACGAATGTTAATAAATGTAACATATTGCATATACATAGAATAAAAAAGCCACTGCCGTACAGCTACACTATTGATGAGAAACTGTTGGAAAAAGTGTTTACTGTAAAATATCTAGGAGTAACTATCCAGATCGACCTTAAGTGGAATGACCACATAAAACACATTGCAGAAAAAGCAGAATGAGATTCATAGGAATGATCTCAATGAAACGTAACTCATCCACAAAGTAAGTGGCTTATAAGGCATTTGGTCAACTGATTCTTGAGTATTGTTCATCAATATGGAATCCTTTCCAAACAGGGCTGATAGAAGAGATAGAGAAGATCCAACAAAGAGCAGTGCGTTTCGTCACAGGATCATTTAATTAGTGCGAGAGCATTACCAATATGCTCAAAAAATTCTGCTGGCACAATTTACAAGAGAGGTATTGTACATCATGGACAGGATTACTATTGAAATTTTGAGAAAGCACTTCCTGATATGGGTCAAACAACATGTTACTTCCTCTCACATACATCTCATCTCACATAATGACATGATACAAAAATTAGAGAAATTAGAGCCAATACAGAGTCACTTCACAAGTGCCATTCACAAGTGGAAGAGATTTCGGGGGATCAGTTGGTGGCCACACAACACTGGGTGGCTTAATGAGCATGATGTAGATGTAGAAGGTTATTAAGATGAACATCAAGAACAGTAAAATACGGGTAATGGAATGAAGTCAAATTAAATAAAGTGATGCTGAAGGAATTATATTACGAAATGAGTCACTAAAAGTTGTAGATGAGTTTTACTATTTGGGCAGTTAAATACCTTTTCTGGGGGGGAATGTAATATCAAAACGCTGCACTTGTTTTCCTACATATATAATTTTGTAGCCAGATTTTTAGTTCCATGGGCAGCATGCTATTCTACACTATCTAATAATAATTTGAGAGATTTACATTAACCTAGCTGAAATTCCTGAATTTGATCTTTCTTACTTTATTTTTTGCTTGCTCTCCTTTAACAGTAATTGTAAGTGCTAAGATTTAATGACCACTGAACCCTGATTGTAAACTTTTATGGACCACTTAAGTTTCTCTCTGTAAATCAGAATTTGGTGCAAGGCTGGTTGCTTTTTTTATGTTCATTGCAATGCTTGCTGTGACAGTCAGATGAGGCTGGCTACAGTAGCTTTTTGTTTACATTTACTGAGAAGGACTCCACAAACTATAACCTCTTATTTTATTGCACCTACTTCATTTAGGGAGCATTCCATTTTCTCCACAAAAATGCTAAAATTTCCTGTTAACTGTGTGTGTTTCCAGCCTTTACAGAAATTTTATGACAACATAGATGAAATGTTATCTTCATAGTATGTAAGTTTGTTTTATTTTCATCATGAACTTATAGTTTTCAATTGTTTCCAATTTTCTTTATAGTTTTTCACATATTGTAGAAGGCATTTCTGATTTTTTGTTTGATTCAGCATATTTTGTCATATTCTTGTTAGTGTTCATTTTAAATATCAAATCTTATCCACAGCACAACACAGGTATAGGAAGAACCACTCAACTAACAGTACTATCTATGAATTCCTGAGTGAAGTTTACCAGAAAGTGGACAGTTGTGAATATATCACTGGTGTATGCCTTGACCTGTCAGAAGCATTTGATATTATAGATCATGAGGCCCTCTACAGAAATGAAACCAACTAGGCATCAGAGGCACACCTCATGACGGGGTCAAGTCATACCTTTGCGTATGGAAACAAATAGTGGAAATACAACACACTGACTGCAACAAAATCACAATCCCATACTCAGATTACCAAGACAACAAATATCATGCTCCCCAAGTTCCTACTACATGAAAATGACCAACAAAATGCTTACCGGTTTGCTGACGACGCGAGCTTTCTCATTACAGCAAAATCAGAAAACCACAAGAAAACATAACAAAGACACTGGATAGGATAGCAGAATGTTTCACATACAATAAGGAAAAACTGTAGCAATCAATTTCCATAACATCAAGGAAAAGGTTCCACAAACTATAAATTGCCAGTTGCCAAACAAAGCTGTAAATAGAGTTGCCCTGACAAAGTTTCTCAGGCTTGGATCCAGGATAATGTCAGGTGGGGAAATCACATTAACAATCCCAGCAAAAAATTGAACACCTCATGCTGAGTGAAAAGAATCCTTGAAAGCTGCTGTAGCAAAGACTGCCTGAAAAGTTTGTACTATGCCAAGTGTCCAATCATTCCTGAAGTATGGAGTCATTTTCTGGGGAGTTTCTCCAAACACAATCGAGCTATATAGAATCTAAAAAAGAATCATAAGAATTGTACAAGATGCCAAATACAGAAAATCTTGCAAGTCACTCTTCAGAAAACTGCAAATTCTCCACTTCCATGCCTTCATATATATATGAAACCATTGTATTCATACAGCAATACACAACTGAAAATCCCACACTCTTCCTCAAAAATGAACAGGTACACACACACACAACATAAGCAAGAAAATGGATCTCCATATGCACCATACAAAAACTAAGCTCTGCAAAAATGGAGTTCTACTCCTTGGAAAAAAGATCTTCAGGAAACTACCAAGTAAAATGCAGTCAATAAACAACATAGCAGGGTTCAAAGCTGATCAGTTGATCACTGCTTCTACAGTCCAAAAGAGTATTTTGATAATAATGTGCCAGTATGAACAATAATGTACCAGTCTTATCCACTGAATCCGTAGCAACATTGTAACCAGTGAACAAATACAAATAATGTACCAATAATAAGTAATGAAACCATAAGATACAACGATGTCTCATGTACATTCTATGTACCAACATGGTCTCATTGACAAATAAATAAAAAAAAACTACAAATTCTCTTTAATGGCAGTTTTGATCTATTTGAGATTTTCTTTTCATTTCCCTTCTTTATACATGACACCTTTTACCGCCTCCCAAAGTACCTTTGTTACATAATGCCCCTCCCTGTTTATATCATCTTGAAAGAAAGGATGAGCAGCAATCTGCAGCTGTTTGCTATCAATGCTCAGTGCTATGGTGCACAGGAAGGTGTCACCACTGAGTGATGGTAGAAGGATGCAAGGTGTCTCTGACAAAATTTCTAGTTGGTATGATGAGTGGCAGCTTGCTCTAAATGTAGAAAAATGTAAGTTAATGCAGATCAGTGGGAAGAACAATTCCGTAATGTTCGAATACAGCACCATTAGTATGCCGCCTGATGCATCACGACAATTAAATATCAAAGCGGTAATGTTGCAGAGCGATATGAAAAGGAACGAAAACAGAAGAACGGTTGTAGGTTAGGCGAATGATCGACTTCAGTTTATTGGGAGAATTTTGGGAAGTGTGGTTCATCTGTAAAGGAGATCACACATAGGACGCTATTCTTGAATACTGCTTCAGTGTTTCAATCTCCACCAGATCAGATTAAAGGAAGACATCGAAGCAATTCAAAGGCTTGCTCCCAGATTTGTTACCGATAGGTTTGATCAATATGCAAGTATTACAGAGATGCATCACAAAGTCAAATGGGAATCCCTAGAGGGAAGACAACATTCTTTTCATTAGGCACAACTGAGAAAATTTAGAGAACCAGCACTTGAGGCTAACTGCAGAGCAATTCCACTGCCACCAAAATAAATTTCACGTAATGACCACAAAGATAAGAAAAGAGAAATTAGTGCTCGTACAAAGGCATATAGACAATTATTTTTCCCTTACTACTTTTGCGACTGGAACATGAAAGGAAGTAGCAAGTAGTTGCCCAATGTGCCCTCTGCCATGTACCGCACAGTGTCTTGCGTAGTATGTATGTAGATGTAATGTAATGTGTTGTTATATTCTTAAATAAATTATCACAATCTATATGTCCAATTTTCTACATCACGACGGCTCTTTTTTCCCCCTTCCTACAATTATGTTTGCCCACCTTCATAGCTGAGGGATCAGCACAGCTGACTGCCATAAGTAGGACCCAAGTTTGATTCCTACTACTGCCAGGGATTTTTCGTTGGTGGCAGGATTGGAACAGCGATCACTCAGTCTTGTGAGGCCAATAGAGGAGCTACTTGACCGAGTAGTATTGGGTCCAGGTCATGAAAACTGACGGCAGCTGGAAGAGCAGTGTACTGACCCCACACCCCTCCACACTGCATAAAATGACACCACTGGCAGAAGCGATCAATCAGCACCGATGGGCCCGGCAGGTCCTCTGCACAGCATTTACTTTTAATTAGTTTTACATTTGTGTCTATCGTTACTTGTCACCTACTATTACTGGAAATTCTAATATGTTTTAGGACTACCACATTGTGGAGAGTTACTATTTTATTATTTAACTGTCATGACTGTAAGGAAGCACATTACTGATGCTGTATTCAAACATTACGGGTTTGTTCGTACCACTCATCTGCGTTAACTTACATTTTTCTACATTTAGAGCAAGCTGCCACTCATCATACCAAGTAGAAATTTTGTCAGAGTCATCTTGTATCCTTCTACCATCACTCAGTGGTGACACCTTCCTGTACACCATAGCATTGAGCATTTTGTAGTGGGTGTTGCTGTGTTTTATCACAAGACTTTTATGATTTCAATGGAATATTTTTTGTTCATCGTTAAAACAAGTCTTACTATTCTTTTTCAAGATGCCTTCAATATATGTTACCTTGTCTGTTAAATTTCCTTCCAGCTCTGTACCACTACCACTCTGCATATATCACGATTTTAATTCTATTTAGTTTTCATTTTGACCCCAAATGTATTTCACACATAAGAAAGGTGCTATGCCTTTTATCCAAACAAGAAATTTATGCCATTAACAATAAGTCAGTAGCCTACTAAATTACAACTGCATTTTTTCCATACTTCTCCTGATCACAGTTTAAGTTTCATTGTATAAAATATGATGTTTCCAAATTTGCAACAAATTTAAGGCTATTAAAAAGTAATAAACTGTAACACAGTCCACGTGTATTAATAAATTTGAACTGAAGTGAAACCTGAAAACTGTATTGTATTTGCATCTGTAAATAGGGCACACTGTATTCATACATTCAAAACTTTTATGCAGTTTGACAAATTCATGAAAATTATCTCTATTATATCAAGAAAATATTTTACGAATTCAGCAGACTATACGATACTGGGTAAATTACTGCTATGGTATTTAATATTACTACTATTATAATCAAGCAAACCCTCTCCATAAACTCTACCAATGGCCTCCATCACTATTTTCAGCCTTTAACAAAAGTTCCACCTGCATATGGAAGAGTGTGTACACATTTATAAATTCAAACTATCAACTTTGGAGAAATGCCAGATTCGAAATGACAGAAGAAACATTTGTCTGTACTTACTACAGACCTGTCCATCACTGAGTGCTTCAGCTTGAAGTGAAGCTGTAATCAATCATATCTATAATACGTTGTACTTATCTAAGCCAAGCCTCCACTGTTTTAACAAGTTACTTCTTTCCTAAGATTAATAAAATAATGAAATGCTGACCAGTAGGTTTACTTATCTTCAGGAGGCAAAATCTCTGAGAAAGTACATGAAACTATGTTAGCTTTCAGCTCTATGATCCATTCCTCAGGGAGAAGACTCTCATCCTAGAGTCTCAAGTTACCCACTCTTCCTTCTTACCATATCTAGCCAGTCCTTCTCTCATCCATGACGAAGGAAATAATAGGCCCAAAAGGTAGGATAGTACCATGTACTTTCATGTCTCTCTCATCAGCAGTACTTAACATTTCACCTCCAGAAGGTAATTACACGACAGAAATTGTCTCATGACTTTATAGTTAGTAGTGAATTTTCCTTCAGATATGATTAAAGTTCTTTCCTAATAATCAGGTTGTATTTCAGGAATTAAACACCCTTAAAATCAGATGAATAGATCTAGAAATATTTATTTTGCTTCCCCCTTAATTTTTACTGTGTTCGTGAGACACAATAACTTACAATATAAATAGTATCTGTGACTTTGAAGGCAAACTGTTATTATGTGGTTAATATTTTATATGGCAAATAAGTAAGATCTGCTTTGCAATCTAACACTTTCCAATGTTGCTATTAAATCACTACAGTACTAACAAGTCATTTCCTGGGAATCTATATTGCAATAAGACCCATGATTCCCAGTGTCTGGTGCTCTGCTTCTAAACTGAGCACAGAAGCTCATTTTCTGGCTGTGCCCGTCTAATAATCAGAAGGAAGGCAAAATGACACATGTTAACTTTCCCATTTACCATGAAAGTCAACTGAAACCAAACTAAATGGTCACTAGAGTGAGGACCCAAACAAAGAATTATCAGGATTATAGGAGGAACCCAACATGAGTGCACCTACATAAATTACAAATAAAATGCTGTAACTGAAACCAGCAACCATTAAGAGTTTAGTTTCAGACAAGGCACAATTTAAACATAATTTAAAAGAATTTTTTGTGGCCAACTCCTCCTATTCCATCCATGAGTTTCTCAACAAGTGCAGTAGACCATTTTAATGAAAATTTACTATACTTTAATTTTTGACAATACTTGGTTATGACAGCCAAGTAACTATCTACTGTGTGAATGATGGATGTATGGAAAGCGGATGTAAGTCTTAAGTCTTTAAATAGTGGAAGTTCAATTTTAAATCTTGTACATAATCTGACTGTTCTTGACTGAGGATCATTGAAATGAATAATTTACTTTAATTTTTGACAATACTTGGTTGTAATTGCCAAGAAACTAGCAAATGTCTGAATGATGAATTTAATGAAAGCAGATGTAAGTATTAAACGTGTAAATATTAAAAGTTTAAATTTAATTCATGTACATAATTTTACTGCTTACTGACTGAGGATCATTAAAATTAATGAAACTCAAGTTTTTCTAATTACATTTTTGTAATGTGTTTATCCGACATGTTCCACATCCAGGAGGATTCCCTCTTTTATGGGTCTATGGAATGAATCATTAATCTAATCTAAACACCAACTGGGTATGTGTATTAAAAAAATGGACTAAAATGCCTGAAAGAGCTACCAAGCAACATATAGGAAACACTGTGAAGGTAAAACATGTGATTTTTTTAAAATCAAGATGTCAAAATTCAGGGGTGGGGGATGTAATCATCCATTAATGTGGTGAGACTAGTAGTTTTTTTAGCACGTAAGAAATCATGCCAATCTTTTCTTTTTTATTAGTTAACATTTGATACCACCAGGTAACATAACGATTGCGTGTCCTTTTATGAAATCACTGGCAAGTACATTATGTAACTTGGAATAAGATACGTAAAACGTCGACAAATCTTTAAAAATTAACATCTCCATCTCTCCACTATTGGCCTGTATTTGGTAGGCTAATCTCTGCATTTACCTTTTTTCTCCCTGTTTATGGTAATTGTCAGCAAGTTTCAGGCTTATATGAATGATTTTATTGTCATCCTGCTGCACACCTTTTCTGAAAAGATGCTGCATAACGCTAACAAATAATTTATGTGCTTTATCGTGCTCATTCATATCATACGCCAAATTTGCCATAAGATCCAGTACATATACAATACCATCTTCGTTCTGTTGTTCTTGAGCAAGTTTTAATGCAATATGAAGCATCTGCTCTGCCTTTTTCATTTCGTCTTTCTGTAAAGAAAGAAATGTCATAACAAATTTCTAAGTGCGGAACACTGTACAAAAGCTAGTCGTGAGCGAAGTATCGCGCATGATGCACACCTGGATTAATAAAATTGCTCGTTTGATAGTTTGTATTAATTCGGGTTCCTCCTTGCTTTGGAAAAATGAAAACACGCCACCCCATACCAACAGTGAAGGGAAGTTTTCACTTCGGTTTCGATACTCGTGTTCAGTCACAAAAGATGTATTTAATTTCGTACTGTAGTCACGCCTAGATGCATTGAATCGCTTTTTACATAGCTTTGACGATGATAACCATTTGCGCTCAACCTGAAATGCTATTCGCGTCAGACGATACATCTTTTAACTTAGCAGATGCCTACATCTCTTGGACGTCAACTACTACTTCGCACTGTACTACTAACAGTGTCAAACTTTGATCTACCGTACCCACTCCCAAGACCCAAAGCACTATAGTACCCGGTAGTAGCACCCACCCAAACCTACGATCTCAATGAACACAAGCTTGAAAATAAAAAAGTCTCATCTACCCCCCCCCCCTAACCTCATAAAAAACCACCCAAATATGAAGATAGCTTCATTTTCAAGGGTACAGCAATGTACTAACCAAGGAGGTATAAACAGACTAGCGCAAAAGCGCTTGCGGAAAGTGCAAACCACAGTCTACGAACAGTCTAACACTTCGGCTCAATTTTGTTACCTACTGCGCCAGCGGCGCGCCAAGCAGCCAGTAACTGTTGAGTTCGGCGCGTAATGTAAAAGCGGAAAAGAATAATTGTTTATTTTGATTTGCACAATGGTTTTTACAAACTGGAGCGTCTATAGCGCAATAAATTGCAGTAACAACAAGAAGAAGAAACCTCATCTGTCTTTTTGCATGATTCCTAAGGACCCTGAGAAGTATACACCATCATGTTACTAAGCTCTATCGTGAGGATTCGCTGGCAAACTACATGAGTATTGGTGATTAATGTTTCGTTTTAGTAGCAGGAAATGGCTAGTGAATGGCGGGTGAGAAGACATTATGAAAAAAGACCCTGTTAATCTTTTTATATAATGTTTTGTTCACTTACACTTCGAACAAAACCAGTTCATGAGTGTGGGCAATAACAAACTCGTGTTGAATGCAGTAACCCACACTGTTTGATATCCCACATAAGCCACCTCACCTAACGACATAGAGGAAATTTCCACAAAGGTTCGGCAATCCGTATAAGCTGTAAAACAGTCCTATGTCACAAAAGCAGCCAGTTTAACTCAGTTCAAATCAGTGCCTAATTCATCTGAATCGTCAACACAGGCCTGCTTTGACAATGAAGTGGTTAGATTAAGTGCAGTTACTCGTACCCTGCAAAAGCGTATGAAGCATCAGGATGTGCACATCGCTAGACTTCGTGCAAAACTATTACTGGACTGGGAAAGTGCCTATCGTTTTAAGTACAGATAGCAACAGAAACTGTTTCAGAAGAATAAAGTAAAGAAGGACAAACAAATTTTGAAGACCATAAGATCCTGATGTTTAAAAACAGACATCCTTGAATTGTTGTTAAACCAGATTAGCATGCCACTGAAGGAGAGACGTGCTGCAACATGGAAAGACGAAAACGAGCTGTCTGCTCAAAATTTAGCACTCAGACATCCAGGTTTTGTCTGAATGTTTTATGCTTTCATCCGTGCATACATTACAGAGATATGTGGAAGGCACACAAATAAAATGTGAGACGAGTGACAATATATTCTACCTTTTAAAGCATAAGTTACGTCAATTCTGCGATATCGATAAACTAGTGAATATGTTATGGTATATTGATAATTTTTACTTATGGACCGTGTGGATGAAATGTCTCTAATGACAAATTTAACATCTGACAGCACTTCTGATAGTGTTATGGCTTTGAGGACTTGGGGTTTACATTCACTGTATATTTCTCCCATTATTTTGCAGTTGCTTGTCGCACTTAGAGTAATATAAAGATGAAGGTCATACTAGTGGCAACAGGTGACAAAGACTAAAACACAGTAGGCCTATGGAACGACAAATGGGGCGTCGATCCCTTTTGTACGTAGAGGCACACGTCTGTGCGTCTTAAGGCCCGTCCACATCTGCGCAGACAGATCGTTGCGTGTGGAGAGAAGATTTGCACCAACCTGAGGTGTGTGCAAACCTGGAAGTTGGAATTGGAGGTTTGAGCGAAAGCACTCAAATCTGTGGGTTCAAACCACATCTGCGCAGACAAGTTGGAGCGTGTGGACAGGAGATCGCCGCAAATCTGGCGCGAAACAGCTGTTTGCTCAGTCTGTGTTTGTATTTGTGCGCACAGGGCATTAAAATGGCTGATACTCGTCAGTAGAGGTGGGCCAAACGGTTGTTCTGGGGTAACCGTTATCAAAGTTCCAGTTATTCGTTGATAACCGTTATCGTTAACGGTTATTAATAACTGCCAAGTTATTTTTCGCTAGCGAATACCGAATACTCCGAGGGGCTACAGTTACATAACGGCATAGTTGGAATCCATCAGTTTAGTTATCAGTCAGTATAACTGCGAGTAGTGTGAAATGGCAGGAATGTCGTATGAATCGAGTCATAACCTTAGCTTATTAACTCCGGGTACATTTTAGTTGATGTTAGAACGATTATTAGTGTTTCATATTATATGTTTGTAGGTTATCGGTCGCTATTAGAAATATTATCTTCGCAGCTGCGACAGAAAGTACGCGGAACTTCACCACAGCACTGTTTAAGTAACATGTTAACAGCGTGCGTTTTTAAGTATGAAGTAATATGTAAACTGAGTACTGTAGGTTAAATTCGAAGCTTAATTTCTTGTGCTGTTCACATAATAGAATAAAGTGTACAGCTTTGTAATACAACAAAAATATACGTAATGTGACAGATTCGTTTACTCCTGTGCTGTAAAAGCTAGTCCTATTGGGGAAAGTGTGAGCACGCTAATCCAAGTTTTATGTGAGATTTGGAAACTGCTCGATTTCTCCAGCTACAGCATGTTTATAACATACGAAGACATGCAGATCGAAAAGGTTGACAGTGTTACATTTCTGGGACTACAACTCGATAATAAATTCAGTTGGGAAGGGCATACCACATTTTTTCACTCTATTATTTCATAAGGGAGCATATTCTGTGGTAACGTATCAAACGTAGCGAAAGTTTTTCGCATGTAACAGTGTGTAATAAAAATCGTTTGTGGTATAAATTCACGAACATCATGTAGGAACCTGTTCAAGGATCTTTGTATTCTAACCACTGCTTCCTAGTATATTTATTCTTTAATGAAATTTGTTACAAGTATTTCCAACCAATAGCTCAATACATAATTTCAGTACTAGGAATGGGAACAGCAATCTACATAAAAAATCACTTACCTTGGACCAAAAGGGGTCCAATATTCAGGAACATGCATTTTCAATAAACTGCCAGCAAGTCAGCAACCATTAAAAACTTGGTTTCAGATAAAGCACGGTTTACAGTATGTTTGAAAGACTATTTGATACAGAAGTGTCTGATTCCACACGTCATCAATATGCCGGAAATGGCTATTTTAAGTGTGTCCATGACAACACTACATACACATGGCAACAAACACGAAGATACATATAAATAATACAATAACATCTCCCACTAAAAATACAATCAAACCAATGGGACAACTGCGGGAAGTTGGGGGTAATAGGGTGAGGACAAGGTAGTAAAAAAAAAAAAAAACACACCACGATCCCAAAACACAAAATGAAGAACAAAAAGAAAAAAAATACAGCATTCTGCTACACCAACAAAAATCTGCAGGAATCGGACACTTCCCTTGAACAATATAGGTCAACCATAGGTGACCATACCAAAACACCAATGCCCACAACTAAAAGCAGGAAAATTGGAATCGGACATTTCCCTTGACCTACATAGGTAAAAATCAGATGACGATACCAAAACATCAACACGTACAACTATGAAAATGGGAATCGGTCATTTCCGGTGACCGATATAGGTCCACCACAGCTACTGATGCCAAAAAACCAACACCTACAACTGCGAAAAATAAAACCACAATCCCAAAAGTCCACAAATTAATCAGCCCTACATAAATTAAATCACATTCAATACTCCATAAATACATAAAACATCACAGCTAGAAAAAAAAATTAATTACCACCAGCAAATTCCAGCACTACAAACTAGATCGGCGAGCCACGCCCCCCCCCCCCACACACACACAAACAAAAACCAACTCATAAACACCGTGCCGTAATGACATTCACACACAACAACAACTTTTTACGTCGAAGCAGACGGGTGGAATCGGACGCTTCCATTGACCCCTCCTCCTACTCTGTAGATGAATATCGTAACAAAGACTGATAGACCAGCTTAGGTAAAAATTCTGCTGTATTTCAGTTTTGACAGCACTTGGTTGCAACAGTCAAGATCGGGTATTCTGTGTATGATGAATTTATTAAAAGTGTGTAACTGTGTTTTATTCTGACAGTGTATCAATTATGTAAATATTAGCAGTTACTGTAATATATTCACATATTTTGACAATCTCCTGACAAATGATGAGGATAATAATTATTATATTCAACTGTATTATGTTATACTTCCTGACATGTTAATGGCATTCGCGATGGCCAGCGGGTATATCGGAAGAAGTACATAAATATTTGTTCGCTCCAGTAACTATCGTCTCTGAAATATCACCGGGGCCTAAGACTGGAGTCACTGTGTCAGGAACACAGACACAGAGTTATTCCATTACCAACTTCCAGGTTACCCGTAATGGTAGCCCGATAACTGCCAGAGAGCGAGAACTGTGAGCCAATAACGATAACTGCCAGAGGAAAATACAGATCTCTGACAGTTATTTCCATAGTCACTCGAATTCCTTATGGTACCTCTCTTTATACTATCAGTCCAAGCTAAATTGACGTAATAGGCGGTGGCTTAAGGGAACGACCGTACTTTTTAATGCCTGTACTGCATCTCCTATCAGCCACCGCTCGGACATTAACTTTATTTAATTGTTTGTGGTAAAAGTAATGAAGACGCACGATATAGTACACAGATGGCGCGCAGTCTCACAGTTATTCTCATAGCCTATAGAACGCCTTCCAAATGGTCTACCCTCTCCGTAGTTCCTAGCCAGATCTCCGATGAGTTGACGGGAAAGCGTAGTATGATCTTCGGTTATTGAAATAACTGCATGTATCAGAGGAACGGTTATCGCAGTAACCGTTACTTCTCAGTAAGCGGTTATTTCTATCAGTTACGTTATTTTTTGCCACCTCTACTCGTCAGTGTTCTCGAGAGTTTGCTAGTGAATTCATCGAAATATATAGAAACCATCCATGTATGTGGAAGATTAAAAGTAAAGACTATAGTGACCGAGACAAAATGACAGCAGCATACAATGCTCTAATTGAAAAATTGCGGGCAGTTGACGCCTCGGCAAACAGTGAAACAGAAATATTAAAAAAAAAAATTATTCGTTGCGAACTGTTTACCGAAAAGTGTTATCCAAAGTTCAGAAATCTAGAAGATCTGGTGTAGGAGTAGATCAAGTATACCAACCAATGTTCTGGTATTTTGATCTGCTTGGCTTTCTTAAGGTTCGCCCTGCAAATCTCGCAGTAAATTTACGTGAGAAAACTGCTTTCGCTTTAGCAGCCACTGTGTACACCATTTTGACTGCTTTCTCTGTTTCCTGTGGTTGGTCTGAACGTTTTTTGCAACACAAGTTGTGAACACAGACCACAACAGAACTTCCTCCATTTCTATATTTCAAAATAACTGAATTAAATTTTTGACGTTTACGGGGAGCGTAGTCGCTTGCCACTGATATTTCTTTTCTACACCGCAGATGGCGAGCGAGTAGTAGATTGGGGATTGTGTCGTGTGAACCAACGCCACCTAGGTGGCGTTGTGTGAACACACCACATTTGCAGCGATCTTTTGCATGTACAGACATCTGCGCCGATGTCTGTCCAGACAGATCGTTGCGTGTGGACCGGGCTTTACGTGTGAATCTCTATGTTTATATTCCTTTGATATCAACGTGGTAAGCTGCTGTTTCATGCAACCTCATAAGTGTTTCTTCATAAATGTGTTGTAGCTTGCGGCTGGATTCGTGATTTTTATCCCAAGTTGAACTTATTTTAAAATCATTTTTAGAAACATCTCTGTCTTCTGATATTACACAAACTCTTGGAGACAAAAAGGTAATTCAAATATTCCGTAAATCACATACGAAAATGATGCAAAACAAACATTATACTTGCGACGCATTTGGCATTCTCCTTTCCGCCGCTTGGAGTGCTAGGATCGCTCCAACCGTCAAACTGGAACAGCTCTTACCAAGGGTGATTCTATTCTTGTCTAAACTATTTATCGCCCATGTTTCACTTCCATACTATATACTTTCAGAAACGACTTCCTGACATTTGAATCTATAATCGATGTTAACAAATTTCTCTTCTTCACAAACGCTTTCCTTGCCATTGCCAGACTACATTTTATATCCTATCTACTTCGACCATCATCAATTATTTTGCTCCCCAAATAGCAAAACTCATCTACCACTTTAAGTGTGTCATTTGCTAATCTAATTCCTCAGCATCACCCGATTTAATTCGACAACATTCCATTATCCTCCTTTTACTTTTGTTGATGTTCATCTTTTATCCTCCTTTCAGTACACCGTCCATTCCATTCAACTGCTCTTCCAGGTCTTTTGCTGTCTCTGACAGAATTACAACGTCATCGACGAATCTCAAAGTTTTCATTTCTTCTCCATGGATTTTAATTCCTACTCCAAATTTTTCCATTGCTTTCTTTACTGTATGCTCAATATACAGATTGAATAACATCGGGCATAGGCTACAACCCTGTCTCACTCCCTTCCCAACCACTGCCTCCCTCTCATGCCCCTCGACTCTTATAACTGCCATTTGGTTTCTGTACAAATTGTGAATAGCCTTTCGCTCCCTGTATTTTACCCCTGCCACCTTCAGAATTTGAAAGAGATTATTCCAGTCAACATTCTCAAAAGCATTTTCTAAGTCTACAAATGCTAGAAACGTAGGTTTGGCTCTCCTTAATTTATTTTCTAAGGTAAGTCGTAGGGTCAGTATTGCCTCGCGTGTTGCAATATTTCTACAGAATCCAAACTGATCTTCCCCGAGGTCGGCTTCTACCAGTTTTTCCATCTGTCTAAAGAATTCTCGTTATTAGTTTGCAGCTGTAGCTTATTAAACTGATAGTTCAGTAACTTTCACATATGGCAACACCTGCTTTCTTTGGGACTGGAATTATTATATTCTTCTTGAAGTCTGAGGGTATTTCGCCTGTCTCATATATCTTGCTCACCAGATGGTAGAGTTTTGTCAGGACTGGCTCTCCTAAGGCTGTCAGTAGTTCTAATGGAATATTGTCGACACATGAGGACTTGTTTCGACTCAGGTCTTTCAGTGCTCTGTCAAACTCTTCATGCAGTATCGCATCCCCCATTTCATCTTCATCTACATCCTCTTCCATTTCCATAATATTGTCCTCAAGAACATCGCCCTTGTATAGACCCTCTATATACTCCTTCCACCTTTCTGCTTTCCCCTCTTTGCTTAGAACTGGGTTTCCATCTGAGCTCTTCATATTCGTACAAGTGATTCTCTTTTCTCCAAAAGTCTCTTTAATTTTCCTGTAGGCAGTATCTATCTTATCCCTAGTTAGATATCCCCCTACATCCTTACATTTGTCCTCTAGCCATCCCTACTTAGCCATTTTGCACTTCCTGTTGATCTCATTTTTGAGACGTTTGTATTCCTTTTTGCCTGCTTCATTTACTACATTTTTATATTTTCTCCTTTCATCAATTAAATGCAATATTTGTTCAGTTACCCAAAGATTTCTACTACCCCTCATCTTTTTACCTTCTAGATCCTCTGCTGCCTTCACTATTTCATCTTTCAAACCTACCCATTCTTCATCTACTGTATTTCTTTCCCCCATTCTTGTCAATCATTCCCTAACGCCCTCCCTGAAACTCTCCACAACCTCTGGTTCTGTCAGTTTATCCAGGCCCCATCTCCTTAAATTGCCAACTTTTTATAGTTTCTTAATTTTTAATCTACAGTTCATAACCAACAGATTGGGGTCAGAGTCCATACCTGCCCCTGGAAATGTCTTAAAATTTAAAACCCGGTTCCTAAATCTCTGTCTTAGCATTATATAATCTATCTGAAGCCTTCCAGTATCTCCAGGCCTCTTCCATGTATACAACCTTCTTTCATGATTCTTGAACCTAGTGTTAGCTATGATTAAGTTATAGTCTGTGCAAAATTCTACCAGGTGGTATCCTCTTGCATTTCTTATCCCCAATCCGTATTCACCTACTACATTTCCTTATCTTCCTTTTCCTACTCTTGAATTCCAGTCACCCATGACTATTAAATTTTCGTCTCCCTTCACTAGCTGAATAATTTCTTTTATGTCATCATGCATTTCATCAGTTTCTTCATCATCTACGGAGCTAGTTGGCATATCAACTTGTACTACTGTTGTAGGTATGGGATTCATGTCTATCTTGGCCACAATTATGCATTCACTATGCTGTTTGTAGCAGCTTACTTGCACTACTATTTTTATTCATTATTAAACCGGCTCCTGCTTTATCCCTATTTGATTTTGAATTTATAACCCTGTATTCACCTGACCAGAAGTCTTTTTCCTCCTGTCACCGTACTTCACTAATTCCCACTATATCTAAGTTTAACCTACCCATTTCCCTTTTTAAATTTTCTAACCTACCTGCCCGATGAAGGTATCTGACACTCCATGCTCTGATCCGTAGAACGCCAGTTTTCTTTCTCCTGATAACGACGTCCTCCTGTGTAGTCCCCACCCGGAGATCCGAATGGGGACATATTTTACATCCAGAATATTTTACCCAAGAGGACGCCATCGTCATGTAAGCATACAGTAAAGCTGCATGCTCTCGGGAAAAATTATGCCTGTAGTTTCCCCTTGCTTTCAGCCATTCACAGTACCAGCACGCAAGGCCGTTTTGGTTAGTGTTACAAGGCCAGATCAGTCAATCATCCAGACTATTGCCCCTTCAACTACTGAAAAGGCTGCTGCCCCTCTTCAGGAACCACACGTTTGTCTGGCCACTCAACAGATACCCCTCCATTGTGGTTGCACCTATGGTACGGCTATCTGTATAGCTGAAGCATGGAAGCCTCCCCACCAACGGCTCCCCCCATGGTTCAGGGGGGGAGGCTGTATATATGATATTGTATACGTTAACTGAACAGCGAAAATAAGAGCTTTGCAGATACAAGATGGCTGTAATATATATATTCGCTGTCGCCCCATGTCGCTTGTTCCAGCTGCTGAAAGTAAGTCAAGGGACTACCAGATTTAAGTATAACAACATAATTACAAATATGGGCTACAATGACCATGAAACTCAGCTTTTGACAGCTGATCCAAACATAGACAGGAAATGTGGACCAAAAATAAAAATAATTGAACAGAGAGTTCAGTGATGACAACATCAAAATATTTATTTTTATGCTATCAGTTGAACAGCATTGGACGACTTTAGTAAGACTAATAGAGTAGAAATTTCTCTGAAGTTAGCATTCTGGTGTGCACAACAGATTTTGTGTCATCGCTAGTACAAACAAATTGTCTTGGTAGGTGCTATGAATTTGGTGTAGACATTTCATTAACATGATAAAAATTTGAATTTTATACCTGGAATAAACCAGACTCCATGTTTGAAGAAAAAATATAGGGGCACTTTTGCTTTTTTCCCACGTGTCATAGTCCAACTGCACTCATTTATTGATATCTGGGACAGCCACCACTCTCTTTGGATTTTAAACTGAATTTTATCGTATTACCGAGTCTAATGTACATTTTTCCTATCACACACATTGGAAAACGGCTTATAAGCAAGTCAGTGCCTTTCAAAGTGTCCCAAAAATACCGAATTTCCCGCAGATTAGCGATTATACCCCCAGGCTTGTCGTCCTTTTTTCTCCAGTTTTTATATGTTTATTTTGCTCTTTCTCATAGAATAGAGCACAATTTTGCTTCACAATAATACTTTGACATATTTCAAAAATTGTTCAAATGGCTCTAAGCACTATGGGACTTAACATCTGAGGCCATCAGTCCCCTAGACTTAGAACTACTTAAACCTAACTAACCGAAGGACATCACACACATCCATGCCCGCGTCAGGATTCGAACCTGCGACCGTAGCAGCAGCATGGTTCCAGACTGAAGCGCCTAGAGCCACTCGGCCACAGTGGCCTGCATGACATATTTATATAGCGCATTTAATGTACATATTCCCACTACATTACAGACTAAGTAGAACTGGGAAGAATCAGATCGCTCGTTAAATGTACTGTAAAGCCAAATATATCCCAAACATAAAAAGATATATGACACTTCTCACGCTCTTCTTGCCGTATTCCCCCCCCCCCCTTTACTGAAGATAACGTGAATTTACAGTACAGTTGCCTCCATAACATTTATTTTAGGTCCTTAGTGTCATCTGTTCAGGCATAGACTATGTAACAGCATGAAGGGAAGTGAATAATGACATACATGAAGGAATTTGGTGGCGTCTTATGTACTAATGTTTATGCCTATTAATCAAATAGGCAGCTGAATTTACTTTGATTACAGAGAGTGTGTCTGATATTTGTCCTTATAATTATGGTTCACACTCAACTTGTTGATTTCTTATTGACTAACACGCAAAACAGAGTATACAACCAATGTGTGAGGATGCCAGTGTTGTTCTAAAAATAAATAAAGGAAGAGTATCAGACTTGTGCAGAAAATGTGTTTACATATATTTCACTCAGGAGACCATGATGTATTGTTCAACTCTCATACACTTCACAGATCTTCATTTCATATTGACATTAGTGTATACTGAGCTTCCTTCTTGTCTCCAATTCTCTCCCTCCCTCCCTCTAACTCTATCTCTCTCTCTCTCTCCCTCCCTCCCTCACACACACACACACACAACACACACACACACACACACTCACACACAGTTCTGCGAAACATGCTATCCAACCATGAGTGGAATATTTCACGAATATTTTGATTTTGAATCAAACACGAAACTGTTGTTTCATGTTACGTATTAACATATGAGAAGCATATTTCAGTTTAAAACAGACAAACTGACCATAAATTATGCAAGTGTGATCTAGCAGAACAGGAAAAAAAGCCTACCTTCTACCAGTCCTTTATGAGAATCGCCACTGTCAAAAGAATAGGTTATTTTTCGAGCTGTGAGTTTCCTACCTTTAATGTGTACGAACACCAAGAAATGATTGCTACAGAAGATCAAAGATTCCCTCAACAATCCTACACATTTTGTATACATAATAATACATTTAAAATAATTGTTAAAAATGCATCCAAGACAGCACAGGACAGTATCAGTACATCAAAGTATTCGTACAACACCAACTTTTTCTCCTTATGTGTATTTCTCTTTGCATCTCTAGGAACTTCGTAATTCTTCATTGCTGTTATGAGTAAACTAACGGTAAAAAATGGACCAAACACATGTAATATTACATGTTTCGAGCACTGCCGCAAACACAAACAATTAGTGTCATCTCAAGATCACATGCCACTCACGGTCTAACCACTATCTAATAAATATAGTCAAGACACTCTCTGGTGCGAAAGTTGTTGCTGGTACCGTTTGACAGCTGGGGTGACACTAGCTCTCCAGGTGGTGAGAAAGCATTCACATGTGTCATAAGAAAAATGTCCGTTTTTAATTATTTTCTACTTAGTTAATGGAACAGTTATTATATTTTTGCCTGCCCGCTTTAGTAAGTAACCAAGAGACATGAATTATCATGAAATACATGAAAAAATAGCTGAATCACATTGATCCATTGACAGAAGCAACAACTCATTCATGAGAAAAATACTTCTGAATAGTCTATATTTGCAGCTTATTCCGCTGAAAGAAAGAAAATATAAACACATTTCACACATGAGAAGCATATATTTCTGTTTTGTCTGTTGTTATTATAATAGGCAATTTCCTTGATGGTCAAACATTTTTTATGGAGTGCAATGATTTCCCCAGTCTGACATTTCACTGGCTTACTAATACACGAATATTTTTCAAGTGAAATTACCTTTGCAAAAAAGTGAACATGTGTAATATTCTTGCCATCTGTGGCTCAGATTTATCAACACTTATTGAAATGTTTTCTCCTGTGTTGGGAAACAGTTTTATTGCGTTTTACCATTTATTATAACGTCTGTGTGGTTTTCTTCTAAGTTATAGTTGTGGTGTCTTATTTGATACATTAAATAAGGTAGGCATTTTATTCCATTTGTGTTTCCTACATTCCACATTCTCTAATTTGGCTGGAAGTCAAGTGAACAAAACTCTGCTTTGTTGGATGGACATAAGTCATCTTTCTCTAAAAGGTTGGGTCTACTGGTGTTTACTACCAGTTTTTATTATTAAAAGAAAACGGCAATACTCAGAAAATTTCTTTATGTTCCAAGACCAACAGAAATACACTGTCATGTAATGCACGATTTTGTATCTCACCGGGTCCTTAGGAAACAAAATAATCCCAAATGGGGTGTAATTTTTTGGTTATTGTCGATTTTTTTTATATGACATACACCCCTTGTTGTAAAAACAGTGTTACAAATCAATATAAACCTTAGTGTTCCCTCTCATCCGAAATTGTATTCAGAAGTGTCGCTTGGTGGCCGCAAGGAGCACTGCTATCATCAGGATAACAGAAACGATACTTAGTGTTGCGACTGTTAAACCAGACTGTAGTTTAAAGGGACATCCATACTATATCTTTTTTGTGTTCAATTTTGTGCATGTGCTTTAATTTTCATCAGCGAGGCCATGCGTAAGGTGCATTGCTATCCATCTTTGGTGGGAATCTTTGCGCGTTTTAGCAGACGACAGGCAGCTGCAACCCATTGTGTAGTGCGTTGACGTTATGCTGTAAAGCGATTTATGTGCAGTAATGTCTGTTGACTCCAAAGGAAGCACATTTATGATTATATATGATTACAGACAAAGAAGAAAGGTGTGTTGAATGCTGCTTCTGAAGATTATTTGAATAAAAATTCGAGATGTGTTGCACTAAGCATCACGTATTAGATGAAAAGTCTCTGTATATGTTTATGTAAAGAAGCCGTCGTAAGCTTTGAAATAGGAAAACTGAGAAGAATAAGTGAAAAATTTATGAAATGTGTACATACATGAAAACTGTGGACGAATACTCATGCTATGGCGACTTAAAGCTTTACATCTGAACCTAAGGAGTTATGAGGTATGTGTAGCTCCTCAAGAAACTACTAAAAACAGAAATAAAGCATACTGATGATGCAAAAACTTATGAAACTGCAAAAAAAAAACTCTCAGTTCTAGTGGATTCTGGCATCTATGAAATTTCCAAATTTGTAGGGTCTAAGGATATTATTCTGCATATCATATTTCATTATTAAATACATATGATGCACTGAAAGTAAATTAACCGACATATAACAACTACGAACTTTCGTTGATTATTTCTCAGTTTCAGGAAAAATAATTTATTTATTTATTTATTTATTCGTGTTCTGTTGATCCAGTATGCAACAGAATTGCATGGGCCTTGCAGGTTAGCCGCACAATCTGAGATGCCTTGCCATAGTTCCCGCAGCTCCCACCATCGGCAGTTCGAGTCCTCTCTCAGGCATGGGTGTACACATTGTCCTTAGCGTAAGGTAGTTTAAGTTTGATTAAGTAGTGTGTAAGCCTAGGTACTGACGACCTCAGCAGTTTGGTGCCGTAGGAACTTATCACAAAACAACAAAAAATGCATTGATATTGAACGAGTCATAAGTACAGATGAGAACAATTCTTACAGATGCTAATAGATACTAATTGTAGCATTATATAGAAACAAAATATGCTAATAATTACAAGAGGTAATTTCCTACAGTGAAAAGAGGTATAAAACAATCAAATAATAAATTACAATTATTTCACAGTACAATTTACCAGTTTGATAGAATTGGGATACTTTATATTGAAAGGAGGAATAAATTATCCAAACGAGTATATACTTATTAGATGACAAAATTTTACTGCCAGCCTTATCGCTGCAGTTTCCCAAGCAGAGAATCTAAAATCTCATTGTGACCTCCTCCTAAAATATGCAGACAAAACGTATCTATGTTTTTATATACTTCTTTACCTATAGTCATTTGTGCATATCCTTTTTCTGACGCCTTTTCATCGCAATAAACTTAACACAAGCTCCCAAGCAAAGAAGGGGATTCAAAGAAAACTTATTGTACAGTGAGGCAATGTGTGGACATGAGTTCTCTCCACAAATTTTTCTACATACCCTTATTGTCTGTTCTACAAGATTATGGAATAGGAGGCAAACTTTTGCAAGCAATTAAAGGTCTTTACATGGATAGTCAGGCAGCAGTTAGAGTTGACAGTAAATTGAGTTCATGGTTCAGAGTAGTTTCAGGGGTAAGACAAGGCTGCAACCTGTCTCCAGTATTGTTCATATTATTTATGGATCATATGTTGAAAACAATAGACTGGCAGGGTGAGATTAAGATATGTGAACACAAAATAAGCAGTCTTGCATATGCGGATGACTTAGTTGTGATGGCAGATTCGATTCAAAGTTTGCAAAGCAATATTTCAGAGCTAGAGCAGAAATGTAAGGACTATGGTATGAAGATTAGCATCTCCAAAACGAAAGTAATGTCAGTGGGAAAGAAATATAAACGGATTGAGTGCCAAATAGGAGGAACAAAGTTAGAACAGGTGGACGGTTTCAAGTTCTTAGGATGCATATTCTCACAGGATGGCAACATAGTGAAAGAACTGGAAGCGAGGTCTAGCAAAGCTAATGCAGTGAGAGCTCAGCTACGATCTACTCTCTTCTGCAAGAAGGAAGTCAGTACCAAGACTAAGTTATCTGAGCACCGTTCAATCTTTCGACCAACTTTGTTGTATGGGAGCGAAAGCTGGGTGGATTCAGGTTACCTTATCAGCAAGGTTGAGGTTACGGATATGAAAGTAGCTAGGATGATTGCAGGTACTTGTAGATGGGAACAATGGCAGGAGGGTGTCCACAATGAGGAAATCAAAGAAAAACTGGGAATGAACTCTATAGATGCAGTCAGGGTGAACAGGCTTAGATGGTGGGGTCATGTTACACGCATGGGAGAAGCAAGGTTACCCAAGAGACTCATGGGTTCAGCAGCAGAGGGTAGGAGGAGTCGGGGTAGACCAAGGAGAAGTTACCTGGGTTCGGTTAAGAATGATTTTGAAGTAACAGGTTTAACATCAGAAAAGGCACCAATGTTAGCACTGAATAGGGGATCATGGAGGAATTTTATAAGGGGGCTATGCTCCAGACTGAACGCTGAAAGGCATAATCAGTCTTAAATGATGATGATGATGACCCTTTTATTACCGTGTGTTTGCAATTGTGCATGATGAAAGAGGTATCATGTGGACATACCTTAATGTTGACAACGTATGCAGAACGCAATGCTCACTCCAGAGATGTTTCTTTTCTATGGTAAAACTCATAGAGTAGAAACATCTCTGGAGTGAACATTCAGTTACTGACCTGTGTTGTCAACATTTATGCTACCACTGTGGTCATGTGATCTCAAGAGAGTGTAGGTTTGTCTATATTCCGTCCTATAACTGTCGAATGCCACTGTTTCATAGATGCCACGGAATTGGTATAAGGGTTTTGCAGGTACCATTTCCATTGATATCTACAATAAACTTGGCTTTTAACTCTGAAGAGCAAAATGCGCAGGCATGACATGATGTCACCATCACGTCAGCATGTATTTACACTGTCCATCACGTCATTTCAATTCACGCAGCCCAATTCTGAACGGCGAAAATGAAATTAGGAGTCACCATCGCCGATGCAGAGAGTCATAGTATCGTTATTGAGGAACTAACAACGACAAAGATTATTAATGGCCAAAGAAAACTTGAGAATGTATGCTCTTGTCAGTTTTGTTTAGTTAAAGTGCTGAGAAGTGACATAACATTTCAAAACACTGGCATTTATGTGTTAGGAAAATATACATATACAAATACATCAAGCAATAGCTATAAAAGTGCGTCCAAAAATAGCCCTTTTCGTGTTCAACTTTGTGCACACGTATTTCCAACAGCACAATTATGCATATGTATTTGTGCATGCAAAATTTCTTCGAAATGGAGACCCTGCGTAAAAGCCTCATAAACGATCAAACGTATTAGACAAAATCGCTATTATCAAGCCACAAATTTTCCAAGCAAGCCCGCACACATTCAAGCAATGGTTATCTGTTTAACCTCACTTTGAAGTAGACAGAGTTCGTGGGCATGTGTATTTTGATGGTAGTGAGTAATTCCACAAATGCAGACAGAGCAGTCTTGGCATTGAGTTTGGTACTGTTCTTAAAGAAAAAGAAAAGAAACTAGACTCTGGTCCAGGGAAAGACATAAAATAAGAGATTTACCCATGAAAATATGCTAAACGAAATATTTCTCTCAGAATCCGATGATTACATCAACCGTCTTTAAATGAACAGTGAAACTTTTTAAAACTTACTAAGTCCCTCCTAAGAGAGCTAATTTGCCTGTCAAGTTCACTCTAGTCTAGCCATGGACGTGTCAAACAAGCACACTCATGTATTAAGATAGGTTGTCAGTTTAACCATACTTTTGAAACAGACATGTTTCGTGTATGCTGTATTTTGGCACTAGTTGGAATGGCTACAAATGTAGATAAACGTTTCTAACAATGCCTCTGGCAATGTGTTTAATGAAGAAGAATACAAGATACTGGTTCAGGGAAATGTTTCAATAGAGAAATATGCATCTGGAAACCTGTTAATGGAAGGGGCTGATGACCCTGTAGTTTGGTCCCTTCATTCTCCAAACCAATCAACTTACCTGTTATGGAAATATTTCACTCAGAACCTGATGTTTACATCAAATTTTTGCAGATGGACAGTGAAACGTTTGATAACTTGTTTAGTGTTCCTTCACTCTCACAGTGAAAAAGAAGACTCAAGTATGCGAAAATTTATTCGCTTCATGCTCAACTGACAGGTCATTAAAACACCGCAACGTGGTAACAGCCCACATCGTCCATGTAAGAACCAGAGAACTTCTATTTCTTTTATTTCATTTCACTCCGCTTATATGTCACTGTATGTTTAAAATATTGATTTTGTTCGTAACCTCTTCATGCGTAATACATGGCTGAGAAAGATGTGGCATCTCTATCATTTTTATAGTTGTTGGTGTTATTTTGCTTTTATACTTGATCATAATTTTCATAGTAGTGAAAACTCATGATAAAGAAAGATAAATCGTAATAAAAAAAATTTCACAAAAAATATGCGGCGAAATGTCAACACAAAAACGTCTGCCACCTTGTCAAACTCTCTGTCAATCAAAATTTCCCCCAAACACGATCTATAGTTGGCAAACACGTCAAACTGCACCGTACACAGTCAAACATTTGACAAGCATAGATAAGTTTGGCAAAATGTTTGATTGTTTATGGGGGCCTTAAAACGCATTGCTACCAGCCTTCAGTGAGAATTTTTGCGCCTTTTAGCAGACGACGTGGAACTGGGCCCATATGTGCTTGTGTAATGTGTTGAGGTTATACTGTTAAGTGGTTTATGTGGAATAATGTCAGTTGACTCCAATGGAAGCATACTCAAATTAATAGATGATTACAGACAAAGAAAATAGTTGTGTGGAATGCCACTTCTCAAGATTAGAATAAAAATTAGAGATGTATAGCCCTGAGCGTCACGTAATTGATAAAAAATCCCCAGTCATATTTCTGTTAAAAATAAGATACCGTAAGTTTTGAAGTAGAAAAACTACGAATAATAAGCGAAAAATTCATGAAAAGTTTATATATAAACTGAACAAATAATCATGCTATGGTTGCTTAAAAGTACAACTGAGGAGCCTGACATTTGAACAAAAGACGTGATGGGATATGTGTAGCTTCTCAACAAACTACAAAATAAAAATGAAGTACACTAATGATGCAAAAAAAAATACGAAACTGAAAAAGACAACCTCTATTCCAACGGATTCGGGGCTCTACGGAATTCCAAAATTCGTAAAGTCTGAGGACATTAACATATGTATCATACCTCATGATTAAATAAAATGATGTATTGAAAGTAAGTTAATCTTCACATAATATTGTTTTCTAAGGTGGGCAACCACAGCCAAACTTCATTTGTCCAAGGAAAATTCCGCACTGACTAAAAACCTACCTAAAGTATTTCTAAGTTTCAAGAATAATCACTTTTATTTTGATTTAGTTATTTGTTTTCCGTTAACCCATTATGCATGAGAGTTACGTGGATATGAAGCGAGTCATAATTATACATGAGGACAGTTCTTATAAATGTTTCTAAGCACAAATTGTAACATTGTATTGGAACAAAATATGTTGATAATTACAATCTTAGGGATTTCCTATACTGAAAAGAGGTATAAAACAATCAAATAATTAATTACAACTATTCCACATTAGTTCAAGATGGCGGCCCGTGTAAAAGTCTATCGTGTATCTCGTCAAAAAAGCGCCAATTTTGCTGGTAAGAAGACAGTGTGTGTACAATATAAAAGTGAAATATCGAAACTAAACGACTGTGTTTCTAAATTACAACCTATGATCAGTCAACTGAAAGTGAATATTAGTAAACTTCCATTCGAAAACCGTGAGCTGATGTTGATGCAGAGAACGACGAAACAAAACCCGACTTACGCCGATAAGTTGACAAAAGATACGTGCATAAACAGTTCACGGGGTGTGTAGGGAAACAAAAAAATGAGAAAGCCGCGTAAATTTAGTGCACAGCAACGGCTGTGATGTGTTATCTACGGTAAACTACAAAAACTACAAAAGTAAACAAAGTGCTCTTGCATTGTCAAGAACAAGTGTGTTTGGTAACTCCTGTAAAATAAACAACGACAGCTACAAGAAAGTTTTAAATACTGGAAAGGGTGGAGGCACGAGGCGCAAGATTTAATTTCTACCTGATAGTCATGGTCGACACTGCCCTAGATTATTAAATCAAACACTACCACCAAGGTATTTTGCGACATCCATTGTCCAACTAAACGCAAAATTGCAATATTTTGTTAATAACATTGAAAAAAAGTAAAGGACTTCAGTTTATTTGACTCTGTTACTGTTCTGGCTGGAAAAAATCATGTAGAATCAAATATCAAGGATTACCAATGCACTGTGAATATGCTACTAATAAAAACTACGAACACTAAAGTGATTCTGTGTACAGTACCATACAAATTTGAGAGGGCGGACTGGAACGACAAAATATACAGAATGAACACGTCCTTGATGGAATATGTTGCCTAGTACAGCGACGCTAAGGTACTGGATGTTAATCTGTTTTTAAGGAGGACTGATTATACGAAGCATACGCAACATTTGGTGCTGAAAGAGAAAGAAAAACTATGCAGGAACCTTTATCATTCAGCCATGATTCAGCCCCCCTTACCATCACTGATCTCTGTTAACTGCTTGCAACAGACACATCAGTCACTCACTGAAACTGTATGTTTAGAATACAGGCAAATAACAGAAGACGAAATCGAAAAATTAACAGCAAATATGCATACTAGGGAATGAACAAGTGACAAGGGCGCAACATAGAAGACAATATCACCACAGTATACGAAATAAACAGAAGAAGAAACCAAAAGGTTAACAGTAAATATGCTTCCAGTGAAACAAACAAATGGCAGGAAACCAGCACAGAAGACAATTTCACCATGTAAAAAGACTGAGGTGGAAACTGTACCAGAGTGGACAGAAGTTAAAAAATAGAGATCATGACGAGGAACCAGGCACAAATTAGCATGCAAACAACATACGAACGATTTTTTATGGCCAAATCCGCTGCAGAAGAAAGCAACCAAGAAGAAATCCAGGGCTCCCATGAGGTGAAAATCATATATCTCTCATAGAACTGAATAATTTTTTAACTCTCCTATATCATAATGTACAAGGCTTAACCAGTAAGCTATATGAGCTAGAGGTCCTTTTGAATGGCTCATTGAAGGAGATTTCTAACTGAACACTGGCTGCAAGAAACACAAAAATGTGCAGTTCAGAGTTCAGACTTCCAATTGGTCAGCAGCGTTTGCAGGGAAACATATAGAGGGGGTGGAACACGTATATATGTAAGAACAGATATTAAATCAAAGGAAATTAGAACATTCATTGACAAATCAAAATGTGGCTTTAAATGTGAGGTATTAGATATAGGTTTCTCTGATCATCAACCCAATATATTGACTCGAGAAAAATCTCATTGGAAAAGTGACAACAGGAGATATATTGAGAGTAGATTAATTAATGATAACAGCATTAGGGTCTCTAATATAATGTTATAAAATGTAAAGTGGGACAAGGAAATCAGTAGTTCTGTAGATATAAAATTCAACACGTTCTTGTCAAATTATAAATACTGCTATGATATTTCAATCCCTCTGAAGAGAATGAAAATGAACAAAAAAAACAGATTCATAGATCACAAGTGAAATCAAAGAGACACCAGAAAGTCTTAGAATGCAATATATGTGTACAAAGCAAAATACTATCTTGAAACCATATATAAAGTGTTGTAGGAAAAAGCACACGGAAGCTATAGTTGCTACAAAAGAGAAGCACAATGATTCATATATCAGAAATGGTAATAACAATATGAAATCTATGAGGAAAGTTATTAATAATAATACAGGCAAACATGAAAATGCAATATAATGTTATAAAATCACCATCAAACACAGAAATGAAATTGTTGATCCACTTCTAATAGTTAATATATTTAATGATCACTATCAGGATCATTATATTAATGTAGCCCAAAACCTGATCACCACTGAATATAATCCAAACACAAAGGTAATTACTCCAGTAAATGAAAGGATAATGTACCTATATTCTGTAGCACCCAAAGAAGTACAAATGGCTATCAGCAAATTAAAGAATAAAATATCCTGCGGATTTGATGGTATCCCTGACAAAATTGTTCAATATAGTACGAATAATGTTGTCTTCAACTTGTGGACATAATCAATGACTCCTTTGATACTGGTGTATTTCCAAGTAAATTTAAACAGTCAACAGTAATACCAGTTTATAAAAGTGGTGACAAGTTCGACATTAAAACTTTCCAACCACTATCATTGTTATCTGTATCTTCGAAAATAATTGAAAGAATAATGTATGACAGATTTCTAGACTTTCTAAACAAAAATAATATTTTTGGAAATGTACAGAATGGTTTCAGAAAAGGCAACTCTACACAAACGGCGTTCTTCAGTTTCTTAAAACTTGTTTACAAAGCTATTGAGGACAGGGAACTGATCTGTGGGTTGTTTTTGGACCTTTCTAAAGCATTTGATCTTATAAATCATAATGTACTGCTGTTACATCTGCATAATAATTGTGTCCATGGTATTTCCTATGAGTGGTTCAAGCCATATTTAACTGATGGGAAACAGAGTGTACAGATTTTCAGGATGGATATGTGTACCATTCTGAATATGAGGTGCCCCAGGGCTGGGTATTGGGGCCATTGTTATTCTTTATTTTTATTAATGACCTACCACAACCGTTTTCAACATCTGATACTATACTGTTTGCTGATGATACCAGCTTCATTATAAAAGAGAAGAATAATTATGAGATACAGCAAAAAATCGACAAAACAGCAAAAGTGGCAGAAAAATGGTTTAAAGATTACTTGCAGTGATTCGAGAATTTCTGTGTAAATTCTGGAATCACTTAGCATTCTACTGTGTCGAACACATGAGATTCTGGATATGAGTGTGGGATGATAGAATCGTACCTTCTGTGTGTCACATGTTTGTGTGTGCAGGTTTAAAATCAGTTGTGGGAAGAGAGTAGACACGGCTGTTGGACGGTACTGACAAGTACCTGTCAGGCAATCCATAGACGTTTTAGTGAGTGTGTAAGGAAGAACCATGGAGTTTATATGCAACTCTGTGCTTATTGTGTCATTGACTATTGTTATTAAAACAAGAACAGTTGAAAAAGTACTCTTGTAGACTATTGACGCAACCTTGTTAGAGGCAAGACTCATTTTATGATTCATGTTAAGAAAGGTCATGGTATGCAAGCCAACTTTTTTTCAACTCTAATTCTATTTATTTCTAACGTCTGACTGTATGAGAGACTTTCAGGAAGTTACATATTGATGTGGAAAGTGAGATTTTTATTGTGTATGGAGGTCAAATATATCGTTAGTTGACGAAAAGTAAAGTCTATCTGTCCACTTATTTCATAAGTAGAAAGTCTAAAAATTCCTGTACCTAGCGTTATTCGATGGAGAAGAAGTCAGGAGTTTTCCAGCAGCCAGCTATTCGGTAAAGAAGAGTGGCTGCAGATTCCAAGTAAGTCATCTCATAAACACGTGAGTGGTGGTTTGGGGGAATAAGCCGATATAACCCATAAGCACACTCACACTTTCAGTCTTCAGAACATTAGAACGTGGCAACCTGTGTGACAGGGCCGTGAAAGCAGGAATTTTAAGTCGAAAACGAGAGAAGAAGCTGTTATGTGTTGCCGTAGCAACCAAACATAATAAGACAAGGGAAGCAGTTCGAGAAATTAGAATATGTTCAAGTATCCAATGGAGTGAAATTTAAATGGAAAAACATTGGAGAAATGAAATATTCACAACCATAAAAATAGTGAAGAAGATTCCAACGTATTTTTCTAAGAAGAGGTACGCATAAAACTCTTCAGCCAAGAAGATCCAGTGTGGTGACTATACAGCCCTCACAAACATCGTGGGGACGCAGACGTGGAAACCAACATACATCTGACGCCGCCGGCACCAGCTGCAGTTCACCAGTGCTGACCTGTCTCCACATCCGTTCACCTACGCAGCTAGAATTTTACGCCGGCTGAGCGTGAAACAAAACTTGATTACTTTAGTATGAAGTAGAACAAGGTACTGTTGAGTGAACCGTTATTGTGTAATTATCATATTTATAGTTAGTTTTACATGCTTACAAGAGCTAAGGCATATAAAAGTATGGAAAATATACAACAGGTTGGGGAATCTCAAGACCCAGCTATAGCCATGAAAATTAGAAAAGCAGTGTCTGCCTGGGCTGAGTTTATAAATTTAATCAAAGCGCAGAGTCTTAAGTTAAACTCATTAAATTCTCAATTAAATGCTCATAGTACGGTTCTAAGTAAAGAATTAGACTTGGTAAATTCTCAGTTAAATACACAATGCCCAAGTTGTCTCTCAAAGCAAGGGATTTAGTAATCTATGTGGAGGCATGTTTGCTTTGAAGACTGAACTCAACACCATAAGTACTAAAGTAGAGAATTTAAAAGCAGATTTAAAGAACGAGTTGACAAATTCTTTGACCACTCATATAAATCTTACGTTTACAAAGTTTAGTCAGAAACAGAATGACACTTTCAAGATTTATCGAAAATGTTAGAACTTGACATTGAGAACAAATATAATAATGTAGAATCAGAACTTACTGAAAAGTTAGGATCTTTTGAAAACAAGTACAATATTGAATATAATTATGAAAGACAGGGGATGAATACTTTGAAAGAGAGTGTAGATAAGCATAATGAATTAATTCACCTGTAAATTACAGGTGTCATTAAATGGGTAGATAATGTAGAAAGGAATTTCAAAGAGAAAATAGCTAACTCCAATATTATAAATGTAACCATTTGGAGAAATTATAGATCGAAAGGTTAGTGAGAGAATAACATTCAGGAACGTGGCGCCTATTCCTTCCTCTAAACGTAATGATACCAGGAGGGGTTTGGACGACCTGTAGAGAGAAATTAAGCTTCTCCAAGACAAAGTAAACAAAAAGGGTAACTTCACCTTGGGTTGTCTTAAGTAGTGAAGCAGTGACTGATTTGCAATGGGGAGCTAATTCAGGGTTATCTAGACAATTCCCTAAATTTAAGCCAGACAAAGATGTACACCGACCCATTTCTTAAAAAGATTTAACCAAGCTTTGCAAAAAATTGGAAAGATTCCTAGAAGATCTAATTTGCTGTGGGGTACCTTCTAGGGGAAGTCTCAGAATGGGGAATAGTAAATATTGAGAATTTTTCCTCTTGGGAAGACTTTCAAAGGAAATTTAAAGAGAACTATCGGTCTGGCAGTGCTCAAGAAAATATAAAATGAGATCTATGGGACCCAACATATTACAATAATACTTCGAGTACTATAAGGAAATATTTCGTTTGGCATTTTGCAAAAAAAAGAAGGGAAATACAATGTAAAGGATGTAAAATTGTATATGCCCCAGGGACATTAACATTCTAAGTTAACAGGTGGAGTAACGACTGTCGGATCCTGCACCGAATTTCTTTAAAATCTATAACTACTCTGTAATCTTACTACTTAGAAAACCGGATACGACTATGAAATATAGAACAACTTCAGAGAACCATAGAAAAAAGAGATATATAGACGAAATACACTAAATAGAGTATTATATTTGTAGAAAACATAACAAGATGTGACTAGCTGCACAACTGTTACACCATAGTGTATAGATTTTCTATTTTGTATAGAGTATTTTATACCTTTCCTAAGATGTGACATAGATGGGAGGGTTTGTATAAATTTTGAAAGGGGTGGCCATTGTAGTTAAGCGCATTATTCACAAGAACAGATAAATCATGATTAACGCAAAACACACATCATACCTTTCAAACAACCCTAACAAACAAATGTGCCTGATTTTTCATCATTTGCCATTTCCATAGGGTTGTAAGGATTTCCTTGGAGGACCTCAAAGTGTGAAGGTGGCACAATTCCGTTCTGTAGGAGACAATTAAACACCAAACCTCCTCTGGCATCTCACTCAACTACCTGAGGGGTAGGAATCCTAAGTAAGGGAGGTGGGAAGGGTTTACTGTCTTTGGGGCTGTCTTCTTTCTCTTCTTCGATCCTAGCATCCATATCTGTTCTTTCATTTCTTATTTCTCATTTGAGGACCTGTCTATTTTTTCCCTCTTTCCATATTCACAAACTTGTATCGCCAAGGTCCTTCCTTCTTTCCGTGGTTACTAAAAACCTAAATCTTATCTATAGATAAAAAGGCCAAAGAATCAGACTACATGAACACAAATCCACAGATACGCAAACATTAAATCACATAAGAGGAAGTCTGTCACGATGTCAGAACTGCCAGGTACTGTAGGGAAAATGTGTGTACATATGTGTGTACATATATGTGCACACATATATACGAAGCTATGACGGTTCTACACCGAATATACATAAGAAGAGGTGCATATACTTAACGAACAACTATAAAGTAATAATGAGTAACGGATAAATAAGAGAGAAGGGTGTCCAAAGAAAGAAAACGAAAGTAGGAGTAGAATCAGTCATGTTGATCATTAAGAGACGTCAGCGTAATAAGTACTCTGACGAACTGAAGTATAGTGGGACATAAATAGTATACGTAGAGATAGTATCTCTTAAAAATATAGAAGCTGATAAGTAGAGGAGGAATCTAGGGAGTAAATGATATATTAAAGAATGAATACGAAGATTAAATCAGATTTATATCTTTACCAGAAGATAATTAGGGTATACATAGAAATATATACTAGGGTAATGAACCATGAGGCGTACTCAGAGAGCATAAGAGGGGCGTACCTGGCATTCACTAAGCCTAAAGGGCTGGCGTATGTACGTGGAGATAGGACGATCTGTGGCATAAAAATAGGGATGTTTTTTAAGGGGTGCACCTACCAGAATGGAAAGAGGAAGTGCTCTCAGAAGGTCAATCCACAAGCAAGCAATAGGTGCTGATCCTACGAGAAGGGAACAGTATTGTGACAAAAGTTACAAATTTTATAGGGATTATTCTGAGGAGTGTGAATTCTATGAACGACTAGTATTATTATGTTTCGTGAAACTAAATGAGAGTAAAAAGAAGACTTTCATTTCGTCCAGAGTTCCTCCAAGCTACAAATAATGAAAATAGTACATACTAGGAAAAAGGTAGTGCAAAAGAAAAGGTTAGGAAATAGTTTACTCGTGTGTCACAAACGACTGAATTTACGATTGTAAAAGAAAAAGGAAATAAAGAAAATAGGAAGAGTCCTCAGAATTCCTAAATATTAGTAAAGCTGACTAAAACCACGAGTAAATGCTCGTGTTTTAATAGCAAAGTAAAATAAGGAAAGAGTAGAGAAACAGTAAGCGAAAGGTTGTTCAAGAGGGGATAGAGAATTGTTATTGAAAGGAAAGATACGTATATATACATATGTAAGAGATGTGTACTGTTAAGATATGAAATCTTGTTACAAGTGATATTATTTGCATAATGATTATGTATAAAATATCGTGTGTTCGATCTGAGGGGAGGGGGGATTGTTCTAACATTCTGACGACTTAAAGTGTAAGTGTGGATCTGAGTTATATCGGCTTATTCCTCCAAACCACCTTCCGTTACTTTACAAGACGACTTTCTTGGAATTTGAAGCCACTCTTCTTTACTGAATAACCAGCTGCTGGAAATCCTCTTGACTTCTTCTCCGTCAAATAAGGCTAGATACAGGAATTTTTAGACTCTTTCTGCTTATGAAATAAGTAGAAATACAAGCTAATTTTCGTCAACTAACCATAAATTGACCTCCATACACAATAAAAATCTCACTTTCCACATGAATGTGTAACTTCCTGGCAGTGTCTCGTACGGTCGGACGTTAGAAACAAATTGAATGACAGTTAAAACAAAGTTGGCTTGGATACCATGACCTTTCTTAACATGAATCATTAAGAAGGTCTTGCCTCTAACAAGGTTGTGTCAAGAGTCTACAAGAGTACATTTTCAACTGTTCTTGTCTTAATAACAATAGTCAGTGACACAATAAGCACAGAGCTGCATATAAACTCCATGGTTCTTCCTTACACACTCACTAAAACATCTGTGGATTGCCTAACAGGTACTTGTAGGTGCCATACAACCACCACGTCTACTTTCTTCATGTGACTGATTTTAAACCTGCACACACAAACATGGGACGTGCAGAAGGTAGGATTCTACCATCCCACACTCATATCCAGAATATCGTGTGTTCGAGACGGTAGAAGGCTGAGTGGTTCTAGAATTTACACAGAAATTTTTGAATCACTGCAGACTGTCTAGTTGTCAATGACAAGCAAACTGTACGGATGAACTTCAACCATATAAGGAACAACAATAGGACCAATGTAAAATTCACATTATCGAATAGCAAAATTCAGCAAAAGAAACACGTAAATTTTTTAGGATTGTTGGTGGATGAGTATCTAAGATGGGAAAAACATGTAGAAATGCTTCACAAAAAATTACGCAAGTACTATTACATATTAAAAGTGCTTAAAGATTGCTGCAATACCGAAACAGTGTTAAGTGCTTATTACACATACATGCATAGTCTTCTGTAGTATGGTGTAGTGTTCTGGGGAATTGCAAAGCAGTCTTTTAAGCTCCAAACGAAAGCTGTAAGATTAATAAGTAATGTTGCTTACAGAGCACCATGTAGAAATATCTTTAAGGAATGAAAAATCATGACCTTATTATCTATATTTATATTTGAAAGCATCTTCTTCGTTAAAAACCATCAAGTTTCAGCTTTGAATTGTGAGATCCACAATTATCAAAGAAGGAACAACAATGCCTATCATAGGGATGTGTACAGAACATCAATATATCAGGACAGTGCTGTTTACAAACCAAATATTCTGTACAGTGCATTGCCAGACAGCATCAAAAAAATACCAACATTAATACATTCAAAAAAGGACTAAAAAACCTACTAATAAACAACAGCTTCTACAGTATTAGTGAATACCTGGAATTTTGCTCAAATCTGTAGGTCTGCTTTATAACTCCCTAAACAAAATTCATAATTATCAACCATTCCTACATAAAACCAAACTTCTTTCGTTCATGTATGTGTCCAATTACGCACCTACCTTTTGTGCCATATCTTACTATGCCTAGTTAACTAAAGTACGGGTATTTAATAGTTTTAGTATAATCAACCAAGGGGTTTCACTACTTTTTATTCTATCTGTATGTACATATATAATTTTATAATCAAATTAATGAGAACAATGTTTTGTTACAAAGATGTGTTGATACCAGATAAGATTTTATACATGATGTAAATATGTATTACTTTACACTATCGCAGAAACAGCTGAGTAACACCGTGATGTAGTGGTTATTATACTAAACTGTTGCATGGATGGTCGCGAGTTCAAAACTCACCTAGACTATACAATTTTAACTTCTATATTCAGTTCGAGTACGTTCCAGAAGTGTTCACAAATGTCAAGAATCATTGTACTGGAATGTTCTGTAGCTGTATATATACTATATGTGCTCTGGCTGGAGGCAGTTCACTCCGCACTCTTGAATGATCAAGTGCTGTATAAACCTTGGTTACGTGAAGTCAGTGTTCGTCATTCATCTAATGACACCTTTTTCTCCGTGACATTATTCTGGTGGAGGCGCCGACTACTGGGGTTGTGATAGCACACCTTATCGACGACACAATGGCTCCCATCAGGCAACGACAGAGCCGCCGTTTACGTGGCGAGAAACCCGAGTTCGAGCCATATTCAACAGATCGCAATCTATCAGAGACAGAAGAAGAGTACATTACGATGACAGCAACTGTGTGCCACCACATGAGACATCCTTCTATGTTCTCTGGTGAATATGGCCAAGATGCAAACAAGTAGCTGAAGGGATATGAGCGTATAGCCAAATTTAACAAATGGGATGACACTGTGCTTTTGGCTAACGTATTTTTCTACTTGGAGGGCACTGCCAAGCAATGGTATGGGAACAACGAGAAGTTCACAAGCTGGGAAGTATTCCAGGCGGAACTGCGCATGTATTTCGGTGAAACACAACGACAGAAGTGCAAGGCTGAAGATTAACTTAAGTGCAGGGCACAGCGTCCAGGAGGAACTACAGCAATCTACATTCAAGACGTTTTGGAGCTGAGTAAGATACTGGATCCCAGAATGAAGGAGGAAGATAAGGTTGCACATTTCATGAAGGGGGTTGCTGAGGTCATGTATCAAGCCCTACTCCTGAATGATGTTTCGATAGCAGACGACTTAATAAAATGGTGCCAGTATATGGAGACAATGCATCAAAAGAGAATTACATCCAAGAAGTTTGAACGGCTTCCAAACGTCGTATCGATGTCTGAGATGGAGGGAGCAACTGATTTCACAAGTGTTCTTCGTCAGATGAAGAGAGAGCAATTTCAGAAAGCACGGTGAAAAAAAACCGAAACACTTCAAGAGGTCATAAGGGAGGAAGTGTAACAGACATTGAACCCAATCTCTCGTCCTTTATTTCCCCTTAAAACGTTGAAAAAGTCGAGAGCCAGGCAAAGTTACGTTCCTACAATGCCGCATGAGGAACCTGTTTGGGCACCAAGGAAGACTGACGTCTGGAGAACTCAGGATAACCAACCAGTATGTTTCCACTGCGGACAGTCAGGACATGTGGTGCGCTATTGTCGAGAAAGGTGGCTGATATTTGATGACACACGCGCCAGAATACAGCAGACCGATCTTAGCTGACGTCAACTCTGGGACGACAAAGATGAACAAGATGTGGGAGCAGGACGACATAGGTCACCATCGTCGCAATCTATCCGCTGGAGAGGACGCTCCCCAACACGTTGATCAAGGCCTCCAAGGCCATTTAGAAACTCCACTCCCTAACACGTCGATCAAGGTCTCCACCGCCATTTAGAAGCTCCTCCCGATCACCTAGCAGCCGCAACCTGGATAACTAAAGGGTGCGACCATCATTGGAGGTGAGGCTGTATAACATTCTTGGGGGTTGTTTTAATCATCGTATCTGGCAATCTGTAGCAGCACAAGTTCTGGAACAGTAACTGTAAAAAAATAACTATAAAGTTATTTTTTATATAATTAATCCTGTTTTTTGTTTCCACTGTACATTTATTATAATCTCAAATTAATTAAAAGCATCTAGTCAAATCTGAAATAAGTTGTAACATACTTACAATAATGAAATAAATTATGCACAACAAGCCACATGCTTTCTATCTAAACACACTCAGAGTACAGACTTCCACTGCCAACAAGGCTGTAACTACACTCCTGGAAATTGAAATAAGAACACCGTGAATTCATTGTCCCAGGAAGGGGAAACTTTATTGACACATTCCTGGGGTCAGATACATCACATGATCACACTGACAGAACCACAGGCACATAGACACAGGGAACAGAGCATGCACAATGTCGGCACTAGTACATTGTATATCCACCTTTCGCAGCAATGCCGGCTGCTATTCTCCCATGGAGACGATCGTAGAGATGCTGGATGTAGTCCTGTGGAACGGCTTGCCATGCCATTTCCACCTGGCGCCTCAGTTGGACCAGCGTTTGTGCTGGACGTGCAGACCGCGTGAGACGACGCTTCATCCAGTCCCAAACATGCTCAATGGGGGACAGATCCGGAGATCTTGCTGGCCAGGGTAGTTGACTTACACCTTCTAGAGCACGTTGGGTGGCACGGGATACATGCGGACGTGCATTGTCCTGTTGGAACAGCAAGTTCCCTTGCCGGTCTAGAAATGGTAGAACGATGGGTTCGATGACGGTTTGGATGTACCGTGCACTATTCAGTGTCCCCTCGACGATCACCAGTGGTGTACGGCCAGTGTAGGAGATCGCTCCCCACACCATGATGCCGGGTGTTGGCCCTGTGTGCCTCGGTCGTATGCAGTCCTGATTGTGGCGCTCACCTGCACGGCGCCAAACATGCATGCGACCATCATTGGCACCAAGGCAGAAGCGACTCTCATCGCTGAAGACGACACGTCTCCATTCGTCCCTCCATTCACGCCTGTCGCGACACCACTGGAGGCGGGCTGCACGATGTTGGGGCGTGAGCGGAAGACGGCCTAACGGTGTGCGGGACCGTAGCCCAGCTTCATGGAGACGGTTGCGAATGGTCCTCGCCGATACCCCAGGAGCAACAGTGTCCCTAATTTGCTGGGAAGTAGCAGTGCGGTCCCCTACGGCACTGCGTAGGATCCTACGGTCTTGGCGTGCATCCGTGCGTCGCTGCGGTCCGGTCCCAGGTCGACGGGCACGTGCACCTTCCGCCGACCACTGGCGACAACATCGATGTACTGTGGAGACCTCACGCCCCACGTGTTGAGCAATTCGGCGGTACGTCCACCCGGCCTCCCACATGCCCACTATACGCCCTCGCTCAAAGTCCATCAACTGCACATACGGTTCACGTCCACGCTGTCGCGGCATGCTACCAGTGTTAAAGACTGCGATGGAGCTCCGTATGCCACGGCAAACTGGCTGACACTGACGGCGGTGGTGCACAAATGCTGCGGAGCTAGCGCCATTCGACGGCCAACACCGCGGTTCCTGGTGTGTCCGCTGTGCCGTGCATGTGATCATTGCTTGTACAGCCCTCTCGCAGTGTCCAGAGCAAGTATGGTGGGTCTGACACACCGGTGTCAATGTGTTCTTTTTTCCATTTCCAGGAGTGTATTTATACTTTCTTAACAATCCCAAACAATCCTCGGCATTGTTTAGAAACATTTTTGATTTATTAACAATTAAAACTCTCATCCCAAAACAAATGATATATTTCAATGATTACCTTGATTCTTATATATTAAACACATGAGTGAATTCTAGTCTCTATGTTAATTATAGTGTGTATAAACCCTTAGGTATCAAATGTTAACAATAAATTTGTTATATTTACTAATTACAGAAGATTCATATCATATAAAATGTTCCTAGCAGTTAATGGATTCCACAAATGATATATTTCAATGATTACATTGATTTTTATATATTAAACACATGAGTGAATTCTAGTCTCTATGTTAATTATAGTGTGTATAAACCCTTAGGTATCAAATGTTAACAATAAATTTGTTATATTTACTAATTACAGAAGATTCATATCATATAAAATGTTCCTACCAGTTAATGGATTCCACACCTCTATGTCAGAAATTACTGTTTATGGTTAAAATTTATGTGTTTAAATATGTTTTGATTAGACTGTTACGTTTAAACAACCACCAAAAGGATTTGTGCAACTGAAAGTTGAACAAAACCTTTTCTGACATATCTATGTAACAGTCCTCATCTTATAATCAATTGGATGAACAAACAATATGCGAAAAATATGTACAACAAAATATGTAAAATTATCATAAATTATTTTGTATCAGATTCAACTAGATTAAACAAAGAACAAAGAAAGAACAAGTTAATTCGCAGGATTTGTCTGCAGCATGAATGTGAGGTAAAGCTATTTCAATCAGAAAAATTCTCTATTGGAAGTTAGCTAAATTGGCCTTGTTTCTGTATATTTATGTCTGTCATTAGATCCTCCAGGTTCTCCTGAGTGCAATGGAGTGTGTATAGCCCTTTCTCAATATTTTCGACGCATTGTGGAATAAATGTTAGTATCGGATACTACAATACTCTAAATCTATATTAGTTTGTATTTAGCCACCTCCTATCTTTGGCAAGTATACCAAGTATTAGACCATAATATAACAAAGTGTTCAGTCTCCTCTATGTGCAATGAAGAGCACTAAACTGAAGTATACTGTAGATCTCTGCTGGTCGGACGTTCTTCATTGCAAAACCTGAAATATGGCTCATACTCCACTCCTTATGACCATCATATATATTGTGTAATTGATTGCTTTAAATAGAATAGTGCAGTTCAGCAAAGTCCGAACTGTTCATACTTAAACATTTCCTGTCTTAAATCTCATATTGTAATTTTAACTTGTTCTTTGATTACATATAACTAAAATCATACTAGCACAAAATTTTTTATGTGCTATGGCACTATTCTGTGCAATTTATATTGACACTTACATTTAGTATTGAATAATATACTACAAGTAAATTCTTGGAGTACAGTTACTCAGCAGTTAACATAATTCACCCTACACATATAGAATGTAATGTCTGACCATTGTCCAATCTTTCCTTTTTCCATTTGTCAGGACACTTCCAATGCCGCTTTCCCACCTTTATAATCATTCAAACATTATTTAATGTATTTTTTTCAGGAATATTTACGCAACACAGTTATTGCTTTTCCTATCACAGTAAGTGCTAACAATAACCACTTAGGTGTGAATACACGATAAATGAATAATCATAAAAAATTGGTACATCATGACAATTATATGGTTGAAAATTATACATTGGTATTTGGTTCATATTTATGGTTGAGCATTATCCATTGGAAAATTGGTACATAAGTGACACATACATCATGACAATTATATGGTTGAGCATTATACATTGGTAAGTGGATCATAAGTGGCAGATACATCATGACAATAATATGAATAGGTTTTATACATTGATAAGTTGGTTTCAGCATTATATGTATGTATATATATATATATATATATATATATATATATATAACAAATTTAAGTAAATTCTGTATCTTCAATAGTGCAGAAATACTAGCTTGTTTCCCGAATTCTCCTATAAAATAGGCTTTAGTCAACAATGATAAGTGTTGACACAGTAAATTAGAATGATCTCAGCAATAGATGTATATGCATGTTGACAGGGGGAGGAATAACTTTGTACTCTGATTAGAAGTAAGAAATAAAATAGAACAGCATAACAAATGAAACATAATTATGTGACTGAGAATAGTCATTCCTGTCGACAGTATGGTTACAAAGCATACTTGTCTATTAGTGAGTGGTCACAATTTCGAGTTCTGGTATATAGCAAAAGGAAAAAAATTACATGCAACAAACTTAGACATTGATAAATATAGAGAGTAATGATAAGTGAGCCATTCCTCACGATAGTTAAAAAAAGTTAGTAAGTGAGCCATTCCTCACGATAATTACAAATCATAGTAAGTGAACCATTCCTCACGATATTTAACAAACATTAGTAAGTGAACCATTCCTCACAATTTTTAACAAACTTTTGTAAGTAAGTCATTTCCCACGATATTAAAAAAAGCATTAGTAAGTGTTCACAACTTTGCGTGCTGGTATGTAGCAAAATAAATACATAAACAAAATGTTTACCAATTCGGTGACAACATACAACAAAATCAGACATAAATAAATAATGTGACAGCATAGTTATATATAATAATGCAGAAATGATAGCTTGTTCCCCAGATCCTCCTATAAAGAAGGTTTTAGTCGCTTATTAAAGCTGACATGGTAAATTAGAAGAGTCTCAGCAATAGAGACATACATATGTGGACAGAGGGAAGGATAGCTTGGTACTCTAAAGAGAAGTAAGAAATGAAATAGAAGGTTCGTAGTATTGGAGTCGAAGAAGAAAAGACGACAGACCCCAAAGACAGGAAAACCCCTACCACCCTACCAGGACCCCCATTGTTCCAGTACTTCTCTGTGCCACCATAGGGAGAAGAGTGTTCGGCATTCCCTGCAAAACGGACTTGCCACAGCTTCACCTTCCCAGTCCCCGAAAATTAACCCCAACACTCCCTATCGATTGATCAACGAAGGGTGAATAAATAGCATTCTGCTGGACAGAGTAAATGACAAATATAATGCTGTATTGCTTAACCAAGTAACAAATGCTAGATCCTACCAGCTGTCTTATAAGCAGTCCCTCTAGTATCTGGGTTTGATCAAACATAATCAATTACATAAACATAAAATATTGAAACCTATGACATATCTGAGACATATATATGAAAATTACTAAAGCAAGGTACAAAATTACTGATTTCCTCTGATATATGTTGCTGCTCAAACATAAATTAGTATATAAACATAATAATATAGAAATAAGGTAGCCAAATGTATCGAATTATAGCATATCTCATATCAAAAAATGAACGAGGTCAACTGCCTCATTGGGCAGTTCATCCAAATGTTACAATGCTCACATTATGCGAAGTACTTTCATATATTTCCTAAACAACACAGAGTCAAGTGTGGTAATGACAAAGGGAAATTTTTTTGTTACACATTCAAAAGTAAGCAGGAAGCAGATCTGAGAAAAAAAATAAAGTTACTGGAATAAGTTCAAGGACATATTTTATAGAATGCAAAGACAATATATATATATATATATATATATATATATATATACACTCCTGGAAATTGAAATAAGAACACCGTGAATTCATTGTCCCAGGAAGGGGAAACTTTATTGACACATTCCTGGGGTCAGATACATCACATGATCACACTGACAGAACCACAGGCACATAGACACAGGCAACAGAGCATGCACAATGTCGGCACTAGTACAGTGTATATCCACCTTTCGCAGCAATGCAGGCTGCTATTCTCCAATGGAGACGATCGTAGAGATGCAGAGTGTAGTCCTGTGGAACGGCTTGCCATGCCATTTCCACCTGGCGCCTCAGTTGGACCAGCGTTTGTGCTGGACGTGCAGACCGCGTGAGACGACGCTTCATCCAGTCCCAAACATGCTCAATGGGGGACAGATCCGGAGATCTTGCTGGCCAGGGTAGTTGACTTACACCTTCTAGAGCACGTTGGGTGGCACGGGATACATGCGGACGTGCATTGTCCTGTTGGAACAGCAAGTTCCCTTGCCGGTCTAGGAATGGTAGAACGATGGGTTCGATGACGGTTTGGATGTACCGTGCACTATTCAGTGTCCCCTCGACGATCACCAGTGGTGTACGGCCAGTGTAGGAGATCGCTCCCCACACCATGATGCCGGGTGTTGGCCCTGTGTGCCTTGGTCGTATGCAGTCCTGATTGTGGCGCTCACCTGCACGGCGCCAAACACGCATACGACCATCATTGGCACCAAGGCAGAAGCGACTCTCATCGCTGAAGACGACACGTCTCCATTCGTCCCTCTATTCACGCCTGTCGCGACACCACTGGAGGCGGGCTGCACGATGTTGGGGCGTGAGCGGAAGACGGCCTAACGGTGTGCGGGACCGTAGCCCAGCTTCATGGAGACGGTTGCGAATGGTCCTCGCCGATGCCCCAGGAGCAACAGTGTCCCTAATGTGCTGGGAAGTGGCGGTGCGGTCCCCTACGGCACTGCGTAGGATCCTACGGTCTTGGCGTGCATCCGTGCGTCGCTGCGGTCCAGTCCCAGGTCGACGGGCACGTGCACCTTCCGCCGACCACTGGCGACAACATCGATGTACTGTGGAGACCTCACGCCCCACGTGTTGAGCAATTCGGCGGTACGTCCACCCGGCCTCCCGCATGCCCACTATACGCCCTCGCTCAAAGTCCGTCAACTGCACATACGGTTCACGTCCACACTGTCGCGGCATGCTACCAGTGTTAAAGACTGCGATGGAGCTCCGTATGCCACGGCAAACTGGCTGACACTGACGGCGGCGGTGCACAAATGCTGCGCAGCTAGCGCCATTCGACGGCCAACACCGCGGTTCCTGGTGTGTCCGCTGTGCCGTGCGTGTGATCATTGCTTGTACAGCCCTCTCGCAGTGTCCGGAGCAAGTATGGTGGGTCTGACACACCGGTGTCAATGTGTTCTTTTTTCCATTTCCAGGAGTGTATATATATATATATACATATATATATATATATATATATATATATATATATATATATATATATATCAAGTGGCAGTATGTATAAATAAATAGTAGTTAGCAGGGTGATAGAATTAATTATAATTATGATGTTGCTGTTGATAATTGCTGGGGTTGGCTGTATGCCACAAGAAAGCAGTTTACCTCATAGATAAAGAATAATTACAGAGAATTAGGTTGCATGTGACAGCACATCATGGTGTAATATATGTCAATATGTCACTACTTCTAATTTTGTGCCTGTAAGTTGTACATCTAATTACAGTGAGTGCATTTCTTTTGAAAGGAATAGAGCATTGATAGTAAGTGATTACTGAAAACCATATTGCATGTAACAGTATATCACTGTATTAAGTCTAGATAGACAAGAGTAAACAGATGATATAGTATGCATCTTTTCGTGTAAAGGTAGTTGTCAAGCAATGTACAAGAAACAGTAATTTTTAGCCTTTCAGACACCGATTTTCATGGAAAAATTATGTCAGTTTTCAACTGTTGAAATGCACATAGACATAATTACTGTACCACTTGTAGGACCAAACTTCCTCATTTCTTTACAAGTCAAACTCCAACTTTAGAGAAACTGAACTACATGGACATTTCAGGTCAGGAAACCACAAGGACAGGTAAAGGGATTTGCCCACAGTAACAGTCAAAGGCACCTTGTTCTTGTAGCTTGAAGGTCGTCATCCCAAATTTTTTAGCATCTTCTCGTAGAGACTGAGAGCCACCATGGCCACATGCCATCGTAGAATCAGATTTACATTGGTAAATTAAATACCAGCAGGTTACTTCCCGAATACATACTGCTCAACAATTAGTTGACAGAGTTCTCGTTGGTCATCACCACATTAGACATGATGTAGCAACATCAGATCAGACAATAAATAAAAATGGGCACAGATAAGATAAATTCCAACATAGGTTAAGGCAAACGGTAAAGTACTAGTGGTTAAATATGAATGGGTTAATATTAGGAATAAAATAATCAGTTCAGCCACTCTAAAGGTATGGTAAATATATATATTTCCTCATCAATTACGTATTAATGAATCAACTAGTCTTCAATTGAAAGAAGACGTCTGCAAGAACCATAACTATATCATGAATTTGAACCCTCAATCTTTAGCTTTTCCTTTGCTACTCATTACATATGAATCGTTAGTGGTCATTAGACTTTTTTTTAATAAGATATTGGAGAAATTTTACCAGTTTTCATTAAGAATCAGATAGTAAGCTAACATTTGTATATATTGAAAAGCATTGACTTGCTGCAACATACAGCAGTATTCAACAGTTCAGATATGTGTAGACATTTAGACATTGACAAAGAACACCTCCTATCTATACTAAGGAGATAGCATGACATATACAGATATCAGACATCTTGCAAACATATCTCATAGTATTAAGATGGCAAAAGAATAATTAAATAAGACTACCAATGGTTTGGTCATAATGGTCATTGAAGCAGTAGAAATAACGTGAAAATAAAACTGTGTGAATCTTAAATCCTGGGAATCAAAACACTTCTGTCCGAATAACTAACTCCAACATAAAATTCCATTTTCTTTCTGCTCCACAGACAGAGCCATTCTAGTAATTTAAACATAATAATTTTTTCTGAGAATTGTTCCTTTTCCAATTACACAGTAGATCTAATACATGTTAAGGATAAGATTACGACATAAAGTATTTTCATACTTGATAGGGAATCAACGTCTATCCAGTGACTCACATCATAGGCATAGTAATAGGTCAAACCAAATGAGAACACATATACAAGGCTACAAACAGTCTAACCTAATTGTAATCACATCTCAGTTGTAAAGTAATAAATTGTCACTATAAAAGCACAGATATCTTAAGTAAACTTCACACCAATTCTAAACATTTTCTCAGCTTTTCATAAAATCATCACCACAATGAGATCATAATTTTATCAACATAATGAGAATAACTGTACAGACATCATAAGTAAATATTAAACCAACTCTCCTCAGAATTCATTGTCTCATTGTATTATTACACAACACATTATTAAACCTGCCCAAAGTTTGTACTCGTATCCAGATAACCAGAAAAAGGCAGCTTGCTTAGTATAAAATATGTGCACCAGTTCCTTTTGGCATCCAGTCTCTAACTATTTGTTGGATCAGAAAGTGGAAGAGGATGAGTTTGTACAGAAAAGTAAGAGAGGATGTGACCTGAAAAGGAAAGAGTCACACCAGCTCAGAGCCTGAGAGGATGTTCACCCCCAGATTTTGCCTTGACTATACAGTGCACAGAATGTATTCTCAACTATTTCAACTCCTCAAATCACTATTTAATTCATAAGAATAAAAAAATGTTAAAATATTCAGTGATAACAAAAATGAAAATAAATTTCCTCTTATCGATTACTTCACTTTCACTGGGTTAAAGTACTCACCGTAGAGTTTGCTAAAGTATACGGTATGATCTTGACTGTGGAAAGTAAGATGCATAACAAATTTCCAGTGGTGTGTCAAAGATCAAAGAACAAATATCATGATGCTAAACGTGTGATTAAGGTTGTCTGCACAATTTCAGCTGTGTCACATTCCTCAAAATAGCCGCAAATTAAAATGGTCCTACGTAAAAATGAAGCAATCTCCCATCTATGCCAGGTAAAACAATACACTAATGCTGAAATATACCCTTATCAACCCCCACTCTATGAATAGATAAAATGTAGGTAAAAATATGCAAATATTCACACATAAAAGAAATATGAATATAAACTACAAAAAATATATTTTACAGTGTTAGCTTTAAATGTGTTAAGGGGCTCCGGAACGCCCTATACTTGCAATGTTAAAATAACGCTTATAAATTACATCTTTCCTCACAAAGTATTTGAGGTAGGAAGTTGACCTTTTTACAGATTATTTATTGGAATATGGGCTACAACTCAACACAGGGATTTTATAAAATTTTAGTTCAGTTATTAAAGATGATTTTTTTTCAATTGTAATGAAAATTCACAACATTTTTTTGCAATTTTTTATTTATATATTCAAAAATATACAGTTTTTTGGAAAAAGGCTGTGTCAAATTATGCAGAAGGTACTGTGTAACATTTACTGAAAGTTTGAAACAAATATGTTTGGAAGATCCTTAGAAAACATGTAATTAGTATGAGAAAATAAAAGTTTTGGGAATCGAGCGACAAAGATTGTATTAACTTTTTAGTGCATTCCAGGTCCATAGGATGGATTATCTTCATACTCTGCAAACTCCTCCTCCAGCTTCCTCTTGTTCCTCCTCCTGTTTACTCTTGCTTGTATTTCTAGACTCTTTACAGCCCTGTCTGCAGCCCGAAGGCGTTCGTTGTCTAAAGCAAGCATCGCTCGTACCATGTTAGAACCTATCTTCATTCCCATATTTCTAAATACCTTGCACCTTACAATGTTGCCATCATTGAAAGTCGCAACAGCATCATACACACCAAAGTGAAGTGTTTCTATTCCAACAAATACAGTCTTGGGGATTCTCGACCATATAACACTATTTACACTTTCATTGGGGTTTTGAGTTTTTCCGTGAATACACTTTTTCAACAGTTCAGGTGCTGCTAAGTCTCTGAAAATAGGTTTTATCACCTCTATTATTCCATGAGGCAGACTATGCTTATGAGTGTACACTTCACCAGTTAGCAATCCTTTGTTATATTTACACCAACTGTCTTCTTCTTTGGGACACAAGCTATGTTGGGGATTTTCATCGTCTTTATTGTTTATAGTAATAACACATACCTTTGGCTTTCCAACATTTCTCCTTTTCTTAAAAGCCTTCAGAGGATTTCTAATAACTTTACTTTTACTCATTATTATACTTCAACAAAACAGAGACTCAAGAAACAGAATTAATTACGAATATTTTCGAGATAACGACAGAGTAAATAAACATGAAACAATCGACAATCACACCAGCGATATATATTGAACCATCACAGGTTAGCCACAACACATACCTTATCTCACGTCACTAAAATGTACCTGATGAACACGAACGTTAATAATAACACCATTTGACAGCAGTTTAACAGCGCCACAGTGGGTCACGCCCATGTAGAACACATTTCAAAAAAAATTAAAAATAGTTGTAGTCTTTGGAATTGAATAAATTATATATCTATTAAAAGGTAATAGTCTGCAGATTCAGAAAACGCAAAAAAGTAAAAATTGAACTTTTCATGATTTTGAGCCTTTCTGGAGCCCCTTAAGTTATCCAATTTCTCACTTGTCAGTGTTTGCATTTGCAGAAAGCAGTGAATTTTAACTGTACATTTTATGAGTTGTAATTTTCTTTCAATTAGTATTTTCATTATTATAGGGTCAGAAATTTGATAGCGTGGCATGTTAAGATGTACAGCATGGGTTTCGCTATGGTCACAGGTTCGAATCCTGCCTCAGGCATTGATTTATGTGATTTCAGTTCATTTTCATTTGTCCTTAGGTTAGCTAGGTTTAAGTAGCGCTAAGTCTAGGGGATTGATGACCTCAGATGTTAAGTCCCATAGTGCTCAGAGCCATTTGAGCCATTGGAACAGCATGGGTTTTTCTGTGTGGCATAGCGTATACATTCTTCAACACAAGTTTACTATTTGGTGGTTGTTTATTCAGTTTTGTGGTACTTTCATTAACTAGGTAATTGTTTTTGCAGAGCTCCCTCAAATCTGTCTGCAAGCTACTGATTTCCTTTCCTTCACTACTTGCACACATTCACTAGTTGAGTTACTATGAGATGCCTGTTGCAAATTTCCAAAACAACTTTCCTTTCCTAAATGCACATTTTGACAAATTTCATTTATGGTTTCAAACTCTTGGGAACTATGGTTACATCTGCCACCATAGTCACTAATTATTTTCTCAACTTTATCACAATCACTACCTTTTACTACAGATTCCACATATTTACTAAACTATTACCACCAGGAGACTATTCCACATTTTTCATGGCAATTTTATCATCTGAGTGTACCTTTTGACAAATTTCACTTAAGACCTTACACTTTTGATCACCATACTGACATTTGTTACTACAGTCATTGACTAAACTTAGTACTCTATCACTAATTAGATCTTCTTTTCCACTTTCAAAAACGCATTCAGACACAACATCACTAAAATCAACTGGTAACATTAATCTATCAGGCACTGCTCTGCTGATTTCTAACTCATTACTCGAACACACACCAGAATTTCCAGAATCATTCAGCATGAAATCATCAACTTTAACTTCTACATACACCAGCCAATCTAATTCTGTAAGTAACATATTATCGACATCATTATCATCTGAACATTCTCATCAGAAACATTATCATCACACTTAATATTATTTTCAACACCAAACTCATTTCTCTCACACATACTTCTTCAACAACTTCAACACTGTGACTACTCTGTTTTACCACATCCTCATTTTCCTGTCTATTATCTACTGCAGTTTCATCTGGAATTCCTCTGTTATTCTCACTTCCATTGTCTAGCACGTGAACATCTGCTTCTACATATACAACACCAATATCAGCATTTTCACTCATTTCACAGTCACTCAACATTATCACTAAACCATATTCATCAGATCTGTTCTCACCACTATCAACAACTACTACTGCATTACTACTGTTAGAAAAATTGTTCAAAATGTTTTCTTCTAATTTTAATTCAGATTTTCCTTTCTTTCTTTGTTCATCTTTGATTTCAGATAGAAAATTCTCCCAAAATTCCCCATCAAAATTTATTCTGTTCACTTCAGGTTGTCTTTTGGATGCATAGTTTTAGTACATCCTGTTTGTTTTACCCCTTCCCTTTCTGAAATTGTAAGCTCTGTTTCTGTTTCTACTGTCATCTTGGCTGTCACTATAGATTTCATTTCTTTCCCATGCTAAGTCCAATTTGTCTACAGAACTTAAAAATTCTTCAATGGTGTTGTCAGGCCCATAGGCCAAACTCCACTGTACTCTGTGTGGAAATCTACGTTTTAAAGCATCTATTTGGATTCTTTCATCAAGTGGTTTATCAAGATAAACTAAAGTTCTTAACTGTTGTTCACAAAAGGTTTCCATGTGTCCACTACCCGGTTCGAAATTTCGCCCATTCAGAAATTCTGACTTAATTTGGGCTTGTTTAGTTTCTGACCAGAATTTGTTCATGAAAGCTCGTTCTACCTCATTAAACGACATTTCGGATTTAATTTCTTGGTTCGCTCATGACAAAGCCTCCCCATCTAAAAACTTAAAAAAATTTTTTTTTCAAATTCTCACTTATTTTATATTCGATGTTCTCTTTAATCAGGCACATGAAATCAACTGGGTGTATAATGCTCTTCCATGAAAATGTTTTTATGTTAACATTGTTCCACAATGGACTGTAACTACAGAAAGAATTCACCGCAACAGAATCTGCGATTTCTTGTAATTTAGATTTGAAGTTCGAAATTTCACCTAAACAAGTACCTACATCTTCTTTTAATTCTGCGAAATTCTCATTTGCAATTTTAGTGAAATTTTGTATATTTTGGTCTGTTTCTATGAATTTCTTTACAATATCTGTGTTGAGCTGTTTCAATTGTACCACCTCTACAGTAGCAACTTTTTCGAAATTTTCCGTGGAATTTAGCCTCTCTTTAAATTTTTGGTGTTCCTGTGTCAAGGTGACAATTTCCCCTTCTATAGTCGACACATTTCTGGAATTTTCGTGTACATTTTCCCAGCATATTTCTAAACTCTCTTTTGTCTCGCAAATTTGGGTTCCTTGTTTGTCTAATTTGTTATCGATGGAATCAAGCTTTTGATCAAGAGTGATTCTATGCTCCTCAATTGACCGTTTTTGTTCTTCCATAAGCTGAACTAACCTGTCCAAGGCCGACACATCAGGTTCAAACCCACAAAAGTGTGAACACACACTACTGTGGTCACTACCCTCTCCGATTTCATTGTCCCGATTAACTACATTATTATCAGTAATATCTACGCTGTTTCGCTAGTTTCCATTAACCTCCCCATTATCATCAACTTCCCTATTGTTGTTAACCTCTCTATTATCCTCCATAATGACAATGCAGACGAAAAACAATTTCCAAGAGTAAAAGTTCAAATAAATTTTGTACTTACAGTTGGTTCTCCAAGTTGCGTTTTCACTTAAGTATCTTCAAGTCCTTTGTAGTGTTACACACGTTCTTTTTTGACCTGTTCTCAAAAAAATGGAACATTATTTCAACAAGTGGGTTAACTCTGAAATAAAATACCAGATTAGTTTACAGAATCTGGCAATCTGTCACAGCAGAAATTCTCGAACAGTAACTGTAAAAAAAACTATAAAGTTATTTTTAAATAATTAATCCTGTTTTTTTTGTTTCCACTGAACATTTATTATAATCTCAAATTAATTAAAAGCATCTTGTCAAATATGAAATAAGTTGTAACATACTTACAATAATGAAATAAATTATGCACAACAAGCTACATGCTTTCTGTCTAAACACACTCAGAGTACAGACACCCACTGTCAACATGGCTGTAACTATTTATATACGTTCTTAACAATCCTGAACAATCCTCGGCATTGTTTAGAAACATTTTTGATTAATTAACAATTAAAACTCCCAATCTAAAACAAATGATATATCTCAATGATTACCTTGATTCTTATATATTAAACACATGAGTAAATTCTAGTCTCTATATTAATTGTAGTGTGTATAAACATTAAGTATCAAATGTTAACAATACACTTGTTATATTTACTAATTACAGAAGATTCATATCACATAAAATGTTCCTACCAATTAACGGACTTCTACACATTAGTGTAATTAAGATTCCGTGGTTGTTTTCTTCGTAACTTTTTCACAAGTACACATTTTCATACACCTCTATCTCAGAAATTATTGTTTATGGTTAAAATTTACGTATTTAAATAGGTTTTGATTAGACTGTTACATTTCAGCTGCCAAGGAGAAAAATCCTATGCCAACAACCACTACAAAAATGATAGGAAACTACATTGATATCCTCATGGATAGCCGACCAGCCCAAGCTCTTGTGGTCTCTGGAGCATCATATTCAGTCATTTCAGAGAAGTACCATTGGCTAATGGGAAATATGTAAAACCTACAGGAAGATGTACCTTTTGTGTGGGTATAAGTAGCCATACCCAGCCCTTAGAATTCATTGTCTTACAAGAGTGTAGTCATGACGTCATTCTCGGATTGTGCTTTTTGAAAGCTTCTCAAGCAATTATAGATTCTGGTCGTTCGAAGATTATGCTAGACCAGATGAGATAATGTGGACAGGAAGATGCACTTCCGAGTGTGTGGAGACTATGTGTCCCGGATGAAGTGATCATTCCTGCAGTCAACGCTAGAAAGGTAACTGTCACGTGTCATGCCATGCATCAACCCATGGATCACGTATGGGAATGTAAGAGAAGCATACCACTGAGGAATAACTTGGTCATCCCAGTCTCTGTTGTCTCGTTTAAGAACGGATTCAGTAAATTGTGGATAGTTAACTGTCGCTGAGAACTGCAGATCCTTCCAAGACGCATGAACGTAGCAAATGCTGAGCCATTATGTGAAGAACAGCTGAGAGTCATAGAAACCTACCATGCCGGGTCTATGGGCGAAATTACCACTACCACTACAAAACAAGTTCGACTATCACCAGATCTCATTAAGGAACAACAGAAGAAGCTACTTGCCATTCTTCAAGAGTTCTCTGAATGCTTCAATCCACAGGTGAAGAGCAAATTAGACAAATAGACAGAGAAGCACTGGATTAGCACTCGAGATAATCAGCCAATAAACCAGGGAACATACTGTGTGTCAGCAACATAACGTCGAATAATTCGCGACGAGGTAGAGAAAATGATGAAGAATGACATTATTCAGCCTTCGCAGAGCCTGTGGTCGTCACCAGTGGTGCTCATCAGGAAGAAGGATGGCAGTTGGCGCTTTTGTGTCGATTACAGGAAGCTTAATAAGATAACTAAAAAGGACGTTTATCCCCCTTCCACGAACTGACGATACACTAGATTGTCTGAAGGTGGCTAAGTTTCTCTAAACCATGGACATGTACTCGGGATACTAGCAAATCGAAGTAGATGACGCTGATCGTGAGAAAACTTCATTCATCACCCCTGAGGGCCTGTATGGGTTTAAGGTAGTGCCGTTTGGTTTGTGTACGCACCAGTAACTTTTGAACGAATGATGGATGATCTTCTAAGGCACCTGAAGTGGACGATGTGTCTTTTGTTATTTAGATGACATTATAGTGTTCTCAGAGACATTTGATGAACATATAAAAAGACTGGAGGCCGTTCTTAAGTGTCTCCAACAACGTGGACTGAAACTTAATCCAAGAAAGTGTCTCTTTGGAGCAAAAGAAATCAAAACACTTGGACACCTTATATCAAACGAAGGTGTGCGGCCAGACCCAGAAACGGTGAAATCTGTAACGGAATTTCCTATTCCCAAAAGTATTAGAGCTGTGAGAAGCTTCCTCAGATTATGTTCTTATTACTGTCGTTTTATCAAAGACTTTTGTATCAAATCCAGGCCACTCCAAGAGTTGTTAAAAGCTGATTTTAAACTTATATTGGGTGGCGCTCAATAAGATTCTTTCAATGTGCTGCGAAAAGCTCTGACAACTGACCCTGTACTTGGTCTGTATGATGAGAGAGAACCTAAAGAACTACACACAGATTCCAGCAGGTATGGGATCGGTGCTGTTCTGGTGCAAATTTCGTATGGAAAAGAGAAGGTTATAGCCTGTACTGCTAGGACAAAAGCCGAGAGAAACTACTCAACTACAGAAAGAGAATGTCTTGTTGTGATCTGGGCCATGTGCAAATTTCGACAGTATCTCCATGGAACGCAATTCACAGTTGTTACAGACCATCATTGACTTTGTTGGTTGACAGGTCTTAAGGATCCAACAGGACGACTCGCTAGGTGGGCACTACGTCTTCAAGAGTATGACATTAACATAGTGCACAAAAGTGGAAGAAAAGACCAAAATGCGACTGTCTCACAAGAAACCCTGTACAAGACCATCAAGTCTTTGATGAAGATAGTGACTGTCTCGCTGCACTCCAGGATCTCTCTGCTGCGCAGAAGAAGGATGCCAAGATATCTCACATTATGCTTGCCTTAAATCGGTCAGAGGATGTGAAAGGACAATATATGGTAGTTAATGGATTACTTTGCAAAATGATCTGTTTGGAAAGAGGTGGCTATCAGTGATACCTAAGCACATGCGCTTAAATGTTGTACAGAAATTCCATGACTCACATTAGGCCAGACATTTAGGATTTATTAAGACATACGATGAATTCCGAAAGAGATTTTTCTGGCCAGGTTTATTTAGGAGTGTCCATCACTATGTGTCGCACTGACGAGAGTGCCAGAGGAGAAAGGCAGATTAGATTAGATTAATACTAGTTCCATGGATCATGAATACGATATTTTCCAATACATGACATAATTAAGTTAATTTAACAACATACTTAAGTTAATATAACAACTTTTTTATTTTTTTGTGTTTTTTATTTATTTATTTTTTATTTTTTAAATATTTTTTGTTTTTTTTTTCTTAATTTATATCTAAAAATTCCTCAATGGAGTAGAAGGAGTTGTCATTCAGAAAATCTTTTAATTTCTTCTTAAATACTTGTTGGTTATCTGTCAGACTTTTGATACTATTTGGTAAGTGACCAAAGACTTTAGTGCCAGTATAATTCACCCCTTTCTGTGCCAAAGTTAGATTTAATCTTGAATAGTGAAGATCATCCTTTCTCCTAGTATTGTAGTTATGCACACTGCTATTACTTTTGAATTGGGTTTGGTTGTTAATAACAAATTTCATAAGAGAGTATATATACTGGGAAGCTACTGTGAATATCCCTAGATCCTTAAATAAATGTCTGCAGGATGATCTTGGGTGGACTCCAGCTATTATTCTGATTACTCGCTTTTGTGCAATAAATACTTTATTCCTCAGTGACGAATTACCCCAAAATATGATGCCATATGAAAGCAATGAGTGAAAATAGGCGTAGTAAGCTAATTTACTAAGATGTTTATCACCAAAATTTGCAATGACCCTTATTGCATAAGTAGCTGAACTCAAACGTTTCAGCAGATCATCAATGTGTTTCTTCCAATTTAATCTCTCATCAATGGACACACCTAAAAATTTGGAATATTCTACCTTAGCTATATGCTTCTGATTAAGGTCTATATTTATTAATGGCGTCATACCATTCACTGTACGGAACTGTATGTAACTTGTCTTATCAAAATTCAGTGAGAGTCCATTTACAAGGAACCACTTAGTAATTTTCTGAAAGACAGTATTGACAATTTCATCAGTTAATTCTTGTTTGTCAGGTGTGATTACTATACTTGTATCATCAGCAAAGAGAACTAACTTTGCCTCTTCATGAATATAGACTGGCAAGTCATATTAAGAACAACAAAGGACCCAAGACTGACCCTTGTGGAACCCCATTCTTGATAGTTCCCCAGTTTGAGAAATGTGCTGATCTTTGCATGTTATGAGAACTACATATTTCAACTTGCTGCACTCTTCCAGTTAGGTACGAATTAAACCATTTGTGCACTATCCCAATCATGCCACAATACTTGAGCTTGTCTAGCAGAATTTCATGATTTACACAATCAAAAGCCTTTGAGAGATAACAAAAAATCCCAATGGGTGGTGTTCGGTTATTCAGATCATTCAAAATTTGATTGGTGAAAGCATATATGGCATTTTCTGTTGAAAAACCTTTCTGGAAACCAAACTGACATTTTGTTAGTACTTCATTTTTACAGATATGTGAAGCTACTCTTGAATACATTACTTTCTCAAAAATTTTGGATAAAGCTGTTAGAAGGGAGATTGGACGGTAATTGTTGACATCAGATCTATCCCCCTTTTTATGCAAAGGTATAACAATAGCATATTTCAGTCTATCAGGGAAAATGCCCTGTTCCGGAGAGCTATTACACAGGTGGCTGAGAATCTTACTTATCTGTTGAGAACAAGCTTTTAGTATTTTGCTGGAAATGTCATCAATTCCATTTGAGTTTTTGCTTTTAAGCAAGTTTATTATTTTCCTAATTTCAGAGGGAGAAGTGGGTGAGATTTCAATTGTATCAAATTGCATAGGTATGGCCTCTTCCATTAACAGCCTAGCATCTTCTAATGAACACCTGGATCCTACTATATCCACAACATTTAGAAAATGATTATTAAAAATATTTTCAACTTCTGACTTTTTGTTCGTAAAGTTTTCGTTCAATTTTATGGTAATACTGTCTTCCTCTGCTCTTGGTTGACCTGTTTCTCTTTTAATAATATTCCAAATTGTTTTAATTTTATTATCAGAGTTGCTGATTTCAGACATGATACACATACTCCTGGATTTTTTAATAACTTTTCTTAATATAACACAGTAGTTTCTATAATGTTTGATAGTTTCTGGGTCACTACTCTTTCTTGCTGTCAGATACACTTCCCTTTTCCGGTTACAATATATTTTTATACCCTTAGTAAGCCATGGTTTGTTACAAGGTTTCTTACGAGTATATTTAACTATTTTCTTGGGGAAGCAGTTTCAAATGCATTTACAAAAATGTCATGAAATAAATTATATTTTAAATTGGCATCAGGTTCACGGTACACCTCATCCCAGTCTAACTGCTGTAGGCTTTCCCTGAAATTTGCAATTGTTAAATCGTTGACTGAATGTACTACTTTGGAGGACTGTTTAGTATTGCTGAATGGAGCTATGTCATATATTGTAACTAGCTGTGCACCATGATCAGAAAGACCATTCTCAACAGGCTGAGCATTTATCTGGTTAAACTTATCTTGGTCTATAAAGAAGTTATCTATCAGTGAGCTGCTATCCTTTACAACCCGAGTAGGAAAATCAATAACGGGTGTCAAATTGAAAGAACCGAGTAATACTTCAAGGTCATTTTTCATATTACCCTCTTTCAGAGAATCTACATTGAAGTCCCCACAAATAATAATATGCTTCCCCCTGTCTGACAGATAGCACAACAAGGAGTCCAAATTTTTCAGAAATAGATGAAAATTTCCTGATGGGGAGTTCCTCAGGATCCACCTGGCCGACTCATACCAATTCCACCAGCCGAAACGCGTTTCCAGCGTGTTGGGATTGACCTCCTTGGACGATTTCCAACGTCTGCTTGTGGCAATAGATGGATTATTGTTTGCACTGGTTATCTGACACACTATGCCATTATAAAAGCCGTGAAAACAGCCAAAGCATCCGTGGTAGCCAAATTCATCGTGGAAGACATTATATTAAAACACGGTGCCCCAAGGTCGTTAATTACGGATCGAGGTAAAGTTTTTCAATCGAATCTTGTGACAGAAATAAACCGTCGGTGCAACATTACTGCCTACCATCGGCAAACTAACGGATTTACTAAACGCCTTAATAAGACCTTGGCCGACATGCTATCAGTGTTCGTCAATGCTGAGCAGAGCAACTGGGATGAGGTGCTACCTTTCGTGGCGTTTGCCTATAATACCGCCAAACAAGACATCACAGGATTTTTGCCATTTTTCCCGTTGCATGGGCATGAGGCGACTACGACGATGGACACTGTGTTTCCGTTACATCCTGATGACGTGGATGACGACTACATCGGCCAGGTGGCAACCAGAGCTGATGAAACTCGGCAGTTAGCTCGACTTCGGACGCTGCAGGCTCAAGAAAACGTTCGCCGAAGGTATGGCGCGAACCACCCCCCTGTTGTCTACCAGCCTCGTGACCTCGTATGGATCATCACTCCTGTTCGGAAGGTTGGACTCTCTGAGAAGCTCCTCAGGGGCTACTTTGGACCTTATATGGTTGTAAGACAGTTGTCTGATGTTACTTATGAAGTTGAAGATTTCGACCCCGACACAAGACAACGAAAGATCAGAGATACGGTCTACGTCCTTCGAATGAAGCCCTATAAGGATACTGCAACACAGGGTAAATTCGTAGCTCCAGCAACAGGTAACAAGAGGAAAGGTGACGAAGAGTATCGCGGCAAAAAGTTCTAAGAAGATCACCGCCAGAGCGAGAATCAGTCATCAGGAGTCGGAGTATGCAGGATCAATGACTCGTTCCCAGACTAGGAGGACGTAACAGCGAGGCAATGTTCTCTTAAGGAGGAAGCAATATTGCAGAAAATGCTGAGTGGCACCTAGGTGTAGTGGTTATGATACTGTTGCAAGTCACCTGGACTGTACAAATTTAATTTCTATATTCGGTTCGAGTACATTTCAGAAGCGTCCACATATGTCTAGAATCATTGTACTGGAATGTTCTGTAGCTGTATATATACTTTTTGTGTTCTGGCCACAGGCAGTTCACTCTGCGCTCTTGTATGTTCAAGTGCCGAATAAACCTTCGTTAAGTGACGTTAGTGTTCGCCATTCATCCAATTACACCTTCTTCTACATGACAATACTGCTCTGTACCTTGACAAGTCCAATATCATGAATATGATGATACGGGTGCTACATAAATCTACAAATTTGATAGAGTCGAAATACTTTGTTTTGCAACGAGTAATAAATAATTCAAACGAATATATAGTTACTAGGTAACAAAATTTTTTTGCCAACCTCATTATTGCAGTTTCTCAAGTAGAAAATCTAAAATCTCGTTTTGACCTCTGAAATTTGGAGACAAAACGTTATCTCTTTGTATTTCTCGTCCCTATATCGGTTATGTAATTTTTTACCTTCAGTCTCCTTTGCGTTTTTTTTTTCTTTCGCTACTTCATCGTAATAAACGAAACACAAGTTCCCAAGAACAGAACGTCTTCATAACATACTGCTTGCACAATAAGGCAAAGTGTAGAATGCCCAAGCATAAATGGCTTACCTCCACAAATTTTTGTGCATGAACTTGCGTCTGCGATTACACACGTCGAAAGAGGCATCGTGTGGACATACCTTGAAGGAATAAACGGAGCCTGTTTACTTTATCCATTATGTTTCTTTTTTACGCAGCTAATAATGTGATAAACAATTGTATTTTTCCTTCATTAAAACGGAGCTTTTAACTTAAAATGTCACGTACCGGAAATTGCTTCGTCAGCTTATGTTCTTGTTTGCGTACATTGTGAACGTCAGCTCTGTTCTGTTACTGTACAATCTAAACAATGTTTCACTTTCAGATATCCAACCCTCTTGTATAAGAACACACAGTTGAGAAAAGGCCAAGCGGACATGGAGCACTTGTAACTTACCATGAAAACAAAATAAAATAGTAAGGGAACAAACATTACAAAGAAACAAAAGCGCAAAATCCACTACCATAACAAAAGTAAGTGAGGTAAGAATAGGACAACGTACGGTGTTAGCAGACGATAATGTTAAAACTTTCTTCCCGAGAAACCTTGACGTGCTGTGACGTAACTTGACATTCCGTTGATGACCTGTTTGAATGCCGCCATTTGAAATGCTCTGTGATATGTTTTGATGTGGCATGATGTGACGACCAATGTGAATTGGCATTCTTAAACAAACAGCGTTGTCAAGAGAGGACGTGACAATGCCAGCTTTGGCGGGAACAATCTGTGTGTGACGTAGAGAGTGTGCTTGCTTCTTAATGGTTCTACTTTACGAGCCACATTGCCGAAATATCACAAAACTTATTTCGTATTTCACGTGATGGAATGGCTTCTCGACGTGACATAGCGGGAAAAGATGTCACATAACTCTTAGAGCGCCACGTCAGCTTTAGCAAACTCATCCCGTGTGCCCACGGCATTAATGTTGACAATAATGTGCAGAACGCAATCCTCGCGCCGTCAGATATTTCTATGCAATGGTAAAACCATAGACTTAGCGCTGTGGACTGACTTGTAAAGATACCGAAGTAAATAGCATGTTCGACAGTTTCCACAATATGTGTTTCCATTATTTTCATTTACCATTTCCAATGTAAATGAGGAGAATTGAGGTAGCTAAAAACAAGTATTGGATTTGGATAACAGAAGGCAGTATAGAAAGAAAAAATTCTCTACTCTTTAATCAAACACAATAATATTACGCCAGAATTTAAAAATTATTTGGAAAAAATATAACCAAATGTTCAGCAACGTAAAGAAAGAGACCAAAAGAAGTAATAATGATAGCTACATTTCAAATACAAAAAATATGACAAAAACAGTACAGAAAGGTATCAGATCAGAAACTGGCACAGGGCAGTCATATTAAGAAAATATTTGCAAATACAAGAGTCAGTCAAAAAGCAATGCTTCTTATTTATTTATTTTTGTCAAGGGATGCAAATTCAATTACATAGATTGCGAACCACAACACTGGCAATTAATCTATATCTTCTCAATTTAATCTCCATCCATTTCCACAGTTTTGGCCTGCCTTTTAACAAGGGCGTATATTCCAAAGTGGTAAAATGCATGGTCCTGCTTCCAAAGCCATTGGAGCACAGACGTTTTCATGGCCTCAACTACTCCATGATGCAGGTACAAGTTGTTGCGTGTAAACCTCGTTCTTCAAGTGCCTTGATACGGTGATGGCTTCTAGTCACTGATAGCTTCCTGAATTAAAACTTGCCTTATGTACTCTTTTTGAGATGTAGACTCTACGAATCAGTTCCATCTTCAGGTTCTCATAGGAGTTTGTCGTAGAGGGCATGGTTATCATATCTTCAACCTCAGCATCATACCAATGGTCTAGTTGTCTCGCCACTTCCGCAAATCCATTGCAGTCCCCACATAAAGGTAACTGGCTTCCACTTGCGCAAATCACAGCACAGGGATGTGTGCTAGAAAGGCAATAAACACATGGACATTTTGGAAACCAACGATTCTGTCACATCCAGTTTATCAGTCATGGTAGAAAGCTTGGTTCACTAACATGAGTTCTTCCTGTGCTGTAGTGCAGGCTAAATCATATTAGATCACCAGTTGTCAGGCTAGCTGTCATTACAATGCAGATCGAGGCCTCGTCTGGCTGGCGTACAAAATATAAACTCTCTTACAGGAATGGACAAATACTTTATTGCTTGGCACAAGAAGGAATTGGGAATTAATGGCTTTGGAGAAGTGTTATTTACAAGTAAAATCTTCCCTCGAGAAACATGAATAGCTCTGTATTTAGCCCACAACAAACAAAGCAAAACAATAGTTACCCAGTGTAAGAATAAGCACATTCCTAAGAAGAATAACTATAACCTCAGTCTCCAAAAACCCATCATCCAACAGCACTGATATCCACTATTTTATCACCACACACATTTTTCAGCTTTTCATTAATGGGAATGTCTGTTTCTCCTTCTGCACTCAGGAATTCCATCACAAAACACTGGCAAATACAAACATCGATGTCAGCTGTTTTGCAAGCAACTGCAGTACTGGCGTCTGGTAACACAGTAGATTGGAGAAGAAACACTGAGGAATAGTGCCAAATTCGAATTTTTCAATTAACAAACTTTATTTAAGGAGCAAAAAAGAGGAGGCATTACTTTTTTATTACTTCATAGGAATTAATGAACTCTCAGATCCAAAAGCAGAAGCTGATAAATTTAATGTGTATTTTAGTAATAAAGCACATCACTTAATCCAGAATCAGTATGCAAGCAGTCCTATGGACCTACCAAATTATTTAAATGGTACTTATGAATCTGTGTTGCTTCAGGAAGTCACAGAGGTAGAGATAAACCAAATAATAAGGTCGCTCCAAAACAAATATTCATGAGGGTTGGATGGTGTGCCTGATTATTTATTACAAAGTTATCTGAATATACAATGACACCACTAATGTACGAAGTGAACATGTCCTTATCAACTATCCTCAGTAGCTTAGAAACATCTAAACTCACTCCTCCATTCAATAATGGGAACACTGAAAATATAAATAACAATCATCCAGTACCCCAACTCAGTGCTTCCTCCAAATATTTGAAACAGTTTTCTGTAATAGGTTTTAAAGCTGCACTACAAAAAAATCATAAGTATCACTAAATCAGCATGCATTTAGTATATCCCGATCCATATTAATAGCTACATGTGAGTACTTAGAAGCTTTCTATAAATCTCTGGATAACACTTACCACACTAGGTACCGGGTTTTTTTTTATAGAACTGTCAAAAACATCATTTCCTGTAATTGACCATCAGCCCAAAATAGTGCAGAGGAATACACTGATTGGTGCATAAGAACTTACCTAGAAGACGGGCAGAAAATGGTGACATTGAGGCATCACAACATTCAAGAAAATATCTTTACAACAACACATCTGTCTAATAAATCACCTGTTGAGTACAGATTATTACATGGCACTTTCCTGGGACCTCTACTGTTCCTATAAAAGGGGGTGAAGCAATACAATTTGTAAATTGAAAACACATTAACAAAGACTGAAAAAAATTAATAGATTTATAATGGGTTATTAGATGTATCTCAGGACTCTCTACCCATGCAATTATTTTTTAAATTTTCTTTATCTATTTTTTTAAATCCTTGTACATATCATTTGACCCCTGGTAAGTGGGTAATGTGATACAACTTATGAAATGACCACTGTCTCATGTTCTACTGAGGCACACAGTATGTCGTTAGTAACAATTTTATTTACAAAAATCTTAGAAAATATTTTTTGAGGGTGAAAGGCGACCACAGCGAATAAAAGTGACCATAGGGAAGAGTCTCTGGCTTTGGAAGCCATGCGACACCCTCATGAGGTTATACAATGTTCGATTCCTTGATTTCTGGCCATACAAAAGTGAGTTTATGGCATCTGCACTGTTTCAGAAAACTTACATCTATTATCCTCTTACAATCACTGCTGGTTTCCAAAACACATGAGACAATACAGCTTGTCTCTTTTTCTTATTTGTTTCTTATATTGAGAGCCATATAATCTACTTCTGGGGTTGGCTCACTAATTTAGTTTCCTTATCACTTTCTTCTGAGGTATCCATAAGGTATTCTTCATTGCTGCCATGAAATATTTCCAAATATTGTATATGTTCATAGATTTCCATGGCTGGTATCATTTTGGATAAAATAATTTTGGTTATTGGGCCATGTCACTGTAAACAAGAAAAACAACTAAAATGCTGACACTTCGACCAACTTGCGGTGGTACTCTTCATGGCAATAGTTTACAATGATGTGACCAAATACCCAGTTTATTCAAAATTTCCAAAATCTTTTTCTGATTCTGGTTCATCCTCTCTATCATTGTTGACACTTCTACCTGGTTCAACCTGGAGTTTTTCCTTCTGCCTGGTTTTTGCTCTCAGCTTTTCTTTTCCATAATCTAATACCAGGCGCAAACCTTTTACAGAATCATACACTTTTTCTTCAATTTCAACAGGATTTGCATTGATTTCATTGTTGATTCAATATTTTTTGGTGGTCCAACAGGACAACGTCTGTTTTTCCGAATGCAGCCATACTGTTGTACCAGCAGCTTTCACTCAGCTCTTAACGACTTTTTTCAGCATTGATAGAGAATGGATCTTAGTCAGAGAGCCTTTGTTACCCTTATTTCACCACGTTTGAAAGAGCGACCTCCACTTCCTTTCCAAAAGTTTAAAAAGGATCATGTCTAGTGCCTCCAGATGAGTTGTGTGTTTGGGAAGCATTGTAAATATGACTGACTTATCTCCACAAGATGTCAAAAAAGCCTCAGAAAAATGGCTTGAGAGATTGTCACCAATAAGAATTCTTGGTTGCGGCTGTTTCTGCAGGTAAGGCGAGTTATTGTAAAGTATACCAGTCCTCAAAATGCTTTTGGTAGAACTGGACATTCTTCATCACCCGTAATGTGTGCCCTTAAACCCTCCAAAGTGCCAAGCATCATACAAATTTTCAGCTTTGTATACAACAAAAATCAATAACAATTTACCATCACTGCTTCACGCAAACATCAAGATCATTACAGGTTTTGTAAATTTGTTTATTTTGCTTCCTGGATCATCAGTTAAATTTGTTTCATCATAGTTTACGATGCTGAACGGTCCACACACTAAAAGTTTTGTCAAGGTTGCCAAATAATCATTAATTGTTCGTGCAGAAATACCTGCTCTGCACCCTTTGATATTTTCGCTCGTTCTTGAGCTAAGCTGCTCTTTGTGTCTCATCAGACAGGAAAAGACCCAATGCTCACCTGTAAAATTATTTTTGAACTTCCTTTGGTACTCCCTTGCTTGTCGAAAAATCCTTTAACAACAACATGCAAATCCTTGTATGTTAACGGAAAACTGCATTCTCTGAGAAGCATGATATTATTGTGGATGGGGCAGTGGGTCAGAATAGTTTCAATAACATGTTATGTTTGTCTTATTTGATAATTTAATTACAGAGTGGTACACTAGGCTTAGAGGTGTTTTGTCTGTACATAGTACCTGTACTACTGTTACTGGTACTGATATCGTAATTACCTATGGTAACTGTTTAACAACTTATAAGTATTAGGTCCAAGAGAAACCTGTCGCACTTCAGCCTCTTAAACATAATGACCCTCCCAAGTCTCTATGTGTATTACTGCTTAATATATGTAAAAGAAAATATACACCAATTTACACAGAGAATGAATTTACATTTGCACAGCACTAGAAACAACTGCATGCTTGGTATACCATATTCTAAGCTGTCACTAACACACAACAGTCACAAACACCTAAGTCTAAAGTTATATAATAAAATGCCACAATCAGTCAAAACCCTCACCTTTTTTTAAATTTAAGGAGGTATTAGACACATGGTTTAAAAATAGCGCAGTTGAAGAATATCTTGGAAGTAATGTATAAACAATGAAATAATGTAACTATCATTAACTAAATGTGTAAAACTGTATAATTCATTCTTCAATGTAAACTATATAATGATTATTACTGAAATCTTCTGATTAGTAAGAAGTTTATGGTTGGTTGGTTGATTCAGGAGAGGGGACCAAACAGCAAGGTCTTCAGTCCCTTCGGATTTGGGAGGGATGGGGAAGGAAGTCAGCCGTGCCCTTTCAAAGGAACCATCCCAGCATTTGCCTGAAGCAATTTAGGGAAATCACAGAAAACCTAAATCTGGATGGCCAGACGCAGGTTTGAGCCATCGTCCTCCCGAATGCGAGTCCAGTGTGCTAACACCTGCGCCACATTGCTCAGTAGAAGTTTATTATTATGTATTTGTGTGTATGTGTAAAATTATTATGTGTGTAAAATCCAAATTACTAACTAATAAAAAGATGTTTGTATGTATATGCAAAATGTATAATGTAAAAATTAGTAACAACTATACTTTTATGAATATGTAAAATTATTTTGACGAAGCCAATTGCATGGTAAACATGCTGAATGGCTAATAAATAAACATACAAACGTATAATCAACCTGTTTGTTTAGATACTGTCAAGGGCTAGGTATGAATACTATAGTGTATTTTACTGCAGCAAATTAATAAGACCTACTTTTCAAAATAGACAATTCCATGGGACTCAAAGTTGTCTGCCCAACAAGAGACATTTCTGTATTTCTGAAATACCTTCATCTTGTGTATGTGATGATTTTATGAAGTAGCATACAAAGTTAATTTTCCAAATTTCACTTCATGTGGGCATCTTATTCTAGCTGGAAAACGAGAAAAAAATGAATTCAGTGGAATTGAGGTTGAATGGGATAAGATGTGTAGCTTTGCTCAGTACAAAACCATTTTTCTTAATTATTATTTTTTAAAGAAATCTTTGTCAAATTTGGAATAACGGTAACAAGTTATTGATCATAAATATAGTCCTTACCTTTTAGAAGAAATTCAGCTCTTTAGTGAGCATATTTCCAGTGCTTTAAAAACTGAACAACATAACCTTTCAAAGTAAACTACATCTGAGCAGCAGAATTGGTGACAAATAAACTGACTGTCACAGGCTTTAGAACTGACCTAGATGGCAATTAAATATCACTGTTGTTAACATTTACTTTGAATTACCAATACGGAAACATAGTATAGCAAATGCTGTATTTGTTCGCCTCAATTTATGGTTCTTCTGTATCATAATGATGTAAATGACTTTATTTAAGAAAAAAAAAATTATTTGCAGATGAAACCAACATTTTAATAACAGCTACATACAAAAGTTTATGGAATGAGCAATAGATACTTCAATGTCTCTGGTTACTAACTGGTTAAAAAATTAGATGATAATAAATACAGGAAAACAACTATCTGTTTAAATTTGCATTCTTCTTCTCTTCTATAAGAATTTGATACAATACCATATCATGACAATATGTTACTGAAATAAGTTTGTGAAACTTACATTCTAGGAATATGACTACAAAACAATTTAAAATGGGACTGTCAACTCTTGAAACAAAAGTCTGAAAAGCTTGTTGTGCACTTTGTGTGCTAAAATAAAGTGCGAGCAGGTCAACAGTGATTCAAACATATTACATGTAGTGTACTTTCATTCAGTGCTGCAGTATGAGCTAATCTTCTGGGGAAACTCAGCCCTCCAGCAAAGCAATCTTTAGGATGCAGAAAACAGCAGTGAGGGCTATCTGCAACTTTAAGAAACTGGAATGTAGTGTACTTTCATTCAGTGCTGCAGTATGAGCTAATCTTCTGGGGAAACTCAGCCCTCCAGCAAAACAATCTTTAGGATGCAAAAAACAGCAGTGAGGGCTATCTGCAACTTTAAGAAACTGGAAAAGTACAGACCACACTTTGTTCAGTTGAAAATAATAAGCCTGTACATATATAAGTGTATCCTGTTTGCTAATGATTATATTCATAACTACAACACAAGAAACAGTGGTAATATTCTCGTATTCACATCTACATGTATACTGTGCAGGCACAGGCAGCACGGTCGTGGGCAAAATGCTTGGCGCGAGTGCACTGTTTGTGTTGTCAGTGGCGGTCGCACAGAGGAGCGCAGGAGCCGAAGTTGCATGGTTTGAGGTGCTGTCCACGAGGGGCAGGATAGGAGCCGTCATTTCAGGAACAAGTGACGTTCGTCGCGCATGCGCACTTGTGTCCGGCCGAGTATCAAACGCTGCTGTGTTAGGAGGGTGTTGCCCTGTGGAACTGTCAGTACATGTTATGGCAGTCTTGATAGCACAGTTGCGAGGGGTAGCGGGAGATAAACACACGGAGGCTCGATTGCTGGGACTGCAAGCAGATTCATCGCACTTATTGACCTTGCTTTGTCCTTGCTGCAGTGTCTGAAATTCCTTTGCTGCATCGGAGAGCTGGAGCTGTGTTTCGTGGAGCCGGAGCGAGAGCTCGAAGTTTTCCTTGCATAGGCGAGCAATGTGTTCAAGCTCGACAAGGCACTTATGCGTGGTTTCTTGTAATGTCGTCGACAGAGACGAGCATGTACGGGTGAGATGAGCCCAGACCGATGTGTCATGGGGGGGGGGGGGGGGCGGGGTTTGCTCGACAGAGCACAGGGGAAGTGAGTCACGGATGGATGATGAAACATGGTGTTTCGCACTAGGTCTGGTGAAAGTTTGTGGTGTCGCAAGAAGTCAATGCCTAGTATAGGTTCGTCAATTTCGCACACTAAAAAAGTGAGTTTGCGGAGAGTGAGACGACGTGGGAAGTTGAACCTGAGCATTTTAGTTTAGTTGAATTCACGGCTTGCAGTGAAGTATGATGAGGGCGGATGTTCGATGACACTAAGGACGTAGGCAGTAGCGAAACATCGGCGCCGGTGTCCACTAGGCAAAGGTATCCCGATGAAATGTCTTTAATGTAAAGTTGTCCGCAATTATCCGGTTGTTCCCGGACAGAATGGAGCACTGGGGGGTGCTTGTCACGTTGTGCGCAGGAGGCGGCACCCGGACCTACCTACGACTGGCGTTTGGGAAGTAGCAGGGTGGTCTGCAGTTCTGTGTCGCCTCACCAAACCGTATGTGGAAGTAACAGTACGGGTAGTGCGGTTCCTGCGGAACGTTCGTTGCCAGTGGCGGTGGCCGAGGTTCAGAGGCCATGGCAGGTTCGGTTGCAGGAGGGGGCGTGACCGTGGGCAGAGCCAGTGACGTCCCAGTTGCTTGTTTACTGCTTTCCGGAGCGAGCTGAACGGTCGGCACAATACGGCCCCAGCCGTGTCCGGCCACAGGACGATGATCCTGAACCCGAGACTTGTCAGGTAGGCAGTGGCTGGCAAAATAGAGCAGTGATGCATCGTGTAGCTTGTCAACAATTTTCATTCTTTGCCTGACAGGTTCGGGAGACATTTGAGCCAGAGCAAAGCGGATGTGAGGAGATAGTTTATCTGACCAGATGGCGAGGAGAGCTGTGTCAGAGAGTAGATCGGCGCTGACCAGGGCACATAGCCGTCTCCAGAGCTGGGAAGGTTTGTCGTTGCCTAGTTGCTTGATGTGGAGCACTTGCCGTATTGCTGCCTCAGTTGAGCATGCAAGCCGACGTAGAACTGTCTTTTTGGTTAGAGTGTACAGGTAGATGAGTCCGGGGCATCGACCAGGTCAGCAATCAAGTCCTCCTGGTCGTGCAGGTGGGTGATGAGGCACAGAAACCTGGTTGACTCATTGAGTTTGTAATGGTCGAACACTTCGTCCACAATTTTGAACCAGGTTGTAGCTCTGTCGGGATTAAACAGCGGCAGCGTCGGTAAGCGTTGTAGAATGTTCGGAAGAACAGATTGAGTTGAGTTCGTCGTGCACTGCCTGAATCGAGCTGTTGTTGCTGTAGTATGCCAGTAGAGTGTGCCTCCAGGGGATGTGGCAACGATGGCTGTCCGGGTGGTAGCATGAAGGTGACATGTTGTGGTTTAGCGCAATCCGTCACGACGTGGAAGGCCGACACAGGTGAAACACCGTAATGTGTCGATTGCAGTTGCGAAAGCTCAACATGTTGCGGGTGTGTTCGGATTGATGCGTAGCGGAGGACCGATGCGGATGAGGCACTGAGATGTGCCGAGAACGGTAGTGGAAGCTCGACTGGAGCCGGCGAGGGGGCGATGGGTGAGCAAAAGTTCAACGTTTGAGAACGTGTGTTAGTCTGCGGAAAGCTTGACGTATGACCAGAGTCGGGGCCACCTTTGTTGCAGAAAGGCTGTGGAGGTGCGGGCTGTCCTGAAGCACAGTGTGGGAAATGATGTCGAACATGGGACGGGGTGTGTGAATGTTCACTGTTCATCGTCACTCCACTCAAAATGGTGTGCAGATAAGGTGAATGTCATGGTACGAAACACTGAGGCGTAACAGTGGGACGGAGGTGGGGTCAGGCACAGATAACAAGTAATTGTTCCTGTTGCAGGACGAGGTATCGAAGTAGGAAGGCATGTGCTGATGCTGAACCGAGGCAAGCACGGGCATGGTCGGATGCTGGGGAGGTTGACCTGTGGACGAAGCAGTTCCAGCCACATGGCAGGTATCTGCGTGGTACTGCAAGGATTTCGGTGTAGCAAATAGTTGTCCTGGCGGTAGTAGGTTGTCCAACGAAGCATTTGCAGAAATCGGCATTGGTTCCGCACTGCATGGAGATCCATAAGAGGTAACTGCACAGTCGATGTGGGAGGGCACATGTGGCGGGAACAAAGGCGTTTGATAGCCAAAGTCATACACACTCCTAACCTCACTTATTGTTGCAGGCTCGAAAACGTCCGGCGGATCGTCGAGTGAGAGACATCGTGTTGCAGTCCTGGTGGATGTACATCGCCCGCAACACGATGCATGTCGATCAGAAAATCCGGCGTTAGGCACTGGGCTGAAGTCATTGTTTGAATGCTGTGTCGATGTAATACATGCAAAAATAACAGACGTGGAGGTCGCGGACACAGTAAAACGGCGAAAACGGAAGATGTTACAACTGGGGGTCACCAGTGAGGAGTGAGTTTCGGTTGGTTACAGCAAACAACACCCATTTAGCAGTAGTTCATTTATTCACCTAAACATATGCAAGGCTCACAAAGAACTGAATATGGTGGAACAGCCCAAAGACAATGCTCAGAGTGCAAAGACAATGCTCAGATTCCAAAGATGAACGCATATTGATGCTGGTGTCGACCTCATCGGTGCCACAAGTGCAATGAGAATTCCACTGTTAAATGTAAAGGAGAGAGTGGACTGGTGGAAAGAGTACACTGAAGGCCTCTATGGGGTGGGAAGACTTGTCTGATTATGTGATAGAAGAAGAAACAGGAATCAGTATAGAAGTGAAAGGGGACCCAGTATTAAAATCAGAATTTAAAAGAGCTTTGGAAGACTTAAGATCAAATAAAGCTGAAGTCATAGAGAACATTCCATCAAAAATTCTAAAATCTTTGGGGGAAGTGGCATCAAAACGGCTGTTCATGATGGTGTGTAAAATGTATGAATAACTTTCAGAGAAACATCATCCACACAGTCCCAAAAATTGCAAGAGCCAACAAGTGTGAGAATTATTGCACAATCAGCTTAAAAGATCATGAATCCAAGTTGCTGATAAGAATAATGTACAGAAGAATGGAAAAGGAAATTGAGGATGTATTAGATGATGATCGATTTGACTTTAGGCTTGGTTGACTGGCACTGAGGTTGATAATGGAAGCGAGACTAAAGTAAAATCAAGATGCATTCATAGAATTTGTCAATCTGGGAAAAAAAAGAGTTCAGCAGTGTCAAATGGTGTAAGATGTTCATAATTCCAAGAAAAGTAGGCGTAAGTTAGGGAAAGATGGGGAATATACAATATGTACAGGTGCCATAGGGGAACAATAAGAGTGGAAGGCCAAGAATGAAATGCCTGGATTAAAAAGTTTGTAACACAGGGACATAGTATTTTGCCCCCACTATTCAATCTATACATTGCAGAAGAAATGTCAAAAATAAAGAGTGGAATTGAAATTCAAAGTGAAAGGATATCAATGATAAGATTCACTGATGACATTGCTATCCTCAGTGAAAGCTAAGAAGAATTACAAGATAATGGAATGGAAAACTAATGAAAGATAGCACTGGACACTTAAAATCTCCTGTTTCAAATACATGGTGAACAGAAATGTGGCAGTTGTCACCACACATCTGATGATATTTTCCAAAGCTGTCTTCCAAATGACCAATCTTCCTTTTAGCAGGCTGAAAGAAACTCTTCCCCTTCTTATGATGCCAACAATCAACTAAATCACGATGGTGTCAGTTGTGTGCTTAAAGGCATAACGTGTCTCTTTGATCAATCCACATACTGGAGTTTTCTAAGACAACTTGCTTGACCACTGTGAAACGACCTGCATAAAATGAAAATATGGAAACAATTTTGTGGAATTGGCTTCTGGTATCTGCCAGAAAAAAACTGATTCTGGGCTGTTAAAAGCAGTATTTAACATTGTTACTGGTGATGAAATATGGTTAAACAAATCTGATCCTGAAATGATGTGATAGTTATATATTTGGGCCTTCCTCAGAAGTGTTCTGTCCAGCAAAAGCAAAAAGAGGATGGAGTCTGGGGAAAAGCCTGGTACGCCTGTTCTTTGCAGTAAGTGGCCACAATCATTGCTGTGGATGTAGGAAAGACATTTGCAAGTTGAAAAAGTTACAGATGCAAAAGTACTGCAACAGGTTGCTATTGCTGCAGAAACTGCTCAGCAAATTGTTGTTGTGGCATTCTCCGATGCCTTCAGCAAAACCAATACACAAGGTGCTTATGAGCCAACTCTTCATCAGTAACCTATCCATAATGCTGTGAAACATACAACTAACACTACTGGAAACACACACACAGGAGAGAATTGAGCAGCACTGAATGTAAGATTAAGGGCAGAGAGTAAAGTGGCCATCACTGTTGTCAATGGTAAGTACGATGAATGTATGGAACAAGTTTGTTTCCAAACAAGAAAAACAGTGTATCTATTGACATTTAAATTGTTGTACAGGTAGTTTCAGTGCGGTACAGTTGCAAAGATAAATGGGGGTTTGAGATTAGATGAAATGCAATTACTCCATAAAGAATCGCCAGACACTACATTTCCCTCATATCAGTATACAAAGAAAATATCCCTGAACAACTCCTGAAATTCTGTCAGTGGAGCTCAGGTTCATCCTTTATACTTTCTCTCTCTCTCTAGCTGTATGCCTGTGCTTCACAATGGAAGTTAAAGAAAGGGCTGTGCATTCCACCAGTTTTTACAGGAATCAGTTGCTGGCATAGTTGGCTGGTTTATCATGGATAGACAGTGAGAAAAAGAGTAGGTATTTGTGTAGTCATATACAAAGTACAACTGCAAAAGTTAGACCTTTTCAGATTGCCATTTATTGAACACTACGTCTGTTAAATGCTCCAGATATTCACATACCTGTTTCTGCATCTGATGGTTAAAGTCTTCTGATGGCCAAGAAGATGATCAGTGCAAGGTACTGAATGCAAATTGAACAAAATAAAACACACACACATGCACGCACACACACTCAGGATGATGTATGTTATTGGTATATGTATATGTTGTATGCTAGGCTTTATACAATACATATTTGTCAACAATGTTCTTTACCATTTGGGGGGGGGGGGGAGTTGCTATTCTTGTTCCATTAATACATATTGTTTACATTTGTTGCTGTTCAGATTGCCTTTATCTAAGGCATGTATAGGCAAACCGAGTGTCTATTAGTTTTCTGTGTTGCAAAATGTGTAAAGAAATTTTTAATTCACATTTTATTAACATAGGGGTTGAGTTTTGATAAATGTTTTCTTGGTGGATGCCTAAAGTAAACAATAAATGTCACTTCCAAATTGCATGTTTCTAGGACCAATGTTTAGTCTGTGTATTGAATTGTGAATAGGGTTGAATGTTGTAATATTTTCTTATTAGTTGACTACTTTACGTAATGGATATTCACTCAAAATTTCATGTTTCTAGGACAAATGCATAAGGCTGTGTATTGTTATAAAAACATTTTCTCCTTCTATATATACACATCCAAATGGGAGTAGCTGAACTAGTAGAAATCGAATGATGTTAACTGGTACTGATTCCATTCCACTAGCTACAAACTTTAGCTAGATGACAACACTGTGTTTAATTGTTCTAATAATTCAATAAATAAGGTTATTTCAATCTCATCTGCTAGCTAAATTTGGAAGCAATCAGATATCACTCAATACTAGTTGCTGATTTTTGTTGAAACATCTAATCACATCAGCCATTTTCCTGAGTGTCTTCTTAGAGTGTGCATATAGTAACACCACATTTTAAGACATCCAGATGTTTCTTTTTTGTCATCTCCATTAATTATGTTTTGCACCTGAACATGGCTGTGTTCCAAGTATAGCTTTTCATTAATCTTTCTCTGGTCTCAAGGTAGGTGTTCATTACTGTTAAAGGTGAAACAGAAATGGATACCCATTGTATGGGTAGAGATTATACTCAATAACTGGAATAAATTAGTAATTGGTTCCTTTTACCAAACTGCTGAGTCATATGATATAGTTACTGAAAGGTGAAAGTAAAATTTGAGTCTCATTTCAGTTCATACAATTCTAGTTGGCGGTGGCCACGATCTACCCTCAATATGTTGACAAAAATACGTTGTGGCGCCAATGAAATCGACACCAACATCGATATGCATTCATCTTTGGACTCTAAGCATTATCTTTGGCTGTTCCGTCATGTTCAGTTCAGTTCTTTGTGATCCTTGTATGTGTTAAGGTTAATAAATGAACTATTGCTAAATGGGTGTGATTATTGGTGCAACCAACCCAGTAATCCTCCTCGCTGGTGACCCCGACGTGATATGAACACGCAACCTTCACGACATCTACCCTCACAGCTCCCCGATGACACTGTTGAGCTGACTGTGGTCCGGCTCCCACGGACCACACCTGCCGACGCCATAGTCACCCCTCCCTGCCCCGCAGTACGGAGTACTCTTGAGAGGCTATTGCTAAATGGGTGTGATTATCGGTGCAACCAACCCGGTAATCCTCTTCAACATGTCAAAAGTTGGTGGGAGGCACAAAACATTGTCAAAAATTGTACTAAATGCCTTCTCCAACAATTATTTGGAGCTGTTAGCTCAGGAGACCAAACAAAGTGTTAATGGCAACAGTAACATATAAAGCCTCTTAGCAACAACAATGCTGAGGCAATAGAGAGCATCATGATGGATATAGGAATTAGTTACTACAAGATTGTTGTAGCAAGATTTAATACTTTAACATCTAAATCTACAAAAAGTAGATGGAAATACACTCCTGGAAATGGAAAAAAGAACACATTGACACCGGTGTGTCAGACCCACCATACTTGCTCCGGACACTGCGAGAGGGCTGTACAAGCAATGATCACACGCACGGCACAGCGGACACACCAGGAACCGCGGTGTTGGCCGTCGAATGGCGCTAGCTGCGCAGCATTTGTGCAACGCCGCCGTCAGTGTCAGCCAGTTTGCCGTGGCATACGGAGCTCCATCGCAGTCTTTAACACTGGTAGCATGCCGCGACAGCGTGGACGTGAACCGTATGTGCAGTTGACGGACTTTGAGCGAGGGCGTATAGTGGGCATGCGGGAGGCCGGGTGGACGTACCGCCGAATTGCTCAACACGTGGGGCGTGAGGTCTCCACAGTACATCGATGTTGTCGCCAGTGGTCGGCGGAAGGTGCACGTGCCCGTCAACCTGGGACCGGACCGCAGCGACGCACGGATGCACGCCAAGACCGTAGGATCCTACGCAGTGCAGTAGGGGACCGCACCGCCACTTCCCAGCAAATTAGGGACACTGTTGCTCCTGGGGTATCGGCGAGGACCATTCGCAACCGTCTCCATGAAGCTGGGCTACGGTCCCGCACACCGTTAGGCCGTCTTCCGCTCACGCCCCAACATCGTGCAGCCCGCCTCCAGTGGTGTCGCGACAGGCGTGAATGGAGGGACGAATGGAGACGTGTCGTCTTCAGCGATGAGAGTCGCTTCTGCCTTGGTGCCAATGATGGTCGTATGCGTGTTTGGCGCCGTGCAGGCGAGCGCCACAATCAGGACTGCATACGACCGAGGCACACAGGGCCAACACCCGGCATCATGGTGTGGGGAGCGATCTCCTACACTGGCCGTACACCACTGGTGATCGTCGAGGGGACACTGAATAGTGCACGGTACATCCAAACCGTCATCGAACCCATCGTTCTACCATTCCTAGACCGGCAAGGGAACTTGCTGTTCCAACAGGACAATGCACGTCCGCATGTATCCCGTGCCACCCAACGTGCTCTAGAAGGTGTAAGTCAACTACCCTGGCCAGCAAGATCTCCGGATCTGTCCCCCATTGAGCATGTTTGGGACTGGATGAAGCGTCGTCTCACGCGGTCTGCACGTCCAGCACAAACGCTGGTCCAACTGAGGCGCCAGGTGGAAATGGCATGGCAAGCCGTTCCACAGGACTACATCCAGCATCTCTACGATCGTCTCCATGGGAGAATAGCAGCCGGCATTGCTGCGAAAGGTGGATATACACTGTAGTAGTGCCGACATTGTGCATGCTCTGTTGCCTGTGTCTATGTGCCTGTGGTTCTGTCAGTGTGATCATGTGATGTATCTGACCCCAGGAATGTGTCAATAAAGTTTCCCCTTCCTGGGACAATGAATTCACGGTGTTCTTATTTCAATTTCCAGGAGTGTATATCTATTTAAATAACAGATAAAGACACACTCGCCATTTCTTCCACACTAACTATGTAAGTGTAAAACAAGTATGGCTTCAGCTCAAAGAAATAGTGATGATGGCATTGAAAGTTTTATACCAAGTAAATAAATAAGAAGTGGAACAAATCCTTCATGGTACACAAGACAGGTCAGGACACTGTAGCAGAAGCAGCAAAAAAATCTAAAAAGAGTCTGGTCATATGTAAATTATACTAGTGGCAAGAAACACTTCACTATGTGATGGCAATTGTAATGTTACTGGAAACAGCACCAAAAGGAGAGTAACTAAACAGAGTTTTCTGAAATTCCATGGCCAAAGATAATACTGTAAGTATTCTAGAATTCGAATCCAGAATATATGAATAATGTTGAAGCAGATGCTCTTGGTGTGGAGAATCAACTTAAGTCACTTAAGAAATCAGAAGATGCTGGAGAAATATGTCCAGTTTCATCAATCATATACCATTGCTTGATAGATGAAACATCAGTACCTAAATGCTGGAACATTGAATATGTCACATCAATCCACAAGAATGGAAATAGAAGTAATCTGCTGAATTCAGGTCAATACCATTGTCGAATTTGTAATAGAGTTTTGCAACATATGCTGTGTTCCAACATTATGAAATATCTGGAAGTAAACAATCTATTGACATCTAACCAGCACATATTCAGAAAATATTATTCTTGCGATACACAGCTGGCTCTTCATCCACATGAAATAATGAGTGCTACTGACAGGACTCGAAATTCATTCCTTATTTCTAGATTTCCAGGAGGCTTTTGATACCATACCACACAAAAACTTTCAATCAAATTGCATTCTAGGGGTATCACCTCAATTGTGAAACTGGATTCACGATTTACTTTCAGAAAGGTTAGTAAATGACAGGAAGTCATCTAGAGAAACCTAAGTGATATCTGTAGTTCACCAAGGAAGTGTTATAGGTTTTCTGCTGTTCCTAAGCTGTGTAAACTATTTAGGGAACAATCTGAGCAGCTCTCTTAGATTGTTTGCAGATGATGCTGTTGTTTACCATCTAGTAAAGTCATCAGAAGATCAAAAACAATTGCAAAATGATTTATACAAGATATCTAAATTGTGCAGAAAGTGGCAATTGACCCTAAACGATAACAATTTGAGTTCCTCCAGATGAGTACAAAAAAAAAATTATGTTAAATTTCAACAATATTATGGAAAAGATAGATTGCTATATGCCTTAAGGATGATATGTTGAGTTGCAGACAGTTGCAACAAAAAGACTGTTACATGTTTAGTTTTCAGCCAAAGTCTTCTTCAGAAAAGAAATGTCACACACATTCACACAAGCAAACTTACCTCAAGTACACATGACAGCCATCTCCAACAGCTTGGACCTGATTTCAGTCCAACCTGCTGGAAGGGATAGATAGATAGATAGATAGATAGATAGATAGATTAGATAGACAGACAGACAGATGGATAAATAGATAGAAAAAAAGAAATAGAGAGAGAGAGAGAGGCTGGGGAGCAAGGAAGGGAGAGACTGAATTCATAATGTGTGTAATTTGAAACATGCTCATAGTGATATAGACTGATGACTCAAACCATTAATAGCAGATTTGTCCACCTTTGGAATGCAACACAGCAGTGATGCTACATCACATAGATTTGACAAGTCATCGGTAGATTTTTGGAGGTAATTGTCAGCAGATGATTACACACAGATCATGCAATTCCCATAAATTATGGGCCGGTGGTTTGTGGGCCTGGAATTGGTGACTTATAATGTCACAGACGTGTTCCATTAGGTTTAAATGAGGTAAATTTGGTGGTCAGTTTTGCTATAAAGCTCCTCAAAGTGCTGTAGCACAATTCTGTCCTTGTGACTTCTTCCTGCTAGGAGATGCCATTGCCGTAGGGAAAGGCAAATCGTGAAGGGATGCAAGTGTCTCACAGTAATTGTCATATATCCCATGGCTATCATGGTGCCTTCAATTATGCCACAGATCCAATGGAACTCCAGTTGCAGTACACCATCATGTAATTCTGTTCCCTATGGCATGAGTCCATGGTCAAATGAACATGTGAAATAGTGGTCCACCTGCATGATGGCTTATCAACCAGGTGTCATGTGAAATGTGATTAATCCGACTAGTTGACACATCTGTATTGATCCAAGGCCCAGTCTCAATGATACCATGCCACAAATCACTGCCTATCCTTGTTTGCAGAGTTGGCAAGCCCCCAACCTCCACATTCACATTTTGTGAAGAGGTGTCCAAGACCTTGTCACATACTCATAGTTTCACTATCTCACAACAGCAGCCAGAGAACAGATAACCATCTTCACTGTTTCAAGATATTATAATTCCAGGTGCTGGGCCCTAAAAATTTGCCCTTTGCCAGTCACTTATGTTACTGGATTTCTCAGTTTGTGGCCCATATTGGCATCAGAAGGATTCTCCATCCATCTTTGCTCTTCTTACATATTTTTCTTACTGTGTCACAGCTCGCATCACTACAAGTTTGCATTCAGTCTCACTGTAGGCAGTGGTCATCATGTTTTGGCTCATTAGTAAATAATTTATTCTGGAAGTTTTAATACTAAGCTTATTTCCATAAAGTAATGTCACAATATGGTGAACTTTTATTGAATTCAGTTACACAATGGGTACAAACAACAACCACATCCAATTTTTTCAACACTTATTGTATCATTTTATTTGGCACATAGTAGGATACAAAAGCTAGAATTCCTATGAAATTGTTCATTTTCTTCCCATAATAATAAAATATTTATATTTTATGGTTATTCTTGTTTCAGCAGGAGCAGATGTTGCATTCAGAATATCCATAACCCTATAAACAAAACACATGAAACATAGTTACAAGTAACTCTGAAAAATTAATAATTCCACTTTTGTTATTATTAAAGTACAAATAAAACAACTTTTCTGGTAATGTTACTGAAGTGCTAGATACAGAGTCATGGAAGATTCTTGCAATGCTTCTGAAACAGAGCAATTTTTAGTTTCTTCTGCACACTTTAAAGAGATTATGTAAATTACAATATTTTAAAGCACATGTCAAGCAACTGAAAAAGTCAGGTTTGATTCCTTGGGAATAATTGTGCCACAGGACGATAATGTAATCCAGGACAGAAAGAAGGTCAGCATCGCATCGGTTGTACTATAAGTTGTATTTCATGACAGATCTAGATTTCAGCTAACAGTACAGTTATCATCAACCATGCCACAGTTGTAGAAAATGCCAATTGTACAATTACATGCTGTTATGGGTAATGATGTAGACTCAGCATAATTATAACAGCACATATTACCATTTAACTGTGGCATCTACAAGCATCAGTCATACTGAGGCTGCTGTTTACAGACCTGTACACCTAATGTCAGTTTAAGCCACGCTGGATGGCCAATGCCCTCCACTTCCCTTACCTCATCATCATCATCATCTTGGACAGTTTTCAGTCTCTGGCCAGGTCTGTATGGAACATAAGCCTCTCCATTGTCTTCTGTCTTGCCACCATCTCTCCATCTTCACCTTGTTCCAGTCTTCTCCTTTCTTCTGGACACATTCCTCTACTCCTTTCAGACATCTGTCTCTCGGTCTTCCTTTTGGTCTCTTTCCTCCCAGTTTCATCTCATGTATCCTCCTTGGTATCCTCTTCTCCTCCATTCTCTTAATGTGTCCATACCATCTCAGCCTTGATTTCTCTACCTCCTCCTGTAACGGTTCCACCTTCATTGACTCTCTGATCCTCTCATTTCTTAACCTGTCTATCTTTGTCACTCCAATACTGTTTCTCAAGAATTTCATCTCACTAGCTTGTACTTTGCTTTTCTCTGTTCCTTTCATAACCCAGGTTTCTGATGCATATGTCAGGATTGTGACATAGTATGACTGGTATATAACCTTTTTACTGATTTGGGGTACATCCTTGCTCCATATCAGGCTTCTGACACTCTTCCAAAATGCTTCTGCTTTTCTCCCCCACTCATTTATTTCTCTGTTGTTTTTTCCATCTTTCTGTATCAGGCTTCCTAGGTACTTGAAACTCTCCACTCTCCTCAATCATTCCTCACCAACTGTTATTCCAGTTGTTCCTCGCTCCTTCTTTCTTGCTGTGATAATCATCTCACTCTTACTTATAATAAATTTCATAATTTCATCCCATGTTCTTGCACTGTTCGTTCCCAATGTCCAACTGCTCTTGTACTTCCTCCTCCTTATTGCCCCAAATCATCAGATCATTTGCAAACACTATAGCTTTCATCTTCCTTTCACCAATTACTTGTGCTACTGCACTCATTATATCATCCATCACTACAATGAAGAGTAATGGTGAAAGCGCACTTCCCTGCCTCAAGCCATTCTTCAGTCCAAGCTGATCTCCCTCCTCCCACTTTCACACTGCTCACACTTCCATGGTACATTTCCCTTATCCTCTAAATAATCTGTTTTGCTACTCCTCTGTCCTCCAGGGCTTTCCACACTTTGCTTCTACGTACACTGTCATACGCTTTTTCAATGTCCAGGAAGGACATTAGTAGATCTATTCCATATTCATATTGCTCTTCCTGTAGTTGCCTTAAAGCACAAATTAGATCCATCGTGAGCCTTCCTGTTCTGAAGCCATGTTGCTCTTCCCTCATTCTTCCTTCTAATTTTGCCCGAATTCGTGCTTCCAAAATTTTCTCAAAAATCTTTGCACAGTGACTCATCAATGTTATCCCCTGATAGTTCTTGCACTCTTTTCTATCTCCATTCTTGAAGATCGGGACAATTATTCCCTTCTTCCAGTCTTCTGGGATCATCTTCGGTCTCCACACAATTTTCATTACTCAATATAGCTATAGTATCCCTACATCTCCTGCTGCTCTCACCATCTCTACACTACCCTAATCCAGACCTGGTGTGAGTTCCTCCTTATTCTCTACATCTAGTCCACTTCTGTTCCCTATTCGAGCATAATCTGTCACACCGTTCTTCCTCTTACTTTTAATCATCCCATATAACACCTATTTTGAACCTTCACTATCCACCTCCATCATTCTGGTCCACTGTTCCATCCACTTTCTTCTTTCCTCTGCTACCACTCATTTTGTTTCTTTCTTTCTTGCCTGGTACTCTTCCCATCCCTACTGTTCTCTCCTGGAACCATACCCTAAAGGCTCTATTCTTCTTTTGTACTGTATCCTTTGTTTTATCATTCCACCAGGGTGTTTCTTTCCATCTCTTTTTGTTGCTTGTCCTCCCACATATTGCTTCCACCGCACTTACTAATGTTCCCTTGAATCTACCCCATTCCTCTTCTACTGTTTTTGGTTCATCCTTTGGGATGCTTTCCTTTACTACTTGTAGGTAATATAGCCCGCTTTCTTCCTCCTTCAACTTATATGCCCTTATACATCTTTCCTGGTTTTCTGTCCCTTTATTATCCTTAGTCCCTCTCAGGTTCATTACCAGCAAACGGTGGTCGCTATCCAAGGACTCTGATGGTTAAACCTTAATGTCAATGATGTTCCTATTCATCTCACTATCACACAGGACGCAGTCAACTATCGACTTCCTCTTTAAGTCTTGACTGTACCAGGCTCTCCCTTTTCGTGAACCAAGAGTTCCCAACCAAGCAAGCCATTCCTTTAACAGAACTCCAATAGTCTTTCACCTTCCTCATTTCAGCAGCACCAATCCCCTGGTCCAAGCACACTTTTGCAGCCTTGTCTTCTCTTAGCCAGTTGTGGATTATGATTTCTGCTTTCAAAAATAGAATGGGCCTCAGAAAGGACAGATTTAATCAACAACTAACTGGCTATAAACAAGGACTAAGATTTGGAACATTAAATACACAAACATTGACTGGAAATGTGGAGGAGATGGTGAACATGATGGAAAGAAGGAAGTTAGACCTATTGGGGTTAGCTGAAATGAGATAGAAAGAAGAAAGAAGGAGAGAACTGAGAAAAGGCTACCAACTGCACTGGAGTGGAAATGAGGAGGGAAGGAGAAATGGAGTCGGAATAGTAGTAAGAGATGGATTAAAAGAGGAAATGAAGAGAATAAGTGAGAGGATGAAGAAGACCAAAATATCACTCAAGGGGACAACCACAGAGGTAATACAAGTGTATGCACCACAGGTGGGTTGCACTTCTGAGGAGAAGCAAGAGTTTGAAGAGGAAATGCAGAAGCAGATGGGAAGGAAGAATATGATAGTAATGGGGGATTTAAACGCCCACTTCCATTACCTATATATGAAAAATTGGGTTAACACTTTGGAGATGAGTGACATAGCTCCTATATTGCAAACACGTTATACTGAAAGAAGATGAGTAATGTAGGTCAGCTGCTTTTCAGTTTTGTAAATGTATTCCAACTTTTTTCTTACATCTGACCTCTGTATAAAAATATGTTATGATGCTTCTACTACCATGAAAAGACACAAATGGCATCTCGTTGCACTCATATTTGTGGAAAACAAATACAGAAAACACTGTGTGTAACTTTCTTTGTGTTGTTCACATTCCCCTTTATTGCCACATGCCATGCCTCAAGATATCAAACACTGTACAAATGGCATCAATTGCTGTCAGCTACCCACTTTTTATTTCTTTTAGATGGCCTTACAACTGAAAAATAGAAAAACGGCTTGTTAAAGATCAATTGCACAGAAGTTGGAAAAAAAGTCTTTCATTTCACTTATGAAACTATTTGCTGTTTGTGGATTGGGAGGACACTAGGAATGTATTCCTTTGACAACAAAACTCAAAATGACTGCATCAAATGTCAGTGTCAGAACAAAATTAGGAAAGATAGAGGAGATGAAATTTCCCTGAATTTTGGATTATAGTAAAAACAAGGCTGGTATGGACCACAGCTACCTACCAGATAAAGGGCTACTACCATTTTGAGGCGAAGCAAATAAAATGGTGGCAGAAATACTTTTTTCATCAGGGTGGATTGTAAATTTGTATGTTTTATATAACAAGTTGAGGCCTACAAATAAGCATTTTGTTGAATTTGTCACTGAACTGGCACTGTCTTTGATGAACAAAGGAGCCATGGCTGAATCAACTTGGGACTCAAAATAGCTCACTTGCGTACAAACTCAGTGAAAAACATTTCCCTAAATTGATTTTGCCTACAGAAATGTCAAGATGTATTCTGAGGAGAAGTAAGGTTCATCCAGAACAAAGCAAGGCAAAATCTGAGAAAATAGCAAGAAAAGATACCAGGCACTATGGGAAGAATGTAATGCAGAACTCTTTTTTTCCCCAAAATGCTCCAAAATTTTTCAAACGAAACTAGGTGATTTTCAATTAAAAAAACTACATAATAAAAAAGTTTTACTTTTAGGACCAACAAATTCTATCTCCATTTAGGAAACGAAAGCAAAAAACCGTTTTGTTGCTGCAAAAACAACCTTTTCACTCCCATGTAATAAATTGGACACAGATGTAAGTCTATGTTTCTTTGCAGCAGGACATAGAGAAAAGACCCCTCTTTCAAATGAAATACAACTGACTAATATTCTGTGCATTAGAACCTGTTACGCAAAATTCCCAAAAACTAAAGCTGTCTGTCAACTGAGCTACACACTGGCTGCTCAGTCCTGAAAGTGTTAAAGATGATTTTTTTTACATACGTAAGAATAATATGAGTTCAAAATAATTATAGTAAAGTACAATTTTGTCAGGAGACATTAAAATAAGCATTGTGACAAATATTTCTATATATTGAGTTCAGATCATTATTTCTATTGGAATCACAGTGGAAAAAAAGTGTGGAATATACCAATTCTGGAGTCACTGTAAGGCGTCTTTGTCATGGTGAAAAATGCCAGTACTACTGATTCCTGAGAAGCGACAGTAAGTGAAAATAAATACAGTAGTGAACATGCTGAAGACAGAAAAATATACTGACTCAACATTTCAAGATCCTAGATGTCCACAAAAACACATAGGCCTACAGCTGAGGAGAAAAATTGAAATGCTAGGAATTAAATACTCTATGGATGGAAGAAATAACATTATTAATTGTAATAGAAGCAGTAATAGTAGTAGTAGTAGTAGTAGTAGTAGAAGAAGAAGAAGAAGAAGTAGAAAGATGTAATCACTCATAGGAAAGATGTTTATGCCTCATATGAAAAACAGCTGGGGTAAGCTAAAAAATTTATCAATTAATGTTAAAGATATATGCAGAAAAACAAGTAGGTAGGGGCATGACATACCTTTAAAAAGCTACCATTACTAAAGGCATGTGTTCAGGTTCATCTGGATCAAAAACACTTTTATATTTACTTCAGAATGGCCTTTCATCATTTTCTTTGATTTAGAATACCATTAATCACACTGAAAAATAGAATATGAATTATCCTGAATCACTGGTCATTACCTTGTGACACCTCAAATTTCTTTCTCATCACTAAGTCCAAAGTTGAATTTATTTCGCATAAATAAATTCAATAAAAGAAAAAGTTGTACTTGTCCCTGTCTATTAATATCACTCAAAGAAAGAAAGTCACTCATTCCTGTCACATTAAATACTGAACATTATTAGACACGTTTGCACTTATTCTTACTTTAATCTGATTTTAACATATTATTGCAAATAAAACCTTGTAGGTATTGTCTTGTGAATAAAAATTTCTCACTGCTGACAACAATATGAAATATCTATCGCAAAAGTAAATATGCGATAGTCTATATCCGCAGCTTTCAGTGCTGCATGGGACAACATACGTCTACTACATAAAACCCATTTAGTTTTTACTGGAACTAGATATGACTACTTTCAGCTTTAAAAATAATTTTAGTATGTGAGGATGGAAGATTGCAAGATAAGAAATCACCTTTTTTTAACCAAACAGTTTCCTCAAAACAGCTTGAGAAAGAATTAGTTTCTCTGTGGACATCATGAACATATGCTCTATGAAACATGGCAGCTGTACAGCAGCATTGTGAAAAATCCAGTCTGCATTAAGCAAACATCAGCACAGCAGAAAATACTGCACCACCTAACAGACAAATGCATCAGTGTAGGCTGCTCGATGAGATGCTATGTGTCATGAGAAATAGGTGCGAATTTATTGAGTTTGGATGTCGTGGCATGTGTTTTGCTGCAATAGGCAAGGTGAATCCTTGCTCTGAACCACTTGCAGGCTTGTTCAGCTTTCATCTGAGCTGTGCCTGCTACGGTTGAGCTTGTCATCAGTAAACATTATAGTTTTTGAATCACTCTTTAAAAGTAATTGAAAGATCATCCTGTAGGTTAAAAACAGGAGTGAGCTCAGTCCCAATCTTGTGGGACATCATTTGCTATGTTCCCCCATTTTGAGGTTAGTTCCACTGCTATGACATGACACAGTCAGTGAGACCCTCTGTTTTCCATTATGGAGATAATACTGAATCCATGACAGAGGGATGTCATTAATGCCATAACCCTTTAGATTGACAAGTAGAATTTTGTGATCAGCACAATCAGAGGATTTGGCAAGGTTACAAAATTTACCAACATCATAATTTTTCTCATTTTGTTCCACAAGGACTTCACTTTTGAGGTCTTGTATTCCTTTCTCTGTGGTGAATCATTTCAGAAAGCCTAAATGAGAAGCACTTAACAAGTACTACTTATTTAAATGCCCAGTAATCTATCATATGTAACTTTATCAAAAAAGTTGGAAAAGATTGGCAGGAGTGAACTGGATCTTTAACTAGAGTTTTATAGATGGGTGTTACTATGGTATTTTTATGTCTGTCAAGAAATATACCCATGTTATTACAAAGATAACTTAATAGTAAACGAATCAAATCAATGCAAGATCTCAGGATTCAGCTAGAAGTGCAATCAATCGACCAAAATTACTACTTTCTAGTGGCTTAATGAATTTTGTAATCTCCTTATGGTTTGTACTTTTGAAACGAAAGTCTGTTGGTGGCGCATGCAAGTGATTGCACAAGTAATGCATGGCAGCTATAAATGTTTGTTTATTAGTAGGTGCAACATTTGCTGCTACTGTGAGGAACTAATCATTGAACATATCACCAATCCTACTTGAGCTATTTTCTGAGAGCTCAGTTTCATTTGGATTACCATTTTTGTTTGTTTCCCATTACAAATCGTTTTCATTTCATTCTTAAAGTGTTTAATTTTTGGAGCATAACACAGTTGAGGATTTTACAATAATGGATGTAGCAGAGTTTCAAACATTGATGGTATTTTGTCATCTTAATTAGGGAGTGATGTAGAAGAATGTTTAAGGAAGAGTTAAATTTTCCATCTACACTGTCTGCTTCATAAATTTCTCCCCAGTTGTCTTTCTGTAATTTCTCTCTAAACACAATGATTAAGTAATTGTTTATGATTCTAAAATACAATAGTTTACTTCTATGATCTGCACCTAACTGCTCAGCATATTTTACTGTTGACATTTGAGCATCATGGCCAGACAAACCATTGCCTATTGGTTTTTTAGCTAAGTCACAGCAGATTATCCGAATTTTGGACAGCACACTAATATTTAAGGATCTTCAGAGACATAGTGCAGCTAGGATAGCATCTTCTCCTGACACTATTTCAGAACTCAAGAGGTGCAAAAAACCCTCTCATGAATTTTGATAATGTCACTGAATCTTTCTTACATTTAAAACACAAACAAAGTGAAATCTCTTTCTTTTCCATGATGGATTTCATTTACAAACTTGTAACATGTATAATGTTAAAGAATGGCATGAATTTTTGTTTTTGCTCAACAATTTTTTCACTGTCATTTTGATAGATGTATAATTTCTGATGCAGCCATTTATGTAGGAAACTGAGTATGATTCCTTAAAGTAAAGGCAGAGACAATTTGCAGAACACTACTTAATAAGTCTTTAAGAAATGTTATTGTTTTGATGATGTAACTGTTATGACTAGTTATACTACCTCTGCCATCTGTATGCAGATTCTGCTTGTAGTACATTAAATGAAGAATAATTTACAAATGTGAACAGTAACAGACATATGATCCAAACTTGTGGAACTACATCAATGAAGCCCTTCTTTGACCCTCAGATTTATCACTGCAAAGATAACACTTTCTATGAATTTTTCTTCATTTCTGTAGATTACGATCAGATTAATCAACACATTTTTATTTTATGCATTTTCCATTACTATAAATTTCACATCTTGTCATATGTATCAAAGTATTATGCTGTTAATCATAAAATTTCAGTATTATTAATAATTCATGGTTTCAGTTCTCTGTTTTCTGTGAGTATTATTATTTTCTACCTCTTTGTTCTATGTCTCTGCAGTTTCACTGTCTATAGCATTTCCAAGTAATGCAAATCTGTGAGTTTGAACAATTTAAAATGCATATCGATATCTTTGTGTTCGTGACCAACTGCCTTACTATAACGTGGGCATCATTGAAAAGGATGTATTGTTCTGAGTCCTCCTTTCCTCATCACCCTCTGAGTCCTTTGTATCACAAATGCCACAGCATTATAAGGGTGTTGTAATCTATCCATGTAAATCTCTTTTCTACTCTGAAAAAGAACAAAAACCTTCAATGCATTGCTGCTATAACTGCAGGTTCATATGTCTATGTATCCCATGGTTCCCAAGCTCAGAACAGAACTATGATTTTTTCTCTCACAAATGCTTGCATACCAATCAAATTTTTCCATCTAGTCACAAGGATGTAGATGAAGATGAAATGGGAGATACAATACTGCGGGAAGAGTTTGACAGAGCACTGAAAGACCTGAGTCGAAACAAAGCCCCGGGAGTAGACAACATTCCATTGGAACTACTGACAGCCTTGGGAGAGCCAGTCCTGACAAAACTCTACCATCTGGTGAGCAAGATGTATGAGACAGGTGAAATACCCTCAGACTTCAAGAAGAATATAATCATTCCAATCCCAAAGAAAGCAGGTGTTGACAGATGTGAAAATTACCGTACTATCAGTTCAATAAGTCACAGCTGCAAAATACTAATGCGAATTCTTTACAGACGAATGGAAAAACTGGTAGAAGCCGACCTCAGCAAAGATCAGTTTGGATTCCGCAGAAATGTTGGAACATGTGAGGCTATACTGACCCTACGACTTATCTTAGAAAATAGATTAAGTAAAGGCAAACCTAAATTTCTAGCATTTGTAGACTTAGAGAAAGCTTTTGACAATGTTGACTGAAATACTCTCTTTCAAATTCTAAAGGTGGCAGGGGTAAAATACAGGGAGCGAAAGCCTATTTACAATTTGTACAGAAACCAGATGGCAGTTATAAGAGTCGAGGGGCATGAAAGGGAAGCAGCGGTTGGGAAGGGAGTGAGACAGGGTTGTAGCCTCTCCCCAATGTTATTCAATCTGTATATTGAGCAAGCAGTATAGGAAACAAAAGAAAAATTCGGAGTAGGTATTAAAATGGAGAAGAAATAAAAACATTGAGGTTCGCCGATGACATTGTAATTCTGTCAGAGACAGCAAAAGGACTTGGAAGAGCAGTTGAACAGAATGGACAGTGTCTTGAAAGGGGAATATAAGATGAACATCAACAAAAGCAAAACGAGGATAATGGAATGTAGTCGAATTAAGTTGGGTGATGCTGAGGGAATTAGATTAGGAAATGAGACACTTATAGTAGTAAAGGAGTTTTGCTATTTGGGGAGCAAAATAACTGACGATGGTCGAAGTAGAGAGGATATAAAATGGAGACTGGCAATGGCAAGGAAAGCGTTTCTGAAGAAGAGAAATTTGTTAACATCGAGTATAGATTTAAGTGTCAGGAAGTCGTTTCTGAAAGTATTTGTATGGAGTGTAGCAATGTATGGAAGTGAAACATGGACGATAAATAGTTTGGACAAGAAGAGAATAGAAGCTTTTAAAATGTGGTGCTACAGAATAATGCTGAAGATTAGATGAGTAGATCACATAACTAATGAGGAGGTATTGAATATAATTGGGGAGAAGAGGAGTTTGTGGCAGAACTTGACTAGAAGAAGGGACCGGTTGGTAGGACATGTAAGGCATCAAGGGATCACAAATTTAGCATTGGAGGGCAGTGTGGTGGGTAAAAATCGTAGAGGGAGACCAAGAGTTGAATACACTAAGCAGATTCAGAAGGATGTAGCTTGCAGTAAGTACCGGGAGATGAAGAAGCGTGCACAGGATAGAGTAGCATGGAGAGCTGCATCAAACCAGTCTCAGGACTGAAGACAACAACAACAAGAACAACAACAACAGTCACAATTAAGTTTATATTTTTCTGAGTAACATTAACTGAAGTAGCAATAAACTCCAGCAAATCAAAACTGTTAACTAGACTAGGACTTGTCGCCAGAGCCTTTCCTTTTAGACACATCACTTTTATCCAGAGAGCCACTCAGGAAAAACCATATTTGTTCAGGAGAGTGTCTTTGGATCAGGCTGGAATCCATCAGAAATGTTGCGCTCAGTGGCTGTGATGTAATTCAGACAGGAAGAAGTCAGCAATCAGTCACAATTCAGTGTGCACCGAGTCATATAGACTCAAGAGGCTACTAAATGCATGTATTATTACATGTTCACTTACAAGCCTGCTGAGTCTACATGATTCACTTCATATGCACTGACGACAGCTATACTGCAGCTGAATTCTACATCTGCAATCAAGTACACACTGAATTGCGATTGATTGTTGACTTCTTTCCTGTTTGGGTGTCTTCGGAGAAAGGCTAGGAGAAAGACATTGGCTGGTTGATTCTTTGGGTTTGGAGTATGAGACATACCTCAATAGAGCAGTTAGTAAGACCACAGCCCACATTTGTGCCCTGTTCCAGTACACACAGAGTGCTAATCAGTCAAAAAAGTTAATTCAGTGTTACATTCAGTAACAAAGCTTCAGATTAATTCTGAGTATATATAACAGCTGCAACAGGAAATATGTGTGCATCACTAATCTCCAACTTTTAGTAGTGGTATTGAAAATGGAATAATAATGCCTATAAACCAAACTGACATTGTAAACCAAGGTGTGGATGCGTGTTTATGCTCACTTACTTACAGACATTGACATTACGACATTTAAATACTTACTCTTTTTCAAATTTCTGAAGGACCATTGTTCCCTGGGTCTTTCCTTCCAGTTTCACATAATTCTGAAATGCTGACCAACTGCTTACATATCCCACAAGATCAGCAACAGTAGCATCAATTTGAGTTGTGACAGATTCATCCCTAAGTAAAAAGAGGTCATCAACAAAACAGTTGGATATTATACACAACACATACAGTCTTAGATAAAAATTCACCTTATAACTGGTTGTTTTGTGAATGGAAAATGCATAAAATCACCTCCTTTGTAATTGTCAATGTATACTTTCTTACTCTCTGGAAGTACATATTTCCCCAGAACATCACTGTAAAACTGAAAATTATAAGAGTTTAATTCACATTGACCAAAATAAAATTTTATGTAATGCAATAGGGTATTGAGAATTGTTCTCATGCAGTTCTGTACATCATCATTCTCTAAATACTCACACTAATTAATAATTAGTTGAATATTGTCAAGATAAAAATAAAACATAATGCAGTAGGATGTTGTGAGTCATTCTCATATAGTTCATTGTAAGATGGTTACAGCTTCATCAAAATATTCACAGGAAAGAGGAGATTAGCTCAATGGGAGTGATTTCTTGTCGCAGTAAGTCATACCTTGCGAAATGTCATGCGATTAAATGAACAAGCAGGTAACTCCTTCAATAATCCTTAGATGGGGTTGCCTGTCCTCAGAAGCTAGAGCAACTCCAAGGCACAACTCAGTTGAATAAGTGTCAAAGTTTTTGACAGATACATTTTTAACAAGATCAGCTTAAGTGTGTGGGTAGCACAGATGGTATTGTCAAGCTGTGGTGTCTTAGAGGGGGCATTTGCCATTTTATTCATTCATTTGTCAATGTTGCACCCCTTTGTGATCATGCAACAGGATGGTGTGAAACAGGAGGGCCGAAAAAGCATAAGCAACCATTGCTGCTTCAGATCACATTCAAATTTCATCAGATGGTTTTGAACAGAACCTACTGGTTCCATCCTGAATACCAGACCAGATGTTGCAGTTGCACTTTACTCCAAGAGGTCAGATCATGTTCAATGGAATATAACCTCATGCTGTCCTTAGAGCAGGGTTGGATTGTCCACGGAGGGGGGTAGGGGTGGGGGTGGGGGTGGGGGGGGTGGGGGGGGGGGAAGGGGGGTCACTCTCAACAATGTTAAAAGTTATCAAGAATGTTGTCCCATTGCTCAGTGCATTGCAAATTGTCATTTTCAACTGCAAAATGTGTGGGAATCAACATCCCAGGGAAAGGGGTGGTTTTACTGACTTTTATACTACCTCCTAAGGGCTTTTTGTGCCAGTTCTGAGAGGTGGTGTGTGTGAAATGTTTTCCTCACCACCCATACAAAAAAATATTTTATTTCAATGCTGGGTGTCGCAGTACTGACCTACGTAGCAGAGCTGTCACAAGAAGCAGTGAAATGTGGGCAAGAGACTATGTGACAACCTTTCCATCATGTGACATATCCGCAAGGCATTGGCCAGAATACATCTCACATGACCTTCTGAGCTGTGTTTGAAGTGTCATGAGCCTGAGGGTGACATCACGGGGCACTATGCTTTTCACCGTTACAGGGGAAGGTAATTGACACCTTTGAGCCAAATTTCAAACTTATGTATTCCAATGGGAGAAAAATAGAGGGTTTAAAAAAACTGATACATTTTGCTGTGCAGTGTGCACCGAGGACAGAAACACTAAATAACAGAATTCTCACCTTGTCTACAACACTGCATAAGTCTTCTGATTTTCCTGGGAAATGTGGCCTTGGCAAAAAGTAGCCATATATAGCTAGAACTCCTCCAGGTACCAAGAGCCTCTCCACTTCAGCATAAAACTTTTTCATATCAAACCAGTGACAAGACTGTCCTGCTGTTACAAGTTGAACGCTACCAGATGGACTTGTTATTTTCTCTGCTGAGCCCACCCTTTAAAAAGGATTGGACTTTAAAATATGACTCTTTCATCTTTTTAAATACTAAGACAAACAATCTTTCAAAATTCTACAATGGTTACAGCAACATAAAACTGAAATGAAAATTGAAATGCTGTGTATTATCAAAATAAACTTGAGGAGGAAATAACAATTATAATTATAATTTTATTTGTCTAACTCCAACATTGTGTTGGCATAAAGGACTGCCAACTTCATTTTTTATTTAGTTTCCTGTCACAGTTGCAAAAATATTCTTTAATGGTAACTAGTTTGGAATGAGAATAAGTCCATTTATTTTTGAAACACTGCCTAGTCCAAAAAATACATCATCCGTGAAAGTATAAATATGAAACATTGAAATGTGCTGAATTTCTCTAGCATCCAATATGTAAAGGTCACAGAAGTTCATTACAATGACTATGACATACTTGTGTCTTTATCACACAATTGTAAAATAATTCCAGTGAAATATACAAAAGTTTTGTTCTATTCTTACAGTATACATTCAAACTGTCTGTGCTTAGCACAACTGACTTTCATACATGAGGTCAACTTAGCAACTATTGCTAAGTGTACTTGACACACACCATCGCTGTTCAATATGTGTTCATCTATCCTGTTTTCCTGTCTGTTGTGCCAGTGTTTGTGGCTGCTGTCAATACAATAGTGTCGTGGATACAATTTTAATTTTTAACCAAATATGTACTACTGAAACAACTTATATGAAGAAAGGAATAATTTTAAATGTTTTTAAAAGAACTGAAAATGTTAAAAATTTGTACTGTTTATATGCAGAGGTTATTGTGACATCAAGAGTTATGTAGATGTTAGCTAGTTTCATGTTGCATGGATCGTTTGCAGAATTAGTTATAATGATGTCCATGAACCATGGACCTTGCCATTGGTGGGGAGGCTTGCGTGCCTCAGCGATACAGATGGCCGTACCGTAGGTGCAACCACAACGGAGGGGTAACTGCTGAGAGGCCAGACAAACGTGTGGTTCCTGAAGAGGAGCAGCAGCCTTCTCAGTAGTTGCAGGGGCAACGGTCTGGATGATTGACTTGTAACACTAACCAAAACGGCCTTGCTGTGTTGGTACTGCGAATGGCTGAAAGCAAGGGGAAACTACAGCCATAATTTTTCCCGCGGGCATGCAGCTTTACTGTATGGTTAAATGATGATGGCATCCTCTTGGGTAAAATATTCCGGAGGTAAAATAGTCCCCCATTCGGATCTCTGGGTGGGGACTACTCAAGAGGACGTCGTTATCAGGAGAAAGAAAACTGGCATTCTACGGATTGGAGCATGGAATGTCAGATCACTTAATCGGGCAGGTAGGTTAGAAAATTTAAAAAGGGAAATGAATAGGCTGAAGTTAGATATAGTAGGAATTAGTGAAGTTCGGTGGCAAGAGGAACAAGACTATTGAACAGGCGAATACAGGGTTATAAATACAAAATCAAATAGGGATAATGCAGGAGTAGGTTTAATAATGAATAAAAAATAGGAGTGCAGGTAAGCTACAACAAACAGCATAGTGAACGCATTATTGTGGCCAAGATAGACACGAAGCCCATGCCTACTGCAGTAGTACAAGTTTATATGCCAACTAGCTCTCCAGATGATGAAGAAATTGATGAAATGTATGATGAGATAAAAGAAACTATTCAGGTAGCAAAGGGAGACGAAAATTTAATAGTCATGGGTGACTGGTATTCGAGAGTAGGAAAAGGGAGAGAAGGAAACATAGTAGGTGAATATGGATCGGGGGTAAGAAATGAAAGAGGAAGCAGCCTGGTAGAATTTTGCACAGAGCTAACACTTGGTTCAAGAATCATAAAAAGAGGGTTGTATACATGGAAGAATCCTGGAGATACTAGAAGGTATCAGATAGATTATATAATGGTAAGACAGAGATTTAGGAACCAAGTTTTAAATTGTAAGACATTTACAGGGGCAGATATGGACTCTGACCACAATCCATTGGTTATGAACTGTAGATTAAAAGTGAAGAAACTGCAAAAAGGTGGGAATTTAAGGAAATGGGACCTGGATAAACTGACTAAATCAGAGGTTGTACGAAGTTTCAGGGAGAGCATAAGGAAACAATTTACAGGAATGGGGGAAAGAAATACAGTAGAAGAAGAATGGGTAGCTCTGAGGGATGAAGTAGTGAAGGCAGCAGAGGATCAAGTAGGTAAAAAGACGAGGGCTAGTAGAAATCCTTGGGTAACAGAAGAAATACTGAATTTAATTGATGAAAGGAGGAAATATAAAAATGCAGTAAATCAAGCAGGCAAATAGGAATACAAACATCTCAAAAATGAGATTGACAGGAAGTGCAAAATGGCTAAGCAGGGATGGCTAGAGGACAAATGTAAGGATGTAGAGGCTTATCTCACCAGGGGTAAGATCGATACTGCCTACAGGAAAATTAAAGAGACCTTTGGAGAAAAGAGAACCACTTGTATGAATATCAAGAGCTCAGATGGAAACCCAGTTCTAAGCAAAGAAGGGAAAGCAGAAAGATGGAAGGAGTATATAGAGGGTCTATACAAGGACGATGTTCTTGAGGACAATATTATGGAAATGGAAGAAGATGTAGATGAAGATGAAATGGGAGATACGATACTGCATGAAGTGTTTGACAGAGCACTGAAAGATCTGTATCGAAACAAGGCCCCAGGAGTAGACAACATTCCATTAAAACTACTGACAGCCTTGGGAGAGCCAGTCCTGACAAAACTCTACCATCTGGTGAGCAAGATATATGAGACAGGTGAAATACCCTCAGACTTCAAGAAGAATATAATCATTCCAATCCCAAAGAAAGCAGGTGTTGACAGAAGCGAAAATTACCGAACTATCAGTTTAATAAGTCACGGCTGCAAAATACTAATGCGAATTCTTTACAGACGAATAGAAAAACTAGTAGAAGCCGACCTTCGGGAAGATCAGTTTGGATTCCGTAGAAATATTGGAACACGTGAGGCAATACTGACCCTACGACTTATCTTAGAAGATAGATTAAGGAAAGGCAAACCTACATTTCTAGCATTTGTAGACTTAGAGAAAGCTTTTGACAATGTTGACTGGAATACTCTCTTTCAAATTCTAAAGGTGGCAGGGGTAAAATACAGGGAGCGAAAGGCTATTTACAATTTGTACAGAAACCAGATGGCAGTTATAAAAGTTGAGGGGTATGAAAGGGAAGCAGTGGTTGGGAAGGGAGTGAGACAGGGTTGTAGCCTCTCCCCAATGTTATTCAATCTGTATATTGAGCAAGCAGTAAAGGAAACAAAAGAAAAATTCGGAGTAGGTATTAAAATCCATGGAGAAGAAATAAAAACTTTGAGGTTCGACGATGACATTGTAATTCTGTCAGAGACAGCAAAGGACTTGGAAGAGCAGTTGAACGGAATGGATAGTGTCTTGAAAGGAGGATATAAGATGAACATCAACAAAAGCAAAATGAGGATAATGGAATGTAGTCGAATTAAGTTGGGTGATGCTGAGGGAATTAGATTAGGAAATGAGACACTTAAAGTAGTAAAGGAGTTTTGCTATTTGGGGAGCAAAATAACTGATGATGGTCGAAGTAGAGAGGATATAAAATGTAGACTGGCAATGGCAAGGAAAGTGTTTCTGAAGAAGAGAAATTTGTTAACATCGAGTATAAATTTAAGTGTCAGGAAGTCGTTTCTGAAAGTATTTGTATGGAGTGTAGCCAGGTATGGAAGTGAAACATGGACGATAAATAGTTTGGACAAGAAGAGAACAGAAGCTTTCGAAATGTGGTGCTACAGAAGAATGCTGAAGATTAGATGGGTAGATCACATAACTAACGAGGAGGTATTGAATAGAATTGGAGAGAAGAGAAATTTGTGGCAGTGTGGAGGGTAAAAATCATAGAGGGAGACCAAGAGATGAATTCACTAAGCAGATTCAGATGGATGTAGGTTGCAGTAGTTACTGGGAGATGAAGAAGTTTGCACAGGATAGAGTAGCATGGAGAGCTGCATCATACCAGTATCAGGACTGAAGACCACAACAACAACAACATCCTCTTGCATAATATTCAGTTGCGCCCCTCTTCCCCCTGCCCCCCCTCCCCCCACTACCATCACCCACCCACTTTCCCAGTCTTGATGGTCTCACTCTCCACTATTCACTGTCTCTCAAGCCTCTCTGTTCTTTCTGAGCCCCTGTCTGTACTCCTGATCCCACCCCTAACCCTATCTGCCTATCTGCACACCCTGCCCCCATCCTACCCGATTGCTCCCCACTTTCACATTATTAGCAACATCAATATTTGTATTTGTGTTTCAATTTTTTTAAACTCTGGTTTTCTGAAAATTGGTTACTGTGGCTTCTAAATATTTAGTTGCAAACATTCTGTAAATTGAAATGGCACATAATACAATTTCAACTATTTCTTGATTTCACACTATGTATAGATTGACTTTTCTTTGCTTTTCACTACAACCGAATCTTCAATGTGGTAAGTTACAAGTTTATTTGAAGTTTCATATTGCTTCTTCTGCTCAGCTGCATTTTCCATCTGCTTCCTAGCAGTCATGTGTCTTTGCTGATGTCATCTCCTGTCCTGGGAGGTATTCAGTGATTTCATAGAGCAAGTTTGCCAGCTTCACCCAATCAGTCACCTCAAGCAGAGATATGCCTGTTGCACTACTCTTATTGCTGTTCAGTACATCTGCAAAATAAGGAACTTGTTCCACGCAAATGGCATACTTCGAACTAGTGTAAGACCAAAATAACTGAACAATTTTCCACATGTAGTGCTGAGTTGGATTGTTAGCCAGGTGATGTACAGATATTTGTACATATTTGATGCCGTGTTTTGCTATAAATGCCTCCCATGTGGTTGAAATGAACTACGGTCCATTGTCAGATACGATCCTAGCTAGCCTGGCAACATTGCAAATGTAATCGTTTTCAAGTTCATCAATGATTGTTTTACTGTTTGATTTCCTGAGGGCAAGCAGCTTGATATATTTTGGGAACACTTGACCACTAAAACAACATACCAAAACTTTGGGAAGTAGTCCAAATAAATCCATGGCTAACAGTTCACTTGCCTTGTTGGGGGTGCTTGCTTCCCATTGAGTTCACTGTTATCAATTTCTATGACAAGTCTTTGAGTGGGTATTTGAAATCATCTACCCAACTAGGCCTGTGTGATAATATCTCTACATAATTACACAACATGCTGTTTAGTTTGTCACATTGTGATTCAGAGATATGTTTTATTGATTCTCTTTATGCAAACAAAGCTCCTCACATTCTTCATGCGTAGTAATTATATGGGCTACTTGTGCCTCACCTCTTAATACTTCTTTGGATTGTATTCATTTGTAGCTTCAACCACTGTCAAATTGGAAATATCTTTTTCTATATTTCAATGAAAATAATCAATTATTGATAAATAATTAAATGGACAGATAGAGAATCTACTCACCAAGTGGCGGCAGGGGAACACACACAAAAGGGTTTAATACTTACAAGCTTTTGGAGCCAGTGGCTCCTTTTTCTGGCAGAAGAATTGAAGGGAAGGAGGAGCAGTGAAGGAAATGGACTGGAGAGGTTTAGGGAAAGGGGAGCAGTTCAGAAAAGTCACCCAGAACCCCGTGTCAAGGGGAGACTTACCGGATGGGATGAGAAGAAAACAAACTGTTACGTAAACACTGTTCGGCCTTTCACATTGGCATAACTGCCATCCAATTATCAGTCAGGATGAATGGACATAGGCAGAGGGTGTATACAGGCAACACACAATATCCTGTTGCAGAGCATGCTGTACAACAAGACAATCGTGACCTTGGTGCCCGTTTCACCACACGTGCCATCTGGATTCTTCCCCCAGACACCAGTTTCTCAGAGCTCTGTGGGTCGAAGTTAGCACAACAACATGTCCTTGGTTCTCACACCCACCTGGCCTTAATTTATGTTAATTTCTTCTGTCTCAGCATTTCTTCACAGTAACTACTCCTTTCTTCATTCTATTTTAGTTTTCTACATCTTTCATTTTCTGACTTGACTATTTTTTCCATCCCCCCTCCCATCTCTGTTATATACAATGCACTTAGCTTTTCACTCTTACTAACTCATGCACAATGTTTTAGTAGTAATCTCTGTCATGCATATTACCCTGCCATCCATATTTAAGCTATCAGGTTTTCAAATCTCATCCGGTGCAATCCCCAACACTCAGTCTTTCCTTCTCATCTTGTCCAGTAATTCTCCCCTTACCCAGGGTTCTGGGTGACTTTTCTGAACTGTAACTCTTTCCCTAAACCTCTACAGTCCTTTTCATTCACCCTCTTCCTTTCGTTTCAAGTCTTCTGCTAGCAGTCCCCAAAATCAGTCTTTCCTTCTTATCCCGTCGGCTAAATTTCCGGTGACCTGGGGTTCCCGGTGACTTTTGTGAACTGCACCCCTTTCCCTAAACCTCTCTAGTCCTTTCCCTTCACTCCTCTTCCTTCCCCTTCAACTCTTTTGCCAGAAGAAGGAGTCACTGGTGTCAAAATCTTGTTAAGTTTTGTGTGTTTGTTCCCCTGTCACTGCTTGGTGAGTAGATTTTTTATCCATCCTTTTTCTATATTTTGTATTTCTTTGATACTGCATCAAGAAATTGGTATCTAAAATTATGTCATTCACTTGATGTGGGACAATTAGATAACCTGTATTAAAATCACAAACATCACTTTAAATTCTAATAATGTCCCTCACTCACATCTCCTGCCGCTGTTTTATCCCCCTCCCACCATGAAACATCACAGGTTTTTGTTCCTTTATACTTCACATAAAGGATTCCGTTAAAGATAATACACAACTGCCAGAGTACAGAAATGCCCTATCTTTACCTCATTTGTCTGAATTTTGATGAATAGTTGTACATTCCATAAATATCATTGCCTACAACAGTTTATGTATTTCTTCATCATCACAGAACAATTTATATAAAATCTTGGTCCCTGCTTCACACTTATGTTGCTCCAACTTCCTTGCTACTCAGAACTCATTCTGCTCCCACCAAGCTGGGATAAGCAATTTGTTCATAGCCACATGACTTCAACCAATTGAATTCATGTTCTTCGTTAATACAACCAGCTAGAATCTATGTTACAGTCCAAAGATGTGAGGGTCACCTCACTCCACAGAAACAAAAGTGCAAATACCTTCTTCTGTGGTGCCAAATGCAGGCGCTACAAAATCTGAATTAACATGAAATACATTATTTTCAAGTTCTAATCCTTACAGTGACCCACCATTAACTGTCCCTGTCACCTTTTCCATTAACTACATGCATTACCAGTCTCTGACTGACATACGTGACTCTATCCTGTCCACCTCAAGCATCAATTCTGTAACCTGCTTTCCAATGGATGTGCCTTCAGCTCCGTCACTTTTCATAACACAGCGGACAATATCACTCACATTAATACTGCATCCAATCTCTTTCAATGTCTCCTTAGACCCGATTTTTACATCAGTTAGTTTCCTTCCCCTCTCTGCTTCAGGAAAACAAATTTCCACACTAGTTGCTTCCATCCAGTTCTCAGAAACATATTCTGAATCATTAGATAGCCCATCGGTCTGAGAAACATCTTTAAAATTACAACCATTTTGTACTGATTTCTTCACTCTCCAATGCACATGAATTATCCAGACTTCCCAGAATTGCTTGTTAGTCAAAACTGCGTCAATAGCATATGCCTGTGCTGGTTGCACACTTCTGCATTTATCCTTTTCATAATCCTTTTTCTCATTGGTTTGTTAATCCATTTCAGTTCTAAAAATGCAGAAAATATCTTTAAAATTACAACCATTTTGTACTGATTTCTTCACTCTCCAATGCACATGAATTATCCAGACTTCCCAGAATTGCTTGTTAGTCAAAACTGCGTCAATAGCATATGCCTGTGCTGGTTGCACACTTCTGCATTTATCCTTTTCATAATCCTTTTTCTCATTGGTTTGTTAATCCATTTCAGTTCTAAAAATGCAGAAAATATTAGTTTTCCAACTGCCAGTGCCTGTGATTGTCATCATTTTCTTTCACACTCGTTTCCCAGACTGTTATTGTTACTACCAGTAGACTATGTATTGAAATTCTCTCTCCTCCATGGAGAATTGAATGGGCTGTGTTCACAGCTATTGTGCACTGGAACTGCCTGATTATTCACACATCAGCACATGTCGTTCTCACTACACCCATTACTATCATGTCTGCTCAGAGTTCATATTTCTGTTAAGGCACCATGTTCATATGCATCTGATTTTCTTTTCCACACAAAATTCTTTTATAGTGGCCTGACAATTTCTACATAAAGCCCCACTTAAGAGCTACTTTTGCAGGTGAGTCTGCCTCACATCGTCTTAAAACTTAAGTTTAAAACACCTCATATAAGCCTTATTATCTATAAATTTGTCAGCATTCTAGTTTACCCACAACAAAGTAATAACTAACTAACTAACTCCGTCTACAGGCCGCAAGCGACCCATCGGGACCATCCGACCGCCGTATCAGCCTCAGGTGAGGATGCGGATAGGAGGGGCATGGGGTCAGCACACCGCTCTCCCGGTCGTTAAGACGGTTTTCTTTGACCGGAGCCGCTACTATTCGGTCGAGTAGCTCCTCAATTGGCATCACGAGGCTGAGTGCACCCCGAAAAATGGCAACAGCACGTGGCGGCGGGATGGGGACCCATCCAAGCGCCGGCCACGCCCGACAGCGCTTAACTTCGGTGATCGCACGGGAACCGGTGTATCCACTGTGGCAAGGCCGTTGCCCTCACAACAAAGTAATGCAGTGTTAAATTTGTCAGCATTCTCATTTGCCCATGACAAAGCAATGTCATGCAGGGACCACTTCATTTATCTTATTTTTGCTGCAGCAGACATCTCTGCAGCAAAATTATCATTACAAGCAGCAAGATGATATCTATCCTGTTACATATTTGCCATTCTTGTGCGGACAAAACATAGTACCAAGAAAGTTATCACCTGGCTCAATTGTCCTGACTGACTGCATTATATTTAATAGTGGATGAGTTGCTTCACTCTCATATGTCATTACTAAGGACTGCTCAGCTCCTCTGACCCACAAACACTTACTTAGTAATTGCTTAGTCGGCACCCCCACAATCTCTGCCTGTAGGCAGCTCTGGAAACCAAGTTACAAATACATTTATGCTATCAGTGTAATATTTACCTGTTCTGTCATCTGGGCTATCTCTGCAATGTGGAACTGTTGCTGGCTGGATGTCAGCTGCTTCTGTCACACTCTTCAGTGTCTTTGTATCACTCAAACACATCATACCTGACTTCTGGCATTCACTACACAATTGCTACACAATATGCAACCACTCATAAGCCCCCATGCAAGAGACTTCAACTTAACCTGTGGTGGAGCACTGTGGGATAACCTTACCCCAGCCCAGAGACTCCCCAAGTGGAAGCTAAACCCTTTCTGTGAAACATTTAAAGGCCTATGACATCAGTGTTCTCAGATCAGTATACGTAACAAATATGAATGTGTTTTGGCTGTGCATGGTGTGATATAGCTCTACAACCCATTACTGCAGCCCTGTGGTGACTATACGATATGGTAGCCCTCCACCTCCCATTCATGAAGAAGGTTTCAGATGGGAACTGCAGGGGTCAGACTGAATGTTATGGGTGTCAAAAGGGAGCATTTCACCAAAAAGGCTTCTTGTGGGAAGGCAATGCAACAGTCAGGAGTCGAGTGCTGGAGTGGCCAAGACTGGCCAGGACCTTGTAGAATATTCCAGTACATTATAGAATCTTCCAGAATGTTTGAGAATGTTCCAGAATCTTCCAGAAGGTTCAAGAATGTTCCAGAAAGTTAAAGAATCTTCAAGAAGGTTCAGGAATGTTCTGGAATTCTCCTGAATGTTTGAGAATGTTCTAGAATATTCTTGATGTTCTAAAAAGAAAAGAGTAAGTAAGTGACAGAGTACTTTATTCCAAATTAGGATTTTATTGAATACCTAAGTGGATTTAAGAACACTTAAGAGTATTTTTTAGTATTCAAGAGTATTTTTGCTTGTAAAACAGAGTATTTTTGAGTATTCAAGAGTATTTTTCTTGTGAAATATTAACATTTTTAAGATTTCTTTGAATATTCACATTTACAATGTTCTCGGGTATTCTTGAGTGATCTGTTATGTTTTCAGAAAACAAATGAAACTAAAGACCAAGCAAAGGATCTTGTTCAGACTGGTAGAACTTTATTGGGTTTTGGACTAGTCAACAAGCCCTGAGAGAGAGTGTGGCTCTGCAGTCTTAGTGATGGGTCTTGCACTGCTATACATATGCCTTAATAACAGCACCAGCCACCATAAGTAGGTTTCATCAGGCGAGCACTAATTACATACACAGAGTTTGGCATTTATTGCATAAATAAGTTAAAAAAATATATGGTAACTTAGTGTAAAATGCCAATGACCAAGTCCTGGCTATGTATTAATCCATCAGTGATGTTAATTCACCATCTGCAAAAGTGCATCATGAAATAGAACTATCACTCAGTCAGCAAGACCCTCAGCATATTTGGAGAGGGACTGCTCATCGCAGCAGGTGTGGCAACCATGGATGGCTAGGTGTGTGGAACGGTTGCAGCAGTTGAAATAGATGTATTGTTGGTGCCTAGTAGGTTTGATGTGAATAGAGAAACTGCTGGAATAATCCATGAGTGGAGGTCATTAGAAGGAAAGTAAATTGTTGCGCTGAGGAGTATCAGGTTAACCAAACGTTTGAATATGTGTTGAAGATCTGAAGGAATGTGGATAGGATGTCCTCACATACAGTTTGGATCATGAAGATGCCATTAGTGAATTGGAACCAGGTGAGGGGTTTTGCTTAGGATTCTGGGTTGCTAGGAAGGATCCCTCTGGATGGCCCACGAATTGACTGGCATAGGCTGGTACCATGAGAGTGCCCATAGTTGTACCACAGACTTGTTTATAGGTTATACCTTCAAAGTAAAAGTAATAGAGAGTGAGGATATAGTTGGTCATGGTGGCAGGAAGGAAGTTGTGGATTTATAGTCAGTCTGCCACTGAGAAAGGTACTGTTCTATGGTGACAAGTTCATGGGCATTGGAGATGTTGGTATAGAGGGAAGTGGCAGTGACAGTAATGAGCAGTGTATTGGGTGGTAAAGGAAAGGAACTGTGGAGAATTGCTGGAGGAAATGTTTAAGGCATTTTCTATAAAAAGCTAGGTTACAGGTAATACACTGAAGATGTTTGACAACAAGTGTGGCGCAGTATCCATCCAGTGGGATGTCCTGAGTGGTTGGTTTTATATATTTTAGGAAGCATGTAGAAGGAAGCAGTCCAGAGAGTGCTGAGTCTAACTTCCTTCTCACACCCAGCACTTTTTATGATTTAAGCAATGTCTTGGTCTTACATTTCCAGAAAAAAAACTTTTGACTTTAGAGATAATGACCTTAATCTATTAAAATCTTATTTACCGAACTGTAAGCAGTTTGTCTGTGTTGTCAAAGAAATATCCAGTGTAGTACATGTTAAAGTAAATATTCCACAGGGATCTGTGCTGGGCACATTTTTGTTTCTTATAGTGATTAATAACCTGCCCTCACTGTTGTCATGCCCCTCTGTTGGTGTGTCTCCATTTATTTCAAATTAACCTTTCAGTGCATGGTGGGTAGGAACTATTAACTCACATCTGCATATTTAATAATAATGATTTTTTTTTTAAAAGAAAAAAAGACTTTTAAATGTTCATCATGTAGCCATATGTACAAATTAATTTGTTATGTGAATGTTAAATGACTCGTTCCACATCATTGTTGTTGTTGTTGTTGTTGTTGTGGTCTTCAGTCCTGAGACTGGTTTAATGCAGCTCTCCACGCTACTATATCCTGTGCAAGCTTCTTCATCTCCCAGTACTTACTGCAACCTACATCCTTCTGAATCTGCTTAGTGTATTCCTCTCTTGGTCTCCCCCTATGATTTTTACGACCACGCTGCCCTCCAATGCTAAATTTGTGATACCTTGATGCCTCAGAACATGTCTTACCAACCGGTCCCTTCTTCTTGTCAATTTGTGCCACAAACTCCTCTTCTCCCCAATTCTATTCAATACCTCCTCATTAGTTATGTGATCTACCCATTAATCTTCAGCATTCTTCTGTAGCACCACATTTCGAAAGCTTCTATTCTCTTCTTGTCCAAACTATTTATCGCCCATGTTTCACTTCCATACATGGCTACACTGCATACAAATACTTTCAGAAACGACTTCCTGACACTTAAATTTTTACTCGGTGCTAACAAATTGTCTTCTTCAGAAACGCTTTCCTTGCCATTGCCAGTCTACATTTTATATCCTCTCTACTTTGAACGTCATCAGTTATTTTGCTCCCCAAATAGCAAAACTCATTTAATACTTTAAGTGTCTCATTTCCTAATCTAATTCCTTCAGCATCATCTGACTTAATTTGACTACATTCCATTATCCTCATTTTGCTTTAGTTGATATTCATCTTATATCCTCCTTTGAAGACGCTGTCCACTCCGTTCAGCTGCTCTTCCAAGTCCTTTGCTGTCTCTGACAGAATTACAATGTCATCGTCGAACCTCAAAGTTTTTATTTCTTCTCCGTGGATTTTAATACCTACTCCGAATTTTTCTTTTGTTTCCTTTACTGCTTGCTCAATATACAGATTGAATAACATTGGGGAGAGGCTACAACCCTGTCTCAATCCCTTCCCCGTTCGGTAATTTTCGCATCTGTCAACACCTGCTTTCTTTGGGATTGGAATTATTATATTCTTCTTGAAGTCTGAGGGCATTGCACCTGTCTCATATATCTTGCTCACCAGATGGTAGAGTTTTGTCAGGACTGGCTCTCCCAAGGCTGTCAGTAGTTTTAATGGAATGTTGTCTACTCCTGGGGCCTTGTTTCGCTCAGATCTTTCAGTGCTCTGTCAAACTCTTCATGCAGTATCGTATCTCCCATTTCATCTTCATCTACATCTTCTTCCATTTCCATAATATTGTCCTGAAGAACATCGCCCTTGTATAGACCCTCTATATACTCCTTCCACCTTTCTGCTTTCCCTTCTTTGCTTAGAACTGGGTTTCCTTCTGAGCTCTTGATATTCATACAAGTGGTTCTCTTTTCTCCAAAGGTCTCTTTAATTTTCCTGTAGGCAGTATCTATCTTACCCCTGGTGACATAAGCCTCTACATCCTTACATTTGTCCTCTAGCCATCCCTGCTTAGCCAATTTGCACTTCCTGTCGATCTCATTTTTGAGATGTTTGCAATCCTATTTGCCTGCTTCATTTACTGCGTTTTTATATTTCCTCCTTTCATCAGTTAAATTCAGTATTTCTTCTGTTACCCAAGGATTTCTACTAGCCCTCATCTTTTTACCTACTTGATCCTCTACTGCCTTCACTACTTCATCTCTCAAAGCTACCCATTCTTCTTCTACTGTATTTCTTTCCCCCATGCATGTCAGTTGTTCCCTCATGCTCTCCCTGTAACTCTGTACAACCTCTGGTTTAGTCAGTTTATCCAGGTCCCATTTCCTTAAATTCCCACCTTTTTGCAGTTTCTTCAGTTTTAATCTACAGTTCATAATCAACAGATTGTGGTCAGAGTCCCCATCTGCCCCTGTAAATGTCTTACAATTTAAAACTTGTTTCCTAAATCTCTGTCTTACCATTAGATGATCTTATCTGAAACCTGTCAGGCTTCTTCCATGTATACAATCTTTTTTTTATGATTCTTGAACCACGTGTTAGCTATGATTAAGTTGTGCTCTGTGCAAAATTCTACTACATGGCTTCCTCTTTCATTTCTTCCCCCCAATCCATATTCACCTACTATATTTCCTTCTCTCCCTTTTCCTACTACCGAATTCCAGTCACCCATGACTATTAAACTTTCGTCTCTCTTCACTATCTGAATAATTTCTTTTATTTCGTCACACATTTCTTTAATTTCTCCATCATCTGCAGAGCTAGTTGGCATATATACTTGTACTACTGTAGTAGGCATGGGCTTCGTGTCTATCTTGGCCACAATAATGCATTCACTATGCTGTTTGTAGTAGCTTACCCACACTCCTATTTTTTTATTCATTATTAAACCTACTCCTGCATTACCCCTATTTGATTTTGTATTTATAACCCTGTATTCGCCTGTTCCAAAGTCTTGTTCCTCCTGCCACCGAGCCTCACTAATTCCCACTATATCTAACTTTAACCTATCCATTTCCCTTTCTAAATTTTCTAACCTGCCTGCCCAATTAAGGGATCTGACATTCCATGCTCCAATCCATAGAACGCCAGTTTTCTTTCTCCTGATAACGACGTCCTCTTGAGTAGTCCCCACCCGGAGATTTGAATGGGGGACTATTTTACCTTTGGAATATTTTACCCAAGAGGACGCCATCATCATTTAACCATACAGAAAAGCTGCATGCCCGCGGGAAAAATTACGGCTGTAGTTTCCCCTTGCTTTTAGCCGTTCACAGTACCAGCACAGCAAGGCAGTTTTGGTTAGTGTTACAGGACCAGATCAGTCAATCATCCAGACTGTTGCCCCTGCAACTACTGAAAAGGCTGCTGCCCCTCTTCAGAAACCACATGATTGTCTGGCCTCTCAACAGATACCCCTCAATTGTAGTTGCACCTACAGTACGGCTATCTATATCGCTGAGGCATGCAAGACTCCACACCAACGGCAAGGTCCTTGGTTAAGGGGAAGGCAGGGAGGGGGGGGGGGATACAAGAGGATAGTATTAAGGAAAAGTATGCCAGCAATCTCATCTGCAAGGCAATACAATTAGGGAGATTTTTAAATGTAACACATAAAGAACTGAGCTTTTTGGTTCATTTATGCATGTTTAGGATGTCTAGGAACTTCACATGAAGTTACATTCAATGTGTGCCCATTTATCTCTATTTTGGCAACCTGTACATCATTTTTATTAACCAGGAATAGCATAGTATAGCTTTTTTGGAAGATTAAGATTTAAGTCATTGGCTGTGAATCCACTGTAAGGCTTGGCAAATACTATCCTGGCTGTGTCTCATATTGTGTTTGGGGTAGTGGAAGACAAGATTTCAAGCTGCTAGTATTTTCTATCAATGAAGCCCTCCCAACACTGGGGATCAAACAGACTGTTTGCAGTAGCATTGTAGTAACCATGTTCAATTCTACACTTCATTTTGTTGTTCTTCATTTGAACTGCTTGTGCTACAATGAGGGATGAAGCAGTTCTTTATCATCATGGAAACTACCTACAAATCTACCTTCAAAAACAAAGTTCACAGTCCACAACATGTGAAGAAGAAAATGGCTCTGAGCACTATGGGATTTAACATCTGAGGTCATCAGCCCCTAGAACTTAGAACTATTTAAACCTAACTAACCTAAGGACATCACACACACCCACGCCCGAGGCAGGATTCGAACCTGTGACTGTAGTGGTCGCGCAGTTACAGACTGAAGCGCCTAGAACCACTCGGCCACACCAGTCGGCTGTGAAGAAGATCTATATGTAGCACAAAGTGGGGCACTAGTGGGAGCATTACATCAGGGGGATGGAATCTCTTCTCTCTGTGTTGATGTTAACATGAATTTAGATTTTCTATGTGTCTTGTTGCAAGGTGCACTAAACATCATAAACCTGATCTGTGATGTGCCAAAAATGAAGATATTGGCATTGATAAAAATGTACCATAAAAACTATTTTCTTGGAATTTATTTGGTGCAAATATCATCATTTTTAAATGTACTTTCTGCTTGTTGGATTAACAATTTTCTCCTTTTCAACAATTCTGCAATAAAATATTTAAAATTTCTATGAAATTCAATTTTCTCAGCCAAACATCTTAATGCAACTGTTATAACAATACAAAATAGCATGAAGAAGATGACAAATATGTTCAAAATTCCTTGATGTAAAGATGATTCCTTTGCAAATAAACAAACAGGAGTTCTTTCCCCAACTTTACCAAGCTTGTAATGCAGCACTAATTGCCTTTCACTTTAAAGTTATATTTCAGATTAACAGAACTTTTGTAATTAACAACAGCCATACCTGTAAACAATGTTTGGGATGGTATTGTTCTTTTGGGCTTCAACAATCTGAGTTTCACTTGGATCAATCCCAATGACTGTTTGGAAATATGGTGCCAGTACTTCAGTACTTTGACCTGAACCACAGCCCACATCTACAGCCAGGGCTAAATCAGTAACCTACAAATAATAAAATGAACAAGAGTAATAACAGCAGTCACTAACATGAGAAATAGTACCCATTGTATAGATGTATCATAGAGTGGTCAACAGAAATTGAAGTTTTCAACCTCTTTTGTGTGCCTGTTGACCACTCAATGCCCTAACTGTATTATGAATGATTATCTTTGCTGTCTTCTTTATTTATATTCCATACAGGGTTTTCCATTATCAAATATATCTTCCATCTATTTAGTCTGGGACTATTAGATAACATAATTTTCTGCATTGCAGAAGTAAGAATATACAGATAAATAAACAAAAGTATAACAACTGAGACAAGAATATACTGACATTAAATATTTTTGCAACTGTTTCCAGTATGTATCATAACGTTGCTGGCAAATCATCACTTTATTTTTTTTAACATCTCATGTGTTTCTGCACTTTAGATGAAATTGTATACTAACTTTAATGAGTAACAAAATGTTTCACTAACTCTGAACACGATTTTCAAAACTGTTGGAATGACAACATTCTACCACACTGACTCCAATTGGATGAGTAAAAATATCCGTTTATTATTTATTATTCATTATTATGCAGTTTTAAAATGTTTGTATAACATAATCAATCAAAATGGACCTATCTACATCTACATACATACGCCACAAGCCACCATATGGTGCTTGGCGGAGGATACCCTGTACCACTACCAGTTATTTCCTTTCCTATTCCACTCACAAACAGAGCAAAGGAAAAACAACTGTCTCTATGCCCCCATACAAATCCCAATTTCTTGTATGTTACCTTTGCAGTCCTTATGCGAAATGTATGCTGGTAGCAGTAGAATCGTTCTGTAGTCAGCTTCAAATGCAGGTTCTCTAAATTTTTTCACTGTGTTCTTGAAAAGAATGTTGCCTTACCTCCATGGATACCAATTTGATTACACAACATATATACAGCCACTTCGGTTGCACAAAATTTTGTCAGTTGACTATGGTTTCGATTGCCCTAGGACACTCTTCATCAGAATAAAAAGTTACACAGGAAACATGGTTTAAAACATCTGAGCAAAAATAACTTTTTATTCTGATGAAGATTGTTACATGGAATACATGTAATCACAACATCGTTTAAAACGTCTGAGCAAAAGTAACTCTTTATTCTGATGAAGATTGCCCTAGTGCAGTTGAAACCGTGGTCAATTGACAAAATTCTGTGCAACTGAAGTGGCTGTATATACATCCTGTAATTAAATAGCATGTGGTTGCTGGATCACAGCTACTCAAATGTTTAAAATTTCAAAACCCATTTGAATTCCTGAAGCATCCCTGTAGTACTTGTGTGTAGTTCAAACCTACTGGTAACAAATACAGCAGGCCAACTCTGAACTGCTTTGATGTCTTTCTTCAGTCCAACCTGGTGTGGATCTCAAACACTCCAGCAGCGCTCAAGAATAGGTCACACCACTATCCTGTATGGGGCCTGCTTTACAGATGAACCACACTTTCCTAAAATTCTCCCAATAAACTGAAGATAACCATTTGCCTTCCCTACCATGATCCTCACATTCTGACTTGACTTCATATCATTTTGCAACATTACACTCAGATATGTAAATGATGTGATGTATCAAAACATTACGTGTTTGCTTTTCCTATCCATCCACATTAGCTTACATATTTCTACATTTAGAGCTTTCCTTCTCATCCCATCCAATAAGTCTCTCCTGACTCAGGATTCTGCGTGACTTTTCTGAACTCTACCACTTTTCCTAAATCTTTCCAGACCTTTTCCTTCACTCCTCTTCCTTCCCCTTCAACCCTTCTGCTGGAAGAAGGAGCCACTGACTCCAAAAGGTGGTGTAAGTAAAACCTTTTTATGTGTGTGTTCTCCTGCCATCACTTGGTGAGTATATTTTTTTATCTATTCAATTACATTATATTCCTACAAATCAGAGTTGATGAGTACTGGCTTTGGTAGAAGCTGAATTCTTCTACAGACACAAGAAGAATTATCAATGAGTTGAGGGTTTGCAGACATCTTGGAGCTGAAGATCAGTGATGATGTAATTTATAAATTAAATGAACCGTTGCATGATGTACAAAATGATGTCGAATAAGTCAATGTATGATAAAAAGAAAATAGAGGGGAACATATTGCATAATGAGATGACATGTTATATGATAATGAGAGGATGGTAAAATCATAAACACATGTGAAATGCACAATAATATTTAAGGAGATTACTTATTTATTTATTTATTTACATGACTAGTTCCATAGGACCAAATTGAGGAGCAGGTATCCAAAATCATGGAATACGCCAGTACATGAAATTACAACATCAAAGTAATCACAAATAAAATAAAATGTTTATGAACCCAAAAAAGTCAAGCCATAAGTTAAGTAAACACAATCAACAATATAACATAAGATCAGCTTAATTTTTTAAAGGAACTCCTCAACAGAACAGGAGGAGTGACCCATGAGGAAACTCTTCAGTTTCGATTTCAAAGTATGTGGATTACTACTAAGATTTTCGGATTCTTGTAGTAGCTAATTGAAAATGGATACTGCACATCTTTCTGCACAAGAGTTAAGGAAGTGTGATCCAAATGCAGATTGGATTTATGCCGAGTATTAACTGAGTGAAAGCTGCTACTTGTTGGGAATAATTTATTTATTTATTTTTTTGAATCTAATGTCAAAATATCCAGACCAGTGGGCAGGGGTCGATAAGAGGTTCACGCCCTTACACCTCTTATTGCCCGAACTGCCCATTTCTGAGCCAGAAATATCCTTTTAGAATGGGAATATTAACCCCAAAATATAGTACCATATGACATGTGTGAATGAAAATAAGTGCCCATTCTGTGAAATACAAATGTTGGGTTTTTTTGAATTCTGTGTTAGAAATTGCAGAAACTGAGTCTTACTGTGATTTAGCATTAGATTATTTTCTACAAGCCATGAACTTATGTCATGAACTGCACTAGACAATCCACACTTGGTTAATAGACAATCCATACTACAGTCTTACAGAATTCTTGGATACTTCTAACATAGAAATTGAGTTTTAAGTCTGTGATTGCAATACTGCACAACTGATTAATGTAGCATAAATAACTTGTACTTGTAATGTAAAAAATAACTAATATAGTAACTTCTTATGTATCTTGACATCATTATAAAGCCTATTTCATTACATGTGGCACAGGCAAATAGAGAATAAATAAAAAAATTGCACTATTTGAAACATAGCCAATGTTGCACACAACATCCTTTACTACCAAACTAGTGTCATCAGCAAACAGAAATATTTTAGAATTACCCATAATACTAGAGGGCATATCATTTATATAAATAAGGAACATGAGTGGCCACAACACTGATCCCTAGGGCACACCCCATTTGACTGAACTCCACTCAGATGCCACATCACAGCCATTCTCAACACTGTGAATAATGACTTTTGCTGTCTGTTGTTAAAGTAAGAGGTGAACCAATTGTGAGCTAGTCCCCGTATTCCATAATGGTCCAACTTATGGAGCAATATTTTGTGATTAACACAATCGAAAGCCTTAGTCAAATCAAAAAATATGCCTAGTGTTCGAAACTTTTTGTTTACAGATTCATTATCTTCATGATGTCGCTCTATGGGGTATTTTTAATAAATTACCCACAATCTTTCAGTATAGCACACAGGCAAAAGTCATAAAGCTTTCAACAGCAAATTAAAATAGTTTATAAAAGGTGCTGTCAATTTGCACACATAAAATCTTTTAATTTTTTCATTAACAAAGTTGATATAAATCTTTACATTGCAAGGTATTCATCTCTGCTGTAATACTATTTTTGCAGCTAGCGGTTATGAACAGTTATTATACATGGTGCTTTAAGCATTTTGTTCTAGTGCTGTGGTCCTCAGAATGAATGTTCTGGTTTGCATATACAAAACTGTTAGAATTATCTATGATTTTCCTAATGAATGTATAAGCATGGTAATGGAAGGATATGGAGTTTCTTAAGTAATGGTCTCCCAGAGCTTCTGCAGCTGCATTTGCAAGGCTCTTAAATTCTCATTTGGAATATGAATTACGTTTTATTGGCTGAAGAGTTTCCTCAAATAATTACACTACTTTACATAATGATTCTTCTTTGCAAAAATACATATATTTACTGCCTCTCTAGTTGTGCACACAGAAAGAATTTTCAGGCCATAAATGATGGTACTCAGAGTTAGTAGGTGCTTTATTTGAACTGTGACTACCAGCACTGTGTGTGTGTGTGTGTGTGTGTGTGTGTGTGTGTGTGTGTGTGTTGGTAGATCTTATTGTTTGTAGCCTGATATATATTTTATTTTCAACCTGCAGCTCTTCTCTGGTTGTTCCTTTCATTAGGACATTTACATTGGCTGGCAAATTCAATGTACTTATTTTATGGGAAAATAGGACATATGATTATAACTCTGCTACAAAAGATAAAAGTTAGAAATTATCCTATGGTGGAGCCTTGTGGTACACCATACTTAAGACACTGTTTTCCCATGGAGTAAGATTTTGTACATTATTTCTTTTTTGGAATTAGCAATGAACTATATGAACATCAAAACTCTTTTTGCACCAAAAATACTATAAAATTCTTGATAAATTGATATTAAAATATGTTTTATTGGGAAAAATTAATAACTCTGGAAATAATGTTAAAACTGTGTGCAATGTAGTAAAAAGCGAGGCAGGTTAAACACCTTATAGGGCCCCAAATGTTGTTCTAAATACTGATGATGATGAAATTGACAATGAGGAAAAACTACCAAGATATTCTATGAACACTTCTGTAATGTAACTGAACAGATAAGCTTTGGGTCACCTGCATGTGAAGAAATACCAGGTGATTACACTCCTGGAAATTGAAATAAGAACACCGTGAATTCATTGTCCCAGAAAGGGGAAACTTTATTGACACATTCCTGGGGTCAGATACATCACATGATCACACTGACAGAACCACAGGCACATAGACACAGGCAACAGAGCATGCACAATGTCAGCACTAGTACAGTGTATATCCACCTTTCGCAGCAATGCAGGCTGCTATTCTCCCATGGAGACGATCGTAGAGATGCTGGATGTAGTCCTGTGGAACGGCTTGCCATGCCATTTCCACCTGGCGCCTCAGATGGACCAGCGTTCGTGCTGGACATGCAGACCGCGTGAGACGACGCTTCATCCAGTCCCAAACATGCTCAATGGGGGACAGATCTGGAGATCTTGCTGGCCAGGGTAGTTGACTTGCACCTTCTAGAGCACGTTGGGTGGCACGGGATACATGCGGACGTGCATTGTCCTGTTGGAACAGCAAGTTCCCTTGCCGGTCTAGGAATGGTAGAACGATGGGTTCGATGACGGTTTGGATGTACCGTGCACTATTCAGTGTCCCCTCGACAATCACCAGTGGTGTACGGCCAGTGTAGGAGATCGCTCCCCACACCATGATGCCGGGTGTTGGCCCTGTGTGCCTCGGTCGTATGAAGTCCTGATTGTGGCGCTCACCTGCACGGCGCCAAACACGCATACGACCATCATTGGCACCACGGCAGAAGCGACTCTCATTGCTGATGACGACACGTCTCCATTCGTCCCTCCATTCACGCCTGTCGCGACACCACTGGAGGCGGGCTGCACGATGTTGGGGCGTGAGCGGAAGACGGCCTAACGGTGTGCGGGACCGTAGCCCAGCTTCATGGAGACGGTTGCGAATGGTCCTCGCCGATACCCCAGGAGCAACAGTGTCCCTAATTTGCTGGGAAGTGGCGGTGCGGTCCCCTACGGCACTGCGTAGGATCCTACGGTCTTGGCGTGCATCCGTGCGTCGCTGCGGTCCGGTCCCAGGTCGACGGGCACGTGCACCTTCCGCCAACCACTGGCGACAACATCGATGTACTGTGGAGACCTCACGCCCCACGTGTTGAGCAATTCGGTGGTACGTCCACCCGGCCTCCCGCATGCCCACTATACGCCCTCGCTCAAAGTCCGTCAACTGCACATACGGTTCACGTCCACGCTGTCGCGGCATGCTACCAGTGTTAAAGACTGCGATGGAGCTCCATATGCCACGGCAAACTGGCTGACACTGACGGCGGCGGTGCACAAATGCTGCGCAGCTAGCGCCATTCGACGGCCAACACCGCGGTTCCTGGTGTGTCCGCTGCGCCGTGCGTGTGATCATTGCTTGTACAGCCCTCTCGCAGTGTCCGGAGCAAGTATGGTGGGTCTGACACACCGGTGTCAATGTGTTCTTTTTTCCATTTCCAGGAGTGTATAATTAAATTCAAAGAACAATCAATTGAGAGTAAAGATGCTTATGAATCCACACGAGACAGTCACATGTAGTGAGTGCAATGGTTCTTTGTGCACAACATGTGGTTTGATAGAACCCCAAATTTGGCAGTTCTGTGTATTCACTGTACCCTGTAGTGTAAAATGTGCACTGTCTCTCCACAGAATATTGCCCAGTCATTTGTCATCAACTTCAATATGTATAAAAGCTGTGTCAATTCCAATAAAATTCTCAAGCTTTAAATGGCTAGCTCTGCCATCGTCATCAGGAGGAAAACTACTGACTGCCGGGACTGGTACCAGAAGCCAAGACAGTGGCTTTCATGCCATACTGTGGGACAATGAGCAGCAAGTTAGGACATCTACTGCAGAGACATGGATTGAGACCAGTGTTCTGGCCCGTCCCCAAGATACGAGGTATGTTGTGCTCTATTAAAGATAACAAAGCTCTTTGTGTGACTGGTGTGTATGGTGTCCTTTGCGATTGCAGCAGCAGCTATATAGGCCAGACAATTCGCACAGTTGCGAAGCATTGTACTGAGCACAAGAGACATATTACGCAAAGGGAGCTCGACAAGTCAGCCATAGCTGAGCATTGCCTCAAAAACGGACACAAAATATAGTTTGAGAACACAAGCATCTTGGCTCTTATGTCAACAAACTCGGACTCTATTATAAAAGAGGCAACCAACATTAGAATGAACAGCAACAATTTCAACAGAGACCAAGGCTACACACTAAGTAGGGTGTGGCTGTGGGCTTTGGATGTCGAAAGGAAGCAATGGTGGATGCTTAATGCTTGTAGGGAGGTGGGACTGGCAGTTTCAAATGTGGTGCCGGCCCCTCATGCCATCTGACATCACTTGATCCCACAGCGGGTCAAAGATGCTATGAGCTGCCCAATTCGCCTTCCATGCATGCATCATTTCGGCTCTCTCTGATTTGTGCCAGTGGCCGTAATCATAGATATACTTGTACAAGCTGTAAATAGTGGCAGTCAGTAGTTTTACTCGTGATGGTGATTGTGGAGCTTGCAATCGAAAGCTCAAGAATTTTATTGGACTTGATGCTGCTTGAAAACCAAGAAGATTTTATCCACTCATGCCACTGTGAAAAACACTGAGGACACAAACTTCAATATGTGTCAAAAGCCGAAGAGAAAATTCAGAACGTTGCTGCGGATCATGAGATTTCAGTTGCTGCACCACTTGGATCTTGCAGGGGTACTAGTGTAAAATAAACCGTAACACTTTCCCTGCTGCTGACCGTGGCATAAACAATTCTCGTGACACTGCACAAGTACTAGCACTACCCAGGGCATGTGCTGTGTGGTCAGTTACAACAACAGCAACCTCTTCCATAACTTCATCTACATCTACATCTACATCCATACTCTGCAAGCCACCTGACGGTGTGTGGCGGACAGTACCCTGAGTATCTCTATCGGTTCTCCCTTCTATTCCAGTCTCGTATTGTTCGTGGAAAGAAGGATTGTCTGCATGCTTCTGTGTGGGCTCTAATCTCTCTGATTTTATCCCTATGGTCTCTTTGCGAGATATACATAGGAGGGAGCAATATACTGCTTGACTCGTCGGTGAAGGTATGTTCTCGAAACTTTAACAAAAGCCCATACCGAGCTACTGAGCGTCTCTCCTGCAGAGTCTTCCACTGGAGTTTATCTATCATCTCCGTAACGCTTTTGCGATTACTAAATGATCCTGTAACGCAGCGCGCTGCTCTCCATTGGATCTTCTCTATCTCTTCTATCAACCCTATCTGGTACGGATCCCACACTGCTGAGCAGTATTCAAGCAGTGGACGAACAAGCGTACTGTAACCTACTTCCATTGTTTTCGGATTGCATTTCCTTAGGATTCTTCCAATGAATCTCAGTCTGGCATCTGCTTTACTGACGATCAACTTTATATGATCATTCCATTTTAAATCACTCCTAATGCGTACGCCCAGATAATTTATGGAATTGACTGCTTCCAGTTGCTGACCTGCTATTTTGTAGCTAAATCATAAGGGAACTATCTTTCTATGTATTCGCAGCACATTACACTTGTCTACATTGAGATTCAATTGCCATTCCCTGCACCATGCGTCAATTCGCTGCAGATCCTCCCGCATTTCAGTAAAATTTTCCATTGTTACAACCTCTCAATACACCACAGCATCATCCGCAAAAAGCCTCAGTGAACTTCCGATGTCATCCACAAGGTCATTTATGTATACTGTGAATAGCAACGGTCCTATGACACTCCCCTGTGGCACACCTGAAATCACTCTTACTTCGGAAGACTTCTCTCCATTGAGAATGACATGCTGCGTTCTGTTATCTAGGAACTCTTCAATCCAATCACACAATTGGTCTGATAGTCCATATGCTCTTACTTTGTTCATTAAACGACTGTGGGGAACTGTATCAAATGCCTTGCGGAAGTCAACAAACACGGCATCTACCTGTGAACCCGTGTCTATGGCCCTCTGAGTCTCATGGACGAATAGCGCGAGCTGGGTTTCACACGACCGTCTTTTTCGAAACCCATGCTGATTCCTACAGAGTAGATTTCTAGTCTCCAGAAAAGTCATTATGTTGTTGTTGTTGTGGTCTTCAGTCCTGAGACTGGTTTGATGCAGCTCTCCATGCTACTCTATCATGTGCAAGCTTCTTCATCTCCCAGTACCTACTGCAACCTACATCCTTCTGAATCTGCTTAGTGTATTCATCTCTTGGTCTCCCCCTACGATTTTTACCCTCCACGCTGCCCTCCAATACTAAATTGGTGATCCCTTGATGCCTCAGAACATGTCCTACCAACCGATCCCTTCTTCTGGTCAAATTGTGCCACAAACTCCTCTTCTCCCCAATCCTATTCAGTACCTCCTCATTAGTTATGTGATCCACCCATCTAATCCTCAGCATTCTTCTGTAGCACCACATTTCGAAAGCTTCTATTCTCTTCTTGTCCAAAGTATTTACCGTCCATGTTTCACTTCCATACATGGCTACACTCCATACAAATACTTTCAGAAATGACTTCCTGACACTTAAATCTATACTCGATGTTAACAAATTTCTCTTCTTCAGAAACGCTTTCCTTGCCATTGCCAGTCTACATTTTATATCCGCTCTACTTCGACCATCATCAGTTATTTTGCTCCCCAAATAGCAAAACTCCTTTACTACTTTAAGTGTCTCATTTCCTAATCTAATTCCCTCAACATCACCCGACTTAATTCGACTACATTCCATTATCCTCGTTTTGCGTTTGTTGATGTTCATCTTATATCCTCCCTTCAAGACACCATCCATTCCGTTCAACTGCTCTTCCAAGTCCTTTGCTGTCTCTGACAGAATTACAATGTCATCGGCGAACCTCAAAGTTTTTATTTCTTCTCCATGGATTTTAATACCTACTCCGAATTTTTCTTTTGTTTCCTTTACTGCTTGCTCAATATATAGATTGAATAACATCGGGGAGAGGCTACAACCCTGTCTTACTCCCTTCCCAACCACTGCTTCCCTTTCATGTCCCTCGACTCTTATAACTGCCATCTGGTTTCTGTACAAATTGTAAATAGCCTTTCGCTCCCTGTATTTTACCCCTGCCACCTTTAGAATTTGAAAGACAGTATTCCAGTCAACATTGTCAAAAGCTTTCTCTAAGTCTACAAATGCTAGAAACGTAGGTTTGCCTTTCCTTAATCTTTCTTCTAAGATAAGTCATAAGGTCAGTATTGCCTCACGTGTTCCAGTGTTTCTACGGAATCCAAACTGATCTTCCCCGAGGTCGGCTTCTACTAGTTTTTCCATTCGTCTGTAAAGAATTCATGTTAGTATTTTGCAGCTGTGGCTTATTAAACTAATTGTTCGGTAATTCTCACATCTGTCAACACCTGCTTTCTTTGGGATTGGAATTATTATATTCTTCTTGAAGTCTGAGGGTATTTCGCCTGTTTCATACATCTTGCTCACCAGATGGTAGAGTTTTGTCAGGACTGGCTCTCCCAAGGCCGTCAGTAGTTCCAATGGAATGTTGTCTACTCCGGGGGCCTTGTTTCGACTCAGGTCTTTCAGTGCTCTGTCAAACTCTTCACGCAGTATCGTATCTCCCATTTCATCTTCATCTACATCCTCTTCCATTTCCATAATATTGTCCTCAAGTACATCACCCTTGTATAGACCCTCTATATACTCCTTCCACCTTTCTGCCTTCCCTTCTTTGCTTAGAACTGGGTTTCCATCTGAGCTCTTGATGTTCATACAAGTGGTTCTCTTATCTCCAAAGATCTCTTTAATTTTCCTGTAGGCAGTATCTATCTTACCCCTAGTGAGATAAGCCTCTACATCCTTACATTTGTCCTCTAGCCATCCCTGCTTAGCCATTTTGCACTTCCTGTCGATCTCATTTTTGAGACGTTTGTATCTCTTTTTGCCTGCTTCATTTACTGCATTTTTATATTTTCTCCTTTCATCAATTAAATTCAATATTTCTTCTGTTACCCAAGGATTTCTACTAGCCCTCGTCTTTTTACCTACTTGATCCTCTGCTGCCTTCACTACTTCATCCCTCAAAGCTACCCATTCTTCTTCTACTGTATTTCTTTCCCCCATTCCTGTCAATTGTTCCCTTATGCTCTGCCTGAAACTCTGAACAACCTCTGGTTCTTTCAGTTTATCCAGGTCCCATCTCCTTAAATTCCCACCTTTTTGCAGTTTCTTCAGTTTTAATCTACAGGTCATAACCAATAGATTGTGGTCAGAGTCCACATCTGCCCCTGGAAATGTCTTACAATTTAAAACCTGGTTCCTAAATCTCTGTCTTACCATTATATAATCTATCTGATACCTTTTAGTATCTCCAGGGTTCTTCCATGTATACAACCATCTATCATGATTCTTAAACCAAGTGTTAGCTATGATTAAGTTGTGCTCTGTGCAAAATTCTACCAGGCGGCTTCCTCTTTCATTTCTTAGCCCCAGTCCATATTCACCTACTACGTTTCCTTCTCTCCCTTTTCCTACACTCAAATTCCAGTCACCCATGACTATTAAATTTTCATCTCCCTTCACTATCTGAATAATTTCTTTTATTTCATCATACATTTCTTCAATTTCTTCGTCATCTGCAGAGCTAGTTGGCATATAAACTTGTACTACTGTAGTAGGTGTGGGCTTCGTATCTATCTTGGCCACAATAATGCGTTCACTAAGCTGTTTGTAGTAGCTTACCCGCGTTCCTATTTTCCTATTCATTATTAAACCTACTCCTGCATTACCCCTATTTGACTTTGTGTTTATAACCCTGTAGTCACCTGACAAAAAGTCTTTTTCCTCCTGCCACCGAACTTCACTAATTCCCACTATATCTAACTTTAACCTATCCATTTCCCTTTTCAAATTTTCTAACCTACCTGCCCAATTAAGGGATCTGACATTCCATGCTCCGATCCGTAGAACGCCAGTTTTCTTTCTCCTGATAACGACATCCTCTTGAGTAGTCCCCGCCCGGAGATCCGAATGGGGGACTATTTTACCTCCGGAATATTTTACCCAAGAGGACGCCATCATCATTTAATCATACAGTAAAGCTACATGCCCTCGGGAAAAATTACGGCCGTAGTTTCCCCTTGCTTTCAGCCGTTCGCAGTACCAGCACAGCAAGGCCGTTTTGGTTATTGTTACAAGGCCAGATCAGTCAATCATCCAGACTGTTGCCCTTGCAACTACTGAAAAGGCTGCTGCCCCTCTTCAGGAACCACACGTTTGTCTGGCCTCTCAACAGATACCCCTCCGTTGTGGTTGTACCTACTGTACGGCTATCTGTATCGCTGAGGCACGCAAGCCTCCCCACCAACGGCAAGGTCCATGGTTCATGGGGGGGGGAAGTCATTATACTCGAACATAATATGTGTTCCAAAATTCTACAACTGATAGACTTTAGAGATATAGGTCTATAGTTCTGCACATCTGTTCGACGTCCCTTCTTGAAAACGGGGATGACCTGTGCCCTTTTCCAATCCTTTGGAATGCTATGCTCTTCTAGAGACCTACGGTACACCGATGCAAGAAGGGGGGCAAGTTCCTTCGCGTACTCTGTGTAAAATCGAACTGGTATCCCATCAGGTCCAGCGGCCTTTCCTGTTTTGAGCGATTTTAATTGTTTCTCTATCCCTCTGTCATCTATTTCGATATCTACCATTTTTTCATCTGTGCAACAATCTAGAGAAGGAATTACAGTGCAGTCTTCCTCTGTGAAACAGCTTTGGAAAAAGACATTTAGTATTTCGGCCTTTAGTCTGTCATCCTCTGTTTCAGTACCATTTTGGTCACAGAGTGTCTGGACATTTTGTTTTGATCCACCTACCGCTTTGACATAAGACCAAAATTTCTTAGGATTTTCTGCCAAGCCAGTACATAGAACTTTACTTTCGAATTCATTGAAAGCCTCTCGCATAGCCCTCCTCACACTAAATTTTGCTTCGCATAATTTTTGTTTCTCTGCAAGGATTTGGCTATGTTTATGTTTGCTGTGAAGTTCCCTTTGCTTCCACAGCAGTTTTCTAACTCGGTTGTTGTACCACGGTGGCTCTTTTCCATCTCTTACAATATTGCTTGGCACATACTCATCTAACACATAATGTACGATGGTTTTGAACTTGGTCCACTGATCCTCAACACTATCTGTGCTTGAGACAAAACTTTTGTGTTGTGCCATCAGGTACTCTGTAATCTGCTTTTTGTCACTTTTGCTAAACAGAAAAATCTTCCTACCTTTTTTAATATTTCTATTTATGGCTGAAATCATCGATGCAGTAACCGCTTTATGATCGCTGATTCCCTGTTCTGCGTTAACTGTTTCAAATAGCTCGGGTCTGTTTGTCACCAGAAGGTCTAATATGTTATCGCCACGAGTCGGTGCTCTGTTTAACTGCTCAAGCTAGTTTTCAGATAAAGCACTTAAAAAAATTTCACTGGATTCTTTGTCCCTGCGACCCGTTATGAACGTTTGAGTCTCCCAGTCTATATCCGGCAAATTAAAATCTCCACCCAGAACTATAACATGGTGGGAAAATCTACTCAAAATATTTTCCAAATTATCCTTCAGGTGCTCAGCCACAACAGCTGATGAGCCAGGGGGCCTATAGAGATATCCAATTACCATGTCTGAGCCTGCTTTAACCATGACCTTCACCCAAATTATTTCACATTTCGGATCTCCGTCAATTTCCTTCGATACTATTGCACGTCTTACCGCTATAAACACGCCTCCCCCTTCACTGTCCAGCCTGTCTCTGTGGTATACATTCCAATCTGAGTCTAGGATTTCATTACTGTTTACGTCTGGTTTCAGCCAACTTTCTGTCCATAGTACTATATGGGCGTTGTGACCGTTTATTAATGAGAGCAGTTCTGGGACCTTTCTATATGTGCTCCTACAATTTACTATTAGCAGATTAATATTGTTGTTCCCTGTTGCATTTTGCCTACTCCTACCTTGCCGCGTCTCAGGAGGTGTCTTGTTGGGCCTAGGGAGGGAATTCTCTAACCTAAAAAACCCACATGTGCACTCCACATGTACTCCGCTACCCTTGTAGCCGCTTCCGGCGTGTAGTGCACGCCTGACCTATTCAGGGGGACCCTACATTTCTCCACCCGATAGCGGAGGTCGAGAAATTTGCACCACAGATCTCTGCAGAATTGTCTGAGCCTCTGGTTTAAGCCTTCCACTCGGCTCCAAACCAGAGGACCGCGATCGGTTCTGGGAACGATACTACAAATAGTTAGCTCTGATTCCACCCCATGAGCGAGGCTTTCCGTCTTCACCAATTCCGCCAGCCGCCTGTACGAACTGAGGATGACCTCTGAACCCAGACGGCAGGAGTCATTGGTGCCGACATGAGCAACAATTTGCAGTTGGGTGCACCCAGTGCTCTCTATCGCCGCCGGCAGGGCCTCCTCCACATCTCGGATGAGACCCCCCAGCAAGCAGACAGAGTGAACACTGGCCTTCTTCCCTGACCTTTCTGCTATTTCCCTAAGTGGCTCCATCACCCGCCTAACGTTGGAGCTCCCAATAACTAATAAACCCCTCCCCCCGTGTGCCTGCTCGGACCTTGCTGAAGGAGCGGCCACATGTCCACTCACAGGCAGAGCGGGCGATGCCACATGGCCAGCCTCCACATTGACCCTCCGCCTCGTGGGCTGTGAACGCCACTGAATCCCCCACTCCCCTTGGGGAGATGGTGGTCCAACCGTGCCCGGTACCCACGAAGATGTCTCGACAGCAGGGAGAGTGGGTGAAGCATGTAAACCCTGGGGTGTACCATGCGACGCACCAGACTCCCCGCTGCCGCTACACTCCGAGGCAGCAGCCTGAAGACAGCTGACCACGGCCATCAACACGTTCAGCTGTTCACGAACAGTGGCCAGCTCCTCCTGCATCTGTACACAGCAGTCACACATCCTATCCATCCTAAGAAATCAATTTACTGTAGAGAGTTCCTCTGGGATAGGACACATATCTTTTCCAGGTGCCACACCAAGCTCACCCATGTTTCTGAACTTCACTATCATCTCCTTTGAATCATTTAATGGCATTTAGTCTCTTCTCATAGCATTAAATAAGCAATAATTTCTCAATGTATCACTATAATTACTACCGTTAACATAAGAAGGTTTCACTAACAGCGCACAGTCTCTCTTCTCGATAGCAACATTGTTCACTCATGTTATGGCTTATTAAATGACAGCAAGTATGTCATATCATCATACAAACAGTGTACAGCTCCTCATAGCCACAACTGGAAGTCATTTGTTTCTCAACAAAAATTGGTTATGCATTAACGCATCAGCATATATATCAAGTTTTGACAACAATTACAGCCCACAGTGGACCTTCATGAGCTGCTGCACGTTAGTTAAAATCATCCAGTACATATCCTCAAGAATCAACTCCCTATTACTATTCACAAAATTAGTGTTATCTCCACCAACAAATAGGGAAGAGAAGAAAACTGGGATTTCACAAAAGAGTAAACATTCTTCTGGAATTGCCAACATATCTGGTTATCAGTGCCCTTACAAATATTAAAGGAAATGACATGGATAAAATGGTTAAAAATGTTATCAACCAGTGAAGAGTAAACCTACAAAATGACACTCACTCCCACCTCACTTGTGTTGACTCATACAATCACTCTATCTCATATGCCTTAAGACAGCAGAGAAAGTGTAAAAGGTACTATACCTGGGATTAAGACATAAGTAAAGCTATAGAGGAGCTAAAACAATGGTAAAGGGAAATGTGACTGGTTGATCACTAACAAAACACATGGTGAGCCATTCACCCTGTTAACACATTAAGAACATCTTCCTAAAATTTTAGGAAACAAGTTGGACATATTATAAAATATTAAAACTCTCACCACATTCATTTGAACATCACTGAAAATAGGGGGCAGAACTGTTGGCAAATTTGCCACTGTCCTCTGGCCTGAAAACAAAATGCAGTCTAATAAAATGTGGTCCACAGTGATTCATAAACCACAAGCATCACACATTGTATGGTCTTCTCGTCGGAGCAAGAAGCCATGTGTTATGTGAAGATGAGTAAGAAGGACGACATCCTGTTTGCATTGCTGAAAGGAGTTATGTCATGGCTGTGGTGTGAACTTTACTATGTGCAGCTTATTGTCCATCACTCTAGCCCCATTCCTCTGACTGATGCATGACTATACCTCAACAAGAAGGTGATAGTATGCAGGTGAATGGCACACTGAACAAACTAAGGATCTCAACATGTCTCCTAGGCTGCTACAGCTGCCCATTTATTCCCTACAATACAGACATGTCCTGGCACTCAGTAGGAAGACATCTCTTTCCCCAGCCTTTGTAGTTGGAGGAAGGCATCCTGGATGTTCTGAACTACTTTATCTGCCATGTACAAGCATTGTACAGAACAAAGAGCACTCAGGGAAACTGAATAGACAACGAATTTACCACTCATAACACATCTCATCTGCTTCAGTGCCTGCAAGGACACATACAATTCTGTGTTGAATACAGTAAATTTGTGAGGAAATCAGAGCTTGAGGAGATGATCAGGGAAAACTACAAACCAACCACTGGAATTCCTCATTTTAGACCCATCCATAAATACAACTACAAAGTTGTGGTGCACAGTTAAAATGTCAAAAAACAATGCATTAAAAACATATGCAGGAGTGCAACCTCTTTTGCACCGCACCAAATCTAAACTCTCTCTGGGCTTCTGCAGTAACCAGGATGGCAGGCAGTTAGAACCTAGGACTGGGATTGAACTTGCTCCATACCAAGTGATGCTAGTTCACACTTCATGCGGATCATCCCAAATGATCTAGTTGCCCATCGACAATTGGTAAAGGGGCATTTCATAGCAGGATGAGCTATGGAATGGTATGCTGGTGAATTGGGAGTAGCGAGAAATTTACATGCCTGACGCACCATGAGGAGTTGCTGCTGGATGATAAATGGTGGTTCCTCAGCCTCAGCACGGAGACTGGGTATGGGGGTGGTCCTGTAAGAGCCTATTGCCAGTCTAATTCCCTCACATTGGATAGCACCAATAATCATCAGATAACAAAGTTTCTCTGAGCCATATACTATGCACCTGTAGTCTAGCCACAGTCGCATGAAAGCCCTATAAAACTGAAGCAGACATGCCCTATCTGCTTTGCTGGACTTGTGGCTAAGACGCTTTAAGATTGTCAGTGCCTTCTGGGACCTTGCTTTCAGATCCTTTAGGTGTGGTAATCATGATAGTTTGGAGTAAAAAATGACGCCCAGAAATGTCACATAGACTTTAAAAGGAAGAATGGTATTCCACATATGCAATTCAGGTACATTAAAAATATGACAAGACTGATTAAAGTGAAAACACACACACACACACACAAACACACATTTTTCTACAGAAAATGTAAAACAAATCTTTGCAGCCCACCCCCTCCCCAACCCTCGTTAATGTACATTGCAACTAAGGAGTTGCTGTTGCAACACTGGAGGAGGGACAGAAAACTGCAAAGTTGTCCACATATATGGAGCACTGTACAGCACTCCTTGCCATAGATATGATACTATTTATGGCTATGGTAAAGACAGTAACACTTAAAACACTGCCCTCTGGAACATCGTTCTACTACTTAAAATGACTCAACAGCACAACACCAACTCAGGAAGGTGCTTAGACAGAAAAGACTGTATAAAGATGGGGAAGTGGCCACAGAAGTCCTACTGCTGGAGCTGCTCTAGAATACTGTGTCTTCAAGTAGCATCATATACCTAACTGATATCAAAAAATACACCTATCAGTGATGGTTATGTAGGAAAGCCTGCTGGATAGCCACCTCTATCAAGGTCAGGTTGTCGACCATGGATTGAAATCTCCAGAATCCAAACTAAGAGTGGCTAAGAAGTTAGCTGGTCCCTAACATCCACATCAGATGGCAGTTAACCATTCATTCCAAGGATAAGGAGACATTCCGGTAACTACTGGGACACACTTGGTTCTTATCTGGTTTCAGGAGAGGTATCAAGATGGCTTCTCTATATGAGTTGGAAAAGTGGCCTCTTTCCCATATTAAATTGAAACATTTGAGGAGAATTGGCTTTCATGCTGCTGCCAAATGCCTCAGGTCTTGCAACTCAACAGCCTGTGAGGTTTTCCACTGTTGGGCAGTATTTAAACCATCATAGAGTCTCAAGGCTGACCCTGTCTATGAAGATGACCAGAGGACTTGTGGATGGAGACACCAGGTGCATGCTGAATCACTCATGTGATGTAGTCCATCCACTCCTGGATATTGTTGCAGTGTTCAAACACAGCCAGCTGGCTGAATGGCTTGCAGTTGGCTTTGCCAGTCAACCATCGCTGCTGCATCCTTTCACGGAGTGCTCTCTGAAGGAGGTGAGTCCTCAGTGGGAAATGGTCACTGGAATAAAGGTCATCAATGAATTCCCACTGAACAGAATCCGCGAGGGCTGGAGAGCAGAAAATGGCCCAGCAACAGTACAGAAATGAATGGTATGAGACAGCATGATGCTCTCCAAAACCCAACTCCAAAAACACTGAAGTCTCCCCATACAAGAAATGGTTTGGGGAATTGTTCTATAAGATCTGTGAGATTCTCACAGTTGATTGAATCTTGTGGAGGAAAATACAGTGAACAAACAGTAATCGTCTGATACATGAGTTTCAACTGCAATTGCCTGCAGGTGAGTAGCCAAGAGAAGGGAAGAGGAGTGGTGCACGTTATTGACAAACAAAGCAACCCCTTCCTAAGTCCTTTCCTGAGTCTGGTCATCATTGCGATGGAGTTTATAACTCCATATTACAGGGGCACAAGGGACTTTAAAATGCATTTCCTACAAATACGCACAGGCAGCCTTCCTGTGCTAGGAGTTTTAGTTTTTTCACATGTATCCTGAATTCATTAATGTTCCATTGCAATAGGGGAGCTATTTGTCATGTGGTTGCACTTTCACTATGTCTTTTCACTGGGGAAGGAGAGCCCACAACACGCGGAGGCTCAGTCTTGGGATGAGATGAGGCCCAAGGCTGACATCAACGGCCACTAGTTCAGAAGATAAACCATCAGAGACATAATCCAGAAGAACATTGACATCATCAAACTGTTCACTTTCCATCTCAGTCAGTGATTGATACATTGCCTGTGATTTTTTGGCCTGGGGGGCTTCACAGCCACAACTGTGGCACTGGTAGTGTCATTGCTCAATTGTGAACCACACTGAACCTTGGGAGGGGTAAAAACTCTGCAATGTTGACAACCACAACCTTTTCTAATGTTACAGTCTTCAGAATAGCTGCAGCAGCCCAAGCGCATTGACAAACGCAGGTACTAGTGCTGGCACCAGGAACCTCCATTCGCATAGCAGCATCGGTTTTCTGAACAAGCTTTTCAAGAGCTGAAGCAAATGATGTACAAGCACTGGGGACAGCATGGCCTCGTAGATATAGGTTGTGTTTCATAGTTTTAAGCACTTATATCTTCCATTCTTCAAGATATATGCTACAGTCCCTACTCCAGATAGGGTGGTCCCCAGAGCTATTCACACACTTTGGAGGAGATGATCAACCTGCGGCGGGGGCAGGGTTTTGTCGTTGTTTCTCGATTGTACACTCTCTCTCATTCATTGTCCACCTACCTCAGTACGGCTTCCTTAGAATGTCCCTTCACTCTGCAGTAGTAGATACTCACAAGGCCATGTAAAGCAGCATTGATTAAACCACTACCTAATACCTACCACACAGAGGCCGCATAACTCAAGTTGCACATAAGTTGCAAATCAGTTCCTGTGAGTTCATTTACCAAATTTTGGGTGACGGGTAAAAGCAGTTTACCTGCAGTAAGCCTTCGGAAATTTTAGTAAACTGGTTTTTATTCTTAAGGAGGCCCATAAATTTGAGATCAAGTCCAAATTTACTATTTTTAACTGCTCTACTATTCCCATCTCACAGTCTGTACAAAATGTTCTCACACGAAAAAAGCAGCCAGAATAACTACCAGTCTGACCCAATTAATATTTGATCTGACAGTTACTGACCCACTACTATAGCGAGTTGAAACTTCGATTGTATTAGTGGTCTTCAAAGTTAGAAGTGCTCGCCCAAGTATTCCATAAAGTATACGGAATAAGCCATGCAGAATTTCTCTAGGACCGAAATATCACACGCTCATAACACATCAATTAATTAATCAAATTGTCCTCACAATGTTCATAACTTAAACTGCCTAAGTCATGACACTTCCTATCAGCAATGAACTCAACAGTTCTTCATTTTACAAGTTACTTTTTCGGCAACATTTAGTATGATATTACATGTACGAAGGTTAACGAGCGACTCTCTCGATGCCACCCCACTCTATGCCTATCTAACTTTCTGCATGCAGGAACAGCTTGATTCTGATTGGCTAATGGTTTGGATGACCAATCAGAATCATCCTTCTAGATCATTTCACAGCAAAACTTGCCTGAGCCAATCACTAATCAGAAAATCATTTACGTCATTCCAATGCCAGTTTCTAATATAATATTTAATAATATGGTTATAATAGAGGGAAACATTCCACGTAGGAAAAATATATCTAAAAACAAAGATGATGTGACTTACCAAATGAAAGTGCTGGCAGGTCGACAGACACACAAACAAACACAAACATACACACAAAATTCAAGCTTTCGCAACAAACTGTTGCCTCATCAGGAAAGAGGGAAGGAGAGGGAAAGACGAAAGGATGTGGGTTTTAAGGGAGAGGGTAAGGAGTCATTCCAATCCCGGGAGCGGAAAGACTTACCTTAGGGGGGAAAAGGGACGGGTATACACTCGCACACACACACATATCCATCCACACATATACAGACACAAGCAGACATCTCACAAGCAGACATATTTAAATGTGTTTCCACTGTAGGGACTGGGAGAAGGTGTTTAACAAGTCCTGCACTGCATGATTGAATTTGGTAGTGGGGCAAAAGTTGAGGCCTTTCGAAAGGACTGATATTCCTGTGGGGATAAGGCTACTGGAGGAAAGGTTCATGACGGTGTTTCAGGTCTGTTTAGGTTCTGGATTCTATGTGGTGATGGGAGGGAGTTTTGGAGGGGGGGGGGGGGGGGGGGGTAAATGTAGTAAGTCTGCAAGACAGGGTCTGTCAGCTATGAGGGGACATGGAGGAGGTTTGGAGGTTGTTGTAGAGGTGGTAGGCAATGTTACTCCAAGGCAGGAGTAGGAAGTGAGCAGGGTGGAGAGTTTTTTGAGATGGTGTTGTTTAAAGTTGGAGAGCCGTTGCATACAAGACAGGAGTTATTCACCATTGTTTCCCTCATGACTCTGCCTGTTTAGCCCTTATTATTCTTGATTTGTGTTAGCAATCATTTATAAATATTTTGAACAGTAATAGCCCAACAACAATCCCTTGAGCTTTTCTTGAAATTACTTTTCATCTTACGGTTTCATCTAATTAAGAATGACATTGCATCATGTACATTAGGGAGTCAAGAATCCTTTCACTAAGCTGGTCTAATATCCAGTAAGCTCATAAGATCTCCACCAGTTGACTGTCCAAAAGCGTACTGAACACTTTTCAGATGTCGAAGGACATTGGAATGAACTGGAACTCTTGAATTCTTTGTTGTTACACTGAGCAATAGACTGCTGTCTAAAGTCAAGGAAATTCATTTGCATTATCTATAGAGAGTCATATGTGTATCTTATTATGTCAAATTCCCTGTCCTCTGACAAACAACTTTAGCTGATTTTATATTCTGTGATCACATTAGAGACTTTTAGAAGATCATGATTTTGATATTTTCTGACAAACAAATGAGCTATTGCCCTGATAATACTTGGTATCACCAAGTTGAAGCTTTCAGTCAGTATTTTAATTGCATCACTTAAGTAGGTCAATAACAGAGAGATGACCGAGTGGCAGGCTCCAACAAACCCGGTCAATTGTTTGATATTCTGAATTCAGTTTGATGGATTTCAAGACATTAGGAAAAAGATTTTCCAACATGCAGAAACATTTTGTGTTTTTGATACACTAATCCCAGTACCATATAAGGAGTTTCTGTCTCTAGATCTTGCTTAACACTCATACCAACTGACTTCAGCAGGCAACAGTATCTGAAAATGTACATGATTTAAGACAGTTAGAATTCTGTTTTCAATTAAATATGTTCTGCAAGAAGTGGTGACACTGGAATCATATGTTTACTGGATGACTTTCTTCTGCCAGTGCAGAACTTTTTTGGATCCAACAAAGTTACTGCAAATCACTATACTATAGAGTACGTTTGTGCATGATAAGACATATTACCCAAGAAGTAGAAGTTTTCCAAAAATAAAAAACTCTACATCTTTGATGACGTACAACACACCACAGTTTTTTAAGATTTTACCTATGAGTGCAGTTCAGTTTAGTGTCAGGATGGATACATAACAATATGACAGAGTCTTTGTCAACACAATATTTACCTTCAGCTTTCACAAAGAAAATTACATACTCATTCTACTGTTGTTTGTAGTTGACCTATTGCCTGAAATCAGTCACATGACTTCTCTATCAAAGTCATTTATTTTGTGTCTGTATATGTGTGGATGGATATGTGTGTGTGTGAGAGTGTGTACCCGTCCTTTTTTCCCCCTAAGGTAAGTCTTTCCGCTCCCGGGATTGGAATGACTCCTTACCCTCTCCCTTAAAACCCACATCCTTTTGTCTTTCCCTCTCCTTCCCTCTTTCCTGATGAGGCAACAGTTTGTTGCGAAAGCTTGAATTTTGTGTGTATGTTTGTATTTGTTTGTGTGTCTATCGACGTACCAGCGCTTTTGTTTGATAAGTCACATCATCTTATATATATGGTATAATGAGATGTAGGATCATTAGTATACATCACTGCTTTGAAAGATAAAACACAACTCAGATCATTCACCTTGATAATAAGCAGAATAGACCACAATACAAATTCCTGGAGTACTCCATTTTTCATGTTTGGAAAACTACAGTTTCTTTATTTAAGTCTGTTACAATTGTTTTCTATAAATGATAGAGTGCAGCAATCAGTCAACCCCCCCCCCCCCCTTTTTTTTTTTTTGCAAGTTTTATTACGCAAATCCAGATTTCAGCTAGTGCCTAGCCATTATTAATGCAATATTGCAATATTTTCTAATCTCAATGCATGTTAGTTCCCTGTTATTCGGGTGTCAGTCACAGTTCTTTGAATACCACTATTCAAAGAACTGTGACTGACGCCTGAATAACATGGAACTAATATGCACTGAGATTAGAAAATATTGCATTAATAATGGCTAGGCACTAGCTGAAATCTGGATTTTCTTAATAAAACCTGCAAAAAATAGGTCGACTGATTGCTGCGCTCTATAATTTATAAATCACATAACAGTCGCTGAATGCACCCTCTTTCCTAATGGAAGGTAACCGCAATTGTTTTCTAATTGAGAAATAAGAATCTGGAGTTTATTGTAGCCAACCATTGTCAATACAAAAACTTTCAGGCTTGGTTACACTAATTACATCACTGCATAATAACATTCACATCTATTGCCTCTGCTGGGAAGTTCATCAGTGGAGTAGGAGGAGATGGCAATCAGTAAACACTTAAGGTCCTTTTAAACTGTACTTTACTAATAGAGTAACCAAACAAGATGTTGAGTCACAGATAAGCACAACAAAAAGACTGGGGTGGGCAGGGATAACAAGGTAGGGGTGGGAGACAGTAAAGTGTTGCTTGTGGGACCACACAGGGATGAGATGGAGAAAGGGTAACGCAGCTAGGTGTAGTTGGGAGGTTATATGGAGGGCTGGCATTGGCAGTGGTGGAAAAGGAGAGAAATAAAAAGACTGTGGCTCTGTTCGTGAAATAGAGGGCTGTGTAGTGCTGGATTTGGAACAAGGAAGGGGACTGGTGGGTCTAGGACAATGACTAACGAACTAACAAAGGTTGAGGCCAGGAGGGTTATGGCAATGTAGCCCTTCACACACTATAATTACTCTAACAACCTTGTACAGAAATAGATCTCCCATGCCTCATCTCTCCAGTCACCCCCAACTCCGTAAGTCCCACTATCTGGCCACAGAGAAACATTCCCCTCATGTTTCAGTACCACCGAAGACTGGAACAACTAAATCACATTTTCCACCAGGGTTTTGACTACCTCTCATTGTGCCCTGTAATGAGGAATGTCCTACCCACTATCCTCCCCCCCCCCCTTCCCACACACAGTGTATTTTCCTGCCAACCAAACCTACAAAATATCTTTGTCCATCTGTACACAACCCCTGCTCCCAAACCCTTGTCTCATGGCTCATATCCATGTGATAGACCTAGATGTCAGAACAGTCCCATAAATCCTCCCACCACTACCTACTCCAGTCCATTCACAAGCATCACTATCCCATCAGAAGCAGGGCTACCTGTGAATCCAATCACTTGATCTACAAGTTAACCTGCAACTACTGTGCTGCATTCTACATGCGAATGACAGCCATCAAGCTATCTGTCCACATGAATGGCACTGGCAAACTGGGACCAAGAAACAGCCGGACCCCCCAGTTGCTGAGCATGCTGTGCAACACAATGTTCTTCATTTTAATGACTGCTTCACAGCCTGCACCATCTGGATCCTTTGTAACAACACCAGCTTTTCTGAATTGTGTAGATGGGAACTCTCCCTGCAATATATCCTACATTCCTGTAACCCTCCTGGCCTCAACCTTAGTCAGTCATTGTCCTACACCCACCTATCATTTCCTGTTCCCAATCTAGCACTAAACCAACACATCCACAGCCTTTTTCCTTCTCTTCTTTCAGCTGCCCTGCCACAAACACACACAATCATAACTCAGATACACAAGGCAACTGTCATCTCAGGGCACTAAGGCCAGGCTGCAAGCACATCTGGGGTAGCAGCATTCTTAGCTGGGGTGGATATTGGGGTACAGAAGAGGAGAAGCAAAGGATGGCAAGAGGAGGGACAGGAGGATAAGAGTGGGGATAGATTAGTATCACTGCCTGTGGAAACATGCCAAGAGACATGGCAGAAACAGGATAGTTGTCTGCTAGGTGTAGCATCATTTGGCGGGGAGGGGGGGGGGGGGGGTAGAGGGGTGAAGCAGAGAAGAGGAAAGGACTATGCAGCTCCACTGGTGGGATAGAAGGCATGTGCAGGATGAGAATGGGAAGAGGAAAGATGATACAGACGGTTGGAAAACAGGAGCTAGTGAAGGTTGAAATCAGAGGCGTTACAGGAACAAACGGTAAGTTGCAGGGAGAGTTCCCACTTGCACAGTTCCAAACGGCTGGTGTTGTTGGGTAGATCCCAAAATGCACAAGCTTTGAAGCAGTTGAAGTAAAGCACCTTGTGCTGGACAGCATGCTCAGGAACTGTGTGGTCCGGTTGTCTCTTGGCCACAGTTGGGCAGTGGACCTTCATATGGACAGAGAGCTTGTTAGTTGTGATACTCACATAGAAAGTAGCACAGTGGTAGCAGCTTAGTTTGTAGACCACATGGCCACTTTCACAGGTGGCACTGACTTTGATGGCATATGACATGCCGGTGAGAGGACTGGAGGAGGTGTAATGGGAGGATGTATGGGACAGGTTTTGCATCTAGGCCTATTGCAGGTATATGAGCCATGAGGCAATGAGTTGGGAGCAGGGATTCAGTGGGCAGCAGAACATGACTGTAGGATGGATGTGGAGTATAGTGGGTAGGATATTCCTCATTTCAGGATGCAACAAGAGGTAGTCAAAAACCCTGGTGGAGAATTTTATTCAGATGCTCCAGTCCTGGATGGTACTGAGACATGAAGGGAGTGCTCCTTTGTGGCTAGACAGTGGGACTTTGGGAGGTGGTAGGTGACTGGAGAGACAAGGCATGGGAGGTCTGTTTCTGTGCAAGATTATGAAGGGAATTTCAGATTCTGAAGGCCTCAGTAAGACCCTTAGCATATTTGGAGAGGGGCTGGTCTTCACTACAGATGCAATGACCATTGGTGGCTAGGGTATTAGGAAGGGACTTCTAAGTCTGGAGTAGGTGGCAGTTATCAAAATGAAGGTATTGCTGGTGGTCAGTAGGGCTGATGTGGACTGAGATACTGATACAGCCATCCTCCAAGTGGAAGTCAACATTAAGGATAGTGACTTGTCGAGTTGAAGACAACCATGTGAAGCAAATGAGAGGGAAGGTGTTGAAGTCTCCGAGGAATGTCGATAAAGCACCCCCACACTCAGCTAAGATTACGAATATGTCATCAGTGAATCTGAATCAGGTGAGGGGTTTGGGATCCTGAGTGGACAGGAATGACTTCTCTAGACAGCCCACAAGTAGGTTGGTGTAGGATGATGCCACATTAGTGCCCATTGATGAACCACACATTTATTTGTAGGTTATATCTTCAAAGGAGAAGTGACTGCGAATAAGGATATACACTGAAGAGCAAAAGAAACTGGTAGACCTGCATAATATCTTGTAGGGACCCCACGAGCATGCAGAAGTGTAGCAACATGACGTGGCATGGACTCAACTAATGTCTGAAGTACTGCTGGAGGGAACTGACACCATGAATCCAGCAATGCTGTCCATAAATCCATAAGAGTACGAGAGAGTGGAGATCTCTTCTGAACAGCACATTGTGAGGCACATTTGAAGTGAGACTCATCTGATCAGGCAATGTGTTTCCAGTGATCTACAGTCCAATATCAGTGTTGATGGATCCAAGTGAGGTGTAAAACTTTGTCTTGTGCTGTCATCAAAGGTACACGAGCAGGCCTTCACCTCTGAAAGCCCATGTCAAAGTTGTTCCACTAAATGGTACACACACTGATACTTGTTGATGGCCCAGCACTGAAATCTGCAGCAATTAACGGATGGGTTGCACTTATGTCACATTAAACGATTCTCTTCTGTCATCATTGGTCCCATTGTTGCAGGATCTTTTTCCGGCCACAGCGAAGTTGGAGATTTGATGTTTTGCCAGATTCCTGATATTCATGCTACACTAGTGAAATGGTCATATGGGAAAATCCCCACGTCGTTGCTACCTCGGAGATGCAGTGTCCCATTGCTCATGTGCCATTCGAACTCACTTAAATCTTGATAACCTGCCATTATAGCAGCAGTAACTGATCTAACAACTGCACCAGACTCCTGTTGTCTTATACAGGTGTTGCCACCTGCAGCACTGTATTCTGCCTGTTTGCATATCTCTGTATTTGAATACACATAGCTATAGCAGTTTCTCTGGCACTTCAGTATAGTTGGTCATGGTGGACAGGAAGGAGGTCGTAGGTTTAGAGTCAGTCGGGCATTGGAAAAGGTTGAGTACAGTAGCAGTGAGGCCATGGGCACTGGGGGATGCTAGTGCAGATGGAGGTGGAATCCACAGTGATGAGCACGGCATCAGGTGATCAAGAACAGATACTATGGAGAGTCAGTAGAGGAAATGATTAGTGTTTTTTATATATTGTAAAAGTCCATTATTATTTTCCACATTTTAGGTTTACCTACATTTTACATTCATTTTTGTCTGTCCCAATGGAAGTTTTATTCTCTCAACACAATGCTCTCCCACCATTAATGATTCAGTGTTACAGCATTTCCCAACTTTAGGTTTTCTTTGATGTCATTACAATCTTTAATATTGATTTTCACACAGATTTCTGAAAAAACTCAGAGTCAGCCTCGAAACGAAGAAGTAAACAGTCTATATGCAAAGTTACTGATCATGTAATGTAGTGTTAGCATGGTAAGCAAGATTCTCATTGTTGGCATGTTGGGTCATGGTCACCTATATTATTGGTTTGCAGTGTTTGCAAGAGTGGGAAAGTATGCTGAGTCACTGTCTTAATGATAATCACGATCTGATGATAGTGACTTTAGTAGCAATCTCTCTTCTGCTCACTGCAATCTATTACCACAGCCTTGATTTAATTTCAGAGTAATTTATACAAATAAACACAAATTTTGAAGACATCCATCTCTATAAGGGCTTTCATGGATCATTATTTCTGTGGGAGAAATATACTATAAACCAAACTAGACACACAGTCTCAGGTTGGTACGACCTGATGTCAGATATAAACATTCCTCCTCAAGACGCTCCATAACATGATGACAATTTCCATCCTCTTTCTCATCCAGGATGTCCCTGAACTGAGTTACCTCCTTGTTGGCAACAAGCTGTATATTTTGTGCACATTGTTCTCTGTTTATGAAGACTGCCAACTTTAGAGTTTTAATCAATATCATGCTACAAGTTTTACTGACCATAATTTTATAATGATTATCAATAGTAAGTTTCATATTAGAACATGACTATATTTTTAATGTAGTGTCACAAAAGACTTTTGCTTCTGCGTTTTATTTACTCGGTTGGACACGATTGGAATGAAATGGGAAACTTGCCAGTGTATTTGTATGTCAGCACTCAGCCACTGCCTTTGTGACTGATGCTTTGTATAGTATGGAGAGACAAGTAGAACTAATTGCTGTTAAAAAGAAACAAAGCCAATTAATTACTTCAATTTTTTCTAAAACAATAGGTAAAATTTAATTTGTTTTAAATTCCTATTTTGAACAATACAAAATAAATGACAGTAAGAGTAATTTATTCATTTTTGCTTATTGTGATTCCTATGATTTCCTGCATTTTACACTTTCTTGCATTTTACACTTTCTTGAGTCAGTCTACTGAAAAGTGTAAAAAGAGGGTTTTACTCCAGGACAGTAGGTTATGGGAAATAAGCTGAAGATATTGGCCCATAAGGGCAAAAATTTCTCTCTATGGAGGTACAGTAAGTGAGACTCTCCCTTTTGGGAGGTGTTTTCTGCTGCTGCTCTCTCTCTCTCTCTCTAACTGAGTTAACAAGAACCATTTAACAATACTTCTGAATGTTTTAGTTATTGCCCCTTGTGCTGTAGCAGCTCTGTTGGGCTTGATTATGATGCTTGCTTTATCATCAAAGGGCACTATTCCTGCTTTATAAGTGTAAGATTGGAGGTCATTTATATGTAGCAAAACAGGAGTGCTCCCAGAGCTGAAAACCGTGGAATCCCAGTAGTATTTTGTCCCCAGTCAGAGGAAGTTTGATCATGAGAGCTGCATGAGCTACCCAACATGACTCATCACTTCCCTTCAGATAAATATGAAGTAAAGCACTTCCTCACTGTGCCTTGAAAGTTATAGATTTTCCAAGTTTCTACAAAAGAATATTTTGATTTGCACAGTCATATACCTTAGACAGATCACAACAGATCCTTGTAGCTGCAATCTTATCATTCAGATATTTTAATACTTGGTCAGTGAAACAGGAAGATGGCATCTTCAATGGTGAGGCCCTTCTGGAAATCAAACTATGGCTCACTCAGAATTTTATATTTGCAGATATACTCAACCATTCTGAAACATATTAGGTTTTACAGAAATTTTGTGTAGGAAGCTAACAGTGAAATGTTTTGATAATTATTAATATCTGTCCAACTATCTTCCTAAAAGAGGAGTTTAGTAATGGCATAGTTTTGTCTGGAAATATAATTTATGAAAATGATGAATTAAATATATGGCTGAGAACAAGCTTTTCATATTTCACTTGAAATGTCAATCCGATGACAAATTTTGCTTTTAGGAGAATTAAGTTTATTTTTCTGGTTTCCCTAAAAGTAGCTGAAGTGTTGTCAAATTGATTTAGGGCTTGTGATATTGACTGTCCTGATTTTCTTTCGAGCTGGCTGTAACGAGCCTCTCACTTACATTTAGAAAGTGACCGTTAAAGAGGCTAGCTGTATCTCGGTATTAATATTGGAGATACGGTATTTCATATCTTGGTCTGAGAGAGAATTTTATTAGTTTAGTCCATGTAGACCTGGCTATACAGATTTTATCAGTAGCTACTTTGGAGTAGTTTGCTATCTTGGTAGCAAAATCTACAGCATGAATTGATGTTTATTGTAATGATACTAACTGTACTTATATTGACTGACTAGTACTTTATCATTAGTAGCCGCTGACTTATCACTACATACAGTGTACTTCCCTGAATTAACAATGCTAATGTTATCTCAATCTGGGCTAAAGTAATTAGGCTGATTTTTGCACAGATCCCAGACTCTGATAATCGTCAGCACTGCATCTGTTATTCGACTCCAGTATGAAGTTGCCATTAGCCTTTACAGCAAGGATTTTCATAATATAACTTCTGGAGCACATCATTTTAAGTTTACATAGGGAGGAACAGATTATTTAATTGTGCTGTTGCTTCCTTCTGTTTCTCAATATGCTTTCTTGGTATCTGTGATAGGAAAGCATTCTTTAAAGATACGTACTGAGAAATGCAAAAAATTTTAATGTGCTTCACAAGGAGACTAATCTGGAAGAGCATGTAACTCCAATAAATAATCCAAGCCTTCATCACTATTTGTTATGTGCATATATATTAGTAGTCTCAATGTCCTGGTTTGCATAGAGTATTGTATATAATAAAGTAGTAGTAGGAAACAAGAGAAAAATTTGAAGTAGTAATTAAGGTCCAGGGAAAGGAAATTAAAACTTTGAGGTTTGTCGATCACACTGTAATTCTATCAGAGACAGCAAATGACTTGGAAGAACAGCTGGACAGAATGGACTATTCATTACGCCATGAAAAGTTGAGAATTCACAGAATGGACGGTGTCTTGAAAGGAGCATATAAGATGAACATCAACAAAAGCAAAATAAGAAGAATGGAACATAGTTGAATTAAATCAGGTGATGCTGAGAGAATCAGATTAGGACATGAGACACTTAAAGTAGAAGATGAGTTTTGCTACTTCAGCAAGAAAATAATTAATGACGGCTGAAATAGAGAGGATATAAAATGTAGATTGGCAATGGCAAGAAAAGTGTTTCTGAAGAAGAGAAATTTGTTAACATCAAGTATAGACTTAACTATCAGTGAGTCTTTTTGAAAGTATTTGAAGGGAGTTTAGCCATGTATGGAAGTGAAACATGGACAATAAACAGTATAGACAAAAAGGGAGTAGAGGCTTTTGAAATGTGGAGCTACAGAAGAATGCAGAAGATTAGATTGGTAATCACCTAACTAATGAGGAGGTACTGAATAGAATTGGGGAGAAAAGAAATTTATGGCACAACCTGACTAAAAGAAGGGATCAGTTGGTACGAAACACATTCTGAGACATCAAGAGATCATCAACTTAGTACTGGTAGGAAGCATGGGGGTAAAAAATGTAGAGGGAAACGAAGAAAGCCATTCTGTAAGCAGATTCAGGAGGATGTAGGTTGCAGTAGTTACTTGGAGATGAAGAGCTAGCACAGGATAGAATAGCATTGAGGATTGCATCAAACCAGTCTTCGGACTCAAGACCACAACAACAACAACAACAACAACAATGAAGTACTCAATGGATCATTTTATAATGATGTAGGAGATGTTCAGCGTTATACTAGGAAAGACATGTCAAGAAATGTAATATACCACAAATGTTTAATGATAAGAGGATGATGATCACCAAATTTGGGAAAACCATTTTCAACTAAATCAGGGTGATCGGATAGAGTACGGTATTACTCCCAATGCCAGACAGTCCCATAAATATGCCATTGCGATCAGATGGCACAGACAGCAAAGTGACTATCATATTTACATGTATCTGAAATGACATTGTCTAATTTGGTATTTTGTCCAGTAAGTGTATAATTTGTTCCCGTTATGCGGCTTGTTGACATGACTGCATATTTTCTGTTTTTGAGGTAATCTGTCATTGTTGGGGCAATAATGCCATGAAGCTTACAGAATTTTGTAATGTTATTTTATGATCTACCTGAAAGCCAATGTAAAAGCCACAATATGTCATCTCCAAGAACTTTGTTAATGAGGTTGGACACAGTTTCTCACTGCCAGACTGATGGCATGCCTACAGTCTCTTTAAACTGCTTTTGCTCCCACAGTAGCTACATGCATTACTCCCTCAATTCCACTGTCTAGTGGTTCAGAATGAAATATGGTCTAAGCAACTAATTACAGTCTTCCACATGAAGCAGTTATTTGTTCCAACAGTGATATTTATGATGCTGTTCTCTCTCTCTCTCTCTCTCTCTCTCTCTCTCTCTCTCTCTCTCTCTCTCTCCTCTTCCTCTCTCCCTCTCCCCCCCCCCCCCACCTCCTCCACCCCCAAATTATACAAAAACAAACACAAAAATACACACATATATAGCATTCTGATAAAGATACAAACAAACACAATCATACCTACCTCTTGTTTCAGATAATCAACAATTTTTTCTGCTATTTCCTTTGGTGTGCTTGGTCTGAATTTGTTATAAACAATAGCATGATCAGGGATTTCGTAGTACTGATAACTCATGTCTCAAAAATAACTTGCAAATCTGTGGAGAAATAAGAAAATAAATTGGTCATATTAACTCTCTACAGTTTTAACTTAAAAATATACAGGTACTGTACATGCATAAATAAAAAATAAATGGTAGAATAGAAAACAGATAAATAAAAATATTATTTGATAATATTTGATGATCATTTTACACACAGGCTACTCTCATAATTGACCCATGTCTACAGAAAAAACAATATGCGATTTTGATAACCAATGCAGCCTCACAAATCTTGTATTGTTTTTCTGTTAACATTGAGGAGATAAGAGACAGAGCAATAGCTCAAAAAAACAGAGAATGAACAGGGAATGTGCCACAATCTTGATGAAGGAACTATCACAGAATCTGCCTGAACTGATTTACAGAAGGAATGGATGTGAGGAGGCTGTTGTAGGAGGGAGTGGATACAGGGGTGGAAAATGTGAAGCAAACACGACTGAACAGAGCCTGATATCTTACCTACTCTGTAACCTTGCTCAAAAGGGGAGGCCGCCAACTGTGAAATACAGATTCGATTCATACTGCGCATAATAAAAGCTCATGGCCAGAGGTGTAATGTGGCAAAGCACCAAGATGCACTTCTCAGCCATTGTCGAGAAAATCGACAGTTAAAAGAAACCATTGTGGTGAAATATTCTCTACGATTAATAATTTTCTACAGCGTCGTGGCGCAGCGGTAAGCGCTCGGGTTCATAATCCGAAGTTCGCCGGATCGAATCTCGCGCCATGCAACTTTCTTTTATTATTTGTTTTTTGTAATTCAAATGTATATATACACACAAACACAGACACACAGATATACACAGACACACATATATATACCCTCTCTTCCCGTTACCCACCAGGCCTCAACTTCCGCTAATTTCAAGTTGCCGCCGCTCATACCTCACCTGTCATTCAACAACATCTTTGCCTCTGTACTCCCACCTCGACTGACATCTCTGCTCAAACTCTTTGCCTTTACATATGTCTGCTTGTGTCTGTATATGTGCGGATGGATATGTGTGTGTGTGTGTGCGCGAGTGTATAGCTGTCCTTTTTTTTCCCCCAAGGTAAGTCTTTCCGCTCCCGGGATTGGAATGACTCCTTATCCTTTCCCTTAAAACCCATATCCTTTCGTCTTTCCCTCTCCTTCCCTCTCTCCTGATGAAGCAACCGTGGGTTGTGAAAGCTTGAATTTTGTGTGTGTGTTTGTGTCTCTATCAACATACCAACACTTTTGTTTGGTAAGTTACATCATCTTTGTCTTTATATGTATATAAAAATAATTCCCGGCGATCAGTTGCAACAATTATGCATATAATAGGTTGTTGAAAGTCATTCGTCTTGGAAAAATAATGCTTGAAATAACACACAGAATCACAAATAATACCCAAGTGGATACAATTTATTGAAAAGTTCAGTATACACTCGCACTTAATTAACAATTAGTGACCAGAAGTAGCTGGAGTATCACACGAACCAGAGTGATAGTTACCATAGAAACATGGAAAGCAGAAAACAGCACGACATCGAGCACATCTGATAAACAATGTGTTTTTACAAGAACAATTGTTTTTTAAATTATGTGTTGGGAAACACACCTGATTGACATACTGAAAAATTGTTCTATCGTTCGTCAGGTTTGATGCATACCACGCGTGTCGTATCATATCGGCAAAAATCGGAGAAGACAATTGATGTTGGATGATGGATCGGATTTTTATACAATTGTCTCTGGAGTTGATGTCACGGTTTTGCTCGATTAAAAAAGCACAATTTTGAAGGCGCTTGATCAAATTTTTTACCTGCCGGTAAAACTACACATCACACAGTTGGACAAGAGGAGTGCACTTTATACATCTACATCTACATTTATACTCCGCAAGCCACCAAACGGTGTGTGGTGGAGGGCACTTTACGTGCCACTGTCATTACCTCCGTTTTCTGTTCCAGTCGCGTATGGTTCGCAGGAAGAACGACTGTCTGAAAGCCTCCGTGTGCGCTCGAATCTCTCTAATTTTACATTCGTGATCTCCTCGGGAGGTATAAGTAGGGGGAAGCAATATATTCGATACCTCATCCAGAAACGCACCCTCTCGAAACCTGGCGAGCAAGCTACACCGCGATGCAGAGCGTCTCTCTTGCAGAGTCTGCCACTTGAGTTTGCTAAACATCTCCGTAACAATATCATGGTTACCAAATAACCCTCTGATGAAACGCACTGCTCTTCTTTGGATCTTCTCTATCTCCTCCGTCAACCCGATCTGGTACGGATCCCACACTGACGAGCAATACTCAAGTATAGGTCGAACGAGTGTTTTGTAAGCCACCTCCTTTGTTGATGGACTACATTTTCTAAGGACTCTCCCAATGAATCTCAACCTGGTACCCGCCTTACCAACAATTGATTGTATATGATCATTCCACTTCAAATCGTTCCGCACGCATACTCCCAGATATTTTACTGAAGTAACTAGTACCAGTGCTTGTTCCGCCATCATATAATCATACAGTAAAGGATCCTTCTTTCTATGTCGTCGCAATACATTACATTTGTCTGTGTTAAGGGTCAGTTACCACTCTCTGCACCAAGTGCCTATCCGCTGCAGATCTTCCTGCATTTCACTACAATTTTCTAATGCTGCAACTTCTCTGTATACTACAGCATCATCCGCGAAAAGCCGCATGGAACTTCTGACACTATCTACTAGGTCATTTATATATATTGTGAAAAGCACTGGTCCCATAACACTCCCCTGTGGCACGCCAGAGGTTACTTTAACGTCTGTAGACGTCTCTCCATTGATAACAACATCCTGTGTTCTGTTTGCTAAAAACTCTTCAATCCAGCCACACAGCTGGTCTGATATTCCGTAGGCTCTTACTTTGTTTATCAGGCGACAGTGTGGAACTGTATCGAACACCTTCCGGAAGTCAAGGAAAATGGCATCTACCTGGGAGCCGGTATCTAAAATTTTCTGGGTCTCATGAACAAATAAAGCGAGTTGGGTCTCACACGATCGCTGTTTCCAGAATCCATGTTGATTCCTACAGAGTAGACTCAGGGTTTCTAAAAACGACATGATACGCGTGCAAAAAACATGTTCTAAAATTCTACAACAGATCGACGTCAGAGATATAGGTCTATAGTTTTGCGCATCTGCTCGACAACCCTTCTTGATGACTGGGACTACCTGTGCTCTTTTCCAATCATTTGGAACATTCCGTTCCTCTAGAGACTTGCAGTACACAGCTGTTAGAAGGGGGGCAAGTTCTTTCGCGTACTCTGTGTAGAATCGAATTGGTATCCCGTCAGGTCCAGTGGACTTTGCTCTGTTGAGTGATTCCAGTTGCTTTTCTATTCCTTGGACACTTATTTCGATGTCAGCCATTTTTTCGTTTGTGCGAGGATTTAGAGAAGGAACTGCAGTGCGGTCTTCCTCTGTGAAACAGCTTTGGAAAAAGCTGTCTAGTATTTCAGCTTTACGCGTGTCATCCTCTGTTTCAATGCCATCATCATCCCGGAGTGTCTGGATACGCTGTTTCGAGCCACTTACTGATTTAACGTAAGACCAGAACTTCCTAGGATTTTCTGTCAAGTCGGTACATAGAATTTTACTTTCGAATTCACTGAACGCTTCACGCATAGCCGTCCTTACGCTAACTTTGACATCGTTTAGCTTCTGTTTGTCTGAGAGGTTTTGGTTGCGTTTAAACTTGGAGTGAAGCTCTCTTTGCTTTCGCAGTTAGTTTCCTAACTTTGTTGTTGAACCACGGTGGGTTTTTCCCGTCCCTCACAGTTTTACTCAGCACATACCTGTCTAAAACGCATTTTACGATTGCCTTAAACTTTTTCCATAAACACTCAACATTGTCAGTGTCGGAACGGAAATTTTCGTTTTGAGCTGTTAGGTAGTCTGAAATCTGCCTTCTATTACTCCTGCTAAACAGAAAAACCTTCCTCCCTTTTTTTATATTCCTATTAACTTCCATATTCAGGGATGCTGCAACGGCCTTATGATCACTGATTCCCTGTTCTGCACTCACAGAGTCGAAAAGCTCGGGTCTGTTTGTTATCAGCAGGTCCAAGATGTTATCTCCATGAGTCGGTTCTCTGTTTAATTGCTCAAGGTAATTTTTGGATAGTGCACTCAGTATAATGTCACTCGATGCTGTGTCCCTACCACCCGTCCTAAACATTTGAGTGTCCCAGTCTATATCTGGTAAATTGAAATCTCCACCTAAGACTATAACATGCTGAGAAAATTTATGTGAAATGTATTCAAAATTTTCTCTCAGTTGTTCTGCCACTAATGCTGCTGAGTCGGGAGGTCAGTAAAAGGAGCCAATTATTAACATAGCTCGGTTGTTGAGTGTAACCTCCACCCATAATAATTCACAGGAACTATCCACTTCTACTTCACTACAGGATAAACTACTACTAAGAGTGACAAACACGCCACCACCAGTTGCACGCAATCTATCATTTCGAAACACTGTCTGTGCCTTTGTAAAAATTTCGGCAGAATTTATCTCTGGCTTCAGCCAGCTTTCTGTACCTATAACAATTTCAGCTTCGGTGCTTTCTATCAGCGCTTGAATTTCCGGTACTTTACCAATGCAGCTTCGACAGTTTACAATTACAGTACCGATTGCTGCTTGGTCCCCCCATGTCGTTGACTTTGCCCCGCACCCTTTGACGCTGTAGCCCTTTCTGTACTTGCCCGAGGCCATCTAACCAAAAAAAAACGCCCAGTCCACGCCACACAACCCCTGCTACCCGTGTAGCCGCTTGCTGCATGTAGTGGACTCCTGACCTATCCAGCGGAACCTGAAGCTCCACCACCCTATGATGGCGCAAGTCAAGGAATCTGCAGCCCACATGGTCGCAGAACCGTCTCAGCCTCTAATTCAGACCCTCCACTCGGCTCTGTACCAAAGGTCCGCAGTCAGTCCTGTCGAAGATGCTGCAGATGGTGAGCTCTGCTTTCATCCCGCTAGCGAGACTGGCAGTCTTCACCAAATCAGATAGCCGCCGGAAGCCAGAGAGGATTTCCTCCGATCCATAGCAACACACATCATTGGTGCCGACATGAGCAACCACCTGCAGATGGGTGCACCCTGTACCCTTCATGGCATCTGGAAGGTCCCTTTCCACATCTGGAATGACTCCCCCCGGTATGCACACGGAGTGCACATTGGTTTTCTTCCCCTCTCTTGCTGCCATATCCCTAAGGGGCCCCAGTACGTGCCTGACGTTGGAGCTCCCAACTACCAGTAAGCCCACCCTCTGCGACCGTCCGGATCTTGCAGACTGAGGGACAACCTCTGGAACAGGACAAGCAGCCGTGTCCGGCCGAAGATCAGTATCAGCCTGAGACAGAGCCTGAAACCGGTTCGTCAGACAAACTGGAGAGGCCTTCCGTTCAGCCCTCCAGAATGTCTTTCACCCCCTGCCACACCTCGAGACGACCTCCCACTCTACCACAGGTGAGGGATCAGCCTCAATGTGGGCAGTATCCTGGGCAGCCACAGTCTTAGTCCGATCGGGGGATGCGTGGGACGAGCTGGCGGTCCCCGACAAACCCCCATCCGGACCCCCACAGTGATGCCCATTGGTAACAGCCTCGAACTGTGTGACCGAAGCCAACACTGCCTGAAGCTGGGAGCGAAGGGATGCAAACTCAGCCTACATCCGAACACAGCAGTTGCAGTCCCTATCCATGCTAAAAACTGTTGTGCAAAGAACGTCTGAACTAATCTACAGAGAGCACAAACAAATCGACACAAAATTTAAACGGTTATTAAAATACAAGATTGCCTAGTAAATGCAGTAATGCTGCTACTTGCGCACTGCTGACACACTGCTCGGCAGCGGAAGGAGACTACGCGACTACGCGATTTTACACTATTCAGGTACTAAAACGCGATGCCACAACTCTCAAATACCATAATACGCCCAAAATTTATGAATTAAACAATGCAAGTACCAAAAACACGCAAAGAAATTAAGAATTAAACTATGTAACAAATAAGGGAGCTAGGAGTATACGACTTTCTGCTGGCAGCTGCTTATCCAACGGCGGCAGGGAGTACTCTGGCTGTGACCAACCGACACTGGCCATTCAAACAAAAACAGAAGACAGACGACTACGCGAATTTACACTATTCAGGTACTAAAACGCAATGCTACAACTCTCCAATACTATAATACACCCGAAATTTATGAATTAAACAATGCAAGTACCAAAAACACACAACGAAATTAAGAATTAAACTATGTAACAAATAAGTGAGCTAGGAGTATACGACTTTCTGCTGGCAGCTGCTTATCCAACAGCGGCAGGGAGCACACTTTGGAGGAATGACTTTTATAGTGCACGTTGGTAACTTCTTATCGTCCTGGAATATCTCATCGTATAACGCCAGGTTCGTTTGCCCACCCCAAGAGTCGATCAGAAGGAGAAATTCTTTCTTTTGTACGTATGGTTGCAAAGCATTAGGCAAGAAGTCCATGAACAAACCCATTGTTAGTTTACCGGATTTGGAGGATGTAATATCAACGTTGGTATACTTCTTGGCGTACTCGTTGACTATCTTCTGTACTCTGGGTCCAAACGTACCTGTGGACTCTTGGAGGCATACGAATACAAGAGGCAAGACTCGTCCAGACATTGTGATTGAATATTGTGCCGTATATGAATGCGTCACCTTGTTCATGTTGTGTCGGGTTACCAGGACAGCCTTTGACCCTTTTTCAGCGAGAGTTCTGTTGAACGTGGACTGGTACTGGCACCCTGACAAACAAAATATAAAAATATCGTTTATATAAGAAATATACGAAATCTGTGTTGTCTATCATCTATCATCATGTTATATGACATTTGTGAACAGCTCTTTACGTACCTGTTTGATCAGTATTAATTATGAAATCTTTGTCGAAATTAGTTATCAACGTTCGCGTCTGGATCCGAAAGGTGTCTGCTGCGGCCAAAATTTCATCTTGGGTAGCCATCTCTTTGCGGGAAACAAATATTGTGATTTTCCATTGCCGAATCCCATGCTTCTTTTTAAATTCGGTGACCCATGTTTTTGAAGCTTTGAAGTTGAAATCTGGGAACTGACTTGCAGTGCCCAAGGACCACTGCTGCAGGTTTCTGGTAGTAACTTGCTGGAAGTTTTGTCGAGGTTCTACAAAGCGATCATGCACCCATGAATCGATGGTACAATATTTATCAAATTTGCTACCGCCACGTTTGATTTGCTCTTCGCACATGGATAAATAGCCAATATTTGTCAAACGAGAGCACCCCTTTTTTTGTAGAGTTTTGAGACTCCATCCTGGATGTTCTTTGGCCAGATTGACAGCTCTAATTTTGTAATCCATAGAAATATAGTCATACCCTTTTTTTTCTTCTCATCCGGCTCGTATTCGTCTGATGATTCGTTGGCAATGGGACTCGTTTCAACGTCTTCGTACGCATTATTATTGTCAATTTCATTAATGTCTATCAGTTCCTCATCATGAATGAGGGTTTTTTCGGTGAGCATTTGCAGCATATTCTGGAACATTTCTTCCCAAATTACCATGGCTTCTTCATTGATTGATGATGACAGTTCTGCTGTGATGCAATTACTGTTATGAAGGAGGCTTTCAAAATACACCAACGCATCTTTCAATTGTTGTTTCGCCACTTCACTGTGTATAGAATCTTCTTCGATCACATCACTTTTCATGCGAAGGGCCCGGATCACTCTCCAATTGTACCGTCTCCATATTTCCGTTTGTTTAACAGGGTGTACCAAAGCTCTCACGTATGCACTGATTTTTGACGATGTTATAAGTTGCGCTAGGGACCGCATCTACCTTCTTTCGAAGTTAGCAGGAAACTACGCTGTTATGCGGCGGCTCGTTTCGGCCCATTCAACATCTGTCCTTCAAGTGTAATGAGCGAGTAACGGAGTTTATATTTCATACCTGCCACAGCAAATTTGTGTTCGTGGGGACTCTATTCTAATTCGAACGTTTGACTTACAGTATACGTATTCGTTTCATAATATCGTTTCTGCGTCTTCCATTAACTATACGTGGTATACATTATGAAGACAATTAATAACATTTGTGAAATACAACTTTGATTGCGGAAAACATACTGATGTTCGAAGTCGCCAGTTTTTCCACGACAAACAACTTATTATATGCATAATTGTTGCAAGTGATTGCCAGGAAAAAAACAATATATATATATATATATATATATATATATATATATATATATATATATATATATATATATATATATATATATATATATATATATATATATATATATGACTCTTTGTCTTTAAATATGTCTGCTTGTGAGATGTCTGCTTGTGTCTGTATATGTGTGGATGGATATGTGTGTGTGTGCGAGTGTATACCCGTCCTTTTTTCACCCTAAGGTAAGTCTTTCCGCTCCCAGGATTGGAATGACTCCTTACCCTCTCCCTTAAAACCCACATCCTTTCGTCTTTCCCTCTCCTTCCCTCTTTCCTGATGAGGCAACAGTTTGTTGTGAAAGCTTGAATTTTGTGTGTGTGTTTGAGTTTGTTTGTGTGTCTATCGACGTGCCAGCACTTTCGTTCGGTAAGTCACATCATCTTTGTTTTTAATATAATAGAGGGAAACATTCCACGTGGGAAAAATATATCTAAAAACAAAGATGATGTGACTTACCGAACGAAAGCGCTGGCAGGTCGATAGACACACAAACAAACACAAAATTATTAATTGTAGAGAGTATTTCAACACAACAGTTTCTTTTAACTGTCGATTTTTTTGACAACGGCTGAGAAGTGCATCTTGGTGCTTTGCCACATTACACCTCTGGCCATGAGCTTTTATTGCGCGCAGTATGAATCGAATCTGTATTTCACAATTGGCGGCCTCCCCTTGTCAGTCTCAGAACTAGGTTAATAGTTGAACTTGTTGCCTATATACCAAAGACAATGACTGGGCATTAACAAATGTTCGCAGCATCAGTAAAACATTCTTCTTATGGGCATCTGAAATAAGTTTACAGATTTTACCATACTCGCAATGATTATTATTCCCTTGCTTTTTTCTCTCCTTTGTTTTCCTGCATTCCCGCTTCCATCGACAACTTTACCACCTTTTCTTTGTTCATTTCTTGTTTTTCTCCCACAAAAGCTGCAAAATTCACTGAGAACTAAATGTTGCAGGCATGAATACTGTCAGCACCAAAACAACATGAAGGGAGCACCACAAGCTGCGCATTGCAGGATGAGGTGGGATTCCAAAACCACACATCAATGATCCAAATGCCCATATCAGGAAATATGGTGCAGAAGCCATAAAATGTGGACTATGGAGAAATGGAGGAAATTCATTTGGATGGATGAGTCTTATTCCACTCTGTTTCCAACTTGTGGCTGAGTTTATGTCTGGCATATGCTGTCTAAAGTCTACAATTCAGCCTGCTTGCTGCCAAGAGTGGAACATGCTGGGAGTGATCTGGGCAGCCGTATCATGGTATTCCATGGGCCCCATGGTTACTCTGCAAGGTCAAATTACTGCCAACAATTATGTGATCATTTTGACTGATCAAGTCCAGCCCTGATACAATATTTGTTTTCCAATGGTGATTCTATGTTTCAAAACTACAGTGACCCTGTTCGCAAGCACCATCCAGGACTGTTTTTGTGAACACAATGCTGAATTGTCACATCACTCCTCACCACCAGTCACCAGATCTCAGTATTACTGAGCATTTGTGATCTATTTTGGAGAGAAGGGTACATTGTCACTATCCACATCCATCATTGTTACTGGAACTTGCCACTGTTTTACAGGAATAATGGTATAAGATTCCCATAAAAAACACCCAAGGCCTATATTTATCCATTCTGGAGCAATTGGAAGCTGTTTTGATCACCTACACTTTTCCGACACCATTTAAGCTATGGTAATTAGATTAGATGAGATTAGATTTACTTTCATTCCAATTGATCCGTAGAGAGGAGGTCCTCCAGGATGTGGAACATGTCAGAAAAACAACAATACATGACAAATATTTACAACTAAAACAAATAAGCTAATGTACCATCACACAGGTCCCAAGTGGAGTGATCGTCATTTTTTAATGAACACTATATGAAAGAGTCATTTTACAAATACTAATGCACTGAATTTAAAATAAAAACGTTTTTTATTTATAAGGTAATAAACATGTAATACAACTACTATAATACTTATTTACAATGAACACATTACTGCGCTGATATGGTGCAGAAGTTAGATTTTACTTACACACACACACAAATTTTCAATGAACACATTACTGCACTGAAATTGTGCAGCAGTTATATTGTACTTATATACAAATCAGTTGGTTTTACTGAGAAATTCATCAATGGAGTAGAAGGAGTTGGCCACCAATAAATCCTTTAGGCTTCTCTTAAACTGAATTTCATTGGTTGTTAAGCTTTTTATGGCTGCTGGCATGTTATTGAAAATGTGTGTTCCTGAATAATGCACACCTTTTTGTACAAGACTAAGTGACTTTAAATCCTTGTGAAGATTATTCTTATTTCTAGTATTGATTCCATGAATTGAGCTGTTGGTTTGAAAAAGTGATATATTTTTAATGACAAATTGTGTTGTGTTTCTGGTGTCTCGATACTTTTGTCAACCCTCTGTATCTCACCATTATGCACTGTACATACTAAATACAATTGTGTGCATCGCACATGTGCACTTGCACACAAATATTTACAAACTTTTTGCTGACATAAAGGCCATGGAGATACTGCTGTTATTCTAGTATATCCGTTGTGGTTCCCCTTTCTCCCATTTCATATGTGTGAAAAACTTGAGCCTACTTCCTCTCATACTAAGGAGAAGTTGAGCTCACAGAGATAAAAGTAGATATGTATTATAATTTAAGATCTTGGACTTAATATTTTCCAATAACATGCATTTTATTGTGAAAGAAACTTTTAGAATGATGTACTCAAACAATGGAAAGTCCAGGATGGAATAACAATAATATGGAAAGAATAGATTTCTATTCATCACATAGAAGAGGCCACACAGACAGGCACAATGGAAAAGAGAGCTAAAATATAGAAGCTTTTGAACAAAGTACTTCTTCCAAAGTAGGAAATACACACACACACACACACACACGCACACACACACACACAGAGAGAGAGATAGATAGAGAGAGAGAGAGAGAGAGAGAGAGAGAGAGAGAGAGAGACACTGTCTCCAGCAGGCACTAGGGCCAAACTGCAACTTCATCTGATGTGAGCAGCAATCTAGCTGGTGTGAGTAATAGGGATAAGGAAAAGATCTGGGATAGGTAGGGAGGGTAGGGGTGGGTGAACATACTACTGCTGTCTGTGAAAGAGTGCTGGGACATGATGGGGACAGGAAAGGGCTGTTAGGTTCAGCATCGGTAGGCTTTTCTGAGAGGGGTTGGGAGAGGAAGGTGAAAGCAAGAGGAGAGAAGTAGAGGAGGAGAAAGAACTATGTAGGTGCATTGGTGGGATAGAAGGTGTGGGTAGTACTGGAGTGGGAACAGGGAAGGGGATAGGTAGATGTAGAGCAGGGGCTAGCAAAAGTTAAGGCAATGGGTGTTATGGTAATGAAGGATAGCTCGTAGAGAGAGCATGCACCTGCACCATTCAGAAAAGCTGGTGTTGGTGGGATGAATCCAGATTGCACAGGCTGTAAAGCAGTCACTAAAATGAAGCATATTATGATGGGCAGCATGTCCAGTATCTGAATGATCCAGCTGTCTTTTGGCCACAGTTTGGCAGTGGTCACCCACGTAGACAGAATGACTTTGGTGTCTTATTATTCATTTCAGTCACATTTTTATCCCCCCTCCCCACTCTGTGTTAGCTACAAATGTACATGTCTGCTGTTGTGAAACTGAAATCCATACACCACAGTACTGTAGTATTTCACTTGAGGAGATAAAATATAATGGTACAGCCCTTCTCCACATCCATCTTAATAAAGTGGAAATGGACTGCATAATTTTTTTTTAGCTCCTCTAGTGGTGTGCTATGGTACTGTGGCAAGGGGATGTCAATGAGTACCAGAAATGCAGACATTTATCTGCAAGCAAGCGAAAAATTAACTACATAATTTTATTTTCTCCAGGAAGAAATTAAAACTTTATGACTACTCCACATAGATAACACACAGTAAGGGTGGCAACAGGTATCTACATACATGTGACAATGTATCTCCACCACACACATCTAAAAAACTGCAGTCATCTAGCAACAGCATGAAGAGCGCATGGAAGCAACTGAATTGCCCAACATGTTACTGGAAAAATTATTTACACCTGCTGTCACTCAGCCATAGTGTGGCAGAGAAAAGAGGAAATATTCAGCCACAAAACTCTTCTATCACATACTTAGTGATGTAAAGAATTTATAGAATTTGATCTGTTATACATATATAAAGTACAGTGTGTGTGTGTGTGTGTGTGTGTGTGTGTGTGTGTGTGTGTGTGTGTGTGTCCACGGTCCCCTCCAAAACTCTGGGATTAATTTAAACCATATGTGACAAAGAAACGGCAGGCATAATGAGTATCAGCACTTTGTGGTTTATAACCTCCTAGCTCTAATAGGATTGGAAATATGGACAAAAACATATTTTTCCCTAGTCTCTGATGTGTAGATAGGCTGCCCAGCATGAAAATCATGTTGCATGGGAACAGCACTGATATGCAAATTAATGTGCACTGTGGGGCAGCCTACATATCACGGGCAAGAAAAACTTTTAGAGCCTCGATATGTGTGCTGCCCTGCATGAAAGGTGTATTGTGTTGGTCTAGTATTGGCCTGCTTTATCAACCTGATTTGCATGGTGACATATACATTGGGGGCAAATTATTTTCAAGGCCCTAGTGTGTAGCCTGCCCTTCATGACAGGCATCTTGTGGAAGTAGTATCGACATGCTTTATCGAACTGTACTGCAGGGACTATACATGCCAAGGAGCATGGTCAGGGGTAGGTTGAGGTGGATAGACAAGGTGTACAGAGTGAGGAAGAAGAGGAAATGGACAGAGAAAGGGGAAGATGAGATGCACGAAGCAGGCAGAAGATGTTGAGGGGAGTTGATGTATGGAACAGAAAGAGGGGGAGGCAGAGATAGAAAGAGAGAGGGGTAGGAGTAAATGGACAAAGAGAGGTGGAGGATGAGGAGGAGGAGAAAGAGATGAAGAGACAGGGAGAGTGGGGAGGGTGAATAGACAGAGAAGGGAGAATGAGGTGGATGGGGAGGAAGAAGTAGACATAGAGTAGGGAAGAGGTGGTGTGTTCAATATGTGTCAAACACATATGCGGGTGAAGCAGCTGGGGAAAAAGCTAGTAAATAACATAATTAACTTTAAACACAACCTGAAATCATATCTGCATGACCACTCCTACTACTCCATGCCAGAGCTTCTGAAGAAGACAGACAGACAGACAGACAGAGAGAGAGAGAGAGAGAGAGAGAGAGAGAGAGAGAGAGATTGAACATCGTGAAATATAAATCACTATATGTATAGGGAACCATTTAACTGATCAGCTGGTTTCATATTTCTCGCTGATAAAGTATTCTATAATTGTAAAACTGACTCTTTCCACCTCATAGTGAGACTTCACCATTATGACTCATGAAACATGCAAATAACTAACTGAATACGAACTCTACATCCATTTTATCACACAGTATATTTTATTATTTGTCCCTAAACCTATCCCTAATGGTTAGGACACTTCAGAACCCACCTTCCCCCTCCTCTGGTTCGCTGGATACAGATACTGAAAATACATTATTGATCCTCAGGCCTGTGATTGTTTCTTTGCCCTTCAGATTTTCCCTATATCCCCTGAACTAGACTGGTACTGGGACTTAGATTGTGTTAGGGTTTCTTCATTGTCACATTTACTTCATGAGATTATACCACGAGTTATGTGGAAATAGACATTGATTGTTGTCTACAAAAAAGATCAAATGTTTTCCTGCTTTCTTCTAGTGTAGTACCAACTTCTTTAGTTTCTGGTTCCAAATTTCTTCAGTCAGAGTTGAATTTGTAGTTTTATGCTCATCACATTTTTCTTTCTCCCATTCATCATTTTTGTGGAACAGTGCTCCTACAAGGAATCCTTATGTATGCTGTTTACCTACAAGTGCACACAATGTAAAACATGTCCCCAAAACTTAGATACACTGTGTGACTGTGTCTGTACAGAGTATAAGAAGGTCAGCATTATATACAGTTAATATGCAACTCTACCATTGATTTAATTAATGAGTGCAAGAAGTTTTGGGTTCTCTAACCACATGCAGGTTGCAGCACTGCAATGGTATCCCACTCAATGGCACAGTTGCAAATGGGCTTTCTTGGGTGCGAAATGCCTCACCTTGGAAGTGTGCCTCTCTAGGCTACATTATTAGAGCTCCTTTTCTTTCTGCGCTATACAAGATACTGAAAATCTTCAAGGATATGGCATATGGGCCCTTTTCATTTGATTTTGCTTTGTTTCTGTATATTACCTGCCTTGATATCTATGTCTACATACATAATCTGCATGGCAGAGGGTACTTAGCACAATACCATATGTTAAGGATTCTTCCCATTCCAACTAGGTGTGGAGTGCATTAAGAATGATAGCTTAAAATCCTCTCTGCTTGCTCATATTAGTCTAATTTTGTCTTCCCATACCCTACCAAACTGATACACGGGGAACTGAAGGATGTGTCTAGGTTCTTACTTAGTACTGCTTTTTGAAAATTTGTAGGTATGCTTTTGTGGAATAATTTCCAAGTATCTTCAAGATGTATACAAACTGTGATGATGCTTAGAAGAAATTTAGCAACCTAAGCATAGTAATTGCTGCTAACAGATAACTAAAAGGAGGAACTATGAAATTTTAGTTGTTGTTGTGGTCTTCAGTCCTGAGACTGGTTTGATGGAGCTCTCCATGCTAATCTATCCTGTGCAAGCTCCTTCATCTCCCAGTACCTACTGCAACCTACATCCTTCTGAATCTGCTTAGTGTATTCATCTCTTGGTCTCCCTCTTCAATTTTTACCCTCCACACTGCCCTCCAATGCTAAATTTGTGATCCCCTGATGCCTCAGAACATGTCCTACCAACCGATCCCTTCTTCTACTCAAGTTGTGCCACAAACTTCTCTTCTCTGCAATTCTGTTCAATACCTCCTCATTAGTTACGTGATCTACCCACCTAATCTTGAACATTCTTCTGTAGCACCACATTTCGAAAGCTTCTATTCTCTTCTTGTCCAAACTATTTATTGTCCATGTTTCACTTCCATACATGGCTACACTCCATACAACTACTTTCAAAAATGACTTCCTGACACTTAAATCAATACACGATGTTAACAACTTTCTCTTCTTCAGAAACGCTTTCCTTGTCATTGCCAGTCTACATTTTATATCCTCTCTACTTCAACCATCATCAGTTATTTTGCTCCCCAAATAGCAAAACTCCTTTACTACTTTAAGTGTCTCATTCCCTAATCTAATTCCCTCAGCATCACCCGACTTAATTCGACTACATTCCATTATCCTCGTTTTACTTTTGTTGATGTCCATCTTATATTCTCCTTTCAAGAAACTGTTGATTCCGTTCAACTGTTCTTCCAAGTCCTTTGCTGTCTCTGACAGAATTACAATGTCATCAGCGGACCTCAAAGTTTTTATTTCTTCTCCACGGATTTTAATGCCTACTCCAAATTTTTCTTTTGTTTACTTTACTGCTTGCTCAATATACAGATTGAATAACATTGGGGAGAGGCTACAACCCTGTCTCACTCCCTTCCCAACCACTGCTTCCCTTTCATACCCCTCGACTCTTATAACTGCCATCTGGTTTCTGTACAAATTGTAAATAGCCTTTCGCTCCCTGTATTTCACCCCTTACACCTTCAGAATTTGAAAGAGAGTATTCCAGTCAACATTGTCAAAAGAATTCTCTAAATCTACAAATGCTAGAAATGTAGGTTTGCCTTTCCTTAATCTTTCTTCTAAGATAAGTCGTAAGATCAGTATTACCTCATATGTTCCAACATTTCTACGGAATCCAAACTGATCTTCCCCGAGATTGGCTTCTACCAGTTTTTCCATTCGTCTGTAAATAATTCGCGTTAGTATTTTGCAGCTGTGGCTTATTAAACTGATAGTTCGGTAATTTTCACATCTTTCAACACCTGCTTTCTTTGATATTGGAATTATTATAGTCTTCTTGAAGTCTGAGGGTATTTCGCCTGTCTCATACATCTTGCTTATCAGATGGTAGAGTTTTGAGCTTTGTCAGGACTGGCTCTCCCAAGGCTGTCAGTAATTCTAATGGAATGTTGTCTACTCCTGGGGCCTTGTTTCGACTTAGGTCTTTTAATGCTCTGTCAAACTCTTCATGCAGTATCATATCTCCCATTTCATCTTCATCTACATCCTCTTCCATTTCCATAATATTGTCCTCAAGTACATTGCCCTTGTATAGACCCTCTGTATACTCCTTCAACCTTCTGCTTTCCCCTGTTTGCTTAGAACTGGGTTTCCATCTAAGCTCTTGATATTCATACAAGTGGCTCTCTTTTCTCCAAAGGTCTCTTTAATTTTCCTGTAGGCTGTATCTATCTTACCCCTAGTGAGATAAGCCTCTGCATCCTTACATTTGTCCTCTAGCCATCCCTGCTTAGCCATTTTGCACTTCCTGTCAATCTCATTTTTGAGACGTTTGTATTCCTTTTTGCCTGCTTCATTTACTGCATTTTTATATTTTCTCCTTTCATCAATTAAATTCAATATTTCTTCTGTTGCCCAAGGATTTCTACTAGCCCTCGTCTTTTTACCTACTTGATCCTCTGCTGCCTTCACTACTTAATCCCTCAGAGCTACCCATTCGTCTTCTACTGTATTTCTTTCCCCCATTCCTGTCAATTGTTCCCTTATGCTCTCCCTGAAACTCTGTACAACATCTGGTTTAGTTAGTTTATCCAGGTCCCATCTCCTTAAATTCGCACCTTTTTGCAATTTCTTCAGTTTTAATCTACAGTTCATAACCAATAGATTGTGGTCAGAGTCCACATCTGTTTCTGGAAATGTCCTACAATTTAAAACCTGGTTCCTAAATCTCTGTCTTACCATTATATAATCTATCTGATACCTTTTAGTATCTCCAGGATTCTTCCAGGTATACAACCTTCTTTTATGATTCTTGAACCAGGTGTTAGCTATGATTAAGTTATGCTCTGTGCAAAATTCTACTAGACGGCTTCCTCTTTCATTTCTTAGCCCCAATCCATATTCACCTACTATGTTTCCTTCTCTCCCTTTTTTAGTTAAGTAATATAAATTTAAAAGCTGGAACAATTAACGCAAGTTCATAATGCTACACAAAACCAATAGTTCGGCCACTAAGAACAAAAGTTTATTTTTCCACATTCACGTAAACAACCAACACACAAACTTTGCAATAGGAAGTAAAACACAATCTGATATGGAGCACCAAATGCGCTGTGTTTATGTAGAGGAGGGCTCTGGTAGGTGGTGTGGCATGTGTCACACTGTGCACACTAGTCTTGTGACCCACTGCAGGCAGCTTCTGGTGTCCGGCCCCAGCAGCTGCTGTTGGCAGACTATTTGAAGTCTGGGGCTGTGGCATGTATCCAGATGTTGCATACAGGGCTATAGCACCCCTCCCTATATAGGGAAAGTTGCTACACCAATGTGGGGACCAGGGCCTCTGCAGTGGGTGCCACAGGTGGTATGAGAGAGGCAGCAAAAGGAGATTCTGGGCCTGAATTGGTGAGCAGGGGCGGAAGTGGTGCATCCAAAGACAAATGTGATGGCTGCCCTCTGCAAAGTACCATAAGGGAGGACTGACACCACTTCGACATCTGGCTCCTCAATGTGGTGGAACTGCACTGATGGTCGTGGTGCCGACCACATGAGTGGTGGCATTGATGACACTGTTACCAACGGGCCTAAATGGCAGTGAAAATGCAGGTCGCAGCGAAGCATCACAGAAATGGCTGGCAGTACGTATTAGGGCACTGGACCCTGGAGAAGAAGCAAGAGGTGGACACATGCACAAGGAGGATGGGTCTACCCCAGTAACATGGATGGCCTGTGAGGCCAGGACAGGCACTGAGGGAAGAGGCAGGCATGATCATGGCGGCTGATCATGGTGGTGCACCATCACCCCTCACTGGTGCACACTATACAGAGGCGGCTACCACGGAAGCTGTGGAATGTGGCCGAAGTCTACTTTGGTCAGTGGCTAAGCCCCCAAGCCCGGATCACAAAACGAGGAGTAAACTGCAACTAGGGCTGTGCTGACAGACGTTGGAGGGCAGCATGAGCAGTTGCGTGAGGTTATAGGGTTGTCGGCCGTGGAGCATCTCAGCTGGACTCCGATCCCCACCACCAGTGTAAACCTGTAGCAAATAAAGAACCATGTCAAGGCATTGTCTGTGGAAGAGTCCGCAACATATTTCTTCATCTGAACCTTGAATGTGCAGATGGGCTGTTCCACCTTGGCATTAGATTTGGGGTGGAAAGGAGGAGCAGTTACGTGGCAAATGCCTTGACAGGTGCAAAAATCAAGGAAGGTCTGAGGCACAAACTGTGGATTGTTATCCATCACAAGCATATTAGGCAGTCCTTCAATGAAAAAATTTCAGAGGGCACAAACTGTAGTCACAGTTGATGTAGAATGGCAGTTGATAACGTATGGAAATTTCAAGAAAGCATCAACAACCAACAACCAGTAAAAATTTAGGATGGGTCTCACAGATCAACACAGATGAGTTTCCATTGATGATGTGGTGCAGGCCAAGGAGAGAGTGTCACCCATGACATCATTCATTGTGTAGCACACTGAGAGCAGGCCATGACAAGAGGCACAATGTTAATGCCAATGCTGGGCCAAGACATGTGTTTACAGCCCAATGACTTGGCACAAGAGACCCCCGCTGCCCCCAAATGTCGTAGATGTAGGAGCTGAAGCACATCGCGCCATATGGCGGTCAGGATCACAACCTTGAGTGACAGCCTGTCCATAGTTAAGACAGCAACACCATCAAATAATGAAAGATGATGACAGAGGGGAAAAATAGTTATATTAAGAATCAGAAGCTCTGCCTAGAGGCCTCTCTGGCCAACAATGCTGAACTAGGTGAACAACTTGGTGCCAAAATGGATCAGCAACAACAGCAGCTGTGATTCATAAGCCCATAATAGGAAGCCCTTCCACTGTATGTTGCACCTCAATATCTAAGTGGAAATCAACGAACAAATCCTGATCAAATGTAGGATCCAGCCCTATCAGAAGTCACAACAGCATTGGCAAGCTGTGTGGAAGACCAAAAATGTATTTTATAGTTGTAATGAAACAGAAACAAGGCTGCCTTGTTGGCCAATCAAGCAGAAGATTTAAACAATGAAACCAGCGGCTTGTGGTCCATATCAGGTGGAACTTAGACACATACAAGAATACATGGAACTTTTTGTGGTGCAGATGATGGCAAGTCCTTCCTTTTCAGCTTGAGAGTAGTGCTGTTGCCTGTAGTTGAGCATTTTTGACAGGTAAGCTACTGGATGTATGGAACCATCCTCATAGTGATGTGTAAGAACAGCTCCAAACCCATACTGAGAGCTGTCTCTAGCCAAGATCAGGTGGCAGCCAGGATGGAAGGTGGTCAGACAAGGATAACAATGTAATTTAATTTTCAAAAACATAAACATGCACTTGCAGGGCAGCATCCACTGAAAAAAAAAAATTCTTGTGGAGCTATTTGTGGAGAGGATGGGTCAACACGACTACATCCAGAACAGTTTTGTGATAGTTGGCAATTTTCCCAAAAAAATGCTTAAGTTCTTTCACATTGGAAGGGAGAAGCAGAGTTGTGACAGTGGCAACATAATGATTTAAGGATTTTATACCACCCCGAGAAATGTCAAACAACAAATACACAATGGATGGTTGAAAAAAGTGAGACTTGTCTAAGTGGCAATTCAACCCTGCAGTATTTAAGACCGTGAACAAGGAGCGTAAGTTGAGTATGTGCTCTTCCAAGGATGCACCCGTCAAGACGATGTCACTGAGATAGTTGTGCACCTCAGAAGAGACATTGTCAATTGTTCCATAAAATGCTGAAACAATGCAGGGGTACTAGTCACACCAAATAGGCTCCAGATAAATCAATTTTGGAGAAAAAAAATTCACCCTTGGTGAGTTTGGCCAATTTATTGTCCTGACAGAGCAAAGAGTAGGTATTAGTGATAGACTGAGCATTAATGGAAACTTTAAAGTAACCGCAGAGGTGAAGCTGATGATTTGGCTTTTTAACAATCATGAGGGGTGTAGAGAACTCACTTGATGTAATAGGCTGTCAACATGCCCAATCTGGATTTCACTTAAACATGCAAAGCCACTGGAATAGGGCATGCACAGAAAAAGTGGGACCACACTGTAGGTTTCAAGGTAATATGGACCATAAAATTAGTGGCACAACCTAATCCATCCGAAAAAGAGACACAAGAACTCAAAACAGAGAGAATATAATTGCTGTAAAAGACCCTGTTGGAAACAAGGTGCACCACTTCTGCAATGGAAAACCAAAAGCATTGATAGCATCCAGACCAAACAAATTGTCACCGCCAGCATCATCCACTGCCAGAAGAGTCAAAGAACAAACCACAGAGGTTAGAGCCACAAATTGTACCAAAATTGAGATATGCTGCTCAATGTAATTCATCAAACATTGAGATAATGACGGAGATCCCGAGTCCACATAAGTTTGTGAGTTTTGCAATGTCATAACAGCACACCTGCCCATTTGCAGTCTGAGCACTTTGTCCATCATTCACACTTCAATAAACAGTTTGTTATTATTCATAAGCACTGGAGACATACATCTACATGGATACTCTGCAAATCGCACTTAACTACCTGGCAGAGGGTTCATCGAACCACCTTCACAATAATACTCTAGTATTCCAACTTTGAACAAGGCGCAGAAAAATTGAACACCTATATCTTTCTGTGTGAGCTCCGATTTCCCTTATTTTATTATGATGATATTTTCTCCCTGTCTAGGTCAGTATTAACAAAATATTTTTTCATTCAGAGGAGAAAGTTGGTGATTGAAATTTTGTGAGAATATTCCACCACAACAAAAAACGCTTTTGTTTTAATGATCCCCAATCCAAATCCCACATCATGTCAATGACACTCTCTCCACTGTTTCTTGATAATACAAAACATGTTGCTCTTCTTTGAACTTTCTCAATCTACTCCATTAATCCTATCTGGTAAGGATTCCACACCGCGCAGCAGTAATCCAAAGGAGTAGCGTAGTGTAGGTAGTCTCTTTAGTAGATCTGTTGTATCTTCTAAGTGTACGTCCAATAAAATGCAGTCTTTCGTTTATCTTCCTCCAACATTTTCTGTGTGTTCTTTCCAAATTAAGTTGTTTGTAATTGTAATTTCTAGGTATTTAGTTGAATTAATGGCCTTTAGATTTGACTGATTAATCAAGTAACTAAAGTTTAACAGATTCCTTTTAGCACTCATGTGGGTGATCTCACACTTTTCATTATTTAGGGTCAATGGCTGATTTTTGCACCACACAGATGTCTTTTCTAAATTGTTTAGTAATTTGTTTTGATCTTCTGATGACTTTACTAGACAATAAACAATAGCATCATCTGCAAATAAATTAAGGTGGCTGCTCAGATTGTCTCCTAAATTGTTTATATAGATAGTGTGTTTCACAAGGACAACATTTTCTAAATCCATGTTGACTTGTCCTTGTTCTCATAAGGAGGCTCAGAATGACACACAGATGCTGTATGTCCTTTTTTTCCTATGGTTGTTTCAAGCTGCCCAGTGTTTAGGGCACATGGCCCTGCCATGTTGCATGAAACAGTATGGACAAGATGGGACCACTGCTGCTGCTGTTGTTGTTATTTGACACGTTGCTGTTCAGTGTGGCATGGTGGTTCCATTTGTACGGCTGTCAGGGCATCCCCCCACCCCCCCCCCCACCCCACCCCCCACCATCCCAGAGAAATAAGTGATGCTTGCCAACCAGAAATAAGAGCCACTGCAGCAGTGTCACTCCAAGCCTCTATCTGATCAACAGCAGCACAAGATACCTCAAAAGATTAAGCAATATTCAACACTTCAGCCAAAGATACATTCCTCGACTCTAGTGAATGTTGATGCACCTCCTTGCCAGCAGCCAGCTGAATGACGGTGTGAGGGGTCATAACATCAGTAGAGGAATCAATATGAGTCATTATGAGCATTGGTAACAAACTGACATTCGCAAATGAGGCTGTGGAGTTCAGCCGCCCAATTGCGGTAGATGTGGAAGGGCTGTTAATGACAACAGTATGACTCAGGACCTGGTGCAATGACATGCATGTGATTATGGTAATAACTGAACTACAACTTACACATTTTGTCAAACCAAAATGATGCACATTCCTGGAGCAGGGATAGCTGGCACAAAAACTGGTAAACCCAAGGGTAAATCCAAGAAAGGAAAAAAGCCTTAAGCATGTTCGTATCAGCAACACCAAAAGTGAGGAAGTGTAGCTGAAGCCCCTTCGCCTAAGCCTCCCAGTCTTTCGCCACTTCATCATAAGAGGGGGAAAGGATGGCGGCCATGCTGACAACTTAGAAATGTGTATAGCCAACTTAGCTGACAAATTTGTGATAGCCTGCTGCTGCTTGAGGAGGGTTTTGATCACTTAGTCCATCGACATGAGAGCCGATGAAACTACCAGATACAATGAGCACACAGAAATGAACATCACACTTGTCCCCAGTTGTGTTGTAATGCTAGACACAACCAGTACTGTGGCCACTAAGAACAGAAGTTCATTTATCCACAATCAAGTGAGCAACCAACACAGACAGTACAATAAGCAGTAGAACACAATATGAGAGAGTATTATAAATATTTAATTATTCAGAACAGATGAACACATAATCACTACCTGTGGCACAGACAACAAGACACTCTGTGCCACAGGAGGTAAACACGCACAATCACACGAACGTGTGTGTGTGTGTGTGTGTGTGTGTGTGTGTGTGTGTGTGAGGAGGTATGAGGGCAGGGGCACATGCACAGGGGGTGGGGATGGGGTGCTGCACTCACACATATGCTTCTGTGTGTGCACTGACATGTGTACTTGTTTGGCACATGCACTCTGCAGTGAGGAAAACTAGGAAAGTTTGAAAGCCAGTAACTTCTGGTCCATAAACGTGACTGTGCCATCCATATTTTATCTGTAGGTGAGAAGTTGTCAGTATTGATTTCTTGCTTGCTTTTTCCATCCTTAATTGACCGATTTTTATTTGGTCCCACTTGACTACACTGTTGTAGAGTGTGCAGTTGTAATACAGCAAAGGCCAGCTTACTCTTAATTTGATTTACAACAAATATTTGGAAAATAAGATAATTACAAACTGTAGTTTTACATTTGGATCTCAAAGTTATCACATATTCTTTCACATACACACAAAACTTACAATTTATACTTATGTGTAGTACAATTTATACTTATGTGTAGTTTTTGATTTATGTCATGTCAGTACTTAAAGACACTATTTAGCAAGAATAACCAGTACATACAGACCATAAAATATATCACTTTACTTCTACAGACATTTTACTAACTCAACACATGAGTACAAAGTACTTTTTTCTGCAACTCAACTCTAGGAAATATGAAGTAGTAATATGAAAGAGACTTGAGAGAGTACTGATTGATTCAGGTGTTAGGAATGCATTAGGAATGAGTATGGATTTACAAATACAGATTGTGTAGTTGCTTATGCTGAACAGGTAGCACAGGCCTCAAGCCACACTGTCTATCACTTAAGCAGTAGAAGCCCTCCCCATATAGATGGACACTTTGTATCAAAACTATGTAATAGGTCTAATAGCTGCACTCTGAGTGTCACAAGGCTCAGAGTAAGACCTGCCTCCTTAAGAAGTGTGCCCCTCAAAGCTATATTATTAGGACTCCTTCCCTTCAGTGCCTACAAAAGATCCACAATGATAGGCTTCCTTGTTATCTGACTGTGAGCAACACTGTAATACCCATCTATTATTTGGCCAAAGATCTTATATTGTTGCCCTATGGTAAGTGTTGTGACAGTGCCACGACATTTAAAAGTGCCGCTACGTTAGTACGCGAACACGGCGATAGAGGCGCTCCGCAGCTCGGCCGAGCGCGGGAGCGCCACCTGGCTACGAACGGCGCCGGCCGCATGTCATGGCACGGCAGTCGAATGACGGATACGGAGTTAGTAGTATGTAACACGCTAGAGTTTCTACTTTTGCAGATCCACGCAATTTATTAGTGATTAAAGGTTATAACATTTTGGATCCATGTCCGATGCCTCGTCCTCGTCGACAGGAACTTTAGAGGACTGACACACAGAAGCAATGTGGCCTTTTTTCCTACATGAATTACATGTGGCCCATGTTGCAGGCGGTGAGCTGCCTTATCCGGAAGCGACGCCGAGGGGCTGAACAGGGAGACCAGCGGCTTGTGGTCGGTGATGAGGTGAAACTTAGAACCATACAAAAAAATGCTGAACTTTTTTAGAGCATAAATGATAGCGAGTGCCTCCTTTTCGATTTGAGAGTAACACCGTTGAGCATCGTTGAGGGTCTTGGAAGCGTAGGCGATGGGTCGTTCCGACCCATCCTCATACCGATGGGCGAGAACAGCCCCTAGGCCATACTGTGACGCGTCAGTCGCCAGAACCAAGTGCTGACCCGGACGGAATGTAGCAAGACAAGGTGCCGACCGCAAATGAGCCTTCAGGCGGACAAAAGCCTGCTCACACTCGTCCGACCAACAGAAAGGAACGTTTTTGCGTAACAGCTGATGCAGAGGATGAGCCACTGCCGCCGCAGATGGAATGAATTTGTGATAATAAGCAACCTTGCCGAGAAACGCCTGAAGTTCTTTGACCGTAGACGGCCGGGGTAGAGCGGTAATGGCCGCAACGTGCTGTCGTAGAGGACGTATACCCTCACGGGACAAGTGGAAACCCAGATACACAATGGAGGGTTGGAAAAACTGTGACTTGTCCAGATTGCACTTCAACCCAGCTGAATGCAGGACCCGAAACAGTGAACGCAAATTGCGAAGGTGCTCCTCAGTGGAGGCTCCCGTGACAACAATGTCATCCAGGTAGTTGATGCAGCCGGGAACGGAAGCCGTGAGCTGTTCCAAAAACCGCTGAAAAATGGCTGGCGCGCTAGCGACGCCAAATGGTAACCGCTGGTACTGATACAACCCACAAGGAGTGTTGATGACGCCAAAAGCCAAGAAGTGTTGCCGCAAACGCTTCTCATAATCCTCCCAGTCTTCAGCGGCCTCGTCGTAAGGAGGGAACGGAGGCGGAGAAGAGGAAGACAGACGATGAGTAAGCGACGTCGACAACGCCTGAATAGCAGCCGCCAGCTGTGTTTGTTGTGCCTGAATAGCAGCCGTCAGCTGTGTTTGTTGTTCAATGAGCGCTTGCATAAGCTGTTCCATGTCAGCCCCGACACGAACACACAATGCCACAACGCAGGAAAAAAATATCCCATCCTCGTCGCCAAAATGTTATAACCTTTAATCACTAATAAATTGCGTGGATCTGCAAAAGTAGAAACTCTAGTGTGTTACATACTACTAACTCCGTATCCGTCATTCGACTGCCGTGCCGTGACATGCGGCCGGCGCCGATCATAGCCAGGTGGCGCTCTCGCGCTCGGCCGAGCTGCGGAGCGCCTCTATCGCCGTGTTCGCGTACTAACGTAGCGGCACTTTTAAATGTCGTGGCACTGTCACAACAGTAAGAGAGTAGAAAGCAATTGCTTGGGTCATTATGGTATTTGTAGTTCTAACATGAGATTTTTTTATGTTGGAGAAAGATCTCTGTCAGTCCAATGAATACTTGTGAAATACCATTCTGATGGATAAATAAGCTACCTACATTAATTAAGTGGGAGATAATCAACCACTGCAGAGAGAAAATCTAAGTTCATAGTACTAAAATGCTAGAGATTGGTTTTTTGTATGGAGGTTAAGGGACCAAACTGTAATCTCATCAGACCCTCATTCACAAAACAAGCCCTGAAAGGTTATTGTCTTCAATTAGTGGTAAATTTTAACAATAAACTGCTGAGGCATTCATAACAAAGTCCTCAACTTTACCACCCATAGGGAAAGTTGTTGCACTCAAATTATACCGAAAACTGGAGAAAATATGAAGTATAAAGCAACAAAATATGTAACAAATCAAGGAACATATATCAAAAAGACAAGTTAGACACCAGACAAGGGGAAGTGTTCATTGCAATCAACAAAAATGTTGTGTTTGTCTAGGTCACAGCTGAGTCTGACTGCAAAATTATCTGGATGCAAATGAATGGTGTAGGTCAAGTCAGATTAATCATCAAATGTTTCTACTGGCCACCCAATTTGATCATGACCATTGTAGAATCATGCAAAAACAAGTCTATATGAAGTAGTGCAGAATTACCCCATTCATGCAGCCTTAGTTGGATGCAACTTTAACCTAACATGTATAGGCTGGGATGTCGATGGATTGATTGCAGCTGGTATAGCTAGTTTGACAACCTGCACACAATCAAAATATTTTTGATACTGTAGCTGCAAAAAGGTGGGATTTTAAGGAGATGGGACCTGGATAAACCGACTAAACTAGAGGTTGTACAGAGTTTCTGGGAGAGCATAAGGCAGCAATTGACAGGAATGGGGGAAAGAAATACAGTAGAAGAAGAATGGAAAGCTTTGAGGAATGAAATAGTGAAGGCAGCAGAGGATCAAGTAGGTAAAAAGACAAGGGCTAGTAGAAATCCTTGGGTAACTGAAGAGATACTGAATTTAATTCATGAAAGGAGACAATACAAAAATGCAGCAAGTGAAGCAGGTAAAAAGGAATACAAATGTCTCAAAAATGAGATCGACAGGAAGTGCAAAATGGCTCAGCAGGGATGGCTAGAGGACAAATGTAAGGATGTAGAGGCTTATCTTACTAGGGGCAAGGTAGATACTGCCTACAGGAAAATTAAAGAGACCTTTGGAGAAAAGAGAGCCACTTGTATGAATATCAAGAGGTCAGATGGAAACCCAGTTCTAAGCAAAGAAGGGAAAGCAGAAAGGTGGAAGGAGTATATAGAAGGTCTATACAAGGGTGATGTACTTGAGGACAATATTATGGAAATGGAAGAGGATGTAGATGAAGATGAAATGGGAGATACGATACTGCGTGAAGAGTTTGACAGAGCACTGAAAGACCTGAGTCGAAACAAGGCCCCAGGAGTAGACAACATTCCATTAGAACTACTGACAGCCTTGGGAGAGCCAGTCCTGACAAAACTCTACCATCTGGTAAGCAAGATGTATGAGACAGGCGAAATACCCTCAGACTTCAAGAAGAATATAATAATTCCAATTCCAAAGAAAGCAGGTGTTGACAGATGTGAAAATTACTGAACTATCAGTTTAATAAGTCACAGCTGCAAAATACTAACGTGGATTCTTTACAGACAAATGGAAAAACTGGTAGAAGCCGACCTCAGGGAAGGTCAGTTTGGATTCTGTAGAAATGTTGGAACACGTGAGTCCATACTGACCTTATGACTTATCTTAGAAGAACGATTAAGGAAAGGCAAACCTACGTTTCTAGCATTTGTAGACTTAGAGAAAGCTTTTGACAATGTTGAGTGGAATATTCTCTTTCAAATTCTGAAGGTGGCAGGGGTAAAATACAGGGAGCGAAAGGCTATTTACAATTTGTACAGAAACCAGGTGGCAGTTACAAGAGTCGAGGGACATGAAAGGGAAGCAGTGGTTGGGAAGGGAGTGAGACAGGGTTGTAGCCTCTCCCCAACGTTATTCAATCTGTATATTGAGCAAGCAGTAAAGGAAACAAAAGAAAAATTCGGAGTAGGTATTAAAATTCATGGAGAAGAAGTAAAAACTTTGAGGTTCGCCGATGACATTGTAATTCTGTCAGAGACAGCAAAGGACTTGGAAGGGCAGTTGAACGGAATGGACAGTGTCTTGAAAGGAGGATATAAGATGAACATCAACAAAAGCAAAACGAGGATAATGGAATGTAGTCGAATTAAGTCGGGTGATGCTGAGGGAATTAGACTAGGAAATGAGACACTTAAAGTAGTAAAGCAATTTTGCTATTTGGGGAGCAAAATAATTGATGATGGTCGAAGTAGAAAGGACATAAAATGTAGACTGGCAATGGCAAGGAAAGCGTTTCTGAAGAAGAGAAATTTGTTAACATCGAGTATAGATTTAAGTGTCAGGAAGTTGTTTCTGAAAGTATTTGTACGGAGCGTAGCCATGTATGGAAGTGAAACACGGACGATAAATAGTTTGGACAAGAAGAGAATAGAAGCTTTCGAAATGTGGTGCTACAGAAGAATGCTGAAGATTAGATGGGTAGATCACATAACTAATGAGGTGGTATTGAATACAATTGGTGAAAAGAGGAGTTTGTGGCACAACTTGACAAGAAGAAGGGACCGGTTGGTAGGACATGTTCTGAGGCATCAGGGGATCACAAATTTAGCATTGGAGGGCAGTGTGGAGGGTAAAAATCGAAGAGGGAGACCAAGAGATGAATACACTAAGCAGATTCAAAAGTATGTAGGTTTCAGTAAGTACTGGGAGATGAAGAAGCTTGCACAGGATAGAGTAGCATGGAGAGCTGCATCAAACCAGTCTCAGGACTGAAGACCACAGCAGCAGCAGCAACAACAACAACAACAACAACAACAGCTGCAAACAGACCTGACCTTATCTATACTGTCTGTACAGATACAGGGATTACTGATCATGATATCACCATAGCAACAATGATTATTAAAGTTGATAAATCCACCAAGAAGGATAGGCAAATTTTTGTGCTGGAAAGAGCAGATAAGCAGTTGTTAGTGCCCTCTTACCCAACGAATGGACATCATTCAGTTCGAATGTGATGGACATAGAGGAATTAAGGGTAAAGTTTAAATTAACTGTAAATTGCATCTGAGGAAATATGTGTGGAATCAGTGGATTAAGGACAAAACCCAGTTCGAAGCAAAGAAGGGAAAGCAGAAAGGTGATAGGAGTATACAGAGGGTCTATACAAGGGCAATGTACTTGAGGACAATATTATGGGAATGGAAGAGGATGAAGATGAAATGGGAGATATGATACTGCATGAAGAGTTTGACGGAGCACTAAAAGACCTAAGTTGAAACAAGGCCCCAGGAGTAGACAACATTCCATTAGAATTACTGACAGCCTTGGGAGAGCCAGTCCTGACAAAGCTCAAAACTCTACCATCTGATAAGCAAGATGTATGAGACAGGCGAAATACCCTCAGACTTCAAGAAGACTATAATAATTCCAATATCAAAGAAAGCAGGTGTTGAAAGATGTGAAAATTACCGAACTATAAGTTTAATAAGTCACGGCTGCAAAATACTAGCACGAATTCTTTACAGATGAATGGAAAAACTGGTAGAAGCTGACCTCGGGGAAGATCAGTTTGGATTCCGTAGAAATATTGGAACACGTGAGGCAATACTGATCCTACGACTTAGCTTAGAAGATAGATTAAGGAAAGGCAAACCTACGTTTCTAGCATTTGTAGACTTAGAGAAAGCTTTTGACAATGTTGACTGGAATATTCTCTTTCAAATTCTGAAGGTGGCAGGGGTAAAATACAGGGAGCGAAAGGCTATTTACTATTTGTACAGAAACCAGGTGGCAGTTATAAGAGTCGAGGGGTATGAAAGGGTAGCAGTGGTTGGGAAGGGAGTGAGACAGGGTTGTAGCCTCTTCCCAATGTTATTCAATCTGTATATTGAGCAAGCAGTAAAGGAAACAAAAGAAAAATTCGGAGTAGGTATTAAAATCCATGGAGAAGAAATAAAAACTTAGGTTCGCTGATGACATTGTAATTCTGTCAGAGACAGCAAAGGACCTGGAAGAGCAGTTGAATGGAATGGACAGTGTCTTGAAAGAAGGATATAAGATGAACATGAACAAAAGCAAAACGGTGATAATGGAATGTAGTCGAGTTAACTCGGGTGAAGCTAAGGGAATTAGATTAGGAAATGAGACACTTAAAGTAGTAAAGGAGTTTTGCTATTTGGGGAGCAAAATAACTGATGATGGTTGAAGTAGAGAGGATATAAAATGTAGACTGGCAGTGGCAAGGAAATCATTTCTGAAGAAGAGAAATTTGTTAACATTGAATATAGATTTAAGTGTCAGGAAGTCATTTCTGAAAGTATTTGTATGGAGTGTAGCCATGTATGGAAGTGAAACATGGATGATAAATAGTTTGGACAAGAAGAGAATAGAAGCTTTCGAAATGTGGTGCTACAGAAGAATGCTGAGCATAACTAATGAGGAGGTATTGAATAGAATTGGGGAGAAGTGGAGTGTGTGCCACAACTTGACTAGAAGAAGGGATCCGTTGGTAGGACATGTTCTGAGGCATCAAGGGATCACCAATTTAGTATTGGAGGACAGTGTGGAGGGTAAAAATCATAGAGGGAGACCAAGAGATGAATTCACTAAGCAGATTCAGAAGGATGGAGGTTGCAGTAAGTACTGGGAGATGAAGAAGCTTGCACAGGATAGGGTAGCATGGAGAGATGCATCAAACCAGCCTCAGGACTGAAGACCACAACAACAACAACAACAACAAAAGAGCCCCACCTTGGTTTAATAACAGAACTTGGAAAATGCTGAGGAAACTGAGATAGCTGCACTTTGGATCAAAAAAGAACATGGAAAGCTGAAGTTAGCAGACATTAACGCACCTACAAAAAGGTCAGTGCACAAAGCATACAACAATATCCACTGTCACACATTAGCAAAAGATCTTGCTGAGAACCTGAGAAAATTCTCATCTCACTTTAAATCAAGTGGGTTGAAGGCTTCTTTTCAGTCAGTTGTTGACCAGTCCGATGTGGCAGTAGAAGACAGCAAAGGAAAGGGTGAAGTTTTAAATTTCACATTTAAAAAGTCATTCAAGGAGGGTATCATAAAGGCACATCATCATATGACCAACGTACAGACTCCTATGTGGAGGATATAGAAATAGGCATCCCTGCTATTGAGAAGCAACTGACAGAGTTGAAAACAAGTTGCCAGTTCAGGAGAAAGAGTACTTGTCAGCACTGGTGCCTTATTTAACTTGCACTTATTGCAAATTTCCTGCGTAACACAAAGTGCAAAGCAGGTAGAAAAACGCGTAGATGACTCCTGTGTATAAGGATAAAAGAATGGATCTGTAAAATTACAGACCAATATCCTTAATACTGTTTTGCTGCAGAATTCTTGAGCATATTGGAAGTTCAAATAGAACAAATTTCCTTGGGACAGAAAACCTTCTGTCCACAAAGCAGCAGGGATTTATAAAGCATCATTCATGTGAAACTCTGATTGCTCTTTCCTCCCATGATATCCAGCAAACCATGGTTGAAAGACAAAGGGAAAATTCCATATTTTTTAATTTCCAAAAAGCATTTGACACAGTGTCCCACTGCAGACTGTTAACAAAGGTCGGAGCATATGGGATAGCTTCTCAGATATGTTAATGGCTTGAAGTCTTCTTAGAGCCCAGTATGTTGTTCTGGAAGACAAATGTTCATCGGAGACAACGGTACTGTTAGTAGTGCCCCAGGAAAGTGTGATATGACTGCTCATTTTCTAGATAAACAAATGATCTGGTAGACAGGGTGAGCAGCAATCTGTGGTTATTTGCTGATAGCAGGAAAGTGTTGTTATTATTGAGTGACTATAGTTGGACAAAGGATGATTTATACAGTATTTATACAGGTGTGATGAAAGGCAGCTTGCTCTAGATGTAGAAGAATGTAAGCTAATCCAGACGAGTAAGAAAAACAAACCTGCAATGTCTAAATACACTATCAGCAGTGTGCTGCTTGGCACAGTCATGCTGATTAAATATCTACAAGTAATGCTAGAAAGTGATATCAAATGGAATGGGCACCTAAGTTTGGACATGGGGAAGGTGAATGGTAGACTTTGGTTTAGTTGGAGAATTCTAGTTACCGTAACTCATTTATAAAGAAGACCACATATAGAACACTAAAGCAACCCATTCTTGAGTACTGCTTGAGTGTTCAGGATACCCAACAGGTTGGATTAAAGGAAGACATCAAAGCAATTTAAAGGCATGCTGCTAGATTTTTTACCAGTATGTTCAATCAACACACAAGTATTACGGAAATGCTCTGTGAAATCAAATGAGAATCATTGGAGGTAAGATGAAGTTCTTTTTGTGAAACACCATTGAGATAATTTAGAGAACTGGAATTGTGGCTGACTGCAGAATAATTTTACAGTCACAGACAAACTTTCCGTATGACTACTCTGAAGACAAGCAAAAAGAAACTAGGGTTTGTATGAAGCATACAGGCATTTGTTTTTCCCTCTGTTCTATGTGCATGTGAAACTAGAAATGGAATTGTGACATTCAGCTGCTTTATTTCTTCACTGATGGTCCTCGGTGTCAATGTAATGCACTGCAATACTGGCTAAAAAATGGGGGCTGGAAATTCAACACTGGCTACTTTAAATGATGTAGCCGACCTGTGCACATTAGTATTTCATAGTTCTTTACTTTCACTGTTCACAGCACCTGAATAATACACAGTTATATGGTCATTGAACTATTGTTTAACTTTCGATAAGCCTCATTAATAGTTGGCAGGGAAACATCAACATACTGCTGCAATAATTTACTGTTGAACATCTATAAGCAGTAAAAACCTAACCACACATTTCACAGTCTTCCAAATAAATTGAACAGACACTGCCATTACTTTAACACATGGCCCGCTGGTGTAACACTTATTTAATGGTTAAGTTGGCGCACTGTTGTTGTTCTAACCAACACAGGTCTCTTATTTGAAACTCGGCCATGAAATAACTGTCTCAGAACCAAAAATTGGGCCCTAATATATCATCACAATAATAGCCATTGAAACTACACATTGTTTGATGTTTAATTTACAGTAATTACAATTAAAACTTAACTCATTAAATTAACTGAATACATCGAACAATTCCATCTTTTTAACAGTTTCTTCTATTACAAGAGTTAAGGTGAATCATTTATTTAAATCATGAAATTAACAGATACAGTTACGCAAACAATACATTTGACAAAACTGGTAATTACTTCGGAATTAATTAAGAGCTGGCTTTGCTAACATGTTTTCGAATAGAGCCAAACAGATCCCTTAAGAATACTATTAGTTGTTCCTCCAAATGTTTATAATTAGTACAGAATTTATATTTGTTATAAGTCAACAATAGAATTTAAGTTATGAAACAATTACTGATTTCACATTATAACAACAGTATTAACTAGGAATTGTGAAAATAATTTAGAAAATCAATTACATACATAAAACCAAGCACAAAATTAGATCTGGTGTTATATTCTTTAAAACTGAGGGTCAATCTTTCTCTTTTATGAAAATACAGAATATACTCACTATGCTAATGGTAATTAGTCAGAACTTAAAATACTGAATTTTACAGAGGCAGATGGCAAAACAAGAGGGGAAGTAAAAATATTCCAGCTTGCTTCATCACAGAACGACTAGTTGTTCTTCAAGGTATCCTCCGCCACGCATCGTTTGGTGGCTTGTGGAGTGCAGATAAGGTCAACTGCAGATAAGATCAACTGGTCATAATGCCATGGCACATGGTAATGGTACAGACACCACTCCCACACAAAACATTCAACCAACACCTTGCAGAAATAAATCAGTGCCGTAATAAACAACATCCACCTAGACTAGTCATGGGGAAGTCAATACAAGTAAAAGAGGAAAGGGCTACAAGTGTGATAAAGATCAGAAAGACACAGATGATGGTAAAATGACATAAAAGGAAAAATGCTTGGCCAGCAGACATAACAATCATAACAGAGCCAACATAACCCCCCCCCCCTTCACCACCACCACCACCACCACCATCACCACCCTGAGGCTCACTATGCAATGAGAGGCACTCATTCTATAACTGCCCCACCAGCAATCTGGTAAGGGTAACATATGTTACCTGTATCCAACAACTGAACTAGAGAAAAGAAAAATAATACAGAAACTAAAAAGTAAAGCATCCACAGACATAAATGGCACGTCAAGTAAAATTTTGAAGTTAACTACTAGCGAAATTGCTAAACCCCTCTGTCTCTTAGTCATCTCATGTCTCGAAAAAGGAATCTTCCCAGATACAAGATCTCTATGGTGGTTTCCCATTCAAATGACTGGAGGCCTGCCCCTAGGTTGTGTCAGGGCTCATAACTCCTGTGGAGGAAAAAGAACATGATAGTTTGGGTGGAGGGAATTGGTGGACAGTGGAGGCACAGTTGAGACGTACTTTGTAACACTGAAATTCCAAGAGTAGAATCCCAGGCTTTGGCACAAGCCTGTCCACTGAGCTCATTTGGAAAGCACAGATGGCAAGTCTTACTTCACAATAGTGAACTGTATCTAGCAATGCTCACCGTGTCATTGAAACATATGCCTGGCATCTACTATTCCATTGTGATGAAACAAAAACCTGATAGAATGGTGATAGAGTGGAGCAATCTTTGTTCTAAGAAGTGAGGGTGGCTTAGAATACCACTGTCAGAGATCATTATGTGCAGCCCATTGTAATAAGGTAACTAAGTTGGATAAGCAAAGTGTAAAATCACTGGTCAAGAACGAACCATGTACTGATACTAAAATGTAGACTTTCACGGCTGGAAATATCATGTCCATTATAATTATCCGGGCTGTTTTGCCGTGGTCGGTTGATTAATTCTGTGTCAATTCCCAACGTTTCGTCTCCGACTGCGGGAGACATCTTCGAGGGGGTCCATAGCTCGATAGAAGGTCCAACACACCCACTGGCTTGCTACTGACTGCGCTAAATTCCGTGTCCACCCACCCTCGCGCCGCATTGTGACATCACGTGTTTTGAAAACGTCAGTGCAATTGGCCACTGTCCGTCGCCGTCGATCGCCAAGAAGTTAGCGGACAGAGCTAGAAATATTTGTGAACCTGAGTTGCTCAACACCGAAATGGAACATCTCCACAATGCACTAATGAAGAACGGATATTCGTCCGCTGAAATAAAACGTGCGTTGAGGCAGCCACGCAGAAGTCATAGTGACGTACAGGCTACTGCAAAATCTAAGGTTATCCTGCCGTTTGTTAAAAATGTAACAGAAAGAATAGGGAGGATCTTGACGAAGCAGAATATTACCATAATTTGCAAGCCCACCAGGAAGATACAGGAATACCTTAAGCCTGCCAAGGACACTCGCAAACCATTGGAAAAAGCTGGAGTGTATAGGATCCCATGCAGCTGTGGAGATGTTTATGTGGGTACCACTAAAATAACTTTCTAAATGTTTGGGAGAGCACAAGGGCAATTGTAAAAGAGGAGAAATGGAACAATCAGCTGTTGCGGAGCCTGCTTTCCAGCCAGGAAACCACAATATTCGTTTTGAGGAGACGCAAGTACTAGCGGCCACAAGCGGATATTACGAAAGGCTCTACAGGGAGGCAATCGAAATCGCTAAACACCCTAATAATTTCAATCGAAAGGAGGAGGGCGTGAAATTAAACAGTATATGGATGCTGGTGTTAAAGAAGGTGTGTACCACCCGTCCACTACTGGGTGATGGCAACGGCGATCGACGGCGACGGACAGCGGCCAATTGCACTGACATTTTCATTTTCAAAACACGTTACGTCACACCGCGGCACAGAAGTGTGTGGACACGGAATTTAGTGGCAGTCAGTAGCGAGCCAGTGGGTGTGTTGGACCTTCTATCGAGCTATGGACCCCCTTGAAGATGTCTCCCGCAGTCAGAGACGAAACGTTGGGAATTGACACAGAATTCATCATCAACCAACCACGGCATAACAGCCCGGATAATTATAATGGACATGAACCATATACTGTGCTGTGCTGTGCTGCACTGAAACCAGTAGGGAATCTGTCGCCATTGAGGTTCATTATGGAGACCCTACCAGACTGTCTGGAACTTCCCTGCAAGGAGTTAAGCTCATTAAAATCCCCAAGGAGGAGATAAATTTTGCAAATTGTGACTGCAATGGTCATTTGAACCTGCACAGCAACCACCTCTAACAATGTTAAGTGGGGAACTCATTCACTATAATGAGTGTGAATGACTATGCAGGAAATCTCTCGGGGCTGGTACTGTTCCTACAGTTATCATAGTCCGAACTGAGTTTCACTCTTACTGGAAATATGGGTTTCTATCAGGGCAATAGGACAATACAGATTTTAGGATAGCACGACAGAAGGCATCATAATTGAAGGAGGTGACAGTAATACCCATTCAGTCAAACTATATAACTGCTATGGAAAAAACGGGGGGGGGGGGGGGGGGGGGGCTGAAGAGGAGACGATGACGTATAGGCCAGAGTATTAAACTATGTTTCAGAGTCTTCACTCGCCAGCACCTGCAGTGGTTACATGCCGAGGAATGCAGGTTCCAGTTAAGGTACAGTAGGAGACTCTGGGGCCACGGACCTGCCAGAATCATCTTCATCTTGGATTTTACATTGGCTTGTCTTTTGACACTGTTGACATTTCAAAGGTCTGTGAAAATTCCCAGTTTAAGACTGAGGTCAGAAGAAGATGGGATGGCTCTATCACCCACAGCCTGCAGTTCTTTAGGCCACTGACCAGTGCTGGTCTGCAAGCCTGCAGAGTTTCAGGAAAGGATTCCCCTGATGGGGACCCTCTATCCAGGGACACCAGAGTAGAAGAATGCTTCTCTAGCTGAGGATGGGGACTATAGGTTTCTGATGCTGGTAAGATAGGGGAGGATAAAATGGTCAACTGTGCCTCACATCAAGAGGGTTTTGTCGCATTGGAGCAAGCACTTCATGTTTGAGTTACTTCATGGCAGGCTGTCCAGTCTGGTGCCACCCACTTCAATTGGGGACTGCTTCCATGGACACCATCCTGCCATGACAAGAACTACATGGTATAATGAGTGTTGTCAGGAGTCCCAGATGCAGAATATGGTTCGACACTTGCTCTATATCTACACCTACATTGATACTCTGCAATTCACTGTACAGGGTGTGGCAGAGGGTGTCCCATATGACTACTAGTCATTTCCTTTCCTGTTCCACTCACATATAAAGCAAGTGCAAACGACTTTCTATATGCCTCCGTATGAGCCCTTATGTCATGTATCTTCTCTTCATGTTACTTACCAGCAATGTATGCTGGGGGTAGTAGAATCATTCTGCAATCAGTTTCAAGTGCTGCTTCTCTCTATTTTCTCAATAGTATTCATTGAAAAGAACATCACCTTCTCTCCAAAGATCCCCATTTGAATTTGTTGTTCGAACCTACCAGTAACAAATCTAGCAACCCGCTTCTAAATTGCTCCAATGTCTTCCTTTAATCTGACCTGGTACGAAACACAAATACTCGAGCAGTACTCCTTGCCATGCATGCAATGTCGACAGTGCAGATATCAGTAGCACAATCCCTGCATTGTCAGGGGGCTACAAACATGTGGTTCATGGTGGCATGCCTATAACAGACTAGCTACTAACGTATTAGGTTTATGGTTTGGTAGGTAGTGTCCCCAGAAATGGGTATCAGGACAGTCACACTTAAGCAGATAGACTGAGTGTGTTTCCCTGCACAATTTGGAGAAATTTAGAAAATAACAGAGCTCAGACCTCAATAGGGACCAAAAGACATTAAGAAAGGTAAGAACATAAGAGGCCATGAGAATAACCCAAGACATGACTGATGTGAAAGCCAAGTTATCATCAAGACAGCTGGCAAAGATAGAGTGAGTGGGGAAATAGAATGGAAGGAGACGGAAACTGCAATATAAAAAAGAAGGAGTACTACAATGGCTCATGGCCCCATGTTCACTGAACATATATCTGCAAGAGACTTAAAAGCCAACTACAGTGGAATTCAGGAACATTCAGGGTAAGATACCAGAATTTCTCTCCCTTATTAAGAATAATAATCCATTCACAGTGCTTGGAATGGAAAGCTTTCAGAAGTCAGCAGTAAGTCAATACAATATCTTTTAAGTGCTGTGATAGTGTACATATGGTGCATGTCACAAAGAATGGGTCATTCCATGCCTTTTCAACCAGAAAAAATTTTATCACCCTTCATCTCTGCTTCAGATGTAATTTGGCTTATTTATTCTCCCCACAGAGATAAGCAACCATACCAAATTTATTTGTTTATCTCTCTGCTTCCATTTTACAGCCCTTCCAAGTTTTGAATTTTTACCATTTTTAACACTGTGATGGCATACAGCACTTGCTAATATTTGAAATATAAATTACAATTTTCTTCCATTTATCTTCCAAACTATGTGGAATTTGGTGATTATATACTCTACTGTGTAAGGTTTATAAAAATAAAATAACTCATACATTTAAGTAAAACCACAAGGACAGGAAAAAATGTATATTTACATTTTTGTATTTTATTTTGTAAAAAATGTGGTTCATCATTACACCAAACATCGCATAAAGAGAAAGGTAAGATCTTTAATTTTTCATACAAAATAATCCTTGAAGGATGAGCTGTCACTTGGGAAAATAAAATTAAGAGATTTTTTGTTCATTTGTTATTTTTCTTGTATAACAAATAATAGTTTCTAATTTTTTTGAGACTCTATCATAAACTGTTGAAATTTGAAACATCCTGAACAATATACTTTTGACAAAACTCAAATTCTTTATGATTAAACTTATACATGAAATGGGCTTAACAGATGCTCAAGTTAATTCAGTTTATAAGAAAACACTCAGTACAGTAGACATAATTTATAACAGTAACATTTTTTTCTGAATAGAGAATATTTGCTCATCTGAAGACTGGTATATTCTTCCATTGATGTTTCAGGAAGAAAATAAAGTTTTTGAGTAATTGAAACAGGCCAAATACCCTCTCATCTGAGCCAATGGAATGACAGCACATGTCCTCAAGGATACGTAAACTGTACAGTAAATTTGTTTTTTATTCACTTATTACATATCCATTCATCCTGTCTTTTTACAGGATGTAGCTTATCTTGTACATCAATACACAGTTCTAAATACATGGTACTTCACAGTGAAATTGATTTAATACCATAAATAATATTAAGCATGTTATACAATACAGTAAAGCATGGCAATATAATACATTAAAATAATAGTACAATCTAATATATACTACAAAAACAATATTAGATACATAATTGAAAAAAGGAAATAATTTAAATTTATGTCAACAGATATTCACTTACAATGTTATATCACCTATCTCGCAAAAGTGTTTTTAGAGCCATACTGAGTACTAAGGGGTGATATGTAAATATTCATCTTGTAAAAAGACAACTTCTCAGCCAAGATCACATTTGTGAAATCTTTATTTACAATGACTACTTTTGGTAACCAGAGTTAGCATCATCTGACCTATGAATAGTGTACATAAATTGTAGAACATATTACATTATGTAAACTAGTAAACATGTCGTTAATACAGTAAATATACTGAATTATTATTACATACACCTCTGTACAGATTAATACATGTGGCCATTTTGCACTATAAACATACTCCATTTTCTTATTAGCTGGGCAGCTGACATAAGATGCACTGGCAGTTCAAATTTAAAACCATTATATACAATATATCCATTGTTCAAACCATATTTGCAAAATGTTTTTGCCCACTGCATCCATCCCACATTAAAGATTGGGGAGTATACCACTGGCGCAAGAGTGCCACTGAATTGACATACAGTGAAAGTCACTAGAGAACATGTTGATGTCTAGTGCCGCTAGAAGTCGCTTGTATATTCATGTCTTTGTCAATTGGCAATATAAATATCTAAATTTAATAAAAATCTGGTAACTGGTATACAATTACAATTTTTTGTAGCAGATAGAAGCTAAAGCATTTTCTAAAAACAGAAGCAGATATGTAACCATATAGAGGTAAAGCAGTGAGTTGAAAAAGACAACATGTCATTAAGAATACAACCTAAGTTGTGTTTCAGAATCCTATCTTTGTACAGTGTCAGATATAAAACAAAATAATCACTCTGTAATATTTATAGACAATAAGCTTGCACAGTGGAAAACTAGTTGACAATGAGGCTACAGAGTACAGAGCCCCATATGTAGCTCATTATGTAGGTGACGAAGAGGCAACCCTTCATTAAGCAATTTTAGCATCTCTGTCTTCAGCACACACCTGCAGTTGCAAAAATACCATAGGTGGTCATCTGCGCACCACCACCTGCCAAGTATACCACGATACATAGCATGAGGTTTATGTATGATTTTGGACTCTCAACATCTATTAAAAACAGAAAACACTAAAATCTCAAAATCAAAATAGTAATATGTAATAGTAATAGTAATATGACAGCTGTGACAAAGAAAATTCACACTACAAGACTTAAATAAAACAGGGATATAGTAATAAGTATGAGATGTAATAACATGGTATACTGCCCTTGGATATAAGCAAGGACAAATCTATGGTGTAGGTACATAGATGTCACAGCAAAATAAACAGCCTATTCATGACCCAGCTTATGTTAGGTGAAACTACTGACATTCAGCTCTGCTGTACCATGAAATATAAAGTAGTCAATCTGATCCATAACTCATGGTCTATGTGTTATGACATCTTAAAACCAAAAAACAAAGCCACTAAATAGGTCACAGAAAAATGATTACTCCATGCATAATCCAGCTTAAGATTCATGAAATAAGGTGACATTCTGCTATAAGGTAAAGCGAAACGCCAACTAAGTAATGCAATACATAGCTCATGGTCTACATGTGAAGACACTTGAAAAATGGAAAGCTGCTAAGTAGCCTTCAGCATTTAATTATACATTTTAGCAGTATTATCATAAAGCCTCATAAAATGAGCTTAAGCCAAAAATTTGCAACTACAGTACCTCATGAAATATTTTTAAGCCTCTTTTATTAGCCTTCACACATAACATTGCTAAAAAATGCATAATTAAATGCTGAAGTCCAAATAGCAGTTTTCGATTTTTCAAATGTCATCACACGAAGACTATGAGCTACAGACTGCATTGTTTACTTGACATTTCATATTACTTTATAGCTGAACACCACCCTGTTTAACCAATCTTAAGCTGGATTAGGCATGGAGTAATCATTTTTCTGTGGCCTATGAAGTGCTTTTTTTTTTTTTTTAAAAAAAAATTGCCACCACGTGTAGACCATGAGCTATTGATTGGATTGAATACTTGACATTTCACGTTATCTTAGGATTGAATGTCATCATGTTTCGTTTGTCTTAAGCCAGATCATGAATAGGCTATTTATTTTGATGTGATCTTTATGTACCTACATCACTGCTCTGTCCTTGGTTATACCCACAGGCAATATACTGCGTAATTACACTTCACATTTATGACTGTATCCCTATTTTATCAAAATCTTTTAATGTCTTTAATTAAAATGGTGCTGGGGACAGTGACGTTAAAATTGCTTAATAATGGATTGCCTCTTCGTCACCTACATCATGAGCTACATATGGGACTCTATACTGTGCAATCTTTTCATAAACTAGTTTTCCGCTGGGCAAGCTTATTGTCAATAAATGTTACTGTGTGATCATTCTATCTTATATCAATATCGTATAAGAATAAGATTCTGAAATACGACTTAGATCACAATCACATGTTGTCTTTCTCAACTTACTGTTTTACCTCCAAATGGTTACGTATCTACTGCTGTTTTTAGAAAATATTTTAGCTTCTATCTGCTACAAAAAAAACTGTAATTGTATACCAGTTACCCCATTTTTGTTAACCTGACAAGTTAATATTTGCAACTGATGATGACAGGAATACACAAACGACCTCTAGTGATGCTAAATGTGAATATATTCTGTAGTGACTTTCGCTGTGAGTCAGTTCTGTAGCACTTCTGCATCAGTGACGTACTCCATGATCTGTAATATGGGTTGGATGCACTTGGCAAAACATTTTGTAAATATTGGTTTAAACTTTGAACATATTGTATATACTGGTTTTAACTTTGATGTGCCAATGCATCTTACATCAACTGCCTAGCTAATTAATTTGTGGAGTACGTCTATATTGCAAAGGGGCCAATGTACTAACCAGTGCAGAGGTATATGTAATATAAATTCGATCTATGTACAGTAGGTCCCTCATAATCCAGAATGCTTGGGGATCAGAAAATATTGGATCATCGAATATGGCAGATTATCAGGATCATTTTTAAAAACATGTTTTAAAAAACAGCATAGAAGCAAAACCTATAGGGTTAATATATGAAACCAAGAATATGTTATTTGTTAAACTCAACAGGAGAGATTACAGTATGACCAAAGTGAATGTATGTATTGCTTTTCTGTAAAAAACATTGAATTAAAAGATGAAAACTATACTTCTCTATTACATCAGTGTACGGCCCAAAGTTTTAAAAAAGTTCAATATACATAAATAATTTTTTGTCTGTCAGTCATGAAATAAAATAAGCACCACTGATTTGAAAATACCAGGAATGGGCTAATTAATAAAAATTATTATCAAGAATTTGGTGCAGTTTATGTGGAATCACAGTCTTCAGGGATAGCACAGATATCTGACGTCAAAGACTTTGAATATGTCGGACTGGTATTTACCACAGGTGGTTTATCAGAAATTTTCTTTTGAGATTTTTGGAACATTGCAGAAATGCAGAATGTTTGTGTCTTGGATTGAGTTCCTTTTTGACAAAAGTTCTTTTGTATGATGTGCAGATTCATGACTTCAGAAGTGTTTTATTGTTCACTGCTCTCAGTAAATTTCACATGTGCAAGGCTTCTGAAAGCCTCATCACAAGATATATGAGTTGTAGGCACTCCATCATCGCCCTCAATTTCTGGTGCCTTCTGTGGGTTGAATACACTTTGTAAAAACACATCGTCAGTCAGCTCTTCTTCGATTGCTAAATTTCTGTCAGCGTTGATCTATTCATCAAATTCTACTGCTGAACATGCATTTGGTTCATTTGCCGATGCAGATGTTTCTTGAAACTGTCCAACTCCACTGCCAACCATGCCGAGCTAAAACTACAGAAAAATTTCTGATGTGTGCCAGACTATCAGGTCTGTTGGATTATCGAGTACTAGATTATCATGGTCTTGCTGTATCATATAATGAAATGTATGCTACTTTTCATAATGCAATATGCTTTACACTTTAAGTACACTATCACAGATCATATGATGATAAATCTGTTTGCCAAAACCGGTCATTCTAAATAAAGGTTTTATAAATGCCATCATGGCTGAGAAGCTGTCCCTCTTCAAGTCGAATTTTTAGAGCCACTTCGACCTTTTTTTTTCCTTTTTTTTGTCTTGATGTGGTGGGGAAGTTTATTTTACAGTTTTTTGCCTGTTTGCAGTGGTCCATTTTGTCTCAGGATTATGTTTGTGTACTCACTGTGATATTCCAATATCTGCCTGGTGTCACAAGTGGACAGCTTGACTTGCACCTACTAAGTTGTTTTTAGCCTCTGAAATTTTCTTTATGTACACAGCTACCTTATGAACATACAGGCATGGCAATGGTAGTACCTGCAGTGCTTTAGAAGGGGATTGCAGGAGTTTCTGGGTGCCCTTACAATACTCTTTTGGACTCTGAAACAGCTTTTGATTCTTGATGAGTTGCCCCAAAAAATCATTCCTTTTCACAGCAATTATTGTGCTTGGGCACCGTACACGTTTTTTAATGTTTCTTTTGATGTGGACCAATCTAGAATTTTTATTCCATAGAACACCGTGCTTAGTTTCTTGCTGATGTAATTGATATGCGTAACGCACGCTCATGTTTTCCTGAATCCATATTCCTAGAAATTTTGTCGAGTTTACAGTTTCTGATTGTTTATTAACTAGATTTATATTGAGGGATAATGGATGTTTGTTTTGTATGGTATGAAGGTGTATTGCAACAGTTTTCTCCGCGTTAACAAGAATACTTGGTGGTGAACCATTCTGCAATGTGAGAGGTGCAATTACATATTCCATATTGTGGTACTGCAACAGTTTTGCCTTTTATCGATTCATTTCTGTCATTCACAAATTTTATATATTTTTGGGAGTTTTCTTTCTTCCTAGTACATGATTTCTACCAGCTGCTCTATGATTTTCAGGTATGATGCCACCAATTCGTGTCCTCCTAGCTTCCAACATCCGCAGAAGATCTGACGGCTTAAAGTTACGGAAACTTCTTGCCAAAGGAAATATTTGAAGTTCTACAAGCTCAGAATGCGTCCAACTTACCAGCTCTTCAGACACAAAATGGAACTTAACATTGGTGATGTTAACACTACGAAACTGAAACAAATTTGACACAGATAATATTTCCAACAGACTTTGTAAATCTTCCTTTCATGCTAATCTTTTAACTGTAATTCTTTTTCCATCTTTATAAAATTAAATTTATTTTGTACTGGTCTGCATATCCAACACTAAAACAGTGAAGTTTTTTTAACATGTGAATATGTTCCTCTGATAAATTACATTACTGTTTCTTGAATTTTGTGGACCATATAGATGTCATATTTCATATCATCAGATATAACACAAATACACTAAACTAATCTTTCATCTTCAGTATTTTTTAGATTAATTACAACAGAATGCACAGTGCAAGACTCATGTCCAATGGTATCTTTGGGCTTTGTCTTGTATAGTGAAAGAGTAAGTTTCACTTACGTCCATTGATACTGTAGCTATGTTTCCATCAAATGAAACTTTAAGTGTCTTGTAATATTCTGACTGAGACTTGGCAATGAATGAATGTGGAACTCGTTTTTTTTTTTTTTCCTTTTTTTTTCTTTCTTTTTCTATTTAGATGAAAGGTGCTAAATAAAGTCATAAATGTTTACAGTATATTCGTGTTCTGTCAGCTGAAAGTAATTGGTTTCATCTTCAGCACAGTTTTCATTTTTTTCTAGGTAACATAATAAAGTTTCTCCTGAAGGTCACTCAATGCAGTGCTGTAACATACACGCTGGGATTCGGTTTTCACATACTAGTAATTCTATGAGATCTTTATAGTTCTCTTCAAATGCTACTACATTCATTAGTAAAATTATTATTGTTGTTGTTGTTGTTGTTGTTGTTGTCTTCAGTCCTGAGACTGGTTTGATGCAGCTCTCCATGCTACTCTATCCTGTGCAAGCTTCTTCATCTCCCAGTACTTACTGCAACCTATATCCTTCTGAATCTGCTTAGTGTATTCATCTCTTGGTCTCCCTCTATGATTTTTACCCTCCATGCTGCCCTCCAATGCTAAATTTGTGATCCCTTGATGCCTCAGAACATGTCTTACCAACCGGTCCCTTCTTGTCAATTTGTGCCACAAACTCCTCTTCTCCCCAAGTCTATTCAATACCTCCTCATTAGTTATGTGATCTACCCATCTAATCTTCAGCATTCTTCTGTAGCAACACATTTCAAACGCTTCTATTCTCTTCTTGTCTAAACTATTTATCGTCCATGTTTCACTTCCATACATGGCTACACTCCATACAAATACTTTCAGAAACGACTTCCTGACACTTAAATCTATACTCGATATTAACAAATTTCTCTTCTTCAGAAACGATTTCCTTGCCATTGCCAGTCTACATTTTATATCCTCTCTACTTCGAACATCATCAGTTATTTCGCTCCCCAAACAGCAAAACTCCTTTACTACTTTAAGTGTCTCATTTCCTAATCTAATTCCCTCAGCATCACCCGACTTAATTCAACTACATTCCATTATCCTCGTTTTGCTTTTATTGATGTTCATCTTATATCCTCCTTTGAAGACACTGTCCATTCCGTTCAACTGCTCTTCCAAGTCCTTTGCTGTCTCTGACAGAATTACAATGTCATCGGCGAACCTCAAAGTTTTTACTTCTTCTCCATGAATTTTAATACCTAATCCGAATTTTTCTTTTGTTTCCTTTACTGCTTGCTCAATATACAGATTGAATAACATCGGGGAGAGGCTACAACCCTGTCTCACTCCTTTCCCATCCACTGCTTCCCTTTCATGCCCCTCGACTCTTATAACTGCCATCTGGTTTCTGTAAAAATTGTAAATAGCCTTTTGCTCCCTGTATTTTACCCCTGCCACCTTCAGAATTTGAAAGAGAGTATTCCAGTCAACATTGTCAAAAGCTTTCTCTAAGTCTACAAATGCTAGAAATGTAGGTTTACCTTTCCTTAATCTATTTTCTAAGATAAGTCGTAGGGTCAGTATTGCCTAACGTGTTCCAACATTATTATGTAGTGATAAATGGGGCAGACACGTTCTGAATGGGTACCATTACAACCTGCTGAAACACACCACTTGGGGCAAAGAGGACAAAATTTAGAAAACCTATTCAATTTCTTGATATTCACTTTAAAATTTAAAAAATTCTGTGTAAACGGCCAAAAATTAACAATTTTCTTTCTCATTGTTTTTTCCTTGTGTTTATCAAATCATTCACACCTCATACAATGCTGTGCAAGTCTGGTGCATTAAACAGGATCACAGGGTTAATCCAAAAAAAGACTGTTGTGATGCCATTCACCAAGAGGCATAGCCAACACTCAAGTTGGAATCTGAAGCTCTTCAATGAAACTCTACCTGTGAAGGGAATAGTGAAATATCTAGGGGTAACCCTAGATGAGCAACTAACATGGACCCCTCACATTAACAGCATCTGCTCGAAGGCAAAAGGTACTCTAGTGAGTACCAGAAGGCCTAAGCCCCAGAGGTATGCACTGGATATACATCGGGATGGTTAGGCCTAGGGTTTCTTACAGGGCCGTAGTGTGGTGGAAGAAGGTAGAACAGCAGGCTGCAGCTAAGGAGCTTGCTAAGGTGCAGAGACTGGCCTGCTTAGCCATAACAGTCGGAATTAGCAGCACACCAACCACTGGGCTGGAAGCCATGCTGGACCTGCCTTCACTACACCTTTGGGTCAAGATGGAGGCAGCAGTTGTGGCATACAGACTTAAAAATGGTAAAAATTGGATCTCACTGGGATATCCAGAATTACACACTAAGATAGTGAGTGAGGTAAATATAGGAATGGCTGGCAAAATGCCGGCCGGCTATATAATAACTCTCAACTGCTTCAACAAGCCTTACAATACAACAACAGGAAGCAGGGAGCAGTGGGAAAAAACAGTTCGAGATGTACGGAGGACATTGTTTGGTTCACCGATGGGTCGAAATCAGACCAAGGCATTGGGGCAGGAGTGTACTGGGTTCAGCCAAGACTGGAGGGCATCATCTCTCTAGGAAAACTGGCCTTGGTATTCCAAGCTGAAATTACTGCAATCAGGGCATGTGTGGAGGAGAACATGTGTAGGTGCTACAAGAACCGTTGCATCTACATCTATTCAGACAGCCAGGCAGCCCTAAAATCACTGGCAGCTCCTGCAATGAGATCTAAGGGTATTGCAGAATGCCACAGGGCTCTGGTGGAGCTAGGGGGAAGCAATAGGGTAAACCCTGTGTGGGTCCCTGGCCACTCAGGGATCTGTGGCAATGAACAAGATGACATATTGGCCAGGATGGGGGCAACAACTCCATTTACTGGGCCAGAACTTGTCCTGACAATCACCAAGGCAATGATCAAACTAGAACTATGGAACTGGCTTAGGAAACAGCACATAGAATATTGGACCAAGTTCCATAAACAAAAGAATGGTAAGGTAATGATGCCTAAGCCATGTTTAAAAAGAAGCTCTGTAGTCCTGGGATTGAACAGGAAAGAGATGAAACTCATGACTGGACTGATGACCAACCATGGGAATTTCAAAAAACACCTACACACAATGGGTGTACTGGAAGAAGACCCTAAATGTAGGATCTGTGATGAGGGTGAAGAAACTGCATCACATCTAATCTTCAAATCCATGGCATTGGAAAGCAAAAGATACAGAATCTTCAGGAGAACTAGACCTGAAGAAACTGTGTCTAACAAAAAACTGGTAAAGGGACTCCTTGCCTATTTAAGAGCATTGGTTGGCTTTACTGTGACTAAATCAATTACTTCAGGTTGCAGTTTCTTCTCTCTTTTGAGGCTTGGTTTCACTAACAGATGCTTTTCTTTAAAAAGATTCTGTGCTTGCTGTGCTGAGTATTCAGAAATTTTGAATGTAATTTAAATTTTTTGCCAAGACCAGTTCAGTGTTGTGGGGATACCAACTGCATTTACTACTTCTTTGGAGTTTGGTGAAAATTGTTCCCTATGTTATAAAGCACCAAGCTTTCTCTTCTGTTGTCCTCCTTGTACTTCAAGCAATTTTATTTTTCCTCTAAGTATTAAAGTTCAACTTTTTTGCAGTCCTCAATAAGGGCATGTAATATCATAGCTGAGCACACAAGGTATGTGAAAACAGTATTTAAAAGTCTCCATCACTACTCCTTGTGAGTGTCATTTCCATCTTGTCACTCTCCTCAAAGTATTCATCAATACCGTGATCACCATCATTGGTATTAAACAATGTTTTATGACAAGATGCATAAAATGTTTCTCCTCCTCATAGTTTTAATCAGTTTGAGAGAAAAGCACCCTGGCTCTGTTGTAGAGAGAATAACTCCTAGTGTTTTCTTAACAGGTTTATATTTTTTTGTATTGGTCACAACATTTTTTGTAGAATTTCATTTTTTTTTAGAAATAAAGTTCATCTTTATCTGTCCATAATTTAAATACATTGATGTCTTCTTCACATGAGTTACTTAATTTTCTGTAATTCTTTTTTCAGCACAAGTTTTTATGAAGACATGTGGTCTGTGTAAATATCCACATGATGCACTTATCTTCGATGATGGACAATGCAAATACAAATTCATAGTTCAGAGAATCATCTCACAGATATAAATATATCTCTTAATTGTTTTGACGCAAAAAGAATTTTTTATACATTAGTGCTCTGATGACAAAAGAAGTAATTTTTTCATCATTCATTTTATATATATTGAGATAGAAGCTCTAGAGTACTTATATTTAACAGCAGACAAACATGAAATGAACAACAAAACACATATACAGCCATATCTGTATGTAAAACCTGAAACTAAAATGTAGCATATGCGGGGTTAGAGTCCTGTATATTCAGCCATCACACTCATGGCTTTAATTTGAAGGCGAGGTGCCAAGTGTGGGCCCAGCTTTGCCTCAGGAGGTTGTTTGTCAACAAAACATTCGCTGGCTGTTTATCACCAAGCCTCCTGCAGCCACAATAGAATCTGTGGGCACAAACCATGTCAATGAATGGTGCACAGGTTGTTGTAATCAGTGCAGCAGCCACAGCCACCTATTTGCTTCCACGCTGTCACATGTCCATGTGACGCCACAACTGTGTTCCTACGCCAATGGGTACTTAGGTTGTTGCTCAGCTCCTTGACAGTGAGTTATGCTCTGGGCTCCAGACTGACTGCTGCCACCCACACTTTTATGCTTTGGACCACAGTGCCTGACACTGCTGCTACCAGCAGATAGCGCCGTCTCACGCATTTACCAGGATCATCAGCTGCTGGACACCCATCAGTCACTCCCATGCCTGGACCTCTGTCATAACAGCCCACGAGCTCACAACCTTGTGGTACAATGCCGTTGATCATCCGTGATACCTCCCTGCTCACAACCACATCCAATGAATGTGGACCTCACCACAGTAGGCACCTGCTGTACGTTGTCAAGGTGGATTTTTCAGTTGTACTCTTGTGTGGACTGTCGTCCAATAAAGCTATACTGAGGTTAGTTCAAGATTAATAAACAAAGAGTTATTACTGCAACATGTGAATTCAGTCTTCACCAGTCACACAACTCAATCAAGGATACTTAATAACACACACAACTTTTCCATACAAAAACTCCAGTACCAAATACCAAACAAGCACAGTTAAACATTGTCGCATAGGCAGCTCTGCAGAAGCTAGGTAAATCCTGTGCCACACCTCTCTGAATAGGAACAACTGTTACCAATTGCTCTGACATTTAGGATGCCTTTAGCCAATGGAATGTAATTTCAGTGTTCTCTTCCAAACAATCTGCCATCCTGATGTTATCCTGGATACATTTTACCTCAATTACTTCCTTGTACAGTCACCTCTCTTGAATTTTTTTGATGCAACCTGTTATGCTGTGCCACCAAGCCATGTGACTCCTCCTCTGTCTGGAAACGGCTGATCATCTCTAATGATAATGATGTTGATGGGATGTTAAACCCTAATCTTCTTTCCTCCCATCCTTGCAGAGAGCTGAGGGCTGGATGAGAGCTTCGAAGTATTCAAGCTGCTGAATGACATAAATGTCTTTCATCAACTCTTTTGTTGCTCCAATTTAACAACTATAATGCTGGGTGAACAGCTCTCTTATTAATCAGTACACCAGAACAACATCTCTGAACAGACTCTTACAACAGAATAGAATGGCATTTCTTTGATGACACTATCAACTATTTTCCAGTTGCTGTCACTGTTGGCAGCACCTCTTGCTCTCTGTCTTCCACAACATCACCAAGCCGCAATGCCAAAGAATAACTGATTCCTTCACAGAAGGTGGAGACACTCAATCGCAGTTGCACCTCAGTGACATTCAGTGCTTGCATGTCTCCCTCCGCATTTGTACACCCATTAAACCAGCATGTGCGCAGTGGAACGTTCTCTACATACTAACTACCTAAACAATGTTTCTACAAGAACATGTTCCATCAGCTTGAGGCAAAGAAGTGTAACCTGTTATTCTGAATGAACAACATGCCACACTACACCAGTTGTTACTGGTACTTGTTTTTCAAACAAAATATGTTTAACCAGAAATAATACAACATAGGAAAGAATGAGAAGGCACAAAAAATATATTTTTACTGACATTTTAACAACATATTTTATGAAACAACTGAATGAGGAATGAGCTAAAATTTCCTATACAGCAGGAAAAACATAATAAAGAAAGAAAATCCATACTAATTTTATTTTCCCAGGCAATAGTCCATGTCTCTTTCCCTTTATGTGGTACTGGTATTATCAGTATTCAATGTAATGCTGATTTAAAATAAAAAGATTTAAGTATGCATCCTTTTTCTCATAATGGTTTTACTTAGAGGTAAGAGTTACTTATTTTTAAAAACTTTATACTACGAAGTGTATAACCACCAAATTTCATACACGCAGTTTGGATGATAAGTACAAATAAATAAATAAGAAAGAAAAAGAAAATGCTACTTTATTTTTCAAAATGTTAGCAAGTGTCATTTTGTGCCATCGTAATGTTAACAACAGGAAAACTTCCAGGCTTGGTAGTGCCTTAAAATGAAAACAGAGACAGATAGAATGCAAAAATTTGGTATGGACCGAACAAATATGCCAAGTTTCATTCAAATCTGAAATGGTGGATGAGGTGGGCTGAATGATTTTACACAGAATGACTCCACTAACAAAAAAACAAAAACAAAATCAGGTAACACGTTGTTGAAATTTTAGACAGAATAGAAGGCTTTATTTTAAAAATGCATATAAAGGATAATACAAATTTACATCTCTTCGACGTATGATGAAGACTGTGAAATAGTCATACGTTACACGCCCAGTTTTGCTATCTTCAAGTTTTTATGGTTAATTCATTCAAAGGCCTCATGCCAATACCAAAGTTATTTGGCCTTAGTTAATATCAAGAGGGCAATAACAATAAACAGTTATAATTTCTTGTTTCTACTGTTGTCTTTTTTATAGCACAAGCTGACTGCTATTTAATTAATTTTAAATTGTTTATAATGCCACAAACAAGACAGCATCTTCCATGATTGTTACATCACCCTTCCCTTACAAAGAGTCCTGATCTGACTTTCCACTCCCCTTGCCCCCCTCCCCTTCACCCCACTCCAACAGTCACTTCAAAGCAGAAATAATACTACTATTAAAACCGAAGGGGAAGAGCAGGCAAAGGATTCACTCTAATCAGAGAAATAACAGTCACAATCACACTCAAACTTGTGGTTAAGCCTTAGGGCAGTGCATCTCTTCTGTCCAGGGCAGGTTCAATAATATTTTTCCACACAAGCAACATATAATTTGGCACTCTCGCTTAAATTATGTCGCACAAGCAAGGTATCATTTGGAGTCCCCACAGCCCCCCTGTGTTCCTCCCTCATACATTAGTTGCCATTCCTTTAAAAATAAATGTAAGTCTAACGACCTTGGAAACTGTTTGTTTTCAGTGTTAATTCGATGTACGAATATACAGGTTTTGCCCTAGGGGCACCTCTAATGCCCCTCTCAGTTTGGTGCCCCAAGCAGCTGTTACACGTTTGCCATTTTAATTGACTATGTTGTCAATACTGGATTCTTATCAGTGGCAGCATTCAACAGTATGACCATATGATACATAATAGAGGAGAGCAAAAGACAAAACATTTGAAAAGTGGTGACTTTTCTAGAGACTTTCTTGGAAAGTAGCTATTAAGCTACTTTCCAAGAACACATATAAATTTCAGAAAAAGCCATACTGTAAGGCTCAGACAAGTGCTTATATTTGAATTAAAATAACTATATCACGTGACTGACTTTTCAGCAAATCTAAGCCTATCATAGTTCTCTCTCAAGCACCACACATGCTGTACTGCTGCTTAGTGGAAGAAAAGAAAAAAAAAAAGAAATTGGTCCACTTTAATAGCTCAACACTAAAATTATTACACTGAATATTTCTTACTAACAGAAGTGGAATCCTTTCTTTCTGCTATTTCTGCACAGACTAAGCAAAATTCGAATGATCTTCAATTTGAAATATTTGGCCTTTTGTGTAATACACAGATAATATTATTACATATAATAGCCATCTAGGAAATAAAGCATTGACTATCACTCACATGAGAAAAGTGGGAAATGCAATCCATTGTGCAGAGTTCTGAATGTCATAGCCCCTTTCAAACATATGCAGTGCCTGCCAGACAAAATCAAATGTACAGTTATTTACCTTTGCTTTAAGCAAGAAAGAAACGAATCCACTGAATGATTAGATGCAGTAAATGGTCTTTTCTTCCCTTTGCAGAAAAACAATGAAATAGCTCGCTGTTTAAGTATCTGGTAAAGAGTTCTATACCAAAATTCATATTACAACACATTCCTATGCATCATATGAGACTTATTTTAAGGTTTACTTTATGTGAGGTCTTAATGGAGTTCATGACAGCAAGTTAGTGGTGACATAGTTCCAATAGTGAGTAATCTTACTAGAATAGTGAAACAATTTACCATTATAAACAAATAAAAGAAAAACTTGATTCTGTGATTGTCACAAACTATAGGTTAGAAATGTTGTTGCCACTAAGTGAAGAAGCGTTGACTGGTCAGATGGTGGAGGAGGAGACGGGGGACCAAACAGTGAGGTCATCGGTCTCACGATCTAAGGTGACAGAAACTGATGGAGGAACAACACAAACATCACAGTTCAGTCAATGGGAAAGGAAAACGGGCAAACAAAGAGGCAAAAGAAACACTGAAGTGGCAGGAAGAGTAAAGAACAGAAAGGGGAAGGGAGGGGGGCGGGAGTGGGGAAGGGCGAGAGCCGAGACACCACAAAGGCGCTACACGTGAGGGGGCATCAGCACCGCTGCAAACCCATCCTGATCCCCATACCATACCATGATCATGATAAGAGCAAGGGTAAGAAGATATAAGAAAAGTGGAAACAAAACGGCATAAAAGACCAGACAAAACATGAGAAAAATGGGGAAAACAAGGCCGCTGTATGGGCAAGGCCAAAGGTCTCCAAAAACAATGCCAACGCTAACTGAGGGGATCCCATTCTGGAAGGCAATACAGGTAGTTAAATCTGGCAGGACGCATGACTTTCATGAAGAAAATCACCGACAGGTGTAACCACGCAAGGGTCACTGCTAACTCCTGGTACAAGAAAGGTGGAAGGGCATATTTAGTGTGAATGGCCAAAAAGCAAGGGCACTCCAGCAAAATGTGGACCCCTGTGAGGGAGGCACCACAACTACAAGAGGAATGGAGGGGTATGGGGGGGAACCGGGGGTGCGGCTCATTATAGAGTAAAAAAACCATGGATCAACCTGGTACGGCCGGTACAAAGACAACAGAGAATGGTGGATTCCCGCTGGGAGAGGTGGAGAGAAGAACAAAATGTGGTGGGAGGCCCCTTGGTCTCTCAAAGTTTATTAGACAGGGAGGTGGCCCTCTAAGAGTCAGCTCACAACTGACCAAAAAGGAATTTGATGTCAAGCTGTAAATCCACCCCATAAGGATCATTGAGAACTGGGGGTACGTGGCTGCCCCCCACCCCACCACTCCACCCCACCCATCAATCAATAAGCAAGATGCAGGATGCACATATGGACAGGACCCTAAAGGAAATCAACCAAACATACAGCACAGTCAAGATCGGCAAGAAGGTCACGGATGGGAGGGACCAAAGGGTGGCGGGAAAAACAGCAGGTGATAGCCTGAAAGCCACTCAATGAGTCTGTACATAACAAAACTATGGCGATGGAGATCTATTTAATAAAGCAGAGTGCCCAATAGATAGCCATCAGTTCCATGGTGAACACTCTGCTCATGGCAGGCAAGAGATAGTGTTCCATGCCAACAGAAGATTAGTGCAGACTTAAGAGCCATCACTGTAAAATCAATAGCATCCTAAAACTCTGTAAGAGCAGCAGAACAAACACTGTCACACCACAAGATGCTAGAAGAGATCCATCTGAATTTGTGGCTGAGAAACTAACCAATGGGGACGTGTTTGGGAGAGAATATGTTGAACAGGACAGAGGAGGAAGATGGAAATAGTGGCAGAGAGAAGCAAGGCAAAGCCCAACCAGTAAATCTGTCTGAGGGGAGGGGGAGGGGGAGGGGGAGGAGGGGGGGGCAGTGGGCCAGTGACATTCAAAAGCTGCAGAAAGAATAAAATTGGAGGGGTGAGCAGGGAATGAGTGGATAGCAATGGCATACAAAACCAGGAGCTGGGACTGCCAAACCGAAAAAGGGAAGGTACGGAGGGGGATCACAGTGTCAACCTGAAGGGCTAGTGTGAAAGGCCTTAATGGCCAAACAGATACCACGATGGTGGACTGAGTCCATGAGCAGCAATGTGAAAAGGGCAGCTGAGGCATTAACTTGACAACCATAGTCCACACAGGCCAGAACTAAGACCCTATAAAGGCAAAGAAGAGTGTAATGATCCACATTCCAAGAGGTGTGAGCAAGGAAGTGAAGAACACTGAGTATGTGAAACCAGCCAATCTTCAGAGTGCAGATATGAACTAAGTAAGCTTGTTGTCAGAAAGAAAACCCAAGAAATGGACTGGGGGATCATGGTGAGGCTTTGGGCATCAAGACGGAGCTCTGGATAAGGATGGACTGCAGTACGATGACAGAAATGCACCAACCACGATTTAAGGTGTGAGAATTGAAAACAGCATGATAGCGTCACACGGAAGTGCACCGGATAGCATCCTGGAGCTGTTGCTATGCACAGGCCTCCAAGTGGGAACTATAGATGTCATCCACATACAGAGCCAGGGTGATCAACAGTCTGATGGAAGCTACGAGTCCATTAATAGCAATGAGAAAGAGAAGGCCACTTAATATGAAGTCTTGAGGAAAACTATTCTCCTGGGTTTGCAGAAAGCTGATAATGTTGCCAACCCAAACTCTGAATGACCATTGTAATAGCATTTGACAAATAAAAATCAGGAGACAGCCCCGAAGTTCCCACTCACGGAGTGTAAGAAAGATGTTACGGCGCCGAGCCGTGACAGAGGCCTTACGAAGATCGAAGAAAACTGTAACAAGATGGCGGTACTAAATCAGGCCTGTCAAACTGCACTTTCCGATTGAAGCAGATAGTCAATCGGAGACCATCTCTCCCAATAGCCACACTGCTAAGGAGAGAAAAGGTCCTGAGATACAAGGCACCAACTGAGCCGACGAGGTACCATCCGTTCAAATAACTTGCAGATGACAATGGTCAGACTGATCAGTCAATAGCTATAAAGGGATGATAAATGACCACCAAGCTTAAGGACAGGGCCCACAATATTTCCCTCCATTGAGAGAGGAAAACACCTTGCAGCCAAATAAGGTTAAACACCCAGAGTAGATATTATCATTGTGGAGAATTGAGATGCTGAGGCAATTGGTTATCCATGGAATAGGGGCCAGGAGCTGAATCATGGGAAGAGGAAATGGCCAGAAGTAGTTCCCATTCAGTAAAAGGTTCAGTGCAGGATTCCCCCTGACAAGGTGTAAAAAGTAACTGGGAAGCTCCAGCCCACTGTTTCCAAAGGAAGAAGGCGGGAGGATAGGAAGCTGACACCAATGCAGTAGTGAAATGTGTTACAAGATGTTCTGCAAGAACTGATGGATCCATTCAAAGGCCACCTGGAAGGGGCAAGGCCCAGGATGGATGTCTATTGTTAGCAAACTTGGAGGATATGGTGCGTAGTCCACATCCATGACAAAGGGACAGAAGAACTTAACGAGGCGACAAAGTGTTCCCAACACACCTGCTTGCTCTGTTGATTAAATAACACGCTTTGGTATGAAGATGTTTAAAGGTAATAAGACTAACGGAGGATGGGAGCTACTTAAGGCTTTGCAAGGTCAGATGGTGATCATGGATGGCGATGGTGACGGCAATGGCCGTGCTCCACCACAGGACCAGCTAGCTGCAAAAGCAGCCAATTGAGGGGGAGGAACGACAACACCGACGGCGTGAATAGTTGTATCAGAGATGTCAGGGACAACACTTCATCAATACAACCTGACAAAGAGGGGGTAAACACAACCTGTGAGGTATTCAGATGCAATCAACATGATGGAAAGCATAGCAGAATAACCTAGCCATCAGGAGGCAGGAAGGAAATGAGAGGATCAACGGAAAGTCATTGCTATCAGAGAGATCACTGTGCTGTGATCAGCGTAATGAGGTGAGATAGAGAGGGGAAGTGAGTAAAAGATGCAAGACAGAATGAGTGCCACAGGCAGCACTGAAATGTTATGGGAACCATCATTAAGAAGGCATACATCATGGTCTGCAAAAGCTGGTCTATGAGGAGACTCCAGTTAGCACTGCCCCACAAGAGATGATGGGCATTAAAATCCCCAAGGAGGAGGATGGGAAGGTGTAGTTGCTGAAGGAGGGAAGTTAGTGCAGTGGGTATAGGTGGCCTGTCAGGAGGAGGAGGAGGAGGAGGAGGAGGAGGAGGAGGAGATTGCAAGTGGACCCAGATGGCAATTCTTTCAATTTGGAATGAAGGGGGATCAACGTACTAATAAAGTCTGCATAGACCAACATTCAGATGGCACCAGAAGCCCTCCAATGAACAACCTAGTTCCAACAGAAAGCACAGAATTCACAAAGGGTCGGTGAGTGAGCCTCAGTAAAATGAGGCTTCTGGAGAATGACACAAGTTGCAGAATAGAAGGAAATAAGGAATTGCAACTCCGGTAGGTGACAGTATAATCTGTCACAGTTACACTGAATAAGCACAGCACGGGGACCCAAACAGAAAGTGAATGGGCTGAAACCAGCCATGTCACCAGGTCATCATCTGTCACTAACAGGAATGGGGTGACAGCCATAAACATGAGATCTGACTCAGGTTGTGAAGGCAGAGTCAGCACATCCTGTGGTGCCAGAGTGGCTTTGTCCAGGGACTTGTGTTTCTTCTTCTGCTCTTTAATAGGTTGAGAAGGGCAGGGCCCAGAAAGAGAGCAGGCTTCATCAAGATCTGTAACTGACAGAATGGGCAACTTTGAGCCACATGGTCTGTGAGTCGTGTGGCCAACTGGTTGCAGAATGCTTCCGGTCCAGGAGACACTGGGGGGGGGGGGGGGCAAGTTCGCAGCACACCTCCCACCTCCAGTCCAGGATACACAGGGGGAGGGATCCTGGAAAGGGGCCCAATCACCAACAGGTGCTGAAGGAGGAGGTCATCTCTATGGTAGCGTAACGGAAGTGACACCCAGAGTGCTGAGTGTGGGAACTACAGGAGAGAGAGAGAGAGAGAGAGAGAGAGAGAGAGAGAGAGAGAGAAGAGAGGGGGCAGGAAAGGGGTAAGGAGAAGGGAGAAACGATGTAACAGAGGCAAAGTTAGGCATCATAGATGCAGGATGAAGACAGTCATACTTCTGAAAAGCCTCAGTGCAGGATAAATTTTCAAGGGACTTATACTCCTGTACCTTCTTTTCCTTCTTATAAACAGGGCAATACAGCAGGTGTGGAGAGTAATGGTCATGATAATTAACACAAATGGGGAGCAGAACACATGGCTCCCCTCATGGAGTGTGTGTCTCCATTCACCACAGAAAGATGTGCCCAAAGTGCAAACACTGATAACTCCTCATGTCATGGATGGTGGGCAGTATAGATTCCTGTCACGCTGAGAACACACAACGTTGACCTTCTCTGAGAGAGTACCCCCCTCAAATGCCAGAATACAGGCATCATTATTGATGCAATTATCCTTTTGCGGCCTACCGGAGCATGCTGAACAAAATGAAAGCCTTGTCATTCAAGGATGTCCTGGAGTTCCTCATTAGTTTGAAGGATGAGGTCCCTATGAAAAGTGATTGCCAGAACCAGATTCAAAGACTACTGAGGAGTAATGGACACTGGGTTGTTGCCAAAATGGTCAGACGCACAAAGGGCAGCTGACTGGACAGCAGAAGTAGATCCACACTGAACCCAACCACATTTGAATCAAAACCCCACTTTGCCAAACTTGTCTTCAGTAGTGTCCACAGAAAACATCACCCTGGTGGTCGTGAAAGTGTCCCCATGAGTTCTGGCGCACACCAGGTGGCGGTGAAAGGGCCTCACACCAAATCTGTGAGTCTGACACTCCTCTCAGGATGCAACCAGGGAAGGCTGCAAGGTTATAAGAAGCAGCATTAAAACACCCATTGCCAACTAAAGAGACGCACGTAATGGAATGGCTGTTTGAAGCTTAGAGTGTTTCATACTCAAAGTGTCCACCCTGATAACACCCTATTCAATCAGGGACACTCGCCACAGACACCAACCAGCCACAGAAAGCAGTATCTGGCATGACAGCCCTTGCTGGTAGTTCTGACGCTCCTGAATGACAAACAACGATTGCTAGGTATACACGGGGAGGTATCGGCTCAGGTATCAAAAGTGTGGTTTCTGTGGTGTCAGGGGGATCAACCAAGAGGGTACATAACAAACCCACCACACGGACTGGCTACCATTCTGGCTGTGTAGTGGTAGAGGACAACAGCATCGAGGAAAAGATGGGAGAGATGGTAAGGCCACATGCTGAAGACGCTAAGTAAAGTGTTGTTCTCCAGTTGGCTCTCACTAAGGAGAGAAAATTTAAGAGGGGAGTTTAAAACCATAAGGAGACTAAAAATGCCAAAAAAGGGAAGGTGAAAAAGAAAATCAAGAGGGACAAAAACTAGAAGGAATGCCACAAACAAAGAGGATAGCTGGGAAGGTGTAAACAAGGACACCGAGGAGGAGGGGGCATAGGGGAAGGAGTGAGAACAAATAGGGAGGGCAACGTGGAAGGGAATGCAGCCCTGGAAGGAAGAAAGTGCAACAATAGCTCGGGGTCTGTGTGTGCCATACACAAACTCACACAAGAGCCATGAGCCCTCTCAGGGGTCTTCGAGAAACGCCCTCTGAATGATCTTCAAGAAACATGGAAAAACAATGTTTAAAGGTTGTTGAAAATAAAATAATGAGCCACATATTATGAGTGAAACTGAACAGGTAAACCTCACTACTCTATGACTGAGGGACATCACAAAAGCAGTAATCAAAATAGTAGCTAGTAAACAAACTGCAAAATCATCAGGTGGTAATTTTCCAAGAAAAAATGCTGATGAAGATCCAGACGTTTCTGCAGCACCAACCATTTCAAGCGTAAACAGTAAGTGTGTCAGTAAAACAAAATCTGTCAATGACACCAAACTGAATACAGATGTTAAAAAGTTGCTGGATATGCTTCAATCTTTGTGTTCATTTCGACTTACAAGATAAAATAATGGACAGCAATGTATGACCCAAGAGCATTATGATGTTTTTTATTCCAGATGATGCCCAGTACTCCAGTGAGATAAACTCCCAAGGCAAAAAATATTCCAGTAGAACAGGAAATTTCACCACTGAAAAAATGCAAGCTTAGTTACAGCCAGTGCACATGTGCAGTGCCTGACAACAAAACTCGATACATCATCACTTTTTGTTGAGGAAGTGAGACCATGGTGTAGACAAACTTCTATCCATGGTAGTGTGTCTGCGTATGCAAAAAGTAAGCTCAGTGCTTAGAAAATTGACATAAATAACTTCAGTGCGGACTTCGATCTAGATTTGGCAACTTTGAGGCTGCCAGATGCTAACTTAATTGTTGTTTCTATGCACTGTTCCCAAATGGCAATTTTGAACAAATTGGAAAGCTATTCATGTCATTTACTGGCTCTAGGAGCAAAAATTGTCTTATACGGAGACTTCAACATCCATACTGGGGAAGGCAGTGACAAAGAGAGCACTTTGATGAACTTATTAAGCAGCTATGGACTATCTGTGGTAAAATATCAACTGACAAGAGGAGGTGTCTGTCTTGGTACAATTGTCACAAACCTAAATAGTTAAGACTACAAAGTTAGTGTAATTGATCCTAAGCTTGCAGATCAAACTGCTGTAATCATGAAGCTATGGACAAACTCAATAAATACACAACAAATTTCCAGTTGGCATTCAAATTACATAATCGGAAGTAGGGTTATTACATATAAAAATGATTATTATTCCATAATTAAAGTATCTTTTACAGATTAGCATCAAATGTCTGAAGTACTGGCACCAAATGATGCCTTCAATTTTCCAGACTCTTAAAGCGAAATTTTATGAAAGTTTTCTACTAAAGCCCAAGAGGTATCCAATTGCCAAATCAAAATACACAGAGAAATCTGTCACACTAAAGAGTGGGTATACCTCCAGATTAGCTGAAATACAACTATTTATTGAAAAAGCTCATTATCCTTGCAAGGCAGTGTGGTATCTGGTTAATGAACACAGGCAAAAGCCCAGCTCTTGCTCTAATTCTTGCAGTCCAGATTTAATGAATATATTTTAAACACAACACAAAGCACAGTACACAACACTCCTGACTTTGGCACAGAAACGGCATTTGCGGTGAAATTTGGAAATAAATGCAGCATGGTATTGTGAAAGAAATAGTATCCAAAAGGCATAAAAAAAATAGTAAAAACTACAAACACTCAGGGATCCCAGGTATTTATGGCACATTCCATACTATATTACAAACTATAGTCTGTATAATAATGAAAGCAATCAATTTTTGACAAAATAATGTAACTGAATAGATAAAACTTCTACTCACCAAGTCATGGCAGAACACACACATAAAAGGAGGTTATAATTACACAAGCTTTCAGAACCAGTGGCTCCTTCTTCAGGCAGGAGGGTTAAAGGGGAAGGAAGAGGGAGTGAAGGAAAAGGACTGGAGAGGTCTAGGAAAAGGAGCGTCTTTCAAGAAAGTCTGCTATAAGCGCGGGTCAGGGGAGACTTACCATTCAGATTGAGAAGGAAAGAATAATTGTTGGGGACTGCACCGGATGATATTTGAAAACCTGAGATCTTAAACGTGGAAGACAGGGTAATATGCAAGACAGAGATTACTGCTTAACATGGTGTATGAATTATTAAGATGAAAAGCTAAGTGTATTGTATGTAACAGAGATTGGATGGGGCAGCGAAAAATAGACAGATAAGAAAATGAAAGATATAGAAAACTAAAGCGGAGTGAAGAAAGAGGTAGTTGCTGTTAAGAAACGCTGAGGTGGAAGACATTAACGTAAATTAAGGCCAGGTGGGTGGTGAGAACCAATGCTCCTAACCCTGTGACCGTCCATGCTGCAAGACTTGCCCTGTGCACCCTCCTACCAGCCCTTTAACCGACAAAAAGCTTAATATCAGAGAGAGAGAGCCAATGGTGAAACAACACATCTTATACCAGCTGTTATGTAAACACTGTTCAGCCTTTTACATCGGCACGACTACCACCAAATTATCAGTTTAGACAAATGGGCATATCCAAAGGGCGTATACTGGCAACACACAGTATCCTGTTACAAAGCATGCTTTATAACATGACAATTGTGACCTCGGTGCCTGTTACACCACACGAGCCATCTGGATTCTTCCCCAGACACCAGTTTCTTGGAGCTCTGCAGGTGGGAACTATCGCTACGTGTTCTTGGTTCTCACCGCCCGTCTGGCCTTAACTTGTGTTAATCTCTTCTACCTCAGCATTTCTGCACAGTAATTACTCCTTTCTTCATTCTGTTTTCATTTTATACATCTTTCATTTTCTTACCTGGCTATTTTTTGCCACCCCCTCCCACCTCTGTTACATAAAATACACTTAGCTTTTCACTCTTATTAACTCATGCACCATGTTTAAGCAGTAATAACTGTATTTAATATAACCCTGTCTTTTACCTTTAAGCTCTCAGGTTTTCAAATCTTGTCCGGTGTGGTCCCCTACAATCAGTCTTTCCTTCTTGCCCCGTCTGGTAAGTCTCCCCTTACCTGCGCTTCCAGGTGACTTTCCCAAAATCCGCCCCTTTTCCTAGACCTCTCCAGTCCTTTTCGTTCACCCCTCTTCCTTCCCCTCCAAACCTTCTGCCTCAAGAAGGAGCCACTGGCTCCAAAAAGCTTGCCTAACTATAACCTCCTTTTATGTGAGAATTCTGCCACTGCTTGATGTAGGGGGCCTATACATGTTTTATCTATCCAATTACATTAAACTGTAATGTTTGAAATTGCTCGCCCACTGACAATACCAACTAGGAAGTGCCTCCATTCTGGAGAATTTCCAGACTTCCTGAAGTACCATTACCAGTTTATGAAAAAAGGTAACCCACATGAAGTGTCAAACTACAGGACTGTATCTACAATACCAGAGCTAGCTAAGGTGATGGAGTCCATAATGAAAGATCAGCTGTTAAGTTGTTTTGAAGGAAATAATCTGTTTTGTGATGAGCAGCATAGATTTTGAAGGGCAAGTTAGCTACAACAACAGTACTTAACTCGGTTACAAATACAAGTCAGGGTTTTGAAGACGAGGAGCCGGTAGCACTGATACTCTGTGTCCCTAGCAAGGCATTTGATTGTATCCCACTTAAGGCCCCGCTCAGCAAGCTAAAATCATATGGTACTGAGGGAGCTGTTCTACAAACTCTCGAATCCTACATAAATAACAGATGGCAGATTGTATCGGTGCCAGGAGCAGGCTAAAGTGAAATGAAGTTAAAACACAGTGTGCCACACAGATCCATAATCGGTCTCTGTTGCTCTTAATTTTCGTTAATGCCATAGTCTCCAATGAGTATACCTTACAGTTTGCAAATGATAACTATGTTCTCAATGTAGTTCGGGCTGTTCAACAAGCAGATGTCCTATTCAGTGAGGTCAAGGCCTAGTTTATCATAAAATAGGATGAACATTACTGAAGACAAAACACAGAGAATGATACGCAACCTCAGTGATACTGGGGCACTGGGTGACACAGCGGCTGTTAAGCTTCTGTGGATTTTTCGTTGATGCCAAGTGAATCTGGCAACAACACACCACCATGTACATTCCAAACTCTCACAGATTTTATACCTGGTGTGGAAACTAAAAACGAAATATCACAACAGTATCTACTAACAGAATACTACACAATGGTCCACAGCCACATCAGCTATGGACTGTTACTGTGGAGACATTCTGCAGGTTGCAAGAATGGGCTTTTATTGAAAAAGAAAGTAATGAGGGTCATTACCTCAAGCAAAAAACTGACCAATGTAAACCAGGTTTGCAATCTAATGGCTATGTCCTTCAAGTCGAGAAACTCTCCCCTTCCGAAATCCGTGCGTTGGACATTGTTTGCCCCCCCCCCATATATATATATATATATATATATATCTTCGGGCAAAACCCCACATACTGTAGACACCTGCTGGAAAAATATTTCGCGCTACATACCGCGTATGGAGAAAATTTCGACAGCAGTTTTTCCAATTTAAGATTAATGCCTGGCGAACGTATCCAACACACTAAATGAAATAGTAGCAAAAAACATTCTCGGCTAGATTTACGCCCTTAACTAGTTCGGAAATTTCTCATCTAGCAAGAATCGCTACGTTCCCGATACCCGGGTAGCATTCATAAATCGAAAAGAGGAAGACAGCTGCGCAGGAGCATATAAAAACATACAATATGCGATTATTCAAAGAAATACGGCACACGATAGGTCACTAGAAAATTACTGAAACTAGAAGGAAATGCTGTAACATGAAACGTGGCGGTAATATCAAAGTCCAATTAATCTCAGTTTTCGGTGCAAAGACACTTACATCACATTACATTAAGAAACAATACTTCCGTGAAGTATGAAGGCCATAACATTTGAAACGAACCTTTTTGGTTCGATGTTTAGGTTTGGTTTTCAATGTACCGGGCGTGACAACACTTCACAACGTGATTCGTTAATGTCCGCGTTGCTTTTCTGAATTAAATGGAGTTGAAGCCGTACCTTGATAAAGAATCTTAGGTGACGTAAATTCTTTACGTAACTCAGACTATCGTCGTTCTGAACAGATCCCGCCAAATGAATTTGCTCAGTTTACTACAGTGTACGTGTACTTTTTATTAGAGTTACAGAGAGATTAAGTTTTACGGTACTTAAACGCGTGGCCCTTACGCCAGACAGATTATTCTAAGCATATCTGAAACGTGTCATTACTTTTGCAACACGGTTTCAGAGTACAGTTACGTCCTTTTTTACGTGATGGACGAACAAGAAATCAATTTAAAAGGAACCTGCACACGCTCAATATTTATTGACAATCCTAGTTTATCAAAACTTCAAAATATTGAGCGACCTCACACTATCAATAACACTGACAAAACTGTCAGCTGACAACGCGAGTTTACAAGGTTAAGACGTTGTACACTCAACTCAACACAGCGACAAGTCACGTGTTAATTTACTGATTTTCGGGTGTATGGGGATTCCAACCCCTTAGCCAGCCTGTTTACATAAAACTTAGAACGCATAAGCTATATATTCTTTGCTGGGATGACACATGACAATGACTTTCTTCGTTCGTAGGTCCCAAGTAATACAGAATGTCGTTTAAATGCTGCACAAAGTCGACAGAGAACGGATAAGCCTCTTGTTGACTTGTTACTAAGGGATATGCAAAATCGCTGAACTAAACTTATGGTATACAGGAACGTATAAAATATTAGGGTCAACAGAAAGGTCCGATCTTACTCGTCGGCTTTGACCCGTGACGTAAGCGTGTTGTGGTGTGTGACGTCATTACGGCGCGGAAATCCTAATACATGGTTTGATGTACTCTTCTTTAAAGAACATGTATACGTAATATGAAGCAATTTGATGAACATATTGATCTGTAGCGTAGCCCACTTGAGGTTAGGTTGGGAGGTTTTTTTTTTGGAATGCGGCCGCGGCAGCGGCCGCCTATGATTCGAAAATATTGATTTGACACTAATGAAGCCTGTGGGGTGATGGGGGGGGGGGGGGGGGGGGCACTGCAGACTCCCCCCACCGCATAACGACATATTTAGTTTCTCCCCACCCAAAAACCCCCAATTTCCCACGCTTGTCCCGTTACAGTCATTAGGCTTTTTGTGAAACTTGTGTATTTCAGTGTTTACAATACGTATTCGATGTTTTTATATCCGCCATATTGGAATTGTTGTTTATGGTCGTTTCCGCGGTATTTGTGACGTCATGGGTCAAAGCCGACGGGTAAGATCGGACGCTTCTGTATTTTCAAATATTACAACCGAAGAATAATGGCACTGAGTTTATAGACAAAACACAGCGCTCTGGCCGGTCGTCGCGGAAATAATTTGGCGCGAAATCGAACACTCGTGGCACGACACATGCGCCAAACACTCGCCCACTACACCATACAGAACTGCTAGTCGCGGCCGCTACAAACTAAAGTCAGAACTACAGACCCGAAAGATTTCATAAATTATTTTCCGATGAGCTCTGCAACGTACGTCAAGTTATTAGCGTTGATAAAACAGAGAAGCAAAACACGTTAATCAGAGAGGCAGTCGCAGTCGACAAGAGATTAGGAATAACTTAAGAGATTTCTGGCGACAGGCAGGTTATTCTAGTGCTCGAAGCTTAGTTCTGTAATATCAGCTAGCACAATTAGTACAATTCTGTGGAAACCTGTGGGGCAATTAAATATGCCTGGCAAGGACCTGTTCAGACAATTAACGAAAAATGTTTTTTTTTACACTTTGAGATAATTTGGCGAAACTGAGGTGTATTACGCAGACCTCTTATTTAGCCACTGCAGATATAAGACGCATTTTTTCGAAATGGCATAGTTTTTCCAAAATGTATTACACCAATCTACACTATACTTTCAAATTAGGGAAGTAAACAGTGTCACAGGGAATCCTCCGTTAACCATCCTAAAGTGGTATACCCAATGATTTCCATTGCATAGGCGTATTGACATTCTTTCGTGTTAAAAGACTTCTTAAAAACTGAATCCGAGGTACGATATACACAGCAGCGTATTAAAAAAAATAAATGGTGTGCACTAACGCCGCGTGGCTGGTTTCTAAAGCTCTGTCACCATCTGAATGGAGAATAATGTCAAACCGTAATACTTGGCCTTACATATCCAGTATGTATTGACAACACTGAGAATATTTTGAAGTCCATCAGTATTGCACGTCAATTTTTCTATTATTGACGGTACTTCTATACACGCCCTCAGACGATCAATATATTGACAGTCGGACAATATTACTGAACGTGTGAGGGCTCCTTTAGAGAGTTCATAACAAGCCTGATATACAACACAGTATTATATCGTTTAATACCCAATGCTGATTTTCATGACCACACAATTGTAATTTCATGGAAATGAGGTCATTCCGTCATGAGTATCTGTCGCACTTGTATGGGCAATAGTTATAAACAAATGACGTATCTCATAAACCGTATGGCCGATTCACAGTATTCGTTAACGAATCATTACGTGACGTCACCGCCATGTCAGGGTGTATTCACACTGATTGTCACATCAGGTCAGTTCACTTAAGGGGCTCCGGAAAGGCTCAAAATCTTGAAAAGTTCAATTTTTACTTTTTTGCGTTTTCTGAATCTGCAGACTATTACCTTTTAATAGATATATAATTTATTCAATTCCGAAGACTACAACTATTTTTAAATTTTTTTTGAAATGTGTTCTACATGGGCGTGACCCACTGTGGCGCTGTTAAACTGCTGTCAAACGCTGTTATTATTAACGTCCGTGTTCATCAGGTACATTTTAGTGATGTGAGATAAAGTACGTGTTGTGGCTAACCTGTGATGGTTCAATATATATCGCTGGTGTGATTGTCGATTGTTTCATGTTTATTTACTCTGTCGTTATCTCGAAAATATTCGTAATTAATTCTGTTTCTTGAGTCTCTGTTTTGTTGAAGTATAATAATGAGTAAAAGTAAAGTTATTAGAAATCCTCTGAAGGCTTTTAAGAAAAGGAGAAATGTTGGAATGGAAAGCCAAAGGTATGTGTTATTACTGTAAACAATAAAGACGATGAAAATCCCCAACATAGCTTGTGTCCCAAAGAAGAAGACAGTTGGTGTAAATATAACAAAGGATTGCTAACTGGTGAAGTGTACACTCATAAGCATAGTTTGCCTCATGCAATAAAGGAGGTGATAAAACCTATTTTCAGAGACTTAGCAGCACCTGAACTGTTGAAAAAGTGTATTCACGGAAAAACTCAAAACCCCAATGAAAGTGTAAATAGTGTTATATGATCGAGAATCCCCAAGACTGTATTTGTTGGAACAGAAACACTACACTTTGGTGTGTATGATGCTGTTGAGACTTTCAATGATGGCAACATTGTAAGGTGCAAGGTATTTAGAAATATGGGAATGAAGATAGGTTCTAACATGGTACGAGCGATGCTTGCTTTAGACAAGGAACGCCTTCGGGCTGCAGACAGGGCTGTAAAGAGTCTAGAAATACAAGCAAGAGTAAACAGGAGGAGGAACAAGAGGAAGCTGGAGGAGGAGTTTGCAGAGGATGAAGATAATCCATCCTATGGACCTGGAATGCACTAAAAAGTTAATCCAATCTTTGTCGCTCGATTCCCAAAACTTTTATTTTCTCATACTAATTACATGTTTTCTAAGGATCTTCCAAACATATTTGTTTCAAACTTTCAGTAAATGTTACACAGTACCTTCTGCATAATTTAACACAGCCTTTTTCCAAAAAACTGTATATTTTTGAATATATAAATAAAAAATTGCAAAAAAATGTTGTGAATTTTCATTACAATTGGAAAAAAATCATCTTTAATAACTAAACTAAAATTTTGTAAAATCCCTGTGTTAAGTTGTAGCTCATATTCCAATAAATAATCTGTAAAAAGTTCAACTTCCTACCTCAAATACTTTGTGAGGAAAGATGTAATTTATAAGCGTTATTTTAACATTGCAAGTATAGGACGTTCCGGAGCCCCTTAAGCCTGCTACTGTACGGTAAAGTGAGGTTATGAGACACCAGTACAGTTACAAAGAGGCAGAGTAGAATATCGGAATTGAGAAACCAACAACGATAAAGTTTATTAATGACCACAACAAACTTCATTGAGTGACTGACTGATTTTTATTTGATCCTACTTGATTACATTATGTACAGAGTGTGTACTTGTAATATAGGACAGGTCAACTTAAACCCAATATCTTAAAATATTTAACCCTGGACTGGTCACGCGGCATCTCACAGACGCCAGGCACACGTTATTTAATCAGTATTGTTCACCAGATACACTGGCGGACTTGTAGTGTCATCTGGAGATGGGTCAACTCGAGCTACCAAACTGATTAACTCAGATTGAGGCGATTTCAAGTCAATCTTAGTTAGACTGTTATTAACTTGAATTGTGTTCATGTGGTGCACAGTGTGGATGGACTCTGTGGGTGATGGTTTTGCATGAGGTTGGAGTTTATAGAATGTGACGTAGTAGTAGCTTGTTATGATTTGCTTTGTTTGATCGAAATTCACGAAGCATTTGATAACTGTCTGTTGCAAGTGGGACTATAAAGAACATTTGCATAATGGCAACTATATATATATATATATATATATATATATATATATATATATATATATATACGGTGAGCACAAAGTCTAGCCCTGATTATAAAAATTTATAACGGAATAACCGTTTGACACATTAAGTTACATTTTATGCCGTTACATAGGTTAGTGTTACTACTTTATTTTTTTTTTTAATACCAGTTACGTTAGTAAATCTCTACGTGTGCTCCCTCGGTAGCTCGGAGAATGGAGAGGCGGTATTCCAGGTCCAGCCAGGTGTTTTGTAACATGTGTTCTGTCACAGTACCCACAGCAGCTTGTATCCTAGCCTTCAGTTCATCGACGTCAGCAACTGGTGTGACGAAGACTCTGTCCTTGATATAGCACCAGAAAAAAAGTCAAGGGGCGTAATGTCTGGAGAGGGGAGTAATGTCCGAATCGGTGGATTGGAACAGTCCAATACCTTGGTCAACCTGCTCTCCAGACATTACTCCCCTCGACTTGACTTGACTTGACTTGACTTGAACTCTAGCATTACCAATGGAGGGCGCCACGAACTTGTAACTCATTTTCAACCAGATGTCCAGAAACTTTCGATCACATAGTGTATTTTCATATTGTGGCCTATTGCAGGGCAGCCAATCATGCACATGATGAGGCATTTGGCTACCTTAAGGTCGTCCGATCACCGTACAAATCTTACTGCAAACTCAAAGCTTCTCATGAGAGTGTTTTCAAATTTCAGCTTGTAAAATGGCAATCTTTAATGCTCGTGATGAAGCATTTGGCTACCTTAAGATCGTCAGATTGCCGACAAACCATTACAGCAAATTCTGGCTGTATCACTATTTTCAAAACTTCATGTCTAAAGACTTGAAACTCCAGCCTGCTGCACGGTAACCATTCATCCTCATGGCGATGCATTTGGCTACTAAATCGCCGATTATTAATCCCAACAAGGAAAAAATTGACGGATATGCCAGAAGATTTATAAAATAATAAGTATACAGCTTTCAAAATTTGTATAATATCGAGTATATACCTCGTAAGAAAAAATTTCAGTATGTGGAACATTTAGCTTTGACGTCAGGTATCTGGACGTTAAACAATTCATACTGCGAATTTCGGATGTTTCACAAGCTATTTTCAAAGTTTCAAACCAAAAGACCCAATGCTGCAACCTGTACTGTGGTGTTTAGTCATAATACTGAACAGTCATTCGGTAACCTTACTCTCTTCCGATAGCTATCAAAATCTATACAGCATGTTTCACGAGTCTGTCTTCAAAATTTCAGGTCGAAAGATCAAAACTTGCAACCTACGTAGTATCCATCATGCTCATGACTATATATGTATAGTAATCTATTGGGAAAACGCAAAGCTCTGGTTAGTTAACTAAATTGAATCATAATCTGCGTAGAGGCAAAAGGGAGCACAGTGCTGAATGTTATATCAGTTTTTTTTCATCCCAACTCGAATTAACACACTTTACACAAACTTTCAGCTTGGTTTACTATTCAAATGTGTATGAATTCCTATGGGACCAAACCGCCGAGGTCATCGGTCCCTTGACTTACACACTACTTTAACTTACGCTAAAGACAACACACACACACACACACGCTCATGCCTGAGGGAGGACTCGAACCTCCGGCGGGAGTGGCCGCCCGATTCGTGAATGGCGCCTCTAACTGCGCGGCCTTGGTTAACTCCATTTAGCGTAAGCCCGAGTAGGCCCAACGCTATTGTCATCTACCTCCCAGTTATATAAATGCAAACATTCTGAGGATAGGCAAAATAATGTGAACAGCGGTAGTAATGGGATGGTTGTGTTTAACGGTCAACAATGCAGGTAAGACAGATGTCGCGCTGGACTGTGCATGTTCATTACGGACTATTATTAGACATCAGTGCAGGTTGTTTACGAGTAGTGCATACTAGGCATGAGTGGAGGTTTCTTACGAGTAATGCACACTTCGTAATTGCATTCAGAGGCGAGCTAGACGTGCAGTAAAAGAACTAGCAGTGTTCCAAAGATGGCAGATTGTGGGGGGGCCCGACTAGCTAGAGCATCACCAAGGTAGCCAAGTTATTGAATGTTTCAAGAGCAACTGTTTCAAAACTCACGACAGCCTACACAAAACATGGAAAGACATTATAATGTAGACGTGGTAGTGGGCGCAAATGAAGACTAAATGACAGAGATCGTCGTACGCTAACACGAATTGTGAAAAACAACACAAAACTATGGCAGTTAATAAATTACTGCAGAGCTCAATAATCATCTTAGAGACCCCATATCTATCGACATTTTCCGCCGAGAACTCCATAAAGCGAATATGCATGGACTAGGGCTCTACTGAAACCATTAGTGGCGACAACCAATGCAAAGAAGCGTAAAATACGGTGTCAAGAGCATAAATGCTGGATGGCTCGATTGCTGATAAGTAGAAACACATCATATAGTCAGACGAGTCAACGTTTTCATATTTCCAACATTGGGCCGGGTTTACGTATGGAGAACGCCAAAAGAAGCTTACAATCCTGATTGCTTGACTCCAATGGTTAAGCATGGAGGTGGAAATGTAATGGTGTGGGCAGCCATATCTTGCTATTCTGCTGGTCCTATCATTACTCTCAAAGGACATGTCACAGCTGACGATTATATGGGCGTTTTAGACATTCATGTGCACCCCATGATTCAAATGTTCTTCCCCAACAATGATGCCAATTTCAGGACGATAATGCTCCCATTCACACAACCAGGACAGGCTGGGGCATGCAACTGAACTGCAGCGTCTTCCCTGGCCAGTACAGTCCCTGGACTTGAACGTTATTGAACCCCCTGTGGGTGGTTTTGGAGCGCAGACTCTGGAGCAGATATCCGCCTCTCTCGTCACTACAGGACTTAGCAGAGGTTCTGATCGAAGAGTGGCATAACATTCCACTGGGGATTATACAATCACCGTATTCCAGTATTCCAAGTAGATTTGCAGCTGTATTACAGGCAAATGGGGGTCCAATGCCTTATTAATAAACCATTCCCAAGTTAAGTACAGATGTTCACATTATTTTGCCTATTATTCTGCTCATTAACAATGCATCCATTACAGTGCAGTGTTGGATGGAAGAGGTTGTCAGCGAAACCGCATCGCTATAGTAATTTTATTTATAAGTAGATCTTGTTAAAGGGATAACATTGCAACAATCAATAGGCTACATATTTTGGATGGTTTAGATACACACAAAGTGTTTTTAGAACATACATTAACTTATTATTCAACTTCACCATCTGTCATGTCAAATGTTTAGGCCTACATTATTAAAATGGTTCCTTAATTCCAACTTTTTCCCACTGCATGAAATAGATATTCCCATCACACATTTTCAGCTTCTCTTTGATAATTGTTGCTTCCCAAACGAAACACTGACTCCATACTAATTGTATACCCGCACTTTGCTCCTGTAATATCTCCAGCTGTTTTGAAATCTTCTTGGTCAAAGTGTTGTGTCTGGAAATAGTTTCGCGATGTCATTCTTAACCAGTTGTGTAGACTTCAAGCATTCCATATCACTTTATCAGTCGTAGAAAATTTAAGCTCAGTTGGTCTAAGAAATATTCTAAACCGCAATACAAGTATGACAATAGCATTCTCCACTGCACATCAAGCTCTCGATAGTCGGTAATTAAATATTTTTCTGCTTTTGATAACACAGTTCTGCTGTAACATTTCATTAAACTTTTTCGCACGGGAAGGGCATCATCACCAACACTCACTGATTTTTCTTGTATGTCAAGTAGATTATTCTGCATGGCTGTATTGAGAGTAGAGTCACAGAAAATGGCACTGTCACTAGCACATCCATTTCCACCCACATCAAAATTTCAGAAACAGTAATCTGCATTTAACCAAGCTAAATAAAATAACACAAGATATTCCCTTATAGCTGAGAAATGTAGAACCAAAAGGCTGGGGGACACTTTATTTGGACATGCTTCCTATCAATTGCTCCACAGCATCCTGGGAATTTCCACCAATGCTGGGGACTATTAGATATTTGAATACTTTCATCTCTTTTTCTTGGCATCTGAGATAATAATAATAATTTGTTTCAGTAAATAAACCAACAGACAGATGAATCCCTGGAATACAATGAATGTGAATGTAGTAATAATGATTCACAATTGGAGTCGTCTCTTTAAGCAGCAACTTCCCCAATTAAGAGATCGCCAGAAAAAATGAATCCCCAGCAATGCCAGCACGAAAACAAAAATCACCATCACTAATTGCCAAGTCATTAGAGAAGTTCAGACTAAGTCCAAAATGAAGACACATTTAACCATTTTGGAAAATATGTAGCAGCGGAACTGAGGCAACTTTGGCAGTGTTCTGCAGAGTTGGGAGGAAAAGAATTCAATGAGAATCTTTCCATGTTCATTCCGTCCTCTCCCTCAAATGATGCAACACAAGCACATTCGCCATATGTCAACTCTTTTCATTTGACACTTTCAGCCCAAAGTGAAAACAGAATTCTTGAAGCCATTGCTGTTTCATTTATAGACAAAAAATAGATAAGAGTACTTTACTCAAGTACGCACAGACAGTGTTATCACAAACTCATTTCTTTCTTTTCATTCTCCTTACTTGGTGTAAAATGTAATTTGCAAAAAACTGTATTTCGGTATTGTTCCTGACAAACGTTTTGAAAATATTTAACAAATGAATGAATAAACTTATGTGTATAGCCTATCTGATTTTACACTGAAGAGCCAAAGAAAATGGAACACCTGTCTAATATCGTGTAGGGACCCCACGAGCACACAGAACCGCCGCAACATGACGTGGCATGAACTAATGTCTGTAGTAGTGCTGGAGGGAATTGACACCATGAATCCTGCAAGGCTCTCCAGAAATCTGTAAGTGTATGAGGGTGTGGAGATCTCTTCTGACAGCACGTTGCAAGGCATCCCAGATATCTTCAATAATGTTCATATCTGGGGAGTTTCGTGACTAGTGGAAGTGTTATACCCAGAAGAGTGTTCCTGGAGCCACTCTGTAGCAATTCTGGATGTGCCAGGTGTCGCACTGTCATGCTGGAATTGCCCAAGTCTGTCGGAATGCACTATGACATGAATGGATGGAGGTATTTAGACAGGATGATGCATATGTACATGTCACCTGTCACAGTCGTATCTAGACATATCAGGGATCCCATATTACCCCAATTGCACACGCTCCACATCATTTCAGAGACTCCAACAGCTTGAACAGTCCCCTGTTGACATGGAGAGTACATGTATTCACGAGGTCGTCTCCATACCCGAATGTGTATTGGGTGTATTGAACCACGGACCTAGAAACGACAGAGAGGCTTCGTCCCACTATAACCCTCAGTGGTGCACAACCCCACAACAGGCCATAGCAGTCCACCCTCCCCACTGCCGCCTCACACTGAACCCAGGGCTATTGTGCAGTTTGGCCCCCAGTGGACCCCCCAAGAAACGTCTCATACCAGGCGAGTGTAACCCCAAATGTTTGTGTGGTAGAGTAATTATGGTGTACGCGTACGTGGAGACAGTGCTTGCGCAGCAATCAGCGACATTGTATAATTGAGACAGAATAAGGGGAACCAGCCTGCATTCGTTAAGGCAGATGGAAAACCGCCTTAAAACCCATCCACAGGTTGGCCAACACACCGGACCTTGACACTAGTACACTGGGTGGATTCGTGCTCGGGACCAGCACGCCTTCCTGCTCGGGAAACAGTGCGTTAGACCATGCGGCCAACCAGATGGGCCTGCATGGATTTATGAGGTTGTCTCCATACAGGCATCATGTTTCCAGTCATCAACAGTCCAGCGTCGGCGTTGACGGACCCAGGCGAGGTGTAAAGTTTTGTGTCGTGCAGTCATCAGGGGTACACGAGTGGGCCTTAGCTCTGAAAGCCCATATCAATGATGTTTCGTTGAATGTTCGCATCATGACACTTGTTGATAGCCCAACACTGAAATCTGCAGCAATTTGCAGGATTGCATTTCTGTCGCATTGAATGACTCTCTTCAGTCGTCATTGGTCCCGTTTTTGCAGGATCTTTTTCTGGCCGCAGCAATGTCGGAAATTTAATGTTTTATCTGATTCCTGATATTCATGGTACACTCGTATGGGAAAATCCTCTGTTCATCTCTGTCTCGGAGATGCTGTGTCCCATCGCTCGTGCACCGACTATAACACCACGTCCAAACTCACTTAAATCTCGAAAACCTACCATTGTAGCAGCAGTAACCGATATAACAACTGGGCAGATACTTATTGTCTTACATAGGCGTTGCCGACTGCAGCGCTGTATTCTACCTGTTTACATATCTCTGTATTTGAATATGCACGCCTGTATCAATTTCTTTGGCGCTTCAGTATAAAACCTCTGCAATCACATTCAGGACTTGTGAAATGGACTTGGAGATAGAACACTGACGTATAGGGAATATATATTCTGGTGTTTTGAAGCTACCACCCATTGCCAAATAACACAGTGTTACCGCTATTTTTGTCCTTGGCAAGATCGCCATCCTTGAGAGGTGTTCTGTTTTCTTAATTTATTCTCTACCACCTCCAATAACGTATCAAAGTTTTCTGATGTCATCCTCATTATTTTTCTGTAAGCAGAAGGGTCTTTGCATGATGATTCCCTCAAAAAAATTGCATAAGTACCATATTTATCTCTCCTCTCAATCCACCTTCTTATCCATTTGTTTCATTTCTTTTTGCCTTTTCATTTTGTTTTTGTTTGATTATCTTTTCTGTTAAGATTGTTGCCCAGCTGATGACTATTTTATATGCTCCTGTATATGGCATGGGGCAACCAACACTAGGCGGCGACGAGAGAAACCAGCGACCAGCGAAAAAGTAAAGCACACTTCAACTTTTGACGCTCTCGGTTCAGAGTAATGACTTTGTTCACTGTCTGTTATTACACATCTCGAGTTTAGCAGCTTCTTCCAAATACGCCAGTGAATAGTGAATAAATACGCTCCATCTAATATAGCCTTAAGGGTAAATATTTTATTTTTTATTTAATCTAGTAGTTTTTAAAATTTGTTAGTAATAGCTGTCGCTATCAGGTATTTACTTCTCTTAAGATCCAATATGAGATCACAGAAGACCTACAATCTGGAAAATGTATGTGGCACTGAAATTGTACTGTAGCTATTGTTTGAGGAAGATGATCTCTCAGATGATCACTTCGGTATTTACAGTGATGTAGAAGAAGAGAGTTCTCGCTTCCCACGCCCGGGTTCCCGGGTTCGATTCCCGGCGGGGTCAGGGATTTTCTCTGCCTCGTGATGGCTGGGTGTTGTGTGCTGTCCTTAGGTTAGTTAGGTTTAAGTAGTTCTAAGTTCTAGGGGACTTATGACCACAGCAGTTGAGTCCCATAGTGCTCAGAGCCATTTGAACCATTTTTTTTAGAAGAAGAGAGTGTGGAAACAAGAAAAGAAAATACCGACACCGAGCTAGATGCAAACTCCAGTGACAGTTACAGTGATAATCATGTTGACGAATATTTCCTAGGAAGGAAATCAGTTATTCACTGGGAGTGAAAGGATCTGCAAAGAATTCAAGAACACAAATGGACTGTTGGGAATGCTTTTTCGACAAAGAGATGCTCTCTAGCAGTGTTTTGTACACTAACGAAAAGGTGACTGAAGTACAGGGACATTATTCCAGAGAAAAAGATGCTAAGGGACATTATTCCAGAGAAAGCGATGATAATCTGACAACACAACTGAAATAAACGCTCTGTTAGGAATATTGCATTTATTTGCAACAAGAAAAAAATCCATACAAACACACAAGACATATGGGCCTTCAATAAAATGGGAACTCTGTTATGTCGTCTAACAATGAGTGAAAGATGATTTAGGTGCTTCTTATACTGTTTGAAGTTCGGCAACAGATATACTAGAGAGGAAAAAAAGAAGGCTAATAATTTAATCACACATGTGAAATATTTTCTACCTTTGAAGCAAATTGTAAAAATGCTTAGTCATTTGTGAAGTACTGCACTACTGATGAAAAACAAGAAGCTTTCAGGGGCAAATGTTTCTTCAGACAGAACACCCCTAGCAAATCAAATAGGTATGGGCTAATAATATTTGCTTTGATAGATCTTGGGATGTATCACACTGGCAACCAGGAAATATGTGCTGGTAAACAGCCTATAGGGTCATTTGCAATTAGCAACAAACTGACAGATGTTATGAAATGCCTCACTTCTGTGATCTCAGGATCTGAGCATAATATAACCATTGACAATTGGTTCATTTCCTTACAGTTAACTGCTTACATGCTTTAGAAGAATCTTACTGTGGTTGGAATTATGAGCCCAATAATAAAACTGAAATCTCTCCAGAGTTTACACAGACAAAGGATCACTGTTTGGGTTCAGAAAAACTCAATTCTAATGTCTAGTCGCCTTGTGAGGTGAAAAAAAATCTGATACATTCCACAATGCATCATGGTAATGCAATTCACACATTTGGTGATAACAACAATCCAGCTGTGTATTACATGCAACGTATCAAGAAATACCAGCTGATGACCAATGACGACTTTTTTATAGCATGATGAACATTGCAGCTACAAAGCTTAAATATATGATGCAAAAAATACTGATGCTTACACCAGGTGTAGTGTGTATCTGACACTTCTTGCACGTAATCTAGTTGATGTTTACTTGCATCTACTTTCTCTATGTTCATCATTGCCATGAGATTTCAGACGAGATATTCAGTCTTTTCCAGACGAAGACGCAACCCAACCCTCAGAAGAGGACCAACACTCAAAACAACAGAGATGCTGTGAATGTGGTCCTTCAAAAAACCAATACACCAAGTATAGATGTTGCGGCTGTAAGAAATATCTCTGTTTAGAATGTGCACAGCAAGTATGCACTGACTGCTAATTGTACAGCTCATTGAATGTGATACTTCTGTTATAAACTGTACAATGCATCAAATAGGAATGCTTCCATATAATGAGAGTAATATGATTAGTTTAGTTTTTTTGAAAAATGGTATTCTTCACTTGTTTCTTTGCGATGTAAAGAAAAAAGGAAGTGATAATTTTTGTTAAGGCTTCATGAAAGATTATGCAGTTCCCTGAAATGTGAAATTAAGCTGCCAAGTGGGTCACATTTAACTTGATAAGATGCTGGAAAGAGGTCATTATTTTTGCCTATGCATGTAGTGCAGAGAGTGATGTACCTTATTTATAGGCACATCCGTGAGAATATTCAGTAGATGCACAGAATGTTGTGGCGCACCTAACCAGTTTGTTGAATTTCAGCCAATAGATGGAAACCACATGTTTCTCATAGAGAAGGGCTGGTGGTGGTGGTTGTTGGGATGTTTAAGGGGGACTAAACAGCTAAGGTCATCAGTCCCAGAAGGGCTGGTGCTTATCTACAAACTTAGTAACTATAGATTTTTGTTTTGGATCTGGTCAAAAATACTTTGTGTACTCAATTATGGCAGACACAAATAAATTTTGGGGCTGGCTCAGTTGAGGGCATAATGTGCAGAAATTGCCTTTGTTGTTATGTTCTTCCTAAAAGACTTTCATAAAACAGTTTGTTTGAAATTGGGTTTTCAATGACATGAAAATTCTCTGCAGAGAAAGAGAAATGTGTTTGTAAGAGCTAGTTAATTTCATTTGCTGATGCTCTAGTGACACAGAGAGCATGGAAAAGTTAACGAAGCTGTCCACTCATGCTGTGTCAAAGATCAGACTATAGCTACAACAACTACCTGATGTTCTACTTTGGTTTATACTTCCATTTGACTGATGCCTTGAAGTGCAATTTTTTCTTCCTGATAAATAAAATCTTACTTGAGCTTTTGTGATACACGTCATAAGAGTGGTCTCTCTGGGTGGGGGTGGGGGTGGTGGTGGTGGTGGTGTGGGGGGGGGGGGGGGGGAATTAGTTGTGTTGATTTCAGAGTGTGTGTTAAATGTGTGCATAAGTATCCTCATACTCTGAAATAATTTATAAACATTTTACTTGAAAATTTGTAGACTGGTGCTTATACATAGAATCCATGTGGCTATTATGAAACTTTACCGAAGAGGGGCAGCAGCCTTTTCAGTAGTTGCAGGGGCAACAGTCTGGATGATTGACTGATCTGGCCTTGTAACATTAACCAAAACGGCCTTGCTGTGCTGGTACTGCGAACGGCTGAAAGCAAGGGGAAACTACAGCCGTAATTTTTCCCGAGGACATGCAGATTTACTGTATGATTAACTGATGATTGCGTCCTCTTGGGTAAAACATTCCGGAGGTAAAATAGTCCCCCATTCGGATCTCCGGGCGGGGACTACTCAAGAGAACGTCGTTATCAGGAGAAAGAAAACTGGCGTTCTACGGATCGGAGCGTGGAATGTCAGATCCCTTAATCAGGCAGGTAGGTTAGAAAATTTAAAAAGGGAAATGGATAGGTTAAAGTTAGATATAGTGGGAATTAGTGATGTTCGGTGGCAGGAGGAACAAGACTTTTGGTCAGGTGATTACAGGGTTATAAATACAAAATCAAATAGGGGTAATGCAGGAGTAGGTTTAATAATGAATAAAAAAATAGGAGTGCGGGTTAGCTACTACAAACAGCATAGTGAACGCATTATTGTGGCCAAGATAGACACAAGGCCCATGCCTACTACAGTAGTACAAGTTTATATGCCAACTAGCTCTGCAGATGATGAGGAAATAGATGAAATGTATGACGAGGTAAAAGAAATTATTCAGGTAGTGAAGGGAGACGAAAATTTAATAGTCATGGGTGACTGGAATTCGTCAGTAGGAAAAGGGAGAGAAGGAAACATAGTAGGTGAATATGGATTGGGGGGACGGAATGAAAGAGGAAGCCGCCTTGTAGAATTTTGCACAGAGCATAACTTAATCATAGCTAACACTTGGTTCAAGAATCATAAAAGAAGGTTGTATACATGGAAGAATCCTGGAGATACTAAAAGGTGTCAGATAGAAACTGCAAAAAGGTGGGAATTTAAGGAGATGGGACCTGGATAAACTGAAAGAACCAAAGGTTGTAGAGAGTTTCAGGGAGAGCATAAGGGAACAATTGACAGGAATGGGGGAAAGAAATACAGCAGAAGAAGAATGGGTAGCTCTGAGGGATGAAGTAGTGAAGGCAGCAGAGGATCAAGTAGGTAAAAAGACGAGGGCTAGTAGAAATCCTTGGGTAACAGAAGAAATATTGATTTAATTGATGATAGGAGAAAATATAAAAATGCAGTAAATGAAGCAGGCAAAAAGGAATACAAACGTCTCAAAAATGAGATCGACAGGAAGTGCAAAATGGCTAAGCAGGGATGGCTAGAGGACAAACGTAGGGATGTAGAGGCTTGTCTCACTAGGGGTAAGATAGATACTGCCTACAGGAAAATTAAAGAGACCTTTGGAGAGAAGAGAACCACTTGTATGAATATCAAGAGCTCAGATGGAAACCCATTTCTAAGCAAAGAAGGAAAGGCAGAAAGGTGGAAGGAGTATATAGAGGGTTTATACAAGGGCGATGTGATTGAGGACAATATTATGGAAATGGAAGAGGATGTAGATGAAGACGAAATGGGAGATAAGATACTGCGTGAAGAGTTTGACAGAGCACTGAAAGACCTGAGACGAAACAAGGCCCCGGGAGTAGACAACATTCCATTAGAACTACTGATGGCATTGGGAGAGCCAGTCATGACAAAACTCTACCATCTGGTGAGCAAGATGTATGAGACAGGCGAAATACCCTCAGACTTCAAGAAGAATATAATAATTCCAATCCCAAAGAAAGCAGGTGTTGACAGATGTGAAAATTACCGAACTATCAGTTTAATAAGTCACAGCTGCAAAATACTAACGCGAATTCTTTAAGACGAATGGAAAAACTGGTAGAAGCAGACCTCGGGGAACATCAGTTTGGATTCCGTAGAAATGTTGGAACATATGAGGCAATACTAACTTTACGACTTATCTTAGAAGAAAGATTAAGAAAAGACAAACCTACATTTCTAGCATTTGTAGACTTAGAGAAAGCTTTTGACAATGTTAACTGGAATACTCTCTTTCAACTTCTGAAGGTGGCAGGGGTAATATACAGGGAGCGAAAGGCCATTTACAATTTGTACAGAAACCAGATGGCAGTTATAAGAGTCGAGGGGCATGAAAGGGAAGCGTGGTTGGGAAAGCAGTGAGACAGGGTTGTAGCCTCTCCCTGATGTTATTCAATCTGTATATTGAGCAAGCAGTAAAGGAAACATAAGAAAAATTCGGATTAGGTATTAAAATTCATGGAGAAGAAGTAAAAACTTTGAGGTTCGCTGATGACATTGTAATTCTGTCAGAGACAGCAAAGGACTTGAAAGAGCAGTTGAACGGAATGGACAGTGTCCTGAAAGGAGGATATAAGATGAACATCAACAAAAGCAAAACGAGGATAATGGAATGTAGTCAAATTAAATCGGGTGATGCTGAGGGAATTAGATTAGGAAATGAGACACTTAAAGTAGTAAAGGAGTTTTGCTATTTAGGGAGTTAAATAACGAATGATGGTCGAAGTAGAGAGGATATAAAATGTAGACTGGCAATGGCAAGGAAATCGTTTCTGAAGAAGAGAAATTTGTTAACATCGAGTATAGATTTAAGTGTCAGGAAGTCGTTTCTGAAAGTATTTGTATGGAGTGTAGCCATGTATCGATGTCAAACATGGACGATAACTAGTTTGGACAAGAAGAGAATAGAAGCTTTCGAAATGTGGTGCTACAGAAGAATGCTGAAGATTAGATGGGTAGATCACGTAACTAATGAGGAGGTATTGAGTAGGACTGGGGAGAAGAGAAGTTTGTGGCACAACTTGACTAGAAGAAAGGACTGGTTGGTAAGACATGTTTTGAGGCATCAAGGGATCACAAATGTAGCATTGGAGGGCAGTGGGGAGGGTAAAAATCGAAGAGGGAGACCAAGAGATGTATACACTAAGCAGATTCAGAAGGATGTAGGTTGCAGTAGGTACTGGGAGATGAAGAAGCTTGCACAGGATAGAGTAGCATGGAGAGCTGCATCAAACCAGTCTCAGGACTGAAGACCACAACAACAACAACAACATGATTTTCTAAAAAAATTGATAGTGGTTTTTCACCTCGTTGATAAATGAGATTAAAAATTGCGCAATGTAATTACCAACGGTTTTCTGGGGCGCATTTATGCATAAAAATCAGAAAACTGAAATATACTCTATTGATCAGAATGTATATACTGTATCTCTCATTTTACTTCATTACTAGTTTTAGGCTTATAAATTTTGACAGATTAAACTAAATGTACATTGTTAACATAAGAATGCTTTTGGCAACAGTGAATATAATATAAGCCGATATACTATGAGTTATTTACATACATCATACTACAATATTTTCAATTAATTGCAAATTGCACATCCAAATATTACTAGCATTCTTCATTCTTTACATATCTGCTGTTCTAAACCATAAATTTTTTCCCTTAAGTGAAACCCCTAGAAGCTTCTTGAATGTCCTTTCACTCATACTGTACTGTAGATTCTTGGAAAGCTGCTTTATCAATTGTACATCTGCGTATCAAGAACCTTTTTCAGCAGCTCACTGTCTGTGAGGTGTACTTCTCAGCTGACCTTTACATCTTGTGTCATATGAATGAACTAGTATTTTAGATTACAGAAAGCATTTCTGCATGAGCCTGTTTGTTCTTTATTCAAAATGGTCCTAATGATCTTTTTTGCAGTACAAGAATTCTTCTTGTGTTATTATTGTTGGAGTTTTTCCCAAAACAGTAATTCCAAACGGTAAATATGGTTCAAATAGTGCATGGTGCACTGTACATAGTAGTTGTTTATTAGCATAATGGACAACCTGTTAAATAATAAATATTATGCCGCTTAATTTGCAAGAGACATTGTTTATATGTTGTCTCCATTGGAGCTTATTTTCAACTTTAATTCCCAAAAATTTTGTTTCATATATGACTATATCTATGTCATCTCTGTTTTCTCTGTTCTTGAACACCATGATCATTGTGTTTTTAGATTTATAATTAAGTCATTCTCTATGAGCCACTGTACTGTGTTATTTGTAGACGTAACTACATTTCTCTCCAGTGTTTCCAGATTTTCTTCCACATTCATTAATGTCATGTCTACTGCAACCAATATTTTAGATCCACCTCACTGACTTTAAAATGCTTACAAATTAGTTGAACAGGAGTGAACCAAGTATAGATCCATCAGGTACACCATACTGAATATCCATGACTTCAGATCTACATGCAGATTCTGTTCTCACAAACATCTTTCTGTTACTGACATATGATTTTATCCACTGCAGTGCATGTCCACATATGCCATAGTTTTCAAACTTTTTTAAAAAATTAGTGTTTCGTGGTTGATGGTATGAAAATTCTTAGGCAAATCTGGAAACATAGCAGATACAGAGTTTCTTGTTTAATGCATTTATAACAGATTCTGTTAGGCCTGATATAGCTATTTCTGTAGATTTTCCTTTTGGGAAAACATGTTGTGCTGGAATAAGAATGCTATGTTTCTCGAGGAATGCAGTCATTCTACCACACATGAGCATCTCTAGTATCTTTGAGAGTCTAGAAATTAAAGGTACTGGTCTATAGTTATTCAGGTCATCTCTGTCACCTTTATTATATATTGGTACCACTTTGCTTATTTTTAAATTTTCTGGAAACACTCTATGAATGAGCTGTTTGCTACATCCAAGAGAGGTTCAATTATCTCTTCAATTATATGCTTTATTCGATAACTTGGTATTTCATCATCTTCTGTGGACTTCTTGGATTTCAATTTCTGAATTATTTTAATGAGTTCTGTTTTTGTTACTGGTCCCAAGAACATTGATTGGGATGGTTGCTCAAGTGTCCTATAATGCTTCAATTCTTGATAATTTCTTTCCAATTTTAAATTTTGCACAGCTTTTATAAAACTATTGTTGATTATATTAAAAATTTTTGTTCCTTGTGTAACTATATCGTTTTCAGTTTTCGTTGACTTAATAAAATTTCTACTATTTACCTTTTTAACTATATCTTTCAGTACTGATTGTTACCCATGCTGTTTTCCTTTTATGATTTGAATTTGCTCTGATTCTGTTTATTGAACTGGCTTTTGTTTCTCTTATTGATTACCTGCACTTCTTCTGATACTGTTTGTATGGCTCCATCTTCCATTTTTGTCCAAGATACTTCACTCTAGTCCTTAGTTCAATTATATCTTCAGTAATTCATTTGCTATGGTGACCTTGCTTTTTTCTCACAGATCCGTTGTTGGAAGACATGACAATGATGGATTAGGGTGTTAAGAAATGCATCATAATTTTCATTTGTGCTTTCATTGTTTCAGTTCCACATCCTTTCCTCAATGTTATTTTAAAATTTTTGTGTTTCATAGATTCATAACCCTGATTTCTCTCTAACACTGATGTGTTTCGGTTTTTGAGCTCCTATTTTGGCAGATACAAAACATTAACCCATAATGCTTGGAGATAGTTGTTTGCAGAACTTTTGCTTCACTATCACTGTTTTCAATACTAGCAGTTATGTTACAACGGTGGTCTAACTCTGATCAGATACTCTTGTTATTATTTTCATGTTACACTGTAGTAGTGTTTCTTTTAATTCTTGTTTTGGTTTTGATTCTTCCAGTAATAATTTTGCTAGTTTCTTGAGAAATGTTGCAGTGTTGAAAATTCTTAGTTCTTTACTGATTATGCCAGTAATTTCAGAGTCTTTTCAATGCATGCTGGAAGATTTATACACTTATGGTTTTCAGACTATCGATTTTCTTCTTGCATGTAACAACATCTCCACCTTTGTGTTTGATCTACAGAAATAATTAATAATCTCTTATTATAAGATTGAAAAGTTCTATTTCATGTAGACACCATGCTTAATAATACATAACACATTTGGTCATGTTTCACTCAGGAGCACTTCTGCTTCTAGCTTTTTGATACCTAGACATCGAATGTTTTGGTTCGAGACTTGATTGCTATTTTCTTTCTGATGACTATTGACCTGTTGAAAATCTGTTCTACTTGGAGACTGACATGTTATCCCCCTATATGTATTAATATTTATCTTGTCACTCTTCTCTCTCTTTGGCTGTGGAATAAAAAAATCTTGTACTGAGTAGTGGAGAACTGCTTGTAATCTCTGCGAAGTCCACTTTTTCAGAAGTTGCTGTTTGCTGCTTTCTCATACTTTGATGTATTTCATATTCTTTTTGCGGTTTGTATGTCATGTGTCATTTATTAAATTTAAAGCTGCTCAAACTGGTTCTTCTGTTGACACATTGTGATCTTGATTTTTTTTACAATGTTGTGGTTCCAATACCAATACTACAGTTAATGCTGCATCTGCTTCTTCTGTTGTTGGATCAGTGTAATATTCACCGTTTTTGGCGTGTGAAGGTCTGGTTGTGACACTTTGTGGTTTGTTTCATTTTGTAGGTGATTTTTCTTCTTCTGTCATTATGGTTTTTCCTGTGTTACTTTAAAATAATGTGGTCTGCAAAATATGTTATAGGTCAGTTTTGTGTGGTAACGCACTGAGAAGTGAAACACTTCAGAACTTTGACATTTATTTGCTAATGAAAATATATATGTTCAAACACATCATACAGTACTTAAAGGGGATTAAGTAGAGCCTGTTTACGTCACCTACAATTTTTTTTCTTCTATTACTAATAATGTCATGAGCAACTGAATTTTTCTCCTTCATTAGAGCTGTCATTTTCAATTATAAATCGTGTAACTGTTATTTAGTGAAAATTGCTTCATCAGCTTATGTTCCCCTAAATACACATTGTAGCAAAACTCTGTTCTAGTATTGTAAAACCTAAATCATTTTTCGTTTTCAGATATCTGATCACACTTACGAAAGAACACTCACTGGAAAAAATATCGAAGTCATCGTGGAACACAATAAATATATCATAGTTCTACAGCTTATTAACACGACACTGACACAAGTAATTCTGACACCAAGCGTCAAGTGCTAGGTGAACACATTACGAAAGTAGTGTAAATTTATGGTAGTTATACTAATGTCCAGGAAGTGCAAGTGGAATGTGTGAATTCTGTGGAAATTACAAGTCAATTGACATACTAAGTATATTTCATTTCATTGCATTTATTATCATCCTTTTCATCATTTACATGGTACAGGAATTGTCGTAATACTGTCCAGAATATGCACAGCAGAATATTGCAAATTTCTATCAAACACACAAAATTAACATTCTGTTGAAAATTAAAACATTGAATTAAAACACACAAAATTAACATTATATAGTAGGTCTATGTTGAAAAATAAAACATTGAATTAATGTGTTGTTCTTTTACATGCTCCTTCAACAAGTAATGTATGTGATGGATTTATATATATTTAGTACATTTTGGAAAACACATATTACACATAATTTTAGAGTTAAAAAGAGTATAAATGAGACATAGAACTGACAATGAGAACATGATATTAACGATACAACTATCAGTTAGTGATTTATGTATTCAAAATATTCCTCTATGCTATAAAAACATTTACTTTTCATAAACTTTTTTAACTCTGACTTAAATTTTCCTTCATCTTCTGTTCCCCTGATGCAGAGTGGCAGAGCATTATAAAGCTTTATTCCATAGTGGCTCGTGTTTTTGAGTTTTCGTTTTTCTTGTTCTTTCTACATGCAGATTCTTACAGAAACATGTATTGTAGTCATGAAGATTTGAATTTCCACGTAAACTACTCAAGTGTGTTCTTGTATGCAGTATGCTTTTTAATATGTACAGAGATGGTACTGTAAGTATGGTTAGCTGCATGAACAAGGGCTTGCAGTGTGTTTGTGAGGAGCTGTGTGTAATAATTCTAATGGCCCTTTTCTGTAATTTAAAAACCTCTGTCAAGCGACATTTAGTTGCACACCGAATATTATTCCATAGGATATAATAGAATCGAAATAAGACATATACACTAATCTTGTACATTCTGCACTGTAAGCTCTAGAAATTATTCTCAGTGCAAAACATGCTGAATTGAGTTTTTTGAATATGTATGCGACATGGTCTTTCCAGCTCAAGTTCTGATCAATGTACATGCCCAAAAATTTTGTGGACAAGACTTTCTCTATTTCATGGTCACTCAATGATAAATGGTGATCATCCTTCTCAATTACTTTACCATACTGTATGTAATTTATTTTATTTAAATTAAGTGTCAACTTATTAGCATAAAACCACTGTTGCACACTCTTCAGAACCTTTTCAGCTGTCATGAATAAGGACTTGCTGTCATCACTTATAATTATGCTTGTATCATCTGCAAATAACATAATTTTTGATGATCTGTTGGGCCTTTCAATGTCATTTATATAGATAGGAAAATAGGGGGCCAAGAACACTACCCTGAGGAACAGCTACTGCCACTTTTTTAGCATCAGAAACCCACTTTATTTTTTCTTATTCTGAGATGAGGTGAGTTCCACAACCTGAGTTATATCTTGGAGGTAGGATTCAAACCAATTCCTCCCAATTCTTCTGATGCTTATTGCCTCCAGTTTGTCAAGGAGAATTTGATGATCTACTGTATCGAAGGCCTTGGGAAGATCTAGGTTGATTCCTACCACACATGTATTATTGTCTAAATTTCTAATAATTTCTTCCGTAAAGGCCTGTATAGCTGTTTCTGTGCTGTAGCCTGTACGAAAACCATGTTGATTACAATTTAGAAGATTGAAGGTGTCAAGGCAGCTTATGAGTCTAATTTTCATCAGTTTTTCAAAATTTTTGATAAAGATGGAAAGTGGGCTATAGGTCTATAGTTTTCTACTTTATGTATGTCCCCATTTTTGAATAATGGTCAGCCTTTGGGGGAACCCACCTTCACTGAATGTAGAATTGGCAATGTGTACCAGTGGTTCCAAGATTTGTGTGGCGACATTTGTTTTATTATTGTCACTGGCACTTCGTCCAGTCCTGCTGTCATTTTGGGTTTCATACTGTTAATTTCTTTCAGTATTTCATATTTATCAATGGAACTTATTATCATGCTATTGACTACTTTTGTAGCTGTTGTTTTCTCTTCTTTGGTAAAGCTCTTGCTTAATTTATCAGGTACACTTAGAAAGTAGTTGTTAATGTAATTGGGCAAGACGTCCTTCTTTATTTCAATGTTATCACTAGATTTAAGTACAGTATCCTGGTCTTTAGAGTTTTTCCTATTTCTCTTTTAACAATTTCCCATGTGGTTCTTGATTTATTGTCTGATTCCTTATTAGTATATCGTTACTCAATACTTTTGCTAGATTAATTACCCTTCTATATACCTTTTTGTAGTTACTAACATGTTTTTTGAAATTAGGGTCAGTATTGGTTTTCATTTCAGAGTTTAGTCTTTTTATAGTCTTGGAAGAGTTTTTAATGCCATATGTGATACAAGAATGTGTGAGTCTATGGCTAGATGAGTTGATTTTAACTAATGTTTTTGGAAAGCACATTTCAAAATTTGTCATGAAAAGAGAGGAGAAAACATTTTATGCAGCATCTGTATCAGTCTGTGACAATACTTCTGCCCAAGATTGGTTAGTTAGTGTGATACCAAAGTGCTTGCAGTTTTTGGGAGAGAAAATTCTCTTATAATTATGATGTACTGTTTTTGCATGTATTGGAACTGTGAGCACTTTAATAATAAGTGCATTATGAACAGATATTCCCAGGTCAATATTCAAAACTTCTGTATCTGGGCTTTCTATATTTGAAAATATATTATCTATAAGACTTTCTGAAATGTTTGTTACCCTTGTAGGACTGTTTATTTTAGAATATAGGTTGAAATTGTGTAGAATATTGGGGAATTTAATGCAGTGAATGTTAAAGTCCAAGTTTCAGTATGGTAGCCAGATTCGAAGTCCAGAGTGCAGCATCGAGCAGCAGGTACACCAGTCCAAGACACAAAACGGTCCACTACAGCACAGCACTTCTGAGTTGTGGAGTACAACGTAGCATGATGAGAACTGGCTTGTAGATGTTGGTGGCGACGATAAATAAGCCTCCATAGTTAATGGAGAAGGTAGCTGGGGTGGCTGTATATTCTCAGCGGCCAGTTGCTGTGTGTTCTGAGTGGCCAGTCACTGTGGTTTGAAAAGTGAACATGCAAAGGCGGTCTGTGATGCTAGCAGCGAGTCATGCATGGAAAAGTGGCGCCAACAATGAGTTTCTCGTCCACGATCAATGGAGTGCGCCACTGCTCAGCACAGAGATTTAATAGTGGTGCATTCCACATCCCTTCTCACTTGCTGTCTTGGGACACAGGACATATGAAGGAAAACGCCTCAGCAGGGGGCGAAAGTTGTACAATGTTGACCTCAGCAGCGAATTAGGTGGATCAGGAGGAGCCACCAGCATTTCTACATCATCATCCAGAATTACTCACGGTTGATGACTACGCGATATATCAGTGTCTGGGGAGGGCAGGCTTTGCAACTGGTTGATATCTAGTATAAGTAGCTCTTGCTGCGGTGTGGTGTTGGCAGGGTGGCTTCGGTACGATGGGAACTAGGTGACTGGTAATGAGAGTGTAGAGAGGAGGGAGAGAAAGACTGTTAGGAAACTAATAGGGGATGATGTTGATTTGTATGTCTCAGAACTTCCCAGTCTGGAGGCTGCACCCTGAAGACTTTCTGGCCTTGGTGCTGGATGATGGTTTCCAAAATACAGGCTGGTTGCTGGCAAAATCCTTTTGCTCACAATGGGGTCCTAGGGCGGAACTTGGAAAGTGGGCAGCGGTGAAGCTGGCCATAGCGTCGGCATGAGCACGCTGAAGAGGGTCCAGGCTTGCTGTCTGTGAAGAAGTTCCGCTGAACTTTTGTCTCTGATGGATGTCAACCTGTAACTGCTCAAAAAAAGCTAGTGATGCATTAGTGGAGTGATCCTGGAGATATTTCTTCAACTGAGTTTTGAAAGTGCAAACATCCTCTCGGCTTCTCCATTAGATTGTGGATAGAAGGGAGGCATTATAACGTGGCGAATGCCTTGCTGGGCACAGAGAGCACGAAACTCCTTGCTATAGAATTGTGGACCGTTGGCAGTTACGAGCACTTCCGGCAGACCTTCAGCCGCAAAATTTTTTTCTAAATTTGTGATGGTGTTGGTGGTTGACATGGCATTGCATCGGATAGTGCACAGAAATCTGGAGTAAGCATAAACCCCTATCAAGAATATGGCTTTAAACACTGGTCCAGCAAATCAGTGTGTTTCCATTCCTAAGGGCAAGCACATGGTGGGCAAGAAGCAAATAAATATCGTGGGCTGCCTGCTAGCTTTGACAGAATGGACATGTTCAGGGGAGTCGTTCAATCTCGTGGTTCATGCCTGGCTGATAAGTGAACCTACAAGCCAGAAGTTTAATTGGGGATACTCACCAGCGACCTTGTTGCAATAGTTGCAGGACATGCTTATGTAAACAATAATGAATGACTAATCGTGGGTATCGCTCGTCGGAAGCGAGTAGAATTACTAGGTCAATCAACATCAGCTGACGGCGAGCATTAAAGAACTCACAGAATGCCACAGAAGCCTTGGCAGGTTTCCTTTGGACCATTCATGAAGTATGTGACTGCGGACTTGCTAGAGTGCCTCTTGATTACCGGCTGTGCCTGCTACCTGAGAGCTAATCACTGGAAAGGTATCCATGGCAATTTGCGATTCTTCGTCGATATAAAAGCACAGAATTTCTTCTTTGTCAAACTCTGCATTGGATCCCCATGGAAGGGGGGAGAGGTCATCAGCGTTGGCATGCTCAGTCACATTGCAGAAGTGAATCTCGGACTGGTAGCGCACCAAAAATAAACCCCAGCACTGGAAGCAGTGAGCGGTCCAGTCTGGAATCTTTGCTGCTGGATTGAATAAAATCAGCGGTTTATGACCTATGATAAGGTGAAACTTTGTGGCATACACTAAAAGGAGGAATCTCTTTAAAGCGAAGATGATACCCAGTGCTTCGTTTCTATTTGGGAATACCTCGTTGAGTGTCAGTCGTGTTTTCGATGCATAGGCCACATGGAACGCAGAGCCAGGATCTCTCTGACACATGTATCAAATGCGTCTGTTGGAAAAACTATCTGCTCTGTTGGATCAAAAGGGATGAGGCAAGGGGCCGTCAACAAGCAGGACATCAATCTGTGGAAGGCGCGCTCGAAAGCTGGTGTCCGCTGGAATGGCACCCCTTTTTTGCATAACTGGGCAAGGGGTGGCTCTGTTGCCGCTGCAGGTAAGAACTTTCAGTAATACAATACATTCATCAGAAAGGAATGAAGTTGCTTAAGCATTGTTAGTCTGTTGTGTTTGATTGTGGCTGGTTTATCCAGTGGACTAATGCCAGAGCTGGAAATGATGTGACTGAGGTAGTCATCTCAGGTTGAAAACAACATCATTTTTCTTTTTTGCATTTTACGCCAGCCCCCCTCACACAAAGGTGTTCATCCTTGATTCTCCCCGTTACAATGATGTCGTCTAAATAGTTAGTGCAACCATCCACTCAGAGTATTAATAGTTACAAAAACCGTTAAAATGGCGGGGACACTTGCTATACCAAACATCAGGCATTGCAAACGATATAACCCGAAAGACGTGTTAAGTGTACGACACTTTTGAGATTTTATAACAAGGGAAGTCGCAGGTATGCATCTGCTAGGTCTGTTTTGGAGAAGAAGTTTCCACCTGTTAATTTGGACAGTAATACCTCCAGCTTCAGAATGGGGTAGTCTCCATCTCTGATTGGGCATTGACTGCTACTTTAAAATCACTGCACAGGCAAATCTCCCCCAAAGGCTTCCGCATTTTGACTAATGGGGTAGCACATTGACTAGAAGCAATAGGTTCTAGAATTCCAATTACAGTTAGGCGATCCCACCCTTCCTTTACTTGGTGTCAGACCTAACAGAACAGCATGGGCTCGTAAGTACCGAGGCCATGCATTATGTTTCAGTGTGATGTACTCCATAGAATCCTTTGTAGTTCTGAGTTCTGGGGTGAATCCTGGCAAAGTGTCTCTAGGTGCGAGTTCAGAACATCTTCAGATACCAAATTCACAGAATCGTCTATCGAAAACCCAAATTTCTGAAATGAGTCAGGTGCGAACAAGTTCCCAGCTGAATCATTGTTAACAACTAAGAAGGTAATGTGGTAGGTGGCATTATGATACATCGTTGGCAGTGCGACTTGACCACAAGCTGGAATGGTTTGTTTATTGTATACCTTTAGACAGCTCTTTGTGTCTTCCAAGGGAGGAGCACCAAGTTTCAAATAGGTAGCTTAATTCAGGATGCTGCACTGGTGTCTACATGTAATTGAATCCTGGCTGTACTGTTGCTATGTCCAAATCATCACTCGTATGGCCATTGCTTGCTGACTCGGATGTGTTTACATTAACGACTGCTATGTCGACCCACAACTCTACTATCTTGCCTGCTGCTTGAGGTCACTTCGAAGCTTTGCACTAAGTCCAAAATTTTTTCTAATGGTGAATCCTCGAGTTGAAGTGACTCATGCTGGAAATCCCTGTTTTGAGTACCCTGGATGATCATGTCCCTGATAATTTCTTCTCAAAATAAGTCCTTACTTTTAGGAATAACAATGTGACACTTTAGCCCTAAGCCTTGCAACTGCACAGCCCATTCTTCATGAGTCTGGTTTGGCTGTTTCTAGCATTAGTAAAAGACTACCCATCATGACATAATATGGGTATGCCACTGGTAATACTTGGTCAGCAACGAGTGAATATTTCAAAAGGTTAGCTCCAAAGGCTTAAATAATGGGGTTAGTTTGCACAGTAGCTGGTAAATCTCAGGCTTTGATCAAGACAAATAGCAAAGATTTCATGAGGCTAGCATCAGTTACCTTGAATGCATGGAAATGGTCCACTAATCTTGATTCATATCCTTCCCAAACCTCCAATGCCTCATCAAAGGAAGGAAAAGCCGACACTTGCTGCATTGCTTGCGTCTGCAAGAAGTCTTGAAGAAGTGGTTGGAGGTTGTTCAGTACCAGCTTCTGATTCTCGTCCTGTCGATGAATAAGATGCATGAGTATAGCTTCCAGTGTAGATGGTTGCTGCCTCGTTGCCATTTTTATTGTGTTGTAACCAGGAATAACACAATAAATAAAGCAGTTTATCAAGACTACCCTGGTACTAATAATTCTGTCACCCAGTGCCAAGTGGTAGGTGACCACTTTGTGAAAATAATATAAATTGAAGGTGGTTGTACCTATGTCCAGCAAGTGCAAGTTGAATGTGGAATTCCAGCAGATGTCACAGGTCTGTTGATATACTAAGCCCAGTCAAAGTTCCAATATGGCACCCAGATCCTATGTCCAGAATGCTGCCAAGTCAACATCGAGTGGCAGGTACACCAGTCCAAGAGACAAAACAGTCCATTGCAGCATAGTATTTCCGAGCTGTGAAGTACAACGTGGCTCAATGAGAACTGGCTTCTAGACGTCCGTGGTGGCGTTAAATAAGGCTCCATCGTTAATGGATACGGAGGCTGGAGTCGCTGTACATTCTGAGGGGCCAATCTCTATGTGTACTGGGAGAGCACTCGCTGTAGTTGAAGTGCGCGTGCGCGAAGGCAGCCTGCGATGCTAGCAGCGCTCCGCGCTGGGAGAAGTTCGGCCAACAATGAGTTTCTCGGCTGCGCTGAATGGAGCGTGCCGCTAATGGGTGCGCAGATTTAATAGTGGTAGATACCACAATTTCCAATGTGCCATGAAAATAAAGAAAAATAATAAAAATAAAGGCCAATTCACACTTCCTGTCACATCAAGTCAAAACATTCAATGCCTTATAAATAGCGGCATTCACATAGGCCGTCAACGGGCCCCCATGTCACTTCATGCCAAGGTTTCTCGCGAAGAAAGTTCTGACGATGTCGATGTCTGCTACCATCGATAGTTAACCTATTTTCGCACGAACTCCTTCAGTTATAGGAGTATGTTTTGTGGTTTTGTATCTTCTAAACCTTTATTTTTTTTACTATTGTGTTTTGCTTTCGCAGCGAAACGTTAATCTTCCATGAAGACTTGGACACTTTTTCCATTACTTATTAGATCCTTGATACGAGTGTATCATTATGTTGCAGAAGTATCTCATTGATGGAGTAATAAATACACATAAATCGTCAATCTAAATCATATATAAACAGATATATGAAAAGCGAGGTCAAAGTCTTCAAATAATAACATAGCTCGTAGTAGTAGTAATGGCCACATCATCAAATTGTAAGGCTTACATTCTATTTCATATAACAAGCATTCCATCAACAAGTGATATACCAGTGCTACAAAGTCAGTTCTTATAGTAATGTTTAAAATTAAATGCATGTGACAAAAACGTCTTATAAAGAATAGAAAGACCTCTCCAAAAGATAAAGATTTAGCTGTTTTTTCATTTTACTCATATTCCCAATGACTGATTTGACCATATATGAGAGTTAACTGTATGTGCTTATGCTTGAATAGCGTACTCGTTTCTGTAAGATGCTGATATTTTTTATACCTTTGTGTAGATCATGTTTACTTCTTCTATCATGATCACAATATGCAATGTTTGTTTTGCGAATTATATGATTATTTTTCACAAAGCACAAAAGTGAAACAAATGGACTTGCATGGATGCTGAGGATCCCCAACTGTATGAATAAATTTGTGCAAGGGCATCTATGTTGCACTCTAGCCATAATACGGTATTTGATTGTTTTCTTGAAATTGTCTTGAATGATTAATTATGTCATTTTATTCTCCTAGCATGCTTTTCATCCTCTTGAATATCAGTATTCTTCTAAAAACACGGAAATGAAATTCAAATAATTTGAAAGCGCGCTAAAACGCTCATTTCGAGTCATGTGATGCCTGTGACATCGCTGTATAGCTCGATGCTCTTACTGTCATAATGCTAATTCACAGTGATGTTTTATTTTGGAATTTACGTTTTGAAAAGTGAGTTGCAAATGGTGTGTAGAACCATACTGTACAAATAAATATATAAAAACTATTGAAATGTTGTTTTTTAGTGTTCCAGTGAATGAGAATGAGAATAAAATGTGGATCCACTGCACTGGCAAATTGCAACCATATCGACACACAAGTTTATGAACCTAATTACAAATTTGTTTCACTATGAAGATCCACTTTCCAACTGTTACAGAGAAGGATAGTGTCATTCAGTGAAATTAAACTCTTAGTGAAAATTGTCGTTTCTAGGGTTGCCAGCTTCTTTTTGTAAAAATAAGGGAGACTTCAACCCGACAATATTATTAGATCCAACACAATTTATTTAAATCTTAAAACAGGTTTATTGCCTGGACCAACCAAAAAACTTCTTTGTAACAATTATAAGCTGAAGCTCTACAGAAGTTTTACTTAAAACTATATTTGTTTACACTTTTGGCAGCAGTCTGAAGCTTGCAATCGTTCTTTACAAATTGGACAAATTCAACACATTTGTAACAAAAATTAATGCTGTAGCTTTCATTAAATTTAGATTGCAATGGTTCCTATTATCAGACTACCTGCTGTTCATCAAAGAAAACATTCTTTCAGTGTGAGCATTAGATGCCAGTATAGTGAGAACCAAACCAAGAATCTTATTTGTCTCCTTGGCTTTAATCTCTTTGCCCTCTGCCTCAATCATCACGAATACCCACTTTTCAACTGTGCAACCGTTGGTGGCAATTTTTGTATTTATTACATTTTTTCGAGGAACAAAATTCATCGTACAGGTTAACCTCATATATGTCTACCTGAATATGAGTAAGCCTGTTCTAAAAATCATTAAAATTAACCAAATTCCTTAAGGGCAGTGGGAGGAAGGACTGAATTGTAGCATTGTGATTATGTTTACCTTTTTTACAATGTAAGTATGAAAGGTATCAAAAAATTCGACAAGATTATTTTGAATTCTCTTCTGATTGACAGGATCTAATCTATTTAAAATCTTGCTTCCAAAAAACGAGTCATCTTTTCTTTGCACAATTTTCTTTGACTGAGCTTCAATGGCACTACAGTACTCCATTATAGTTAAATCTGAAATCTCTTGATTTTTGAGGTTTCCAAAATATTTCCAATGTAAGAAAAAAACTGGAGACACGCTTCGAGAATTTACATTTTGCTTGAATCCTCATCACTAAAATACAATTTCAAAGCCTTACGTGTTTCATTTGTGCTTTGAAAATAAATTATTGGCTCCCAGTTATTTATTAGCCTATCAGCAGCTGGTGTGAGGGACATCTACATAGTAGGTACATGCCTAAAATGTCTCAACAGGCAGTACCAACAAAATTTTAAAAAAAGTCTTCATTATTCCCTGCATTTTGCTGACACTGAAAAGTGTCCATAAATCTTAACAAACGTCATTTCTATGCACATATCGAAGATATCAGAAGCATATTTAGTGCCATTATGGATTCTGTAATTTGTGCAGTTTGCTTTAAATATTTTGTTATTTTTCTCACTCTCCATCACAGATTTATTGTTGCCATAATTATCGGCACTATATGACGAAACGTTATCAACATTTAATGAATGAGATTCCATACTGTTTACTATCAAAGCATGAATATCACTAACACTTTCATCTGCTTCTTTTCACAAAATATATTTTATTTCTGATGCCAACACAAGCTTCAAACTATCTGATTACTACAGGAAACATTTTCCTGGTCTTGAACTTCGACGCAACTGAAGCCACAGAAAAACAGGTGCTACACTTCTGTGGATCATTAAGCATACCTAGGAAATCAATTACACTTCTAGGCGCTGATACTCAAAAAAAAGAAGAGTCTGCTTTTGTCCTACCACAAAGTATTTTTTTGTCCGCATCCAAATCCATAAATACGTTCTTTGCAAGTTTATTTGCACAGTCCATGCTAATATAACTTAAGTTGTATTTCACTCTATGATACACATACGATAACTCACTCACTGCAGCTTTGTCAGATTCACCACTAGCGGCACTATGGCTTGGGCACTGAAAATAGCTGGATATCTTAGATGTGTTACATCCCCTAACTCTGCTTGTGTCCTTTCGGTGTTGGCGTGCTGCTGGCTGACTGTATTACCACTATGTGCGGAATTCACGCTTGCAAAGGGTGCATTGCCCTTTAAAATTGTTTCCATTTGCAGGATTTAATCGTAAATGAGCTTCTTCTCATTTCTTCTGATACGTACAGAAGTACTTTCCTCTCTTTTTATGCGGAATTTTGGATACATCCATGTCGTGTAACTCGGATTAGGTGGAACGACAAAGAAACAAGATAATCGCAACGTGACTCGCAACACCGTGTACATTGTAATTTCTTAGACTTTCCCGGCGATTTGATGACATCTCGTGGAAATCGGGTTTTCTGCCGGATATCAGCGTCTTCCAAACACGATATTTCGACGTCATTACTTGACGTCTTCAAGGTGTTCCCTGAGAGTGGCTGCTTGCTGGACCGGGTCGCATATTTATGCCTGCCCGGTGCCTGGTGTTCTGTTTGCCGTCCCCTAGTCGGACCGCGCCCGCGAGTCGTGTTATCCTGACGCTCTAGGTGTTCCCTATTCCGTCCACGCCCACTCCAGCTGCCTCCAACTGCGGTCGTGGCCTCATGGTGTTCCCTTTTCGGTCCGTGCCCGCAGTGTGTGGATGTCTGAGGCTCGTTGATGGTGTTGGAAACATATTTTCTCCGTTATCGCTTCAGCACTTCAAATGCCAAGTTCCATGCTGTGCTTAGCTGGTATCCTGCTTCCCGGTTAATCAGGTTCTGTGCCATCTTTATCTCTATAGATTCAGTGATGACTCTATCCCAGAACCTAGGGGTCTGGACCATGACCTTGGTGTTCTCATAATCCATGGAATGTTCCAACTCTAGGCAGTGTTCTGCTATTGCTGATTTTGTGGCCTGCCTTAGCCTGGTATTTCGCTGGTGTTCCTTACATCTGATTTCCACCGTTCTAGTCGTTTGGCCAATGTAGGACATACCGCATTCACAAGGAATATTGTAAATGCCAGGCTTCCTTAAGCCCAGGTCATCTTTGACTGTTCCAAGTAAAGCCCTGATTTTGCTAGGTGGACAGAAGACTCTCTTGATGTTATGTTTCATTAGTATTCTGCCGATCTTGGCAGAAACAGGCCCGGCATACAGTAAAAATGCCAGCTTCTTGATTTCTTCTTCTTGCTCGTTCTCCGGAGTATACTGACGTCTGGCGGGATGTAGAGCTCAGCGGATGTCCCTGGATTAGAATCCGTTGTTAGCAAACACTTTTTGAACATGTTCAAGATCCCCTGCCAGGCTGTCAGAGTCAGACAGTGTCTTGGCTTGGTGTACGAGTGTTCTAAGCACCCCGGTCTTCTGTGCTGGGTGGTGGCAGCTGTCGGCCTGCAGGTATAAGTCTGTGTGTGTTGGCTTTCGGTACACACTGTGGCTGAAGGTGCCATCCGCCTTCTTCTTCACCAGGACATCCAGAAACGGAAGCTGACCGTCCTTTTCTAGCTCCATGGTGAATTTAATGTTCGGATGCCTTGAGTTCAGGTGGTCCAGGAAGTTTCCCAGTTTTTCGCGACCGTGGGGCCAAATGACAAATGTGTCATCGACATATCTCAGGAAGCATGTTGACTGGTAAGTGGCAGTTGTAAGAGCCTCGTCCTCGAACTTCTCCATAAACAGGTTGGCCGCTACTGGTGACAAGGGGCTACCCATCGCCACCCTTTCAGTCTGTTCATAGAATTTACCTCCACATAGGAAGTAAGTCGATGTTAGAATATGCTTAAACAGATCCAGCACAGCTCCATCAAACTTCTCACTGATTAAGTCAAGCGTGTCCTTAAGGGGCACTCTGGTGAACAGGGACACCACGTCAAAACTGACCATTAAATCTGCATCTGAGAAACGTAGGTTTTTAAGACGTTTCACAAAGTCCCGTGAGTTGCGGGTGTGGTGTGCACACTTCCCCACATATGATGCCAACATTTTCTTGAGATATGTTGCAGCTAGGTAGGTGGCTGCCCCAATATTGCTCACAATGGCTCATAGTGGTACACCCTCTTCGTGGATTTTAGGTAGTCCATAGAGTCTGGGTGGTACTGGGGCCTTGGATTTCAGTTGTTTGATAACTGTCTCAGGCCAGCCAGTTTCGTTCAGCAGAGACTTGGTTTTTCTGTCCACCCTGTCAGTTGGATCCTGCTCTAGTGGTTTGTAAGCCAGGTCCTCCAGAAGTCGCCGGATCTTCAGATCATAGTCACCTTTCTGCAGTATGACTGGAGTTCTCTTTGTTTTCTGGTAATACCACTATGTCGTCATCTTCTCATAATCTCCTGAGGGCTATCCTCTCGTCTCTTGAGATGTTAGACTTAGGCGACCTGGATCTGGTAAGGGCTCTGCGTCTCTCTCTCCAAATCTCTTCAGCCGTACTTGAGGGTAGTGTGTTGACGACTTGTTCCACAGGGCTGATGAAATTGGCTACCGGTAGATCTCTAGGAGTGACAGCGAAATTTAGGCCCCTGCCAAGAACCTTCAGGGTAGCTTCATCCAGTGTTCTGTCACTCAAATTTACAACCTTGCGAGTGTCATGATTTGGTTGCACTCTGCTGTTCAGGCGTTGAAATTTTGCCAATTGTCGGGCTGTAGCATTGTTCCAACACCAACAACGAGCCTCAGACATCAGCACACTGTGGGCACGAAGCAAGAAGGGAACACCAGGAAGCCTCAGCTGCAGTCGGAGGCGGCCAGAGCGGGCGCGGACGGCATAGGGAACGTCCAGAGCGGCAGGGGACCGCCACTCACGGGCGCGGACCTAGAAGGCAACACCAGGAGGCCACGACCGCAGTTGGAGGCAACCGGAGTGGGCGCGGACGGAATAGGGAACACCTTGAGCGGGTGTGGACCGAGAAGGGAACACCAGGAGGCCACGACCGCAGTTGGAGGCGGCCAGAGCGGGCGCGAACGGAATAGGGAACGTCCGCGCTGCAGAATATATTGGGGCATCAAGGATTGCCCAGTCTCAGAGTCGAGTTGTGGCAGCCGTAGCGCGCGGGTCAGTGTAGCACGCGGCGGCGGCCTTTGTGAGAGAGTTGACTGTGGAGGCCGCACTGCGCGAGGGGTGGCAAATTGTCGTGTGCTGTTTTAACAGCAAGGAAGCAAATTGTCGAAACCCCAGCGCGCGGTATGGTGTAGATGAGTAGCATAGGACGCGATGCCACGAGGGGCGGCAGCTCGGTGGCAGAAAAAGAAGTTTCACCCGCTCCCGCCCAGTACATCAAGTGCAGGAAGGTCGAGTGGGTGGAAATCTTTGATGAGATGGGGCAGAGATGCGTCAAGGAGGTCGTCGTCGAGTCAGCTGACTCCGACGCCACCATAAAGCTCCAGGCAGCAAACTGGAGCGACTACAGGGCCCTGAAGGACCTTTTGGCCGCGCATTTAGTGGACGCCCCGACAAGAAGTGCGATGGATCGCAAGATTCATCGCAAACAAGTCACCAAGGCGCTCCTGAGGGGACTGCCTTGGCTTCTTATGGAGCAAGCTGTGAAAGAAGGGCTGCGCCGCCAACAAGAAATAAACTGCCGCTGTTCATCGTCGCCACAGCGGTAGACAACGGCGGGGAAATATTAGGCGTCCGAAAGTGTTTAGGCTTTCGCATGGAGCCGGAAACTCCCCCCCCCCCCCACCTGTACACGAAGCCCCAATGCTTCAAGTGTCAGGAGGAAGGGCATGTGGCAAAGTACTGCCGCAACGCCGCCAGGTGCATCAAATGCGGACGTCAACATGACAGCCACACCTGCACCAGCACCAAAGAAGAGCAGACGACGTGCGCCCGCTGCGGCAGAGAGCACGTCGCAAACTGGCACAGATGCCAGGTCTTCAATGGCCGGAATCCTGCCACAGCAGCAGAAACGACGCCTCAAGGAAAGAGGCGACACCGAAGAAGAAGGAGGAGACGGCAACGTCCCATAGCCACTGAAAACATCGGGGGGCAGAGACCACAGCGAAAAGGGGAGACAGCACCGAGGGAACAACGGGAGCACCTGGAGGAGAGACGGTGGCGGCTCCCGCTCATGTGCGGCCTCCTGCTCCCGCCGCCAGTGGCAGAGGCCGTGTGGCGGGGGGGTGGGGGACGGCGTAGCGGGGGAGCAGACGGCGGCAGCGGGTCCCGACGTCGACTTGGCCCTCAGGGAGGCGGAAACCAGATTCTGCATGGTCCTACATGTGGAGATGCAGGCCGCCTGCCTCACCCTCTGAGAGTCCCTCCGCTGCATCCCATTCAAGGAGATGCAGGCAATACAAACCTGCGACCAGCGCAGGGGCGATGGGCTTGCTACCAAAGCGGGCCACTCAGATCGTGACCAGGCCACTCAAACGGTCTGGCCGAAGAGAATGACGGTCATCCGAACCACGCAGGCTGCGGCAACAACCAGCACAGCGCCATCATCACGTAAGGACGCGGCAGTCCAGACCAAGGAATTCGTTAACTTCCAGGACTACCTGGTAGATAGTGAAATCCTGTACAGCGCGATCCTGGACGTGGCCGAGCGCGACGAGTACCAGCTGAATTATATGCAAAGCCGGGAGCTCGTAAGGCAGAAGACAGAAGCCCGCACAGAAAAGTTCAAGAAGGAACGAGAAGAACGAGAAAGAAGGCAGGAGGCGGACTGCAACAGAAGGCGCGAAGCCGCTCTTTCCCGCCGTGACCGCCAGCGCCAAAGCTGACAGGACGGCAAATAAAGAGAAGACAGGCAGTTCTGGCCGGGTTTTGCAGGTTTTCCTTGGCCGCTAAGGTAAATACCAGAACTGTCCCCAACAAACTCCTGCAAATAAATAAATTCCCAATTGGGAGAAACCGCCCCCTTTTTTTTGCACCCCTTGCAAACAAAATAAACAGTGTCCCAACAGAACAAACTTCACCCAATGGCTGAAAAGAGCTATATGCACGCTCTAAAACAGCCCGCCCTTCTCCATCCGAGAAGGGAATGAAATGTGCTAAAAAATAAATAAATAAATAAAAAATAAAAAAAAAATGCCCAGTCTGAGAATAGAAGTTCAAGCCATGCGGCTACACCTTCAATAATAAAAATTGACATTAAAACATTAGCTTTTTGGTTGTCATATTTTTTCTGCTTTTAAATGATTTAAAATACATTAGTTGTGTGGTAAATTTTGTTTTTTATTTATTTTTATTTTTTATTTTATTTATTTATTTATTAATTCATTTATTTTTTAATTTTTTTTATTTTTTAATTAATTTTTTTTCCATTCACTCACACATTCACACAATATATACATTGTACTCACACATACATATACAGTTAACATTCTAACACTCATTCATTCACCTTTTGATAAAATAATAATAATAATAATAATAATAAATAAATAAATAAATGATAAATATAATAAAATAAGATTAAAATATAATTAAAATAAAATAAATTAGAGTTAAAATAAAACAATATTTAAATTAAAAGTAAAATTATTAAATTGTTAAAAAATTAAAATTATTAAAATTGTATAAAAATATACACACAAGATGTGTAATCTAGTTTTTTGCGTAGGTCATCGGTCCATCTAGTGGAAGCCAGGTAGTGCACCCTGTGTCCAAGTTGTCGTACAAGTTCGTTATCTGACTGTTGCGTGTTTTCATAGGTTTTTCCACTGCTTCTAAATTGGTCTTTCAAATAGGGTACACCCGCGAGTTGGTGATGTTCATTCGTTGGGAACTGGTATGGAAGATGGAGTGCTCTTTTCAAAGCATGATTCTGAATTCTTTGTAGCCGTTGTATGTGGGTTGGAGCAGCATTGCCCCACACGACAGCAGCGTACTCTAAAATTGGTTACACCAGTGTGAGGTACAATATCACCCCCAGTCTTGATGGTAGTGTTGAGGCTGGATTTAATAATGGGTAGAGCTGTCTCATTCTTCTCCTGGCTTTCCCTCGAATGTCTTCTATATGAGGTTGCCTATCAAGGGTCACACCCAAGAATTTTGCTGTTTTTGACCACGTAACTGGGGTGCCCCTTATCTCAATGGGCTGGATGTTAGGTGGAAGCGGTCTTCTACAGATTGCTATTGCCTGCGTCTTTGTGGCGTTGAAAGACAGTCGCCATTTCATTGCCCATTCACTCAGCTTATTACATGCTTGTTGCAGTCTTGCCTGGAGGTGTGCAGCATTCATACTTCGGGAGTAAATGGCTGTATCATAGGCATATAAAGATAAGTGTGTTCCGGCCATCGATGGTAAGTCGGATGTATACAAGATGTATAACGGTGGTCCCAGAACACTGCCCTGAGGTACTCCTGCTTTGATTGGTCTGGTGGACGATATACCATCTTAAGTATGGACATGAAAAGTCCGGTTTTCAAGATACCGCGAAAAGGGGAGACAGCACCGAGGGAACAATGGGAGCACCTGGAGGAGAGACGGTGGCGGCTCCCGCTCATGTGCGGCCTCCTGCTCCCGCCGCCAGTGGCAGAGGCCGTGTGGCGGGGGGTGGGGGACGGCGTAGCGGGGGAGCTGCTGGGTGGTGGAAAGGCCTTGGCGAAAGCCGAACTGGACGTCTGGTATCAGATGCTCTGCTTCCACATGCTGTTGAAGTCTCTTTATATATAAACGTTCAAAAAGTTTCGATATGGCAGGTAAAAGACTGATTGGTCTGTAACTAGCAGGTGATCGAGGGTCCTTTCCTGCCTTCGGTATGGCGACGACCTCTGGATGTTTCCATGTAAGGGGGAACTCACCAGTTGGCAGGATCTCACTGAACGCGGCCGCTATTATTGGTACTGCAGTAGGTGGTAATTGCTTCAACAGCTCATTAGTTAGAAGGTCTGGTCCTCCAGCCTTCTTTCCATTTAATTCTTCGAGCTGTTTTGTAACTTCTGCTGTCGTGATCGGTTGAATATGGTCATCTTCGGCTCGACTGGCGACGAATCTTGGAAGTGTCTCGTTGACTAGGCCAATGTGGTCAGCGTCGGCAGGGTCATTCATCGGTGTGAAGTTTTTTGCGAATACATCTGCCAAAGCATTTGCTTTGGCATCTGGTTCGCTGATTATATGGTTGCCCACATGTAGTGGGGGTAACTTCTGTCCGCTTCTTAGTAGAGACTTCGTCACCTTCCAGGCCGATTGGTCTTGTAATTGTAGGAGTGCAACCTTATCTGCCCAGACTTGATTCCTGTGTTTTTCTACTTCTGCCTTAATTTCTCGTTGTAGTCGATTTACTAGGCGCTTTGTGGCTGGATTGCGCGTTGCCTGCTATTCTCTGAATGCTCGGTTTTTTCCCTGATGGCTGCTATGATAGGTGGAGGCAGTTGCTGAGTTTTTGGTGGTATAGGCCGTCTCGGAGGTGTAGCTTCTGTTGCAGTGTCTAGTGCTTTAGACGTTAGGTATAATAGAGTGGCTTCTGCTCCTGCTGTCCTTGGGTCTGGTGTATCCAGGAGGTCTCTTTCAAGCAGTTGACGATACATTTCCCAGCTGATTCCTCGAATATCAAGATAGTGTCTAGGCAGTTTATTGATGCCGACGATGTCGACATCAAAAATGACAGGTTCGTGGTCAGATGTAAGGGCCCTTCTGGTAGTGGCAGTAACACCATTGGGAAATCCCTTAATGATGGCTATATCCATCACGTCACTCTGGCCTCTATTCGGAAAGCAAGTGGGGTCACGATGATGGCGTGGTTTCTTTCAGCAACTCGCAGGAGACGACGTCCGCTGATGTTAGTGATGCGGCTATTCCAGTTGGTATTTTTGGCATTAAGGTCACCAGCAAGAACAATATTCCCTTGTTGTGACAGTAGCACTTCAAAGTCTGCTTATTCTAGATGGCCACGGGGGGGTGGGGGGGGGGGGCGGCTGTACACTTCAATGAATTGTATGCGGCCTCTTGATGTCTGGACTGCAACTGGAAGTGGCAGTTGGTGATGCATCAAGGAGTTTCTTACATATACTGCTGTTCCTCCACCAGCAGTTGGCCGGTCCGTCCAGAAACAGCTGTAGTTGGCGACTCGTACTTGGATGTCGGGTTTCAAGTGTGTCTCGGTGACCAGGCACATGTCGATTCTTTCATCTTGGAGGAATTGACGGAACTCTCCTACTTGATTGCGAATTCCATTGGCGTTCCATGTGCACACAGCTATCCCAAATCTAGCTGCCATGTTGGGTGGTGGAGGTTGGCTTTGGAATGGCCTGTAGTGCAACTTGAACTGCAGCAGAAATCTGTTGCGGAATAGTAGCCATGATAGCCTGAAGGGCATCAGTGATAGCTCTCTCATGACTTGCATGACTCAGGTCAGATTAAACTCTTGGCGGGAAGTATTGTGTTGTGCCTGAGTTGTTGGTGGTCCGGCACGGATTGTGTGCTGCTGAGGTGCAGCAATGGTCGGAGGAGGGGGAGCTGGGCGATGGGGAGTAAACTGAGTACGCCTATGGTGGTGTAGGTTGATTCTCTGTATGCCTGCAGTGGAGGCATTGGCCTTAGAGGGTGAAGCATTATTGGTTGTTGCTACATTTGTACTTCTCCTGGCAGCTGCAATAGCATGAGTGAGACCCTGGTGAGTGGTTGCCTTTTGTCTAGTCCTATAGGCTTTAATGACTCACAGCCAAGGTAGCTAGCAGGATGAGCTTCGTTGCAACGGACACATGTGGGAGGAGTGTCTTTGTCCTTAGGGCAATCTTTGGAAGTGTGTTCTTGGCCGCACTTCACACACTTGAAGGGCATTGCACAGTGTCTGGCTACATGGCCAATGCCTTGGCATCGATAGCAGATGGTGGGGCCACGTTGGCCCCGAGGTTCCTCAATTACGACGTCTGTGTTGGCTATGATCTTCATTGTCAGTAATTTTCGGTTATCTGAAGTGTTGGTGAGCACTACCATAAAGAGGGGGTGTCTTTATGCGTTCTAGGCGATTGCACTCTGGAGATTGACCTGGGGACAATTCCGATGGCTTCCAGTTCTTCCCTCAAATCATCACACGAGAAACTGAAGGGAAACCCTCGAATGACTTTTTTGATGGGCTTGTCAGGCGAATAGGTAGAAAATCCCCATTGCCTTTTTGGTATTTCTTCTGTGACTTTCATAAAATCCGTAGTACTTGCGATTTGAAGCGTATAGAGGTCTTTACCAGCTGTTCTGAATTGAAAAGGGTTGCAAAGAAGGCCCATACTAGTTTGGAATAGTATCTTATACGCCTCCTTGAATTCAATGATGATGGGAGGAGGTTTCTGTGCTTTTGTAGAAGTCTGGGCCGTGGTGGCCAAGGTGTCACTTCGGTCGGTTGGTTCGGCGCCACGAAAGAGTTGTTTGTTGATATAGGAGCAGCACTTGCAATCATTTGGGCAGGAGCCGTCCGAGTGGCTGGAATGAATCCCACCTCATCGGCGATGGGGCGGGACTTCTTGTGTCGGTTTTCGCTAGCTGACGAGTTCGGGGTTGTCTCGTCCGTCTTTTTCCTCTTGGCAGGTCCAGGAAGTTGTTCTGTTGGCGTAGAACACATAATAGTCGTTGGCATGAAGTCGGTAAGAAGCTTCAAGCTTTCATTTGGATCTTGCTTGGCTTGGTTGGACGTTGCATTGCCAGTGTGATGCAAGTCAGTGTCCCTCTTGGCGTCGAGTTCTTGCTTCTTCTTCGAAGCCTCAGACGAGCGGGGCGCCTTACGCGTGTCAAACATAGTGCCAATAAAGGCGAAGAGATTTGCACATAGAGGAAGGAAAGCTAGCCTTGGCCTCTGTGAGCGCGGGCTTGTCCCATGCGAAGGGGGCCCTGACTCGCAAAATCCCTCACTAACGGTCCCTAGGCGTGCAGTGTTTTATTCCTGAAGAAAGCACTGCACAACCAACAGGTACAGGAACACGACAAGTTGCTTCCGCGTGCGTGAACGGCAGCGTGCCGCGTGCGTGGCGTCCGTGAACGTCCGACTCCGACTACCTGAAGCACGTGTGTGGGCAGGGTAAGCACTTGTGTGCTGTGCCTGCAGAACCTGAAATAAATGTTTTTGAAAAGACATCCTAAGCGTTGGTGGGGTTCTCTCGGTTGTTATCATGTGTGTCCTGGTGTTGTTGGGGAATGGGTTATTCCCGCAACAGGTCCGGCCAATGTGTAGTTGGTCGGTGGTGTGGCTGCTGGCCCAAGCCTTGAATGAGCCGATTGCGGGATTGACCCGCTTTTTGATAAAACTGACGTGCTAGGACTCGGAATCGGTCTCGCAACGTCAGGATACCAGTGTCTTCGTGGAGAAAGGTGGTGGGGTAAAACTTGGGAAGGCGTAGCGCAAGCTTCAGCGCCTTGTTTTGTACGCGTTGTAGCGATCGTATGGAGGAGTCGGCGGCATTGCCCCACGCCACGGCCGGGTACTCTAACACTGGGCGTACCAGTGTCAGATACGGCGTGACGCCGTGGCGCGAGGGCAATGTGGACTCCGGGTTTAATAAGGGATAGAGTGCACGAAGCCGCCCTATCGCCTTGTTTCGGATTCACTGAATGTGTGGGGCCCAGGTGAGCCGCTGGTCTAGTCTCACCCCGAGGTAGGTAGCTGTTTTTGACCACGGGATGGGGCCTCCCGCGATGTGTAAGGCTTCTAGATTTGGTGGCACTCTGCGCTTCGTGAACGCCACCGCCTGGCTCTTGCCAGCCTTGAATTTAAGGCGCCACATGGTGGCCCAAGCACCAAGCGCTTCACATCCTTGCTGGAGGCGACGCCCCATGGTATGCGCGTTCATGCTCCTGGTGAACAGAGCAGTGTCGTCCACGTAGAGGGCCAACTCTACGCTGTCCACTCGCGGTGCGTCGGCGGTAAAGAGCGAGTAAAGTAGGGTGCCGAGTACCGACCCCTGCGGTACGCCGGCACGGATGGGCCTGTTGGTGGACGTTCCCTGTTCTGCCCGGACGTGGAAGGTCCTGCCAGATAGTTAGGACCTGAGAAGGACTCCGTGCGACGTCGGTACCCCGAGTACAAACAACTTGTAGACGAGGCCGTCGTGCCACACGGAGTCGAAGGCGTGTGAGACGTCCAGGAATACCGCCCCAAGGTATTCCCTCGTCTGCAGCGCCCTCATCGCGGGTTCCACGAGGCGGAGCAGCTGGTGGGTCGTGGAGTGACCTCTGCGAAAACCAAACTGCTCGTCTGGCAGTATGTGTTCCTGGTCCACGTGTTGTAGAAGTCGCCGCATGTATAGTCTCTCGAAAACCTTCGAGAGACATGGGAGGAGGCTGATGGGCCTGTAGCTGGATGGCGACTGGGGGTCCTTATCCTGCTTCGGGATGGCCACCACCTCGGCATGTTTCCACACCGAGGGGTAGGTACCCGAGGCAAGGATTTGGTTGAAGACTGTGGCTAGGTATGGCTCATACTCCTGGGATAGATTCCTAAGGAGTGAGTTTGGGATGCCGTCGATGCCGCCTGCCCTCCGGGCGTTGAGTGATCGGAGTTGCAGAGCGACTTCTTCAGCGGTGATGGGGTCTATGCTGTCACCCTCTTCTCGTGCGTCGAGGAAGACTGGGAGACGTTCTTCCACTAGCCGGACGTGGGCCTCGTCAATGTCTTCTACTACGGGCCGGAAGTTTGCCTCGAAAGTGTCCGCTAGGACACTTGCCTTGGCATCCGGCTCGCAGACGTGATCCTGTCCGAGTTGCAGGGGAGGAATGCGCTGCTTGCGGCGCAGAAAGCCTCTCACGACGCGCCATGCACTGCCGTCGTCCGGGTCGAGGGACTCGACAAGGTCGGCCCATACTTGGTTGCGGTGTTCGCGGTCGGCCGCAGTGATGGCATGACGCATGCGGTTTATGCGGCGTTTCGTTGCTGGCTGTCTCGTTATTTGCCACACGCGGAAGAGATGGTTTTTCGCCACTATAAACTTCCGTATTTTTTGCGGGTGGCGACGCGACCTGTCTTGTGGCTGACGAGTGCGACCAGGTGTGGCAGTCTCTGCAGCTCGCAGGAGCGCCTGGTTTAGGGAGGTGATGGCAGCTTCCGCCCCGACCTCCTCCGGATCAGTGGCATTTGTGAGGTACTTCCGAACCTCGGCTTGGAAGTGCTCGACGTTGACTTTCCTGAAGAATGGACGACCGGCCCGCACCGCCGCGCCGACGACGACGTCTATGTCAAAGATCACTGGCAAGTGGTCTGATGACAGAGCTGTCCTCGTCTCGGCAGTCGTAAACCGATCGACTCCCCTCAGTATAGCAACGTCGAGAACGTCAGGTTGTCCGCGCACTGGGATGTGGGTCGGGTCGTAGGGCCCTAGAATGATGGCGCCGTGTCTGAGGGCGGCGCGTCCAGGTCGGCACCCGCTGACATTGGTGAGGCGGGAGTTCCAGCGGGTGGACTTTGCGTTAAAGTCCCCCCCCCCCCGATGAACAGCCGCCCCTCCATGGCCAGTAGGGTGTTGAAATCGGCCTCTTGCAGAACACCCCGCGGCGGCCGGTATGCCGCCACGAAAGTGATCTTGCCGACGACGTGTTAACGGTCACGCCGGTGGCTTCAAGGTGTTCGAGTTGTTGCAGTTGCACAGGGTAGTGCTGCAGGGACGACCTGACATATGCCGCCGTACCGCCACCGTGGGTCGGCCGGTCGGTGCGGTAGCAGCTGTAGTTTGCCACCCTGACGTGTTTTTAGGAATGTTTCACAGACGAGGCAGATGTCCACTGCCTCGCTGTGTAGCAATTCCCTAAATTCACCCTGCTGGGGTACAAGACTGTTTGCGTTGAAAACGCAAATAGTCAGGCCATGGGTATGGTCGTTATCCATGACTGGGGGGCTGGGCGATGGCCTGGGGGGCTGGGCGATGGCCTGGAGGGCCGTCGCAGCTGCGGAGACTAGAGTGGGTAGTTGGGTCATGATTTTGTTGAGTGTTTGCAGTAGCGTCTGCAGATCATCGGTGATAGCGCTCGCGGCCGCGGGGGCGGGTGGCGCTGGGGCAGTACTAGGCTGGCACTGTTTTGTGACGGGACTCTGCACAGTGGGGGCAGCCTGTCCATTTTCGGCGCGGGTCGGGGAGGGCGGTGGGGGTAGCCCAGTGGCACTGGGTTCCGGCTGTGGGTTGGTAGGCGGTTGCAGGTTGCAGGTAGGTGGGCGACGTTCACCGCGAGGCAGGGCCTGCTGTTCAGCAGCCCGTCCCCCGGCAACGGACGCAAAACTGACTCCTGGCTGCACTTTCTTGGCAGCCTTTCCACGTCTGCGGGACTTGAATGCGTTACAGCCCCTGCAGCTGCTGGCAACGTGCGGCTCGCTGCAGTTGCAGCATTTGGGCTGCTCTTCGCGCTTTTTTGCGCAATCCCGGCTTTGATGCGCACCTGCACACTTCACGCATCTTGCGGGCATGGTGCAGTTGTGTGCCACATGGTCTAGGCCTTGGCAGGAGTAACACTGTGGCCTCTTGCCCTTGGCCTTGAGCAGTTCGACTTGGATGTCGATGTCCGCTATTCTATCGAGCTGAAAAATTTTTCTGTTGTCCTCGCTGTCCACCAGGACGACAAGGAACAACGGCATCTTCTTATGGGTCCTGCGTATCCCTGTTCAGCAAGCTCCTGTTTTATGTGGTTGGGGTCCATCTTAAGTGGGAGATGGCGTATCACTACTTTCAGTAGTTTTAGGGTCTCTGTATTATGTGTGTAGCAGTGGAGTCCCTGGGCCCTAACGAACTCCATCAGCTCTTTATGCTCGTCTATTGTAGTTGGGAAGACCTTGTAGAGGTCGTTCCCTGTAACCTTGTAGGACTTAACCTCTATGACTTCCTTAATTTTATTACGAAAGTCCATGTAGTCGTCGTCCCACTTCATGACAACTGGTGGGGGGGCGTGTCTGTTTACGCGCTTTGGGGGTTGGTTCTGCGTCCATAACCTCCTCAGCTGCCACTGCGAACGAACATTTCGTAAGCTTTTTCCGCGGCCTCTCGTTCTGGGACTTTGGTTGCCTTTGTCAGGCGATTCATAATCGCAAACAGTTCGATGCCAGAGAGGTGGCGGTAGCCCGGGGAGGGGGGGGGGGGGGGGGCGCAATAAGCGTCGACCAAGGACGTGGTATCGCTAGAGGCGGGTTGTGTGGCGGATGTTGCCGCCGACAGAGCGCTGTCTGTCGGGACTGAATCCTCCATGGCGGTTAGGCCGCTATTTTTCGGGTCCATGGGGCACCTATAATTGAGAAAGAAAAGATGGAGATTTCTAACTCTTGTGATCGCGGACTGGTCCCACGTGAAGGGGGGTCCTGGATCACGGCGTGCCCTAACGTTCCCTAGGCGTGACGCAATTCGATTCCTGAATCGATTTGTGCCACAGCCGGTAGCAGTTAACACGACAATTCTGCCGCCAACAAACTCGCGTGCGAGTGGTCAGCAGGAGAGACACGCTTTTGCTTCTGCCACGCAGACGCCGTTGACCAACGCGCCTTAAGAAAGGCGCTCAGACAAAGACGCGCGAGAACAATAGCGCGAGCGAGACAATAGCAGCTGCGTTGAGCCAGAGCGTCCTCTCGCTACGGCGGCTCAGCGCAGACTGGTGGTGCCCCGTGAACGTCCATTTTTTTTTGTGTGTCACGTGGTGTTTATAGTTCCTTCGGCTTCGCCGAATCTACGTGTATTTGTGTGTGGTTTGGTTTTGTTATTCTCTGTGATTAATTTTTATTGACAAAAACAAATCGTTGGCTTTGGAGGGCATGGTCGGTAACAATAAGGCCTTGCGGCCCCCGACCATCCTCGATTTATGAGGCGTGGGTTTTTGTTGTTTGGTTCTGTGCAGTGGGTGCTGCTTCCCATTGCTTTCCTTTTGTAGAGTTGCGCCAGTCGGCCGCTCGGCGAGATTTGGTCGTCGTTCCGTGGCGGCCGCTGTGCTCGTTGTTTCCCGCCGCTTGCCCGCTGGGTACGGGCGTCGTACATTCGTTGGTCTGCAGCAGGTCTGCGTCTCACTTTAACATTTATTCCCAAAACTTTTAGTCTAGTGTGGTTTAGTCTAGTTTACTCTATGTAGCTAAGGGTGGTCGCGCAGCCGACAGAGAGTGGAGTGGAGTGGGGTGGGGTGGGGTGGGGTGGGGGGGGTGGTGGGGGGGAGTGGGCTTAGTCACTACTACATCTTAGTTTTAGTTTGGGTTCTACGCTAAGTTGCTTGGGTATAAAAACGGTAAACCAAGGGTATCGCAATTTACACATTTATCTAACACTATTGGGTTTCAACAAGGGAGCACAATCAGCTAGACAAATTAACTACTAATCAAGGCAAAAACAATTTAAACATATTTCTGTTCCCTATTGGTTCCCAACAAGGGAGCAAGGATTTTCAAGGACAATAACAAGGGTATATTATGTTAAGGGGAGTGCTACTGGACTAAGCTAGAAACTAAATCTTATTAAACTATTAGGCTTTTCACTATTGCTTGCTAATCTATGGGGTCTTGTATGATTTGGCGTGGCACACACTGCCTGTGCCACGTTCGGGGTATCACAGTACCTGTGCCCCTGAGTTGTCTACAGTTTTCTCTAATTTCTTCTAGTTTGTCAAATAGTGTTGTTACTAGTCTTTTAACTGTATCTTGTATCATCTCGATTTCCACTGTTTCGTGGAGTTCGCGTACGGGTGTCCATGGTGGGGCATCCAGAATCCACCTTAGTACCTTGTTTTGCACCCTTTGCAACTTTTTGTGATTGGTCTGGCACGTGATTCCCCACGCAGAACACACGTACGTTAGTGCTGGGAGGACTGTTGTTTTGTATAGAGTTCTCTTTGTTTACATCCACATCTCCCTGCTGAGGAAGAAGGGCAGGAGGGCTTTTGCGAGGTTTATACCTCTCTTCCGCTTTTCCCCGATGTGAAGGTGAAACAACATTTTTTTTATCTAATGTTACACCCAGGTATTTCACGGAGTCTCTCCACGGTAATTCCTGGGCGTTTAGAGACAGCTGGTTTCTGAGTACCGGCCGCTTTCTTGTGAGATAGACAGCTGTAGTTTTGTCTGCGTTTAGTGTCATTTTGTTTCCCCTACACCAGTCTTCTACCATGTCTAGCTGCCTTTGGAGGCGTGCTATGTTCGAATGGTGCTGCCTGCCACTCGTGTAGAAGGCTGTGTCATCCGCGAATTGGCCTATCCTGGCATGCGGTGACGGGGATGTCATTTGCGTATATGTTGAACAGTGTGGGTGATAGTACCGACCCCTGGGGGATACCGGCCCTCAGGGTCTTTCTTGAGGAGCGTTTTCCGTCTACCTCAACAAGAAACGTCCGGTCTGTCAGAAAGCTGTCTACTAGTTTTGTGTACACGTCGGGGATCGTCGTATTGTGGTGTATCTTTAAGGTCAGGTTGTCATGCCAAACCTTGTCGTATGACTTTTCCCAGTCGAGGAATACTGCTGCTGTTGAATTTGTATAGTTGAAAGTGTGTGTAATATGTTCTGTTAGTCGAAGGACTTGTAGCTCTGCAGAGACCTTTTTCTGGAACCCGAATTGTTCCGGTCTGATGGTTTCATTGTCTATGAGACATTTGTTGATCCTGTCCTATACTACTCTTTCAAGTGTTTTCCCCATTGTGGAGAGTAAACTGATAGGGCGATGATTCGCCGGTAGTTTTGGGTCTTTCCCTGCCTTTGGGATTATAATAACTTTTGCTGCCTTCCAGGCCGCAGGGAATTTTTGTAGCAGCATGCAGCTATTTATTATGCGTGTTAGCAGGTCTAGTGGTTTCCTGAAGAGGTTCTTTAGATGTATGTTTGAAATTTCGTCTATTCCTGGTGCGGATCTGCCTTTTCTGCAGGCTATTATTTTCCTTATATGTGTCGGTGTTGTGAGTTCTGGTGCTGTTTGTGTCGGTGTGTCTCGGAGATTTTGAACTATTTGTGTGACATTTTCTTCCTCAAGCTGTTCAGCGGCTGTGAGGTCGATCTGTAGTGTTGTGTTTTGCTCCTCGTACGAGTCCGCAAACAGTTCGGCTTTCGACAAGGCATCAAACACGGTTCCCTGGGGTCCTAGCATAGCCCTTTTGGCTGGTCGCTGCTGTCGAATGTTTTTGACCAGTTGCCACTCGTCCTGGGTTTGGAGGCAGAATGTCTCCATCCTGTCTTCCCAGGTTTCTGCGCGCCACTCTTTCAGCCGCTTTTCGAGTTCGCGAGACAGTCTGATCATTTCTCTCCGCTCCCGCGGGTCCCTGCTTCTTTGCCACAGTTCTCTCTGCCTGTTTTTCTGGCATCGGAGCTCCCGCAGTAGCGGAGGGAGTTCTGTTTCGTGTCTATCCGGTAGTATTGTGGTTGTCCTGGTCTGTTTTATGGCTTTTTGTATTTCAGATGTCAGGTATTCGACAGCATCGTCCAGCTTTTCCTCTGACGACAGGTCCAGTGTTGGGTCTATTGTGTCTGTGAGGACCCTGCGATACTGTTCCCAGTTCATTTTTATCTCTTTTCTCGGGACATCCGGGAGAGAGTTCATCCTGCGGAGTCTCACTAGTACCGGATTGTGGTCAGACGTTAGGTCCTGGATCGTATCTAGCGTGACGTCGTCTCCGATGTTTTTCGTCAGCAGTACGTCCAGGACGTCCGGTCTGTGTCCGGCTATGACAGGGATGTGTGTCGCGTCGTCTGGGCCGCAGACGATGTAGTGGTACGCGTCCTCCAGTTGCAGGAGTTTTGTTCCTTTCGGGTTCGTTGTGTGGGAATTCCACGCTGGATTTTTAGCATTTAGGTCCCCGCCCAACGCCACCCTTTGGTGCCTGTCGAAGATCACTCTGAGGTCTTCTTCCAGCAACTGGCCGTTTGGGGCTAGTTATGCTGCCCCCACCGTCAGTTTCCCTCTTTCCGTGTTTATTGTGAGCAGAGTGACCTCAATGTCCTGCACTGGGGGTGCGACCACCACATCGTGCGGAATTTTCCGTTTTAGGAACACGGCCCTACCGCCTCCTCGTTGATTTTGTCTGTCGGTGCAGTAACCCGTCATGTTCCGTAGTTTAAAAGTATCGCAGGGCCGGAGGTGTGTTTCGGAGACTAACAGGACGTCCACATTGTGATCCGATATGAACGTTTGTAGTTCCGTTTTCTTGTTTCTGATGCCGTTTGCATTCCAGATGCAAAGTGTTGTGTCAGTGTTTTGTCTGCCTCGTTGCGCCATCTTTACATGAACGCACTAAGCAGACCCTGTAGTATTGTGTGTGTTTTTTCCGTCCGGCCCGATGTTTGACGGAGCGCGTTTGCCGTGTTAAATATTGTTGTGATGATGTTTGAGTCCTGCTCGAGGGTATGGATCGTGTTTATAATCTCCCACAGGGTGTCCACGAGCATTCGTTTTCCATTTGTGTGTGGTGTGGCAGTGTTTTTCTGTTCGTTTTGTGTTGTCTCTTTTTGCGTCTGCGTTGGTTTGTAGTGTTTGTTTGGATGTGGTTTGGTGTTGTATCGGTCGTTGGTGGTGTTAATGCCTCTCTGAAGGAGCGGCGGCGAGGTGTTGGTATGTTCGTGTCTGTGCCTGCCACCTCCGCCTGTGCGGCTGCAGCAATGTCCGGATGGACCTGTCGTCGCGCAGGGAGAGGCGTTTGTTGTGAGCGTTGGGGGCATGGGGAGCGTGCGCCCTCTGTTGGGTGTGTGACTGGTCTGTCCGTTTTGCGTGTCGTTCTTTCTGTTTTGTCATTCGTCGCCTTTTGTATTGTTTCCCCTGGAGTGGGGACTCTTATTGGGTTGTTTTCTCTGTTCATTTGGTCGTGTTGTATCTGTGGTGTGTCTTTTAGATCCTGGTTGGGGTTTGTCTTTCCCCCTTTCTTGTGTTTTATCGGGGTTGTCTGTTTTTCGAGGGCGCACACTGTTTGTGCTGTCCCTCTGTCGGCTGTCTGGGGCGGTGCATATACTTTTGGTGTCCCGGGCAGCCTTTCCAAGATGCTGGGTGGTCTCCGGAGCACAGCACACACTTTGGCAGCTCGCTCTCTGGTTTCTGGCAGTCTTTTGTGGTATGGAGGCCTGCGCACTTTACGCACCTCGCCGGCATATTACAATAGTTTGCCGTGTACGTTAGGCGCTGGCAGCGGTGACACTGCACGCGACCTTCCTTGGGACAGTAGGTTTCTACCGTCACCTTCATGTGAAGGATGTACCGCACTTTGTATATCCTCTCACCGCCCGAGCCCCTGGGAAGGGAGACTTTGTACGTTGGCTCTCTGATGAGTCTTCGTGATTTTCGTGCTCGTTTTTTAAACTGATGGACGCATGAAGGTCTGAAACCTTCCTCTACAAGGGCCTCTCTTAGTTCCTCCTCTAGGACTTGGGCTGGTAGGCCATGGATGACCACGTGTAATTCCTTTTTCTCAGGCGGTTGGTGGTTAAAGTGCGGTACATCCCGTTCTCTTAGAAAGGCTGCCACGGTATAGTAATCTCTTGGGGACTCGAAATTATACTTGACCGAGTCACCACGGAAGATGGCCTTTAAGGGGCCTGATATTCTGCTTTTTATCTCTTTGTTGAGTTTGGTGTACCCCTCTAATTGGTACACCACTATTGGTGGTACATTTCTTGGGTTTGTCTCGTCCTCTCTGCTGTCGGTGGGCTGTTGTTGACCCTCGACGGCGGGAGTCGAGTTGTCGTCGTGTGACGTAGCGGTGTCCTCGGTGGGGACTGCTGGTATATCCCCTGGTGGTGTTTGTTGTGGTGGCGGTGGCGGGTTGTCATCTAGGGGGGCGGTTGTCTCGCCCGACTCTCGAAGTTGTACGCTATTCTTGTGGGGATCTGTGACTTTCTTTTCCCTGCCCCTTACTGGTGTCGTGGTGTGGTGTTTTCTGGTGTGTTCGTCGTCGGTCTGCTCGCAGACAGAGCGCGATTTTGGCGGCTCTGTCGGGCTATGGTGTATTTGGCATTCGCCGGTTTGGCGCTTTTCTTCTTTGCCATTTCTTTTGCTAGTATTTCACTTTCCTTTTCTCGTCCCCGCCGCTCAGCGGAGGAAAGGAGTCGTGGTGGTGTGTAGTTTGGCACGGTCGTGCCTTCTGCTTGGCATTTTCCCCCGTCTGGTGTTGTGTGTTTGCCAGTTTTGTGTGGGGTCCTATTTTCCCCATTTTCCTGGCTATTAGTGGTGGTAATACCTTACAGGGAGGGCATTTTTTCCTATGGTTATGGTTGGTGTGGGAGAACTACTTTCTCTGTTCGCGAAACTCAACTTATGCCCTACTTTTCTGAGCCTGGCCTGGCAAAGCGCGGGCTTGTCCCGCCACTGCAGGGGCCCTGACCTTGCAGCGTTCCCTATGGTATCCAGTCCCTAATAATTCTGGCTTTCCAGAATATCTCGCCTGTCTTCTATTGCGACCTGACTGGACACGACAATTTTGCCTCTTCTTTAGGCGTTCCCGGCAGCGTAGGCGGCGGCTGAGAGCGCCCCCAGCTGCTGCGTGGCGGAGCGGAGCGGCGCGGCGTGCGGACGACCTCACGCTACGGCGGCTCGGCCGCGAGTGTTAATGTCCAGAGCGGCAGGGGAGCGCCACTCGCGGGCGGGGACCGAGAAGGGAACACCAGGACGCCACCACCGCAGTTGGAGGCGGCCAGAGCGGGCGCGGACGGAATAGGGAACGTCCAGAGTGGGAGGGGAGCGCCACTCACGGGCGCGGACCGAGAGGGCAACACCAGGAGGCCACGATCGCAGTTGGAGGCGGCCGGAGTGGGCGCGGACGGAATAGGGAACATCTAGAGCGGCAGGATAGCGCGACTTGCGGGCGCGGACCGACTAGGGAACGGCAAACAGAACACCAGGCACAGGTCAGACATAAATATGCGACCCGGTACAGGTAACTGGGACGCCGTCGCGGAAGGGTCGTGTAGCAGCGCAGCAGCGGGGAAGAGCAGGCAGCCTCTCCCCTCCCCCCCTTCCCGCCACCAACGACAGAGCGGCCCGACGCCGGCAGTCGCTAAACAGCGAACACCGCGGGGTTCTCCCACACCAAAAAAAAGCTGAAGGGTGCTCCACAGTTGATTGCAAAGCGCAGGGAATGGCAAATTGTTGTGACTCTTAACAAGCAAAACTGTCGCGAGAGTCCCTGTGCTGCGATCGGGAGGCACCATCCTACAGCACCCTACCACAACATCACACCGCGTGGACAGCCGGACCACCACAAGAGCGCAGGGAGCACAGTTGGTAACATTCACCCCTCACGCTGCCGCAGAGCCTTTCTCTGCCCCCCCCTACCCTCAGTCTGTTAGGGCAAGTTCTCCTTCAGGGCCCAGTCACTGGCTGGATACCCGCGAGGAAAGGTGTGAACTACCCTCACTAGGCAGCAAACCCGCCCGCGCACAACGCCACATCCGACCAACATGGCGAAGTTTGGGAGACTCGACCCAGCGACCCAGGAGTCGCCTGACTCACCTGACTCCCCCAGACACCCCCACCATCAACCATCACCCCCACGTCGAGGTCGGCCACCACCCTCACAATGTCACGGTAGACGAGAACAACGAGGGCTGGACAGTGCAGCACTCCCGAAGAAGAAGGCGTAAATCTGACAGCGACACCCTCTCTCCTCACCATCTGAGAGATCTGAGAAGGATTACACCGGAAAGGGGACCTAGGGAGGTCATCGAGCCGAAAAGGCCCGCTGGAACGACAAAAGCACCCACCACTACGACATACTTTCTCAAAAATTACCAACAAAAGTCTGTCCCTGCAGATCAGGGAACACATTAGGGACTACAGCGGCTCCCTTAACGTCTTCAGGGACGGAAGGACCGCTAAGCTCACTGCAGACAAACATTACGATGTTAACTATCTGCAGAGAACCCTTCGACAATTTCTCCCAACCAATGTCATAGTGGAGAAAAAACTGAGCAGGCCGACAGGCCCCTTGCCAAAGCCCAAACCCCCATCGTTTAGTGCAGTCATAAAGGACGTGTACTTCGATGTTGACAAAGACGATGTGATTTCTGAGCTGAAACTTGAGGGCCTAGAAATCAGCGCAGCATGGCGCATCAAGTCGCGCAGAACAGGGAGATTTGGCCCGATGTACAGGGTCATCTCCCACAACCAATAGCACATAGACTTTATGCTCGAAAACGACGTGCACATTTTCCTATCGCACCACAAGGTCGAGCCCTCAAACCCACCAAAACCACAACCTATACAGTGCCGGAGGTGCCAACAATTTAATCATCACACCAAAGACTGCACATCCACCCCAAAATGTAGTCGCTGCGGCGGCAACCACCATCTGGCCGAATGCGCCAGCGACGACCGCTCCATCCCTTCCTGCGCAAACTGAGGAGGACCACACTCCGCAAGATCCTTCAAATGCAAGGAAAGGCCCCCAGTAGCCATAAATGAAAGACTTCAGGCCCATCTTCAGCTGGCTGACACCTCCTCCTCACAAAGAGAAGTCCTGAATATCGAGGACTTCCTTAAAGTCATGACTTTCTCCCTAACCAACATCTTCCAAGGCCGCAAAGAGGTTGTAATATACACAATTCGACAAGTGGCCCAGCGCTTCTTCGACAAAGACGTAATCTATAACCAAACAGGACAACAAGTGACAACCACCATTACCCGCCGCTCTTACGCGCAGACACTCAGGACTTAAAGACCTCACTGACCCCCTCCCTCCCCTAGACTCAACATGGACAATCGCCCCAACAGGCACACCGCCAACCTGATGTTCGTTAATGCAGGCGGCATCAGGAACAAAAAACCCCTACTAAATGACATTCTGACAAGGCAGGACATCGACATCGCGAGCATTGCCGAGACATGGACCAAAGAATCACACATCAACGTTAACAGTGACTACGACACCTACTTGAAACATCGAACAGACGGCAGGGGAGGAGTTGCAATACTCGCAAAAAAATTCCTCGCGACACAGGAAACCCCGCTCCCTACCCAATTCAATCACCTAGAAGCAGTTATGGTCACCATTCCTCGATCAAGACGCCGCCGATTGTTGATAGTCTGTCTATACGTCACCCCAGGCACGGAAATTCCGAGGGCCTTCCTCAGATACGTGGCCACCTTCAGAGAATACATCTTAATGGGCGCCCTTAACGCCAGACACGAACTCCTTGGCGACACAGGCAACAACAGAAACGGCGAAGCGCTCCTGGACTTCCTAACCACGGAAAACCTTCCCGACCACATCCTACACAGTCCTAGTTTGACAGACACCATTACCGCAGCAACAATAGGAGACATCATTACGAGCGACCACCTCCCTATTCTCATCAGCACAACCGCAATTAATCCTCCTCCACCCCCACCAACCTCAAGAACCATACTACTGTACTCGAAAGCAGACAGGAAGAAATACCAAGAGACGATAAATAACGACCTACAGGCACCACTGACGATTACTAACGACACCGAGTTAGACCTAATTAACGACAGAATCGTGGACTCAATAAAAACAGCCATTGAGACAGCCATCCCCACCAAGTGGGGGAAAGAATTACAGTAGAAGAAGAATGGGTAGCTCTGGGGGATGAAGTAGTGAAGGCAGCAGAGGATCAAGTAGGTAAAAAGACGAGGGCTAATAGAAATCCTTGGGTAACAGAAGAAATATTGAATTTAATTGATGAAAGGAGAAAATATAAAAATGCAGTAAATGAAGCAGGCAAAAAGGAATACAAACGCCTCAAAAATGAGATCGACGGAAAGTGCAAAATGGCTAAGCAGGGATGGCTAGAGGACAAATGTAAGGATGTAGAGGCTTATCTCACTAGGGGTAAGATAGATACTGCTTACAGGAAAATTAAAGAGACCTTTGGAGAAAAGAGAACCACTTGTATGAATATCAAGAGCTCAGATGGAAACCCAGTTCTAACCAAAGAAGGGAAAGCAGAAAGATGGAAGGAGTATATAGAGGGTCTATACAAGGGCGATGTACTTGAGGACAATATTACAGGAATCGAAGAGAATGCAGATGAAGATGAAATGGGAGATACGATATTGCGTGAAGAGTTTGTCAGAGCACTGAAAGACCTGAGCCGAAACAAGACCCCAGGAGTAGACAACATTCCATTAGAACTACTGACGGTCTTGGGAGAGGCAGTCCTGACAAAACTCTACAATCTGGTGAGGAAGATGTATGAGACAGGCGAAATACCCTCAGACATCAAGAAGAATATAATAATTCCAATCCCAAGTAAAGCAGACGTTGACAGATGTGCAAATTACCGAAGTATCAGTTTAATAAGTCACAGCTGCAAAACACTAACGCGAATTCTTTACAGACGAATGGAAAAACTGGTAGAAGCCAGCCTTGGGGAAGATCAGTTTGGATTCCGCAGAAATGTTGGAACACATGAGGCAATACTGACCCTACGACTTATCTTAGAAGAAAGATTAAGGAAAGGCAAACCTACGTTTCTAGCATTTGTAGACTTAGAGAAGGCTTTTGACAACGTTGACTGGAATACTCTCTTTCAAATTCTAAAGGTGGCAGGGGTAAAATACAGGGAGCGAAAGGCTAGTTACAATTTGTACAGAAACCAGATGGCAGTTATAAGAGTCGAGGGGCATGAAAGGGAAGCAATGGTTGGGAAGGGAGTGAGACAGGGTTGTAGCCTCTCCCCGATGCTATTCAAATGGTTCAAATGGCTCTAAGCACTATGGGACTTAACATCTATGGTCATCATTCCCCTAGAACTTAGAACTACTTAAACCTAACGAACCTAAGGACATCACACAATACCCAGTCATCACGAGGCCGAGAAAATCCCTGACCCCGCCGGAAATCGAACCCGGGGACCCGGGCGCAGGAAGCGAGAACGCTACCGCACGACCCCGATGTTATTCAATCTGTATATTGAGCAAGCAGTAAAGGAAACAAAAGAAAAATTCGGAGTTGGTATTAAAATCCATGGAGAATAAATAAAAACTATGAGGTTCGACGATGACATTGTAATTCTGTCAGAGACAGCAAAGCACTTGGAACAGCAGTTGAATGGAATGGACAGTGTCTTGAAAGTAGGATATAAGATGAACATCAACAAAAGCAAAACGAGGATAATGGAATGTAGTCGAATTAAGTCGGGTGATGCTGTGGGAATTACATTAGGAAATGAGACACTTGAAGTAGTAAAGGAGTTTTGCTATTTGGGGAGCAAAATAACTCATGATGGTCGAAGTAGAGAAGATATAAAATGTAGACTGGCAATGGCAAGGAAAGCGTTTCTGAAGAAGAGAAATTTGTTAACATCGAGTATAGATTTAAGTGTCAGGAAGTCGTTTCTGAAAGTATTTGTATGCCATGTTTGGAAGTGAAACATGGACGATAAATAGTTTGGACAGGAAGAGAATAGAAGCTTTCGAAATGTGGTGCTACAGAAGAATGCTGAAGATTAGATGGGTAGATCACATAACTAATGAGGAGGTATTGAAGAGAATTGGGGAGAAGAGGAGTTTGTGGCACAACTTGACGAGAAGAAGGGACTGGTTGGTAGGACATGTTCTGAGGCGTCAAGGGATCACAAATTTAGCATTGGAGGGCAACGTGGAGGGTAAAAATCGTAGAGGGAGACCAAGAGATGAATACACTAAGCAGATTCAGAAGGATGTAGGTTGCTGTAGGTACTGGGAGATGAAGAAACTTGCACAGGATAGGGTAGCATGGAGAGCTGCATCAAACCAGTCTCAGGACTGAAGACCACAACAACAACAACAACATCCCCACCAAGACCATCGAGCGCTGGAAACCTCATCTCCCCCCTGGCGTACTACTTCTCATCAGACGCAAAAGACAATTACACACTGAAATAGTATGGACAAACAATCCAGAGCTCAAACCACAATGGAACAGACTGAACGCGAAAATAAAGCGACTCGCCTCGGAACATCGACAAAACCAGTGGTAAAATACATGTAAACATGACCACAGACAAGGACGCAAGTTCTGGACGAAATTCAAAACACTCACAGGACAAAACACGGACAGAAAATACAAACTGACAATCGACAACACTCCCACCACCAACGACAGAGAAATTGCGGAGGCATTCAAGGAAGTACTGGTCAATGCCCACAGTTTCCCCCAAGACCTCTTCGACGAGCAATTCAAACATACAGTCATGGACGAACTTTCCCGCCTCCTCCACAAGCCCACCGTGCCCTCCGAAAACGACCACGACTTACTTAAAGAAATAACGGAAAGCGAAGTAGCAGACGCCATCATGTCGGGCAAAAACTCCGCCCCAGGCGAAAATGGCATCCAAAGAACTCACCTCAGGAAATGCCCCCTCACGACGCTAACCCCCCTACTGACTTTACTGTTTAACTACTGCATGACGCACGAAATTACCCCCACATCGTGGAAAAAGACGAAAACCATAATGATTCACAAGCAAGGCAAACCGAAAACAGACCCAAAATCCTACGACCCATGACCCTAATAGACGTGCTCAGGAAAACCTTCGAAAGGATAATAACTGACAGACTGACCAACTATACAGACATATTACAAATAATCTCCCACCTCCAATCAGGTTTCAGAAAAAGACACTCGGCAAACGACCCCCTACTAAGACTTACCACAGACATAACAAGATACCAGAATCTGGGACAATGCACGCTTGCAGTCTTCCTGGACATCGAGTGCGCATTTGATAATATCTGGCATGATGGCCTACTCTACAAATTACTGAAACTAGCACTGCCCCCCCCCCCCCAGACAGTAAGACTCATACAATCGCTACTACTAGACAGACAATCCCAGGTACATGTAAATGACGAAACATCACCACCCTTCTCCCCACAAGCAGGAGTAAAAATGGTTCAAATGGCTCTGAGCACTATGCGACTTAACTTCTGAGGTCATCAGTCGCCTAGAACTTAGAACTAATTAAACCTAACTAACCTAAGGACATCACACACATCCATGCCCGAGGCAGGATTCGAACCTGCGACCGTAGCGGAAGCAGGAGTAGCGCAGGGCAGAATAATCTCCCCGCTACTATACCCACTATACACCACGGACGTACCCAATACCACCAGACCAAACGAACAAGTCCAACTCTATGCAGACGACACGTTGTATTGATATTCAGGACCATCTACAAGAACAATCAACCGTGAAACGACGACCTACCTGACGAAATTACAACAGTGGATGCAGAAACGGCGCACAAAGCCTAACCCTAACAAAACCCAGTTAATCCTGTTCAAACACCGCGACAGACCCAAAAAGACGAAACAAAACCCTGAAAACATCACGCTAACGCTGTGGGGAACCAGACTGAACATAACCGACAAAGCCAAGTACCTGGGAGTGACTCTAGACAAGTACCTAAACCTGGACCACCACGTCAAAGACGCACTCAACAAAGCCAGACAACGACAGCCCTTAATTAGAAGAGTCCAGGGAAAATTCTATGGCTGCAATGACAAAACAGCCATCAACACTTACAAAACATTCGTCCGGCCCCTCTTCGAGTATGCAGCTGCCCCCCTAGCCTATGTGTCGCGAACAAAAACAGAAAGACTATATAAGACCGAAAGACGCATTCTACGCAGTATTCTGAGACTGCCACCCACCACCCCCAGACAAGAAGCATACGAAGAAGCGAAGGTCACTCCCCTTTAGACGAGACTAGCGGTCCTCCGCTCACAGTACGGCCGACGCATACTCACAACTCGCCCCGACCTCACACAGCTATTCACAAACCTACCTAGACACAAAAACAAACCGAAATTCAAATACACTTTTCCACCACGAACAATTGTACACAACATACTAGCAACACACCCAGACACCATTCACGACCATGAACACACTGCACAAATAACACTAATAGCAAATGAACCACCAACACCACCACACCTACTGGCACTAGACCCGGATCCCGATCCAATGTGAACTCCCACACACCAGAACAACCCAAACATTGCACCGTATATGCCAGGAAGCAGAGCAAACTGGTCACCCATTTAGTCAAAATCATAATAACTAAAACATTTCTGCTTCACATTGTCAACCATCGAAGTACTTATGGCCTGGTAATAGTGTACCAAATATATCATGAATTTTCCAAATATATCAAAAATTTAGCTATATTCCAAACTTCTCTCTGTTAACTTAAGTCTAGCTCTTAAATCATATTGTCAATCACCTCACATAATTGTAGTATGCCTAATACGTCCAACTGAGGACACCTAGAATTGTAATTACACAAAATGTATAGTAGATGTAAGTAATAGTTATAAGGACATTGTCAAAGAGAAAATATCAAGCAAAAATTGTTAAACTAAGGCCAAATAGAGCGAGAAGCTCTCCAATGGCCTGCCCACTACCCCTCAGGAGGGGGAATAATTAAAAAAAAAAAAAAAAAAAAGCCAGCAGCGTCTCAGGGAACACCTGATGAAGACGTCAAGTAATGACGTCGAAATATCGTGTTTGGAAGACGCTGATATCCGGCAGAAAAACCCGATTTCCACGAGATGTCACCGTGTATGTTCCCTGCATACCATATAACAACAGTATCGATAATACTATCCGGTATCGATTAATAGATGTTTTAACGATGTCCAGCAACGAGATTCGAAAAATATGCCGCAGGTTTAAATCTTAATCGGTGTCATTTTCTCAACTACGCGAGATTGTATCTTCCGTATAAAATACAAACAGGAGACGGGAGTAGGCTTAAAAATGGAGAAAAATAGGGACTGTTTCATCCAACTACACCTCAACTGTTCGGTACCAAAGTTGTTACAGCGGTAGACAGTCGAATTTTACATGTTCATGTCCATAGATCGCTGGTTCGAATCTAACACGAAAGAACATTTTCACTGATATGTAAAAATATCGACAGTCCGCTCGTATGATAACCAAATCACAACTTCATAACACCAATCAAAAATAGAATATTCTGTGTTTTCCTTGCTGTTTAAGTGCACTTACATTTGTAACCGCTGTTCATACACTTTGTTCAGAGAACTATTTGCTTGTTAATGTGAGCAAACACTTTTTACTTTATGAGGAACAATGTTTTTATCTTTATACTGTCGGCTAGGATCCTTAAACTTTATCAGTTTCGTCACCTCACATAAAGTACCGTAATGGGATAACATGGAATGGTGGGGTTACTTGGAACACTTGTGTTATGCTTTGCTTCTACGTAGTTGGCAACAATGATATGAAGTGAATTTCATTTGTTTCATGTTCAGACAGAAAAAGAATGCTTTGTGTGTGTTTTCTGGCGCAAATTTATAGTAAACTACTACAGTAAGTACCTTTTAAACAATTTTAATCACAGAGACATTTCTTAACCCAAAAACATAGCTCTGTAAACTTCTGCCATACAACGAAATACATGAGAGTGAAATTAATGACACTTCATCAGTTTCTAACCTCACTTATTGTCAACATGGCTATATCAACACGCTTTCATTATTTCTCAAACTTTCTGACGTATTTACTGTTTTATATTTTAAAGATAGATTGTGGGGTAACTTGGAATGGGTGTTACAAGTAACCCCATGCATTTCAAGTTAGTCCACGTTGTAACCTAAACACAATTTTACATTGTAATTACATAGACAGACAAATGGAATATGATAGTTTTATTTATTTCGTTTGTTTTGTTTTAGTCCAAGATGCCAAGAGTGTATAAAAGGATCCCTGGTGCTCTAAAATATAGAAATTATTCTGACGAAACCTTACAGGAGGCTTTGCAAGAAATGCAGAGTGGTGTTATTTCATTGAATAAGGTAGCCAAGAAGTATGGAATCACTGCATCAACTCTTTGCAGAAAATTACATGGCAAAAATATGAAAAATGTTGGTAGACCAACAGTATTGACACCTGAGAATGAAAAATGTCTTGCAGAGGGAATTATGCTGGCAAGTGAATGGGGGTTTCCATTTACTCAGTTCAATGTTCGTCTCATTGTGAAAGGGTTTTTAGATTGAAGAGGTGTTGTAGAGAATCGTTTTACAACCAATATGCCTGGAATCGATTGGGTAAGAGGATTCCTTGATAGACATCGATCAGTTCTGTCAGAGCGTTTGTGCCAGACTATAACTCGAGCAAGAGCAGCTCTCACTGCAAAAGTGATTGAAGGATATTTTGAGGAATTGAAAAAATCTTTCAGTGGGGTGATTCAAGTAGTAGTAAACTATGACAAAACTAACATGACCGATGACCCCCGAAGGAAAAAAAAGTTATTAGGCCCTACTCACAGGGGATATAAGCATCCAGACCGAATAATTGATTACTCAAAGTTTATCTAGTGTGTCTACTGTTTTGTGGTTCAACCTCTGGAGTTGTTCTACCTGTCTATGTTTGCTACAAAGCAGAACATCTGTATGACTCGTGGACTGAAGGGGGCCCTACTGGCTGTCGGTACAACAGATCTAAGAATGGTTGGTTCAATGGGATGATTTTTGAGGACTGGTTTCACAGTGTTGCTTTGCCATACTTCGGAAAGTTGGATAAAGATTCTCCTAAAGTACTCATTGGTGATAATCTCAGCAGTCATATTTCAATGAAAGTTATCAATGAGTGTAAGGGGAACAATATTTGTTTCGTCCTACTGCTACCAAACAGCACCCATTTGTGTCAACTGCTTGATGCAGCATATTTTAGGCCTCTTAAGAGGTCTTGGCGGTAGGTTCTTGATGAATATAAGACTAAACACAGGGGACCCATTCTAAAAGATTGTTTCTCTCATCTACTGAAGAAATGTTTGAATGATTTAGAAAAAGATGGTTTGTCTAAGCAAAACTTGATAGCAGTGTTTGAGACTACTGGGATCATACCTTTAAATAAAGATAAGGTTCTGAAGAACCTACCAAATGTAAATGAAGGGACTGCACATGAGGAATCTTGGTCTGACAGTTTAAAAGTGTTTTTGGAAGAATTTAAGAGATCTGAGATCTCACAGACCAGTGCAAAGCGTTCAGTTAACCAGTGCTCAAACCCACAGCCCAGGAAGAGAAAGCGCCTTGCTGTAATACCAGGGAGAAGTGTGTCAGTGGATGACATTCAGCAACTACCGGTACAGCAAAATGAGAAAAAATGGCAGCCCTCAGGTTCCAGTACTGGAAAAAAGAGACTGAATAACCCTCCTGGGGACCAACAAATACAATCTGTACAACATGAGGTCAAGAGCACTAACAAAATGAGAGAACAGAATAAATCACAGGTGATTTGTACTGGCAGTAACACCAGTAGTGAGACTAGTGATTATTCTGTACATGACTCTAGCAGTGACATAGACCTTATCTGTAGTTCCCCTGAAGAAGAAGAAGAAGAAGAAGAAGAAGAAGAAGAAGAAGAAGAAGAAGAAGAAGAAGAAGAAGACTTCCAGGAAGATGAAGAAAGTCAGTTTCATCAGTACACAACTGCCAGAACTGGAAATATTGACCATAGTCACTTAAACCCAAAGAGACTTTGAAACACTTTGTCGCTCAAATACAGAGCATTAATGGTGTCACATGTAGTGTGAAATTCATGAGAAAATCAACAAAAGCATCAAACATATACATATTCCCTCAACAAGATGACATGGGCTCTATAAACATAAAAAATGTTGTCCCTGTTGTTACCACTTTATTTGAAAGAAGAGGATGCTACGGTTTTCAATTGGAAATATAAGCTTATTTTTAAATTTACAAGTAATTCTTTAACTATTTTGCACTAGATTTCACCCTCATGTAACACACATTTTGGATGTACATCAGTAGGCAATGCTTCAAAATGATTACAACTGGTACCAGTGGTCAATTTTGGATGTTTTTATAAATAAAAAATATCTAAAGTCTTCTTTTGTCTTTATTTCAACGTTGCAAGTATCCCACAATAAGTCAAACTTGCAAAACTGCAAGTTTCTATTATAAAAGCATAGGTGTTCCAAGTAACACCATGCCATGGGGTAACTTGGAACACCAACATTTGGGTAAAAAACTAGTATAAAGAAATTTACAAAACTGTTTTTCTTCACATATTCATTTGCTCTGTAATGTCACATGTACTTCAGAATTATTTAAATTAATATTTTGGCAAAACTGAACAAACCAGGTGCAGATGAAGATCAAAAGTGTTCCACGTTACCCCATTTCACGGAAGTAATAGGTCTGCTTCAGACGCCAACGTTAGTTTACACCCACAAACATCACTGCCAATACGTTTGTGACGCCTGCATGTTGTACACGCTTTATATCTCTCTGTATAACCTCGTACTTTGGGCGTGTGGTAATATCTTCACTACTAGCAATGCTTTCCAAAAAAGAGAATTGTTTGTTCATAAAGTAAATGCGCTTGTCCACTGTTGTTCATTTCTCAGACTAAAGACTAATGTGAAGCTATAAATAACACATCCCACAATCGAAACAACGGCTACAATCTTTTCTTGCTAACGCTATCTTCGTATTTCGTGTATAACATTTAAAATGTGTGACCCTGCTAGGTTTCGAACATGTGACCTCTTACTCTGCAGTCGGATACGTTACCTGTTGTGCGGCCGAACGCCCGCTAGAAATAGTCACTGCCGAGTGCCTTCTACAGAGGAAATCAGCATTAAGTTTTGCCAAGTATAATTTTTTGCACACTGGGTCCGAGCTCATGACTCACAGTCGACAATCTAGCTACAACACAAGGAACCATTGGTAAAAGTTCTACAATTCCTTAGTTCTGAGCCAGTTTAATTATGCTTCGGAATGACCATCGTTGCACATATCGCCACTCGAAATGGGTGGAGCATAAATGCATCAGCTTTCGCAAGACTTCCAGCATTCCCAAAAATTCGTTTGTATAGTTACCGTATTTACTCGAATCTAAGCCGCACTTTTTTCCGGTTTTTGTAATCCAAAAAACCGCCTGCGGCTTAGAATCGAGTGCACAATAAGCGGAAGTTCTGAAAAATGTTGGTAGGTGCCGCCACAACTAACTTCTGCCGTCGAATATATGTAGCGCTACACAGACATGCTTTGCAGGCACAAAGATAAATACTGGCGCCAAAACCTCTGCGTCAGAAAATAAATTTTAAAAAAAGGTGGAAGACGAGCTTTTTTTCTCCGCCCCGAGTTTCGACCACTACATTTTCATACATTATCCGGGTCAACAGAAAGGTCCGATCTTACTCGTCGGCTTTGACCCGTGACGTAAGCGTGTTGTGGTGTGTGACGTCATTACGGCGCGGAAAACCTAATACATGGTTTGATGTACTCTTGTTTAAAGAACATGTATACGTAATATGAAGCAATTTGATGAACATATTGATCTGTAGCGTAGCCCACTTGAGGTTAGGTTGGGAGTTTTTTTTTTTGGAATGCGGCCGCGGCAGCGGCCGCATATGATTCGAAAATATTGATTTGACACTAACGAAGCCTGTGGGGGGATGGGGGGGCACTGCAGACTCCCCCCACCGCATAACGACATATTTAGTTTCTCCCCACCCAAAAACCCCCAATTTCCCACGCTTGTCCCGTTACAGTCATTAGGCTTTTTGTGAAACTTGTGTATTTCAGTGTTTACAATACGTATTCGATGTTTTTATATCCGCCATATTGGAATTGTTGTTTATGGTCGTTTCCGCGGTATTTGTGACGTCATGGGTCAAAGCCGACGGGTAAGATCGGACGCTTCTGTATTTCCCATTATCCAACGAAGGCAATACAAATTTCGTATTGTTCATCTTCGAATGTAGCAGCATTTCAATGTACTACGAAATTCCGACTGGCAAGACTGTTTGGGATGTTTGTCAATATGGGAAACTTAACGTTCTGAATTTTTTCCTACCTGTGAGAAGAGATGGTTGCTAATAAGAACTTTTATGAATTGTGAATCACATGCAGTATTCTCTTCACCATAAGAATAATACGAATATAAACATTTTGTCATGTATTCTTTCATGTTTGCTGCTATCTCATTTAAATCCTGTCTGCCTAATAAACTACGAAACTAGAGGGAGACAACAGCAAACGCGGAAGAATATACACATCATGTCATGTTTATAGTCGTATTATTCTTATGCCTAATAGTGATACAGACAGAAATGAAGCACGGCAATGGACTAGATTTTTAAATCTAATATGACTAATTTCGGTGCAGAATGTAATGTACTAAAAGAGGCGTCTGCAAAGATTTTCAAACGGAGGAAAATTTTCGCTAAACTCTCGTTCAGAACATCTATCATACGAAGTCTATTATTTGGTTCTTGTTGATCATTATCAAAGACAGCAGTGTAAGTAACAACAAATAGCAGTCTCTTGGCATTGTTTCGCTAATGAGACGATTCCTCTCTCTCTTTTTTAATTGTAAGTGGCGGTACCGTGCACAAAAGCAAGCCATGCGGCGAGCGGCGACTTGCCGTAAACACTCATTACCAGAAAGCGACAAACAATGCATGGCACAATACAGTAATGCATTTTCAGCTTAGAGTGACGTAAACACCTATAACAAAGAGAACGGCACTTATCAGATCAAAGAAAAATAAGCAATCAATTAAAATCAGACGAAGCACGTGAAAAATGAAGGGTACCCGTATAAATACGGACGGAGCGCCTGACGCACAGCAATGACTACCTGGTAAAACTTAACTGCTAAGCTTATGACTCGAACCAAACTACTGTAGCTGTATCGTCATTCATTCGACCTAAATTATGTCTCATATTATAACGGACCAACTTTGTTTCGGTTTGGAGGTGCGGCCTAAAACTTTTCTCTCACCTTGAATTTCGAGTCCCAAATTTCAGGTGCGGCTTAGATTCGAATGCGGTTTAGATTCGAGTAAATACGGTACTTAAAAGTTGTTTAACTGCCTTTACCGTCACTAAATTGATAAACTGTTTGCCAAAAAAGTACTTAAAAACCTCACAACTTAGGCTAATGCTCCTATAACACACTTGACAGCTTCCTCTTACTCCTAGACTGTGACATCGACAGAGTATCTGCCAATAACAGTGTTTTTTTGATCATGTGACCAGATCTTGATATATAATGATTTATAAGCTTTAATTACATAAAATAACACACATTGTGTAAACATTGACCGTAAATCCTTCTAAAATATTATAATAAATCAGAATAACAACAAACCGAACCATATTTTTAATATAGGAAAATAGCTTATTCTGATGATCCCTTTCTGCTTAATAAAGACTATTTGCTTGTCACTGGTTTCCCCAGAATCTGATGTCACTTGTCATAAGTGAATAGAAATTCCAAGGTATGGAGCTTTGATGGTTTCCAAGAGACACACAGATGGATCAGAGTGAATGGCAATGCTGCTGTATTCAATCTTTTACATATTTTGGTGACGAGAACTGATCAGTTTAGGTCGTCGTCAATATGTAATCCAATGAATTTGGACGACTCATCTCTCAACATTTGTCACCAAGTTTTATTTCAATGTTTTCTTTGCTGTTTGAAACTGAACGAAATAAGTCTTGTTAACATGCAGAGCAGATTGCTTGAAGTGAACCAATCTAGAGCTCCTTTGAATATAATAGTCACAATACTCTAGACAGCATTTGGGTACTTTGTCAATCATAATGGATGTGTCATCTGCAAATAAAGAGAAGAGTGCTCTTTGTGTCCACCCCGGCAGGTCATTAATGAAGATTAGGAAAAGAAAGGGACCAAGCACCGAGTCATGCAGTACCCCACATTTCATTGTACCCCAGTGTGAGAAGGTGGAGGCCATTGCAGAATTATTCAGTACTACCTTCTGCTTTCTGTCATCTAGATATGACTCTAGCCACATCCCTAGTTAAGCATTTAAGACACAGTGCTCAGCATTCCTAAGTAGGATTATGTGATCCACACAGTAGATTGCTTTGGATAGATCACAAAAGGTTCCAGTAGATGATATTTTGTTGTTTATAGATTCAAGGAATCAATTGACAGATAAGAAAATGGACTACTCAATTGAAATACCCTTTTTTATTCCACACTAATTTTTATTAAGGATGTTATATTTTCTAAGATGATTCATAGTTCTCGAACACTAATTTCTCGAAGATTTTAGAGATGTTTGTAAGCAATGAAACTGGCCAGTAGTTGAAAACATCTGCATTACCACCTTCATTGGACAATGGTTTAATGATTGCTTTTAAAGACAGAACCTTGATCTAAAGACTACTTAAATGTGTGACAGACTAAGAATAAATATGCAACAGAGATCCTTTTGATAGACGTATAGCCCACCCCAGTGGCATCTTTGTTTTTCATTTGACTTGTTACCTTTTCAGTCTCATCTCTTGTGATGTACGTTGCATGCATTTCATTTCACTATTTGTTCCACTGGTTTCTATACAAGGTCCATAGCTTAAACCATAGCACCTCTGCAACCAATATGACCTGCTACCATTTAAAGATATTGGGTGCTCTCTCTCTTTCGTCTACCATGCTTCCATTATGACATACTTCGACAGTCTGTATCTTCTGAAATTTTCTGTCTCATTTTTAGCACCTTCAAGATTGTTTTTATTTTATTATCTGAAGAGTCCATTTCAGATTTAATAAGCATTCTCCTGGATTTTTTAAGCTAATTCTTTAGGATGCTACAGTATAATTTGTAGTGCTTCCTATCCTGCGGTTAGATAGAATTTCTGAGTGAAGTGTGAAGCATTCTCTTTGTTTTGCCAGATATACTGATTCCCCAAGTAAGACATCATCTCCTGAAATCACTCAGGTTGGTACCTCAAAATGGATAACAAATTCATTCGAGAATAGGTTAAACGTATCACTGACATTTTTGAGTCTGTATTTCATAAGAGAATATCAAAAAGTACCATCCTGATTGTGTCCCATTCTAACAGCTCAAATGCCTGCTGACGGTTTCCAGATTCTCACTGTTGATTAGTCTAAAAGATCTTCAGCTATTGAGCTGTGATCTTACTCGTCCACCTGTAAATTCCATGTATTCATCGTCAAAACTGGGCAATACCATCTGAGTGTCACAAATGCAAATATATGTGCTAGTCAGGAACAAACCAAACTATTCTGTTTACTGTAACTAAACCCAACACAAGAAAATGACAAATCGTAGAAGAAAAAGAGCAAACACAAAACATACAAACTTCTATGGACCTAAGAATAAAAAGAACATAAAAAATATAATAGAAACCCAATGCTCTCACAGTTGGCGCAAAAACTATTTTTTACAGTGAAAAGTTAATAAACACGTGCATCACAACATATACAGACCACACTGTACAAACAGTGCTGACAGCCGTGGTTGCTACAACAGCCCACTCGGCTGAAGCAGAGCACCATCCAGATAATGACCAGGAAATGGATGCATCGACCAGACCTCATTGTGTGTTTGTCTCCTAATGATGACATGGAGGCTGGTGTGGTGTAAGAGAGCTGCTTTTGTTGGAGTGGGTGTTGGGCAAGCCAGCATGCATAGAGTCTCAGCACAGTGCAGCCCACTGAAGACACTCCGATTTGATTATGTTGATACAGACTGTAGCATGCTTTCTATTAACTGGAATCTGTAGTGTACACTTCTTCCTATTGACGACTTGGCGTAATCTGGTGTATGGTGATTGAAAGTCAGTCTGACGTTGTCAGTATGCAACATGACATTTTCACATGTACTCAGATTACTATGGATGAACATAAAAGCTCTTCCTTGTCTGGACATTTGCTGAGGTCAGATTCTTGACATGTGACCTCTCAGGTGTCTGACAAAGGTTGATGTGTATCGATGAAGCAGAGTAGTCACATCTACAAATTCACCAGGTAGTCACAATGCTTCTCTATACATCAGTTAAGTGGAGGTGGTGTCCAGATTGGTTTTGTAGGTATTTCACAGTCCAAGTAAAACAATTGGAAGAATGTCTCTCCACCCAGTTTCGTAGCATGTCAGCAATGCCCAGTCGTCCCATTGCTGGCTGGGTGGCTGCTCTTTATTTTATGATGGCATGTGCAGTAGAATGTCATGAGCTCGGTGAATAGATCCAACCTCAACTGTTTTCTGGACTCCATTGTGGTGTGAAGCAGGCAATCAAATCGTTATACCCAGCTAAGCACGAAGTAGTATTCCCAAGTTTCTTTCAAGATGTTGTCCACAGGTGCTGCTTCTGGCCATTGTGTGAAATGATGCAGATAACAGACGGTTTTAAGGAGGCAAAGGTCCCATGACGTTTATGTGAAACAAATTGTTAGGCACATGCAAGTGTGGCACAGGTTTGCAAGGACTCAAAAATACTTTTTCTAAAGGTGGACTGTAGATACATACACGGTTTTGCATTGGACATGTCACAGTATAGTGTTGTCAGTCCCTGAACATTATTAATTGTAGGTACAACGAATATGTTGCTTCCCACAACAGAATTTGAGAGTCTCAGTCTGTTAGTTATGCTTTGCTGAGCTTGTCGTAGTATGTGGTAGAAACACTGCCAGCACAGGAGAGGCAGTATGCGACTATGTGCTCAATCTCAGATATATGTCAACTACTGCTGCTGAACTGCGTGATGTATATCAATTGGTTAGGTTGTCTGGATGAGCAATTGAAGTTGTTTTGGTGGAAAGCATACATTAACAGCTTGTGGTCCATCTCGAGCTTGTAGCATTGGATTGATTGGTTGGTTGGTTGGTTGGGGGGGGGGGGGGGGGGGGTGCAAACAGCAAGGTCATCAGTCCCATCAGATTGGGGAAGGAAATTGGTCATGCCCTTTCAAAGAAATCGTCCCAGCATGTGCCTGAAGTGATTTAGGCCGTGTCCTGTGTGAGCGACAGAAGCGAGCAACAGCTTCAGGCGACAAAACAGAACCGTAGGTGTAGTTATGGAAGTGTCCTATGTGAGCAACACCTGTGTCGCACGGAAGACACAAAGCGACAGCCACGTGTCTTCTTGGCAAAGCAGTGGAGCGGATGCGACGGCAGCTATGAATTACTCAACATCTGATTTTAAGAAAACTATTCGGTTAAAAAATTTGATTCTTCTGCAACCTATAGCTTGATATCCTTAAATGATAAAGGTCAGAATTTATTTTCTTTATTCGTCATAGTTACGGTGCTGCACACAATTGAGTACATGGCTGCATGAAATTTTTAATAATTTGCAGAGGTAAAATCACATTGTGTATGTAGACTGTCCGTATAGTTCAGTTAAGGCCATACATTATTGCATATGAACCGTAACCAATATATCTAAATTGTATTTAAAGTTGAGACCAGGATGATATCTCTTTTCATTCTTGAGATATTGGTTTTTATATCCGCAGACGGGTCACTCGCGGTGCGTCCGAACCTTTCCTGCACTTCGGGAACCAACGTGTCTCATAAAAGGTTCAAGATATCGAAACAACGAATTTTGGAAATGACAGCACGCAGAAAGGACTATTTTATCATGTGATTAACACTCGATACATTTTTGTAAACGAATGAGCAGAGCAAAAACAAGACTCCCTATAACTTACACCATGCGGTTTTGTCCAAATTTTCATAGTCAAACAAAGGGAGAGAAACAGGTAAATGGGGTACCAAAGCTGCCATCCTTTCCACATCAAACGCTCCATTCCCTACAGCCTAGGTATTCGTGGCAAACGTATCTGCTCCAGTGACGAATCCCTCAACAATTACACCAATAACCTGACCAGTGCTTTCCTCTACCGCAACTATCCTGCAGACCTTGTCCACAAACAGATTTCCCGAGCAATACATTCCTCCCCGTCCAACAACAATGTTCCTACCCCCAGACCACACAGAAGCATCCCCCTTGTCACCCAATATTATCCTGGCCTCGAAAACATCAACAAATTACTCCGCCAGGGATATGACCTTCTCAAGTCAACCCCTGAAATGAGAACATCCCTTGACAAAATTCTCCCCACACCACCCAGAGTTGTCTTTCGTCGCCCCCCTAACCTCCGTAACATCCTTGTTAAACCCTACAATATTCCCAGACTAACTTCTCTACCCAGCGGTTCCTACCCCTGTAACCGACCCCGCTGCAAAACCTGTCCCATGCATCCCCCCACAACCACCTACTCCAGCCCCGCTACTGGTAAAACATACACAATTCAAGGCAGGGCCACATGTGAAACTACACGTCATTTATCAACTGACATGCCTGCACTGCACAGCCTTTTACATCGGCATGACAACAACTAAACTGGCTGAGCGCATGAACGGACACAGACAAACTGTCCGCCTAGGAGATGCCCAATACCCAGTAGCGGAGCATGCCCTCCAGCATAATTCTAGGGACCTAGGAACCTGCTACACCGTATGTGCCATTTGGCTTCTCCCACCCAACACCAGTCCCTCTGAACTGCGGAGATGGGAACTTGCACTCCAACACATCCTTTCATCCCGCCATCCCCCTGGACTGAACCTACGTTAAACAACCTCACTCCCATTTACTCTTCAGTCTTCTCCTCTTCTTTCCTCTTTAGCCATTCACGCATCTTTTCATCCTACATAGTTGTGTTTATCTTTATACTATATACCTCTTTACTTCTGTATGCATCCTCTCTGGTCTGAAGCTGGCACAGTACTTACAGTAGAATATCTTTGGCTTCCCTCTGACAACCATGCCTTCATCCTTGCTACCCTCCCTATTTTCCTTTCCCTGTTGCTTCATAACCTGGGTTGTGAGTAACTGAATCTCCTTTCCCTTCTTCCCTTTCTTTCCCCTCTCTCCTCCCCAATGAAGGAACATTTGTTCCGAATGCTAGGAACGTAAATTTTCGGTTCTGTTTTATGTGTATCTATCGGCTGTACTGAGCTGAGGTAAGTACTGGCCAGCCCCTCTATCTCTTTGTTAGTATTTGTTTCACATCTTTATATGAGATTTTCCATTAATCATTTTGATCACCTATATGGTCCACATCCTTCATTGTTTTGTCCCTTTTGTTAGCTATCACTTACGTCTGTCATCTTAACACTTTCTCTTCTTCAGTGTTTTATATATACATAAATAAATATTTTCGTCACCAACTGTGCTAGCTTCATCTTCCTCCTATTATCTTGTTCCGTTTATAGTCCTCTTCTCTTTTTTATTTATTGATTTATTTATTCAACATTCCATAGTTTTAACGTTCGTTATTCGCTGTTTTCCAGCCAACAATCACTGCCAACAATCTCTTCCACACCTACCAGTATCATCGATTTCCGTCGATTTCTTGTTGCTGGCGATATTTTTGTGCCATTGGCTATCTTTCTCAGCCACACAAAAAAAAGGAAAAGGGACATTTCTGCACCACGCACGATCTTTTTTGCGGCACGTGCGATCTTTTTTTTTTCTCCACTCGCTATCTCTGTTTCTGAGCAACATGTGTTCTTCTCCCCTGATCTGGACATACTTGCTTGGTCTGGTCAACTTTTTCAGTATTTTTCATATTTAGTGGTCTTCCTTTGGTATTGAACATTACCAACACAATTTCTTTCTTTCTCGTCCTTCCCCCCGCGTTTTATTCCTTCTTATGATTACTATTTCAACTTTAGTTATTTAATTTCCCTACCCACCAGTTACCCACTATGTACCCTAATCCTATACCACATTATTTACATTCATTCCGGAAACATGCATTCACCGTAGCCAAACTGCAATCCCACATACTTTTCCTCCGGTCCTGCTTAACCTTTGGAATTATCCCTAAAGGGCTTACCTTAAAAGTTACCATCTCTGGGTGCAATTCCTCCTTCCACCAGTCTCTCCTGGACTTCCAGAACCTTCAATCCTTAGCCCTTACCCAACTTGTCCTGAATCTCTACACTACTTCATGTAACCACCACTCCCAACAGCTCCTATCTCTCTTCAAAGTCCTCCACCTCTCGAACCCTTGCTTGGAGAACACACTCAGGAACATCATCCTAGAAGCCAGCTGCAAACTTGAGTTCCATGCCACACACCACCTGAAAAAACTATCCACAGTGCTAGTGCAGCACCTAAGAAGTGGGGTCCCTCTCCCTATCCTTCACAAACACCAACCACAACAGAACCTTCAACAAACCCCCCTCATAGCCAACAAACCTAGCCTAGCCACCCTACTCAATCTCCCCATCCCAGCACACACCCCACACAGACCAAATCTCAACTATAACCACAGGCAAATGCCACATATCACCAGTCCCAATTCAGTCCTAAACCTCTTATCCAGATCCCTCTCTCCTCCAGAGACATCTGTTCTATCAAAAGGCTTAACCTTTAGCCCCACGCCTAAATTCAACCACACTGCCCTGGTTAAAGATCTCCTCTCATTCACCCGGAACCTCAACTGGAAATATCACTTCACTACACAAACACAGCCCCCAGTGTTGAACCTTGTCTAGAACAGTTCCGACTGCCTTCTCAAAGGGATCCTCCTCCCCTCCCCCAAAACCATCCCTTGCAGACATTTCAGGAATTCCTCACATCCAGTGTTGCCTCCCAGTCCTCCTTGAAGAACATCCCGACAACCCCCAACAATTCCCCAGCTGAATCCCGTGCCACTAAGGAGCTGAAAATAGACCGCTCTATTGTCATCCTCCCGGCGGATAAAGACTCCACAACTGTCGTACTTGACTGTGGAGTATGTGGCAGAAGGACTGCGTCAACTCTCCGACACCTCAACCTACAAAGCTGTTACCCAGGATCCCATTCCTCCATCCAGACTGAGCTGCAAAAAATCCTAAAAATCCAAGGTCCCTCACAAGGCCTCACAATGGCTTCCATAGACTTACTCACTCCACCTGCGCCACGTACCCCTACCTTCTACCTATTACCCAAAATCCACAAAGAGAACCATCCTGGCCGTCCCATTGTAGCAGACTTCAAAGCCCCAACCGAACGTATCTCAGCTCTGGTAGACCAGCACCTCCAACCTATCACCCGCAGACTCCCATCCTACATCAAAGACACAAACCACTTCCTAGAACACCTCAAATCCATTCCCACTCCTCTCCCACCTGAAACCTTTCTTGTCACCATAGATGCTACATCCCTTTACACAAACGTCCCACATACCCATGGTCTCTCTGCCCTTGAGCACTACCTCTCCCAACGCCCACCCGAAGATCTTCCAAAAACCTCGTTCCTTATCACACTTACCAACTTCATCCTCACCCATAATTACTTCACTTTTGAAGGCCAGACCTACAAACAAATCAGGGGAACGGCCATGGGAACCAGGATGGCTCCGTCCTATGCCAACCTCTTCATGGGCCGCATGGAGGAGGCTTTCCTGAAGACCCAACAGCTGCTTCCCCTGGCCTGGTATAGGTTTATAGATGACATATTTGTGGTCTGGACTCATGGTGAAGAAACACTCCTTAATTTCCTCCATAACCTCAACTCCTTCTCGAATCTGAATTTCACCTGGTCCTTCTCCAAAACCCAAGCCACCTTCCTGGATGTTGACCTTCATCTTGTTGAAGCTCACATCCACACCTCTGTCCATATCAAACCCACAAACAACAGTACCTTCACTTTGATAGCTGCCATCCTTTCCACATCAAACACTCCCTTCGCTACAGCCTAGGTATTCGTGGCAAACGTATCTGCTCCAGTGACGAATCCCTCAACAATTACACCAATAACCTGACCAGTGCTTTCCTCTCCCGCAACTATCCTGCAGACCTTGTCCACAAACAGATTTCCCGAGCAATACATTCCTCCCCGTCCAACAACAATGTTCCTACCCCCAGACCACACAGAAGCATCCCCTAGTCACACAATATTATCCTGGCCTTGAAAACATCAACAAATTACTCCGCCAGGGATATGACCTTCTCAAGTCAACCCCTGAAATGAGAACATCCCTTGACAAAATTCTCCCCACACCACCCAGAGTTGTCTTTCGTCACCCCCCCTAACCTCCGTAACATCCTTGTTAAACCCTACAATATTCCCAGACTAACTTCTCTACCCAGCGGTTCCTACCCCTGTAACCGACCCCGCTGCAAAACCTGTCCCATGCATCCCCCCACAACCACCTACTCCAGCCCCGCTACTGGTAAAACATACACAATTCAAGGCAGGGCCACATGTGAAACTACACGTCATTTATCAACTGACATGCCTGCACTGCACAGCCTTTTACATCGGCATGACAACAACTAAACTGGCTGAGCGCATGAACGGACACAGACGAACTGTCCGCCTAGGAGATGCCCAATACCCAGTAGCGGAGCATGCCCTCCAGCATAATTCTAGGGACCTAGGAACCTGCTACACCGTATGTGCCATTTGGCTTCTCCCACCCAACACCAGTCCCTCTGAACTGCGGAGATGGGAACTTGCACTCCAACACATCCTTTCATCCCGCCATCCCCCTGGACTGAACCTACGTTAAACAACCTCACTCCCATTTACTCTTCAGTCTTCTCCTCTTTCCCTTTCCTCTTTAGCCATTCACGCATCTTTTCATCCTACATAGTTGTGTTTATCTTTATACTATATACCTCTTTACTTCTGTATGCATCCTCTGGTCTGAAGCTGGCACAGTACTTACAGTAGAATATCTTTGGCTTCCCTCTGACAACCATGCCTTCATCCTTGCTACCCTCCCTATTTTCCTTTCCCTGTTGCTTCATAACCTGGGTTGTGAGTAACTGAATCTCCTTTCCCTTCTTCCCTTTCTTTCCCCTCTCTCCTCCCCAATGAAGGAACATTTGTTCCGAATGCTAGGAACGTAAATTTTCGGTTCTGTTTTATGTGTATCTATCGGCTGTACTGAGCTGAGGTAAGTACTGGCCAGCCCCTCTATCTCTTTGTTAGTATTTGTTTCACATCTTTATATGAGATTTTCCATTAATCATTTTAGTCATGTAATAGTCATTCCTCCACATTCATTGCCTGTTAAAAGTTCTTGATCATGTAAAAAAACATTCATATTTAATTTATTGATGAGATAGTCAAATGCTCCTCTGCTCATTTATATGTATTCAAAGAATTTGTCTGGTGATCTTCATAGTTGACAATACTTATGAAATTCTCCATGGAGATTCCTCCCTTTGCAAATTTCATGCACAGCATTCCTTTTCACTTTATTTTCTTAAGTAAAACTAATTCTGTATCCTTATTCTCCAGCTAAAGTATTCTACAGCTTAAGGACGCCATTTTATAACAGCTGGATGGCTCTAAGCAGCCATCTTGTGGCGCGACATGGTCGCTCGCATGCAGGACATCCTAGGTTTTTGCCCGATGTTGCTGCTTGTCGCTGGAGTGTCACGTATCCAGAAGCTGCTCACTGACGCTCACTTCTGTCACTCACATAGGACACGGCCTTAGGGAAGTTGCGGGAAACCTAAATTAGGATTGCCAGATGTGGATTGAACCATCATCCTCCTGAATGTGAGTCCAATGTACTAACCACTGTGCCACCTCAATTCACTAGCATAGGGCGGAAGCACTTAACCACCTCACATATCACCAGTAAATCCGCAGTTTTACATACTCCATTTTTGTTGTAACACCAACAGTTTGTACGAGAAAATGGCCAGAGGTTGCCACATACTATTGTTGTATTGCTGGAACACTGCACCCACCACTGTCTGGCTCATGTCCACCACCAATGCTAGCAGTGCGTTCGGCTCCATGTGTGCTATTAATGCAGCACCTTCTATTCCTTTGTCATGCAGACTGTCCACAAATTTTTTGTGTTTCTTTTGCATTTAGACCTGTTAAGGATTCTTGTATTTCTGCCACACATTGCAGGTTGCAGCAGTAAAAGTTCAGCATACCAATAAAATCCCATAATTCTTTTATTGTGGTCTGCCGAGAGATCTGGAGGATTGCTTCCACTTTGTGAGGTAACAGTAAACAGCCTCATGGGGAAATGCAGTGGCCAAGGAAGTCCACTTGTGGTTGACAGAAGATACAATTTGCCGTGTTCAGTACCACACAATATTGATCTAGTCATCTGAGTACTTCCACAAGATCTGGCGAAGCTGTTCCAGCAAGGCTGAAAATACCAGTAAATCATCTAAACAGGTGAAACAGAAGGACAGGCCTTGTAATACAGAATCGATTAACATATGCCATCTCATTCTGGGAACATATGCCTAGTTTGCGTGGCATTCCAGAGGCCAAACAACATGAACTTGCTCTCACACAGGCCGAAGAGGGCTATTATGGCTGTCTTTGGCATATCTTCTTCAGAGACTGGTATTTGCTTGTATGCCTTGGCAATGGGCAGTTTTAGTTGTGGAGTAATGGCAGTTAGGTCTGGAACTGTATGAGCATTGAGTGATCTGTAGATACCGAATGGCTACTATGTACCGCACTTCTTTGTAACCAAATGCAATGGTGAAGCCCAGGAATGGGTAAATGTCCACATGAGGCCTTCATATATCATGGAGTCGAATTCTGCCTTGGCTATCACTAGCTGATCCAGAGCTAACAATCACGGTCTATAAGATATGGTGGTCCTTCGGTGGTCTTGATGTAGTGTGTGGTGCTGTGCTTCACTTCCTTAGGTGCACTGAGAGACCTCATCATAGTTGGAAAATCATGGAGTAGTATGGCATACTCACCGTCTGTAACTTCAGTAAGCTTGGAGGAGTGAATGGCTGTATTACATTGGAATCCTGATATTGTCAGTCAGGTGTTGTTGTAGACTAGTCACATATTTATAATGTCAAGCAGAAGGTTGTAGTAAGAGAGGAAGTCGTCAGCTTTGAACAGCAGTAGCTTTGGTATCTTATCCATAATTTTTATGTTGATGTTGTTGGCAAACCGAATTTTGTCTTCCTGCATGACACTTTTTGGGACACCATTGATTAGATCAAAACTAGAGCTGGGCACAATATACTCCCCAGTGGGACTTCTATGTTAATATGTAATAGATGTTCGTCTATGCAATTGAGATCTGTATAGGTCTCTGAAATTTCAACTCTGTGTATTCTAATCATGACATATCATTCAAACTACCTTTTTACTATTGATTTTACTCCTACAGCCTTTTGTTTGTGGAGCGTTTTATGATGTACTGTGTCCAATGCCTTGGAAAAACCTAAAATTATTCCTGTTTCACAATTGCCTTTCTCCATATCCTCCATTATGATTTTAGCAAATTCTGACATAGGTGCTTCTGTACTACGATCTTATCTGAAAATAATTTGTGATTTCATTAGAAAGTTACATTAATTAAGATAGTGGATAGGAATATCTCCCATAACTACTTCTATTATCTTTGAGAATGAAGATAACAGAGATGCTACACAATAGTTTTCCGTATTTTCAGTATCACCCTTTTGTGTGCTGGTAAAATTATGGCTTACATTAAGTACTCATGAAAGATACCTGAACTGAGCGACTAAATAATGTTTCTTAGGGGCTCATTTATGTTATCTATGCATTCTTTGAGACATACATGCTGCCCTTCTTTGTATATGGACAATATCCCCATTGAGCTCAGAATACAGTCATAATTTATGAAACATAGACGTTATTTTTGTACATCACTTCTGTTGCAGTGCCCTTCTTGTAGACTGGTGTCACCTATGCTCTCTTCCAAACACTGACAAAAAATTTTTTTAGGCATGTATAGTAAAATCCAAATAAAGCTAGATTTTTGAAAGCATCTACATCTACTGCATTACTCTGCAATTCACACTTAAGTGCTTGGCATAGGGTTTGCCAAACCACCTTCAAGCCGTTTCTCCATTGTTCCATTCTATAACACCATGCGGGGAAAACTACCACTTTAATCTTGTATTTAAATTATGATCATCATCTTCCCTATGTATGTGGGCATCAACAAAAAAATTTCACACAAAAGATACTCCGGCAATGAAAATTTCATAAGTTTTGGTTATAATTAGTCCCTGTAAACAGTAATGGAGACTTATCTTCTGCTAATACTTTTTACTACACCTTGCAATGGTGTGCTAATGATTAACTTCCATCACAACGGCCACTTTACTTCGACTTTTCATTTCCTCATGTTCAATCACCATTTTATTTATTATACTAGAGAGAGAAAAAAATCCGAATAAATACAAGACTTCTCTCAATTCCCAGCAAGGTATTTAATGTCAGTAAAACAGATGTGTTACTTTCTACTTAGCACTCTGGAGTTCAACTTTTAGATTTGTTAAGACTTTTTCCATTAACTGAGAATGTAAGTCCTTTGTTTTACTCCCACTTAATGACACAGTTGAAAAATTAATTATTTCTACAGCCGTAGTTTTGCTGGTTTATTGGTATGTGATGTCTGTTCAACAGTCAAATGATACATACAAAATTACAGCAATACATCTGTTTCAGAAGAAATGGAATGTTATGCTAGAAAAACAACTAGTTTGGTAATAAACCTTATGCTTTAACAAGAGGTCAAGCACAATTATTACAGGTACGGACCACTACACACATGAACTAAAATTTGCCCTACAACAAAGATTGGAGGAAACACTGACACAAATAGCAGCATGCACCCCGCCCCCCCCCCCCCCCCCCAACGCACACGCAAAGCCCCCCCCCCCAAGTGCACACACACGCGCGCGCGCACACACACACACACACACACACACACACACACACACACACACACACACACACAGAGAGAGAGAGAGGAGAGAGAGAGAGAGAGAGAGAGAGAGAGAGAGAGAAGAGAGAGAGAGAGAGGGGGGGGGGGATTGACTGACTGTAATGGAAAATGAAAAGTCTGATACTGTCTCTTATGCGAAACACTGTTCATTGTTACTGCGACAATCATCTCAAGTGGGCAAGCTGTTTATGAATCCATTGTCCATTACCACTTCGGCACAAGTATATTACGAATATAGTTTCTCTCCATCTCTGACCTAAATATTTCCACATTCATAAGCTTGTTTCATTAGTTAATTGACACTGATAGCTTTCCAAGCACTAGCACCTAATTAAGCAGTAAGTTCTTGTACATGAAAAGGAAATACATATTCAGAGGAATACTGTAAGCCCAACAACAGGGTGTCAGTACTGGGATCTTTTAAACTAATAGCATTTTAGCAAAATAAATTATCTGCAACAATCTATACATCAATACACCTAATACATCCATAATACATCTTGAATTTCAATAACTTTTAACCATCACTGCATCAAGAAAAGTGTATAACATTAAGTTGCACTTTATCTAATAGAAAGATTAATGATGCAAGGTGTAGGAATAATTAAATAAAAACATTGGATTTAACTGAGGGTTAAGTACATACTGCATCTGCAGAGGTTAAGCACGTGACACCCAATCTGAAACATCACTACATACATGAAAAATGTTAAATTGAAAGCTTCACTGCCAAAAACAGTAAGAGCAAGAAGTTGTCTTTTAAGAATGTGAGATGAAATAATATTTATAGAACATGCTTCATACTGAAATCAGATTTGTGAATTTTTATGCCCACAATTTGTGGGAAAGAAGAATAAAAAACCAGCAAAGGTGATAACAGAAATAATTTCTCTTTCGCACATCAAGCAGTGTGATGACTGGAAAGAAATGAACAATGTGTTCTGCCACTATCACATAGTTAAGGAACTGAGAGGTATGATACGTTAATGAGACAACTGCCTCATTGAGTATGTTGTGTCCATTAACTGGGCTTTACTTGTAAAATTAATGGATACACCCCTTCCAAATAACTGTGTTTATCTTGCAGAGAGATCTCATTTTTCTTTTAGCAATGGGGGATTTCTATACAGTTAACGTTTCACATTCCAAACATGATCACCTGTTAAAGAATGTAACAGACTTCTATGCAACATTCATTCATAATGTGCAATAATAACCATCATGTAAACACCAAACAAAAGTGCAATAATTTCCTTTACAGACTGCCAGAACTTTGTATCAGCTAACAGTTCAGGTATCACAGACACTGTTGCAATGTAAATGAAGCCCCCAGCAGTGAATGGCAGAATCCAAGATGAAGCAGCATTATCTGAAAACAAAGTTAATATTTTAGTACAAACCTCATCTTAGGGACACAAAGTGTTTATTAGTAAATAGACAATACATAGGAAAATTGATTATAAATATCTGACAGTGTGTGAGTTGGTCCATGAACATGAATTATCTCTTTTCTAGCCTGAAGGGAAATTAATTCAAGCAGAGTTATAACAGAGCCATTATTTCACTGGTATGTTGTTAGTTACATTAATTAAGAAACTGTGTTTTTTAAAAAAAATATTTGCCACATTTGTTTTACAGCTCCCAGTATTCAAAGGTAATTACTCTCAGACAAATAGAATATCTCAAGTCAATATCACTTACTTTCTTACGCGATTTGTGCTGTACCTATTGTATAACAATGAATTAAACAGTTAGATGGGGTTATGTGAGTTGCACATGAAAGCTATTCAAAATGTTAGTGATTTAGAAAAAAATCACAAATCTAATGGTTGAAAAACAGATGTTTTGTTATCATATGTAAGTGCATACATGTAATTTAGAAAACTTCTATAAACAGTTCCAAGACTTCATGACTTACTTCTGAAAAACAGTTCCAGTTTCAAATAACTACACTGATTTATTTGAGTGTTAGTTATCTTCTTGTTGAATCTGATGATCACAATTGCTTTCTAGTTTCACTGTATTGTGGGCTTGTTACCAGAAATGATCCTTTTACTAGGTTTTTGGGTCTGTGGTCATTGTTATGTAGGAAATTTGGTTAACGCAAGTAAGTGTAGTGTCTGTTACAAAGTTTGTGCCAAACAGCAATGTTATTGTGTTCAGTGGTGCAGTGTCGTGTGTGGGGTCCGTGATAACAAAAGAGTCACAGCTGTCAGACAGCTTCCGCACCAACTGCCAAGGGTGCTCTGTTTCAGGATATGTCTTTATGTTCTCTTGTACTCTTTATTTCTTGGTTTGTGAATTTTTACATGACTTTTGTATGTTCCATCTTTTTGTGTGATTATGTCTATCACTCTGGGATATACTGTCAACAAACATTTTTTCCGACTCGCTTCTTCCTTAGTTATATACACATTCAGAACGTTTCACCTGCAAGTTAAATGTTCGGATTCATATTCGGCTCAAGGAGTAACCACTTGTCTAATCAGTTACCACAATAGAGAATTTTGGTTTGGAAGAATCCTCCAGACCCAGTTTTGTTCATGCTAAGCAAATGTGAGCCAGCCCAAATCGTGCTGATCCTGACAACGGGTAATCTCGACATGATCTGGGGTGAAGAAGGAGGTTGAGTGATTACTAGGGAATTTAAGTATCAAGCAAGATACAGATGCGTCAACAGTGTCTAGACTAGTGGTCTCTTTACCTCCATTTCGTCTGAACAATGTGATCCTAGGTTTTCTCAAGTCAAAACCAGCTTTAGCTATGCAGGAATTATGGTCGAGTCGACAAAATTTACCCTCGTCATGAGCAGACTTTACCACCACTACGCTGCAGGAGAGGGAAAGACGAAAGGATGTGGGTTTTAAGGGAGAGGGTAAGGAGTCATTCCAATCCTGGGAGCGGAAAGACTTACCTTGGGGGAAAAAAGGACAGGTATACACTCGCACACACACACATATCCATCCACACATACACAGACACAAGCAGACATTTTGTCTGCTTGTGTGTGTGTGTGTGTGTGTGTGTGTGTGTGTGTGTGTGTGTGTGTGTGTGTGCGCGAGTGTATACCTGTCCTTTTTTCCCCCAATGTCTGCTTGTGTCTGTGTATGTGCGGATGGGTGTGTGTGTGTGCGCGCGAGTGTATACCTATCCTTTTTTCCCCCCAAGGTAAGTCTTTCCGCTCCCGGGATTGGAATGACTCCTTACCCTCTCCCTTAAAACCCACATCCTTTCGTCTTTCCCTCTCCTTCCCTCTTTCCTGATGAGGCAACAGTTTGTTGCGAAAGCTTGAATTTTGTGTGTATGTTTGTGTTTGTTTGTGTGTCTATCGACCTGCCAGCACTTTCGTTCGGTAAGTCACATCATCTTTGTTTTTAGATATATTTTTCCCACGTGGAATGTTTATGAATATATATACCAAAACTGTCGTGGCCTTCTTGTGGTGATGCTGCACTGTATTTTACGACCTACTTTCTGGATTTCACTGTCCTGTGAATGCCGTAGCTTCTCATGGAAGGTGGGGGCAGTCACCCAAAGATGGTCCCGGAGATGTGGGACCTCTGCCATTTCATGCAGTGGAGCTATAGGAAAGTGTTGGTAAGCATACAGCCAAGCAGAGTATACAGTTCTCCACAGTTTGGAGTGACTTCAGATGCATTTCAGCAGCCTGGCCCTGATGACAGCAGCATATTCGATGACAGGGCAGAGCAGTGCCTTGTATAGTGTGACGCCAGTTCAGCAAGGGGTACAACTTGCTAAGGTGGCTCTTGGATTTGCTCTTCACATCATGGGTATGTTGATATTACATAAATTGTTGGTACAGAGTTACGCCAAGATATTGTGCTGCAGCTGTCCATATGACAGAGCTGCCTTCCATAGTGATAAGTGCCAGTGCTGCAGAGACGATAAGGCGAGTAACTGTCCGGAACGGCATTTTGGTATTGTTGAAGGTCAGGCACCAATTGACAGCTCAGATGTTGAGACAGTCGAAGGCAAGCTGCAATCGACATTGTAGGATGTTGGCATTCATGCTTCGGTTGAGAATTGCTGTTTCAGCAGCATACAGCATCAGCTGCAAATGGTCTATCTTGATGTGTCAGCTGCGTACAGCGGGTATGGGATCGGTCCTAAAACCAACACCTTTGGCAACATACTGTTAACAACCTAATGTTGCCATTCACGCTTTGGTTGAAAATTGCTGTATCAGCAGCATACACCACGAGCTGCATATGGTCTGTCTTTGATGTATCAGCTGCATACAGCAAGTACAGGACTGATTTGAAAACCTAGACCTCTGGCACGCCAGTACAGATGCAAGGTACTGTGGACATCCTAGTCGTAGTCTCCTCACAAAAGATCCTCCTGTCAAGCTAAGAATGGACAAGGCAGCTCTGCGAAACCAGCACTCCTGGTTCAAGTAACTTGAACAAGCGGCAGCTGTGCAGCACATTATCAAATCCTCACACAATACACCCAGAAGCATTGTACCGAATTACTCATGATGCTCCATCATCTCAAATGGATCTTCTACTAGTCACAAGAGCTGATGCAGCATCGAATGGCTGCAGCAATCTGCTCCTTGGGTAGCACTGCTTCAGTGGTGATGTGATGCTACAGGCTCTTGACATACACCCTCTCAAAACTTTAGAGATGGCAGTCAATAAACTTGACGTGCAATAACTCTGCACCTGGTGAGGATGTTTCCCAGTCTTAAAAATAGGCACAGTTTCCACACAAGGTGATATGTTGTCGGTCTGGAATAACTCATTAATGACTTCAACCAGATGAGTGATGGTAGCTGGTGGCATCTACCTAAAAAAAAGGTACTGTATATTTCATCACATCCTGTGGCCTTCGTGGTGTTGAGAGCATGAAGTGCTGGTGTAAATTCTTCTGCCAAAGTTTTACAATGATGTCCTTGTGTCTCTCTTTGTAAGGTAGTGTGGGAGCCATTCACCTGTCAAAGCACTGTGGGCTGCAGCCAGTTGATCGTCAATGGGAGTGGAATTCACCTGAAAGGCTTTGACTACGGCCTGTGCATTCAGTTTGCTGACTGTCATCAAGTCAGATTATAGAAATCTTGTTTGCTAATCTCAATTTCAGTACTCTTCTATGCCACCTAGACGTCTTGACACAGTCAGTTGAGCAGTCATATAGTGGCAGTGTTCCTTGTACATTGCCGTTCCTGGTATACCCTATTCTCTCAGTTTTGGTCACAAGTGTGTCTGGTATCAGGTGCCATGAGTTTTCCCTTATGGTGAGCAGTGCAGGTGATGTCACTTCCTGAACAACAACAAATTTAGCAATGGTTAATTGTAATAGCGTTGCACTGTTTCCAGTTTCTGCTGGTGACAAGTTTTTCTGTGATTTTGGTATGTAAGAGGTCCATACTGATGCCCGTAAGTGAGACTCCACATCGACAATACAGAGATATTCATATCTACGTCAAAAATGATGGGGAAGTGCTCTGAAGGTAGTGCAGTGCACATTGACGCTGCAGAACAACCTTCATGACAAAAATATCAATGATGCCACAATATCAACAGATTTCAGGCCATCCTCAGATCATCATCTACTAGTAGCTGATGTCTTTGAATGCCAGCAATGGAGATCTTGCTATGCTAGAAAAGCAAAGAGTCAAGATCAACGGTCTCCTGAGGACTAGACGATGGCTTGTAGACTGCAATAAATGGAATGATGGCCATCGATGTTTGGAGGAAAACGCTGGTGGCCTCCAGCATATCCAATGGAGGGAGCTGATGCTGCTGCTTTTATTTCATTAACTTGTGACACTAATCCCATGGCATCAAACAAGTGCTACATCAGAGTTATTATTGAGTTTCACGTAATTTTAAGCTATGTTGACAGCTAATTGTAAAGTTAATTCTGTGCACACTGGGAGTGTCTCACAAACTGCCGCTTACGTTCACATGCAAATCGTATTTAATTATATATTGAATGAACTGGGTTGAAGGGGGTGGAAGGGCTAAAAGCATACAAAACAAGAATCATAAAATATGGCAAAATAAAAATCAAACAATGTCATTGTGACTTATTTCAAATGATTCTGTCTGATCACAGGATTACAAAATTGAAATTGGATTTTGTCTAGGAAAAGTACTGGGTGGTTATAATTAAAGTGCAGCTACTCATTGAGGTCCTGTGTGGGCTGTAATTATCATGTGGGAGCACAACTTGGTTGATATGCTAATATGGAACTGATTTATGTTGGAAAACAAATTAGTTCCAACTGTGGCCATCAAGTGAAAATCTGGCCTCATACACTGTTTGTATGATGATTGGCTTCCATAGTCATTTGAAGAGCCATAACATGAGTGAATAGTATAGCCATCGAGAAGAGATACCGTATGCTTTTAGTGAAACTGTTTTATATGAACAGCAACAATTATAGCGCTGCATTGAGAGAGTATCATCGATTGAAAGGTCTGTCGAGAGGCCCGATTCATTAAATGGTTTAAAGAAGAAGAAAATGAAACTCAGAAACATGGATGAGCTGGGTGTGGCAACCAGAAGAGGAAGGCATCCTATCCAAGTGGAAGTTATTGATGAGGTTGCCGTTGCTGTAACTGACCATGTAGCACATGTCCCAAATAGTGCTAGTGCTTGAGCAGTATCACGAGAATTGTCTATGCCATTGTCAACACAATGGAAAATCTTGTGGTCTATATTACACTTGCACCTATACAAGATACAGAGGATGCATCAACTGATACCTCATGATGCACAGCAATGTTCTGAATTTCCTCTTAATTTCATGGTGTGGATCAAAGTTGACGACATGTGGTAGGGCAATATTCTATAGAGTGATGATGCACATTTTACACTAGAGGGTGCAATGAAAACACAACACTGCTGAATTTGCGGTTCTCTTAAGCAGTGTGTTGTGCACAAAGGGCCACTACACTACCCATATGTGACTCTGTGATGTCGCTTCATGAGCAACTTTATTCTCGGTCTGTTCTTCTTTGACGAGAATGCACCTAGAGGACCTGTCATGTAACGTGATGTCTGCACGTTATTGAGACATCCTTGTGCAGCATGTGATCCCTGTGTTGGTAGAACGCAACTGTGTGGAAATCACCATTTTCATGCAAGTTGGGACAACACGTCACCCACACAGTGAAATCTATGCTTAATGCAACCTTCACAAAAGTGTTATCTCCTGAGGTTTCAAGCAGTATGGCCTGAAAGATACTTCTGGCTCCGGGGATATCTAAAAGAATGTGTTTACCAGGGACACGTTCAGTCTCCACCTGATCTGAAGGCTAGTATAAGGGAACAGATTGCTCAGATTCCATCTAAACTGCTGTGAGCAACTGTTGATCGCACCATTTTACAGACACATCACCTCACTGACGTTCCAGTGTTCATATTTAACAAATTGTTTACATGGCAGTTAATAATAAAATCAATAATATGCCTTTCTCACTTGTTTGACCTCCTCTGCCTACATCCCGTTCATAATCCATTACATATGGAAACATTTTTAGACATCTTTCTTGCATTCACAGTGCCAGGTTTGCACCAAGTGGCCATAATTGGAACTACTTTTTTTCTCAGTGCAAAGCAGTTCTGCATTACCGCATTAGTGTATCTACCACAGTTTGTTACTACAATAATTATAGCCCTTATGGGACCTGCATGAGAAGATGAACTTTAACTGCAAACAACTGGTATTACGAAAGCTGATGGTTTTAATCACTAATAGCAATTAAAACATCATCTTTAAGTGAAAGTAGTTATCAAATGGAGGTATTTTAATCTTGCCCTTGAATGAAATACATCAATTGCTTCAAAAGGCTTTTCTAAAAAAGTGAAAGATTAAGATGCGCATTTTTGTTGTATGAGCCTTGGCAGGATTAGTTTATGGAAGCTATCACCCACAGAACTTACTACGTCACTGCAAATAAGAAGTGGTTTTGTCTCCAAATACATTTTAGTAAAGCTGGGGCTAATTTCTAAATGACACATTTGATACAAAAAATTTGGCTACATGAGGAAAGCTGGGTAAGTAAACACGAGTAAGAAGACTGACATGGAAAGGGGCAGAAAATTTCAAGCAATTTCATGTAGTGGCCCAAAGTGTCTTATGTTACACCAGAATCAATCTCTATTATGTAAAACTTGTGGTTTTCATTTAAAAAGCAGTCAACTTGGAATAGACAAAGTGGCAACAACTGAACTTAAATTTATGAAAAGTGCAACACGTTCAATAGAATTATACCACAACCTCACCTCCCACCGTGTTGTCAAGTCCTGTCTTTTTTTACCTCTTAGGATCCAGTGAAGAATTTCCTGACCTGCCTACCAACCATTCACAGAAATGCACATCCCATCCACCTTCATTTCATTTTCATTACAGTCACAATTATATCTTCCATTCCAATCTGTTCCCTGCTTCATTTGTTTGATTTCATGTCTCTACTAATAACTCACGACACATGTCTTTCCATTTCTCACTGAGCAACCCTCAGTTTCTGATTTTTTTCTCTCCCTCCATCCATACATTGTCTTCTTGTGGTTCAAATACAATAACTCAATCAGTGGTTCTTCAATTTTATTGTTACTTTGTACTATATTCCTTTCACTATATTGGTTATACATTATTTTAGTCTTTTTGTATTTGAATTGAAATTTATTTTTAGGCCTACTTTCCTATTTGCTTTATCCCAGTCTTCCACAGTTCTTGAACTTTATTTGCACTAGAGACAAGGTGTATAGAGCCACCAGCAAAACAAAGCTCATTTAGATATGTTACACTAACATGTATTAAATCTTTATTTTCTAAGTTTAAGGATTTTAAACCCTTTCATCTATAGGGTCATTGAGAATGATTTTAGTGATGCATCACATCTTTCCACAATTTGTATTTCATTTCTGAGTCTAATGGAAACTGTAGCATTAACAAATATGTTCTTCAGTAAAACACAGACTAAATCAATGCCTCATTTCTCAAGGGCTATTAGTGTAGATTTTGCTGAAAGCGAGTCCGAAGCTTTCTCAAAGTCTATGAATCCCACGCACGGCTATATGTAGTTATATCGTTATTCACTAGTTTATCACCCACGTTTACTCACACAGTGAATATCTTCAAATTTTAAATAAACTGTTACAGTACAAGTCCCCAAATTTTAGCTGGTATCCTTGTATAGACAGTCATTTTAGTGCGCAAAGTGGAGACTGTTTATGCACATATTGACTAATTTTGTTGTCCAGTACGGCAGAACAGGCTGAATGAACAAAAAAATAAAGTGGCAATTGAAAGGAGAGTTTAGTGTCCTGGTGTCTTTTCTATAGCCCCTAGATGGAGGGATACAAACTACATTCCCTGGGAAGAATGAGGCCATGTCACATCCATAAATAGTGCTATGAATTTCTCTTTATTGCTAAATGATCATCATAAGTAATGAAGTACTGCTTCAACTGTAAAATTTCACATATTTAGAGCATGTTATTATATTTAGGAAAAATGCAGTGTAGACATGCTTGTGAACTCAATAAAGGCCCAAGGAGGCTATAAAAGCTCATAAACCAAGATGACAGAACAAACCTTATGGTCAATAGAGGGAGCTGCTTGTGTCACTGTATTCTGCTCTGCTGTCAGTGCTTTTGCACTTGAGTTCCTTACAGTTCATGCTGTCAACAGTAACTTAGTAACAAGTCGTTAGAGCTTATTATGTGGGAGCATGCTGGCCAAAGTTAAAGTTTCCTGTGATTTTTCCTGATGGAACCTCCTTCTTAATCTGCATGGCAATGGCTTGATGACAGAATACACACTTTTAGGACCATGATTACACAAGCATTTAATACTGGTAGTTCAAAACACAAAATCCAAGCACTTTGTACTTGTAATTGACAACCCACAGCCCACTACAATGTCTCCAATACAGAACTGCACTTAAAATGTCAAACATGTAGACCACAACAACTTTACAGTCCAGGAACATCTATTTGATTATGTCAGTTAAATGAATGTATACATCTTTTGTCCCCTATCAGTACCAACATCCTTGCTAGCTGTAAGTATCATGAGACATGATCGCTATTCAGATCTTTTGCTGGTGTCTGGCAATGCAAGATTAGTAAACAGATTGGCTTTGATGTGAGAAACTAATAATATTGCATCTCACAATTTTTATAGTTCTCTACCTCAATCAATAAAAACGGAACCTTTATAGGATCATTTTGTTGTCTGTCTGTCTGAAAGTTGAAATTAATGTCAAATACTAAGGTCCACAGTCCCTTGGTGGTGCACAAATTGAGTCCATGTCATACATTTTGATACTTACAAACTATCTCATCAAAACCAATAGGGTGATTCCTGTCGACCTAGAATCATGAAATTATGCAAGGAAGTGATATTTTGCTGTCCAAGTAAAGGGGAAAATCTACAAAGTGTTAATTTCTAACTATATCACAAGAGAACCATATTTTTTGTCATTTGTTATCTGACTGACTGACTGACTGTTGGTCTGTCTACCCCTTTCTCTCTGGAACGGGTAGATGTATTAAGTCTAAATTACGTCATATACTAAGGTCTACGGTCCCTTTACAGTGTAAAAAACTTAAGCCTCTAAGTCAATGCAATCAAAAGACATGGCCACTTGTGTCAAATATTTTGGTATTCACATTATCGCCCATCAAAACCTATATCATACTTCCTGCTGGCCTAGACTCGTGGCATTTGGCAAGAAGGTAGGTTTCAGACTACAAGTAAAGGACAAAAATCAGAAAAATTGTTAATTTGTAATTATATCACATGAAAACTTCAGGTTGGAATACCAACAATGTACGGAAAAGATTGATGCTTCCACTCTTATCAATATCTGCAGTCTGGTCCAAGATGCCGGAGATGGCAATACTGTGTGCATGAAATGTGCTTGCTTGTGTACGTTTCTTTTTCTGATAAAGGCTGTGGCTGAAGGTTTGTTTGTACATTTCTGTCTGCAACTTAATGTCACAACATTGAAAAAAAATATTATTTTGTCATTTGTTATCCAATTTCAAACTTGAAATTAAAACATTCTCCAAAGTCTTGGAACCACCAGGACTGATATCTTGCCAGTGTTAAATGTCGACAGCAGGCCAAAATTGTCAATATTCTTAATCCATGGAATGGATGAATGTCTATATACACAATTAAGTTAGAACGGAACCCTGAGAATGTGATCCTACTTGATTGTGGCCAATTTCTTACCTACACGGTGTCAGTATTACAGGTACCAAAGGCTTACCTGACATCAGTAAGTGTGCAAACATTTTTCTAAAGTAGTAATTCACATTTACTGTTCTGTTATACAATTTTGTTCCAAAATTGCAAATGGTTCTGTATATTATGTCCACTTCTGAAGCCGTAGATTGTTCCTTTGCATGATTAAAATCTGAAGTCCCTCCTCCCACGTAGCTGTGATACTTTTGGTAAACATCTTGTACATTACGGAGGAGGAGGCTGACATGTTTATAGCATTTTTTGCCTGCTATCTGTTTTTGTGAAGCTAAATAATGGACACGTGAGTGCCTTTGTCCAGCACAGACTTTAGGTTTTCTTTCTTTCTTTTCCTGTAACACAGACTAAACTGTTGTATTATGTTCTACAGTCATTGTCCAAAACACCACCAAAGAACTTAGTGATCAGTTTTGGTTATTCGTTCACCATGGATGAAAGACTTAAAAGCAGCAAGCCTGTAGGCACCTAGAAAGTTATCTTGGTTGATAGCATTGTTCCAGTTTTGAACAATTGTCTTCCTCTACAGACATTCTGTAAACTATTTTTCATATTCCTTTTATACTACTTAGCCCCCAGTCTTACCCATTTCTACATGAACACGTACAGTTCCTTCCTTCATATCTCAAATGGCTTTATACACTGCCCCTGATATTATTTTCAGAACATCATTGTTTTTATTTTTACTGTCTGTGTTGTAGATTCATCATAAATTATACACACATTTAAAGAAGTCTTCTGTCTTATTGGTTGCTGCGCTGTCTTAAATGTTACATCTTTTTCACACCCTTATTGTTTGCAAAATTTTTACATTTTTATTGAGTCTTCTCATGCTACACACTCCTAAGACAGTAATTAGTGGAAATATGCTAAATATGTTGAGACCTACATATGTTTATTTCCAAAAGCAGGTATCATGCTAAGCTGTTTTTGTGCTGTTATTAAGTTTGTTTGAATCCCTGGTGAAAATATGGTAGTTTCTCACGCAAAAGGACTGTTCAATGGACACTTGCCCACTCCATAAAATAGGTCTTGTGGCGAAATGTTATTCAACATGTTTTTGCAATCCAATTTCTGTGCTTCCAGCCTGGAGGATACCAGTTAGGTGGTCAAGGCATACCAACATTCATCCACACAAACACAACTGAGGAATAAAAGGATCTGTAAATAAATTCAAATTAATGTTGCTTCTGAAGACCCTCTCTACCTATCTTCTAGCCCAAAATTTTATGTACTTCATTTTTTGATAAAATTAAATATTTTTCTTTGGATAAGGCATAAAACTAACAATCAGCTCATGAAGAATTCACAGCAGACACACTACATTGTTAGAACACTGTCAGACACAACAGCACATGTAAACTGAAGATAAAGATATTACAGAGGTGTTAATAACAAATCATTTCTTTATAACTTCAAACCACTATAGTGGTACATTCTGATAATTATGTTTAAAATTAATACCTCATGAAGAGCTGTAAAACCTTATTGGTGTAGTGCTCAGACTCAACTGAAAGCACAGAATTGTTATGTGGTAAGTCCCATCCACCCAAGTATCTTAGTTATAAGGATCAAGAATTTAAAATGAACCATATTGGCAATGAAAGTAATGTGTTGCAGCTTGTTAAGCATTATACTTCATTTTATAATGAGTGCATACAATTGCAATGTGCAACAGAAGGTATACTGCAAATAACTGACAAATATCAACCAAGATACCTCTTTTGGTGAATACAGATTTGCTGCTTTTAAGTCTTTCGTCCATGGTGAGCGAATAAGCAAAACTGATCAATAACTTCATTGGTGGTATTTTGGACAATGTTACAGGAAAAGAAAGGAAGAAAACCTAAAGCCTGTGCTGTACAAAGGCACTCACATGTCCATTATTTAGATATGCGCCAGTTTACGTGACTAAAAAACCATTGTACTGGAACTTAAATATGTGCTTATTGTGATCAATAAAAAATAAGCCACCTTATATAATCTTTCAATCCCCACCCCTTTCTCATCCTCCCTCCACCTCTCCTACTTTTCATCAATGTTTTTACAGCTGGGTGAAATACTTTTACTTTATGACTTCAGTAACTTATTTTCTCTGTTAAACTACAGACTGTAGACTGTTTTTCATGGTAATTTCTCCACTTTTCAATTAATGGCATTCCAGTATTAATGTAGAACATTTTTGTCTGACAGTATATTGTTTTCTAGCATAATGTTAATGTAAATGTTTTATATTTTGTTCTGTATGTTTATTTCTAACGAATTTCATAAATGACAAAATATAGATTTGCTTTCTGGAACTCTTCAAATCACTTTCAGAATTCTCTTTGATACTTACCCACACCTTCAGCTAAGAGAGAGACAACAGTTCCACTCAGAGCACCAAGAGCTGTCAGCAACTGCAATAACATAGCCTGCAAGAATATTTAAGAAACATTATGTTCAGCAAAATCCATAAAGAAACCAGAAATGCTATCAAATTATCAATTCATTTTACATCAGCAGTTACAGCAACACTATCTTACCTTCTTCCGATCACATCCTGATTGTATTAATATTGCAAAGTCACCAATTTCATGTGGAACTTCATGCAACAGAATGGTAAAAGTCGTGACAACACCAATTTGTTCTCCAGCTATATATGAAGCTCCAATAGCTAAACCATCAGTAAAATTGTGTGTAAAATCTGCAGCAAGATTCAGATATCCAGCCACCTTAATTTCACCTATTTGTACAATAAAAATGACAAGTTGTAGAATATATTTTGAAGATAATGAAAACTAGTGAAAACTAAACTACCACTTTCATTAGTGTAGAAGTTAAATTGGATTTTTAAGCACATGAAGGGGAAAAAACATAACTATTCGCAACACAGATTCACTTTGTCACAGAATCACGCAGGAACTATAAATTTATCATATATGTAAGCAGTGTCAGAGATAACAAAGATAATTACAAATAAATAAGGTAACAGAAAGTCCTTGATGAAATATAAGTCACAGAAGGAGTGAAGATAAAACTCAGTATATACACTGAATTGTTGTGAATTTAACAGGCACCTAAGCAAGAACACTTTCATTACCATTCATATGTCTATCAACCACTCAGTACTGCGATGGGATTGTACCTTTATTCCTTCCCTTATACATAACTATAAGTAATCCACAATCATGAATCCTGAGCAAACTGAAACCAGGCACTGATTTCTCTACAGCAGGGGGAAAAATGATGGGTTGCTGAAACAAGTGACAAAAAAGTTGATCAGAACCCTGAACCAAAGTGGCACCAGCATGAATAAAAATAGGTACAAGTAACAGATTATATTGATTAGCTGCAGCAGAAAAAGTAGTTACCTTACCACAAAGCAATGATTATGAGAGAAGAATGACTGTCTTATGAGACGGGGGGAATTGGAAATGTGTGAAATAAACAACTTAGTTATAAATCTTTCAGTTTTCTCTGCTCTTTCCTTACTTCACAAGAGACTGTTCTTTTTTACATTTTTCCTTTCTACTCCCACTCTATGATCAAAAAAGTGCCTCATTAAATTTATCTGGTGCAGAATGTCACAGAGTATCTCTTGTCTCACACAAACAATCACCAAAATCACCAGGAGAAATTTCATTAGTGAAGTACTAAATACTACGGTGCTTGTGAGACCCCTATACAGCACACTCATTCTACATATCCCCTTTAGTTCGAATATAAACCTTCAGGGTTGATCTGAAAGGCATAAAAGCAAGATGTACTTTATTGGAGTCCATGTTGGTGAATCCTTAATGGTGTCACACTGGGGCACTTGATTCATTGTTACCCTTTGAATCACGTTCCATATATAGTAATCCAGGGGATTGAAATCAGGGCAGATGGGACGTAGACTTAAACATAACAAAATTGTCCAACAGTTTTGCACCAAATGGCTTGTGTAATTTGGTAAAAAGTATTGCTGAAAAACTTTCTTTCCTTTTCATCCTGTCTGGTCCATCTCCCCTGATCCTGGGTTCTGGGCAACTTTACTGAATTCTACCTCTTTTCCTAAAACTCACCAGCCCTTTTCCTTCAGCCCTCTTCCTTCCCTTTCAACCCTTCTGCCAGAAGAAGGAGTCACTGGCTCCAAAAGCTAGCAAATTGTAATACTTTTTATATGTGTGTTCTCCTGTTGCCGCTTCATGAGTAGTTTTTTTATCTGTTCAATTACTTACATTTTGGTATTTAGTTTGATCAAACTTAGCCACAGCAGTATCCCTAATAAGCTCAGCAAAATGTGTGTGGCAGATACTATGTTTTGTGCATAACAAAAAGTGTTACTTTTAAAATGTCAATAATCTACTTACTGAGGAAGAAGACTGCGTATACTGGGAAGGGGGGACCTGCTTGTAATACTATATGTTCTATCAGTGGCAATCACCTTCAAAGACCAATGAGTTCACATAGGCCTGCATCCATTACTTAGATTGTTCCAAACATTTCTGCATGTAATTTTCCTTAAGGCAACAATGAGTTCCAATGATTTTGTCTTCTGGCAGAGGGCATGATCACATCTGTAACAGACTGCTCATTCAATGCCAATATGTTGAAAATACAGACACTGTTCAAAGTCTAAAAATAGTTTTGCACTAACACACTAGGGCATATACTTCCTTAGAAATGGGAGCACCTAGTTTCTTGTAACTGCTAGTACTACACACAAACTGATCAAAGCAATAAATTATGGAAATTCAGAATCATATAGTGGAAACAGATAGTTATCCTTCCCTCACATCATCTATAGGGACTGAAGAGGGGCGGGTTACTTAAAACTGAACACTTGCACTGATAAGCCAATACATTATACACTCCTGGAAATGGAAAAAAGAACACATTGACACCGGTATGTCAGACCCACCATACTTGCTCCGGACACTGCGAGAGGGCTGTACAAGCAATGATCACACGCACGGCACAGCGGACACACCAGGAACCGCGGTGTTGGCCGTCGAATGGCGCTAGCTGCGCAGCATTTGTGCACCGCCGCCGTCAGTGTCAGCCAGTTTGCCATGGCATACGGAGCTCCATCGCTGGTAGCATGCCGCGACAGCGTGGACGTGAACCGTATGTGCAGTTGACGGACTTTGAGCGAGGGCGTATAGTGGGCATGCGGGAGGCCGGGTGGACGTACCGGCGAATTGCTCAACACGTGGGGTGTGAGGTCTCCACAGTACATCGATGTTGTCGCCAGTGGTCGGCGGAAGGTGCACGTGCCCGTCGACCTGGGACCGGACCGCAGCAACGCACGGATGCACGCCAAGACCGTAGGATCCTACGCAGTGCCGTAGGGGACCGCACCGCCACTTCCCAGCAAATTAGGGACACTGTTGCTCCTGGGGTATCGGCGAGGACCATTCGCAACCGTCTCCATGAAGCTGGGCTACGGTCCCGCACACCATTAGGCCGTCTTCCGCTCACGACCCAACATCGTGCAGCCCGCCTCCAGTGGTGTCGCGACAGGCGTGAATGGAGGGACGAATGGAGACGTGTCGTCTTCAGCGATGAGAGTCGCTTCTGCCTTGGTGCCAATGATGGTCATATGCGTGTTTGGCGCCGTGCAGGTGAGCGCCACAATCAGGACTGCATACGACCGAGGCACACAGGGCCAACACCCGGCATCATGGTGTGGGGAGCGATCTCCTACACTGGCCGTACACCACTGGTGATCGTCGAGGGGACACTGAATAGTGCACGGTACATCCAAACCGTCATCGAACCCATCGTTCTACCATTCCTAGACTGGCAAGGGAACTTGCTGTTCCAACAGGACAATGCACGTCTGCATGTATCCCGTGCCACCCAACGTGCTCTAGAAGGTGTAAGTCAACTACCCTGGCCAGCAAGATCTCCGGATCTGTCCCCCATTGAGCATGTTTGGGACTGGATGAAGCGTCGTCTCACGCGGTCTGCACGTCCAGCACGAACGCTGGTCCAACTGAGGCGCCAGGTGGAAATGGCATGGCAAGCCATTCCACAGGACTACATCCAGCATCTCTACGATCGTCTCCATGGGAGAATAGCAGCCTGCATTGCTGCGAAAGGTGGATATACACTGTACTAGTGCCGACATTGTGCATGCTCTGTTGCCTGTGTCTATGTGCCTGTGGTTCTGTCAGTGTGATCATGTGATGTATCTGACCCCAGGAATGTGTCAATAAAGTTTCCCCTTCCTGGGACAATGAATTCACGGTGTTCTTATTTCAATTTCCAGGAGTGTAACTACCGTCCATCAGGACAGTCGTGCAGGCACTGTGGGCATGTGATGTGGTAAGAAAAGTATATAAGCAGAGCAGAGATGAATGGGGAATCATTCTAGTGACAATGTGGGTCACAAATGAGGAAATCCACTAACAAACGCAACTCTGACAAAGGGCAGATTGTTTTGGGCTGCACATGAGAACAAGCACTCAGAAAATGGCAAAGCTGGTTGGCTGTTTGCACACTGCTGTCTCCAGTATTTTTGAAAAGTAGTTGAAGAATGACGAAACTTAGAAAGTGACAAGGTGCTGGGCATCTACATCTTATTATAGAAAGTGGAGATCAGAGACTTGCACACAATGTAAAACAGTATGGGTGGCAATCCATGGTAGATCTGATGACAGAGTATAATGCTGGTGTAGCTACAAGTGTTTTGCAACACACTGTTCTGTGCACATTGTTGAACATGAGGCTTCACAGTAGATGATCTCTCTGTTTTCACATGTTGACCCAGTGACACCATCAATTATGACTGCAGTTGGCACAGGGTCATAGAGATTAGACTGTGGGGTAATAGGAACATATTGCCTGGTCCAATGGATCACTTTTGTTGTTACATTAGATTGACTGTCCAGTCCAGATACACTGTCATCCAGGTGGTCGGCTGCTGGAAACACGCACCACCTGAAAAACAAAGACAGCTGAGGGCAGTATTACTTTTGGAGTACATATTCCAGACCATCCATTGGACCTGTGTTGCAGTCAAAATCTACCCAGTATTTGTTGAATCCAAATGTACTGATAATGTGAATGGCTGAAAGCAGGGGGGAACTGAAGCCATAATTTTTCCTAAGTGCAATAGTGTTACTGTATGGTTTAATGATGATAGCATCCTCTTGGGTAAAATATTCCAGAGATTTCATTTGGATTGTCTGGTGGGAACTACACAGAAAGAAATAGGCATTCTATGGGTTGCATCATGAAACATCACCATCCCTTAATCAGGTAGGTCAGTCAGAGAATTTAAAAAGTGAAATGGTTATGTTGAACATAAATATATTGGGAATTAGTGAAGTGCAATGGCGGAAAGATTGGGACTTGCAGTCAGCCAATGTGGACACATTGCAAACACCCACCACAGTAGAAAAAGTTTATACACCTACTAGTATCGCAGATGATGAAGTGACTGACAGAATATATGATGAGATAAAGGAAATTATCAGAATAGTTGAGGCAGATGAAAATTTAATTATAATGGGATTACTTGAATTCATCAGTAGAAGAATGAGAAGAAAAAATAGCAGGAGAACAAGCACTGGGGGAAAGGAATGAAAGGGGAAGCAACCTGGTAGAATTTTAGACAAAGCATTATTTAATCATTGCAAACACTTTATTTAAGAATTATGAAAGAAAGTTCTGTATATGGAAGATAACTGGGGACACTGGAAGGTTTCAGATAGATTATATAATGGTAAGACAGGGATTTCAAAACCAGATTTTAAACTGCAGATTATTTCCAGGGCATAGATATGGGATCTGGCCATAATTTATTGATTATGAACTGGAGATTAACACTGGAGATACTTCAGAAATTAAGGAGATATGACCTGGATAAGGCAAAGGAACTGGAAGTTTCATAGAGAGCATTAGGTAGAAATAGATGGAAACAAGGAAAAGAAATACTTTAGAAGACAAAAGAGTAGCTCTGAGAGATGAACCAGTGAAACTGGCAAAGGATCAAATAGGTAAAAACACAAGGTATTGTAGAAATCCTTGGATAACACATAAGATAATGAATTTAATCAACGAAAGAAAAAAATATAAAAGCAAAACATGTGAAGAATGCCAAAGGAATATTAATATCTAAAAATGAGACTGACTTAAAGTAAAACATGGGAAAAGTAGGAATGGGTTGATGTAACAATGCTGCAAAAAGCATGCATGACCACAGTAAAGATGGACATAACCTGTGGGAAATCTGAAGAGACCTTTGCAGAAAACAGAAGCAGCTGTATGGATATCAGATGGCATGTCATTATTAAGAAAAAAGGGGAAGCTAAAAGGGAGCAGGAATATACAAAAGAACTATACAAGGGATATATGATACAGTGAGAAGAATTTGACAGAGATCAAAGGGATCTAAGCTGAAATAAGGAGTAGGTGATGTTCCCTCAGAATTACTGAGAGCCAATCACAGAAAAACTAATCCACTTGGAGTGCAGGATTTATGATAACAGCAAAATACCCTCATACTTCTAGAAGGATGTAATAATTCCAAAATTCAAAGATTAGCAAACTTTCACTTTATGTCATAGCTGCAAGATGGTGACACAAATTGTTTACAAGAAGACTAGAAAACTGATGAGATACCAACCATTAGAAAGATCTGATTGGCTTCTGTTGAAATGTAGAACACACAAGGCAATATTTGCTGTATGACTTATCCTAGAAGATGTTGCTGTTGTGGTCTTCAGTCTAAAGACTGGTTTGATGCAGCTCTCCATGCTACTCTATCCTGTGCAAACTTCTTCATCTCCAAGTAACTACTGCAACCTACAGCCCCCTGAATCCGCTTACTGTATTCATCTCTTGGTCTGCCTCTGTGATTTTTACTCCCCACACTTTCCTCCTGTACTAACTGGTGATCCCTTGATGCCTCAGAATGTGTCCTACAAACCAATCCATTCTTCTAGTCAGGTTGTACCACAAATTTCTCTTCTCCCCAATTCTATTCAGTACCTCCTCATTAGTTACATGATCTACCCATCTAAACTTCAGCATTCTTCTGTAGCACCACATTTCAAAAGCTTCTATTTGGTCTCTTCTTGTCTAAACTGTTTATCGTCCATGTTTCACTTCCATACATGGCTACACTCCATACAAATACTTTCATGAAGGACTACCTGACACTTAAATCTATACTCTATGTTAATAAATTTCTCTTCTTCAGAAACGCAACCATCATCAGTTATTTTGCTTCCTAGATAGCAAAACTCATCTACTACTTTAAGTGTCTCATTTCCTAATGTAATTCCCTCACCACACCTAGTTTAATTCAACTACATTCCATTATCCTTGTTCTGCTTTTGTAGATGTTCATCGTATATCCTCCTTTCAAGACACAGTCTATTCTGTTCAACTGCTCTTTCAAGTCTTTTGCTGTCTCTGATAGAATTACAGTGTCATCGGAGAACCTCAAAGTTTTTATTTCTTCTCCCTGGACTTTAATTCCCACTCCAAATTTTTCTTTTGTTTCCTTTACTGCTCGCTCAATATACAGATTGAATAACCGTGGCAACAGGCTACAACCCTATCTCACTCCCTTCTCAACCACTCCATTCCTTTTGTGCCCCTTGATTCTTATAACTGCCATCTGGTTTCTGTAAAAATTGTAAATAGCCTTTTGCTCCCTGTATGTTACCCCAGCAGCTTTGGAATTTGAAAGGGAGTATTCCAATCAACATTGTCAAAAGCTTTCTCTAAGTCTACAAATGCTATTAATGTAGGTTTGTCTTTCTTTAACTTATGTTCTATGAGAAGTCGTAGGATCAGTATTGCCTCACATGTTCCTACATTTCTCCGGAATCCAAACTGATCTTCCCCAAGGTCAGCTTCTATCAGTTTTTACATTCTTCTGTAATGGATTTGAATTAGTTTTTTGCAAATTGTGACTTATTAAACTGATAGTTCGGTAATTTTCACACCGTCAGCACCTACTTCCTTTGGAACTGGAATTATTATATTCTTCTTGAAGTCTGAGGGTACTTCACTTGTCTCATACATCTTGCTCACCAGATAGAAGATATTTGTCATCGCTGGCTCTCCCAAGGCTATCAGTAGCTCTAACGGAATGTTGTCTACTCCCAGGGCCTTGCTTTGACTTAAATCTTTCAGTGCTTTGTCAAATCCTTCATGCGGTACCATATCTCCCTACTCATCTTCATCTACGTCCTCTTCCATTTCCACAATATCACTCTCAAGTACATCTCTGTTGTATAGGTCCTCTATGTATTCCTTCCACCTTTCTGCCTTCCCTTCTTTGCTTAGTACAGGTTTTCCATCCGAGGTCTTGATATTCATACAGGTGGTTCTTTTTTCTCCAAGGTCTCTAATTTTCCTAATAATCCTAAAATATAGGCTAAGGAAAGACAACTACATTTGAAGCATTTCTTGATTTAGAGAAAGTTTTCAAAAATGTTGACTGGATTACATTCTGAAATTCTGATTACAGTAGGGATAAAATACAAGGAGTAAAAGAGTATCTACAACTTGTACAGTAATTGGAATGCAGTTAAAGAGATGAAGGACATGTAGGGGAAGCAGCAGTTGAAAAAGGTTATAGAGGGTTATAGCCTTTACCCAATCTTATTCAATCTGTACATTGACCAAGCAGTAAAAGAAAACAAAGAGAAATATTGACAGGAAATACAACTTCAGAGAGAGTCAATAAAACCTTTGTGGTTTTCTGATGACTTTGTAATTCAGTCAGAGGTGGCAAAGGACTTGGAAGGATAGGTGAATGGAATGAATACTATTTTGAAAAGAGATTATAAGATAAACATCACAGAAATAAAACGGCGGTAACGGAATGTACTTAAATTAAATCCAGTGATTTGAATCAAATCAGGAAATGAGATACTAAAAGTAGTAGATAAGTTTGGCTATTTGTGCAGCAAGGTAATCACTGAGGACCAATGTAGAGAGTATACAAAATGTAAGACTGGCAATAGCAAGAAAAGCATTACTGAAGAAGAGAAATTTATCAACATCAGATACAAATTTAAATATTAGGAAGAAGGTATTTCTCTAGAGCTTAGCTTTGTACAGAAATGAAACATAGTTACTGAAAAGTCCAGAGCAGAAGAGAATAGAAACTTTTGAAATGTGGTGCTACAGAAGAATGCTGAAGTTTAATGGGTCGGCTGAAACTAATGATGAGGTACTACGTCTAATTAGCGGAAGAAAGAAATTTATGACAACCTAACTAAAAGAAGGGATTGGTTGATAGGAGGTATCATGGGGCACCAAAGAACTGTCAATTTGACAACCGAGGGTAGTGTGAGGGAGAAAACATTTACTAAATACAACAACATGCCAAATGAAAACTGTGTCCTATGCGGATAAGCTTCTCATTCAGATACCTTATCAAATGGCCTCAGAGGTCTGTGAGCAGCCCCACTCCAATCTGCCCACAAATCCCTTGCAGTACCAGGAATCAAACCCAGCTCCTCCGCACATGGGAGTCAGACTTGCTATACAGACTGAGTCAAAACGTCAATGTATTAATGTCATCTCCCAACTTCTTTCAAATCTGGCAGAGGTTTTCCTGTAGTTCTGTCATGTTCACAGAGTCAATCTCAGTGCTGAAACAGAATTACTTTCATTTTTTATTCATTTAATCATCGATTAATCCATTCACACATCATATTCCATAAAAGCCATAATGGAGGAGAACCTTTTATAGTATTGTAGCTTATCAATACTGCCGGAGGTGGCACCTCGAATATTCCTGCAGGTTTCGCAAGCACTGCTTTGCATATTCCGCCAATGAGGAATCTCCAGGCTGCCGACCAACAAAGCCAGCCAGGATGGTGTTATAAGAGGCGGGCACCTGAGCACCAGTCTTCTACTCCAACATTACTTCAGTTGCTAGTCAGTTCCAAATGTTAAACCAAATTGTTGATAGTAAGCATTACCAGCTAACATTCAGTGTGGATATATGTTGGTTGTCTGCTGCCTTAAGTTGTCAACAGTGTAGCACTTCTTCACCCACAAGTTGAATGCAATATACTTATTTAAAAAACCACTTGTGTCAACTAACATTTTTCTTGTCTGCCCAGTTCCTTTTAGCGACCTTCCACCCACTTATCATTAGCAGTAAGGCTGTAACATTTGGCTCCTCGTAACTTAACGGTTACCGACTTGCAATGTAACACCTGGTGACAAACCTTATTGAATCTATGGCACCACATCATTTTACTTCCTTTGTTGCCATTTTTTTTATCACTTGCTAGACTTTTTGTTGTACTTTTACCATATGTGGTTGGGATTATTTCTGTTTCAGATCGATGCTTGCCATTTTTGTTCAGTTTACTTGTTTGTGCTATCAAATACTGATTTAACTTTAGTATTTTTTGCTGGGCTACGTCTACCCCACCACCCCACGGCCCATGCATGCCTGCCTCACACTTAGGAGTGCCACAATTGCAAATGCCTTTGGCATCAAAGTTCAATCTAACACAGCTTTTCAGTTACAGGTGCAACAAATGACGCAACTTATTGAGATGATGAAGGGCTTCAGTCAAATTCAGATGGCAACCAATGAGAATCACAATCAGGTGCCACCAGCTACTGCAGCACCAAAGCTTAATGCAGCCATCATTAGCGCCTCTGTTTTGCTCATTTAAGGAGGACAAAGACGACTGAATTGAATAATTGCTCCAGTTTGAAGCTCATCTATCTACACACCAAGTAGTAGGTTGTTGTTGTTGTTGTTGTTGTGATCTTCAGTCCTGAGACTGGTTTGATGCAGCTCTCCATGCTACTCTATCCTGTGCAAGCTTCTTCATCTCCCAGTACCTACTGCAGCCTACATCCTTCTGAATCTGCTTAGTGTATTCATCTCTTGGTCTCCCTCTATGACTTTTACCCTCCACGCTGCCCTCCAATACTAAATTGGTGATCCCTCGATGCCTCAGAACATGTCCTACCAACTGATCCCTTCTTCTAGTCAAGTTGTGCCACAAGCTCCTCTTCTCCCCAATTCTATTCAATACCTCCTCATTAGTTATGTGATCTACCCATCTAATCTTCAGCATTCTTCTGTAGCACCACATTTTAAAAGCTTCTATTCTCTTCTTGTCCAAACTATTTATCGTCCATTTTTCACTTCCATACATGGCTACACTCCATACAAATACTTTCAGAACCGACTTCCTGACATTTAAATCTATACTTGATGTTAACAAATTTCTCTTCTTCAGAAACGCTTTCCTTGCCATTGCCTCTCTACTTCGACCATCATCAATTATTTTGCTCCCCAAATAGCAAAACTCTTTTACTACTTTAAGTGTCTCATTTCCTAATCTAATTCCCTCAGCATCACCCGACTTAATTCGACTACATTCCATTATCCTCATTTTGCTTTTGTTGATGTTCATCTTATACCCTCCTTTCAAGACACTGTCCATTCCGTTCAACTGCTCTTCCAAGTCCTTTGCTGTCTCTGACAGAATTACAATTTCATCGGCGAACCTCAAAGTTTTATTTCTTCTCAATGGATTTTAATACCTACTCCGAACTTTTCTTTTGTTTCCTTTATTGCTTGCTCAATATACAGATTTAATAACATCGGGGATAGGCTACAACCCTTGCCAACCACTGCTTCCCTTTCATGTCCCTCGACTCTTATAACTGCCATCTGATTTCTGTACAAATTGTAAATAGCCTTTCGCTCCCTGTATTTTACCCCAGCCACCTTCAGAATTTGAAAGAGAGTATTCCAATCAACATTGTCAAAAGCTTTCTCTAAGCCTACAAATGCTAGAAACGTAGGTTTGCCTTTTCTCAATCTTTCTTCTAAGATAAGTTGTAGGGTCAGTATTGCCTCACATGTTCCCACATTTCTGCGGAATCCAAACTGATCTTCCCCGAGGTCAGCTTCTACCAGTTTTTCCATTTGTCTGTAAAGAATTCGGGTTAGTATTTTGCAGCTGTGACTTATTAAACTGATAGTTCGGTAATTTTCACATCTGTCAACACCTGCTTTCTTTGGGATTGGAATTATTATATTCTTCTTGAAGTCTGAGGGTATTTCGTCTGTCTCGTACATCTTGCTCACCAGATGGTAGAGTTTTGTCAGGACTGGCTCTCCCAAGGCCATCAGTAGTTCTAATGGAATGCTGTCTACTCCTGGGGCCTTGTTTCGACTCAGGTCTTTCAGTGCTCTGTCAAACTCTTCGTATCTTATCTCCCATTTCATCTTCATCTACATCCTCTTCCATTTCCATAATATTGTCCTCAAGTACATCGCCCTTGTATAGACCCTCTATATACTCCTTCCACCTTTCTGCTTTCCCTTCTTTGCTTAGAACTGGGTTTCCATCTGAGCTCTTGATTAGTATTAGGTACTGTTAAATAATTTTTTCTTATCAACGGTGGGTGTGTTAGTGTATATGACATTCTGCAAACTGTTCCCTGCTTTACAGCTATACCTTGTGGACTGTGAAGAATTAATCCACACTTTGAATAGATACTGTGACACGAAAGTCCATGTGGGGAGGCTGCCAGGTTTAAATGTTTCAGACTAAAGAAGCAGTCAGGACAATGTCATAGACAGTAGGTGACAGAACAGTCTTACAAGGGCTTACTAGGCAGTGTAAGTTTATTGTGACTATGGCAAGTATTGCAGTGGCTTCATGATATGTGACGCCATTACTCAGAATGTGGCTGATAATCGAATAAGGGAACAGATTATTAAGTATCCCAGCCCTCCTTTGCAGCAAGTCACACAAAATATTAACTATTAAGATTCTTGTGACAGTGCCATAGACAGTCACAGTCAGTAAACAGTTGTGATGTAGCGTCTAGCAATATCATTGCGCAGCTGCACAAGCAGTCTGTTTCCAAGTCGAGTGCACACTGGCCCACCAGAGCTCAGCTAGACCAGTAAAGTACCAGCATGAAGTCTTGCCCACACTGCTTCTCAGTGCATAAGAGTTACTTACTCATATCATGAAATGCAACTTCTTTTTCATTGGCAGAAACGGACATCTTCAAGTGGTATGCTTACCGGAAAAGAAGGCTCTCTCTCCTAAAATACACCCACAGGAACCAAACTTTACTCTACATGTTGTGCATTCTGAACCAAAGAGATCTTCTAGTGTGGAGCAGAAGTCTGGTAGTTCTTAATTCAAGAAATTAGTAGCTTCTTCTTTGGTGAAACGCCATTCTAACAAGCTCTTTGTGGACCTTGTGATAGCTCATCAAACCATTAAGTTGCAATTAGAAACGGGTGCCTTAGTTTCCTTGTTCCATCGCAGTACTTATGATCATCTTGCCAACACTGAGCAGCAGAAATCACACAGTATGCTTACAGCATTGAATGGACAAGACATTCCAGCACTCAGTTCGCGCAGTCTTCCTGCCATATACCAGAATTTTCAAAAGAATATGACATTCCAGATTTTGCATTTACAGAACCATGGAAATATATCTGGCCTTGATTTGTTTGGGTTGCTAGTGGTAGACAATGGGTTCAGTTACTCCGTTTGATTTGAAGGAGAGTGTTGCTCAGCTGTGTGCTGAATTCAAAGGCTTGTATGCTGATGGCTTACACAAAGCTTCTAATTTTCTTGCTTCTTCAGGGCAGGTAATCCATGAACAGGTTGCTCAGGAACTTGCACAGTGGCAGGACAGTGGTTTCATTGCACTCATCGCAGCCAGTCAGTGGACATCTCCATCAGTACCTGTCAGGGAGCCTTCAGGCAAATCATGTATTTGTGCAGACTTTAAGGCAACAGTGTACCCCTAAACTGTGACTGATTCATTTTCTTTACCTCAACCTGATAAACTTATGGACCATGCCTACCTCTACATCCCTTTAGATGACCAATCACAGCAAGTATTTATTGTTAATACACACAGGGGACTCCAAAATTGTTAGTTTGCCTTTCGGTAGTGCATTCACATCAGCAATTTTCCAGCATTATTTGGAACAATTAACTGCATCTGTGCTTCATGTACAAATTATTTTTATGATACAGTGGTATCAGGTCACACATTAGATGAGTACCTTAGTAATCTTCGCACACATTAAATGCAACAGGGACAAGTGTGTGTTCTTTCAAACTGCAATTGAATATTTGGGATAACGACAAACCTCTAAAAAATGTTACTGAATTACGGTCAGTGTTAGGGAAGCTGATATAATGTACCTGCTTCATTCGAAATGCAGCTCAGATTGTGGCACCAATGCACTGCCTTTGCCACAAAAGGGTACTTTTTGCACGGTCCCAGGAATGTGAAATTGCTTTTCTTTGACTAAGCACACCAATGCAGACATGTTTTCGCATCTTCCATTGAGATTGGATGCAGACTTCGACTTTTCAGAAGCATCTTGTTACCACACTGCTGCAGAGGACTCAAGATGTGCTGGACGAATTTCCATTAGGTCATTAGATGATCAACCAGGCCACAGCAGCGGGTCTGGATCTGCAGATCCTGTTGCACTATGTCTGCACTGACTGGCCTCATACTGTGAAACAAATTGTTAGTCCAGAGGATTGCCGATATTTTGCACATTGACATGATTTGTCTATGTTACATGGTGTCCTATTGCCATGCACTGAATCTGAACAATCTTGTTTTGCAATTAGTTTGCTTCATCAGTGTCACTGAGGCATGGTTCACACCAAACCATTAGCTCGCCGACATTGCACATGGTTTGACATGGACTCTCACTAGAGTATATGATAGATCAGCACCATGCTTGAGAGTAATACCATGCAGCCTCTTCTCAACAGTTCTTTGACTGGCTGAAGCATTGGCAGCTCTTGCATTTGGATTCTGCTGGACCCTATAGGAAAACTCGTTGGCAGATTCCCACCAACGCACATAGCAAGTCTCCTTTTGCGGTTCCCGTGCACTCTACAATGACATGTTGCACCCTTCAAAGCCTTGTAATCCATATTTTGTCTTGAGGGCCTACCAGAGTTGCTTGTGACAGACAACGGACCTCAATTTGTGTCCGCAGAATTTGATGACTTCTGTACAGCCAAAGGAATTTGTCACAGCACCAGTGTGCCTTACTATCCACAGTCTAATACAAATACAGAACACTTTGTTCACACTATTAAGCAGCAGATGGATAAATTAAGCACGCATCACATGTGAGACCAAGCTTTTCCACTATTCTTGTTGTCCTACCATTCCCAGCCTTGCAACAGTGCAGCGCCATTGGAGTTGCTTCATGAACGACGCACTGCATCTTGCTCCAGTTTCTGTGCTCACAATGGTGGATGGCGCCTATTCTGGCCCCTCAGGTAATGTATCACATTAATGACCTAGTTATTTTTATATCATAAAGAGGCCAGAGGCACCGGGAACCTGGCATCATCATAAATTTGTTTAGCAATTGCATGTTTTTGATACAGAGCCCAGGCAAATTGCAGTGACAGCATCTGAATCAACTTCACACCTGTAAATTATGTGATCCTGAAACTTCCTGGCAGATTAAAACTGTGTGCCGGACCGAGACTCGAACTCGGGACCTTTACCTTTCACGGGCAAGTGCTCTACCATCTTTCTTTCAGAAGTGCTAGTCGGCTGGCACACAGTTTTAATCTGCCAGGAAGTTTCATATCAGCACACACTCTGCTGAAGAGTGGAAATCTCACTCTATGTGATCCTGCCAATGACACTTTGTTCACAGATTCATTGCCTGCCTGCATGATGCATCCTGCATCTCCTCCAGGTAGCTCGGGTTCTGTGTAGCCAATACCTGACCCTGAAACAATGGACCTTGACCCTAAAGCAGGTGGCTGACACCCACAGGTGTTCGTCCCATTACCACCCCCCCTCCCCCCTCCACAGTCAGCCAGAGGGCCACTGCACCACTTCAAGATGCAATTGCGGTTTGACCACCAGAGAACCTTGCACTGTAACTGGATGCAGAGAGTGCACCCACCATATTGTTTCTCAGCTGGCATTCCAGGACAGCCTCAAGGCAAATGTTGGGGTGTGGGCAGGAGCTCAGCACTAGCCACAGCTCTGGCTTCTATCTCCTCATCACTTCCTGCATCCACGACGCCCCCCCCCCCCCCATCATCACTGCAGCAATCATCACTACACAATTATGGCGAGGAGGTTAGTAGTGCCGTAACTTATTGATACTGCCAGAGCTGGCACCTCAAACATTTCTGCAGGTGCTGCAAGCAGCACTTTGAACATCGCCACCAATGAAGAACCTCCCAGCCACGGTGTGATAAACGAAGGGCACCTGGGCACCAGTCTTCCAGTTCAAGATTACTGCTAGCTGAGATTATTCAGTTTCTGGTTGGGGGCTGAACATTACATCAAGTTGTCAACTGATAGCTCTAGTGGCAAACATTCAGAGTACACAGACGCACACCAATGTCACGTCTCTGCTTATTGCTAGCCACAACTGTCGTAAGTTTTACAACAAATATTTAGGGATCTAGGCATGAAGCCCCTGCTACAGAAAATGACAGCAATACCAGAAGTAACTGGCTGTGCAGCTTGTACAGACAACTTGCTCCCATTCATGAGTGCACAATCTAGTGCACAGATAGAAGACAAGATACAGATTGCAATGGAAATACTGCACACATGATGTTTACAAAATAAATTAACAGTTGTTGCTCATAAGACAGTGCATATGCTACTGAAAGGGAAATTCTTATTTTCCAACTGCATTTTGTAATCATTTTCTCTAGATAATTTCTCAATCTCAAAAAGATCAGAGCACGACAAAGAAAAGATCAAATAATATCAACTGAGTCATATTTTAAGCAAAACAAGAGAAGGATTTTTTAAAACATTCAATAATAGTTTAAACAACGACACATTGCCAAGTTTACTATTTATAGATTCAAAAACACAGAGATTGCATATAATAACACCAAGAACTCCAGAATACACGCAGATTACTTCACAGAACTACACAGCGGCGATCCACAGAATATTAACTTCATTTTGATAATGTAATCCAAAAACAGCCAGACTCAAAACCACCAACAATAGAAAAAAAAATCAGATATATCATAAAGAAATTTAAAAATAATGAAGCGTCAGAAGACATAGTTGCTGAATTCTGGAAACACTTTCTACATTTAACAGAAATCATTAATGAAATTTGGACAACAAACCGGTCACCATCGGTATAGATATCAGCATTAATACATCCACTGCATAAAATAGGAAAGAAAACTGATCCTACAAATTATTGAAGAATGCCTCTCTTGCAAGTGACATGTAAGATCTTGTCCGTGGCACTTGAAGGAATACACGACCTACAACTAGGAGAATATTTGGCAGGATTTACGAAGGGAAGGTCTTGTGCAGAACAAATGCTAAATCTAAAGAACACAATAGAAATGAAGAAAATCAGAAACTTGAAATATGTAGTAAATCTCAAAGATTTTACAAAGGCATATTGCCACATAGAAGACAGAGTAATTAGATGAATGATGAACACTAACTTCACTTAACGAAGGTTTATTCAGCACTTGCACATACAAGAGCACGGAGCAAACTGCATCCGGCCAGAACACATACGGTATATATACAGCTACAGAACATTCCAGTACAATGATTCTTGATATTTGTGGATACTTCTAGAATGTCCTCGAACTCAAATTAAAATTTTACAGTTCAGGTGAGTTTTGAACTCACGACCCTCCATGCAACAGTCTAGTATCACAACCGATACACCACAGTGATGGTGCTACTCAGCTTCTTCTGCGACATTGCTCTCTCCTTAAGAGAACAGTGTCTCATTGTTATGTCCTCCTAGTCCGGGAACGAGTCATCGGTCCTGCATACTCCAACTCCTGATGACTGATGTTCACCCTGGCGGTGACCTCCTTAGAACTTCCTTTGCCGCTACGCTCTTCGTCACCTTTCCGCTTGTTGCCTGTGGCTGGAGCTTCGAGTTTACCCTGGTTTGTAGGATCCTTATAGGGCTTCATTCGAAGGACGTGGACCGTATATCTGATTTTTCGTCGTCTTGTGTCGGGGTCGAAAGCTTCAACTTCGTAAGTAACATCAGACAACTGTCTTACAACCTTATAAGGTCCAAAGTAGTGCCTGAGGAGCTTCTCAGAGAGACCAACCTTCCAAACAGGAGTGAGGATCCAGACACTGTCACCAAGCTGGTAGACAACAGGGCAGTGGCTTGCGTCATACCTTCGGCGATCGTTTTCTTGAGCTGCAGTGGGCGGAGTCGAGCTAACCGCTGAGCTTCCTCAGCTCTGGTTAACACCTGGCCAATGTAGTCATCGTCCACATCATCAGGATGTAACAGAAACACAGTGTCCATCATCGTAGTAGCTTCACGCCCAAGCACCAGGAAAAATGGCGTAAATCATGTGGTGTCTTTATGGAATTTCTATAGAACATCTAAGCGCATGTGTTTAGGAATCACTGGTAGCCACCTCTATCCAAACGGATCAAAGTTTTTCTTGCAAAGTAATCCATTAACTACCTTAAATTGTCCTTTCACATCCTCTGACCGATTTAAGGCAAGCATAATTTGACATATCTTGGCATCCTTCTTGTGCTCAGAACTCTGATCCTGGAGTGCAGCGAGACAGTCACTATCTTCATCAAAGCCTTGATAGTCTTGCACAGGGTTTCTTGAGAGACAGTCGGGATCTTGATGTTTTCTTCCACTTTTGTACACTATAGTAACGTCATACTCTTGAAGACGTAGTGCCCACCTGGCAAGTTGTTCTGTTGGGTCCTTAAGGCCTGTCAATCAACAACGTGAATGATAATCTGTAAGAACTGTGAATGGCCTTCCATAGAGATACTGTCGAAATTTGCATATGGCCCAGATTACAGCAAGACATTCTCTTTCTGTAGTTGAGTAGATTCTCTCTGCTTTTGTAAGTGTCCTAGAAGCATAGGCTATAACCTTCTCTTTTCCATCCAAAATCCGCACCACAACAGCACCAATCCCATACCCACTGCCTACCATCCGCAAACTAACCGACTTACTGAATGCCTTAATAAGACCTTCCGGGTTCTCTGGTGACGATGGCCAAGATCAAAACAAGTGGCTGAAGGCATATGAATGTATAGCCAAATTTAACAAGTGAGATGACACGGTGTGTTTGGCTAATGTATTTTTCTACTTGGAGGGCACTGCCAAGCAATGGTATGAGAACAACGAGGAGAAGTTCACAAGCTGGGAAGTATTCCAGGCGGAACTGCGCAAGTATTTCGGTGACACAACAACAGAAGTGCAAGGCTGAAGATAAATTAAAGTGCAGGGCACAGCATCCTACATTCAAGATGTCTTGGAGCTGTGTAAAATAGTGGATCCTAGAATGGACGAGGAAGATAAGCTTGCACATCTCATGAAGGGTGGTGCTGAGGACATGTATCAAGCACTACTCCTGAAGGAGATTTCAACAGCAGACAACTCCACAAAATGGTGCCAGTATGTCAAGACAATGCATCAAAAAAGAATTACACGCAAGAAGTTTGAACGGGTTCCAAGTGTTGTATTGATGTCTGTGATGGAGAAATAAACTGATTCATCAAATGTTCGTCAGATAGTGAGAGAGGAAGTTCAGAAGGCACTTGGATTGCACGTTGAGCGGAAAACTGAGACGCTTCAAGAGGTCATAAGGAAGGAAATGGAACAGACATTGAACCCAATCTCTCATCCTTCATTTCCCTTTCAAACGGTGAAAAAGTTGAGACCCAGGTGAAATTACATTCCTACATTGCTGCATGAGGAACTTGTTTGGGCACCAAGGAAGACTGATGTCTGGAGGATTCAGTATAACCAACCATACATTTCCACTGTGGATGACCGTGACATGTGGTGCGCTATTGTCGAGAAAGGTGGCGGATATTTGATGACGCCAGCACCAGGAGACAGCAGACCGATCTCAGCCGACGCCAACTCTGGGACAACGAAGATGAAAAAGATGTGGGTGTAGAACAATGAAGGTCACAACGCCGCAAGCTAGCCGCTGGAGAGGACGCTTCCCAAGATGCCGATCAAGGTCTCCATTGCCGTTTAGAAGCTCCAGCCAATCACCTAGCCACCGCAATCTGGAAAACTAAAGGGTGCGACCTTCCTTGGAGTTGAGGCTGCTGAAGAGAAAAATCCTCTGCCGTCGATCACTACAAAAAAGATCGGAAACTACGTCGATATCCTCATAGATGACTGACCAGTCCAAGCTCTTGTGGTCTCTGGAGCATCATATTCAGCCATTTCGGAGAAGTACCGTCGCCAGTTGCAGAAAACCATATTCGTTGACAATAAAACATCTCTGCTGAAGGGAGCTAATGGGAAATATGTAACACCTACAGGAAGATGTACCATCCGTGAGGGTATAAGTGGCCACACACAGCCCTTAGAATTCATCATCTTACAAGAGTGTAGTCATGAAGTGATTCTCAGATGGGTCTTTTTGAAAGCTTCTCAGGCAATTATAGATTGTAGTCGCTCAAAAATTATGCTAGACAAGATGAGATACTGTGGACAGGAAGATGCGCATCTGAGTGTGTGGAGACTGTGTGCTGGATGAAGTGATCATCCCTGCAGTCAGCGCTAGAAAGGTAACTGTCATGTGTCATGCCATGCATCAACCCAAGGATCTTGTAGTGGAAAGTAAGAGAGGCATAACATTGAAGAATAACTTGGTCATCCCAGCCTCTGTCGTCTCATTTAAAAACTGATTCAGTGAATTATGGATAGTTAACTGTCGCCGAGAACCAAAGATCCTTCCAAGACACATGTGCATAGCAAATGCTGAGCCATTAATTGCAGAGCAGCTGAGCATCATAGAAACTTCCCCTGCCGAGTCTGTGTGCGAAATTAGCACTATCACTACGAGACAAGATCTTCTAGCTCGACCATCACAGATCTCACTAAGGAACAACAGAAGAAGCTACTTGCCATTCTTCAAGAGTTCTCTGAATGCTTCAATCCACAGATGAAGAGCAAATTAGACAAATTGACGATGAAGCACCAGATTAGCACTGGAGACCATCAACCAATAAGTCAGAGAGCATACCGTGTGTCAGCAAAGGAATGTCGAATAATTCGCGAATGATGAAGAATGACATATTCAGCTTTGCAGAGCTCATGGTCGTCACCAGTGGTTCTCGTCAGGAAGAAGGATGGCAGTTCGTGCTTTTGTGTTGATTAGAGGAAGCTTAATAAGATAACCAAAAAGGATGTTTACCCTCTTCTACGAATCGACAATACACTAGATTGTCTGAAGGGGGCTAAGTTTTTTCTCAACCATGGACATGTTTTATTCACCACTGTTTTAGAACACTTACAATGTTACTTGTGGAAAGTTTATAAGCTAGACAAGATCCGTTTATCTGAATAGTCGCCATTTGCCATTTGTTGGCGTATTGTTTGAAACAGCTGTTAATAGTGATTTGGCTCAATATTTCCGGCAGCAGGATATAAATGAATTTCGTGGATGCTTCTACCTGTTCGCACGAGGTGGACAGATTTGTACTTTGGATGAGTTAACTATTATAATGAGATCACTGGGTATGAGCCCAACAATTCAGGAACTTAAAAAGTATATGAAAGAAAAAGGTGGAAAGATGTCATTTGCAGAGTTCCTTGAAGTGGTGCATACCCAGCATCTCCACCAGAATAATGTCACGTGGAAGAAGGTGTAATTATATGAATGACAAATACTAACTTTACTTAACGAAGGTTTATTCAGCACTTGCACATACAAGAGCGCAGAGCGAACTGCCTCCGGCGAGAACACATACGGTATATATACAGTTACAGAACATTCCAGTACAATGATTCTTGATATTTGTGGATACTTCTAGAATGTCCTCGAACCGAATATAGAAATTAATATTTTACAGCTCAGGTGAGTTTTGAACTCAGAACCCTCCACGCAACAGGTCTAGTATCATAACAGCTACACCACAGTGATGGTGCTACTCAGCTTCTTCTGCGACAATATAACTCAATTGGTAAAAAAAAATTGTGTGTGAAATCTTATGGGACTTAACTGCTCATGTCATCAGTCCCTAAGCTTACAAACTACTTAACCTAAATCATCCTAAGGACTAACACACACACCCATGCCCTAGGGAGAACTCGAACCTCCGCCGGGATCAGCCGCAAAGTCCATGACTGCAGTGCCTTAGACCGCTCGACTAATCGCGCACGGCTAACTCAACTGGTAGAAAAGCATTAAACAACATTATAAAGGAATTTGGACTCAACAATAAAACAACAGAAGTAATCAAAAGAACTTTAACAAACACAAAATCGAGAGTAAAATTTCTGGAAAACTGTCAAAACCCTTTGAAATAAAATCAATATTACAACAGGGAGATGGTTTATCATCTCTACTTTTCAACTGCACATTGCAGAAGCAAGTGAGAGAAAGGAAGAAATCCATCAATACTACGAGTGATCAGTTAGGAAGAAACCAAGAAAATTTTTTATAGCTTTTGCATATGGCTTGGCAATAATTACGGATTCACTGGATAGTGCCATAAAACAAATCACAGAACTACAGAAACAAGCAGATAATATAGGACTAAAAATACAATTTGAAAAATACTTCATGTCAAATATCATAATTTCAGCTCAAATCTTAGAATTCAAAACACAACACCTAAAACAAACTGTTTTAAAGATCTAGGAGAAAGGTTAACAAGCAATACAAAAGAAAGGATAGCCACAGAAGAGCACATAAAATGGAAAGTGCATTCCATATGACAGAAACATATATGACAAAAAAACTTTGTCCTAGAACATAAAATTAAGACACTATCAACAAGTGGTAAGGTCTGAAACACTGTAACAAGGTTTGGGGATCTTGAAAAACTGGAAAAAGTTAAAAGAATAATTCTAACAAAAATATTGGGGCCTAGAAGTAATATTAATGTTGAATATAAATTAAGATCAATCAGAAAGTTCTGTTTGAAAACGGAAAAGATAACTGATGTAATAAGAAAAAGAAGACTACAGTTTAAAAGACACATATACAGACTAAGCAAGCTGACCAAGTTACTGAACAGCTGCAAGTCCAAACCACATGGTTCATTGAAATTGACAAAGATGTGTGGAACACTAAAATTACATTGGGCATAACCAATACACTACTTTATAGAGAAGCAACACAAAAGACAGGATAGAGGTCTGTACAAGGAAGAAAGTGGATACAGGAAGAAAAGGAATGACACTCTCAAAGGATGAAGGAAGTCCAGGACAATTGTAGTTAAATGAAAAGAAGCAAAACCAAAGTTGATTTATGATACCCTCCGAAACGGTTATTTGTATTAATTAATTAATAAAAGGGAAATTATCTACAATGAGAAACCCTACAATTAGGATTGAACAAGAAGCCTCTGAAGAGTAGAAAAATGTAATTATTAAGGCATCACATTAGACGAAAAGCAAAGGCTTCCTGGCTCAGCTTAAAAATGTAAGCACCAGAGCCTCAGCCATTATGCAAAAAGTCATACATATAGCCCAAAATAAATTTAGACTGCCTTTACAGTTAATCCAAATAGATTAAGAGTACATTCTCACTGGCATCGTGGCATAAGGATGTAGTGTTTTCGCTCATAGACAGATGGTGGCAATGCTGGTAAAGGTCTTATGGCAGGTACAGAGAGGGGTCTTGTTATGGCTTACCAAAGCATACAACACCAGGAAATGCCTCTCATTGTGATTTTAGGAATAAAGTCAACTGAATATATCATAATACAGGGTGACAATTACTGAACTACAGGAAAACACTGTAAATTAGTCAAGCACTACAGCGTGCACACACTTTATTCAACATGAAAACGTCACTACAGATATCCGTATTTAGGTTATGACACGTTTGATATGCCTGCCATCATTGGCAATGATGTAGCGCAGCCAAATAGCGAAATTCTGCATGACCTGCTAAAGTGTAGGAACATCGATGCTGTCAATAACCTCCTGAATGGCTATTTTCAGCTCGGCAATGGTTTTGGGGTTTTTGCTGTACATCTTTTCTGTAATATAATCCCAGAAAAAGGAGTCCCATGCATTCAGATCAGAAGACTATGAGGGGCAATTGAGGCCCACGTCCGTGTCTCTGGGTCCTCCAGAGCCAGAATGTGATCCCCAAAGAGCTCCTCCAGGACATCAAACACTCTCTTGCTTCAATAGGGTCAAGCTCCATCTTGCATGAACCAAATCTTGTCGAAATCAGGGTCACTTTGGATAACGTATATGAAATTAGCTTCCAAAACCTTCATGTATTGATCGGTAGTCACTGTGCCATCAAGGAATATCACATTGATTATTCCATGACTGGACATTACACACCACACAGCCACCTGTTAAGGGTGAGGAGACTTCTCGATTGTGAAAATCGAATTCTCAGTTCCCCAAACCCACCAACTTTGCTTATTGATGAACCCGTCCAAATGAAATGGGCTTCATTACTAAACCAAACCATATCGAGCATACTAATTCCTATCATGCCCCACCGCCAACCGTGCAGTCTGAAAGTCCTAACACAAACTGTTCAGAAGTTATGCTGATTTCATTTCACATAATTCAATAATTGTCAGCCTGTATATAGAGGAGTGGCATACTATCTCCAGAGATGTCACAGAGAAAATTTCTGTGACATTGTGGGTGATTACACTTATAGCAAATTACAAATAAAGCACAAGTTAATAAAAGAGTGGCAGGAAGCTTGGAATACCAGCAATACCGAAAGAAATGTTTATGAAATATTTCCTAACACTGAGGAAAGACTACTGATGGATGATATCCATCCAGCCCGGAGGCTAAACCACTCCAGTCGCAGATCATACCCAATGAACCTGTAATGGATTACAACACATTAGTGATGTATGTGACCGAATGGCTTGGAACGCCAGAGCTATTATCATGGAGGGTGTGATGCACTGATACCTGACAACTGAAGGACGGTGCACGTTGAGAGACAAAAGCCAATATGACACAGTCGGAGGCATAATTGTGTGTTATGTTGAACAAGTAAGACAGGATCATGCGAGTTAGAATTTCATCACTCGGCGAGAGATGGAAATTTAAGATATGGAAACCCAGAGATCATTGCACGGAGATAGATAAGAGAAAGAAGATAGGGATCAATACGAAGGGTTACCACTACAGTTGAAGATCAAGGAAATGAGGAGGAAACATATGAGATGACAAGAAAACTTATAAAAGAATATCAAATGATTCTGTGGGTGTATACAGAACAGATGAAAAACTACTTCCTGTAAAAGTGGTTATTGATTAGTCAACTGAGTACCATACAAGGCAAAAAATGCTTTTAATTTACTGAACAGTTTGTATGGTTAACAGAAATCTATTGAGGTATGACAGAGATGTGGATGAACTGACAGAGATGTGGATGAACAGATAGCTTCTCTGCTCTCACACTCCAATAAAAGTACTGCAAGTTTCTTTTTGTGTAATAGCTTTGTTATAGTCACTAGACAGTAAATCTTACATATGACAGCAAATAAAAATTAAATAAATTTATATATGTAGGCCTACATGTACATTTAGTGAAAAACAACAACCACTCTTCCTCTCAACTTAGTTGCTTTTTTTTATTTAGTATTTCACACAAATCATTTATGTAACTTTGAGAAGAACACTTCCAACTGCCTATATACATTTAATGGAAAAGTAAAGTTCTGTTTAGTACAATCATTAGAGTTAACAGAATTTACATCCCTAGTTCTATTCTTATAAACTGTTGGTGAAGTGGCTGCCTAGGTATCCTTTTTCATTCTTGTATGTCTGATCGTTTGCAGTTTCCAGTCTGATGTCTGCTAGCAACATGTTAGATTTTTGCATGGGAAACCAGTGTTCCCATCACTACATAGAGATGAATAATCTATATGGAAATTAGTATTGTCATTGTCAAAAGGGCGCTTCATTCTAAATTCAATCTTGTTATTAACCAAAAACATTAGGGAGAATTTGTTTGGCATGTAGGTGCAAGAATCCCTTGGCCTCTGAAGAAGATTGTGCAAGATGTCCAGTTATTGAATTTACAAAGTATTTGTACTGCATCCTTCTGTAGAATAAATACTGTGTGAGCTTTAGCTACTGTGCCCTTAAGGATTAAGCCACAGGACAGTACTGAATGAAACAATGCAAGCACACTAGCAATCTAACGCTCAGGTAAACATAAGAAGAGAGATTTTGTAGGCAAAGAAATTCTGGTTTTATGTAAAAGCTATAAGTGGCACCAAAGTTAGAGCCCAGTCCCTAGTGAATGAGACAGGAATTGAAACTGAGAGTAGCAAAGCAAAAGCTGAAATGTTTTAACTCCATTTTTAAATATTCCTTTACAAAGGAAAACTCTGGAGAAATTGCCCAATATAAAACTCAACCATTGAAAAGATGAATGAAGTAAGTATTACTGTCAGTGGTGTTGAGAAACAGCTGAAATCAATAGAAATGAACAAAGCTCCAGGCCCCAATGGAATCCCTGTCAGATTCTATACTAAATTTGTGGCTGAGTTAGCCCCTCTTCTCACTATAATTTATCATAGATCCCTTGAACAAAAAACCATGCTCAGTTCTTGGAAAGAGGCACAGGTCACGCCCGTCTAAGAAGAAGGGTAGTAGAAGTGATCCACAAAATTACTGTCCAATATCCTTAACATCAATTAGTTGTAGAATCTTAGAATAATTCTGAGCTCAAATATATTGATGTATCTTGAACAGAATGACCTCATCAATGCCGGGCTAGTCATCGTCAGATGTAGAAGTAACTTCTGGTATGCCCCAGGTAAGTGTGTGGGTACCCTTTGTGTTCATGTTGTATATTAATGACCTTGCAGATGATGCAATTATCTATAGTGAAGTGCTATCTGAGAGAAGCCACATAAATATTCTGTCAGATCTTGATAAGATTTCAACATGATGCACAGATTGGCAACTCGCTCTAAAAGTTCACAAAATAAAAAGGCGTGATGTCCTATGACTATAAATTCAAGTCACCGTTGGAATCAGCCACCTCATACAAGCACCTGGATGTAACACTTTGTCAGGATGTGAAATAGAATGATCACAAGGGTTCAGTCGTGGGTAAAGCAGGTGGTCAACTTCGGTTTATTGGTAGAACACTGGGGAAGTGCAATCAGTCTACAAAAGACATTACTTACAAATCACTTGCACAATCCATCTTAGAATATTGCTCAAGTGTGCGGGACCCATACCAGATAGGACTAACAGGGAATATTGACCGTATAGAGGGAAGGGCAACACGAATGGTCACAGGTTTGGGTAATCCATGGGAGCGTCACAGCGACACTAAAGGAACCAAAATGGCAAACTCTTGAAGACATACATAAACTATTCCAAGAAAGTCTATTAACAAAGTTTCAAGAACCAGCTTTTAATGATTACTCAAGAGATATACTGAAACACCCTATGTACAGCTTACTCAGGGATTGTGAGAAGATGATTAGAATAATTACTGCATGCACAGAGGCATTCAAACAATAATCCCTCCCACACACTCCATAAGTGAATGGAACACAATGAAACCCTAGTAACTAGTACAATGGGACGTATGTTCTGCCATGCACATCGAGGTGGTTTGCAGAGAATAGATGTAGATGTACAGCAGGCTGAGCAGAGCATTTAGATGAACTTATCTACATGTCAGTGCCATCTCAATTTATTATCCACCTGGATATCAAGGAAACTCAAACATGACACCTTATCCAGTGTGCTCTTTGATCTCTACTACTGGTACCTGTAAGGTTTTCTTTGTATGGAAATGCACAGTATAAGTCTCTGTAGTATTAAAGAGTTAAACTGATTGCTGTGAATCAGTTGCAAGCTCATTCTATTATCCTTGGTGTTTCTGGTATGGATGCATTTGAGTCAGCATATTACATGTAGACACAGGACTAGGTCAAATACAAGATCTTGCAAGACAATGTATTTAATGTATTCCCACTCTAAAATTCAGTCTTACTCCTACTGTAACATTTGTTAAAGTGATCCTCCGTTTTTTATTGTTAATACATGTCTTCATCGATGAAAGAGAATGACTTTAAAGCCTTACCAATTTATTTGGATTTTATGACCTATACTACCACACGCATTGGCATGACTACAGAAAATATGAACAGGGTAATTTTGTAACAAACTTTTTTGTGAGACCATATATGTCTTTCCTACGAGAGATGATAATGTACACAATGTTCTGGTTGAGAATTATGAATTATTTAGGCATAAAGGAGGCGACTCACCAAAAGGCCAAAGTGCTGCGTCGTCAATAGGTACACAAACAGAAGGTACAGAGCTTTGCTCACTTTCAGTATGAACTTCTTTTCTCAAGCTTGTAGGAAAACACACACACACACACACACACACACACACACACACACACACACACAAACTCCCTACATTGTGCTCAGTCGACTGCCAGCTCTTTCCTGCACTATGGTGAGTGTACTGGGGTGACTGGGGGTGTGGGACAGGGTGGGGTGAGGAACGGAGAGAGGCGAGAAGCAGGGAGCAGGTTGGGGGACAAGTATTGAGCAGCTTGTGGGAGAGTGGGGAGCCATCTATGGGTGCAGGTAGAGGGGCAGGTGGCAGACAGCTGGGCACATGATTTCATACAGTAGGGTGTGAGATAACAGCAAACAACTAGCTGACACAAACTGGGCAGGGGATGCAGAGCGTTAATTTATACTAATTACCTCTATTAACTACAAAAACACACATGTGTGGCCAGGCTGTGTGGGAGGGATTTTTTGGTGTTGAAGGGATGGTAGCCGTCAAAGTCCAGTTACTGTTGGTGATTGGTGGGTTTGATGTGGACCGAGGTGTGGATGGAGCCAGGTGTGGTCCTCTTCCACCCATCGTACCACCTTCCTAAATGTCGATCTCCTCCTCTCAGATGGCTCTATCCACACCTCGGTCCACATTAAATCCACCAATCACTAATAGTAACTGCACTTTGACAGCTGTGTCACCCCTTCAACACCAAAAAATCCCTGCCCTAAAGCCTGGACACCTGTAGTAGATGCTTCTGCAGTGATGACAACTCCCTCACCCAGTATGCTGAAGGCCTCACAAAAAGCCTTGGCAGACAGGTAAATACCCTCCAGACCTAATTCACAAATAGATTTCCTGTGCCACATCCTCACACACACACACACACACACACACACACACACACACACACACACCTGATCCTCACATCCATTCCAAGAACCATCCACAAAGGAGCGACCCCCTTGTCACCCAACACCACCAGGACTGGAATGAGTTCCGCAACCCACCCAACCTCCGCAACATCCTAGTCCATCGCTATGCCACTCACACCACCAATACCCTGCCACAGGGATCAGATGCTGGTGGAAGACCCCCAGATCTCCCCAAACCAACCACCCAGCACCATCTACTCCAGTCCCGTCACAGGGTAATTCTATCTCATCAGAGGCAGTGCCACCTATGAAACCAGTCATGTTATATACTGGCCCTGCTGCAACCACTGCACAGTGTTTTACATTGGTTTGACAACCAACCAATTGTCAAACTGCAATGAATGGCCACCACCAAAATGTTGCCAAAAACAAGGTGGACCAGCCTGTGGGACATCGTGCAGCAGGGCACAACATGTGAGGTTTCAATAGCACTTCACAACCCATGCCATCTGGATCCTCCCCACCACCATCAGCTTTTCTGGGTTGCTTACATGGGAGCTATCCTTACAGCACATCCTTTGCTCCTGTAACCTTCCTGCCCTAAGCCAAGGTAACTTACTGTCCCCCACCCAATTACAGAGAGAGAGAGAGAGAGAGAGAGAGAGAGAGAGAGAGAGAGAGAGAGAGGGAGTGTGTGTGCGCGCGCGTGCGCGCTCACCATCCCCTGCCCAATTTGTGTCAGCTAGTTGTTTGTTTGTTGTTATCTCACACCCTACTGCATGAAACCACGTGCCCAGCCGTCTGCCACCTGCCCCCTCTACCTGCACCCCTACACAGCCCACAGGCGGCTCCCCACTCTCCCACAAGCCACTACACACTTGCCCCCAACCCCCTCCCTGCTTTCCACCTCTCTCCATCCTTCACACCACACCCCACATATCACACCACATCCACCTCAACTCAGTACACTCATCATGAGCCAGCAAGGAGTCAACTAAGCACAATGTAGGAAGAGAGAGAGAGTGTGTGTGTGTGTGTGTGTGTGTGTGTGTGTGTGTGTGTTTTCCTTCCAGCTTGGAAAAGGAAGTTCATTCTGAAAGCTAGCAGAGCTCTGTACCTTTTGTTTGTGTACCTATCAACAACACAGTGCTTCTACCATTTGATTTCTCAGGAGACAGGCATTTACGAAAACCAAACTGAGAGGTTATTCTAAGAATAGTGGTTCGATATACTGTTGTAATCTAATTTTAAAGAAACTTCTGAAAACAAGGGGAGGAGGGAAATATGTAACATAATTAACTCTATGTTTATAAATTGGTGTTTCACTGCAAACATCCATTTTTCCGGAAAAGCACCTTGACTCATTGACTGGTTACAAAGGAAACATAAAGGGTACACAACAAAGTCAGTATATGACTTCAGTACGTTGTTCGGAATAGCATCATAACCAGAAGAGAGTGTTGTATTCAGTGATCTAATGATTTCTAGAATTCAATAAATAATTGATATTGGAAAACTGTTTTCTGGTAGTGGAGAATGAAGTGCCCGTCCAATGGATCTATTTTTGATAGCCCATTTTTCAACCTGTGTTTCCAGTTACTGTTAGGTACAATTTGTTAAATTTAGTGAACCTTAATTCAAATTAACATCAAGCCAAGCTATTACTTGTATTAGAAAAGCTGAATGTTATTTACCTTACTGTGTTCATTTGTTTCATATCTAATAATACTCCACAGTGGATTTGCTTTGTGCGTGGACTTTAGGAATTTTTTGCGCTTTGTATGTTTCTTCCCTGCTTGATGACGTGGTGTGGGATTTTTCAATACTGTCTGTAGTACAACTTTTAAGTCATAATTATAGCCTCTCTTCTGTGTGAAATAAAGTATTTTCCTCCTGGTGCAAGATACTCTCCTAATTTACATATAAAATATTACATTCAAGTAGCTAATTCATGCAGAACTAGTATGGGAAAAGCAGTTGTTACATATATTTCAATGGAACACATGTTCAGAAATATTGAGACAAGTAGCTTTTGTAGTGATCAGCACACAGAAGTGTGTGCTTGTAAATTAATACTGAAAAATAGCTCACTTTTAATTTTAACTGTATATAGACCTCCACTGAGAAATTTTGATTATCAGGAGTCTGGATTCCTTACTGTGCTGCCAGACAGCAGCCAATGGTTAACAGTGTGATGACCCCAGTGCAGATTTTCTAAAGAAATCTGATATGAAAAATGATCTGGAAATCTTATTTGGATCCTAGAATTTAATCCCAGTAATTAACTTTCAAACATGTTGTTGTTGTTGTTGTTGCGGTCTTCAGTCCTGAGACTGGTTTTTATGCAGCTCTCCATGCTACTCTATCCTGTGCAAGCTTCTTCATCTTTCAGTACCTATTGCAGCCTACATCCTTCTGAATCCGCTTAGTGTATTCATCTCTTCGTCTCCCTCTACGATTTTTACCCTCCACGCTGCCCTCCAGTACTAAATTGGTGATCCCTTGATGCCTCAGAACATGTCCTACCAACCGATCCCTTCTTCTAGTCAAGTTGTGCCACAAACTCCTCTTCTCCCCAATTCTATTCAATACCTCCTCATTAGTTATGTGATCTACCCATTTAATCTTCAGCATTCTTCTGTAGCACCACATTTCGAAAGCTTCTACTCTCTTCTTGTCTAAACTATTTACCGTCCATGTTTCACTTCCATACATGGCTACACTCCATACAAATACTTTCAGAAACGACTTCCTGACAGTTAAATCTACACTCGATGTTAACAAATTTCTCCTCTTCAGAAACGCTTTCCTTGACATTGCCAGTCTTACATTTTATATCGTCTCTACTTCGACCATCATCGGTTATTTTGCTCCCCAAATAGCAAAACTCCTTTCCTACTTTTAAGTGTCTCATTTCCTAATGTAATTCCCTCAGCATCACCCAACTTAATTTGACTACATTCCATTATCCTCGTTTTGCTTTGTTGATGTTCATCCTATACCCTCCTTTCAAGACACTGCCCATTCCGTTCAACTGCTCTTCCAAGTCCTTTGCTGTCTCTGACAGAATTACAATTTCATCAGCGAACCTCAAAGTTTTTATTTCTTCTCCATGTATTTTAATACTTACTCCGAACTTTTCTTTTGTTTCCTTTACTGCTTGCTCAATATACAGAGTGAATGGCATTGGGGAGAGGCTACAACCCTGTCTCACACCTTTCCCAACCACTGCTTCCCTATCATGTCCCTCGACTCTTTTAACTGCCATCTGGTTTCTGTACAAATTCTAAATAGCCTTTCGCTCCCTGTATTTTACCCCTGCCACCTTCATAAATTGAAAGAGAGTATTCCAGTCAACATTGTCAAAAGAATTCTCTAAGTCTACAAATGCTAGAAATGTAGGTTTGCCTTTCCTTAATCTTTCTTCTAAGATAAGTCGTAGGGTCAGTATTGCCTCACGTGTTCCAACATTTCTATGGAATCCAATCTGATCTTCCCCGAGGTCGGCTTCTACCAGTTTTCCATTCGCCTGTAAAGAATTCGCATTAGTATTTTACAGCAGTGACTTATTAAACTGATACTTCGGTAATTTGCACATCTGTCAACACCTGCTTTCTTTGGGATTGGAATTATTATATTCTTCTTGAAGTCTGGGGGTATTTCGCCTGTCTCATACATCTTGCTCAACAGATGGTAGAGTTTTGTCAGGACTGGCTCTCCCATGGCCATCAGTAGTTCTAATGGAATGTTGTCTACTCCCGGGGCCTTGTTTCGACTCAGGTCTTTCAGTGCTCTGTCAAACTCTTCACGCAGTATCGTATCTCCAATTTCATCTTCATCTACATCCTCTTCCATTTCCATAATATTGTCCTCAAGTACATCGCCCTTGTATAGACCCTCTATATACTCCTTCCACCTTTCTGCTTTTCCTTCTTTGCTTAGAACTGGGTTTCCATCTGAGCTCTTGATATTCATACAAGTGGTTCTCTTTTCTCCAAAGGTCTCTCTAATTTTCCTGTAGGCAGTATCTATCTTACTCCTAGTGAGATAAGCCTCTACATCCTTACATTTATCCTGTAGCCATCCCTGCTTAGCCATTACGCACTTCCTGTCGATATCATTTTTGAGATGTTTGTATTCCTTTATGCCTGCTTCATTTACGGCAGTTTTATATTTTCTCCTTTCATCAATTAAATTCAATATTTCTGCTGTTACCCAAGGATTTCTACTAGCCCTCGTCTTTTTACCTACTTGATCATCTGCTTCCTTCACTACTTCATCCCTCAAAGCTACCCATTCTTCTTCTACTGTATTTCTTTCCCCCATTCCTGCCATTTGTTCCCTTACGCTCTCCCTGAAACTCTGTACAACCTCTGGTTTAGTCAGTTTATCCAGGTTCCATCTCCTTAAATTCCCACCTTTTTGCAGTTTCTTCAGTTTTAATCTACAGCTCATAACCAATAGATTGTGGTCAGAATCCACATCTGCCCCTGGAAATGTCTTACAATTTAAAACCTGGTTCCTAAATCTCTGTCTTACCATTATATAATCTATCTGATACCTTTTAGTATCTCCAGGCTTCTTCCATGTATACAACCTTCTTTCATGATTCTTGAACCAAGTGTTAGCTATGATTAAGTTATGCTCTGTGCAAAATTCTACCAGGCGGCTTCCTCTTTCATTTCTTACCCCCAATCCATATTCACCTACTACGTTTCCTTCTCTCCCTTTTCCTACTACTGAATTCCAGTCACCCATGACTCTTAAATTTTCGTCTCCCTTCACTATCTGAATAATTTCTTTTATTTCATCATACATTTCTTCAATTTCTTCATCATCTGCAGAGCTAGTTGGCATATAAACGTGTGCTACTGTAGTAGGCGTGGGCTTCGTGTCTCTCCTGGCCACAATAATGTGTTCACTATGCTGTTTGTAGTAGCTATATCTAACTTTAACCTAGCCATTTCCCTTTTCAAATTTTCTAACCTACCTGCTGGATTAAGGGATCTGACATTCCACGCTCCGATCCGTAGAACGCCAGTTTTCTTTCTCCTGATAACGACGTCCTCTTGAGTAGTCCCTGCCTGGAGATCCGAATGGGGGACTATTTTACCTCCGGAATATTTTACCCAAGAGGACGCCATCATCATTTAATCATACAGTAAAGCTGCATGCCCTCAGGAAAAATTACGGCTGTAGTTTCCCCTTGCTTTCAGCCGTTCGCAGTACCAGCACAGCAAGGCCGTTTTGGTTAGTGTTCAGGGCCAGTTCAATCAATCATCCAGACTGTTGTCCCTGCAATTACTGAAAAGGCTGCTGCCCCTCTTCAGGAACCACACGTTTGTCTGGCCTCTCAACAGATCCCCCTCCATTGTGGTTGCACCTATGGTACAGCTATCTGTATCGTTGAGGCACGCAAGCCTCCCCACCAACGGCAGCTCCATGGTTCATAGGGGGGCTTTCAAACATGAATAGATAAATGACAAATGCTCTCTCTAATCAATATGTACCATTAGTAAGGATGGATAAGACAGTGCTTTGCAGTATGGATACTCCTCAGTGGAAATCAGTTACAATAATGAATGACTCCAGGACAAACGTTTTTAAGAATAGTTACCTAGCACGAAATTTATAATGAACCAAATACTAACATGAAATCTAATCTATTCCATGATAAATTCATCTCATTTTTGAAAATAGCCTTTTGCTTAAGCCAATAAGAAAGAATATTAAATAGCCACAAAAAAACCATTGATCGCTAGATGGATTAAGTATCTTGTGAAAGGAAGGGAAATTTATCTGTTGGCAGAAACAAACAGATCATGCAGTAGCTGCACACTACAAAAACTACTCAAAATTACTAAGCAAGGTTATTAAAAAAAATCCAGGAACATGCACATAATGTCAGAAATCCATAATTCTGACAACAGACTTAAAGGCTATATGTAATGTAATGAAATGAAAGACAGCACAAGCAGCGACATAACGAGATAACATCAATACTGAAATGAATAGAAGGGCCATAAGTGATGAGTCACAGGTAGCCAATAAATTTAATAATTATTTCTTAAATACTGTAGAAAGCACTAGGACAAACAGTTAAAAGAGAAAAATCACAGCTGTATGTGGAAAACGTAATTCTCATAAAATTCCATCATATGAATGTATCACCAACTTTTCCTTCTGATATAAAATTATACTTTCTCTCATAAATAAAAGCTCATCTGGTTTTGACGGTGTTTCCAATAGAATACTCAAGATTTGTTTCCAAATAATACGCCTGGCCTTGTCCAAAATTAAACATTAATAAAACCAACAAACCACAGGGACTGATTCCTGAAGGGAAATGGAGGAAAAAATGTCATACGAAATTGTGGCCTGAAATGGATGGTGCGCGTGCAATCACAACAAATTGTTCCAGAACACAGTACAGAGTTGCACTGCATCCACATCACATCTGACATTCAAAGTGGACTCCATGGGACTGCAGGTGATAGGGATAGTAGTGGTTGTCATGCAACATACACATAATCTTATTTTGGCTTAGACCATGTTGGCAAGCTACTTGCCTCGAGCTAGTACTATGGTTTGTCTCAATATTATGTAGGACCTGGTCCTCTGAATCTGGTGTATGCACATCCCACCACCTCCCTGCACATGCAGCCATCTGAAAGGACCCGTGATCACACAAATGCCCAAAAAGGGCTTGAAATGTTGTGTGGTGTGCTTAGTGTCTGTGCAGATACTTGTTTTGGTATAGCTGTGCTGCCACCTGACCATCCCCATCTGCTTGGTCCTAAACAAATACCATCTTACCTAGTTCCAGATATGAATACTGGGTCATTCTGCTGCTTACAGTACGCAGGAACACACACTATGTGGTCAAAGGAACTGTCACTCGTCAGCACTAACTACCATGGCAACAATGCACATGATCACAGGGCCTTTTTTCCTCCAGTTCCAGTCCGGAATCCATCCCTGTGGTTTGTCAGTTTTATTGATGTTCACCCTGTATAACACATCACTAATTCAAGGTGTTTTTCCAGAGAGGTGTTAATAATGACCCACCTGTTTCACTGCTGACACCAATTTCCAAAATCTTTGAGAAGGTGGCATATTCTACAATAGTATCTCACCAAACCAACAACAACATAATCAGCAAATCACAGTTTGGGCTTCAGAAGAGTTCTTGTAGGAGAATGCCATTTACTTGTCAATTCACCAAATTTCATGAACATTAAATAATAAAATAGCACTGGTTGGGATTTTCTGTGGCCAGACTAAGGAATTTGACTGTGTGGATCACAGTATTCTCCTAGATAAATTGAAATTTCAAGGATTTGATGGTATAAACAGCTAATGGATAATGCCATATATAACAAAACAAAAGCAGAAAGCTGTACTTAGTAATTCAACCAGTATAGACCAGGGACGCAATTCTGACTGGGGAGAAATTACGTATGGGGTTCCCCAAGGCTCAATCTTGGGTCCACTATTTTTCCTCAAACGTGTAAACAATCTTCCATCTAATATCCAAGCATACATACAGAAACAGAAGAAATTGTCCCAATGCTCTTAGAAGTATCACTGACTAGTTTTCTGTGAATGGTCTCACCCTCAGTTTTAAAGAAGTAACTATTAATTTCTGCACATCAAGTGTTATTACATCAGTGGTAAGCATGACACATGGTAAAGAAATAATAAATAGTGTGGAAACTTCAAAATTTTCATGTGTTCACATTAAAGAGTATTTGAACTGGAAGCAGCATATTTTGAAATTAATAAAACAACTTAGTTCAACCACGTTTGCACTTAGAATCATGGCGTATCTTGGGGGAGAGACAAATCAGAAAGTTGACAAATTCTATATATTTTCATTTTGTAATGGCATACAGAATAATGTTCTTGGGTAAGTCATCTTTAAGAAAGTAAGTCTTCATTACACAAAAATGTGCTCACCCACAATTACCTTGTAGACATCTGCTAAAGGAGTTTGACATTCTGACTACTGCTTCATATTATGTTTATTCCCTCACGAACTTTGTTGTAAATACTCAATTACAGTTCAATAGGAACAATGATGTACATAAGGATAACAGAAAGAAAAATGACATTCATTAATCATTTTTAAGGTTGCCTTTAGAACAAAATGGGGCACACAATGCTACAACAAAATTCTGAACACTTACCTGGTGATACAAAAAGTTTTTCTGACAAAGTAAAATTTTGAAACAAACTGAGAAACATTTTCCTCCTATTCTGTAGAAGAATTCCTATTATTGTAATGTGTAAAGGGCGGTGGGTAGGAATTAATAACTCACATCTGCACATTTTAAAATGTAAAATAAAATTTAAAAAAAACTTATAAATGTTCAGCATGTAGCCATATTTACAAATTAATGCAATTAATTTGAATGTAAAATTGACTCATTCCACATCAATACAATTTATTGTGCAAAATTATCCATGGAAATGAAACTAACCAACGCATTCCACAGTATTAGCTTTCCTTTCTCTTGGCTTCCATTGTAAAGGTCCTTAACCTGTTACAAAGGTAAACTAGACACACAGTCTTGTAAGAATACTTTCAGCAAGAAATCAGAATTCTCATGTACCACATGTCATTCCTTCTTATTCCCTACTTTCATCTTTCACACTCTCTGAATAGTTACATCATTTATAATTCTGTGAAATCAAGCTTTTCTCATTCACATATTTGACTGTGAATTAGCAATGTAACTGCTATGGGGTTCACATCTTTTTCATCAAAGACAGCTGAATTTAGAACTAAATTATAAGCAGTGTTGCAATACAGCCTCCTATTCTTGTTGAGAATGTTACTATGGAAAACAAATCAAAGCAAACTAGGCTATCTGTAATATCTGTGTTATCCGAGATGAAATCAACATTGAAATCTCCATACACAATGACCTTGACTAAGCCTTACCAGTACTCTTTCTAACTGCCTAATGAAGTATATCTGATGTACTTCCTGCTGGAGGTCTGTAAACTATCATTTTACATGTTTCCAAGTCTGTTACTTAATCAAAAAACTCAAATAGCTGCTCATTTTAATGATATACATACTGAAATCAGCAGCATATGATTTCAGTAGCAGTACTGGGTACAAGTAACTGCTAACACCTACAGCAAAACCCAATTGCAAAATAACAACAACCTGTGTGTGTAAATGTCTAATGTGTCAGCAAACTGAATGGAATGCATATATAGCTAACAGGAATCCATGAAAATAACTCAATGACAGCAGCACCCATATTGGTGACGTTACTTAAGATTAGAAATTCTACTTTATCATCAATGTGCAACTCATGTCGTCACCATTATTTACCATTTACAAATACTGCTACCCAGTTTAACCAGGTAAATTAATGGAAGGATAGCATGCGTCAGGGGGGCGCGTTTCACTTGTACCAGCAAAAATGATTCAAATGGCTCTAAGCACTATGGGATTTAACATCTGAGATCATCAGTCCCCTAGACTTAGAACTACTTAAACCTAATCACACACATGCCCGAGTCGAACCTGCGACCTTAGCAGCAGCGCGATTCCGGACTGAAGCGCCTACAACCGCTCGACCACAGCGGACGGCACTTATACAGGAAGGAACAATTAAACTTACCGTCTGATGAATGTTGATCTATTACTCGTTTCTCGTTGACATCATGTTTGTCCTTTTTTATTTTCTTATCATTCTCTTTACTTCTGTCTCCAGCGCCTTCATTCTTGGCTACCTTCTGATTATCTGACTCTGTCTTTTTCTGGATTTTTGGTTTTTCTTTGTGTGCTACGTGGTGCGTGTGCCCATGCCCGCCTTTAACTAAACGTACAAATTTTTCGACAATTAAGAAAGTAATTATGCCTAGCAAAACCCACAAACCGACACTGGTGTCATGTACGTGAGATTCTCCTCCCCCCTCCGCATGACTATGGCTATGGGAATGATCATGAGAATGACTGTGTGGCTCGTGATCGTCACCATCGCTTTCGCCGTGAGAGTGAGGCGAAAGGGCATGGGGGATGAGATGCAGGAATGCATCACCTAACAAACTACCGGACGCGAAGCTCAGCAGTATCTTAAGCATAGGTTCCCTTTCCTTACTGTTGTCTAACGGGACAAATAATAGTATCAGAAATGGTGCAGCACTTATCAGTAACGTTGAACATAGAGCTTGCACCCATAGTGTATACATGTCCTGCAATAACTTTGTTCTATGGAAACGTTCCTCGGGATCAAATTCTTCTGCTTGCAAGTTGGCCTCTCTCGAATATTTGTAAGATGGCCTTTCTTCGAAGTATTCTTGCGATAAGTCATGGCTATGGCCATCATGTGCCGAACAACCCAAAGGTAAACCGAAGAAAACCAAAACAAATATGACAGTGATAACTAATTTAAATAACACACGTCTATAATTGTTCATTTTGAATCAATACTACGTCAACAGGTGTCACTACTTGGGCTGCACGAATATAACATAAACAAAGCAAAGAACACTGAAAAATCTTGAACGGAACTATAGTCACATGTCATCCTAGCGCCACATGTTATCGACGCGGAGATCTGCCTCGTTGTTACCAAGGACTTATAGCCTGAAGAGATGGAGATATTATTGTACAAAGTGATCGACAGTTCTCTAGGTTAATTAAGGGATGACAGTAATTAAAAAATTTGCATCATCACATTTAAAGCGTGCGATTTGCATCGCATGGCTACAGACGTCAGTGTGTTTCGCGAATAGCTATATCTATAATATATGAATCGATTGTTCTTTGCCTCAGATTCTAATACAAATGTGACACATCAACTGTTTAGCATCTGAGCGAAACGAAAACAATATATGGTAGCAAATCCAACGGCTATCATCCTACAAGAGAGTAATTTCAAGATAAAAGACATAGTCTCTTAAAAGATTATTCATCAATAGTTAAAAATTGCAACCTATTAATCAACAACAGGAGAAAATAAAGTGATCTTTAATTCAAGCGTTAGACACTGCTACGAAAAAATGAATTAAAAATGAACTGCACAGCCAAAATGAAAAATAAGTGCATCCTGCCATTAAAATACATAAGAAGGAAAGTTAAACAAAAGAACTGTAGTAATTGATACTAAAAATTGGTAAAGGGGGAGTCACACGAGACGTCAACGTACTGTCACGGCACCTCACATCACGTCACCACCACCGAGCGAGGTGGCGCAGTGGTTAGCACACTGGACTCGCATTCGGGAGGACGACGGTTCACTCCCGTCTCCGGCCATCCTGATTTAGGTTTCCCGTGATTTCCCTAAATCGTTTCAGGCAAATGCCGGGATGGTTCCTTTGAAAGGGCACGGCCGATTTCCTTGCCAATCCTTCCCTAACCCGAGCTTGCGCTCCGTCTCTAATGACCTCGTTGTCGACGGTACGTTAATCACTAACAACCACCACCATCACGTCACCACCACGCCAGTGAGCATTTACATTGGACGTCGCCTCACATCACGTCAGTTCGCTGAAGCCTAGCTTCGAACGGTTAAAATGAGGTTACGAAATATCATCTATGATATAAAGAGTTGGAGTATATTATCGGAACTGAGGGAATACCAATGATAAAGTTCTTTAATGGACAAAGTAAACATAATAACGCACGCTCTTAATCAGTTTTGTGTGGCACAGTGCTGAGGGTGAAACAGCACGTTAAAACATCGATATCTGCCTGCTGGCGAAAATATATAGGCCCTACTGACTGACATATCAAACAATATTTACGAGGGAACAGACAGTCTGTTTTACTTAACGATAATTTTTTTTCCTTACGTAACTAATAGCGTCAGTGACACCTCTTTTTTTTAGTAATACTCAATAATAAGGCAAACTCTTTCACGTAGCATATGTGAAAACTATGGCCCAGTGATGAGTGATTGTCTATTATCAGTGAGGAATTGAACCTCCTCAACAGACTGTTTAAGGCCCAGTAGTCTTATTCATGGTGTCTGTTCTATTCTAGTCTGTTCTCCGAGTTTCAGTCACTTAGATATTTCGAGATTGATTTGTATTATCAGGTATTCATGTTATCAGATATTCAGAAACTCAGATATGCCAATTATCAGACTTCTAGATTATTGGATTATCAGATTTGTTACGTACTGCAAATTGTAAGAAAATGGTTCAAATGGCTCTGAGCACTATGGGACTCAACTGCTGTGGTCATCAGTCCCCTAGAACTTAGAACTACTTAAACCTAACTAACCTAAGGACAACACACACACCCATGCCCGAGGCAGGATTCGAACCTGCAACCGTAGCAGCAGCGTGGCTCCGGACTAGAGCGCCTAGAACCGCACGGCCACCGCGGCCAGCAGCAAATTGTAAGACAATGTAGTGTAAGTGTTCACGTTTTTTATTAAATCATAATTGTTATTTAAAGTCTGTGTACCGGTACGTATTTCAGGAACCTTTCCGCTACCTTATCCTTAGTAAATGTGGCCAGTAGTTTGTGGGTGATTGCTTATTCATAATTCCATTTTAGGTTGAATGACAACCCCTAATCACTGAGCTTGCGAGGAGTAAAAGTAATTCACGTTCAAATTTTATCATTGTTTTACAAATTAAATTCGGATCACATTAGCTGCAGCTCGGGTTAACATTGGCTTGAGCAACCCTGAATGTAAAGTCATAAATTTTTAATCTAAATTCACATCATGATATATCTGAAATTAATTTCAGCACGAAATAGGAAGCATTCAGTTTTCAGTGTTGTGAAGTTTGAAACGTATCTTTGCTCTTTACGGTCAAAATAATTGGAGCACTTTTACATTATTGTAAATAAGGTATCAATTGCATTTGCATAGTAATAGTTGGATTTTATGAAGCTAAAATGCTGGTTTTGATGAACATTATTAGACTTCAGGTCACTCATTTACATCTTTCTCAGTCCCAGTGTATAATCGAACATCCAATGCATTATAAGTGGCGAGCGTGACAGGAGTGAAGAAATTAGGGTTTGTATATATGTTTGTATGGAAAATCTATATTTATGGAAATTGTTAATGATTGTTTGATTCTTTTCGTACAAACTTCTGGAATGAGAGAATATAAAGTGTAGCCCAGAGTAAGATCGAACACAAAAACGACCGAACTTGCAGAATTCGACTTAAGGCAAGGAGATTGTCCTTAAGTTCTAGCACAAGATATCGTATTCCAGAAACTATAGTGACTCACGATCCTTTTTTCATAGGGGTTTTGCTGAAAGAGTGTGTAAAGTACAGGGTTTTAGCAGTGAAATACGATGTGTTGCAAGATGGCACTATGCAACTGTAGTTTGTTTTCGGAAATGGTTAGGGAAGAATAAAGAATCTGACTGCATGAAGTATTATCATAATTTTTATCTCTTAGCTTTAAGAGTTTTGTCGAGTGTTAAATTTGAGAAAGAGTGCACATGAAGATATTAAGAGATATTACTTTGCTTGGGTTATGAAAAAAGTCGGCACACATCCGAAGATGGATCCAGATGCACAAACCAGCCAAGAGAATGTTAGTGATGATCAGAATTTAAGTGATTCTGAACAAGAAAGTTTAGATCAGGTTGGATTTGTACCAAATACGCCTCCACCTGATTCCGAAATGCAGGTACAGGCTAAGCAAGAGACTACCTTGTCTACAGATCCTTTCGAAAGTTGTTCTGGAGAATTCGAGAACATGCGAAAATTCAGGACAATGACATGAAATCTACATTACACTCTTCTGCAAAGCAGCAAGTAGAAAAGATAGAAAAAACCTTACAGTCTTAGTTGCAACAAAAGCATGAGAAAATTAACCATGCATTAGCCACCCTTTCAGTTGCGCAAGCTTTGCGAATAGATGATACATTGAAGTTGTTCATGGAACAGCAAGCTGAGAGAACACAGCAGACGCTAAGTCAGTTTGCAGCACAGTTCGAAACTAAGCTATATAATGTATTGACTTGATAGAAACGCGATTATGATAAGGTACCACAGAACATTAACAAGATCAGTGAAGATTTGTGTTGAGTGCAGATGACACAATCGAGTCTTAAGTTAGCTCTAAGAAATACTTCAGAGAAAGTACAAAATTTATCACTGCAACCTAGATGGCAGATTGAATCAGAATTTGAGAATTGCAAACAAAAAGTCATCTCTCAATTTAACCAGTGGCTGACACAAAAAGATGAGCAAATTGTAGCCAAATTTAATCAGGAATTACCAGTGGCAGTGCAGCACACTGGTGCACAAATCACATCAGATACAACAGGAAGGGTTGAAACTCTAGCTTTAGTGTTTCAACAGATTACTTAACAAACTAAGAAACTTAAAAAAGAAATGCTTAGCATGAGACATGTTAACATGGATCAGCCATCAGTGGATTATGATAGAGAAGAGTGTTTTCGGAATAATCAAATTATTTTACTGACCCAGGAATATGTGTCACAATCCAATGCATCAAATGGTTATTCGCTAGCAGCAAATTATAGAGCAGGTCAACAGGCGAACCTCTTTGATGAGGAAAGCCTCATAAAGCATAGGTAATTCTCAGTATTTATTCAAAATATGAAATCAATACATTTAGTGGTTTTCATTACGTCGTTACCGATGTCATCTCTAGATTGTGGAGTGAAGGTCAAAAGATACCATTCGTAATGCCCTTTATACATGACGGTGCCGCATTGTGGGCTACGGAGACAGCAGAGTGGTGTGATACATTCAAACAATTCAAATGTGCATTTTTTGACAAATTTTCGACCACTGTGATGCAGGAACATTTATTCAAGAAACTATACAACTCAGAGATGCACTCACAAAATAAAGGTTCTTTGTGAAAATACTTTGGAGAGATATATTAATCAGACAAAGTACTCGGATGTTCCTATGTTACCGAAAAATGTAATCTAGATATTTAAGTCCAGGTTACCGACATCTGATCAAGAGAAACTGTTAACTACACTGGACAATGACATGAAAAGTTCCTGTCCATCATCAATTCCATAGACCTTATGCAGGAAGGAATGAAGGTGACTCAATGTAATCAGAACACACATGGTCCGAATTGTGCCATTGGTAACTCCCATAATGAGAATGGTAAGTGGAACTGTGGTACTTTCAATGGTGGTGGACAGACACAAGATAGACAATACCCTTACATTAATCAGTATCTGTCTCCAAATAATAGAGGAAATGGAAATGGATACTTTCCACTTGCAAATAGTAATAACCTGAAACATTCCTACCAGAACAACAAGAGGTATAGGAAAGAAAATCGTCTATGTAATTATAGCAAGAATTATAATCAAGGTCAAAATGACAAAGATATTTCCAGGGGAATACCTGGAGTCTGAACCAGCAACCAGGCAGATGGCCAACAAATAATGGATCATCTCCTGGTGGAATGTATAACTGAAACTGCATATGGAATAACTGTGTATCCCAGAATACACCAAATCAGTGGCAACAACAACAATCTCATGAAATAAGGGTAGTGGACGTACAACCTGAGCCACTTCCATCTACCTCAAATCTGACAAACTAAGAGCGACCACACTGCATGCTCGAGTGTGGGTTACAGAACTAAAAGGGGGCCACAACCATGAATATAACCTGCAGAACCACGTTACAAGTTCGCAAAAGAACACTAACAGTCTCTACACTTATAGTTGGGATATAGAAATAATTACAGAACAGGATCAGGTTCTTATGAAGAAGACTTGAAACTATGTATAAGATAAAACGATGATAGAGAAATGAAAGACGAACTCTGTGTTGAATCAGAGACATGTAAAACTGCAATTAGAGAGATAGTGCAAGCTGCCGTAAAGGAGAGCATTTGCAATTTTCAAATAACAGCCATTTTGGATCGAGCTAGTACAAATGTTATTAATGAAGCATTTGTTATGAAGATGAAAGCCACATACTGCATTCCTACCCTGTCAATACACAACTGTAAAGTAGCAGGAGTGATTGGTGCAAAAGCAGGAACTGTAAAGTAGCAGATACCGGTCGTTGTTGATCTAGGAAATGGAGCCTACAGTTGCACGTTCCAGCTAGTAAATGAAATAATCGTATGGCATTGTTGGCCAGGAGACCCCATGCGGGGAGTTCGGCCGCCGAAATTGCAAGTCCTTTTGAGCTGATGCCACTTTTGCGAGACAATGATGATGAAATGAAGATGAAAGACACACAACACCCAGTCATCTCGAGGCAGAGAAAATGCCCGACCCCACCGGGAATCGAACCCAGTACTCCATGCGCGGGAAGCGAGAACGCTACCGCAAGACCACGAGCTGCGGACAGCTAGTAAATAATCTCTCTGTTATCTGCATGCTCAGGCTGGAATTCCTAAGAGAAAAAGGTGCCAAACTTGGCTTTAGAGATGGTAAATGTCTATTGAGGGAAAATGGAAAAAATTGTTGGTGACTTAATTAAAACAAAAACTGTTCATGGTAAATATTGTAATGAAATAAGGATTAAACCTGTAAAGTGTAAGGTTTTGCACATGAAGGATTGCATGCAGAAGTAGTGGCTGTTGGGGATTATGTATCGAATGCTAACTCAGAGACGAATGTCAATGACATTCAAGAGCTATTAAGACAGACAGAATGTTTGAACGCGATCAACTGGTAGGTTATATCATCTTTTCGCACGATATGTTCCATTATTTTCAAAGAAATCAGGTAAGGTAAGCAGCTATGTATACGAAATGGATGTGGTTTCTCACAAAGCATACTGCCACGCAACCTATGTTGTTGCATGGTGATGGAGGACAGTAGTTGGCAAAAAAAGTACAAAGGATGTTAGATTGTTTGATAACTGAGTCATTTTTACCTCCATACAGCAGTCCTTTGCTTGCTGTTGAGAAGGAAGATGGTAGCGTGCGACTAGTAATAGATCCATGAGAAATAAATCAAATAATTGTACCACTGATTACTTGTCTGGAGAATCTTGATGAGCAGATTCAGATTCCATGATGTTAAATATTTAACAAGCCTGGACTTGAGATGTCATACTGGCAAGTTGTGATCAATGTTGAATCAAGAATATATACTGCGTTTATTTTTGCGGGCAAGAGCTGTCACTTCCACATTTTGCCATTTGGATTAAATGTTAGCACGGGAGTATTTATAACTGCATTGGGGTTGATCTGAGAGAAAAAGTAATTGTGCATGTTGACAACTTGCTGATTGCTACCCTGACTTGGGATGAATATTTAGAGTTTATGGAAGGAGTTTCAAAAAGAAAATGGTTCAAATGGCTCTGAGCACTATGGGAGTTAACATCTACGGTCATCAGTCACCTAGAACTTAGAACTACTTAAACCTAACTAACCTAAGGACATCACACAACACCCAGTCATCAAGAGTTTCAAAAAGATTCGCTGAAGAAGGAGTCACTGCCAATCTAACGAAGTCGAAGATTGGATTTCAAATCTATTAAATTCCTTGTGAATATTATACCTGAACAGGACATTGTGCCTGAACCAGACAACATACAAGCCATCAGGACCCGTCCTTACCCTAGAACAAAGAAACAACTAAAAGCTTTTTTAAGCCTAGTATCTTTTTTCTGTATGTTAGTGATGAACCAGATATTAAACAGTGAACCACTGTTAAATGTATTGAGGAAAAATGTTCTATGTATTTGGACACCAGAATGTGAGAAAGCGTTTGATAAAATCAAACAAGCATTGGTTGATGCTAATATCTTGCATCATCCTGACATGTCTAAGGATTTCTGTCTGGCGACAGACTCTTCTTCATATGGATTAGGTTTTTGTCTCTTCCAGATGAAACATGTGGATGATGTTTTGAGAATTAGAGTGATTAGCTTTATGAGTCATGTCTTGTCACAATACGATCGTGCATACTACACAACAGAGTTAGAGCCCTGAACTGTAGTGTGGGTGCTGAAAAAATTTCATTGTTATATCTAGGGCAAGCATATTAATATTTTCTGTGATCATAAGGAATTGTTTTCTGAATACACGCAAATTACTTCACAAACCTGCATTATGATTATCGTGAACATTCAAGGCAAGGACAATGTCACTGCCAATGGCTTGTCAGGATTACCAGTGAGGTTAACTGAGTATAATAAGTTCGTAGAAAAGACTGCCCAATTTAAAATTTTGCTTATGAAAGACCAATTGTGTAGATGAACACTTCTTTGGATGTGCAAAAATGCGAAGATATTACAAGAGAACGACCCAACATGTCTAAGATTAAGCATGAAATAGTTCCAAATCAATTAAGTAAACTGTCAGAACATTATAAACTGTATAAAGTTATGTTATTCTTTCAAAGTACTCTCACATCTGAACAGTGGAAAGTATGTATTCTGGGTACACCAGTCAAAAATTTTATAACTTCTACCCATAATATTTGGGAGAACTTCGGCTCCTCAAAATGCACGAGGGAGATAGGAAAGCATTGTAGATTCCCAAATTTGAAAAGAAAGGTATTAAAAATTACAAGATCTTGTGTGTTGTGTCAAGAGAATTAACAGATCAATGGCAGCAGTAAACTTGAATTACAGCCAACAGTGCCTACCGAACCTCTTCAATTAACTTGCATCGGCGTATCACAACTTCCACCCATGGCAGAGGGGATATGAAGTATATGACTGCAATCTATGATGTACTTTCTAAATATGTAAAATTGTATGCAGCAAAAGCGACCTCGGATGGACTCATAATTGATAGAATTGCTACTGACAATATATCAAAGTTTGCTAAATGGCTCTGAGCACTATGGGACTTAACATCTATGGTCATCAGTCCCCTAGAACTTAGAACTACTTAAACCTAACTAACCTAAGGACATCACACAACACCCAGCCATCACGAGGCAGAGAAAATCCCTGACCCCGCCGGGAATCGAACCCGGGAACCCGGGCGTGGCTAAACCAGAGAGCATATTGTAAGATAACATGAGTAATTTTACCAGCTACAAGTGGCGAGATTCCTTAAAGGATCAGCAGACCAACTAGGTTCTGATTTCTAGATGGCATCCACGACACAATTGTGCAGACATGGTGTTCTGAGAGTGTAACTGATTCGTACAAACATATGCTACTGCAAGACCGACTCTGTGGACCACATTAATACAGCTATTTGAAGAAATAATCAACAATTTGCCACATCTATCTGAAAACAACACACACACTGAGCCGTAATTAAAAATGAAAGAAGACAATGAATGGGTGAGACTCATCCCTAAAGTCCCAGCGGTAGATGTAAGTTACAGCGAAAAGCTATAAGATACTTTGTCATGCCTATGAAGTGAAGCTCAGGCTACGAAAAGAATGTACGATAAATACGTGAAGTGTGTGCGAAAGTTCCGAATTGAGGAAAAGATTCTACTAGGGGTATTTCCAAAATCTTTCCTGGTCAAGAAAAAGAATAAGAAATGACAACATTTGTAATGGCCCATGTACAATAATGAGTATTCCATATAAGGGGAGCTGTTTACTAGTCTACCCCAGAATGCAGCAGCCAAAGGCTTATATCTCCATAAAGGCATTAAGAAATACATGCAGAAGTAAACCTAAAGCCACTATAGTATGGAATGCAGGTTCCTTTTGTAGAGTATGTTTTATATCGGATAAGTATAGTGAAAGAGTAAAGGAAAATATTTAAATGTCTTTAATACTTTGTAGTCTCTAAATAAAGTACCATTGGGAAAACTTCTTTTTAATTTACAGTCATTAGTTTATAACATGCTAGACAGTGTAACCAAAGAGTTAGTGTGGAATACGTGATACAAATAGATGGACTGTAGCCTACAGGCTACTTCTTAGTGCAGCGCCATATGACATTGTGGTCAAGAGTGCCCAGGGATGAATAAGTGGTTATAATGTTGTAATGTTCACCATGAGCTCTAGCAGGAAGAGCTTTCTCATGTGTGATTATTTATGTAGACTATAGGTCAGACTAAACAACTTGCCATGAGGCAAATGAAATTTAAACATTAATTACAATCACATATCATATACCACAGCAAATCCTTACTGAAGAGAGGAAACAAAGGAAGTAGGTTACAGTACGCTTGTTCTCCCACTGCTTGAATACTACTCAGCAGTGTGGGATCCGTACCAGATAGGGTTGATAGAAGAGATAGAGAAGATCCAACAGAGAGCAGCGCGCTTCGTTACAGGATCATGTAGTAATCACGAAAGTGTCATGGAGATGATAGATAAACTCCAGTGGAAGACTCTGCAGGAGAGACGCTCAGTAGCTCGGTACAGGCTTTTGTTGAAGTTTCGAGAACATACCTTGACCGAAGAGTCAACCAGTATATTACTCCCTCCTATGAATATCTCATGAAGAGACCATGAGGATAAGATCAGAGAGATTAGAGCCCACACAGAAGCATACCGACAATCCTTCTTTCCACGAACAATACGAGACTGGAATAGAGGGGAGAACCGATAGAGGTACTCAAGGTACCCTCCGCCACACACCGTCAGGTGGCTTGCGGAGTATGGATGTAGATGTAGATGTGGATGTAGTTTGTGCGAGCATGCATAACGCTAATTCTAGATTTACACAAGAGCTAATGCCTGAATCTGCTTAATGTTTCTCAGCCTTGTTAAATACCGATATAAACAGGTTGTCACAGAAGATATTTTTTAAATAGCTGAGATCTCAACTCCAATCCCTCAAAGCATGAATAAAAAAATGCAACACTAACATTCTAAGTTAATTAACAGTCTGTCTATGTTAGTCTGTGAGGTCAAGCTAATGTTAATCTCTTTATGGTATTTTCTAACAGACTTTGTAAACATGAAAGGTGCAATTGCAAGTAACAGCTGTATGTAGATCCGTGTGGGGTCAAGCTATGCTTATCAGTCACTGAAAATGTGTAAATCATACAAATTCATGACAAAATGTCTCATACAAGTAGTACTGGAATCAGGACAGTATACTTACTACAGTGTGTTCTACTGGAAAACGAAGTATCTAATAGATAAAAAGTTATATCAACGTTATTGCTTCAGATTGCATGAAGTTTTAAAGATAGTCATTGAGTGATCAATACAAAGACACTCTATTGTGTGGATCAGAAAGACAATGTATTACAAATATAAGTGTAATGTGTGTAAATCCACTGTCTGTGTAAAAGTGCGGAAACATTGCACACATGGTGAATTCCACAGAGATAAATGACTTTGGAGGTAACCAGGTGGACTCCACATGTAACGGCAGTGACTTGAGAGTGTTAAGTTATCAGCGCAATGAGCGAAACGGGTTCAGCAGTAGCAGCACAATAATGAAAACTACAATCAGTAATTTGTTCAATGTGCTTCATGCCACAGCCAATTGCAATTCTTAAGAAGATAAACTATTCAGAAAGGATTTGATGTGACAAGGACACAATTAAACATGTGTAACACAATCTGAGCAACATACCAACTTGGCTTACGTATTATGGACTTTACTACACCAAACACATAATTGTAATGATCATTTTTTTCTTCTGTAAAGTAACTCTACATTATTGGAATAATCAACACCCCACACAGGGATACTGACTGAAAAGTTTACACTTTTAAGTTAGGTTAGATTCAGTTTTCGTTCCATAGACTCAAAACTGAGATGATTCTCGTAGGCGTGGAACAAGACAGAAAGTATAATATAAAAAACATAAAACATCTGAATATAATACTCACTCTCCTGATCACTTGTCAGGTGATTGTCAAAATAGGCGAATACATTACAATAAACTGGAACTGCTAATATTTACAGACTTAATTCTCTGTTAGCATGAAACAGAGTTACATACATTTAATAAATTTATCATACATAAAATACCTAATCTAACAGACATTTTTACTTAAGTTGGTCCAACACTCCCAGTTAACATATTCCATTTATAGAGTAGAAGGAGGTGACTGTCAAAAAGTCTTTCAAACTCTGTTTGAACTGACAAATAGTAATCATTCCTATGTAAAGTCGTTTGAGTTCATAAATGCTTGTGTAAATGATGGGTACAGGAAGTGGATGCTCAACGCCTGTTTAGGTTTCATGTCAAAAAAAGGGAGAGGTGGTGAGCTGCCAGACACAGAGATTTCATGGAACCAGCAACTTGCAGCTTACGACATGGCAACAACTGTAGGGGCGCCAGCTGACTGTCAAGTCAGCTGATCTCAGAGTGAGGTCATTGTGTATCCCATCGCCATCTCAGCTGCTAGGTCAACAACCTCTATGTCTATCCATTGGAGAAGATAATGTACTTTTATTTGTATAAAGTCATGAATATGAAACCAATTTTCCTGTAATGCTTGAAGTTTTGATTGAACATTGAAAGACATTCCTCAACCAGAATATTGCATATTATAATACAGCTAAAATGTCATGAATTTTCAGTGTTGCGTAACCAACTGAATAGGAGTAACTTGATAATTTGAACTCAAATATTTGAAAAGTTAATCAAAATTAACGTTTGTGCTAAATTATTATTGCATAGTTAATAATCTAATTTCTGAATGAAAAATTAAGGTAATACTGCAGCTGAATATAATTTTGTATAAATGTTATATAAATTAACATTGTCGTCAAATGTGAGGGAACACGTTGTAGCTCTGTCCTGGTTTTAAGCTCAACTTTTCCTACACCTTGTCCAAATGGAAGGGCTAAATGTTGTTGTCCTGACTGCAAGTTAAGATGTTTTTGACATATTCCCTCAAGACAGTAGACAAGTTGTCACACAAGTAGTTTGTCAGTAATTGTGAACATAAGTGAAAGTGACTGAAGATAATTAGCTTGTGTTGCTTTAGGGAGAGATTTTAACCTGAAATTTTAACATACTTAAGTGAAAATGTAATGGTAAACATAAATTTTGATATTCAGATAAATTTGGACTGTCAAATGGCAGCATGATGTATTAACTGAATGTGATTTTTTAAAAAATTGAACCAGTTAACAAACTTTATTTAATTTTCAGAAATAAAACCTTACTAAACGTTTTAGATATGGAATCCCGAAGGCAAGGTTTTTCAACACATGCCTTCAGCCTTGTGGGGGGCTGTGCGACATCTCCTTTTTTTACAATAGTAAGACTAATACTTTCACGCAGTACATGAAATTTTCAGACCAGCGGTGAATGATTGTTTGTGTTAGTGAGGTATAGAACCTGCTTGAAAGACTATTTAAGGCAGAGTCGCCATATTCATTTTGCTTATTTTATGTTAGTCTATCCTCCAAGTTTCAGTCACTTAGAGATTTGGAGATTCAATCGTATTATTATCAGGTATTCATGTTATCAGATATTCAGAGACTCAGATATTCCGATTATCAGACTTCTAGATTCTTAGATTACCAAACTTGTTACATACTGCAATTGCTGGATTTTTTACTGAATAATAATTAAGTGTTGTTTAAGGGGACCACACCATGGTTCAGGTCGAAAAAAATCGATTTTCGGTTTTCATCATATTTCGATTGATTAAGGTTTTATTTAAGTACTCTGAAAAGGATTTTGATGAAAAAAAAATTTTTCCAGCATTTAAAGAGCATTTTCCTACCATGTGTGTTTATGTGCCATGCCCACTTTTGTCACCCACTGTCAACCCACCCACTGTCAACTCTAAGCCATATGGAGATACCATTATTAGCAAAATAGAACGTGTAGGCCCTGTTCAAAAACGTTTGGGAACATGGCTGAGAAAACTAATTGTTGATATGGGAGGAAAAAAAATTAGAAGATGCAAAATTGTTGATCGGACAGGGTCAGTTAATTAAAACTGAAACAGAAAACTTACAGGTATACTATGGGCAGGCAATTAGGAGAAATAAAGAAAATCTGGAGGCAATGAAAAGAGTTGTTTGGCCAACATTCTTCCATAAGTCCTCTCCTGATAATAAGCCATGTCATGGATTGAGTCCATCAGGAGAAAATTCGTGGTGCAAATACAATAGGGCTCAGGCAACTGGAGAATCTTATTCTCACCAGCATTCTCTTCCTGCTGCTATTATTGCACCAATTAAAACTATTTTCAGAGACTTGGCTCATCCTGACCTTCTAAGGAAATGTCTACATGGGCAGACACAGTACCCAAATGAATGTTTCAACAGCATAATTTGGAACCGCCTTCCCAAAATTGTATTTGTAGGTAAGCATACAGTGAAACTAGGAGTTCATGATGCTGTTGTTACATTCAACTGTGGTAATATTGGAAAGTGTTGGGTACTGAAAAAGCTGGGAATTAATCCTGGTGAAAATATGATCACTGGGCTGCAACACTGCGATGAAATGAGGATAGCCAATGCAGACAGGTCAGCATCTAATATGGCCAAGAAAGCAAGACAAACATCCAGGAAGGTGAAAAAGAAGCTTGAAGACCTGCTAGAGGCCAAAGAAGGGCCAACATATGCAGCAGGAGAATTTTAATTAATTGTGAGTAACAAATTTCAAAAGTTTTTTCTTTAAAGTCAATTTCCCACAAACTTAAAATTTTCATTACTTATGCCCCATTATATCAGAAACTATCAACGATAATTGAATGAAATTTTCAGAGACTCTCCATAACATAAAAAGCCATGTCTGGTACTACATTCATTAATATTGCCTCATTAGAAAGTTCACAAAAAATATTTTCTGCAGAAAAAACTTAATATATTTTGTTAATAAATTTAAAAAAGTATTTCTTAAAAGTATAAAATGGATAAAGTAGATTTTAGTACAGTTGACTCTATTAGCATCATGTAACATATAGTAAAAATATTAAGGACCTGCATCAAGTAGTTTATTCAGAAATGGGTCAAATAATTGCCTAAATTAACATGGGTTAGATAGGCAGGATGTGGTCCCCTTAAAGTTTGTGTACATATTTCAGAAACCTTTCCTCCATCTTATCCTTAGTAAGTGTGGCCAGTAGTTGTGTAAACAAACACTCATGTGGTTTGGTGATTCTGTGTTTTTTAATTATTCTGAATTCTGTTTTATGTTAGGTAGCAACACCCAATAACTGAGCTCATTCATTTTATAATAATGGTTTTAGTGTTTTGAGTGATTTCTCAAGCTTTCTTTTACTGGTTTGCTTTGTTTTAGTGGCAAATTGCAAATTCTCCTTGATCAGTTGGATATCTTTCTTGTATTTGTGTTTTACAATGATTACTTCATTACACCAGCAATGGATGCCCCGAAAAAAGTGATTTGCTGTATTATTGAAAGTTATTTGTGAATCTACTTTTGCAGTCCTTGTGCACACACAAATCCTGTTTCTATGGTGTAATAGTTATTAATAATTGTATCTGGGGCATATATAAGTTGACAACATTTACAATAGCCAGACATAATACTTTTTACACTACTGAACTAGAAATGTACCTATTAATTTTGGTTTGTGCAATCATCTCTAGCAGCTATATTTAGTCTGGGAGGGAGATGAAACACTTTCACTGTTTTCTTCTATGTTTTATGCAATAATCTCACCTTAAAACTCTCAATGAGTTTTTCAGAATAAAATATATATTCTCTAATGTGAAAGAATTAAGGGACTGGACAAAAATATGGAAACGCCACAAGAGATACTGAATAAATGCAGATTCTAGTCAAGCATTCTTGTTGTCCTGATGTATTTTATCATAAACAGCAACTGTGCAATATACCACTATTTAGCAAGTATCAGTCGTGGTCATAACATGGTTCTGTGTATTTATGAGTGTGTTATATTTGTGCTCACACCCAAACCTCCAGATGTCAGACACTCAGATCGGTACAAAACGGTGTTTGTCGATATAGAATGAACCAAAGCACCGATTTAGTTTGTGCTGTGTGCTGTCGTCCAGTAGAACATATGTAAACGGTAATTAGAAGTATGACCAGAGCTACAGATCACAGGAAAAGCTTATTGTGAATAAATAAACTGCGGAACTCGAGTGTGTCGTCTGCTAAAGGTCCCACATTCAAATCCCATCGTAAACAATAACTTTAACGGTTTACATGTGAAACTGTTATATGGGAGAGCATTTTCCCGACATGTGGAAGAACTTTTCGGAGTTTGTAACAGTGTTTTATTGGCAGTTCGCTTCGTTAGTTGAACGTTATGTATTTACTATAGATTTAATTATTTTGTTTATTATTAACTATTATTATTATTTCCTGATATGTGATGCATTTCTTTATTTTCCTGTCATCACCATGTATTCTGTGTAACTACTAATGTACTCTGTACTCTACAGATTTACTGCTTTCAAAGAAACAAAGCGACAACAGACTGCCAATAGAACATTACTGCAAACTCCAACAGCCCTCTCATATGTTATAAACACATTGTCCCATATAACATTTCCATGTGTAATACAGTATAATAAATTGGCGACTTGGGATTTGAGCTCGAGATCTTTGGCACGGCAATCTAAAGTACAACAAATTTGGCCAGGGAAGCAGTCACAGTTATGCTTTTGATGTACTCTTTAGTTCTAGTGTTACTTTTAATTAACGTTTACGCCCGTTTTGCTGGACAACAGCACATAGTACGAACTATGATTTATACTCTATCGATACACAACTTTTGGTTCCGATCTGAGTGTCTGACATCTGGAGGTCTTCGTGTAAGCTGAATTCTAATGCAGGCAAATTGCTGGTGCCATAACAAAGGTAGCCGACGTGTTGGGTGTTTCAAGAAGCACTGTAGCGAAGATTTATGCCACAAACAGGGAAAGCAGTAAAACGTCGTACGTTAGGTGGCAACGTGGATGAAAGTTTGTGTTTAATGACCGTGACAAATGGTCACTGAAGAGGATTTTGACAAAAAAATAACAATGGGACAATGGCTGCAAAAGTCACTGCTGAACTAAATGTCGCTCATGCGAATCTCATCAGTACCAAAACAACACAAGGGTAGATCCATAAACTGAGAACTGAATGGCGAACTGGAATTCCAAACCCACACATCAGTGATTCAAATGGCTGTAGCAAAATTTGGTGCCATAGCCATAAAACTTAGACTATGAAACAATCTAAGGGAGTCAGTTGGCCAGAAGATTCTTGTTTGACACTGTATCGAACTTATGCTGTAGTTTATGCTCCAAGAGTTTCTTTGATCGTAGTATTCCATGGCCCCATGGTTACTCTGCAAGATCACCTTGCTGTCGATAATTATGTAACAGTTTTAGCTAATCAGGTCTATCCCATCGTACAATGTTTGTTTCTCATTGGTGATGCTGTGTTCCAAGACGACAGGGCTCCCATTCACACAGGTTAGTTCCTTTATTTTCTTGAGCATGAAGATGAATTGTCGCATCTCTCCTAGTCACAAAAGTCACGAGATCTATAAATATTATTGAGATTTTGCGGTCTACTTTAGAGAGGAGAGTGCGTGATTGCTGTCCACCTGCTTCATCATTACCTGGAACTGACACCATTTTGCAGGAAGAATGGTGTAAGATTCCCTTGAAAAACTGCCTATTGGCTTCTGTCTCGGGTTCTTCGGCCGACGTTCATCTAATGATGAATTCGCCGACACGGAAGTTCTGGCTGTAGAGAAGCACTATCACACGCGCTTGTTCAGAGAAGCTGTAGAAATCCAAAAACACGCGAACAGTTTCAACAAGAAAGAGGAAAGCCTTAAGGTAAACGGATCCTGGCTTCCCGTACTGCAGCGAACGACCGTCGCAGGTAGCAAGAGGAGAACCGCACCGGAAATGACCGCGGAGAAGCCCTCGGACGTTGGCGCGCCAGGTACATATAGTCTGCGGCCGCGAGCTCGCCTCCAGTTCACCACCGGCAATGGAGGGTGAAGCTTTGACAATGCCAGCCACTCGTGCTGGCGAAACGTCAGAAAAATCATTAGATGAACGTCGGCCGAAGAACCCGAGACAGAAGCCAATAGGCAGTTTGTCAACAAGTGGCCACGAAAGCCTTAACAATTTTGTATTCCCTTGAAAACCATACAGGTTCTGTATTTATACATCTTGGACGAATGGAAGCTGTTTTTAACACGAATGTGTTTCCTCCACTTTGTTAGGCGTGGTAATGTGTTTTATTTTTGGTGTTTCCAAATTTTCGTCCAGACGCTCATGCCATGGGGTTTCTATATCAGCCAAAGTTTTCAGTACAATACTGCATTTACCAAAAGTTGTGATTCTGTCTCGTTTTTTGGTATGATTTACTCTTATTTCAGACATACAGTACATAATTCATGCTGTTCATATAAGTATGCAATACTCTGAAGTATTTATGAAGTTACATCTTTTTCAAATTTGTCTATGATATTATTACACATTTATGCAAACTATTATATGAAACAATTACAGTACAAAACTTGGTGATCCACTGGATTTCATTGCAGAAAAAATTTGTGTCTATTAAAAATGTCATTTGTTATTTGTTTTATATAACTCACAAATAATGCCACTTATTTTCAAAATTTAGTTTACATAATGATAAATGAAACCTATCTCTCCACCAAATCAAGAACCATCCTTATACTTCAAAAACATTCTTAAATTCTTCAGAAACAACTTGTCTTGAAGTAAAAGCTAAGTATATACAAACCTTTAGACATGGTATACTTTGAAATGATTTAACTTCTTTTTTTTAACTAAATAAAATAACATTTGTTATTTTTTATTTCTCAGATTTTTGTATCCATAAAGTGATGCATTTTTTACCTAGATGTTTACTGCTTATAAAACAGGCGCTAATGATAACTCCAGTTTGCAGGAATAGCTTCTAGAACATTTTGGAAAATAGTGTTAATTTATGTATACATCTACTTGCATGCGAGTTGCATCGCTCTTGTCTGAGGTCCTAGTTAGGAATTGTATATGTCACATCGCATGAAGTATATGTTTTGTTATGAGAAATTGCACACAAGTGGTTTTCTTTGGTATTAAAACCATGTGTTATGTTTTTATGATCCAAACTGCTTGTAAACATATGTGTGATGAGAAATCGTTGAAAGGAAAACGTTGAAGTTGAAATTCTGCTAAAGTGCTTCAGTATCATGTAAATAAAAGTCCAGATCAGAGTTATTATAATGAACACTGTTATTTGTAATCAGCCCCTAGGTGCTGACGCCAATTGAAGATAGGTATTGATATAGCACCTCCTCTTGGAACATAAAACATCAGCGATACTCGCTAGAAGTATATGCATGAAGTATTAATAGTCTGCACAAGATTGGTCTGTTATGCCCTGTAACAGAGCCAGAGAAGGGGCATACACTCATAATGCAAACAAGACTAATTTGTGAGCCACAGCTCCTCAGGCGCAAGATGCAACACCTGGAAACCGTTTTGAGGAGCAATGGGTACTCCACCAGCTTTATAAGGGGTGTAACAGAGTCAAACACTCGGCGAAGTGACATATCGGAAAAAGAAATTTCGCATACGGCCTTTCTACCATACTTTCCCAGACTGATGGACAGAAATGGCCATATATTGTGCAGACATAGTGTAAAGACTATTTATAATCCGACAAAGAAGATCAAAGAGTGTGTCAGATAGGAAAAGGAGAAAAGGGACATACTTGCAATGTTGGGAATATATCGCATACTATGCACATACGGGAAACTTTATGTTGGAATGACTGAACAATCAATCACCACCAGCATCACAAAATATATGCGGCAGGTGGAGAAATCGACTGTGGCAGAGAACTCATGATGTGAGGCTGATCACATAGTAAACTTCACAAACTTGGAAGTTCTGTCTGCAGAGAAGAGCTATCAAATTATAGAAATACACAAACATGAGAATAGCGTCAATAAGAAAGATGTAGAGGACAAGGGTTTATTTTTAGGAAATATGGTGCGAAATTGTGATTTAGTGTGTTTCAGTGCGCGATGCTCCAGCCACACGGCAGACGGCGGAAGAAGGCTGGCTGGCGCGTTATGCAGGTGACAGAGTTTTGCTACGAGCGTCGGTATGTGTGTACGTGCACGGCAGCGATCAACAGCCAGAACGCAGCATTAGCAGACTTACGCAGGCGCGGGCCGCGTGTGGCGCGGTTGCGTTAGCCAACTCATCGAGAACGTTCTAATAAACACGGCGCCGCGTAACCGGCGGATTCAGCAGCGGTCTGCACTATTTAAGAGCATCAGAGGTGGGCGTCGGCATTCGGTTCGGCCTTTGGGCGTTCGGTCGCTGTTACGTCGTCGTCATCAGTGACGCAGTCCCTGAGGACCGGCCGGTGGAGGGCGTTGCCCGCTGTTTCACTGGCGACTCCCGGCGTCGTCACGAGCCGTCGCGTCTGCAGCAGGTGGGCTAGGCCGGGCCTCGTGCTACTAACCTCCTATCGCCTGCGCAGCCGCTTACCGAGAGCGGCGTCGCGTTCCCCGGGCTGTGTGCATCAGCACGTCTCCACCACAATACGAGCGATGGGGCTGAACTACTGGAAAATGTATCGGAAGAACCAACAATAAAGAGAAAGATTGCTAAAAACACCCACCTTCTTCTACCCAGCCAAGCCCTACAACCCCGACCACATCACCCACTCCAATTATCCTGTTACAATGAAGAAAGCCTCAAGGTGAACATATCCTGCATTCCCATGCTGCAGTAAACGACCATTGCAAGTAGCAATAGAACCGCACCGGATATGACCACAGGAAAGTCCTTGGACGTTGGCGCGCCATATACATATAATCCGCGGTCGCGAGCTCGACTTCAGTCCACCACCAGCAATGGAGGGTGAAGCTTCTACAATGCCAGCCACTTCTAGTGAAATGTCAGAAAAATTATCAAAGAAACTTTGGCTGAAGAACCCCTACAAATATCATCATGAAAACGTTCTTCTTGCGAAATCTTTATGGTGACATGCCATAACATGATTTGACATTTTGTGCCATTGTTGACCTGTGTAAGTGCCAACATTTGATAAACCTTTTTGAATTTTTTGATGTGACATGACATTTTTGTCAAGTGTAAAACGCCTTTAAGCAGGGGTTTCCACAGGCATGAATAATTTACACATGAATGCCTCAACAGTACTCACATAACGTGGCCTCTAGACTATCAATAATATTGGACCATAATATTGTGCAATATTTTACTGGTGGTCTCTCGACAGTGACTTACTATTGTGCAATATTAGTGTTAAATTTGGGACAAGCAAACAATGGCAGACATCGACAGCAGCTCTTGGACTGGCTTTGCACTCATGTAAGGAAAAGGAGAAGCCTAGATGAATTTCTTGGCTTTACAAAAAGCCATAGCATCATAGTACTGAACTGTTGGCTCCACTAGAGCATCTCCGCTACCCCTGCTTTTTAATACACTCATAATTCTTTTAAATTCTTTCCAGTAACGTGTCTGCAATGACTGTAATTTCTTTACAATTGCTTACGAGCTTCTGGGTATATTATCCATATTTCGACAAAAACTGATCATATTACTGTGTTTTCTTCTGCTGATTACTATACTTGTTTCATTTATAGACTACATAAGGCTGGCAAACCACTATATACTTCCAATAGCTCTCAAGTGAAAGTGCATTCTGCTGGTGTTGAAGTCATTTTCACTTCAGAACACAAAAAATTATGTGAAGTAAACAGTTCAGCATATGACACTAAGCTAACAAATATAATATAAGGCAGAGACTATACAGTCCAAGCAGTTTCCTCAAGAAAAATCAATTTCAGTAGATCTGTCAATATGTTACACGATGTCTTGCACGAATTTCAATGTCGTCTACAGATACATGCCTCGATACGAGCCCTAATTTCTCTCATCTTATCTTTGTAGTCCTTACGTGAAATGTACTTTAGTGGCGGTAAAATCGTTTTGCAGTCAGCTTCAAATGCCGGTTCTTTAATTTTTCTCAACAGTGTTCCTCAAAAAGAACCTCACTTTCCCTTCAGGGATTCCCATTTGAGTTCCAAAAGCATCTCCATAATACTTGCATGTTGTTCGAAAGTATCAGTAACAAATCTAACAGCCCACCTCTGAACTGTTTCGATGTTTTTCTTTATTCGTGATGTGGATCCCAAGCACTCTAACAGTACTCGAGTATGTTCCACACTATTGTCCTATGTGCAGAGTCTTTTACAGATGAACCACACTTTTCCAAAACTCACCCAATAAACGTCCACTAATACCTTATGCACTAGAACCCTTACATTCCTGTTCCACTTCATATCGCTTTGCTGTATTATGTCCAGGTATTTAAACAACATAACTGTAATGCTGTATTTCGAACATTACACAATGGTTTTTCCAGCTCATCTGCATTACATACAGTTTTCTACATTAGAGCTAGCTCCCATTCATCCCATCAACTAGAAACTTTGTCTATGTCATCTTGTATCCTCCTAAGGTCATTCATTGGAGACACCTTCCCATACTGCTGCAGATTGCTGTTCAACCTGTTTGCCAGTTCATTTGCATATACAGAGACAAATAGCAGTCCTATCATATTTCCCTTGGTCCCTCTCGATGATACACCTGACTCTGATGAATACTTGCCTTCATGGACAATATACTGGGTTCTGTTAGTTAAGAAGTCTTCGAACTGCCCATAAATCTGGGTACCTCTTCTGTATGATATTCATCATCCAATATGAGTGATGGTGCTGCAAGCTATGCTGGACAGCAAAGCAAATGTAGCCTATGAATGCAGAGAACGTTACCTTAGCATATGCCATCTTGATGATGTCATCGTGATGTAATTAAGTCAATCACGTGCTGTCCATTGGGCATATAAGTGTGAGCCTCGGCAGTTTTATGACAGTCAGACCTAATCCCTGCCGTTGGTGATGGAGGCTATGTGAAAAGCTTGGGATATTAAACAAATTTGATGTGGCAAGTTAACAGATCTTTTTACCCATATGAGTAACATTATTGTCTAAAACCGAGAGCTCTGCATCTTAAAGAAATCTCTTCAGGGTCCTTGGGAGTCTTACACTTACATTTCAATATATTTACTTCCTGATAGTATTTGTTGTTAATAAAAAGTGTAATTTTACTATGTTCAGTGAAATGAACCAGCAAAATACTGGAAGTAAAAATAATGTCCATGTAGACTATGCATGCCTGCCTACGATTCAGAGTGGAATTTTACATTCTGATCAAAAGTCTTTAACAGGTTGCTGCTAGATATCAGACAGAAAACTGGAAATCTTCAGATATTAAAAGAATACAAAGTAAAAAAGTATTTTATTAGCCTCTCCTTCTATAATTAAATATAATTAAGCATAATGCTTCGACTCAAAGATGCATCTGCTGGTTAACACTAAGATTAATATTGAGCAGAATTTTAACGTTACTGTTATACTGTAAAATTACGAAATGCTTTGTATGAAGTATGAGAGAAAAATAGCATGTGAATAAAAACTGTTGATAGCTTTCAGGACCATTAGATCCTTCCTCTGGGAAGATCCTTCCTCTGACATGCACCAACACACCTCTGCGAATGTGGACTGCTGCCGGCGCCACCATGCGACGACCGCAGGTCAAATGCATCACATGGTCATACCCCAAGGTGATTTAAACCTGCAAACCGCCCACCAGAGCGTTGTTTCACCATGTATCAGCATTATCCTTAATTTATGAGCATGAGTGTACATTAAAAAATATTAGTTGAAACTAACCTAAAGCTTCGCGATTTATTTAAGATATTTTGTTCCACATTTAACTGTAACTGACACACTCTGATAATCAGTGACTTGCATCTGTAACAGATTGGGAGATCTCATTACTGATTAGATCTATTAATAATCCCTCATTCAGCTCTTTTTATCAAAATATCACATAAAAATAAACTAGATTATGAGAAACTACATATAGGAAGAAGTGATTGGCAGATAGCTGCTTGTTTACAGAACAACAACGATAAAAAATTTATGCATATCGGTTGGTAGGTTGGTTAATTTAGGGGAAGGTAACACAGATTGGGCAAGAGCACATGTGGCCTGGAGTACTGTATTGGATTTCGCCCCCCCCCCTTTCCCTTGGATGAAGTATCAAGTTTATCTGTAGCATAGTTTGAGTCCTCCATAGGTCGAAAAGTGATAACTTCGTTGACAGTTGTGGAACTCAATGTACGAGAAATAAATGTTTGGTAACAGACATAAGTGTGCTATTGCCTAATATTTTATTTGCGCCATATTTGAATGCACTTTCCCATATTTAACGCATTTTTCATAATAAAAACTACTAGGCCATGCCCAAAAACGTATATTAGACAATGAACAAGAATCTGATGTGCGTTTTGATACGTATTACGTACATATACCGCATACAAACCGCAAAAAGGCAAGGGGCGTTCCTCTATGTATCTTTTACCATATTTGATCCATCTCTCCGCATTTGCTTCTGCTGGTATGGATGCAAAGACAAATTCGTAGTTAAGTATTGCATCCGTCTGAGTGGTAGTTACATTAGTAAGCTGCACTTAATATGTTAGAAAAAACACTTAGAGACATTGCTCTGAAGGCGTAATATGTGTTATGCTATAAATCTCTCTACCATTCAACTAATAATTCGTAATCAATCGGCTTCAATCAATCATGTAAGACTCTAATCTGTAACTCTGACTACGCTACAGGTCAGTATGTCACCGTAATCGAGATTATTCGCATTCGAACCTTATTTCTACATTTAATTCTCATAACTGAAGCTTCATTCAACCAATCTGTATTAACTTGACATTCCAAAATCACAGCTGAGGGCAGGTCCGTATAAAGCCTGTGTCCACCAGGCGACTGACGTCACTTATGTCAATAGAGCTGCTTAAAGGTATAGCCACCAGGCACCACTGTCATATTTTCGGCCTTTCTGATAACGTCATGAAGCGATTCGTTGGGACCCACGAGACGCACATCTGAAAATAAGGCTATGCGATACAATCCTTGATTCTCTGGCAACAAGTGGTAAGATGACAGCCAGCGACGATGGTGATTAAAAAAGTAAAGTGCAAAAACACATTAAAACTATGGAAAATGTTTTGGTGTGAGGACTGTGGTGCAGAAAATCCTTCCACAATGAGTGTGCAGGCCTTAGTAACATTGGAGCTTGTGTTGTGACGTGCTCAAAACAGAGAATTGAGTTTCATTGTGAAGCCTACGAGAAGGGAATTCTGCTGCATTTGGAAATATCAAACCTAAAAGTAAGATCAAAACACTAGTTGGCACAACAGACAAACAAGGAATGCTGTACAGTGGCAACGTCTTAGCAGAGTCAAAAGTGGCACAATTCCTGAAAATGCCACTAGCTCCCTGCAAAGACTTTTTCTTACCATAACAGCTTAACAGCTGAAAAACTTGAAACAAAGCGACTAAATAACAGTTTCAGAGTTATTATTGACTTCGAGCTTAGAGATAAAGTAATGGAAACATTATATGGTAAAAAAATATTTTGATAAAGCGTTTTTTATTCTGGAGAATGACAAACATTTCTGAGAAATAGGCTCTTCTGTCACAAATAGGTACCAAGAGTATTTAAGTTCAAAGGGAGTAAGCTGTATAACTGAAAGACTAAGAATCCTGATATCCACAGGTAAAAAAGGCAAAGAAAAAGCAGAATATAGAAAGAAACATACTAATATTCAGTGTGCTTCAAAATAAGTAGAGGAGAGAGACATTTTACGTGCTGCAGAGATACCAAATATCTACATAATGACTGAACATGGACTAACTGAAAATGAAATAAAAATGTGTAATTTACAGGGTTATAGTAGAGTATCATATTTTTTCAGAACACAACGTATAGGTGGTGGGTTAGCATGTGTTCCATGGCCAGTTACAGACTGTAGAGAAATGTGTTTTGCAGCAGCATTTCAAACAAATTTTCAGATCTAGTGTTAAGTATATATCTGTCTTGAAATCCCAGCATAAATGATTTCCTAACAGAACTAAAAGTACTACTCAGCAAAGCTACTAATAAATTTCCATACTATTAGCAACTGGTGGCCTAAATACAAATACATTGGTACAGAATAGTTACATAAAACGTTTGCATGATGTTGTAATCCAACAAGCAGCACTGAATCATCAGAAACAATAATAGATCATATACAGATATACCTTTAAATAAACTGAAAGTACACATAATTAACACTGTCATTTCAGATCACCACGGTCAGTTAATTGAGCTACAGAATAAGAAAACTGAAACTGGAAATATAGTTGTAGAATGTAGTATGACAAATGCTGGGAATCTGAACACATTAGAAATGTACTCAGATTAGAAAACTAGAAGACTGTAATTAGCAGTGATGTGGAAGAAAGCTGCAAAACTTTCATTTCAACTTTAAGCCGTCACGTAAACATAGCTCATCCAAAAGGGAAAAGAAGGATAAATGTTAGACATACGAAGAAATGGACCACCAGAGATATCAAGAGCGGGAGAGATGATTTAAAGCATTCAAATGAACGATATAGGAAATCTAATAATCAAGTGGACTCCGAAATGTACAGATAAAAGAAGAGAGAATACAGCAAGACGGTAAGGCAAGCAAAATTGAGTTATTATAAATGTAAAATAGGAACTTCATCAAATATTTCTAAGACAATCTGGTCACACATAATTACAAATAGGAACGAAACAAATATGAACAGAAAGTGGTAAAATAGTACTTACAGCACAAGGGAAAGGACTGACTGACCAATATGAAGTGTGTTCCACTTTAAATCAGTATCATGTAAATACAGTGCAGAAGCTAATGAAACAAAATGAAGCACTGACTAAAAATAGTGTAGCTTTACGAGAAATAACAGAGTGTCTGTTCCAATTTCGAACACATGAAATGGAAATTACAAATATAATCAGATCAAAAATGGTTCAAATGGCTCTGAGCACTATGGGACTTAACCTCTGAAGTCATCAGTCCCCTAGAACTTGGAACTACTTAAACCTAACTAACCTAAGGACATCACACACATCCATGCCCGAGGCAGGATTCGAACCTGCGACTGTAGCAGTCGCGCGGTTCCAGACTGTAGCGCCAACAACCGCTCGGCCACCCTGGCCGGCTATAATCAGATCACTAATAAACAAAGACACAGAGGACAGATACACTATGTGATCAAAAGTATCCGGACACCTGGCTGAAAATGACTTTCAAGTTCGTGCCGCCCTTCATCGGTAATGCTGGAAGTCAATGTGGTGTTGGCCCAGCCTTTGCCTTGATGACAGCTTCCTCTCTCGCAGATATACATTCAATCTGGTGCTTGAAAGTTTCTTGTTGAATGGTAGTTCATTCTTAATGGAGTGCTGCACTGAGGAGGCCTGGCACAAAGTTGGCGTTCCAAAACATTCCAAAGGTCTTCTATAGTCTTCTATACGATTCAGGTCAGGACTCTGTGCAGGCCAGTCCATTACTGGGATGTTATTGACGTGTAACCACTCCTCCATAGGCCGTGCATTATGAACAGGTGCTCGATTGTCTTGAAAGATGCAATCGCCATCCCCGAATTGCTCTTCAGCAGTGGGAAGCAAGAAGGTGCTTAAAACAGCAATGTAGGCCTGTGCTGTGATAGTGCCATGCAAAACAACAAGGTCTGCATGCCTCCTCCAACAAAAACACGACCACACGATAACACCACAACCTCTGAGGTTTACTGTAGGCACTACACACGCTGGCAGATGACGTTCACCGGGCATTCGCCGTACCCACATCCTGCCGTCGGATCACCACATTGTGTACAGTGATTCGTTACTCTACACAATGTTTTGCTACTGTTCAATCGTCCAATGTTTACTCTCCTTACACCGAGCAAGGCGTCGATTGGCATTTATCAGCATGATGTGTGACTTATGAGTAGCCGCTCGACTATGGAATCCAAGTCTTCTCACCTCCCGCCTAACTGTCATAGTTCTTGCAGTGGATCCTGATGCAGTTTGGAATTCCTGTGTGATGGTCTGGATAGACGTCTCCCTATTACACATTACATCTACATCTACATCTACATCTATACTCCGCGAGCCACCTTACGGTGTGTGGCGGAGGGTACTTATTGTACCACTATCTGATCCCCCCTTCCCTGTTCCATTCACGAATTGTGCGTGGGAAGAACGACTGCTTGTAAGTCTCCGTATTTGCTCTAATTTCTCGGATCTTTTCGTTGTGATCATTACGCGAGATATATGTGGGCGGTAGTAATATGTTGCCCATCTCTTCCCGGAATGTGCTCTCTCGTAATTTCGATAATAAACCTCTCCGTATTGCGTAACGCCTTTCTTGAAGTGTCCGCCACTGGAGCTTGTTCAGCATCTCCGTAACGCTCTCGCGCTGACTAAATGTCCCCATGACGAATCGCGCTGCTTTTCGCTGGATCATGTCTATCTCTTCTATTAATCCAACCTGGTAAGGGTCCCATACTGATGAGCAACGACCCTCTTCAACTGTCGGCGGTCTCTGTCAGTCAACAGACGAGGTTGGCATGTACACTTTTGTGCTGTATGTGTCCCTTCACGTTTCCACTTCACTATCACATGGGAAACAGTGGACCTAGGGATGTTTAGGAGTGTGGAAATCTCGCGTACAGACGTATGACACAAGTGACACCCAATCACCTGACCACATTTGAAGTCCGTGAATTCTGCGGAGCGCCCCATCCTGTTCTATCACAGTGTCTAATGACTAGTGAGGTCACTAATATGGAGTACCTGGCAGTAGGTGGCAGCACACTGCATTTAATATGAAAAACGTATGTTTTTGGGAGTGACCGGATACTTTTGATCACATAGTGTAGAATATCTGCAAAATTAATCAAACACTTCTCACAGTATCTAGTTAAGGCTCTGATATTCCTATTAAATTTGGTAATGGAGGCGGGACTGTTCCCCACATGTCTAAAAAAGAGTAAAGTAGTGCCAATTTACAAAGGCAGTCACAAGGGTAAGCCTGGAAACTACAGACCTATAACAATTATATACACCTTCACAAAAATTTTAGAAATAGCTATTAAATACAGAGTTATAAATTTCAAAAAAGAAAAACAAAAATATCCTGAATGAAGCACAGCATGGATTTAGGAAAGGAAAGTCTAGAAAAACAGCTGTAGCAAGTTTCATGGTAGATTTAATCAGAGCTTTGAAAGAGCAAAAGAAATTTAGTAACAAATTTTTTGATCTCTCAAAAGCTTTGACTGCATATGACAAACTACTCTGTTATTTAAACCACATAGCTATGATAAATCATTTATAAAAAACAGAGAACAAAGTGTAGAATTACGATACGATGTGAACAATATGATGGAGACCTTTTACTTTGATTTTCAAGTGGTAAAGTATGGGGTAGCACAAGGCTAAATACTTGGTCCACCAATGTTTATATTGTATGTAAATGACATGGCAGCTTCAGTAAAAATAACTGATACATCACTAATTGTAAGTAATGGCTCAGTAAATGATGTAGAAACAAAAACTATCATTGGCATAGAAAGGGCAAATGAATATTTAAGAGAAAAAAATCTATTGTAAATGAAAAGAAAACAACCCAACAGAAATACCTGCAAAGAGAACAACAAATGAAGAAAACTAAATATAACACATAGAGGTACATTGCTAATAGAAGTTGACAGTTGCGTGTTCATGGGATTTATAATAGACAGACTTATGATCTGCAAAAATCGTATAGGAAAGACGAGCTCAAAAATAAGTAGCAGTGTATTTTTAAGAAAGTTAATGTCCCACACACTTGATGTAGATACATTGTACTATGGACTAGCTCATCCATATTTATCATACTGTATAATAATATGGGGTGGGTAGCAAACATACATATGAACAGACTGCTGAAACTGCAAAAGAAGAAGCAGTCAGATCTATTGGAAGGCAATCATCAAGAGAGTCACATAAAACCAAATTCAAAGAATATAAAGTTATGACCCTACCCTCTATGTTTACATACTAAACTATCATGTATCTCAAATTAAATTGTACACTGATACTAGTTTGAGACCTACACAATTACTGCACAAGAGTAAAATATGACTATCACATTAACAGTAGCCAACTACAACTGACTGATAAACACCCTATTAAAGCAGAGCACTTATTGTGCAACAGATTATCAAGCAGTTTAAAAAAAATATAAAAGCACGAACAGTTTTTGCAACAAAATTGAAAGAGCACTTACAAACAGCATGTTGGTACAGTGTTAAAGAATATTTTGAGACCAGTCCAAAAGAATTAGAAAGATTTTGCAGTACTGATGCAATAACTTGAGAACTGTGCTATGTACACTGTGTAAATGAAAAATGAACATGAAAATTATTCTTATGTCTCATCCATTGCAGCAAAAACTGAAACTGGTTTGCTATATGTAGTAAATTAAATTAACAGAAAAATCTTTGTTTTGCCTTTTTTCCATTAATTGAAGACATGTGCTGAAAAATGGGCTGACTGCCTAATATAAAATCTTAGAGATAAGTGTTGTCATCTGTTACTGGGTGCAGGAACTGTCATAATTGACATTGGTCTCACGCCTAAATATCATTTAGTTTTACATTTGAGGGTTAGCCTGTTTTTCTATGAATGTCTTCAATTATTTTATGTATGTATGTATGTGTGTGTGTGTGTGTCTAAGTCTATTTAAAGTAATAATTTATGTGCTCAAATTTTTATTTGCACTGTAGCTGGAATTGTAAATACAGACTGACATATCCAGTATCGCTGTAAACAGTGACCCTATGATGAAGAAATAAATCAATACAAAAAGTTACACAATAGTATAGTAGTTAGGGAATTAATAATTATAAAAAATCCTTAATGTGTAAAGGAAAGTTTATAACAGTTGGTTTTGAAGAAATTTGCATTGGAAACTGTTAAAAATTGTAAATTTATTGTCCAAACATTCCAAACATCGACATTTACGCTCTTTGATGAAAAGTATGCAGACACTATTGTCAATGGGGAACTGACGACTAGATGTAATGGTCCTGCCAGTATTAAAAGGAGGCACAGAATGTAGTGTTGTCAATAGAGAATTAGTAACAGCAGAATTAGTCAGTCAGGACAGTTCAGAAACTTCGAATGAGGACTCGTCATCAGATGTGACGTGTGTAATAAATTCAGGTTCATCAAAGCTGCTCATGTCGACTGTTGGGGATGTTATTGTGAAGTGAAAACGCGAAAAAACATACGCAAATGAACTAAGACCAGGCAGACCTCGTTTACTGATGAACAGCTGCATCAGTAATTATGGAGCGTGAGTGAGAAAAATCGAATAAAATTAGGAGAAGGAATCACTTAAAATTCCAAAGAAGTCCAGCTACCACAGTGACTGTTCATTGTGAGTTAAAAAGACTGGGATAGACTGGTCAAGCAGCTCCTCATAAGCATTTTGGTAGTCAGTGGTACGTCACGATTGAGTTGGCATAAAGAACGATGCCATTGGACAGTGGATAACTGGAAGCAAGTAATCAGGAGTGATGAATCATGCTATAATCTGTGGTAACCCGATGGAAGTGTTTGTGTTTGGTAAATGCCTGGAGCACATTACCTGCCATCATGTGTAGTACCAACAGTGAAGTACAGAAGAGGTGGCGTTTCAGAATAGGGAAGTTTTTCGTGATTGGAAAGTGATGCCCTTAAGACGCTTAACAAAATTCAAATTTGGTAGAAAGTAAACACATTTACAGCATTGTGTACAGTGTACAGTAAAGGGATAGTTTGTAGACCCATATATAAAGCAGCATCTGTGAGACAATGATTTGTGAACAATAAAATTCCTGTAATGGGAGAGCCTGCCCAGATTCTACAGAGCCACACACCCCCTTTTAGGATATTGTTATTTAAACAGATAACATCAGTAAATGTCATATCTAACAAACAGTTGATGAACTTTAAATCAGATAATATAAGAATTTAGCTTGAATGTTTCCTGACTTCTTTTCCAGAGCAGGCACCACTATGAATTTAATTATGTAAAATTAGTTAGATTAACCTTCCGCAAGCTTGAAAGTAGAGAGAGGCAAAAATTCAATCATTTGCATAACATCATTTTCATGAAAATTCCATGGTTTTTCAAAAGTTGACAGTTGAGGTACTATCTCTGTTTTTGTCTTTAAATATCGATAACTGAGTCACTTCAAACATCAATTATTCTAGTGTTCTCAACAAAACTCAATTCTGAGGAAGTCAGATGTAAATTCCATCTACCACTACCACATAAACATTCACTTTAGAAATCTTGGTAGACAATTAAACAATTTTTCACTTCCACAGAGATATTTTTATGAACACAGTCTTCACAATAACATCGATGTTAATCATAAGCAGTCAAAACAAGAAAGAAACTACAGAGAGGCACTCAAGAAAAAGACCACCTAGGCACCCCCTTTACTCTGAAAGAATTAGAAGATTCCATGTCCATAATGAAAATTAATACAGCCGCTTGCCTAGATGATCTACGCCCAGAACAAATAAAAATGTTCGGACCTGTTACCAGACGGTGGTTACTAGATATGATGAACAAATGTGTTCTTGAAATGAAAATCCCCAAGACTTGGCGGAAGGCAAATATAGTAGCTATACCAAAACCTGGAAAAAAACCCACAGACCCTAAAAATTTTCGGCCTATCTCCCTGCTTTGTCAGCTCTATAAAGTCTTAGAAAGAATGTTCCTTAACCGCATCTCAGAACATGTAGACAAGAATATAATTAAAGAGCAAGCAGGATTCCGCCCAGGAAGGTCATGCTGTGGACAAATCCTCAACCTTACACAGTACATAGAAGATGGATACGAGCGGAAACAAATTACAGGATAGCCTTTATCGACCTTACAGCAGCTTACGACACCATAAACCACAGTAAGTTAATATCAAAAATATATAACACCACAAAAGACTACCGACTGGTGCAATACATCCAGTGCCTGTTGCAGAATAGACGGTATTTTGTCACGCTGCAGTCGAAGAAGAGCCGATTGCGGACCCAGAAAAACGGCCTACCTCAAGGTGGCGTCCTCGCCCCATTGCTGCATAATATTTATATCAATGACCAACCGATCAGCATGGACGCTCGCTGCTTCATCTATGCAGACGATACAGTCGTTGCCACCCAGGGAAAAACCTTTGAAGAGGTAGAATGTAAATTAACTTTAGCGATTGAAAAGCTGGGTGACTATTATGATAATAACCACCTCAAGCCAAACACAGCAAAAACCCAGGTCTGTGCTTTTCACCTATGTAATAAGGAAGCAAGGAGGAAACTCAACATAAGCTGGAAGGGACAACATCTATCTCACTGCAACACACCAAAATATCTTGGGATTAAACTTGACCGTGCTCTCACCTACAAGGAACACTGTTTGGCCACAAAGATGAAAGTGAGTGCCAGGAACAACATCATCCGCAAGCTAACAAATAGCAGATGTGGAGCGCAACCTACAGTTCTCCGCACGTCAGCTTTAGCTTTATGTTTCTCCACTGCGGAGTACTCGGCACCCGTTTGGCAAAATTCCACCCACGCTGAACAAGTAAATATAGCATTGAATGAGACTGGACGCATCATGACAGGATGCCTCCGCCCAACTCCCACAAAGCAGCTGTACCACCTCATGGGCACAGCCCCGCCAGACATCAGGAGAAGGACTGCCGCAGAAATCGAGAAACATAAACAGGATACAGACCCCAGGCATCCAATGTTCGGATACAATCTTCAACCTCACCGACTTAAATCAAGAAAGAGTTTCCTACGAACAACTGAAGCAACTCTTTTATCGCCTAGAGCACGACGCGAAGAGCTGTGGTACAATGTGGACCCAGGAAGACCAGGGAATAGCCCCAGGGTAGAAGCCACAGCTGGCTCTGAACTCCCATATACGACCTGGAAAGCCCTGAATAGACTACGAACAGGCATATCAAGATGCAGAGCAAACCTGGAAAAATGGAGCTGCATCAGTGCAGACGAGCCCTGCGAGTGTGGAGAACAGCAAGACCCACAACACCTACTGGTCTGCAGGAAACTAAACAACCCGTGTTTGACTCAAGACCTATTTGAAGCAAATGACAAGGCTATTCAAGCTGCAGTGTATTGGGCTTCACGTGGGATATGAAAATCGCTCTGTTTCGCATCCTTAGCGCTTATCATTATATGTTACATACTTTTCTATATTATTGTAGTTAATTTACCTCATAACCATGTATTATTGTATTATAACTGCTTCTCTTGCATTGTAATATATTTTTTTTGTGAAATGGTGATGCCTTGGATACGATAAATAAAATAAATAAGCAGTCGAAACAAGAACTGAAACAGCTACCATTACATTTTCCTTTACAACAATGATCGTCCAATTTTTGTTTGTTACATAAAATGAAATGTATTTATTTGATTTAAATCAGAGGGTGATAACACACGCTGACAGGATCTTGTACTGTGCAACAGTGTTCACTTGGTGAACAATATCGGTAAGCTCTCTGCTTGGCGACTGCACTGAAGACGATGCCATCGTTGTGTTACTGCGCTCTTCCATGGAAACAGATACAAAACAAACCATTTAAATACAGTTCCAATTTTATAAACACACAAATGACGTCAACAATAATCTCATTAAAGATCTGACGTTATGTTCGTGGAATGCATACAACATATGATTAATTGTTAGGAGACTTGGAGTAATTACCTTGGTATTTGGTTACACTAGATTCCCCACTCGCTGGCCCAGTTTGGCAGGTAATAAGGCTCATACTATCCCATTTTGCTTTTTTTAAAAGACTTATGACAGTCTCTTGTTTATCTATAGTGATTTCATTGAGGTGACAAAGTTTAGTTCTAGCGATACACACATAGGCAGATGGTGATAGCATCGTGTACACAAGATATAAAAGGGCAGTGCGTTGGTGGAACTGTTATTTGTAGTCAGGTGATTCATATGAAAAGATTGAGAGATTGCAAGGCACTCTCATCTGATTCAGTGTTATGCTGCTTCATGTTCTTAGGGAATATGATCTTTATTGCAATTTTGACTTCATACATCATGATGATGATGGGCAGTAGTTAATGCTCTTGGTTGCGTGCTCTATGGAAGGAATAACGGTAAGTTTTACCTGCATTCAAAGGAATAGAGTGCCGACTTGAACGACTGCAGTAAAAGAGCACGGTGATGGTAGGCCGAGGGAAGTGCGTTTTTTCTGTGGAACGTGGGGGAGACATTTCTGGATGGCCGAGTTTCGCAGTCTCATTGTGCAGGCAAGTTAGTTGGTGCCGGTCGGGAGGCAGCCGCGTTCAAGTAGACTAATTAGCTCCGAGAAGGCTCATAGGAAAGTACCTGTGTTCCGATTTAAGCGAATGCGAGACCGCGTATTTGTATTTTTCGGGCGCACGCCATTAATAACAGATTGCGGCCGTCCATGACTTCAGTTGCCGAACGCATCGTGGTGTGCCGCCCTGACCACCAGGAGGCTAAAGTATTCGCTGCTACGGTGTATGGCTCCAATATATGTTCCTCAGCACCCTGTTCTTTCGAACCATATTTTCATTTTTGGAATGATAGAATATAGGCGCTTGATGGTGGTGTAGTTTTGTGCCATATCCCGGATTCTCGTGTATGAAGTCAGATAAAGCGATTAGCGTTCCGGTTAGTGTCGTGTGTCGATCCCCAGCTGATCACTTTGTCCACCATAGACCCCATGTTAGTGAAATCGTTCGTCAAATAAAAATGTTTGTGCGACGTTTCTTTAGTCATTTGTGTTGACTAGTGATGTTAAGGATGAATAAATCTTTTGTCATTTAGATCACAACTTCTTCCTGAGTTCTCATTAACAGTACTATCCCATTTTACTATTAAAGTCTAGATTTGAAACGTAAGTTGAAGGCCTTCAGTTGGCGAACTGCTGCCAGGATCCAAGTCCTTGGCACTTCTGTGATGCTGTTAGTTTGACTACTTCCCTTACAGGTCCACATTATGAGGAAATTAAAACATAAGAAAAAGAAAAATGTGGTTCATTAGTATGCTGTAGATAATTAATGCTCTGATTGTGTTGTTTATGTGTTTATTTTTTTTTATTTAAAGTGCATTTGTGTCATCGACTTCTGTGTCATTTGTCGACCGTTCGCCCGTCGTTGCTAAAGGCGTTGTATTATTTTTGTGGTGTTTACTATTGTATTTTCTTTGTATTTGGTTGTTTTTGATTCTGAATATCATGTACTATTGTCACTGTATTGTACTTCGTAAATTTTGTGAGTTAGATAATACGGTTGCCACGTATTGCACGGATAATTAAAGTTTGTTGTTGATAGATAATTTGAATGATAACGAGAAATAGGGCTAGACAATTAGACCGGGAGCGGGAAAATAAAGCATACGTCATGGAGGAAGAGCGCAATGAAACGGTTGAGGCACAGTTTGAACGTATGGAGGCGTTGCCTTTGAACGGTATTAGCAACAACGAGGTCATACAACAAGGAAATCAGGGAGACGAAAGCGATATGGCTTTTCTTGAGGGGACAAACAGTGTCAGATCGAGTGTGACATAAGATGTGAGCGTACCACAACATATCGATGCAGAGGTGCTTATTAGAAATCCGGACAGAGAAGACAGGGCGGTATCAGAACGCAATGAAGCGACACACCCCAGAAATCATGTATGAGTTCGGACGATTACGATACTGAGGCAAACGAAAAGGACATCAATCTAGTGGCATTTTTAATGGGAATGGAGAAGAAACTTGATAGACTAAAGGGAATGGAGGCTGGACTAAAAGGAATGGAGGAAAAGATTAATGAAGTAAAAGGAATGGAGGAGAAAATTAACGAGACGAGGATGGACATAAAAAATATCGGGGCTCAGGTAAATCAGAAGCGAGAGGAACACAAGTCATGGGCAAATAAACTCCAGGAAAACCTACGGAAAGTAAACGCCAAAGCAATGAAAGGTTTAAAGATTGCACATGATGCTAAGAAGACGGCAGAGAGCGCTAAGACAGTTGCAAGTTTTGCAAGACGATTAGCTGCTGAAGAATCGAAAGCGAGTAAACTCATAGGATTGCAAGGACGAGCCAAGCGCGAACGCAACAGAACATGAAACAAATTCAGACGGGACGCCGTTAGCATCGAGCAGAGGACATGGTGAGATGAACGTCGCATTTTCTCAAAGCCGATGAGGGAGCACAGATGAGGGGACGTCGAACGATGACCTTTTCGTTTTGCTAAAATAACTAATTCCACATTGAGGTACTTTTTAGAACAGACCCCTCAGGCATTCCTTACCTTACAAATTCGCACCTTTGTATGCTTTGTAATCACACTACTCCATTCTATTACCTTTTCAGTTTATCACTTAATGCTTATTTGTGATTAATGGCTTGCAGATCATTCTTCTTTCATTTCATAGTTGTTTGTCATCGCGTACAAGGAGACAGCATTTGCGCAGCAATCGCCAACATAGTCAAACTGAGGTGGAATAAGGGGTCCCAGCCCACATTCGCCAAGGCAGATGGAAAACTGCCTTAAAAACCATCCTCAGGATGGCCATTACACTGGACCTCGACACTAATCCACCAGGTGGATTCATGCTGAGGACTGGCACGCCTTCCCGCTCAGGAAGCGGCGCAATAGACTGTTTGGCTAGCTGGGCAGGCTGCTTGTAACTATTAGTAGTCAGCTGACATAAATCTATGAATAATTTTATTGCACCTTCTGCAAGGGGTATGCTTTGTACACTTACTTGTTGAGAAATGGTTAAATCTGCTCTACACCATATAGACGTTTAATAACTTCTGATACTGGCTCTTTTGGCAACAAGAGTTTTGGATGAGACATTCATTCCACTACCAGCATTCCTTCATAAGAGTAAAAAAACTTCTTGCATTCCTTCTCACTTTTATAGTTTCTGGGATGTGATTTGGCTAAGACTAAGTCTCCTTCTTGGTAGACTGGTTTCCTAGCTTCCTGTTTGTATCTTCAAGTCTCTTCTCAGCATTCTGTATTAAGTTATTATGTACTACTTCAGGCTGTACCTGCCAATTCGCTCCTTCCTCCAGAGGCCATGAAGATGTCCATAATAACGGTTCTCTTATTACGCGTTATATCTAAAGGGGATGAACCTTTACTAAGATGTGGGAGTTCATTCAGACTTAATACACTAATAATCACCTATCATTCTAGTATTCCATTTCCCAAATGATCCACAATCCCACTTGTACTTAAATGTGTGAGTTCATTCAGTCTTAATTCTCTGGTAATCACGTATCCCACCAGTATTAGATTTCCCAAATGATCCGAAACCCAGGTCCACTCATCATTTAAATAAGTGACTAAATTATTAACCCATTGTATTTGATCTTACTTCCGCACATGAAACACATGATACTCTCGTTTATGCTCTGTGTCAGTTCTCTCTCTTTCCTGGTATGGAATACACAGAACATGAGAAGCGATCCACACAACATAGACCTTTCATTTTGTCCATCTCCAAACCCTTTCATCGAACTGCCTTTCGGTAGGGTTGTTTCACTACCTCCTTTGGTCACTTTTAATTGAGCAAAATAGTCTTTTGATTGCTTGTTACGCTTTGAACAGTATCTGTATAGCAACTATGGACTATGTTAAACTCTGTTTCTCTCTATTACAGTTTTTTGCAACATGTTTCGAAGGTTAGTTACTTCCCTCTCAAAGAATATTTCTGTGAGCAGAAGTTAACGCCCCTCAGAGTATTCGTTATCAATTTACTCTTATTTAAATGCCATTCGAAGTATTCTCTACTCTTGCTCCATCGCCCATTGTAAGGGCTTGGATCTCGTAACTCGAATGTAAACTTCTGCTGTTCACATTCTGACTAGGATTTGTTCTTAAATTGTTGCATAAAATCTGACCAATTCCTAAAATCGGTTTTATGAAATATAGCCAAAGATGACATGATTGAATATACATGCTTAAGTCAGAAAAGACGCACCACGAAGGAATTATATGAATGGGTCGGAAATTCTGGTAATCAGGGCTCATTCCGAAGCGAGACTTATCCTGAAGACAGTTCCACTCCAGTCCTTTAGAATTCAGACTGAAGACATGTCTGGGTATTCCATGTACAGCGGTGCGATACAAACCTGACTGTCGGCTGCTATACAGCGCGACAGCGAGAGGTGATGGTCTGGGATGCCATTTCTTTTCATAACAGGACCCTTGTCATTTGCGGCACCCTTACAGCACAGATGTACATCGACTTTATTCTACGTCATGTTTTGTCGCCCTTCATACGATCGCGAGTTTTCATTTCAGCAATATAATGCTCACTCACACAAGGCAAGAGTTTCTTTTGTCTGATTTCGTTTTTGCCAAAAGCTACCCCAGGCCACCAGATCCCTCCCCAATCGAGATCGTTTGGCAGGGCCCTCCAGTCATTATCGGAATTTTGACGATCTAAGTAGTAGAATTAACTACGTTCTGAGATAATTTGTTACTGTGGGTTGCATACATTAAGGGGCATGCCCACACTCTAATAACATCATGGGTTTTCCCCAACTGGCATGTGGGTCCCTTCTCCCTGCCCGCCCCTCCCTTCCCCCTCCAACCCCCACCCCACCGCTGGAAATGCCAAGAAATTAAATTTCTGACAGGAAATTCAAAATGGTGGGAAATTCAAATTTATTGGCAGGAATAGCAAATTCTGCATGTTCACTTCGAAGTCCAGAAACCAACTGACCTAGTTCACAACACCGCCCCAGATGGCGCTGTTGCGCACCATTGCATATCTTCTGGCATCCATGGATGGTTCAGTAAGAGGGAGAGGAACAGCAAAGATCTCCCAACCCTCAGGTGGACAGAAATGAAGGCTCCAGCATCCAGCAGCATCAGCATCAACTTGGGTGCTCCCATTGGACCTCACTGCTGCAGTATCCTCTTACTCCAGCTCAGACTGATTGTCCTCACCAGCAACAAATGGTATGTGAGCTCAGCACATACCACTCCTCCTCCAGCAGGCACCTCCTCCCCAAGCCATCATTCACCAGGTGGATGCAGTCGTCGGCTTCGATTCCTAGACACAGTTTTACTGATAGGTTAATGTTAATGAGCCTAACGGCATATCACTCTGCCGTCCTTTTAGTAAAGGACATCAGGTCAGCATCACCATACCACAGTTAGAATACTCGGTGATTGCAGACATCTATGAGGAGCGAATCTCATTCACGAGAATCGAGAATCTGGTAGGAGGGCACTCCGACACTGTTGAGTTTCTAAGAGTGTGACTACCTGTCCTGAATGTCGTTAATGATCCACGGTAACCCACCATTAAATGTGGTGCTGTGCTGTGCATCGAACTGTCACTCTTCCCTGCCCCCCCTCCCCACCCACCCACAAAAAGTTGCTTCTGGTATTGAAGAGATGAGTCTTCATTATCTTTGGGGGGGATAATAGCTTGATAATGCAAACCACATCAATCACCGAGTGGTTTCGTGTATCCACCTTGAGAGCTATACTGTACCAGTTTTTCAAGATGGAAGTTATAGGGTCAGCTAAATCACTCAGCAGAATACTACACAAGGACATCCATGCACATGTCTATGATCCAGTAAATGGTGGGTCTAGCTATATAGAGCTTCCTAATTTTTTTAATGTGGCTCACCACAAATTCCTCTCCTATGCCAACATCTTCATCTTAGAGTAGCACTTGCAACCTATGTCCTCAATTATTTTCTAGATGTATTCCAATCTCTGTCTTCCTCTATGGGTTTAACCCTCTACAGCTCCCTCTAGTACCATGGAAGTCATTCCCTGATGTTTTAACAGATGTTCTATCATCCTGCCCCTTCTCCTTGTCAGCATTTTAACATATTACTTTCCTCTTTGATTCTGTGCAGAACCTCCTCTTTCCTTACCTTATCAGTCCACCAAATTTTTAACATTTATCTGTAGCACCACATCTCAGATGCTTCAATTCTCTTTTATCCGCTGCAGAGTGAAAATCTCACTCTGGAAGCATCCCCCAGGCTGTGGCTAAGCCATGTCTCTACAATATCCTTTCTTCCAGGAGTGCTAGTTCTGCAAGGTTTGCAGGAGAGCTTCTGTGAAGTTTGGAAAGTAGGAGACGAGGTACTGGCGGAAGTAAAGTTGTGAGAATGGGGCGTGAGTCGTGCTTGATGGTAGAACACTTGCCCACGAAGGGCAAAGGTCCCGAGTTCGAGTCTCGGTCCGGCACACAGTTTTAATCTGCCAGGAAGTTTCATATCAGCACACATTCCACTGCAGAGTGACAATCTCGTTCTCTTCTATCCCAGTTTTTCTATAGTCCATGTTTCAAGACCATACAATGCTGTGCTCCAAACATAAATTTTCAGAAATTTATTCCTCAAATTAAGGCCTATGTTTGATACTAGTAGACATCTCTTGGCCAGGAATTCCTTTTTTGCCAGTGTTAGTCTGCTTTTAATCTCCATGCTCCATCCATCATTGGTTATTCTGGTGCGTAGGTAGTAGAATTCCATAATTTCATCTACTTCATGACCATCAATCCTGATGTCAAGTTTCTCACTGTTGTCATTCCTGCTACTTCTCATAATTTTGTCTTTCTTTGATTTACTCTCAGTCCATATCGTGTACTCATTAGACTATTCATTCCATTCAGTATATCACGTAATTCTTCTTCACTTTCACTCAGGATAGCAAGGTCATCAACGATTCGTATCATTGATATTTTCTCACCTTGAATTATAATTCCACTTCTGAACCTTTCTTTTATTTCCATCATTGCTTTTTCGATATACAGACTGAACAGAAGGGGTGAAAGACTACATACCCATCTTACACCCGTTTTAATCCGAGTACTTCGTTCTTTGTCACCCACTCTTATTATTTCCTCTTGGCATTGCACATAATGTATATTACTCGTCCCTCCCTATAGCTTAACCCCATTTTTCTCAGAATTTTGAACATCTTGCAGCATTTTACATTATCGAACGCTTTTTCCAGGTCGATAGATGCTATGAACTTGTCTTGATTTTCCTTTAGTCTTGTTTCCATTATCAATCGAAACGTCAGAATTGCCTCTCTGGCACCTTTACCTTTTCTAAAGCCAAACTGATCGTATTCTAACACATCCTCAATTTTATTTTCCATTCTTCTATAAATTATTCTTGTCAACAACTTGGATGCATGAGCCCTTAAGCTGATTGTGCATTAATTTTCGCATTTCTTAGCTCTTGTAGTTTCGGAACTGTGTGGATGATATCTTCCCGAAAGTCAAACCGTATGTCGCCAAACTCATACATCCTGCACACCAACGTGAATAGCCGTTTTGTTGTCACTTCCCCCAATGACTTTAGAAATTCTGATGGAATGTTATCTCTCCCTATTGCCTTGTTTGTTCTTAGGTCCTCCAAAGCTCTCTTAAAATCTGATTCTAATACTGGATCATCCATCTCTTCTAAACTAACTCCAGTTTCTTCCTCTATCACGTCAGACAAACCTTACCCCTTCAATGTATGCTTTCCATTTATCTGCTCTTTCCTGTGTATTGAAAATTGGAATTCCCATTGTACTCTTAATGTTACCACCCTTGCTTTTAATTTCACCGAAAGTTATTTGACTTTCCTATATGCTCATAATTTCTTTTTCGATTCGTTCACATTTTTCATGCAACATTTTTCATGCATTAGCTTCCCTGCACTTCATATTTATTTCGTTCCTCAGTGAATTGTATTTCTTTACTCCTGTATTTCCCTGGACATTTTTCACTTCCTTCTTTCATCTATCAACTGAAATACTGCTTCTGTTACCCATGGTTTCTTTACAGTTGCCTTCTTTGTACCTACATTTTTCTTTCCAACTTCTTTGACTTCTTTTTAGAGATGTCCATTCCTCTTATGCCGTACTGCCTACCAAGCTATTCTTTATTGCTGTATCTACAACCTTAGAAAATTTAAGTGTATCTCGTTATTCGTTAGTACCTGCCATATCCTACTTATTTGCATATTGATTCTTCCTGACTAATCTCTTAAATGGCAGCCTACGCTTCATCACTACTACATTGTAATCTGAATCTGTATATGCTCCTGGATATGCCTTGCTATCCAGAATCTGGTTCCGGAACCTCTGTCTGACCATGATGTAATATAACTGAAATCTTCCCATATCACCCAGCCTTTTCCAACTCAATTAGTCTTTCTCCTCTCTTATTCCTTATACCAAGACCATAATCTCATGTAACATTTTCCTCTAATCCTTCCCCTACTGTTGCATTCCATTCCCCCATGACAATAAGATTTGCACCTCCCTTTATGTACTGTATTACCCTTTCAAGATTCTCATATATTTTCTCTATCTCTTTGGCTTCAGCTTGCGACATCGGCATGTAATATCGTTGTTGGTGTTGGTTTGCTGTCGATTCTGATAAGAACAACACTCTCAGTGAACTGTTCACAACGACAAAAATGGCTCTGAGCACTATGGGACTAAACATCTATGGTCATCAGTCCCCTAGAACTACTTAAACCTAACTAACCCAAGGACTGCACACAACACCCAGTCATCACGAGGCAGAGAAAATCCCTGACCCCGCCGGGAATTGAACCCGGGAACCCGGGCGTGGGAAGCGAGAACGCTACCGCACGACCACGAGCTGTGGACACACAACAACACACTCTCTGCCCTACCCTCCAATTCATAACGAATACTTCTCCCATTATACCATTTTCTGCCGCTGTTGATATTACCCTATACTCACCAAAAGAAATCCTTGTCTTCTTTTCATTTCACAACACTGACCTCTCCTGTATCTAGATTGAGCCTTTGCATTCCCCCTTCAGATTTTCTAGCTTCCCTACCACGTTCAACCTTCTGACTTTCCACGCCCTGACTCATATATAGTTAACCTTCCTTTAGTTTGTTATTCAATCCTTTTCTCATGGTCACCTCCCCTTTGGCAGTCCCCTCCCTGAGGTCCGAATGGGGGACTACTCAAGAATCTTTTGCCAGTGGAGAGACCATCATGACACTTTTTCAGTTACTGGCCACATGTCCTGTAGATACACGTTACGTGTCTTTTATGCAGTGGTTTCCATTACCTTCTGCGTCCTCATACCGCTGACAGTTGCTGATTCTTCCGCTTTTAGGGTCTGTTTCCCAACCCAAGCACAAGAGAGTGCCCTGAACCTCTGTCCCCTCCTCTGGTGTCTTTGACAAGGCCGTTGGTAGAATGAGGGTGATTTCTTATGCCTGAAGTCTTTGGCCATCAATGTTGACTATTTATCAAAATTTAAGCGATGTTGGGCTTCGAACCCGGGACCGAGGACGTTTTGATTACCAACCAAAGACACTCCCCCTACATCACAGGTGCTTCCTAAACATACATGTGATAAGTAAAGATGTATTAATGTCCAAAATCAAAACTTTCAGGCTTGTTTTGCATGGTCAATCCTGGCTTGCGAGAGAAATTATAAGGTACATCCAGAGTGCACATCTCGATACAGTAGATGCCTTGACGTTCAGAAATGTTAGAGCTTTGATGATATTGAGTTCCCTGTCAAGGACCAGGACATACCTAAATTTGAGGTGCAGAATACCGGAACATCAGTTCATGTTTATAGCCTGGATAAGAAAAGCAAGTCAGATGAGCAGAATAAACATACAATCATCAGCCCCCTCCATTTCTCAAAGTTTTCTAGTGAGTGTAATATGCAAGTAAACACCCTCTGAATCTCAAACGGGAAACATAAGGAAAAGGTAATTATCATTATGTTCGGATCAAAGACATATCCCAACTCCTTTCCTCCCAACTGTCAACAGATTGTCATGTAGAGTATATTTGCTTAAGAAGTCTGAATATTTTTCCTGAGACAAGTTATTAGCAGCACATCTAGTAGGTGGCACTTCCAAGGATCCAATACGTGTTATTATGCCTACTGAGGAAGACAAATTCACAATGCTTAAAAATGCTCACCATCAGGAGCGATGCCCATTTGTAGTGAACACCGATTCCTCTGAACCACTGTGACGGTGACCCTAAAGTCTGACACACCATCTTCGCAGAAAAACACATACTATATGTGGCAGTGTACCAAATTGTAACGTCGTATGATTCAAGTTTGAACTGCCACAAATCTTATGCCAGGGATAGTCCCGTGGTTTGGCTGCTCATTGAGCTCCAAAAACTTTCATGGGAGGTTGATAAACTTTACAGCAACAACATACCCATGACCAAATCGGAGGAGACTGAATATTTGTATAATAACTCGGTTGACTGTCATATTTATGGGCGGCCGATAGAACAGCGGAAAGTCCTCATGGGACTACTATCATATTACAGAGAAGTTCCATGGTGCAGCTCGCAATATGTCCAATTTGAAGGACTAGTTACCGTGGCACATATCCGTTTCCTTTTATAATTTAAGTGGGTATGACGCTTACTTTCTTGTTGAGCACTTGGATGATTTTTGCATGGAGAAAGATCAGATCAGCATTCTGCCTGAGAGCGTTGAGAAATATACTCGTATTTCATCCTGCAAACGAATGATGCAAAGACTTATGCTCCGCTTCCTTGACATGCTTCATTTCATGCAGGCATCACTCCAGAAACTCGTTGAAACTCTATCTTGGTATGATACACATATCACTAGAGTTGCATTTCCCGATGGGCAAAAGTTTCTTTCCCCATACGAGTGTTTGGATACTGTGGCAGAACTCAACGAAACCAGGCTATCCGAGATAGATGCATTCTCCAGTAATCTTACAGGCGATGCCATAACAGTTGCGAGTATGAGCAAGCCATTAATGTGTGGCGGGAATTCAGCATCTCCCATTTAGAAGAGTACGCACAGCTCAATACAGACACAGACGTGTGCCTGCTTATTTAGAAGAGTACGCACAGCTCTAAACGGACACAGACGTGTGCTTGCTTGTGGATGTTTTCGAGAAATTCCAGAATCTATGGATGACTACATATTCTCTGGATTCCTCCTTTTATTAAACAGCACCTGGGTTGCCTTGGGACACAATGCTCAAGAAAACGAAATGCAGCGTTGAATTATTGACCAATTTGGGCGGGGGATGTCCATGGAGAGGCCAAGACAAATAGCCCACAGGTCGGTGACAGGCTCAATGCATCCCTTGATTCGAGATATATCATATACCTGGATGCCATAACGGTGGTGGAGGTAGAACTCACATACCCTGTTAGTTTGCATGATGTGTATGCTGATTTACTGCTGTGTCCAGAGCAACTACATCCCACATCACATAGCACGGCACTTCCGCGCATAGAGGTGTAGCAGAAAGGAAGTGTGGGGAGATGAGAACTGCGCATGCACAGCAGCAGGGAGCAGGCAGACAAAGTCCACGTTGCCGAACTGCATAGCTGCGGACAACAGCCAGGCTCATTTGCCTACAGTATGTTATATTATACATTCAAATCTATGAGGGAAATAACAAGTATTAAAACCAATTTCGATCAGTTGTCATGAGAGAATATTATTTCACGTCTTTGAGTCTGATCATCACCTTCTCCAAATCAAAGCAAAATTTATACCCAACATACAAATCAAGAGAACCAACAGACCTTTCAGAACAGATCCAGAGTACCTGCAACTAAACAAGAAAGAAATAATAGAAGAAATTACGAAAATCAACAGCAACAACTGGACAGAACTGTCAGAAAAAATCAGAGAACTGATAAAATTGGGGCAACCACCGAGAAAAAGGGAACAGCGATGGTGGAACATGACATGCGACAGAGCCATAGAAGACAGAATACAGTCCTCGAAAAAATTTAAAGGCCATAGAACACAAGAAAAATGGGGAGAATTCAACAGGATACAGAAAAACACTTCAAAAATAATCCGCAGAGAAAAAAGAGGTTACGAAAACAGCAGGTTGAAGGAGATAGAATAGGACTTCACCAGAAACAACACACGGAATTTTTACAGAATATTCCGAGAAAATGTGACAGGATATCAACCTCGAAGCTTATGGTTCAAAAGACAAGACGGAACACTGGAGGCAAAACCGAAGAAAAGCTGTGAAATATTAGCTCGATACGCTGACACATTACTCAGCTGTGATGAACCAAAACAGAGGTTACAGTTTACAAAACCGGAACCTAGCCAGGACTCTGAACCCCCAACATATGAAGAAATTTTGAAAATAATAAAATCATTGATATATAACAGAGCACCAGGAGAAGATGGACTGATTGCAGAAATATGGAAATTAGACCATGAAAACACTACACCGAAAATACACAGAACAATCAAAACCACCTGAGAAACGGAAAAGGTGCCAGAAGAACATAAGTCAGCCCTAATTCACCCACTCTGCGAGAAAGGAGACAAAACAGACCCTAATAACTATTTAGGAATTTCGTTACTGCCTGTGACATACAAACTTCTATCCGAAGCTCTGTTAAATCGCCTAGAACGTGGGATAGATCCACAGATCAGATAGTACCAGGCAGGGTTCAGGAAGGGAAGATCTTGCAGTGAACAGATCTGGTGTCTGAGAACAATATTAACAACGCGAAAGTCCGCGAACACTACAATAACATTTGTTGATTTCAAGAAGGCCTACGATTCCATAGACAGAGAAACACTTTTCAGTACACTGGAAGAAATGAAGGTAGACAACAAGACCAGAGAACTAATCCAGAAAACATTAACAAATACTAAATCCAAAGCGAAGTTCATTGCAGAGATCTCGGAACCGTTGGAAATCAAGGCAGGAGTGAGACAGGGAGGTGGCCTGTCACCCAATTTATTTAACGCAGTTCTAGATAAAAATAATCAGGACATAGGACAAAGGAGTCAATGGGGTAAAGATGGGGAGACACAAAACTAGAATTGTCAACATAAAATGTCTGGCCTTTGCCAATGATATAGCCATCATAACAAATAACAGAAAAGAAGCCAAAGAAGCCCTAGAGACACTATATGAAGTCGCAGCCAGAACAGGACTACAAATTTCGTACGAAAAAACCCAGTACATGGAAACAAAATCCAAAGACAGAAACCCACTGGTAACAAAGTATGGAAAGAAAGCGCAAGTAGAAAGTTTCAAATACCTGGGTGATATTATACAGAAAACTGGACTAAACTCGAAAGCCAATGAAGAAAGAGTTGCAATGCTACAAAATGCTTACAGACTTACATGGAACCATTACAACAAAAGAAGTATTTGCGATAATGCCAAATTAAGACATTACAAAACAGTAGTCTTACCAGAAGCCTTGTAAGCCTCAGAAACGACAGTAATCAGGGAAAGAACGAAAATAAAGGAAATGGAAAAGCAAGAGAGGAAAATTCTGAGAAAGATCTATGGGCCAGTTCAGAGATTAGATTAGATTAGATTCATTATTCATTCCATAGGGGATCCTCTTGGGTGTGGAACATGTCAGATAAACACATCACAAAAATGTAATTAGAAAAACTCGAATTTCATAATTTTTTATGATCCTCAGTAAATAAACAGTAAAATTACGTTCATGAATTAAAATTAAACTTCTAATATTTACAGGTTTAAAACTTACATCTGCTTTCATTAAATCCATCAATCGCACAGTAGCCAGTTACTTGGCTATTACAACCAAGTGTTGTCAAAAATTGAAATAAATTATTCATTTTAATGATCCTCAGTTAAGAACAGTCAAATTACGTACAAGATTTAAAATTAAACTTCCACTGATTACAGACATAAGACTTACATCTGCTTTCCATACATCCATCATTCACGCAGTAGGTAGTTACTTGTCTGTTACAACCAAGTATTGTCAAAAATTAAAGTATAATAAATATTAAAATGGTCTACTGCACTTGTTGAGAAACTCATGGATGGAATAGAAGGAGTTGGCCACCAAAAATTCTTTCAAATTGTGCCTTGTCTGTAACTAAACTCTTAATGATTGCTGGTAACGTATTGAAAATATGCATTGTTGAATACTGGACTCCTTTCTGGGCGAGAGTAAGTGATTTTAAATCTTTATGTATATTGTTCTTATTCCTAGTATTGATACTGTGTACTAAGCAGTTAGTTGGAGAAAGAGAAGTATTATTTACAACAAACTTCATTAAGGAATAAATATACTGAGAAGCTGTGGTTAGTACATCCAATTCTTTGAATAGGTTTCGACATGATGTTCTTGGATTTACACTATACACTACTCTTATTATATGCTGCCTGTACTCTAAAATGTTTTTCCCAGTTTGTGGAGTTGCCTCAGAATATGATACCATATGACATAATGGAGTGAAAATAAGCAAAATATGTCAGTTTTTTATATTTATATCTCCTATGTCTGACATCATTCACATTGTAAACACAGACTTGTTTAGGCGCTTTAGCAGTTCGTTAGTATATCGCTACCAACTGAATTTATTATCAAGTTGTAATCCCAAGAATTTTACACTCTCAAATTCTCCTACTTCCATGTCATCATATTTTATACACACACTAGAAGGAAATCTCTTGGAAGTTCTGAACTGCATATAGTAGGTGTTTTCAAAGTTTAATGGCAGTGAATTGGCTATAAACCACTTATTATTATCAGTAAAAATTTGATTAGCTGCCATTTCTAAATTTACATTTGATTTGCTATTTATTGCAATGTTTGTATCATCTGCAAATAAGACAAATGTGGCATCTGGTAATGTAATAGATGACAGGTCATTTGTATACACAAGAAACAGGAGTGGACCTAGTATGGAACCTTGGGGAACACCACATGTAATTTCTTCCCAGTCAGATGATGTCTGATTGTTGACTGCTGAAGTGTTACATAATGACACCTTTTGTTTTCTATTAGTAAGATATGACAAACCACTTCGCAGCGCTACCAGTGATGCCATAATATTATAATTTACTTAAAAGAATGCTGTGATTCACACAGTCAAAAGCCTTTGATAGGTTACAGAATATGCCAGTTGCCCCTAATATGTTGTCTAATGAATGAAGGACTTTTTCACTGTAAGTGTAAATAGCCTTCTCAATATCAGAACCCTTAAGAAACCCAAACTCTGACTTTGACAATGTGTTATTTTCACTAAGGTGCTTAAGTAGACACTTCAACATATTCTTTTCAAAGATTTTTGAAAAAGCTTGCAAAAGTGAGATCGGTCAGTAATTTCATGGTATTTCTTCGTCACCTTTCTTGTGGAGAGATGTAACTTCAGCACATTTAAGCCAGTCCAGCAATGTCCCTGTGATAAGTGATTGATTACACAAATAACTTAAGATATGACTAAGCTCACATGATCACTCTTTTATTAACTTTGTTGATGTGTTGTCATAACCACTAGAATGCTTTGATTTCAAGGACTTTATGATGGATTCTGTTTCTTTGGATGAAGTAAGTGTCAATTCCATTTTACTGAGATTGTTTGTGTGCACTGGTCCCAGATATTCCATTGCATTATTTACTGAACCTGACAACCCCATGCTATCAGTAACAGAGACAAAATACTTGTTTAAATGGTTTGCAACACAACATGCATTTGTTACCAGGTTTTAAATTATTTTTAGAGGTACTTGTTCCTCCTCATTTCTGGTCATACCTGTCTCTGACTTAACTATATCCCATATTGTTTTCATTTTATTGCTGGATGTACTTATCTTCTTCTCATAATGCAAGTGTTTAGATTTCTGGATAACACTCTTCAATATTTCGCAGTAATTTTTGTAATGAGCTATAATGCTAGCATCAAAGGTGTCCCTAGATATCAGATAGATTTTCCTTTTTGTCTCACATTAAATCTTTATCTCTTGTGTGATCCATGGTTTCTTATTAGACTTCTGCTTAATTTGAGTTACCATGAGGGGAAAACAATTTTCAAATACGGTGCTAACTTTATTAATGAATGTTTTTTATTTTCCGTTTGTGTCTTGGATGCTGTAAACATCCATCCAATTAATTTCTTTGAGCAATCTCCTAAATTTCTCAGTTTTTGACTGTTTTATTCGCCTTCTGTACTCAGTTCTGATAGATGTTTTACTTTGACAATTTTCAAAATTTATTGTTAGATATTGCATGTCGTGGTCAGATAGCCCATTTACTACTGGTTTTGTAATGTGGCTTGGTTGCCTACAATTGTCTATAAAGATATTATCAATGGCAGTCTTAGAACATTTGTATACCATAGTTGGGAAATTTACAGTAGACATTAAATTGAATGACAATGTAACTGATTTGAATAACTGTTCACTGACAGTGTTTTTCAGGACATCTGTATTAAAATCACCAGCAGCCACTAGTTCTTTGTTTTTTTAATTTTAGATGAGATAATAAATCTTCAAGACCGTTTATAAACAGGTTGAAATTTTCTGAAGGTGCTCTGTATATGGCTACTATTATAAAGGACCTATTATGAAATTCTATCTCTGTTGCACATGGTTCTAAGTGGTGCTCTAAGCAAAATTTATAAATGTCAATATTCTTAAATTTAAAACTGTTTTTAACAAATGTGGCAACTCCTCCTTTCTCCATATTTTGTCTAGAGAAGTAAGAGGCTAACTTTAATTCTTTAAGGTTCAACATATCTATACAAGTGGTCACATGATGTTCAGAGTGGCAGATTATATCAACTGGGTTCGATGACTCTAATTCATCAATGCACATAAGTAGCTCATTAATTTTACTTGTAAGCCCTCGAATATTTTGATGCACTACAGATAGTTGGCATTTTACATTTACCGAGATGAAATCGGGTGGAAATAAAATTTCTTCTGATCCGTAAATTTTTAACCAATAGCTGTGTTCACTGATCCAATATCTCCACAGAAGAAATAACAAACAGAGAAAAATACAGAGAAAAAATCAGGAAACAGAAATTCGAGGAAACACCAAAAGAGAAGAAACCAGGAAGCAAGTGGACAGAAGAGAGGAAGAAGAAACACAGTGAATATATGAGAGGTTTTTGGGAAGAGAAAAGAAAGAGACAAAAAAAAGCTGTGCAAATTGATTGTGTTTTAACACTCTCCTAAATGGGGAATTAACGATAATAATAATAATAATAATTCACGCCTTTACGACGTTGCAACCACTGCTCCACAGATTTACTCTGTGTGACATTGGGAGGCGAGAACAGCTGACACAGCTTTGTGAAGATGTAAAGCAAAACGACAATTAATAACGACATGGTAATTGAAACTGATTGCAAAATTACTATTTATTGCGATTTGAACTGTATTATGAGTAAAAATTTAATACACAACAAAATTAACCTCAAGCACAAACCGAAATCATCATATTTGTTTGACAACTGCTTCTGCTCAATAGAATTTTTAAAAATGTGTAAGGCTTGTCAGTGTGTGTGTGTGTGTGTGTGTGTGTGTGTGTGTGTGTGTTTGACTGTAGTTAAGTGTAATCAATGCATGTAAAAAAGAATTAGTGATAGGTAAGATTAATGTAAAAGACTATCGTAAAAATGGTCAATAAGTTGTCATATTCTTCGTTGTTAACCGGCATTATGAGTCTAAACTAACACGTTCGAAATTACAGTGAGAGACTGCATTTATAATCCATTGAACAAGCAAACAATTAACCATCATCTGCCAATAACTCCTGGGATTCTAAACGATAACATCGAAACCCGATATCTTGATAAGTAACAATTACTGTCATTTTAGGGCTTTATCCAGTTCGTGCCTTGAAAATGACAGAGGTTTACAACGTGGTGGGAGAAGAAGCTTAACTTCTCCTTGAGCAATATGATGAACATCATAGTTTGCATAATTAAAATGATACTAGGTCCTAATCAAAAAGCTAGGAATTTCTCATTATTATTTATACAACTGATATGTTGACAAACACATTTTTTAAACCATGAGTCTTTAAAACTAAGAAATATTATTACTTTGTTCCAAAGTCTACACTGTAATACTATCGTCACTTCTATTTGAGTCTGTTTCTGAACAATCTGATTGTAAATTTGTGATGATAGGTTCAAGGCTTATATCCATCATCATTTCCCTGTCAAATTCTTCTTTCTGAAGCTTTTCAGCATGCCACACAGACTGTGCCCACGCTACAGGTGGGATGTTGTCTGTTACCTCATTGTTTATTGCCATATGCACAAGTGATTCACTGTATGTTATCTTGAATCTTCTTTTTTCTCCCACATAGCCTTAAAACCTTTTGCTCCAATTAATTCTGAGGTATTACAATGACAGTGACACAGGGGTAAATGCAAAACTATGTAACGCCATTCACGTGCAACAAAGTCATTTTTGTATGTTCTGGCACGTGACTTGTATAAATTAACGAGATGCAGGAGATCGGCACGTGTCTGGTTTATAAAGTTCTTAATATTTTTATATTTAAGCTGGGGAAAAATATGCGCTTTTCTTGTGTTTGTACTTGGTGTTTTCTCTATAACAGTTGAGTTATAATTGCAATGACTGACTTCAAAGCAAGGTATGACAAGAACTGTGAATCATACCACGAAAATGATAGCGTTCATGTTCTCTCAAAAACAAAACCAGAAGAAGAGTCAGCATGCAGAATAATTATCCGAGAACCTATTCCTATGAGAACTTTAAAATTGCCAGTACCATCACTCATTTTCCAGCAGATCTTCTTCGAATGATTCTAATTGACCCACGTTTCATCAAGGTAATACACTGCTGAACTACCTCCTTCTTTTGTATCGTGAATCTTTATATGGCATATAGTTCGTGCTGCATCTACATCACTTCTTTGAACTGAAAGCTTTCTTCTTAACGCATCTGGAACCAAAGTCTTTTGAAATTCTTTACATTGACAATGCTGCATAACTGTAACACGTTCTTGTGATGTCGGGTATTCTTCATTCATATGAAGCATGCTAAAAATATCATTGTGTTACAGGTTCCTTGCGATTTCAATACATTCCAGGCTACACGACACCAGCTGTTTCTACAATTCCTACAGCTCTGACACTTTCGTTTACAATTCTTTTTACAGTTCTGGTGCCGATATCACATGGTTCTGGAGTCCGTTCTTGTGTTTTCCAATATCAACAGTAGGAGACCTGCTTTTAAATTCACCATTGAAAAAGTTATAAATGCGGTAAATAATCGGTCTCGCCTGCTTGTGAAGCACTTCTAATTTACTGCTGCCATCTGAGTTTTCTTTTAATCGCACTTAAACATTTACAAGATACACATTCACAGCTATACTGGTGCAAAGAAAAGGAAACAAAGGAACTGATAGTTGAGTAATTTGGTTGTCACAAAGTACAGCAACAGTTCAGCATGTAGGATCGAGATTCTCGCTCTGTAGCTGTAACTCTCTGCTAGCCACTCGGACAATTATTGGCCGCCAGTGACTAGTAGAGGGGGATGCGCAGAACGGCTGCAAATTGGGCCAACTTCTTACATGGCACGAACTTTAGTTCCACGAGGAGGCTCCACTCCAAAACTGATGACAATGCTGGGGAATAAGCAGAGATACATTATTCATTATTGAAATCTCCAGCAGTGTCTCAGCTTGGGGATGGAACTTGTTAGAATCAGTGGTGGCTCATGAGTGCAGATTCTAGGTGTTCACAAACTTTGAGATTCAAATAAATATGACAGTGTGAAATTAATAGCATCTGCTGTATAACAGTTATGCTTACCAATATATTTATACAACTACAGTCACTGGCAACAATAATAATAACAGTAATAATAATAATTATTATTATTATTATTATATGCGTAACTTGTCTGAAAAAAGAAAGAATTGTTTTGTGGAATTTTGTTGTTTTGTGCATAATTAAATACAGTTTATGGCAAGAATAAAATAGTGTTTAAACTTTCACTACTTTCTGTCTTGTATTTTTGCATAATGGGAGCTTTCATGATTTTTAATTTTTTGAGACAAATGGGAAATATCTCTAACACTTGTATTAGTTAACAAATTGCCTTCCGGGAAGAACATTTAACAAAGAATTGTATGATAAGCATAACTTGTTGTGTGGGTCGTAAGAATGACAATCAGACATTCTTAAGTTACACCCACACAACAACATATTTTTATCATACACTTCTTTTTTATATGTTCGCTTATGGTCACATTTATTTGATTTCATCACTTTGTCAGTCAATAGATCCGGCCTCAGAGGCCCTAGTTCCTGTGTGGCTAACTTTTCCTGGGTATTTTCTTTTATATTAGCACTTAAAACAGATTCAACAGAGTCCATGTTGACCCTGCACATGAAAGCTGATTCCTACACAGTAAGCAAGGAACTTCACAATAAAGGATGACAGCCAAAAACAGTTGCAGGATAAAATTTTTTATTAAAATTCTTGACCAAGGTTTCGGTACATATAAATATACCTTCATCGGAAATAAAACTTCCTGAACAGAAAGACACATTCATTAGAAAAGCCATATCAACGAAAGTGAGAAACAGAAGCTTAAGTAACGGTGAAATTACCAAAGTAATACAGGCACAAAATCTTTAGTACTTACTAAAATTACATCATGCAATGGAGAATAATAAAACAACTATGCCAAAGGCGTCGTCAGTAATTAAAACATCATCTCCATTTGTACAACATGTGTAATGGGCACAGGGTCAAAGCGAACAGTTTAGCACCATTACTTCGCCTATGAACTATTGAGACACGAGTGTGAAAGCACTAGGGCAGATGGTTTCGCCGAGAGAGGGCACTTGCATGTGCCAGACTCGCGCATATTAAAATCCATGAATACATACATAAGTGCATCAAAAATTATTAAAGGTTGTGTTAATTCAACTCTGTCTTAATAAATAAAACGTATCAGGCCAATTAAAGACATTTATGTAAAATAGAAACATACACTCCTGGAAATTGAAAAAAGAACACATTGACACCGGTGTGTCAGACCCACCATACTTGCTCCGGACACTGCGAGAGGGCTGTACAAGCAATGATCACACGCACGGCACAGCGGACACACCAGGAACCGCGGTGTTGGCCGTCGAATGGCGCTAGCTGCGCAGCATTTGTGCACCGCCGCCGTCAGTGTCAGCCAGTTTGCCGTGGCATACGGAGCTCCATCGCAGTCTTTAACACTGGTAGCATGCCGCGACAGCGTGGACGTGAACCGTATGTGCAGTTGACGGACTTTGAGCGAGGGCGTATAGTGGGCATGCGGGAGGCCGGGTGGACGTACCGCCGAATTGCTCAACACGTGGGGCGTGAGGTCTCCACAGTACATCGATGTTGTCGCCAGTGGTCGGCGGAAGGTGCACGTGCCCGTCGACCTGGGACTGGACCGCAGCGACGCACGGATGCACGACAAGACCGTAGGATCCTACGCAGTGCCGTAGGGGACCGCACCGCCACTTCCCAGCAAATTAGGGACACTGTTGCTCCTGGGGTATCGGCGAGGACCATTCGCAACCGTCTCCATGAAGCTGGGCTACGGTCCCGCACACCGTTAGGCCGTCTTCCGCTCACGCCCCAACATCGTGCAGCCCGCCTCCAGTGGTGTCGCGACAGGCGTGAATGGAGGGACGAATGGAGACGTGTCGTCTTCAGCGATGAGAGTCGCTTCTGCCTTGGTGCCAATGATGGTCGTATGCGTGTTTGGCGCCGTGCAGGTGAGCGCCACAATCAGGACTGCATACGACCGAGGCACACAGGGCCAACACCCGGCATCATGGTGTGGGGAGCGATCTCCTACACTGGCCGTACACCACTGGTGATCGTCGAGGGGACACTGAATAGTGCACGGTACATCCAAACCGTCATCGAACCCATCGTTCTACCGTTCCTAGACCGGCAAGGGAACTTGCTGTTCCAACAGGACAATGCACGTCCGCATGTATCCCGTGCCACCCAACGTGCTCTAGAAGGTGTAAGTCAACTACCCTGGCCAGCAAGATGTCCGGATCTGTCCCCCATTGAGCATGTTTGGGACTGGATGAAGCGTCGTCTCACGCGGTCTGCACGTTCAGCACGAACGCTGGTCCAACTGAGGCGCCAGGTGGAAATGGCATGGCAAGCCGTTCCACAGGACTACATCCGGCATCTCTACGATCGTCTCCATGGGAGAATAGCAGCCTGCATTGCTGCGAAAGGTGGATATACACTGTACTAGTGCCGACATTGTGCATGCTCTGTTGCCTGTGTCTATGTGCCTGTGGTTCTGTCAGTGTGATCATGTGATGTATCTGACCCCAGGAATGTGTCAATAAAGTTTCCCCTTCCTGGAACAATGAATTCACGGTGTTCTTATTTCAATTTCCAGGAGTGTAGAATCAATTTACCTGTGTCCTAGTGTCAAACGGATAAAGCTTGCGCTTGGAACATCTAACGAGAGAGGGCACTAGTGTAATGCGCGAGAGTCTCGCGTAACGTAGGCAGTGAAATACATACTAGCGAAACAACCGAAATGTTATAATAAAACGAAACCATCTGTCATTATGAATAAAACATAGTAGTCATTTAACCACACATACACATTGAAATTCATAACTAACAAACATCACAATACATAGAATCCCAACAAGACAGGAAAAGCGCATTTCACCGGCATCAACAAGCAAGAAAATAACTACTAGTCAGCCAGACTATATTACATTAAGGCAATGAGGGGTTTGAAACTGTCTAAAAAATTTTTGTTTCGAAGCTGCACCTGTTCATTAAGAACAAAACCATCTTTTAGAGACAGATGCTTGAAAATCTCTAATTCTTCGAGCAAGTCTAGTTTGTAACCTTTATTAGCTGCATGAAGCAGCTCTACGTCGTCCAATTCACTTGGCGTGTGCCGTAAGAGCCATAGATGTTCAGCAAAGGTGGAATTATATACGTTTTCCCCATTTTTACCTAACATGTGTTCTTTATACCTAACTTTAATGGGTCTACCTGTCTGCCCTATGTAATAGTTTGGGCAGTCGTTACAAGTAATTTTGTATACCCCGGACTTAGTGCTGAGTTCTTCTCGTGCTCCAATATTATGAATTACTCTACGTTTCAGGCTATTATTTACGGAAAAAGCAACTCTATAACCGTATTGTTTCTGTAAAAGTCTTCTTATCTTATATGAAACGTTCCCTAAAAATGGAATAGAAATAAAGTTATTACTCTCATACTTTTTTGCCCTGTTTGTATTAACACAACCTTTAATAATTTTTGATGCGCTTATGTATGTATTCATGGATTTTAATATGCGCGAGTCTGGCACATGCAAGTGCCCTCTCTCGGCGAAACCATCTGCCCTAGTGCTTTCACACTCGTGTCCCAATAGTTCATAGGCGAAGTAATGGTGCTAAACTGTTCGCTTTGACCCTGTGCCCATTACACATGTTGTACAAATGGAGATGATGTTTTAATTACTGACGACGCCTTTGGCATAATTGTTTTATTATTCTCCATTGCATGATGTAATTTTAGTAAGTACTAATGATTTTGTGCCTGTATTACTTTGGTAATTTCACCGTTACTTAAGCTTCTGTTTCTCACTTTCGTTGATATGGCTTTTCTAATGAATGTGTCTTTCTGTTCAGGAAGTTTTACTTCTGATGAAGGTATATTTATATTTACCGAAACCTTGGTCAAGAATTTTAATAAAAAATTTTATCCTGCAACTGTTTTTGGCTGTCATCCTTTATTGTGAAGAATTTTAACAGTTGCTGCTGCAGCCATGTTTAAAATCTTGAAGCAAGGAACTCTTAAGTACAAACTGCCATTTGTGGAAAAGATTAAATTCTGCTAGTACTGGTACTGTCTACCAACACTGGCACTTGACTATAGTGCAAATGAGGCTCTGAGAACCATAAGGACCAAAAGCACACCATCTTCGAACCAACATTTAAGTTAATATCAGAGAAACCAGTGAAACAGCTTTTTGTGAATGTTCATACATACAATGTGGGCCTACAGTGCAGATAAACCAGATCCATCATAAGATCAGTAGATGTAAGAAGCATGAATAAATGCTACAGTATTACAATGAATGATGATGTGCTTTATGGTTCTCAGCGCCTTCAATGGATTACTGTATGGGAAAATCCAAAACTTAATATACTATATCTCATTCTGATACCCACAAAAAAGATTTTCTATCAGTCTAACTACAACATATACTTATGTCCGATCTAATTTTAGTATATAGTGTGTGAACTGCCATATCTGAGGATTATGCCACCGTCTAGCGGAATTTATGCCAAGTAAAATGGGATAGAAGTCTGCTGCAGTATACTACCTCCTTGTTGGCACTGATGTAAACTTGCAGTTGAGTGGTAAGGGCTAGCTTTAAACGCTATAAACTGTACACGTTGTTTATTAGAGTCGTCTGTATTTGGCATGTAAGTCGATTACGTCACGCCAGTCGCACAAGCGTAAAAGGTCCTTTAAACATGAACAACTGAAGGTGTGCTCACGATGCTGATCCCAAATTTCACGGTGTCTAGAGGAGTAGCAATGTAGCATAGCGCCATAGATTTAGTGCTGTGCACTTCAGATTACCACATCTACATTACGTTTAACAGCAGTCAAAGAAAAAGAACCAATAAATCCGCATGTTGTCAAAAGTCAGGGTGTTGACGTGCTCTTGTGCTCTTACATGATAGTTGCCACTGGTTGGAATCACCCAGGTTATTTCCTTCAAGCAGTCCCCCTGGCTGAAGGTGTATATTGATTTAAACACGAGACAGAGAGTTTCTGTGATGTGTAACTTTAAGAAAGATTTTTATAACTTAATGAATAATTCAATTTTCCGCATAACAATGGAGAATTTGAGGGAAAGACGTGAAATTTTGGTTAGAACCGAATGGAATGGACGCTGGGGCTTAAGCAAATGCATCATCAGACAAAATTTTAAGTTGGTCACCATATTAAATAAGAACATTGTTGCTGTGGAAACGGTGAAGATTGCAGTAGAGTTTACGAAGCCTATTTATGCGAGGATGTGGAACTAGACCTATTCAAACTCCACGGTACCACTTTCATTTTGAGTTTCCGAAAACTCATTTTGCAGATCTTAAATTACTTTATATGGATACAGATAGCTTCAGCTACTGGGTAAAGAACTGTGACCTATACGAATTAATGAGGTACCCATGGTAAGGAATTCGACATGTCCTCATACATGGCCGATAATCCTTGTGGTATTGTTCCACAGAACAAGGTTATTGGCTTTATGAAAGACGAGTCAAATGAATTGCCAATTGTGAGGTTTCTAGATCTGCAAACAAAAATGTATGTATATCACACATTAGAAGGTGCCACCCAGAGGCAGGCCAAGTAGCGAGAGAAGGGATGGGGGACTCAGTTGAATGAGAGGGAGAGAACGAGTGAGAGAATATGTGTTTGTGTGTGTGTGTGTGTGTGTGTGTGTGTATCTGAAAGTAGTATGACACTTTTATCATAGTATGTGTAATTGTATGTGTGTTTGTGTGTGTGTGTGTGTGTGTTTTGTGTAAACATTGATTTACTTATATGTTTATTTACATATTTATTTATGTATACTATGTACATGTGTTGTATATATATGTTTTGAAAGAGTATAAAGAAGGAAAAAATACGTATAGTTATATGTAAATATATATGCACACCATTTGTGAAACAAAAGTAAAAAAATCTATATAAAAGCGTAAACACATAAAAAATATTTGTATGTTTATTTATTCATACACAGCGTATATGTACTGTGTATATATCTGCATGTACTATGTACATCATTAGTTTTTAAGATTCACCTGCTGCTAACTGTCCAAGATTGATTAGTTTCTGCATGTACACAGTCCATCAGAAACACATGTTCAACTACTGACACTGTGGAATTTATCTGTTGTAAAAAAGAGTCTCTCTGCATTAGTTTTTAGTACAGATTTTTTTTTTAAATTGTAAACATTTTTATCCAGTGCTACTGGAAAAAATTATAAAACATATTCTCAACCAGTCCTACTGTTGTAGTGTGTAAGTTAGAAGTATCTCTGCATTGAAATATCAGAGTCAAATTCTGTCTCAAGAAGTGAACTGTACCTCAAAAACTGCATTGTGTCTCGAGAACGGAACAGTGTGTCAAAAGATTCAAATCATGTCTGTGTGAATTGAATGAATGAAAAAATTCGTTACCATATGTCATTATTGTCATTATTTCACAGATCCCTTCCCTCACAAATGTATATATAGGATGTGCATGACACAAATGATATTAGTTTGTCTGAAGATAAGTGCTATTAAGGAGATGAAGTTTAAAATGGAAGATAACAAAATGTATAGATTTGTTTCAGGGGATTACGCCTATTGTGCTTGTGTGAACTGGCTTATGGGAGCAGGAGGCACATGACTGTGTCCACTTCCAAAAACATATGGCAAACGCGTCTAAAATTATATCTCCTGTGTTTGAAAGAAACCACAAATATAGTATCTCGGTAAAACTGTATCCTATCAAGGTGGTAACATGATGGAAAATAGTAGACACATATTATGACGTAAAAGTTCATTTGCTTCTCAGCCAAATTAAAAGTAATATTACGTTTTCAAAATATTCTTGAGTCGATGGAGAGCAGGACACCCATAGAAATGAACAGCAGCAAACTTAAGATTCAGCGCATCCATGCGATCTTCTCCTTCCCCTTCAAGTAGATGATGGTACCTGTTTGGTCGAATAATCGAAGCGACGTCACCATATTTTTATAGGATATGCCAGGATCATTCCAGTGAATTTATGGTAGAAATGTTTTCACCACTTTTCACTCTTCCATGTTCTAGCGCACTTCACATCCTTGAAAGAACTCGGTGATGCAATGTTGGCTGAGAATGTCTCTATTATTCTGGCATCTTCTGTGTACGCTAAGAATACAGCATCTTTAAATATGAACTGTCTGTGCTCATCATCATATACAGGATGTTACAAAAAGGTATGGCCAAACTTTCAGGAAACATTCCTCACACACAAAGAAAGAAAATATGTTATTTGGACATGTGTCCGGAAACGCTTACTTTCCACGTTAGAGCTCATTTTATTACTTCTCTTCAAATCACATTAATCATGGAATGGAAACACACAGCAACAGAACGTACCAGCGTGACTTCAAACACTTTGTTACAGCAAATGTTCAAAATGTCCTCCGTTAGCGAGGATACATGCAGCCACCATCCGTCGCATGGAATTCCTGATGCGCTGATGCAACCCTGGAGAATGGCGTATTGTATCACAGCCGTCCACAATACGAGCACAAAGAGTCTCTACATTTGGTACCGGGTTTGCGTAGACAAGAGCTTTCAAATGCCCCCATAAATGAAAGTCAAGGGGGTTGAAGTCAGGAGAGCGCGGAGGCCTTGGAATTGGTCCGCCTCTTCCAATCCATCGGTCACCGAATCTGTTGTTGAGAAGCGTACGAACACTTCGACTGAAATGTGCAGGAGCTCCATCGTGCATGAACCACATGTTGTGTCGTACTTGTAAAGGCACATGTTCTAGCGCACAGGTAGAGTATCTCGTATGAAATCATGATAACGTACTCCATTGAGCGTAGGTGGAAGAACGTGGGGCCCAATCAAGACATCACCAACAATGCCTGCCCGAACGTTCTCAGAAAATCTGTGTTGATGACGTGATTGCACAATTGCGTGCGGATTCTCGTCAGCCCACGCATGTTGATTGTGAAAATTTACAATTTGATCACGTTGGAATGAAGCCTCATCCGTAAAGAGAACATTTGCACTGAAATGAGGATTGACACATTGTTGGATGAACCATTCGCAGAAGTGTGCCCGTGGAGGCCAATCAGCTGCTGATAGTGCCTGCACACGCTGTACATGGTACGGAAACAACTGGTTCTCCCGTAGCACTCTCCATACAGTTACGTGGTCAACGTTACCTTGTACAGCAGCAACTTCTCTGACGCTGACATTAGGGTTATCGTCAACTGCACGAAGAATTGCCTCGTCCATTGCAGGTGTCCTCGTCGTTCTAGGTCTCCCCAGTCGCGAGTCATAGGCTGGAATGTTCCGTGCTCCCTAAGACGCCGATCAATTGCTTCGAACGTCTTCCTGTCGGGACACCTTCGTTCTGGAAATCTGTCTCGATACAAACGTACCGCGCCACGGCTATTGCCCTGTGCTAATCCATACATCAAATGGGCATCTGCCAACTCCGCGTTTGTAAACATTGCACTGACTGCAAAACCACGTTCGTGATTAACACTAACCTGTTGATGCTACGTACTGATGTGCTTGATGCTAGTACTGTAGAGCAATGAGTGGCATGTCAACGCAAGCACCGAAGTCAACATTACCTTCCTTCAATTGGGCCAACTGGCGGTGAATGGAGGAAGTACAGTACATACTGACGAAACTAAAATGAGCTCTAACATGGAAATTAAGCGTTTCCGGACACATGTCCACATAACAACTTTTCTTTATTTGTGTGTGAGGAATGTTTCCTGAAAGTTTGGCCGTACCTTTTTGTAACACCCTGTGTACCCTGAGCGTTTACAATAATTTTCACACCTTGAGATAGCATTGTGGAATGGTCTGAGTATGGCGCAGTACCTTTTCATTTATACAGCTTGTTGCACAAGTCTGGTGAGTGTGCTCCCTGCCGCCGTTGGATAAGCAGCTGCAGCAGCAAGTCGTATACTCCTAGCTCACTCATTTGTTACATAGTTTAATTCTTAATTTCTTTGCGTGTTTTTGGTACTTGCATTGTTTAATTCATAAATTTCGGGCGTATTATAGCATTTGAGAGTTGTAGCATCGCGTTTTAGTACCTGAATAGTGTAAATTCGCGTAGTCGTTTGTCTTCTGTTTTTGTTTTGAACGGCCAGTGTCGGTTGGTCACAGTCAGTGTGCTCCCTGCCGCCGTTGGATAAGCAGCTGCAGCAGCAAGTCGTATACTCCTAGCTCAATCATTTGTTACATAGTTTAATTCTTAATTTCTTTGCGTGTTTTTGGTACTTGCATTGTTTAATTCGTAAATTTCCGGCGTATTATAGTATTTGAGAGCTGTAGCATCGCGTTTTAGTACCTGAATAGTGTAAATTCACGTAGTCAATGGCTCGTTTGTCTTCTGTTTTTGTTTTGAACGGCCAGTGTCGGTTGGTCACAGTCAGTGTGCTCCTGCCGCCGTTGGATAAGCAGCTGCAGCAGCAAGTCGTATACTCCTAGCTCACTCATTTGTTACATAGTTTAATTCTTAATTTCTTTGCTTGTTTTTGGTACTTGCATTGTTTACTTCATAAATTTCGGGCGTATTATAGTATTTGAGAGTTGTAGCATCGTGTTTTAGTACCTGAGTAGTGTAAAATCGCGTAGTCTCCTTCCGCCGCCGAGCAGTGTGTCAGCAGTGCGCAAGTAGCAGCATTACTGCATTTACTAGGCAATATTGTATTTTAATAACCGTTTAAATTTTGTGTCGATTTGTTTGCGCTCTCTGTAGATTAGTTCAGACGTTCTTTGCACAACAGTTTTTAGCATGGATAGGGACTGCAACTGCTGTGTTCGAATGCAGGCTGAGTTGGCATCCCTTCGCTCCCACCTTCAGGCAGTGTTGGCTTCAGTCACACAGCTTGGGGCTGTTGCCAATGGGCATCACTGTGGAGGTCCGGATGGGGGTTTGTCGGGGATGGCCAGCTCGTCCCACGCATCCCCCGATCGGACTACGACTGTGGTTGCCCGGGATACTGCCCGCATTGAGGCTGATCCCTCACCTGTGGTAGAGTGGGAGGTCGTCTCAAGGTGTGGCAGGGGGCGAAAGACATTCCGGAGGGCTGAACGGAAGGCCTCTCCAGTTTGTCTGACAAACCGGTTTCAGGCTCTGTCTCAGGCTGATACTGATCTTCGGTCTGACATGGCTGCTTGTCCTGTTCCAGAGGTTGCCCCTCAGTCTGCAAGATCCGGGTGGTCGCAGAGGGTGGGCTTACTGGTAGTTGGGAGCTCCAACGTCAGGCACGTAATGGGGCCCCTTAGGGAAATGGTAGCAAGAGAGGGGAAGAAAACCAATGTGCACTCCGTGTGCATACCGGGGGGAGTCATTCCAGATGTGGAAAGGGTCCTTCCGGATGCCATGAAGGGTACAGGGTGCACTCATCTGCAGGTGGTCGCTCATGTCGGCACCAATTAAACAGAGAACCGATTCGTGGAGATAACATCTTGGACCTACTGATAACAAACAGACCTGAACTTTTCGACTCTGTATGTGCAGAACGGGGAATCAGTGATCATAAGGCCGTTGCAGCATCCCTGAATATGGAAGTTAATAGGAATTGGAGTAAATCCTCTCTGGCTTCCGGCGGTTATCTGATTTGGTGAAGACTGCCAGTCTCGCTAGCAGGATGAAAGCAGAGCTCACCATCTGCAGCATCGTCGACAGGACTGACTGCGGACCTTTGGTACAGAGCCGAGTGGAGGGTCTGAATCAGAGGCTGAGATGGTTCTGCGACCGTGTGGGCTGCAGATTCCTCGACTTGCGCCATAGGGTGGTGGGGTTTCGGGTTCCGCTGGATAGGTCAGGGGTCCACTACACGCAACAAGCGGCTACATGGGTAGCAGGGGTTGTGTGGCGTGGGCTGGGCGGTTTTTTAGGTTAGATGGCCTTGGGCAAGTACAGAAAGGGCAACAGCCTCAACGGGTGTGGGGCAAAGTCAGGACATGCGGGGACCAAGCAGCAATCGGTATTGTAATTGTAAACTGTCGAAGCTGCGTTGGTAAAGTACTGGAACTTCAAGCGCTGATAGAAAGCACCGAAGCTGAAATCGTTAGTAGTAGTTTATCCTGTAGTGAAGTAGAAGTGGATAGTTCCTGTGAATTATTACGGGTGGAGGTTACACTCAACAACCGAGCTAGGTTAATAATTGGCTCCTTTTACCGACCTCCCGACTCAGCAGCATTAGTGGCAGAACAACTGAGAGAAAATTTGGAATACATTTCACATAAATTTTCTCAGCATCTTATAGTCTTAGGTCGAGATTTCAGTTTACCAGATATAGACTGGGACACTCAGATGTTTAGGACGGGTGGTAGGGACAGAGCATCGAGTGACATTATACTGAGTGCACTATCCGAAAATTACCTCGAGCAATTAAACAGAGAACCGATTCGTGGAGATAACATCTTGGACCTACTGATAACAAACAGACCCGAACTTTTTGACTCTGTATGTGCAGAACAGGGAATCAGTGATCATAAGGCCGTTGCAGCATCCCTGAATATGGAAGTTAATAGGAATATAAAAAAAGGGAGGAAGGTTTATCTGTTTAGCAAGAGTAATAGAAGGCAGATTTCAGACTACCTAACAGATCAAAACGAAAATTTCTGTTCCGACACTGACAATGTTGAGTGTTTATGGAAAAAGTTTAAGGCAATCGTAAAATGCGTTTTAGACAGGTACGTGCCGAGTAAAACTGTGAGGGACCGGAAAAACCCACCGTGCTACAACAACAAAGTTAGGAAACTACTGCGAAAGCAAAGAGAGCTTCACTCCAAGTTTAAACGCAGCCAAAACCTCTCAGACAAACAGAAGCTAAACGATGTCTAAGTTAGCGTAAGGAGGGCTATGCGTGATGTGTTCAGTGAATTCGAAAGTAAAATTCTGTGTACCGACTTGACAGAAAATCCTAGGAAGTTCTGGTCTTATGTTAAATCAGTAAGTGGCTCGAAACAGCATATCCAGACACTCCGGGTTGATGATGGCATTGAAACAGAGGATGACACGCGTAAAGCTGAAATACTAAACACCTTTTTCCAAAGCTGTTTCACAGAGGAAGACCGCACTGCAGTTCCTTCTCTAAATCCTCGCACAAACGAAAAAATGGCTGACATCGAAATAAGTGTCCAAGGAATAGAAAAGCAACTGGAATCACTCAACAGAGGAAAGTCCACTGGACCTGACGGGATACCAATTCGATTCTACACAGAGTACGCGAAAGAACTTGCCCCCCTTCTAACAGCCGTGTACCGCAAGTCTCTAGAGGAACGGAAGGTTCCAAATGATTGGAAAAGAGCACAGGTAGTCCCAGTCTTCAAGAAGGGTCGTCGAGCAGATGCGCAAAACTATAGACCTATATCTCTGACGTCGGTCTGTTGTAGAATTTTAGAACATGTTTTTTGCTCGAGTATCATGTCGTTTTTGGAAACCCAGAATCTACTCTGTAGGAATCAACATGGATTCCGGAAACAGCGATCGTGTGAGACCCAACTCGCTTTATTTGTTCATGAGACCCAGAAAATATTAGACACAGGCTCCCAGGTAGATGCTATTTTTCTTCACTTCCGGAAGGCGTTCGATACAGTTCCGCACTGTCGCCTGATAAACAAAGTAAGAGCCTACGGAATATCAGACCAGCTGTGTGGCTGGATTGAAGAGTTTTTAGCAAACAGAACACAGCTTGTTGTTATCAATGGAGAGACGTCTACAGACGTTAAAGTAACCTCTGGCGAGTCACAGGGGGGTGTTATGGGACCATTGCTTTTCACAATATACACTCCTGGAAATTGAAATAAGAACACCGTGAATTCATTGTCCCAGGAAGGGGAACCTTTATTGACACATTCCTGGGGTCAGATACATCACATGATCACACTGACAGAACCACAGGCACATAGACACAGGCAACAGAGCATGCACAATGTCGGCACTAGTACAGTGTATATCCACCTTTCGCAGCAATGCAGGCTGCTATTCTCCCATGGAGACGATCGTAGAGATGCTGGATGTAGTCCTGTGGAACGGCTTGCCATGCCATTTCCACCTGGCGCCTCAGTTGGACCAGCGTTCGTGCTGGACGTGCAGACCGCGTGAGACGACGCTTCATCCAGTCCCAAACAAGCTCAATGGGGGACAGATCCGGAGATCTTGCTGGCCAGGGTAGTTGACTTACACCTTCTAGAGCACGTTGGGTGGCATGGGATACATGCGGATGTGCATTGTCCTGTTGGAACAGCAAGTTCCCTTGCCGGTCTAGGAATGGTAGAACGATGGGTTCGATGACGGTTTGGATGTACCGTGCACTATTCAGTGTCCCCTCGACGATCACCAGTGGTGTACGGCCAGTGTAGGAGATCGCTCCCCACACCATGATGCCGGGTGTTGGCCCTGTGTGCCTCGGTCGTATGCAGTCCTGATTGTGGCGCTCACCTGCACGGCGCCAAACACGCATACGACCATCATTGGCACCAAGGCAGAAGCGACTCTCATCGCTGAAGACGACACGTCTCCATTCGTCCCTCCATTCACGCCTGTCGCGACACCACTGGAGGCAGGCTGCACGATGTTGGGGCGTGAGCGGAAGACGACCTAACGGTGTGCGGGACCGTAGCCCAGCTTCATGGAGACGGTTGCGAATGGTCCTCGCCGATACCCCAGGAGCAACAGTGTCCCTAATTTGCTGGGAAGTGGCGGTGCGGTCCCCTACGGCACTGCGTAGGATCCTACGGTCTTGGCGTGCATCCGTGCGTCGCTGCGGTCCGGTCCCAGGTCGACGGGCACGTGCACCTTCCGCCGACCACTGGCGACAACATCGATGTACTGTGGAGACCTCACGCCCCACGTGTTGAGCAATTCGGCGGTACGTCCACCCGGCCTCCCGCATGCCCACTATACGCACTCGCTCAAAGTCCGTCAACTGCACATACGGTTCACGTCCACGCTGTCGCGGCATGCTACCAGTGTTAAAGACTGCGATGGAGCTCCGTATGCCACGGCAAACTGGCTGACACTGACGGCGGCGGCACACAAATGCTGCGCAGCTAGCGCCATTCGACGGCCAACACCGCGGTTCCTGGTGTGTCCGCTGTGCCGTGCGTGTGATCATTGCTTGTACAGCCCTCTCGCAGTGTCCGGAGCAAGTATGGTGGGTCTGACACACCGGTGTCAATGTGTTCTTTTTTCCATTTCCAGGAGTGTATATAAATGACCTAGTAGATAGTGTCGGAAGTTCCATGTGGCTTTTCGCGGATGATGCTGTAGTATACAGAGAAGTTGCAGCATTAGAAAATTGTAGCGAAATGCAGGAAGATCTGCAGCGGATAGGCACTTGGTGCAGGGAGTGGCAACTGACCCTTAACATAGACAAATGTAATGTATTGCGAATACATAGAAAGAAGGATCCTTTACTGTATGATTATATGCTATCGGAACAAACACTGGTAGCAGTTACTTCTGTAAAATATCTGGGAGTATGCGTGCGGAACGATATGAAGTGGAATGATCATATAAAATTAATTGTTGGTAAGGCGGGTACCAGGTTGAGATTCATTGGGAGAGTCCTTAGAAAATGTAGTCCATCAACAAAGGAGGTGGCTTACAAAACACTCGTTCGACCTATACTTGAGTATTGCTCATCAGTGTGGGATCCGTACCAGATCGGGTTGACGGAGGAGATAGAGAAGAGCCAAAGAAGAGCGGCGCGTTTCGTCACAGGGTTATTTGGTAACCGTGATAGCGTTACGGAGATGTTTAACAAACTCAAGTGGCAGATTCTGCAAGAGAGGCGCTCTGCATCGCGGTGTAGCTTGCTCGCCAGGTTTCGAGAGGTTGCGTTTCTGGATGAGGTATCGAATATATTGCTTCCCCCTACTTATACCTCCCGAGGAGATCACGAATGTAAAATTAGAGAGATTAGAGCGCGCACGGAGGCTTTCAGACAGTCGTTCTTCCCGCGAACCATACGCGACTGGAACAGGAAAGGGAGGTAATGACAGTGGCACGTAAAGTGCCCTCCGCCACACACCGTTTGGTGGCTTGCGGAGTATAAATGTAGATGTAGATGTGTAATTAATCACATTACCATGTAGAACTAGGGCATACGCTGCAGTGTGTTCTGGGGAATTAGCTGAAGATTCAAATTCAATTCGTACATCTATAGGTCCAGATTCAATTATCTCGTTCTGTTTTGAGCAGTCGATTACGATGATTCGCACCATGTCCTCGAATTTCTGTTGACTGAGTAGACATCCCTCCTCTTCATAGTATGAAGTACAGAACCTCTCATACATGTCATGTGCTACATCGTATATATTTTCATGCCACTGCAGGTGCAAATTGTCGTACAGGTAGAATTCAGAGTTCGGATAGATTTTTGTATTAGTTAATTTGAAATTATCAAATTTGGTGGAATCATTTGCTATATTCCCTCTTCTGTTGGTCTTAAACGCAAGTATGATGAACCTGGGCGTTTCCAGCTGAGCAGAGATTTTAATAGTTCATGTCTGTCTGCTTGCAGTTGGTAGCAGTGGGTACTCAGAAACCTTTAATGAACGGAAAGATTACGGTAGAAGTACACCAACATTCAGAACTTTCAGAAGCTTAAAACACCACTTATCCAATACTGCGATGTGTGGCACTTTTCATATTATTTTATTGATGGTGATTTCGTTCTCCTCTTGAGCTCCTTGAAGGTATTAGTAGTTATCCATTGCACTCCATACCAGAATAAGTTCCTGTTTAGCATTCAGAATAACTTTCCGCATATCCTCAAAGCATTCCATAAGCAATTTTAAAGACATACATGCACTAAATCTCTTGTAATCGTCCACTGTTCTATCCACTGGCTCGTCAATGAATCACCCAGCATATTCTAAATCATTCAAATCCGAAGGAGAAGCAGATACATACGTTTTAAGAGTTGATGTTATGCTTACATTGCGAGTACAGTCAATCTCGACCGTGTTAAGTTTGTATCGTATCTCATGGAACAGGAACGCTAAAGCATTACGTGTAAGGTTCGATGCAACTATAGCAGTACAATCCCTTATTGTGAATGATCCATCAAGATATATGAAACTGTTTCACGGGAGAGTAAAGCATCTTGATGTTGGACGACAATTCTAATTTCATAATTTTTGTTAAATTTTGTTGATGTATAAGGTTTATGCGAGAAGTATTCCTGGCGTGTAATACACTCGTCATATTCAACTGGACTATTTATATCGAACTATGTCATTGCATGGCTACAGACTCAATGATTTAAGAAACTCATAGTTTTCATGTGTTATCACCTTGCTGTTCTGTTGTGAAATGCCGTACTGCACGTTCTGCACTTTACTTTCATACCTTATGCCCATCCTGTCTTTACTGACAATCTGGGGCTGCTGCAATCCCTGACTTGACGAAGCTCGCCACCGATGCTTCCGGTCCGCCAAGTTAAAGGTCCTCGATTCTGTCTCCAACAGGTTCTGGCTGGTTGAAGGCTGCCACCACCACTTCTGGATCTCTGCACGTTCAAGGTCACTGCTGATTCCGCTTTAGATGTAGCCATACAACGATTTGGTCGCCGTGAAAATCGACAAGTTGATTATCCTGGTCCACAATACACAGCTCCAGGTAGTCCAAAGCCTGAACTGTTACTGGGAGGTAAACAGCGTTGGTAAGAGTCTCAACGATCTTATACCCTGTTCCCACTGATGGGAAGAACCTGTAAATTGTATGAATCGATCTGTTCTTGATATAAGAGTTTGTTGCAATGTTACACTTGACACGGATTGTACTGATAGGAAATATATCCACTGTTTCGCCAGATCTGTAGAATTTATTAGGATCCTTCTTCAAAACCTGACCTTTTGTGAAACCCACTAACCGTCCTATTGACCTTTCTGGTTAAAGTAAATGGTTGCACCCTTTGTCTTACTTCAGATTTATGTGTATCATGTTTTCACATAGCGCAAGTGCTTTTTCAAACCGTTTTAAAACTTCGCTTAACTCGTCAATATCGTATGCACCAGGTTCTATTTCCACAATTTCTTTTCCACCATTAATTTCCAGACAGAGTTTATTGTTGGCCTGTGTGATATTCGGAATGCTGCTGTATGTCTCCAGTCCAGTCATCGCAATACTCCACTCCCCTTTCGATAAATCAATCGGTGGGAAGTAATCCGTGTGTAATACTGACAGTCGTTCTTTTAGAGTCAGAGTATGCGATATTGCATCACAACCTCAACTGACAGGTGAATGCTTAATGCGTCTCCTCATATATATCCTTCTTCGTAAATGTTAGGAGAAACATGATGCACAGATAACTGGCATAAGGTTTCGATGAAAATTGTAGAACACACGTCTTGTGTTGGTGAAGTAACTCATCTGGCGGCTGCAAGTCTCCAAATGAATCGAAATAGAAGATGTTATATTTATTTTTCTTAATAAACGCTACCCAGTGGGTTCCTGGTCCTCCAGCAACATTTAAATTCACAGTTCCACATCCTCTGGATTTCCCCATAGTCTTCAGTAATGTATCCTGAATAAACATACAGCGGAATCTTGAAATGCCGTATTTTCTCCTAACAAACTTGAGCAGATCCGTATTTGCAAGCGGTCTGTCCGATAAGACTGCTAATGGTCATTTTTATGACGAGACCTAATTCTTTCCTGTATGGTTTCAGGTGCAGTCCTTTTCTGATGGCTGCTGCTTCCATAATTCGGTGATGTCTTCTTGCTTCCTCCTGGGAGTTGTATAGGTTCTTCACTATTCTGGCAACAGCCACAACACCACCTGGCAGTGAACCCATCACTGATAGATCTGCGAGGGCAGGAATGGGGAAGGGAATAATTCCACCTGATGTCTCGGGTATCGGTAGAGCCTTGGGCGCTTCAGCGGGTCCTTTGTGCTTCAGGTCGCTTTTAGCTGCATACATCGCTGTCAGGATTCAGTTTTTTGAACACCCCTTCTTCTTCTTCAGCGTTGTCTTTTTCTTTTTCAATGCATGATGTGCAGCATGAATAATTTGCTTCAAATTCATCACCCCTAAGCCAAACTTAATTTTACCATACATGATTCCATCAAATACAAATGCGGCTATGCACTGTCCTGCACCAATATACTTTTTCGCGCGAACTGTCTTGGATTTATCAGCTAAAATTCGATCTGCAGCGTGACGTCCTGGGACAGTTTTATTTTTGCTTATGCAGTGTCGTGTGCCAAACACGCCTCGTCAAGCAGGTTAATCCCCTCATCACCACAATCCTTATATTTTGGAAGCTTTGTACCAGATCCACAGCAATGACACCCAAGAATGTGTAATTCGACAGGAAGTTTGTCTAGAATTTCATCACCTCCTATAATGTGCTGGTTGTGCTCTGGCAGTCCATTATGTAGCAGATCGTCAGTGTCAATCCAACTGTTTTGTGTTGCATGAAAACCAAGCCATTTCACTAGGGCTCTGTTCCTTCGACATCTTATGATACGCTCCAAGAGAAATATGTGTGGTTCCGAGCTCTTCTGCATTTCCTCGGTGTAAATGCATCCTGAAATTTCAGTGCCATTACCATCCTTTAAGATGTAAGTTCAGGGATTTGTTCTCTGCGCTTTGGGGGCCGTGGACATCTCGCTCGACCAGTTTTGGCAATACGACTTCCCAAATGTGTCTTGTGTTTTGTGACACTTACCAAATAACCTACATTAAATTTACGTTTACGTGGATCGACCGTTTTAATAAGATAGTACACCGTGTCCATGAGTCCATTATCATGAACATCGATTGGCCTCATTTTTAGTGTGGTATGTTTGGGTCGATTACACTGTGCAATTATTTCTGGGAGGACCTGTCAATATGTATGAACTGTGAAGATTAAAAGGCATCCACATTTGACCTTCTATTGTCCTGTTCAAACGTACCACGATACTTGCCTTCAGGTGGGTGAATGTTGAGTAGCGGCGTATTCGATACAACTGCATCACAGTCTTGAAATGCCTATTATAAAGCTCTCTACCGTGATCGGTTTGGAGGCTGTTTGGCTATCAGTTCATCGCCATCTGCAACAAACGTTCAAACACATCCATGATATTTCTCCCCATTTTTGTTTTTACAGGTAATGCCCTGGCAAATTTCGATTATGTCTCAATAACCATTAAAATATATTCGAATCCACTATTCTCATGTGAAAATTCCCTCATATCTACAAGATCAGTCTGCCATAAGTAATCCAAACCTTTAGTAATAACATGCCTATGAGAATATGATTTGTGTGCTGGTTTGTGCAGTTTTTGAACTACTGTCTCCATACTCATTCGATTATAATTATCTCTCTGAGCTCTGAAATTATTGAGACAATCTCATTCAAATGAGTCGTACTGCTGGCAGCAGTTGATGCCATGTGAAGTCGAAGTCAGTCTATTATCTCATAGGGCTTGTCATAGTATATATACTGGGGAGGCTGATAGCTGACTCTTTTATGCTAGATGTCAATACCGTCACCACTGCTATGGTGGCCGTGTAATAATAATGGTTTTATATTGTCGCTGTATTTCGCACTGCGTTAGTTTCCTGCTTTCCTGTGTACACTGGTCAATTGCAGTATTTCACCATACATCTCCAGAATTTTGGGTGATAATTTTACTGTTTTTGAGGTTTTTAGGAAAAGAGGTTTCGTAGACCTAGTGTTCTTTGAAATTCCCTATCCCCTATCTGTATTTTTTTTTTCATTTAAAGTAGAGGCTGTGTACCCAAAATGTATGGTTTTTCACCCTGACGCCAAATGTTTTCTACATCCTAGCATCGCTGTGGCGGTTAATGAAACCCCCCAATAGCATCATCGTCTTTGTTGTGTAATTTCGCTTAGAGTTCATCGAAAGATTCAGCAGTTGGTTTAAATACTTCTCACAGTGTCTGCGCTTGATCCAAATGTCCTAACCTCAGCAACTGTAACTTCTCACGATCGGCCTCCAGTGTGACGATGACCTTATGCTTAGTAGACATCTTACTATATACTAAGTCGGCTGCTTCACACGCTGTACCTTTCATACATTTCGCTCAGCCTCTACAGTTGAGTCATCTACTTTATTTTCAATTCCATTAACTTTTACAGGCAAGTCATCAACTTTCTTTCTCAGAACTATGTGAGTGTACATCTCTTGTTCCTTAACCCTAGAATCTAATTCGTTGATCAGTCTCAGAAGGGTCTGAGCACACATCTCTAGCGCCTTAACTTTACGTTCAAGAGGCTTAATTTTACCATCTATGTACAGATGCATTCTCTGTTTATGCACTCCTATCCTCTCAGCCTCAGTGTCTGACATACATGCAAACTTGTCCATGGTGTGACGTATACTGACTTACACATTATTTTTCTCATAGTTATATGTGTATAAACTCCTGGAAATTCCGTCTATTCATACTGTCATTCAGTTTTCTTGATTTATCAATAACAAGGCACCTGTACTGTGCGTGTTTCCAGCAATCTGCAGATATCTTTACGAAATCACTGAGTGACATGTCGGTTCCTAAATGTGCCTGGTAAATGTGTTTTAGATTCAAACTGTCATGTCTGAAAGCTATGATGAGATTTGCATTATCCCTCACCAACTGTTTCGGGATTGTGGTATCTGTCTGAGTCAAACAAAATATTTCAGTACCTATATAACGACCAAAACAGAAATATCGTATAATTTGATCTTTTTTTCCACAGCAACATCGTCAAATACGAACACTGAGTTTGGCTTTCCTTTTTCTGGTGGGGGAATTTGATTGCTTTGCCTTAATGTCATGTATGTCACACCATCAACACCCTACAGTATCTTTTGCAGTAGCTGGTAATTGGGCTGAAACAACGTTTTGAAAATACACACATGCTCAAAGCAGACCCCATCCGGACGTGTGAGTAGGGGCATGAGAACATTTGTCTTGATACAGTTGGATGGACTCACAATTATAGCTCTTATGTTATCAGGGAGGAGTATCTCATTCTTCCTCTTTTTCAGTCTTCTTCTACACCATCACAGGACCAGTCACTTAACAATAAAGTCCTGATGCTTCACCCATCCTGCCATGTCCCCAACCGCATCAGGTCATGACGTGCAATGGCCTTTTATAGAAAAATGAACACTTGTAATAGTAATAATATGTGCAGTCACTATAGCATAATCGTTTTACCGGCTGAGCTACCATAGCTACGTTATAATGAGAGGGGTGTAATGTAAGAAAAACACACAGGATTCGCAGTTACGTGTATTTACACATTTTATTCAAAAATCATACATTGGACGCAACACATATGAAAAATTAACGGTTTCTTTCTTCACCTTCACTCCTGTACAGAATTTACCAAATAAGAGTTTCTGGTATGTGTGGCATTCAGCTTAAATTTCTCTCAGTTTCTCTTTAGTTTCTTTTGGCACTGTATTTATACAAAGGTGTAATTCGTCAGCATGCACACTGTTCACTCAGAGATGGACTACAATGTCTTTATACACACTTTTAACACAATGCAACCACCTGTTCAGTCTTTCCAAGACACAGGGTAAGCTATCCCTAGACCAAAACTGTTTGTAACCTTGGAGTGTTGCAGATAAATAATTGTGTTCCATGACTTCACACAGAGTACTGAGTCACCATACACTGTTGTAATTGAGAGAGTTAGAGCACCAAAGTTAATGTCTGGTGGGGTACGAGTTGAATAGTGCTCGGCGGTCATCTGCTGATTGATATAGGATTCAGCACGTTTCATTTCAGCCCATTTGTGCTCAGCAAATTGCACTTTAACATTTTTAGACACATTTTCAATTTCTATAACAGACACCAGTCATTGGCTTCTAAGCTGTGAGTATGCTGATATTTAAACAGTTTCAACCTGTAGATGTTAAATTGTAAGTTGAGGCGAAAAGCATTAGAGCACTAGGTGCTACTGCTAGTTTCTCATCCACAATACGTGCACCTCGTTCTTGTCACAGTGACATCGGAATCTTCTGAGATGGCTCGCATGTTGGCAGCTAATACTGATCTGTACCATGTACGGTAGAACCACCTGAACACTTCTAAGAATCAGGGACAGACTGGGTGTGTTCATCACTGCGTGGTATAGACAACAGCACATCATTGTCCTGCTCCAGCATGCTGATCAGGTGTGCAAAACGTTCCCACAGTGCCGATGGCGATGCTCGTCCTGAGACTTTGAAGGTCACTGTAAACCCTGACAAGTCGATGATTGTTGCTGCCGCTGGTCTGGACACGTCAGAGGTCACAGATGAACAGAGAAGAAGCAATAATCATCCACACAGACAAAGAAAATGGAGTTGATCAAAAGAAAAAAAAATGGAATTGCAGTGAGACTACTTACTTTTATCGTTCTACTTATTCTGCTGCTGTAGTATGCCACTCGATCTCGGCTACAGCTGGTGATGTTTCATGGTTCTTCTTCTTCCAGAGATTTATTGAGACTGGCAAGTTGCCGCATTCGCCTTATATCCTCTATTTCATGGTCATGTGATCACATGGAGTGATCCTGTGCTCCTATTGGCTCCTGGGGGATGTAGTGGGAATGGATAACAGCGCCCTCTGTTGTGGTATTATGCACTAACTCACGCAAGACCTGAACACTTCTGGCGATTTCAGAAAAGGTAGGCAGTTTCAGCACAAGCACCTATCTGCATGAGTTCTGAAATGCATCATCACTCCATCCTGCTGCATCACCGTTACTTGTCATAGAGTATTCACCTGCCACTCATCCATTATCTTTTCTTTCCAGTTGTCGTGTAAGATGTTGTGGGAGCAGTCCTGAGTTGCATACTTGCATATAGTGCAGTTATTAAACTCCTCTCTGTTCGTAAACATCTCCTCAACTGAACACACTGTGCACAAATGGGTGTTTGTGCCAGAACGAGTAAAAGTCTTTCCTCTTGTGCTTCAGAAGACTGACTGGGATTTTCTCAGATGATCTGCAGTTCCAACATAGACATTTATCCACATGAGCTGCAAAGTGTAACTTAAGCCATCCTGTTGTATGTTCATTAATTTCTTCAAACACTAGTTCAGTATCATCATTTTCCAAGCAGCATGCAGGGAGCTATGGGCGCAGTCCTCAACTACAACATTACAACTAATATAACCGTTAAACTCCTCTTTGAGCCACACAGACATTTCGTCCATTGAACATGTAGTGCATAGTAAATGTTTATATCAGTCCTGTCCAATGGCTCAGCACAGACAGAAGCTCCCTCACAAGTGGAGGAGGGGATGGGATGTGGGTAGTGGGGAAGTGTGGTGGTGGGGGGAGGGCCAACAGTACCCTCAGTGGTGGTGTTGTGAACAAGGTCAGTTGGTCTGCAGATCTCAAGGTGAACAAACCAAATTTGGTATTCCCACCAATAAATTTGAACTTCGCACCAAAATTTCAATGTCCCACCCACCATTTCCAGAGGTGGGGGAGGTGATGGGAGGGGAGAGGAGGAAACGAGAGGCGAAGGGACGGGGAAGGGACCCATGAGCCGCCTCAGGAAAACCCATAACATAATCAGCAGGTGGAGAGGGGTGCCCTTGAATATGAATGCAACCCACACTAACAAATTGTCTCAGAGCATCGTTTATTCCACTACTGATCTAACCAGCCAGTTGGGCAGAACATGGGACAATATCCTTCAGGAGGACATCCAAGAACTCTGTCAATAAATGCTAAGCTGAATAACTGCTTGCATTAATGCCAGAGGTGCTTGCTGACTTGCTCAATTTGTGAAGCACTTTCTCTTGAATCAATCATGCAATTTTTCTGAAATTGTCATTTGTTTGTCTGTGCATGTACATCATGTCTACAGATTTTCTTCTCATTTGGATAATTCCTTCTCAGTACATTAACTTTATGTAGACAGGTATCTGCAGTTAACGATGGACGAATATTTTAAAGGAAAGTCGTACGTTTAGCAATACAGAATGCTCCTTTGACTGGGCCTTTCTTTATCTTCATTTTACCTTTCGTGTATTTTAGCATGCACACATATTCTTGGTCTGCTGTGTGTAGACGATTCTGCTTTCGTGAGATAAGCAGTAGCTGTTGTCCAAGCTTTAAATAGTGCTGAACAAGTAAGTCGAAAATTTTTAAATCTAAATCGACTTAACTTCTATCTAACCACTTTTTCACACGTTAGAAAGAAGGAGTATAAATATTTCTGTAAAGGATAAGGAAGAAATGTAAAGACGAATGCAAAATACTAAACCTTTTATGTAAATATTGCTAAGAGATATTTCATTTCATTACAACTCGAACCGTTACCGTACAATATAAGCAACAGAAACTCTGAAGTGAAAATTCTAATCTGAAACTTGGGCGAAGTCTTTGGATGTTTCTTAAAAAACACTTAAACGTATGTCAACGAAATAATGAATTTGCTGGAACAGTAACGTCCGAGTGAAATCCTATGATGGCCGTGTGTTGCTGTGTGCAACCGGACCTTTTCGCCGACAGATGCTTTCAACTTTACTTACCTGCTTGTGTTCCAGTGTGTAGATGAGGAATGTCCTGGGGAAGATTGCGCGGGCATGCAAACACGTGAACACGTTGACTGGCTGTTTCCCGCGCCAGCGGGAGTGATCTCGACTACAACCCACAGTTATGCAATACAGACTTGATTGCCTAAACGAAGCGTAGAGTACGTGGCGCCATTACAAACAGTCGAACGACATAAGAAAAACAAAGATAAAATACAGGTTTAACATCGACATGCACTTTGCCTACTGTAAATATTCTTAGTATGTAACAGCATCACTCGTCGTGATGTGCAGTGATTAGAAAACTTATAAAATTGCACTACAACGAAAATCAAGAGATTTCATAAAAAATGAATCATAAAAATAACCCACATCCAGTAATAAAAATTGATCAGATCTCTTAGATAAATGTAGAGGTATGTGTATGCATGTATTTTATGTCTTTCTAGAATGGAAATTTTGTATTTGTCCACCTAAAACTTTTCTTTTACCACAGCCATATCAGATATTTGCAAAGACTTCACTGATTCAGCTGTACAAAAGTTTCACAAAATTTGGCCCTTCTGGAACATTCGATGCCTTCTACTGATTAATCAATAATATTAAGAATAATAATTACGATGGAAATTTGCTGGCGCCGCACAAGAGGTGCAGCAATAGTGAGTTCGCTCGGAAGCGTGTGACTCAACTAATTTAGCACATCGACGCACGCTCCAGACAGGCAAGCTTAATGATACGGCGTCCAGCTTACTCTGCTTACATTTCTTACTTCTTCGAAGTATTACAGGTACTGTTAACGCAGATACATAGATCAGGTGAAATAAGGAAGTAGTAAATGAAGTTGAACTTGTACTATAAGAATTAATGTATTTCACATTGAAACATCCTGGCAGATTAAAACTGTGTGCCGGACCGAGACTCGAACTCAGGAGCTTTGCCTTTCGCGGGCAAGTGCTCTACAATCTGAGCTACCAAAGCACGACTCACGCCCCATCCTCACAGCTTTACTTCTGCCAGTACCTCATCTCCTACCTTCCAAACTTTACAAAAGCTCTCCTGCGAACTTTGCCAAACTAGCACCCCTGAAAGAAAGGATATTGCGGAGATGTTTCCAGAATGAGAATTTCACTCTGCAGCAGAGTGTACGCTGATATGAAACTTCATGTCAGACTGTCAGATTAAAACTGTGTGCCGGACCGAGACTCGAACTCGGGGCCTTTGCCTTTCGCGAACAAGTGCTCTACCTGCGAAAGGCAAAGGTCCCGAGTTCGAGTTTCGGTCCAGCACACAGTTTTAGCCTGCCAGGAATTTTCACATCAGTGTACACTCCGCTGCAGAGTGAAATTCTCATTCTATTTCAAATTATTAGTAAAATAAACACAAGTTCACGTCCTCTCTCTATCATGGACGGGAAAAAGAGAGACATTACAAGATCAGTGAAACATATTACAGGAATTTTAACAAACATAAGAAAATTAATGTTCATTATCTTTTCTCGCTATCTTCACAGGCTTGTTTGCTGTGGGCATACCACATTTTAATCTTTGCCATAAACTACTTAGGCGAATGAATGGATAAAACGACAGAAAAAGTAAAACATATATCCATACAGATAAACCAGCGTAAGTTCCGATACCTGCCCCCATACTGCATAGTAGCGTGGTCAACAATAACTGGACGACAGTATACGTTAGCGGTGCCCTTTCTACATAGAATCATAACATATTAAAATTTATTTTTAGTCCTGACTTATATTGTATCTTTCGGCTGATCCGGGAATAAATTGCCTTCATTAATGGCTAATCTTATTTTAATGTATACCATAGACGTACCAACACTCTCACATTTTACAGTTTTATTTACATGCTCTGAAAGTTTAATTTTCCAGGTCCATGCCGCAACAAAGGGCTGCTCAAAGTCCGTGGCTCCATTATTGCGATGTAATGGCTACACACCTCTTGCTGGGCTACGCTCGCACTCATTAAGCAAAGTTTGTTGCAAGCGCACCTCATAAGTCCATTGGTGTAACATGGCTAGATGGTAAAGTTTGTTTTCACAGTTTTTAAATAACGACGAGCGTCATGTCGTCAAAACACCCATAGAGCTGCCCCATAGGTGTATAGGCGATTGCGTGACTGAGAGTTTCCAATGCCTCAACGGAAAGGCCCTTCATTTAGGTAATGTGGTACCTCGAACCACGTCGTAGGTCACCTGAGTTGAGTGCAGATAAGAAATAGTCTGTATCATTTTCAGGTGTAGTGATCAGCTTTTTCCTGATATGGGCAAGTAGGTGACTATTACGGTATATTGATAATTTTTACTTATGGACCTTCCGACAGCATGAATAAAACATAATTTCAGTGCCATAAGCGTTTCGCCTTTATTTTCTGCAAGGCATCATCAGTGGCCTGGAATATGTACATATGCTTGCTATTTAATTTACATTTTGGTCACTGCACTGGTAGGTTAAAAACAATTCTGGTGGTTGATATTTTCTTTCTCACATTTCACAGCACTATGAACTGAACACTTGTTTTGGTGTAATGTTTTGGTTTCTATTGCTGACTGTCACAGGTTGTGTGCCAAAGATCGAATGTAATTGCCAAACTTTCGATTGTAATTATTGAAGTATCTGTGATCTGTTCGTGTATGCATTTGTGTGTGTGTGTGTGTGTGTGTGTGTGTGTGTGTGTGTGTGTGTGTGTGTGTATGTGTGAGTGTGTGTTTTGGTGTGTGATATAATTTTTTTTATTTATTTTTTGTTGTGTGAGAGGAATGATTGGTTGGTTTCTTTCTTTCTTCTTTTTTTTTATATTTTTAATCTTGTCATTTCTTTTATTAAGTGTAGTAGGGAGCCTGTGCTGATGTGTTTGTTCATTTATCACATGTTTGTTTTCAGTGATGGCTTGGAAGTTTTCTTGCGTTTGTATAAGATGTTTATTCAAAAATGGTCCAAATGGCTCTGAGCACTATGGGACTTAACTTCTGAGGTAATCAGTCCCCTAGAACTTAGAACTACTTAAACTTAACCAACCTAAGGACATCACACACATCCATGCCCGAGGCAGGATTCGAACCTGCGATCGTAGCGTTCGTGTGGTTCCAGACTGTAGCGCCTAGGATCGCTCGGCCAGCCGGCTGGCTAAGATGTTTGCCATGCTTGCTTATTCTCATTATTTTCATTTCTTGTTCCATGTTTGTAGGATGGTGGTTATGGTGATTTAAATGTTCTGCAAATGTGGAATGGTTTGTTTCGTACTTCAACACCTGATATGTTCTTTTCCTCGTGTTTTAAAATTCCTGCATGTCATGTCTATGTACGAGGGCTGTTCAGAAAGTAACCTCCGATTGGTCACAGTGCGGGTTGTGGGGGGAGTAGCGACGCCATCTGTGCGTTCACGCACTCAACAGGTCAGTCGGCATCAAGCCGTGGTCGAGTGATCGTCGTACCTGCGCTAGTTTAGTTTTTGTGGCAGTTTGAAATGTGTGCTGCAATAGAAAACCCCGCCAAATGTGAAGTGCGTGCTGTCATAAGGTTTTTTACAGCCAAAGGATATTCTGCAGCAGCTATTCATCGTGAGCTTTGTGCCGTGTACGGACCAAGAGTTATGAGTGAAGGAGTTGTCCGTGAATGGGTACGTTTATTTAAAAGTGGACGAGAAAACGTTCATGATGAAGAGAGGAGTGGTAGACCATCATTGGTGACTGACGAACTCGTTCAGACAGTTGATGCAAAAGTTCGTGAAAATCGACGTTTCTCAATGTCGGAGTTGTCTACTGGTTTTCCACAGATTTCTAAGACTCTCTTGTACGAGATAGTGACAGCAAGATTGGGTTACCGTAAGTTCTGTGCACGATGGGTGCCCAAAATTCTTACCGACCACCACAAAACTCAAAGAATGGCCTCTGCATTAGACTTTCTGTCACGTTATGAGGACAAAGGAGAACCATTGTTAAACAGAATCGTGACCGGTGACGAAACCTGGATTAAGTACGTGAACCCTGAGACAAAAGAACAATCAAAGATGTGGGCACATTCAAATTCGCCTACCAAACCAAGAAAAGCCTCGCAAGATTTTTCTGCCAGAAAACTGATGGCAACGGTGTTTTGGGATGCCAAAGGGGTGTTGTTGGTTGAATTCATGGAACGTGGTACGACCATTAATCAAGACGTGTACTGTGAAACAATAAAAATGTTACGACGGGCTATACAGAACAAACGCCGTGGTATGCTGACTTCCGGTATCGTTTTTTTGCACGATAACGCCCGTCCTCACTCTGCTCGCAGAACAACGGCCCTTCTTGAGTCCTTCAAGTGGGACGTTATCAACCATCCACCTTACAGCCCAGACCTGGCGCCAAGTGATTATCACCTCTTCATGCATTTGAAGAAATGGCTCGGGTCACAGCGGTTTGATGACAACGAAGAGCTCAAAGATGCGGTCACAGGCTGGCTCCAGGCACAAGCGGGTGATTTTTATGCAGAAGGAATTTCAAAGCTTGTGAAGAGATACGATAAGTGCCTCAATCGCTATGGAGACTATGTAGAAAAATAGTGCAAAGATGTAGTTGTAAGATTTATATACACTCCTGGAAATTGAAATAAGAACACCGTGAATTCATTGTCCTAGGAAGGGGAAACTTTATTGACACATTCCTGGCGTCAGATACATCACATGATCACACTGACAGAACCACAGGCACATAGACACAGGCAACAGAGCATGCACAATGTCGGCACTAGTACAGTGTATATCCACCTTTCGCAGCAATGCAGACTGCTATTCTCCCATGGAGACGATCGTAGAGATGCTGGATGTAGTCCTGTGGAACGGCTTGCCATGCCATTTCCACCTGGCGCCTCAGTTGGACCAGCGTTCGTGCTGGACGTGCAGACCGCGTGAGACGACGCTTCATCCAGTCCCAAACATGCTCAATGGGGGACAGATCCGGAGATCTTGCTGGCCAGGGTAGTTGACTTACACCTTCTAGAGCACGTTGGGTGGCACGGGATACATGCGGACGTGCATTGTCCTGTTGGAACAGCAAGTTCCCTTGCCGGTCTAGGAATGGTAGAACGAGGGGTTCGATGACGGTTTGGATGTACCGTGCACTATTCAGTGTCCCCTCGACGATCACCAGTGGTGTACGGCCAGTGTAGGAGATCGCTCCCCACACCATGATGCCGGGTGTTGGCCCTGTGTGCCTCGGTCGTATGCAGTCCTGATTGTGGCGCTCACCTGCACGGCGCCAAACACGCATACGACCATCATTGGCACCAAGGCAGAAGCGACTCTCATCGCTGAAGACGACACGTCTCCATTCGTCCCTCCATTCACGCCTGTCGCGACACCACTGGAGGCGGGCTGCACGATGTTGGGGCGTGAGCGGAAGACGGCCTAACGGTGTGCGGAACCGTAGCCCAGCTTCATGGAGACGGTTGCGAATGGTCCTCGCCGATATCCCAGGAGCAACAGTGTCCCTAATTTGCTGGGAAGTGGCGGTGCGGTCCCCTACGGCACTGCGTAGGATCCTACGGTCTTGGCGTGCATCCGTGCGTCGCTGCGGTCCGGTCCCAGGTCGACGGGCACGTGCACCTTCCGCCGACCACTGGCGACAACATCGATGTACTGTGGAGACCTCACGCCCCACGTGTTGAGCAATTCGCCGGTACGTCCACCCGGCCTCCCGCATGCCCACTATACGCCCTCACTCAAAGTCCGTCAACTGCACATACGGTTCACGTCCACGCTGTCACGGCATGCTACCAGTGTTAAAGACTGCGATGGAGCTCCGTATGCCACGGCAAACTGGCTGACACTGACGGCGGCGGTGCACAAATGCTGCGCAGCTAGCGCCATTCGACGGCCAACACCGCGGTTCCTGGTGTGTCCGCTGTGCCGTGCGTGTGATCATTGCTCGTACAGCCCTCTCGCAGTGTCCGGAGCAAGAATGGTGGGTCTGACACACCGGTGTCAATGTGTTCTTTTTTCCATTTCCAGGAGTATATTAAAATATTTTTATTTAACTTGGTGTATTTTTTTAAATCAACCGGAGGTTACTTTCTGAACAGCCCTCGTATACTGCCTCACAACTTTGACATTCAAGTTTATATATTCCTGATTGTTGGAATTTGTCCCTCTTGGTAGGTGGTTGGCTTAGGTGTGATTGGAGGGTTTGCCCATACTTCTATGCTATTTGGAAGCCCTGTATCTTTAGGATGTTTGCAATTCTGTGTGTTAGTTCATGTGTGTAGGTCATGGTGTACCATCTTGTTCTTTTCTGTGTGGTATTGTCATTGTGTGTGTTTGTTGGGCGTGTTTGTAAGTTTTCAGCTTGTGAGTTCTCTTGTATTCTGGAAATGTTGTGTTTGTTTTGTATTAGTGTTTTTATTTTTTAATTGAGCCTGTGTACTACATGTGTGTCATATCCATTGTTCCTAGCTATTTTTATGATTGTACTCATTTCTTTTTCATAGTTTCTCTTGTTGAGTGGGATTCTGTTTAAGGTATGTAACATATGTCTTAGTGCTGCAAGTTTCCACTGTGGGGATGGGTAGATGTGGAATGAATTATTGTCTCTGTGGGTGTTGGTTTTCTAAAGATGTTAAATGTATGTCTGCCATTTTCTTATTTTATTGTAATGTCAAGAAAATTTATTTGATTTTCTTTTTCTTTTTCAAGTGTGAATTTTATGTTCTGATGAGCTTTGTTGATCTCCAAATGGAGTTTATCTATTTTCTCACTTGGTTCATCTACCAGACAAATAATGTCATCCACATATCTGTACCAATATATGATTTTGAAACTTTCATTAGTGGTTATCTTTTCAAATATCTGATTTTCTAGTTGACTGATGAAAATGTTTGCTAATGTTCCTGATATTGGGGATCTCATGGGCAGTCCATCACTTTGTAGATAATATTCTTTCTCAAAATGAAGGTAGTTTTGTTCAGTTCTCAGTCTGAGCATATTTGTTAATTCTTTTATTGTGTCTGTGGTGAGGTTGCTGTGGGGTGAGAGATTTTGTTCTTAGATTTCTGATGTTTCTGTGCTAGGGATGGAGGTATACATATTTTCAATGTCGAATGAAATCAGTGATGCTGTCTGTAGTACCTGTATGCTCTGTATGTTTTCTATTAAGTTTCCTGTGTCTATCACTGTTATGTTATTTTTTCTACTTTATAGTGTCTTGTAACTAACTTTAGGAGATGTTTGTCCATGTGGTATGTTGGGGCTTTCTTGAAGTTGATAACAGCTCTCATTGGCATTCTGTCTTTATGTACTTCAGGTTGACTGCGGAGTGTTGGTGCTTGTGGGTTTTTCTGTGTTATTTAGTATTTCTGTTTGTCTGTATGTGTTCAATGTTTTTCAATGTGCATTTCGCGTTTGCCTGCAATCGTGTAGTTGAATCTGATTTCAGTTTTTGTATGGCATTGGTGTTTATGTGTACTTTGGTTTTTGTGATGTATTTCTTTTTATCCATGAGTACTGTTACATTTCCCTTGTCTGCTCTTGTTATTAATATGTTATTGTTTGTTAACTTTTGTTTTATGTATTTCATAGTGGCTGCTGCTGTTTCGTTGTTCTTATTGTGTTTCTGCTGTGTTTGTTTTATTATGCCTTTTATTTCTTCTTTTAATAGTTATCTTGTCATTCCTATGTTTATTTCACAATTATTTTGTTGTCCTTCACGTGTAAGAATGTGTTCAGTTTCTACTATGAGATTTTCTATGTATTGATTGTTCACTTTGCTATTGGTGCAGTGTTTCAACCTTTTTTCCAAGACAATTTTTTCTTTTTCGTGTAGTTCTGTCTCTGTTAGGTTAACTAAACGTGAATGGAATGTGTGTTGTTGTTCATGTGGTTTCACGTTAAATGTAAATGTATTTTTGCGTATTTTTGGGTCTTTTTTAAGTAAAAATTATCAATATACCGTAATATTACACGCAACTGAGGAAGACGGACTACAAAAGATGAAGCAGGTAACTTTTCAGTATTTTCAATACATCCACGTGGGAAACTGTGTTTGTCCCAATCATGGTTCTGTTTAAGTATTTTTCGAAATACTTCCTCAGCCCCCCATCTTCCCTTTACTATCGAATTATGGTGGGTTTTAATCTCTCGACGTAGCCTCTCTGTGTGGCTGTGGACCAAGAAAACTGGCTTAAATTGCTCATAGGTATGGCATCTCTCAGCCATATCTGTTCCCCACAATGATACATTGCAGTGTATATACTCCACAACGAACCGGATCTTCTGTGCCTCTGTCTAGTTGCAGGGTAACACGTTGCTAAAAGCTCTGACAAACACTACAGGCTTCGTTCTCTTACCCTCTGTTGAAAAAATCGGAAATTGCCTATGACGAAGCAGACTCTCGTCCGCTAATAAAGTAGACAAACATGCAGTATTGTCTGTTGCCGCCGTGGCATTGCTCTGATGCACATAATTGTACTCTGGACATTTCTGAGCAACTGGTATTGACACTGGCTGTGCCTGTTGCATTTTGTAATTCCTTTCTTCTCTGTCTGAAGCGCTACTAATAAATGGTTGATAAATATTACCGCTATCTATCCTGCCTGACCTCACCTGATTGCTTGCTATTGGTGTCTCTCTTGTGAAATCCAGAACATTACCCAGCATCATCTCTTCCATTGACTTTAAGGCTAGCTCAGGACTGACTGCTAGGACTGAGCAATCAATTCGCATTCCTTTTCCTTTACTACCTTTTCAACTGACTCGACACATGTCGTGTGCTCTTGTACAACCTTCTGTTCGAGGGTCGCACCCTTTTCCAACATTCCCACTTCGCCTCTGTCCTTTAAATTACTTCCCTCCTAGTGCCTCAATCTTAGTCATTCAATTTTACTGACAGCTCCTGTACTTCTTCTGGCAAATCTTTATGTAAAGGTTGCAATTCATTAACAGTATCTATCAGAGTTTCTCAATTTTTGCAAATTTCTGACTGAGCCTCTTGCATCTGTGCCTGCATGTCAGTCACGATCTTTAGCTTACTTGCCATTTCCTCTTCTCACTCATCTATAGATAACACTTTTTCATCTAAATTATTTATCTCTTGAGACAAATCAGTGAATAATTCCGCCTTCAAATTCTTCCCCTTACTGCAAGTTCTCACATTAAAGCATTAGAAAGGTCAGTGCAAAGATTTTGACTTAAATTATCGAGCCTCTGTCACACGTCATTCTTAAATCCATCAAATATTTCCTTTTGATCATTTTTGAAAATCACAAATTCTTTTTATCAAGTTTTCTGATTTGTTATCAGAAAAATTATTAAAAAAATTCTTCAATAGGTCATTGAGAGAAGTGGGACAAGCTATGTTCTGGTCCCATTTGTTAGTGCGGGTTGCCTACATCAGGGGCAGGTATGCACTCAGGGGCAAACCTATTATTCTCCTTTTATTGACAGGTACTTAACCTATTGTTCTCCTTTGATTGACGGTGCTTAACCTATTGTTCTGCTAAAAGAATCCATCCTTTTGATTGACAGGTACTTGACCAGTTGTTCTCCTTTGATTGACAGTCATTAAACTATTGTTCTGCTATAAGTTTCCTTCCTTTTGATTGAAAGGCACTTAACGTATTGTTCCTCCACCCCCTCCCACTTCCCTTCCCCCTCAGGAAACCACAAATCTTGCTGCTACTGGTACACTCTTATCAATTTCATTGACTACTTGATTAAATTGATCAATTAATTAACCTCTCTCCCTCTGGTAAATCCTTTATTTAAACAATTAGAGGCAGTAACGTATCAAGAGTTCCCACCCCGAGGTCTGGAGTCCAACTGACATTGTACACAGTACTGCCACCAGAGGGCAATGTCGTCCCTTCCGTGACGTAATCCAAGATGGCGGTCTGATGGTGGAGAAGAAGGATCTCATAACAGGAAATTCAAAGGTTTATTTATAAAAAATTCAGTTGTAGGGATTGGATTTCTCATGCTCATCATTCTCTGCTGTTTGGAAACATTTAGGTCTTGTAAGCAGTAATTACATTGAGCAAACATGTTGCATAACCTAATGTAGGCACTGTACTCTGGGTGTCTTAAGCTAAAGTTTGGCCATTTGTGAGCACTTAGCCTATTGTTCTATTAAGTGGTTTTCCATGGCACCCCTGATTCCTTAAACTATTGTACCACCTTTGATACCAAATTATGTAATTAGTTATGTCCTTCCACCATTTTCTGCTACACATTTCGAATGTCACATGCTTTTGAACACCATTTCTGGTGCATTCTTCTCTGCCACCCACCCCCTTAAACTATTGTACTGCATTTTACATAAAAATTATGAAAATTAACCTAGTGTTCTGCACTTAACCTATTGTTCTGCTCCATGTCACCCACTCATGCACACCTTTCCCTTAACTGTCGTACTGCTGACACCACGTTGCTAAAAAAATTTATGCAAATTAATTAAATCCATATTCTTCGCATGTATGGGGTAGTTTTTCTCTAATTTACAACATCCTATTGGTCAGTGAAATCGATGGAATAAGTTTAAACAAAAGTTCGATAATGAACAACACATCCCGCCATTTGATGCTGCTGACGCTGCTGACTCTGCACGTGTTCCCAGGAGTCGGGATGCATCAGTGGCCCCCCCAAAGTAACGATGCGGTCATTAGCTGCCAACCCATGCGTAGGTATCAGTTCAGGTCACGTAAGGATGAGTTAGCAGCATCTCTTTCATACATGACACCCGAGAAATACCTGTCGAGACACGTGTTCACCTAGGCACCACTGCTGAGGTGATGATGTATATCTGTGGTGTGGTTCCAGCGCCAAAAGAGATATTGCAATGCTTCCCAGAATAGCACAGGGTGCATTCTTCCTAGCAATCCTAATCAAACAGTTTGTCCATCACTGAATTTACCCATCAAACTGCTAATGTTGCCAGTGTGGGCGCACTGTCCATCCTTTTTTTTTTTTTTTTGCAGATGAGACTTTCAGTGCCAAAACTATTTTTACACAACGCCATATTGCAGTGGCAGTTAAACCCCAGATAAGTTGTCTACAGATCATCAAATACATAAAAGACTTGTAACACGCCCGGGGGCACAAATGGGTTGGGAAATTTCTAAAACTGGTTGTCATTTCGACTGTTTCTTGACCGTGCACCCTGTCCACACCACGTACCTGATACTCCCACGGCAGTCGTCTTATTCTGCTCCACACTGCTGCTGGATTATTATCTATCTAAATATGCAAGCGGATTTAGGGGAGCCACTCAACGTCAAGCACAACACTGTCCTACGTCTGGTATAAACACCTATATTCTGAAACGATTAGAAATCACAGGTTGCACTGCTTACATTCTAAGTCATAAGTTTTGATGCCAACCTCTAGATCATTATCTGTCCACAAAATCACTTGGACGAGAGTACGCGTAACCGAACACGGCGCGGATGATTCTTGATGAAGCGAAAGCTGAATAATGAAACAAAAACTCTTACGATCGCCACGCATACACAGATTTCTATTGATACCAGTCCTCCTTGACACTAGTAATAAATTTTAACACTGTTCACAAAGTTAATTATTCAGTTCTCATTTCTAACTTGTATGAGCATGCGCGTAACCGTCGCGACGCGGCTGATTGTTGATGATGCGGAACGCAATGACCGAACGCATGTTCTCATGCTCGCTGCTTGACACTGGCACTTAAATGCTCTCTTTTGTGATAAATAGTATTGCTGATTCACACTAGCCCATTCTGGGAAACCGAACACGGCGCGGATGATTGATATTGTACAGTACAACACGCAACGAGAGGATACACAAATACGTTATCGGCGGCACTGCTCATTTATAATTACTTCTTGACGCACTTTCCTCTGAATCATTTCCATATTTCATTACTTTACTGTAATAGCACTTGTAGCAACACTTCAACTTCCATACTAACAATGCTTCTTACATTCAGAGCTACCCACAACACAACATAACAGTTCCGTGTCCCGTGCTCGACTCTGCAAACGCGCTGGCCGCAAAGATACTCCACAACCAAGCCAGCGCTATAACAATACGCTTACAGACTCACAAGTATATTAGGAACCAGGAACATATTTACCAGTGTAACTACAATTAATATTACGATTACTTCTGCAGTCTGAAGCTAATAGATGTACAGTTAATGTCTCCTCTTGGCAGCTGTGGTTCTGGAACGAATCTCAGTATCTATAGCGCGCATAATTTTCCACTTAAAAATCTCTCTCATACCCTCATAGTTATCGATGCGCTGAATCTATACATCCCTAACGATAGGACACACACTCATTTTCTCTGGTCATGCCACAACATAAGCCACAGTAACATTACACTGCAATATATACACATTTCACACAAACAGTGCAGTTATGTTTTATATCTGTAGAACACACGAAAAAATTATGGTATGCCTACACTCACACCGGCTATGTGTCTCGATTCTCCTTAGTCCTAGGAAATTATCTGACAAAGTCTTCGAATCAGCGCTTCTGGAAGATGCTGTATCCTGCCAAGATTCTCTCAAAGAAGTGTTATGAAGGACAGGTTACTGGCACTATGTTATAAGGAATACAGCACCCGCAGACATAATGCTTGGAAAGATATCAGGAATGCATGTTGGTGTACTGTAATCAACATCACTATTGATTGAACAACAAGGAAAATGTGAGGGTGTGCTTAGGGGTGCCGCTGAGGGGACATATTGCACATCGTGTTTGTACACTATAGCAGGTCCAATTGAACAATTGCGTTGCTATATTGTGCAGCTGTTTACAAAATGAATCTATCACCACTTACATTCGTATATACTCCTCAGTGCATTGAAATCACAGTTCGTCATGTCCAATCTATCCTTCCATTATGACTATACATACGTAATTTTTTTTGTTTTTACGTGAATAGTAGTTTGATTGCTTCCCACAAACGTACGTCAGAACATAAGTCATGGTACCTTTACATTGAAGCAACAGTATGTGTACTGACAATTAAACCTTGCAAAGTGGCCTACAGATCGTCAAATACGGGAAGACTCTTACTCAATTATACTGCTCTGCCACTGAGGACAGGAGCTTGAATATTAGAGCGTGAAACCGATCTCCAACCCAGCAATATATCACCGCGTATCATGTCGATCTAGTAAACATACAATTCATATCCTGCACCATAAAAAAATTGCCCCTTTTACATCATTTGTATAGCTATTGCCCACCAGATGCTCGTACATATACTGCAAAGACAGACAGTACCGTATATACTCCTCACAGCACTAAATATTTTTCCGCAGCCGACAGCGACAAGTCATCCACTCCTGACACATGACCAGAACCTCAGAGGACCGAAGTCACTGTCAGAACAGTTCTACAAATTCGAGCTCGTTTCCGCTCGGCACAAATGCTTTACTGTTTCTGGTCTGCACCTGCTTGCCTGCTTTTCTACACCCATCTCCATACTCTGGGATCACATGAACACATGTATTTTCGCATGGTTTACCATTTTCGCGGTACTTCTCGATATCATGCACACAGCAGTATCCTACCGATCGCTCATGTAACATAATCCCGACGATATAGACGAAATAATTTCTCTCCAAACCCGAAACTTTAGCAAGGTGGAGCTTGCTGTAAACCACTGAGTAACTAGAAACTTATCATGTTTATGAAGACCTTTACGTGAGAACTCGAAAAAAATAGACGAAACTGATATTTCCCCTCGCGAATACCGATGTCGTTGATGTAACAGATTCCAAATCATCCCTATAATTTATAAAGTCAACTAAGGTGTTTCTCATTTCTAAAGAACCAGCAAACATTTCTTCCACTCGTCTTTCACATGCTAGATGCTCACATCACAATCGGTGTTCCCTCAACAAAATAAAGGCGCGAAATGCGCAGAAGCAGTTAACAGAACAATTTACATGGGAGGGAACAACAGTCCAGTGCAAACACACGTCCATATTGAATCTTCTCAAATTTCCTCGCGATCACGAAAGCTATCCAACACATACTAAGTATTAGTTCGCTATTCGGCCGCCTAGAGGACAACACGGTTAAGTCAGCTACATTCCTACTCTCCTACACGCCAAGCATGCATAGACAGAATCGTCCCAGGAAAACAACCGGCATCATATACATTTTATCCCTGTACTTACAACTAAACATTATGATTACGATCTCAGTTGAACGACATTTGACAATGAGTGAAGTATCGGAAAGACACCCTGCTGACGGCTATGGTTCTTTAAATAGAAATATCTTACCATTCTTATGACTTGACATACTTTTCCCTTTGCTATCACAGTACTCCACGTCAAATCCATACCGTCCTTAAGACTGGACATAGTCATTTCCTTTGTACATGTCAGAACACAAACACATACTTTATAAGCCTGATGCTTAAGCCAAACCTATCACGCACCCCCTATTACTAAGTACAGTACTTCGTCAATAACTGATTGCTGGAGATACGAAATAATACTGAGCGAAAATCAACGATGGGTGGACATGTCTCATAAGTTTTTCTTATGAGTGCTACCACTGTGTCATAGAAAGAGAGGCGTAATCTTCTAACAAACCGCTATATGTTAAAAAAAAGGAAAGAAACACAACAATGTTACCATCACAATCGGTCTTGGTTCTACAGGTTCACACAAGTATTCACGTTAAAAGCTATCTGGCTTTAGAAATCCATGTATGGTATTATCTATGAATGATCTATGAATGATGTGGTTTTTCTAGACAAATGCCATGACACTGAATACAGATGGTGATCGCTGGAGTGTATATTATCAGACCAGCAGTGAAGTTACACATCGCCAGTAGTGCACTCACATAATAAAATTATCGAATTTTGAAAGTGATTCGGCTAAGGAGCATGGTGTGAAACCAGTATTTGCAACTCCCTCACGCCGCTGCCACTAGATATTTCTCCAGTATTTGTAACACATTCTTTCTAGATGCCATATCAGAGGTTCTGCGATATATCCACTGAGTTATAGGCTATGACTGGTTGAGAAGGATCACAAACAGTAGTAGAAGGTGTGACGATTGAGGTCATAAGAAATGTACACTAGCTTTTCAGATCTCTAGTGCTACGCTTTCGGTAGAAATGATGTCTAAGATTTGGAATCAAGTCTTTCCATTCAACCACATACCTGTATCGTGTCCTATGGAGAAGTCCTTTAATGATTACAGCCACTAGTGAATCATAGTTCTGGCACTCTCATGCTTTGAAACGAGCCACCTTTCTCAAACCTATCTGTTACAGTAAAATTTCAACATGGTTTTGGGTAGCCCCTATGCATCTTGCAACTAGCCCTCAGACTCTGCACTACCGTCTCTACAGCTTTGCGCATGTGATTGTTCCAATGTAAGTCGGAACTGGGTAGAAGTCAGAGAAAGCTATATCTTCCACCTTCTGCAACCCTTGTAGAAACAGGCGAAGCTGAGACACTGCGACAGAACTGTGTTTTGACTATTCACCACAAACGAAGCCTGCTCCTGCAACACAAGGTAGTATAAAAGACAGTGTGGGAACTGGGGGAAGGATGTAGATTCTGCTACTGCGTTGTGGTGCTACTCCAAACTACAAGCAGATACTACAGATCCACGTCCCTCAGGTCCCATTCACGTCTATCGCCCCAACAACACATATGTCATCGTTATTCTGTACCATCCACCAGAGAAAAATTACGAACTATAAAAGCTCCACTAACTTAATCCGATAGAGAACTCGATGAGATTTTTACCGCATCTCTCTCTTCCCATATATCGAAGACAAATACTGCATGCGTGCTGGCATCGAACTCGTGAGACAATCCTATTAAATATACAGGTATTGATGTACTGCATAAAAGTTTCTTCACCTGTGCTGTAGTAGGATGACTGTATAACATAGAGTATACTGTAAGTCGCAAGAGACGCTCCCTGTGACCCCATGTCGTTGTTTGAAACATTGTTATTTTTTGCTGTAACACGCTTTGTACACTGCCATTTTGTTTTTCCGCCACAACTTCGAGGTCCGTGTCAGGTTATAAACTGATATTAACACGTTCTGATCCATTGCCTCATACAGAAAACTAGACATCACATGGTGTAAATCATGTTGTTACTCATCTGCCTTAACTTTCCACACATACTCAATGATTTTAAATTAAAGACAGTTACAACATAAGGAAACTGGAAGAGTTTGGTAGTGTTGTGGAGAGTTTCCAAACTGCTGTCCGAGAGTGATTGACGTCCCCTATATTTACTCTTGTCTGTAACAGTGAAAGAATAGCTGATGTCTTTGCCTTCCATTTCGACTGATTCCTCATATTGCAGTCATGTACATGATCACTGTTTCAGTGCTATCCATCCCCAGAAGATGTTGTCCCTCCACCAAAACTGTTTCTCCAACTCAAACAATCGATGTCAGTGAATCATTATGTGGTAACCAACAGTGTACCAGTGGATGTACTCTAATAATAAGCATCACAGTTGATAGTGCGAACAATTTTAGCAATTTTACAATAATTTCGACACCAACCAATGATGCGACAGCCTGTTTCCCAATTTCATTATCACAGCTAAACCACCCCGTCTCTACTTTGCGAGTATCAATGCGAATGTAGATAGACGGCTGTGCAGTACGTCCATTCATTGTTAATTGTCGAACACATACGTAATGAAAGTATACCAGACAGCGCTCTACATATTTCTAGCACCTCGAGCATAGTGCATAATTTACGATCTGTCTCAATGCGAATGGGAGTCACAGAGCATTCTCACAGTCTTATGATAAAATTAGAGACTGAAATGTCCCCCCCCCCCCTCACGCACTCTTTGACCAGCTGGCCCTGCAGCGCCGTTACCGATGTAATCTGCAGTTGACCAGAAGTAAATCTCTGCATTCCGTGTCTTGTGAATGAATGGAGCTAGCCGAGTCCTCGCCCATCCAAATACGCAAGATTTTTCCAGGTGCACCCATGTCGAGTAGGCTAGCTCCCCTGATCGGTGAATAGTAACAGATTTAAAAGTGTTGTGATGTAATAGCACATAGTTAAGAAGAACAAGAAATGGGTGATTTTTATGCATCATGGAGCTCCAGACAGATGGAGTTCGAAGCGTTTTACGGAAATCAACTACGCTATCAACTCTAAAGTATTGTTCTAGGGCTTAGGATCAGTACCTGGAAGGTACTGGTAAGAGAGTACATAAACACATGCACTCCTAAGGCTACAACGTACTGCACTTAAGACAGGCTATAATGTTAGATCGCTTCAGTTTCCAACCTATCAGTCATGTGGAATGCAGTGCTGTTAATATTCCAATGTAAGAAATATATTTCAAGCCCATGGCATACATTATTCTTGCAGGTTTCTCTATGATAAACTATGATATCGAACTGTAAATCGAGAAAAGTACTTCCTTGAAACAGTGGCTCTGTGTGATACATGCACAATATAACTTTCGAGAGATGTATAGCAGGGGTCTCCAAACTTTTTAGTCTGCGGGCCACATTGACTCCTCCACGAAGTCATAAGGGCCAAGAGCTACCTCGTGGGATTAAAGCACCCTAGCACTCCATGATCACCGTAATGTAAGGCTAAATAAAAGATGAAATCGCAAAAATCTAAGGTTGTGGGAATAGCTAGCATTGAAACGAACTACGATTTTTATTTAATTACATAATTTTGATTGGTGGACGTACCTGGCCGAAATGCTGGCGTATTTTCTGGCGAATTTCACCGACAAAAAGTATGTCATTGCACATTCTTCACGAAAGCGTCCTGCGAAGTTAACGAAATCTCAAAATCATTGTTAGCAACACTATTACTGCAAGACATAGCAGAGGTAGAGTATGTCAACGCATTGTCATTTCAAGCGGCGCAACAATATGTTTAGTTATGTAGTCTTGTAGCGAGTAGCAGAGCCAGAGCATATATTTGATATTTGTGTTGCGTGATTGTGTCTATGTTGCGAGTGTCTTACGAGTTTTTTAGTGTTTTCTGCGCTGTACTAATAGGTGAGATGACGAAGTGTGGGACAATTCAAAGTTTGAATTCGAAGAGACAAGGAAAATCTGAAAATCTAAATATGTATAGCACGACTTGAGTATTTTTTCAATGTATTTTTTAGTGGAACTACATTGTAATTGTGAGTATTTAATTTAGTAATTAAATTACCTTAAAAATAAATTCATTGCATTTTGTTTAGGCAGACTACTCCCTGGTTTTATTAGTATTAAATAGCACAATTTTATTTTCAGGTTACAATCTTTTGTGAAGTTGTGTGCAAATATGTAAAAGAAACCAAAGGTTGACAGTAAATATAGAATTTTTGAAGAACAGTGGGGATATCAATATTTCGTGCTGGAGTCACGCAACAAACCAATGTGTATTATTTGCAATGAAGCAATATCAGTCTTCAAAGAATACAATATCAAATGTCATTTTGAGACTAAGCACTCTCAGAATTACTCCAAGTTTACAGGATGCGAACGATTGGAAATGTATGAGTCTCTGAAACCCCAGCTAAAAACCCAGCAGTCGCTGTTTAAGAAAGTAAATATTGAAAAACATGCAGCAACTCGTGCTAGTTTTCGTGTGGCTCATTTAGTAGCGAAACTGTGTAAGCCATTTACCGACGGTGAATTAATTAAGAACTATATTATTGCAAAAGCAGAAGAAATGTGTCCCAAAAAAGTTAATTTATTTAAAAACATAAGTTTGTCAGCAAACACTGTGGCTCGAAGAATAGATGACATTGCACAAAATATACCAGCACAACTGCGTGACAAAAATCAAGAGTTAGACTGGAGTCAACAGATGTATCAGATACTGCTCTAGTACTACTTTTTATTCGAGGGATTGACAAAAATTATGAAGTGTATGAAGAGCTCCTTGATGTTCACAGTATTAACGGGACGACCAATGGCGAAGATATTTTTAAAGGAGTTGAAAGGTTATTTCAGAAAAACTACCTTCAGTGGAAGAAATTAAAATGTATTACAACTAATGGTGGCGAAAACATGTGTGGGAAAAATAAAGGTGTTGTTGCTCTCCTTTCTAAGGCCATAGAGAATGACGGTGGCTCAAAACAATTAGTAGTGCATTGTATTATTCACCAACAGTCTTTGTGTGGAAAACACTTAGATATGTCAGAAGTTTTAAAGCCAGTTATTTCAGTTGTTAATTATATCAGATCCCATGCACTCAATCATCGCCAGTTCCGCGAGTTTCTTGAAGATATTGAGGAAAGCGACTTGCCATATTATACTGCAGTGCACTGGCTTAGCTGCGCTAAAGTTCTGACCCATTTATTTGAACTCCGAACAGTAACTGAAAATTTTTTGAACGAAAGGAATCGCTCTCTGGCTGAGTTACGGAAGCTAACATTTTATACAGACTTAACTAAACATACGAATGACCTTTATTTAAAATTGCAAGGTGAAAATCAGCTTCTGCCAGACTTATACACACATGTTAAGTCCTTTCGACAAAAAGTTCCTTTGTTTCAATCTCAGTTGAACAAAGTATGCTTCACGCACTTTAGTACATGCCAAACATTCAGTCAGCAAACTGAGATTCCGTTTCCTGTAACTTCCGCGATTGAAGCTTTGGGTGCTTTAAAAATTAATTTTGAATCACGTTTTTCAGATATCGATGCAAATTCCAACGATATCAAGAAATTTCAAAATCCCTTTGACGTCGATATAGAAGCGTTACCCGCAGAACTTCAGTTTCAAATTATTGATTTGCAATGTAGTGACTTTTTTAAAGAAAAACAGTCAAGGTCAACATCACTGGAATTTTATAAGTGTCTTCCATCCACACAATTTCCAAATTTACATAAATTTGCCCATGGCTGTTTTTCCGCTTTTGGCACTACTTATTTGTGTGAAAAAACTTTCTCCAAAATGAAACATGCAAAAAGTATTTACAGATCAAAATTGAGTGATGAGCATCTGAAGTCGCTAATGATTATCTCCACCAGTAAACTTGATCCACAACTGGAGGTAATTATGAAAGGAAAGTTACAGCTACATAAAAGTCACTAATTATTACTAAGATGTTAAATTTCTTTACATAAATACTCTTAACACTGTGAGTTTTCAAGATATTAATTAATTACAGTTATTTTTATACATCAGTTACAACTAAAATATCCAATATCATTATGTACACCAGGTTTTGTATTTTCTTTAAATTTCCTTTAAATAAAAATATGTTATACACTTTACTTGCTATGTGTATTTTACAACGTAGTCAAAAGAAAGTGAAACCTCGCTTAAGAAGTATCTTCCATAATGATTGATTACTAAGGCTAGTCTCCAAAGTGGCGTCCATTTGAAAGACTTGCACCAGACTCGTGAGTAGAATAAAATGCAAAGAATTTTTTTACTTAAACTGTTTTCGCCAATCTACTCTGTTAGCCGCTCTTTTTTTCACTATCTCACGGAGAATGGCCTGTCTGTTTATTGTGGATAGCCACAAGTTTAACCACGACCTTCTGCTTTGTAAAGATAGAGCTCCGACAATGTCGCGGTGTATTGGTCGCGATAGGCCTCGGAACTCAATTTTTGGCAGTATAGGTATCACCTCAAATATTTGGTGTGCCGGATACGGAGGATGACAGGCCAGCTAACGCCTGATGTATAGTGTCCACTGTCCACATCCTACCACAGTTCACAAATAATACTATGCCCACATCAGTCCTAAAGGACGTTAGTAATGGAGAATACATCTTACAAGGAAACAGAAGGGTAGATTGGACATTGTGAACTGTGATTCCAATGTACTGAGGAGTATATCCAAACATAAGTGGTGATAGATTCATTTCGTAAACAGCTGCACAATATAGCAATTCAATTGCTCGATTGGACCTGCTATAGTGTACAAACAGGATGGGCTATATGGCTGTAACAATATGTCCCCTCATCGGCACCCCTAAGTATACCCTCGCATTTTCCTTGTTGTGCTATTGATAGTGATGTTGATTACAGTACTCCAACACGTGTCCATCATATCTTTCCAAGGATTATTGTCTGTGGGTGTGGTATTCATTATCACATAGTGCCAGATGGCTGTCCTTCGTAACACTTCTTTGAGAGAATCTTGGCAGGATACAGCATCTTCCAGAAGCGCTGATTCGAATACTTTGTCAGATAATTTCCTAGGACTAAGGAGAATCGAGACATATAGCCGGTGTGAGTGTAGGCATGCCATAATTTTTTCGGGTGCTGTACAGATATAAAACATAACTGCACTGTTTGTGTGAAATGTGTATATATTGCAGTGTAATGTTACTGTGGCTTATGTTGTGGCATGACCAGAGAAAATGAGTGTGTGTCCTATCGTTAGGGATGTATAGATTCAGCGCATCGATGACCATTTTTAAGTGGAAAATTATGTGTACTATAGATACTGAGATTCGTTCCAGAACCACAGCTGTCAAGAGGAGACATTAAATGTACATCTATCAGTATCAGACTGCAGGAGTAATTGTAATATTCAATTGTAGTTACACGGGTAAATATGTTATTGGTTCCCAATATTCTTGTGAGTCTTTTATGTATTTGATTATCTGTAGACTACTTGTCTGGGGTTTAACTGCCACTGCAATATGGCGTTGTGTACAAAATAGTTTTGCCACTGAAAGTCTCATCTGCAAAGAAAAAGGGTGGACAGAGCTCCCACACTGGCAGAAGCAACAGCAGTTTGACGGGTATGTTCAGTGATGGGTGGACTATTCTATTAGGATTGCTAGGAAGAATGCACCCTGTTCTATACTGGGAAGCATTGCAACATCTCTTTTGGGCGCTGGACCTGCACCACAGCTATGCATCATTGCGCCAGCAATGGTGCCTAGGTGAACAGGTATTTCTTGGGAGTCGTGTATGAAAGAGATGCCACTGCCTCATCCTTGCGGGACCCGAATTGACACCTACACATGATTTGGCAGCTAACGACCGCATCATTACTTTGCGAGGACCCCTGATGCATCCCGACTCCTAGGGACATGTGCGCAGTCGTCGGTGTAGGCGTCGGGCGTTGACTGGCTGGATGTGTTGATTATTATCGAACTTTTGTTTAAACTATATTCCATCGACTTCACCGACCAAAAGGATGCTGTGAACTTAAAAAAATCTACCCCTTACGTGTGAAAAATATCGATTTAATTAATTTTAAGTTATGTGCAGAACACTAGATTAATTTTCATAATTTTTATGTAAAATGCAGTACAATAGTTTAAGGGGGTGGGTGACAAAGAAGAATGCACCAGAAATGGCGTTCAAAAGCATATGACATTCGAAAAGTGTATCAGAAAATGGTGGGAGGAGATAACTATTTACTTAATTTGGTATCAAAGTCAGTACAATAGTTTAAGGAAATGGGGGTGCCATGGAAAACCACTTAACAGAATAATAGATTAAGTGCTGACAAAGGGCCAAACATTAGGTTAAAGCACCCAGAGTACAGTGCCGAGCATTATGTTATGTAACATGTTTGCGCCATGTAATTACTTCTTACAAGACCTACATGTTCCAAAGAGCAGAGAATGAACAGCAGGAGAAATCCAAACCCCACCGCCATCTTGGATTGTCATAGAAGCGATGGCGGCACCCTGTGGTGACAGTACTGTGTACTAGGTCAGTTGGACTCCAGACCTCGGAGTGGGCACACTTGTTGGCGGTACTGTCTCTAATTGTTTAAATAAAGACTGAAAATAAAGACTTATGTCCATCCTATCCAGCACAGTCTGAGTCCTTTTCCAGCCAATTTCTAGGAAGAGGTTGCATTCGGATGCCTTAGGTTAGTGGAGGTAGCCCAAGTGCCCATTTTCCCACCATTTTCTTAGGTTAGTGGTGGTAGCCGTGGCATGTTGTATTGTCCTGATGGAATTTGAGCTTCCCACCATTTTCAGAGGCAGGGGAGAGGAGGGGGAGGGAAGGGGATTTACCAGAGGGGGAGAGGTTACTTAATTGATCAATTTAATTAAGTAATCAGTTAAATTGATAATAGTGATGGGAGCTATTCCAATAACTCAGGCCTGAAAATGTATCTGTAGCAGCGAGGGGTGTGGTTTCCTGAGGGGGAGGGGAGTGGTAGGGAGTGGGGGAACAATAGGGTAAGTGCTTGTCAATCAAAAGGAAGGACCCTTTTAGCAGAACAATAGGTTAAGGACCTGTCAATCAAAGGAGAACAAAACGTTAAGTACCTGTCAGTCAAACGAGAACAATAGGTTTTCTCATAAGTGCATACCTCCCCCTGATGTAGGCAACCTGCACTAAAAAAGGAACCAGAACATAGCTTGTCCCACTACTATTGAGGCCTGTATGCATGTCCTGCATTAGATGCACTGATGACACATTGGCATCTTGTGTACCTACCGTGTCTTCTTCTGTCACATTTGGAACAAGTTCTTGTAACATTGAGAAATTGAAGTTTACTGTCTGCATTAGTGTGTCTTGCACTGGCTTAGTGCGAAAAAATGCTTCTGGGTGAGATTTGGGAATTAGTCTCATCTACCGTGAACGTGGTAGCATCAGGAGATGAGACATCATTGTTACCATCATAAACTGAATTTGTGTAATATCCCCAGCTGTTGCCAATATGATCGACATTTTTTTGTGTCACTATCATTTGTCATCGCATCCATTATAGCAACATTTTTATCTCTGTATTGTTTTGATTAGTAGGTGTAACCTTTTTAACTGGTTCCATTTTGTAAATCTTTTTTAAAGTTATAAATATGGAATAAAATTGAATTTTAATCTTAAAACTGATTACGGGAATTTTCCCAATCAGTACATAAAGTTTTTTGCGCTAGCATTATAGGATATTGTTGTCATTTACAATTTTTGTAACCACATTCCAAACTCTTTAAAATAAAAAAATGCTTCAAATTGGTGATGGGATAGGGTAAGGTACTGATACTGCTTTTGATTGAGGCATTGCCAAGTGCAGTCGTGTAAGCTATAAGTTAGGGTTCTTTCGTACCTTATACACTCCTGGAAATGGAAAAAAGAACACATTGACACCGGTGTATCAGACCCACCATACTTGCTCCGGACACTGCGAGAGGGCTGTACAAGCAATGATCACACGCACGGCACAGCGGACACACCAGGAACCGCGGTGTTGGCCGTCGAATGGCGCTAGCTGCGCAGCATTTGTGCACCGCTGCCGTCAGTGTCAGCCAGTTTGCCGTGGCATACGGAGCTCCATCGCAGTCTTTAACACTGGTAGCATGCCGCGACAGCGTGGACGTGAACCGTATGTGCAGTTGACGGACTTTGAGCGAGGGCGTATAGTGGGCATGCGGGAGGCCGGGTGGACGTACCGCCGAATTGCTCAACACGTGGGGCGTGAGGTCTCCACAGTACATCGATGTTGTCGCCAGTGGTCGGCGGAAGGTGCACGTGCCCGTCGACCTGGGACCGGACCGCAGCGACGCACGGATGCACGCCAAGACCGTAGGATCCTACGCAGTGCCGTAGGGGACCGCACCGCCACTTCCCAGCAAATTAGGGACACTGTTGCTCCTGGGGTATCGGCGAGGTCCATTCGCAACCGTCTCCATGAAGCTGGGCTACGGTCCCGCACACCGTTAGGCCGTCTTCCGCTCACGCCCCAACATCGTGCAGCCCGCCTCCAGTGGTGTCGCGACAGGCGTGAATGGAGGGACGAATGGAGACGTGTCGTCTTCAGCGATGAGAGTCGCTTCTGCCTTGGTGCCAATGATGGTCGTATGCGTGTTTGGCGCCGTGCAGGTGAGCGCCACAATCAGGACTGCATACGACCGAGGCACACAGGGCCAACACCCGGCATCATGGTGTGGGGAGCGATCTCCTACACTGGCCGTACACCACTGGTGATCGTCGAGGGGACACTGAATAGTGCACGGTACATCCAAACCGTCATCGAACCCATCGTTCTACCATTCCTAGACCGTCAAGGGAACTTGCTGTTCCAACAGGACAATGCACGTCCGCATGTATCCCGTGCCACCCAACGTGCTCTAGAAGGTGTAAGTTAACTACCCTGGCCAGCAAGATCTCCGGATCTGTCCCCCATTGAGCATGTTTGGGACTGGATGAAGCGTCGTCTCACGCGGTCTGCATGTCCAGCACGAACGCTGGTCCAACTGAGGCGCCAGGTGGAAATGGCATGGCAAGCCGTTCCACAGGACTACATCCAGCATCTCTACGATCGTCTCCATGGGAGAATAGCAGCCTGCATTGCTGCGAAAGGTGGATATACACTGTATTAGTGCCGACATTGTGCATGCTCTGTTGCCTGTGTCTATGTGCCTGTGGTTCTGTCAGTGTGATCATGTGATGTATCTGACCCCAGGAATGTGTCAATAAAGTTTCCCCTTCCTGGGACAATGAATTCACGGTGTTCTTATTTCAATTTCCAGGAGTGTAGATAATCTAAAATGTTGCTGTTACAATTCCTCTAGTTAACAAATTATAATTTATGCATACCATGTGGTGGCTGCCTTGGTTTTCTCTCATCAATGTTATTCCAATAATGAAACGAAGGAAATAAAACAAGAATTATTACAATAGAATGTTACACAACATGTTTTATATCATTTATTTACTGGAGCTGTCTAACCCATCTTGCACAATCCTGTCACGTTCGCCGGTTCTACTGATTAATTAATAATTTTGAGAGTAATAATTACGATGGAAATTTACTTGCGCCACACAAGAGGCACAACAATAGTGAGCTCGTTCGGGAGCGTGTGTCTCAGCTAATTTAAACACGTCGACACACACTCCAGACAGGCTGGCTTACAATTTTTTGCAAACATGTGAAATCTGTAACATAGAATATTGGCTTATTAGATGATATTTCTTCGAGACTTGAAGCTATTTACGTCCTATTCTTCCTCGAAGACTATGTTACAGCGTCCAGTTTACTCTGCTTACATTTCTTATTTCTTCGAAGTATTACAGATACTGGTGATGTAAATACATAGAGCAGGTGAAATAAGGAAGTAGTAAATGAAATTGACCTTGTACTATAAGAATTAATGTATTTCACATTATTAGTGAACTAAACAGAAATTCAAGTCCTCTATCATGGACGGGAAGAGCTAGACTGTACAAGATCGATGAAACATACGTCAGGAGTTTTTACAAACATAAGAGGATTAATGTTCATCATCTTTTCTCATTAGCTTCACAGGCTTGATCGCTGCAAGTATACCACGTTTTAATCTTTGGCATAAACTACTTAGGCGGATGAATGGACAAAAATAGACAGAAAAAATAAAACATATTCCACCGTACAGGTAAACCAGCGTAAGTTCCAATATAGCCTACATGAGTGACAACCTGGTTGATTCGTGACATCCTGCACCAGTACAACAAGAAACGATCGAGAGCAGAAGCGTTTGTGTCGAGTTGTCAGTCCTAACAGGCAAGCATCGCTGCGTGAAAAAATGGCAGAAATCAATGTTAGACATAAGACGAACGTTTCCGATAGGAGAGTCCGCCGAAATGTGGCGTCAGTGGGCTATGGCAGCAGACGATCAACGCTAGTGCCTTTGTTAACAGAACGACATCGCCTGCAGCGCCTCTCCTGGGTTCATGATCATATTGGGTGGACCCTAAACGACTTGAAATCCGTGGCCCAGCCAGATGATTGGTTAGAGTTGATGGTGGAATTTGAATGTGGCGCAGATCCCATGAAGTCATGGGCCCAAGTTGTTAACAAGGCACTGTGCAGGCTGGTGGCTCCACACTGGTGTGCACTGTATTTACATGGAATGAACTGGGGCCTCTGGATGTTTGGCTACTTGGAAACATTCTGGACAGTTCTAGCAAATGATTTAGCCACCCAGAGCGACTGACATGAATCCCATCCTACTTTTATGGGACATAATATGTATGTCAGTTTGTGCACGAAATCCTGCATCGGCAACACTTTCGCAATTATGGATGACTATAAAGGCAGCATGGCTCAGTATTTATGCATGGGACTTCCAACGCCTTGTTGACTCCATGCCATGTCAAGATGCTGCACTACACTGGGCAAAAGGAGAACAGACACGATACAAGGAGGTATCCCATGACTTTTGTCTTCTTAGTGCATGTGGAAAACAGGGCCAGCATTATTCAAGGGAACTGTATATTAGAAAATTTCTAAGGAATATTGACAGATTTCCATGATTGAATACACATCACATACTTACATTACTAGATTGGCAAAGGCGCATCTTTTACTAATGTCTAACTTTTTGTGAGGTAATATGGCAGCGTCAGGAAATTTATTTATGGTACTACTACGATTTTCTTAAGCAAAATGACTTGTAAGCTTTAAGGGGGGACATTGTTGAAAAACACACACTACTTCAAAAATGCACCAAATCCACAGTTTTGGAGATATGGCAATGAAATTTTGTACCATGCTTTACATGAAAGTAACACATTTACATATAAAATCCTATTATTACAAATATTCAACTTTTTTTTTGAATGAAATTCGAAATTTTATTTTCAAAAATAATATATGTTCCGTTTTCTCAGAAAGTATTCAAGAGATTACTTTAAAAATTCTCTGTTTCATCTCTTTATATGTTGTAAGCCTCTCTCATAAGGTTTCTTGTATAGGTAAAATAGGAGAATTTTAATAATTTTTTCATTATAATTTCACAAGTACAATTTTAAATTAATGCAATGTTCCAAGCACTTTGCCCCATATCTCAGCTTGCAATCAAAATTTCAAAATTTGCTCTTTAGACAACGTTTATTATCTTTCCAGAAATATGTGTACAAAATTTCATAATTCTAGCATTCATAGAATCTGAGGAAAAGGTACATAAACTTTAAAAAACAAATTTTTCAGGAAATGCAATTTAAAGTTCAACCTAACTTTTTTTCCTTATGTCACTTCTACAGAAGGCACCACATTTGTACTCTGGGTCGTCTTTCCCTTCAGGGCTTCCCTTCTGGTTTCTTGTTGTCTTCTTTCATTTATCGGCGCTTCAACTGACTTGATCAAAATTGATTTAAAAACACATTATTAATCCATATCTGTTAATACTAGATTTATTAAACCCCTTAAAGTATACACAAACAATTTAAATACTGCCGGTGTTTCAGCTAAAACATACTGTAATATAGTTGTTTAAGCTTACATATGGTAGAAAAGAAAAAATTCTTGCATTGAGAAATGTTCCTTTCCTTGTATTCTCCGTCTGTTGCACGAAAAATTACAGCTGGACACGACATGTATTGACCATTATGTCGAAACTCTAAATGTAACGTAGTTACATCAGTTTATCCCCATTTAGTATGACTTTTTATCAGTAAAAAAAAGGCCTTTTACACGACTTTTGCACTCGCCGTCACATTGCGATTCTAAACTTCAGAATATTAAGTGCTGGCTTCAATAACGTCAGTCTAGTAATATATGTCTGTAATATATATGTAGCTTAGAAGTAATCTGTGTCAACTTTTCATTTGTATTTCTTAAAGAAAAAATGCTGGAGCGATAGCATCTACTACTGTTTTTCTTTTCTTGGCTCTCCTCTGACTGCATGTTAGGCAGAAGGTGGTATCATTCTTTGTTGTATATTTTTGATAACTATAAACTTAATGAGATGCAGATTGTAATTACTTACTACTTTAAACACTTCCTTATCCTAACTTGTTTTCTAAATATTTTTACAGCAAAAATTGCTCAATCAGCCCCTATTGTAGCATATTTAATTGCACATTGCAGGATTAGTAAAGAACCTTCCTTCACTTAAAATTCTCATTAAGAAGTCTGATATTATTTTGAAGAGTCTACAAGGGCAATACCGGAACTGAAATTCTTAATTGTCTTTTCATGGTCACACATCACCTTATTAACAGTGGACCGATAACCACAACTTACTCCGGTTTTCCCAGCCCCCTCATCAGGGAATTGTTATCTGCCCTTTCTGAATTTATTTACATTACTCATAACCATAAACATTTCAGATAGTCAGGAAAACAGGAAGAGAACATTACAGCCTCAAGATGTCCAATTGCAAACTAATTTCTTGCTGTCATCCTATTTAGATGGCAAAGCCCCCTCAAAAGTCCTCAAAAATGGTATTGGGTGTAGTTCTCCTTCTAGTTCGAAACTTGGGGACCCATTAGCCATGTGGGTATTGTTACCGTTAATTTAGCGAATACCATTTACCCTCTTTATGTTGCTGCTGTTCCAGTGAACCGTTTTTGCTTGTTCCAGGTTCTGCTGATTTGGTTGTACCATTCGAATAATTAAAAATGGCTTAATCGACTCTCTTTTCTACATTATTACTACTATCTGTAGTATAAGAGCTCTTGAATACTGTGAAATCCGAGCTGGCCGGAGTGGCCATGCAGTTCTAGGCGCTACAGTCTGGAGCCGAGCGACCGCTATGGTCGCAGGTTCGAATCCTACCGCGGGCATGGATGTGTGTGATGTCCTTAGGTTAATTAGGTTTAATTAGTTCTAAGTTCTAGGCGACTGATGACCTGAGAAGTTAAGTTCATAGTGCTCAGAGCCATTTTTGTGAAATCCGAGACCCGTTACACATTTCCTGCAAACACAACTCGTCCTAGTAGTGCTGCCTTTTCTATTCTCTGACCGTCACCACAGTAGAAACACTCTATGCAATTGTTATTTTTTAACATACTTAATGCGTTAAAGTTTTCAGATACTTGTGTTTTTAATTTCTCTGTGTTTCTCTTATGCATAGTGAGTTATTACTGCCATCTTCCCACACAGAGATAATAAATGTTTCATGACTTCAGTAGAAACATCCTTAATACATTCTAACAATTCTTCATGTACGAGTTTAGTTTTTTCCATAATTTCTTAGCAGATAACAATATTATCTTTAGCACTTTCCTCCCGAACTTCGACTGTCATCCTCCCGACCTGGTCAGTCAATGTATCATGTTTCACTTGCAGCTTTTCTTCCCTTTATTCACGAACATGGTCGTCTAGCCTGGAATGAGTATTCGCAACCTGACACTTAAAGTAGCTGATTCAGAATTAGTCTCTGAATTCAAATTCTCTGTTTCTTGATTCATTTCTTCATTTGAGGTCTTTCAATTGCCTGTCTTTAGATTAATACTATCTAATTTTTGATTTATCTCTACATTTTAGGTCTTTAAACTGGTTAACTTCTGTTTCATTATTTTGGTCCACGAAGTCCAATCACCCATAACCACTATGCTACCTGCTCACATGATTACTGATAATTCAAAACTCTGTACTACTTACTGTTACAAAAACCCACAGCCACAACGTCAAAGTTAAGTCTGTTTTCCCAGAACACTTGTATTGTTTGTCAACGTGAACTGCATCCACTGAATAAACTTCAATTGATGATCAGTTTGCTCGTAGTGTAGGGTACAGCCCACCAGTAGCTGTAGTTCTAGCCAGCTGCTACTATGCAGCCATCTGCAAAGTCAGCTCTGTGACGGCCCCTGCAATGACGCATTTGTTGTTGCCATTAACGCCTGGCTTCTAGCAGTGAATAATGTTGCTCGATTCTGGTGACACCTGGCGGCTGCTACCTAGAATGTTAAATTTCTCCATCGACAGCGCTCAGCTGCCATCACATGACTTGTGCCGTTGCTCTCGACCTCGGCTGCCTTGGCAGCCACTACCAGAAATACTGCGCCTCGTTGCTTTCACCCAATCGCCTGATAACGAATGTTGTATTTCCCACTGCATTCTCTTACACTCCTCTCCACTCCTGCGTCAACCAGTGTCTATTCCTATGTTTCGTAATCTCGCTCTCTTATCGTGAGCTTAGACCCTGCGACCTAATTTTCAGATGTCACTGTACTGGTCGCCATGTGTGGCGCCACATCCCTGTTTTGGATGTTATTATTTAAACAGACAACATCAGCAGACCTAGTATGTAACACCCAATTGACGAAAACTTTGTCAAGTATATATAATGATTCAGGTTGATGGTTTCATACTTCTTTTCCATTGGGGCACCACGACTAATTTGAATTACTTCAGTGAATTAATTAAATAAACTTTCAGCAAGCTCAGAAGTAGAAAGAGACTATAATTCAGTCATTTGCGTAACATCAGTATCATAAAACTTCCGTGGCTTTTCAGAAGTTAATATTTGGGGTATTATATCTCGCCTTTCAATATAGATAATGTGGTAGTGATAGCTAAGATGCCACAACGTAGGTGCGCTCTCATAGGTTGGCACTACTAAAGCGGACGAACAACGCCGACCACAGCGCCCTCTAACCGAAGCTGTGCAGCTCGACGAGCGCCGCTCCACATTCAGCCATTTGATCACGAGGAGACGACCTAGCAACATTGTTTCATTTTCATAATGGGCGAGACACTACAGATTTTGCCTGTGTAACTTACGTTAGCTTTGATACATCCAGCTTCGCACCTATGTGCTCATCTGTACGCAAAGTTAAGTAATATTATAATTTGTATATGTTTATACACCAGTAAAAGAACTTTAACCTATACGCAGTACCGAAGTACTTCACCTTTTCCTATTCCTACTCGCGTCCTTCACTCTCGCCCTATTTTGCACCAGTAGTTCACAGGAGCAGATCCACGCGCCGCCTATCCAGGCAGGATACAAAAGAGTGGCGACAACAGGGACTCAATTTTTTTTCCTCTCCTGTTCTTTGCTCGGTACTGCTTTATTTTTCTGTGATAGCCCAGTGGGACTTCGTGTATGAGTGCTCCCACCTTTCGCTATAAGACTTTCATTTGTGTAAACGATGGCTTCGCCTCAGGAACAGGCTTCGCTGTCCGATCTTGTACGTTTTCAGGCTCAGCAAATGACTCAGCTGCTTGCTGCTGTAAATGGACTGGTCACACTACAAACTGCAGCTACTACGGCGCCTGGACAGCTCCGTCTGTACCGCCGCCATTTCGTACCTTCAATCCTAACGTTGAACGCTGGCCAGAATACATTGCCCAGCCCGAGGCACACTTCACAGCATACAACATACCAGGTACAGAGTGGCTTGCCTTTTTCATTGCCAACGCAGGTGTTGTGTTATGCTAGCCGCGGTGGCTGAGCGGTTTTAGGCACTTCAGTCCGGAACCTCAGATGTTAAGTCCCATAGTGCTCAGAGCCATCTGAACCATTTTGTTGTGTTATACCATGTGCTCGTAAAATAATTTCCCACCACCTGCCCAGAAACTAAAACTTATGACGAAGTGATTGACGCTTTGAATTCCCACTTCCGTGATAGTGTCAATGTGGTAGCTGCGCGCTACAAATTCTTTCGTCTCCGCCGTTGCCCTATCAGTCAAATAAATCATGGTTCGCGGACATTCAGGGACTAACATCAGATTGTGACTTTAATTGCTCATGTGGACGCTCATATACTGATATAATGATTAGAGACGGTATTGCGCTGAATGTGGCGGTTCACCGCATCCACGAGCAAATCCTAAAATTTAAAAACCCGTCTTTGCAGGAAGTAGTGGACTTGCTAGACAGACAAGATACATTAGACATGGCGACTTCCACTTTCGATGTGACCCCGGTTGTGTGTACTGTTAGCGAGGCACAACAAAGAGAAACTCTTAATTCACAACTTGTCTCCCGTTCGCGTGACTTGTGTGGGCGTCACCTCAACGGAAACTGCCGTGATCACGATTCCCATCAGCCTATGGACGTTAATGCATTTATTCAAAGCCTTCTGCTTCACCTGTTTCTACAGCTCGTCGTGTGAATCAAGTTTTGCCAGACACTTCCTCTCGCATTCAGAGCACTGTAAGGAAACTTTTTGTGACTTTGCACGTTTGTGGACGTTCTGTTCGCATGCAGCTGGACACTGGTGAGCCTGTTCTTTACTGAACAGATCGACGTATGACTTGCTTGGTTCGCCCCCGTTTCGTCGTTCGCATTCCACGCTGAGTGCATTTACTAGACAGGAAATCTCAGTGCTCGGCGTGTGAAGTTTGCAAGGCACGTATGGTGCAATAACATGTACGGCCTTTCCATGAGCTCCGTTCTAGTGATGCTACGAACATTTTTGGCATGGGCGCATTTGAACTTTTTGGCCTCGCAGTTCAGGACAATGTACTTTGCATCAACGCTAGTGACCATGCAGACTGTGTTGCCGCACTATGCGATGATTTTGCTGAACTCTTTTCTCATGGGCTTGTTTGCGTCGCAGACTTTGCAGTGCATGTTGTAGTTAAAGACAATGCCATGCCTATTTTCCTGCGCGCATGCCCGGTACCGTACACACTGCGCGACACCGTCGCTGCTGAACTTTAGTGGTGTCATTGAACCTGTTTCTCCTTCGCCATGGGCTTCGCCTATAGAGTGTGTGAAGAAACCAAACGGTCTTCTCCGTATTTGTGCTGACTTTAAGTCTACAGTAAATCCACAGACAGTGGTCGCTACATTTCCTTTACCGCGTCCTGAAGACATTTTTGATCAGCTTGGTGCGGGAAAATTCTTTTCCACGATTGACTTGCGGGGCGCATACTTTCAAATTCCGCTCAACGAACAGTGGCAGCGCTATTTTGTGATCAACACCCACCTTGGCTTGTTGAAATTTCGCCGCCTTCCGTTCGGTTGTGCTTCGGCTCCTGCTATTTTTCAGTCTTACTTGCAGCAGTAGTGTCCCACTGTCCCTGGTTGCTCAAATTATCTGGACAATATATCTGTGTCGGGTCGAATCCCTGACGAACATTTGCAGAATCTGTGTGCCTTATTTACTGTACTTTTGCAGGCAGGACTAAAGTGTAACAGAGATAAGTGCAAATTTTTTCAAACTGAGATTCAGTATTTAGGACACATGATTAACGGACAGGGTATCCACCCCTCGCCGTCACATCTCAGTGTGATTAAGAGACTTGCCAGCATCCAGGAACTTGAAAGAACTTCAGTCTGTGTTGGGCAAAATTACATATGAAGGGCTTATTACAATAGTGCTACAAGTCCATTACCTCCACTTTTCTGCCTATAATGCTTCTGAAATTAATGATCCAAACAAACAGAAAGAAAGGTTCATCTCTAGCGAGAAGCCATATGCTTGAATATTTCTGGTATCTCAACTGCAGGTTTTTCAGCACTCATTTAACTTTAGGACTCTGTATTTCAAAATGAACATAAATGGACTTGTACCATATTGAAATAAGCCGTTCATATTATATTCAGTTTATACCAAATTCTGCGAAGATTGGGGCGCCTTTGCATCGCTTTCGGCGTAAGAACGTTCCTTTTTTTTTTGGTTTTCGGAATGTGACGCTGCTTTCCACAAGCTCAAATCTGCTTTGTTGAGTGATCGCTGTTTGATTCCTTTCGATCCCTCCAAACCAGTTGTTCTGGCTGTCGATGCATCTTCTCATGGCATCGGAGCGGTTCTCTCGTACCGCATTAATTCTGTCGATCGCCCGATCGCTTTTGCGTCTAAGTTGCTCAACTCTGCCCAGCAAAACTATTCTCAAATCGAGAAAGAAGCTTTAGCTTTTGTATATGGAGTGACAGTTTCATGATTTTTTGGTACGCTCGCAAGTTCTATTTGGTCACCGACCATAAGCCTTTGACGTCGTTGTTTCACATGTCAAAGCCAGTTCCAGCCCATACAGCACAAAAGTTGCAACGTTGGTCTTTGTTTTTGTCTAACTACAATTACGAAATTCTGTTTCGGCATGTGGCCCAGCATGGTAATGCTGATGCTTTGTCATCTGCCAATCGGTCCTGACGAAGTGTTTTATTCTTCCGAATTGTCTTGTATGTTCATTGATTCGCTAGCTAAGGAATTAGCTGATGGTTTTCCGGTAGATTTTCGTCGCATAGCTTCTGCGACAGGCGCCGATACTTCTTTGCAGATTCTTTTGCAGTATATTCGTACTCAATTTCCTCCATCTGCTACACAGGTTCGTGATCTACTTGTTCGACGTTACTTTGCGCAACGTCACAAATTGCCTGTACACCACGGCGTTGTTTTGTTACGAACTTAACAATGATCAGTCTCGAGTGGTTGTACCTTGTTCGTTGCGGTCGGAGATCCTCAGAGGCCACTCGGGATTAGCCGAGCGGTCTAGGGCGCTGCAAATGGTTCAAATGGCTCTGAGCACTATGGGACTTAACGTCTGAGGTCATCAGTCCCCTAGGACTTAGAACTACTTAAACCTAACTAACCTAAGGACATCACACATCCATGGCCGAGGCAGGATTCGAACCTGCGACCGTAGCGGTCGCGCGGTGCGAGACTGAAGTGCCTAGAACCGCTCGGCCACACCGGCCGGCGAGGCGCTGCAGTCATGTACTGTACGGTTGGTCAAGGCGGAGGTTAGTCCTCCCTCGGGCATGGGTGTGTGTGTGTGTGTTTGTCCTTAGGATAATTTAGGTTAAGTAGTGTGTAAGCTTAGGGACTGATGACCTTAGCAGTTAAGTCCCATAAGATTTGGCACACATTTTAATTTTTAACAAAACATCCTCCGATTACTGCACTCTGGTCATTGGGGTATAGTGCGGACAAAGCAACTGGCGTGTCGTCACTGCACTTGGGTCGGCATTGATAAATTAATTGAGAATTTGCTTGCTAATTGTCGCTTTTGCGCGGAGCATCAATCTGCTCCCCGCCAGCGCTTCTTTGCGTGGCCGACTCCTACTGCGTCTTGGCAGCGCGTTCATATTGATTTTGTGGGTCCTTTCTGGGACACCCGCTGGCTCGATAGTTATTGATGCATACAGCAACTTCCCATTTGGTGTGCCTGTGTCTTCTACTACATCTGTCAGTACTGTTCGGGCTTTGACATCTATTTTCTGCATTGAGGACCTTCCTGAAGTTATTGTCTCCGACAAGGACCCCCAATTTGTGTCGTCCGAGTTTGAAGCATTCTGTGCTGCTAAAGGCATTCGCCATCTGACCTCAGCCCCGTTCCACCCCCAGTCGAACAGCGAGGCTGAACGCTTTGTGTGTACGTTAAAGTCGCAGATGAGCAAGTTGCGCACCACGCACACTCTTGCTAGCGCGTCATCTGGGCTTTCCTTGCTTGACTTGTCACTTGCGTGACTTCAAACACGCTCCCAGCCGCGCGGCACCCGTTCCCCAGCGGAATTGCTACATGGCCGCGCCCATCGGTCGCTCCTGCAGCTATTGCACCCGCCCTGCGCGCTCCCACCCTCGTTCTGGCTTGGCGCTGCACGATTTGGTGTTCTATCGCGTTTTCTCTGGCAGGCAGCGCTGGGAGCAGGGGCGCATTCTTCGCCAGCTTGGCCGCACCTTATTTTTCATTTCGGGTCCCTCCGGCACTGACAAGCGTCACCGGAACTAGATCCGTATATGCCGTCCTCGCTTTTATACCGCTGGTTCCTTTCCGGCAGAATTGGAGGCTTTGCGGCTTCCGCCGCCTCAGCCCACGACCGTGGTGACGGCGCCTCTGCTGCCCGCCCCTCCGCCGCAGGCACTCCTGAAGCCGCCGCCGCCGCTGCTCCGGTCTCCTGCACCAACACCAACTCAAAGGAAGGCCTCTGCGCTTGTTGGTGATGTCACGTCAGCTAGGCACGGCGAACGCCAGGTCTGTTGCAGGCAGAAACGCCTGGGCATGCTTACCACTACAGGGTGTTACAAAAAGGTACGGCCAAACTTTCAGGAAACATTCCTCACACACAAAGAAAGAAAATATGTTATGTGGACATGTGTCTGGAAACGCTTACTTTCCTTGTTAGAGCTCATTTTATTACTTCTCTTCAAATCACATTAATCATGGAATGGAAACACACAGCAACAGAACGTACCAGCGTGACTTCAAACACTTTGTTACAGCAAATGTTCAAAATGTCCTCCGTTAGCGAGGATACATTCATCCACCCTCCGTCGCATGGAATCCCTGATGCGCTGATGCAGCCCTGGAGAATGGTGTATTGCATCACAGCCATCCACAATACGAGCACGAAGAGTCTTTACATTTGGTACCGGGTTTGCGTAGACAAGAGCTTTCAAATGCCCCCATAAATGAAAGTCAAGAGGGTTGAGGTCAGGAGAGCGTGGAGGCCATGACATTGGTCCACCTCTACCAATCCATCGGGCACCGAATCTGTTGTTGAGAAGCGTACGAACACTTGGACTGAAATGTGCAGGAGCTCCATCGTGCATGAGCCACATGTTGTGTCGTACTTGTAAAGGCACATGTTCTAGCAGCACAGGTAGAGTATCTCGTATGAAATCATGATAACGTACTCCATTGAGCGTAGGTGGAAGAACATGGGGCCCAATCAAGACATCACCAACAATGCCTGCCCGAACGTTCACAGAAAATCTGTGTTGATGACGTGATTGCACAATTGCGTGCGGATTCTCGTCAGCCCACACATGTTGATTGTGAAAATTTACAATTTGATCACGTTGGAATGAAGCCTCATCCATAAAGAGAACATTTGCACTGAAATGAGGATTGACACATTGTCGGATGAACCATTCGCAATAAGTGTACCCGTGGCGGCCAATCAGCTGCTGATAGTGCTTGCACACGCTGTACATGGTACGGAAACAACTGGTTCTCCCGTAGTACTCTCCATACAGTTACGTGGTCAACGTCACCTTGTACAGCAGCAACTTCTCTGATGCTGACATTACGGCTATCGTCAACTGCATGAAGAATTGCCTCGTCCATTGCAGGTGTCCTCGTCGTTCTGGGTCTACCCCAGTCGCGAGTCATAGGCTGGAATGTTCCGTGCTCCCTAAGACGCCGATCAATTGCTTCGAACGTCTTCCTGTCGGGATACCTTCGTTCTGGAAATCTGTCTCGATACAAACGTACCGCGCCACGGCTATTGCCCCGTGCTAATCCATAGATCAAATGGGCATCTGCCAACTCCGCATTTGTAAACATTGCACTGACTGCAAAACCATGTTCGTGATTAACACTAACCTGTTGATGCTACGTACTGATGTGCTTGATGCTAGTACTGTAGAGCAATGAGTGGCATGTCAACACAAGCACCGAAGTCAACATTACCTTCTTTCAATTGGGCCAACTGGCGGTGAATGGAGGAAGTACAGTACATACTGACGAAACTAAAATGAGCTCTAACATGGAAATTAAGCGTTTCCGGACACATGTCCACATGAAATCTTTTCTTTATTTGTGTGTGAGGAATGTTTCCTGAAAGTTTGGCCGTACCTTTTTGTAACACCCTGTATAAATCTCTTAGTTTTGGACAAAATGTTTGGTATTGTTTTGGATTCTGCAGTTTTATTTAAATGAAAGATTTTCTTACTATCGTAAAGCTACAAATGAAGATCATAGTGCTGCATTACTGAATCCTGTCAAAACAAACGTAGATCAATATGAGAAGATGCTTTGCCCCACTGCAAGCTTCGGAAATTTTACATTCAAGTAACTAAATTTACTTGATCCATTTTGTTATCGAAACTTACCCCAATCCCCTTACAATGAACTCGTTTCTTTTATTTATTTATTTTCGTTTGACATCGTCACTGGTAATGTCAACTAATTTACATGTGTAAATGTCCAACTGTTGCCAGTCATTAGATTAGTCGTTTTCAACGAAAAGAATTCTAAACAGGAAACAAAATAGCTTCATACATCGAAAATACTGCTGAGCTTAAACTTTTTTAAACATGCACATTATAAAAGATAAATATTCCCCTCTTGCAACTGAAAGGAGAAACTTTATAAGATAAAAAAATTTTATTTGATAAAACAAGTGTCTCTTTTGCCTCTTCTTCTGTCCCCCGCCCCCTCCAACGTGTACAATCGCAAGATATTTCATTAACATTCAGTGCTCCTCACCCCATAGTCAACCAAGATGCCTAAAGAAGAGCACCAATATGTTCATTTTCTTGTAAAAGCAACCCAGTACAAACGTAACTTCCTCAGATTTACAAATAAGGCAAAGATGCACGAATTATGTTGCTTCTGGACCATGAAGTCGTTTTTGTATGTCAATCCTTAAAACAGGTGGACATTTAAGTTCAGGAGTACACTATTTGTTAAGAAGTATAATGAATTTGCACAATTGATTGCAGAAATCTCTCAGAACAATGTGTGTTGGTCAACTACCGCCAATAGTTTCACATTTTCCTGTGTCAGAGGGAGACACCACCATTATGAGTATGCCTGCAACAGACCTGGCGTTCGCCGTGCCTAGCTAACGTGACGTCACGAACAAGCGCCGAGGCCTTCCTTTGAGTCGGTATTGCCTGCACCGAGCGGGCTCCTCTCGCCGCCGGCATGGCTTCACCTCCAGCCGCCGCCGTCACCGCCGTCACCGCCGCCGCCGTGTTCCTCCGCGGTGCCGGGACCGATGGACGCTGAGTCTGCCGTCACGCCGCCGCCGTCGCCCATAGAGGTCGTTGCTCGGCCTCCTCATCCAAGCACACCCAGTGGTGGTGCGCGTTCTGGAGAGCTTTTCAACGGGTCATTTTCCTCATCCCCTAGTGAGAAATTCGGGGACGCGGGTGGGCAGCACAGCCCGGCAGTTCCGCTGTCCGCCCCCTCAGTTGCGCCGCCTCTGGGTCCCTCCACCCGCCGTCGGCAGCCCTACTCAACGACGGTGCGCCGTTTCAGGGGGCAGGGATGTGGTATCGATAGCTAAGATGCCACAATATAGGTGCGCTCTCGTAGGTTGGCACTAGGAATGCGGACGAACAACGCCGACCACAGCGCCCTATAACTGAAGCTGTGGAGCTCGACGAGCGCCGCTCCACATTCAGCCATTTGATCACGAGGAGACGACCTAGCAACATTGTTTCATTTTCATAGTGGGCGAGACACTACATATTTTGCCTGTGTAACTTACATTAGATTATATAATGGTATGACAGAGATTTAGGAACCAGGTTTTAAACTGTAAGACATTTCCAGGGACAGAGGTGGACTCTGATCACAATCTATTGGTTATGAACTGTAGATTAAAACTGAAGAAACTGCAAAAAGGTGGGAATTTATTGAGATGGGATCTGGATAAACTGAAAGAACCAGAGGTTGTACAGAGTTTCAGGGAGAGTATAAGGGAACAATTGACAGGAATGGGGGAAAGAAATACAGTAGAAGAAGAATGGGTAGCTTGGGGGGATGAAATAGTGAAGACAGCAGATGATCAAGTAGGTAAAGACGAGGGCTAGTAGAAGTCCTTGGGTACAGAAGAGATACTGCATTTAATTGATGAAAGGAGAAAATACAAAAATGCAGTAAATGAAGCAGGCAAAAAGGAATACAAACGTCTCAAAAATGAGATCGACAGGATGTGAAAAATGGCTAAGCAGGGATGGCTAGAAGACAAATGTAAGGATGTAGAGGCTTATTTCACTAGGGGTAAGATAGATACTGCCTACAGGAAAATTAGTGACATTTGGAGAAAAGAGAACCACTTTCATGAATATCAAGAGCTCAGATGGAAACCCAGTTCTAAGCAAAGAAGGGAAAGCAGAAGGGTGGAAGGAGTATATAGAGGGTCTGTACAAGGGCGATGTACTTGAGGACAATATTATAGAAATGGAAGAGAATGTAGATGAAGATGAAATGGGAGATACGATACTGCGTGAAGAGTTTGACAGAGCACTGAAAGACCTGAGTCGAAACAAGGCCCCAGGAGTAGACAACATTCCATTAGAACTACTGACAGCCTTGGGAGAGCCAGTCCTGACAAAACTCTACCATCTGGTGAGCAAGATGTATGAGACAGGCGAAATACCCCCAGACTTCAAGAAGAATATAATAATTCCAATCCCAAAGAAAGCAGGTGTTGACAGATGTGAAAATTACCGAACTATCAGTTTAATAAGTTACAGCTGCAAAATACTAACGCGAAATCTTTACAGACGAATGGAAAACTGGTAGAAGCCGACCTCGGGGAAGATCAGTTTGGATTCCATAGAAATGTTGGAACACGTGAGGCAATACTGACCCTACGACTTATCTTAGAAGCTAGATTAAGGAAAGGCAAACCTAAACCTACATTTCTATCATTTGTAGACTTAGAGAAAGCTTTTGACAATGTTAACTGGAATACACTTTCAAATTCTGAAGGTGGCCGGGGTAAAATGCGGGGAGCGAAAGGCTATTTGCAATTTGTGCAGAAAGCATGTGGCAGTTATAAGAGTCGAGGGACGTGAAAGGGAAGCAGTGGTTGGGAAGGGAGTTAGACAGGGTTGTAGCCTCTCCCCGATGCTATTCAATCTGTATATTGAGCAAGCAGTAAAGGAAACAAAAGAAAAATTCGGAGTAGGTATTAAAATCCGTGGAGAAGGAATAAAAACTTTGAGGTTCACCGATGACATTGTAATTCTGTCAGAGACATCAAAGAACTTGGAAGAGCAGCTGAACGGAATGGACAGTGTCTTGAAAGGAGGGTATAAGATGAACATCAATAAAAGCGAAACAAGGATAATGGAATGTAGTCGAATTAAGTCGGGTGATGCTGAGGGTATTAGATTAGGAAATGAGACACTTAAAGTAGTAAATGAGTTTTGCTATTTGGGGAGCAAAATAACTGATGATGGTCGAAGTAGAGAGGATATAAAATGTAGACTGGCAATGGCAAGGAAAGCGTACCTGAAGAGTAGAAATTTGTTAACATCGAGTATTGATTTAAGTGTAATGAAGTCGTTTCTGAAAGTATTTGTATGGAGTGTAGCCATGTATGGAAGTGAAACATGGGCGATAAATAGTTTAGACAAGAAGAGAATAGCTTTCGAAATGTGGTGCTACAGAAGAATGCTGAAGATTGTATGGGTAGATCACATAACTTATTGAGGAGGTATTGAATAGAATTGGGGAGAAGAGGAGTTTGTGGCACAACGTGACAAGAAGAAGGGACCGGTTGGTAGGACATGTTCTGAGGCATCAAGGGATCATCAATTTAGTAATGGAGGGCAGTGTGGAGGGTAAAAATCGTAGAGGGAGACCAAGAGATGAATACACTAAGCAGATTCAGGATGTAGGCTGCAGTAGGTACTGGGAGATGAAGCAGCTTGCACAGAATACGGTAGCATGGAGAGCTGCATCAAACCAGTCTCTGGACTGAAGACCACATCAACAACAACAACAACTTATGTTAGCTTTGATACATCCAGCCTCGCACCTGCATGCTCATCTGTACCCAAATTTAAGTAATATTATAATTTCTACATGTTCATACACCAGTAAAAGAGCTTTAACCTATACGCAGTACCGAAGTACTTCGCCTTTTCCTGCTCCTACTTGCGTCCTTCACTCTTGGCCTATTTTGCAGAAGCAGTTCACAGGAGCAGATTCATGTTCTGCCTATCCAGGCGGGATACAAAAGATAAGTATTCAGTTCGAACTTCAATAATTATAGTATTCTCAACAACATTCGATCATGAAAAAATAGCTACGCTGTATTTAGTATATCTTTCATATGAAGCATTTTTCTGTTGCTCCTTTTCTTTTTCGATGGTTTCAGTGAGTTGAGTAAACATAATTATTTGGGTAAACGTGGATAAAGTTCATATCTAGTTCTCCATCTCTGTAACAAATGCAATATTTAATCAAATTTGATTGACTACATATGTAAAACACGAAAGTGGCACCAGAATAAATGATCTAAGCACACATTTTCATGTACAGTACCATGAAGTACATTAAACTATTCCTTTCAAGATGTGTCATTGAACAGTAGACGATTGTAGCCTCAGTTGTCATTGGCAGTTGACACCTTTGATCACTTAAAAAGAGGAAAAGGAAAGTTATTTAATATCACTATGGGAGATAATGTATAGGAGTCTTAAGTTCGAGTTTTCTGTATACCTTATCTACAGCAAATCGTGGCTTCAGGTTTATATGAGAGAGCATTACAGTATTTATTTTGCAATCAGAGGTACGTAATGACTAATTGTGCCTGAATAAATTGTCACCAGTTTAAAGTGTGTTGCCACAACACAGACACATTACAACATACTAACTACAGGCAAAACCCTTCACTGCAATCTACAAAAACTTTCATTTAAGTACCAGGGTACTTTCTAAAGAACAGAATTACCACGCCAAACACAAGTACATAGTTTATGGTATAAAACAACGCCTACATCTACCGTGATACTCTGCGAGCCACCTACAGTGGGTGGCGGAGGGTACTCCGTACCACTGCTTGTAACTCCCCCTCCTGTTCCACTTGCAAATAAAGCGAGGGAAAGACGACTGTGTGTACGCCTTCATACGAGCCCCAATTTCTTGTATCTTCGTGGTCCTTGCTCGTGATGTACGTTGGTGGCAGTGTAATCGTTCGGCAGGCAGCTTCAAATGCCAGTTCTCTAAATTTTCTTAATAACGTTTCTCGAAAACAACGTCGCACTGTACCATTGATTGAAGTTTTCTATATCCCCAGTAATGTAAAATTATTTTTATTCTTTCCTTACATTAAACCTCAGAGTAGGCGACTGAGGGTGTAATCTATAAAAGACAGTAATCCATACACCTCAGATGATTCATGCTTTTCAAAAGGAAACATGACACAGCAAAGATAAAGCTGCCTGAAGCAGAATGGCACTGACCTTGAAACATCGATCATATGCCTGAATATACTTTTTATCATATCATTACTACAGTAACTTGTTTGGCAACTGTTGCCTTAACTTAGTTACAACTGCAGAAATGGGTTAGGCCTATAAAACAGGAAAAACAGTAATTCAAACTCTTACATTCCTCAGCTTTTATCTCTCAAAGACACTTCTTGTTTTACATACAGTAGCGAAGGCTAGAGGTTCTGATATTGAACAATGACTGAAAGGCAGCAACTAGATATACCAGTGTTAAGTATGGCTATAGAAAAGTCCCACAACTATTTTAGGGAATTAGAAAACTACATAAGCAACTCCACAGTTGCCCAGAGTGCTACATCAGATCTTTATAAATGTTTTGCTGTGTCAGAAATACGTAAATGTACTGAAGTGTTGCAGATGTCATGCTGCCAATGAACTATGCACCTTCCTAATGGGCAGATATTAGGTGCTCATTTATTTGTTTTGAGATGTGTAAGACACCTTTTCATAATGAACTGCTAGCTGAAGTAATTATAATTTAATAATTATACATTGAATTACTTTCTGTTTTTTTATATGTGCTTTTCTCTGCATTTTTCTTGTGGCTGTATCCTGTGATCATGGCTGTACTGGGATAATAATTGTAATTGTGATAAGTAAATTGATATTACTAATTTAAATCTCTGCTTGGTCCTAGCATTAACAGGTTATGGACCCAGGTGCCAAGTTTTTCAGTACAACAAATGGTGGAGAAACTATTCAATGAATTCAGTACATAATTCACACTGTTAGCTAAGAAAATGGAGAAGTACAGGATATCATTGTTTGGTGGCATGAACTTTAGCAGCTGGAAATTTAGGATTGAAACACTTTTAAGTCAGCTGAAATTACTGAGTTTTGTGGAGAAGTCCTATACAGAAATGATAGAATCGACTCAGTATGACACAGCTGAACAATGTGCACAGGAGAAAAAAATTTCTAGGAGAACTTAGCATAAATAATAAAAAGTGTAAGCCACAAATAATCCAAAGAATTCCAGACAATTACTTGTAGTATGCAAAGAACAAGGAAACTGCCCATAAGTAGACTCGTTAACTCAAACTTCTGAGCAGAAAGATATGTTCAAATGTGTGTGAATTCCTAAAGGACCAAACTGCTTGGGTTATCGATCCCTAGACTTACACACTACTTAAACTAACTTATACTAATAACAACACGCACACACACACGCCCATGCCCAAGGGAGGACTTGAACATCTGACGGGAGGGGCTATGCAGTTCATGACTTGACCCCTCAAACTGCGCGGCCACCCTGTGTGGCAGAAAGGTATGGCTCATCAACTTTTATTAGGAAAGACTCTCTTGACAGTGAAGTCTAATGCAAATGATAATGCTGAAAATCATTTTTTGAAGTGTGATAAGTTAATACGCGATTTGAAAGCATCAGGTGCTAATTTGGAAGAATCTGGTACAGAGTGCAGTTTTTTTACTAAGAGTGCTTCCACAATATGAAGTTAGAGTTACTGCTGGAGACCTTGCCAGGTGAGTAACTGAAACTCAGTTTTGTAAAGGGTAGACCATCAAACGAAGAAGCAAACTGTAATAATTCTAAAGATAACAAAAGACCTTAAATGCATTGTCTTTGTCAATGGCATTTATCTCTCGGCAAGGCCAAGGGAAGCATCAAGTGACAACCAAGCTTAAAGATATGTATGATCCAGCCGAAGCTCCATCTAAATATTCTTGTTACAGATGTGGGAAACCAGGCCGTATTAGGGCACAATGCATAGTTAAGTTGTCTCAAAACCATAAAAGTAACAATTTTGCAAATGTAGTTAAAAATGTGCGAGAAATGAGTGGAGGTGAAAATGAGTTAGCTACTGGAAGTTTTGTAGATGGAAGAGTAGAGGGTTTTCTAGACTCAAAGGCAACAGAGCATTTAGTTAACGAATCTGTTCCTCTGAAGAATGTGAAGATGTTAGCAGAGTAATTTACTGGCTTTATCTGATTGGAACTGTAAGATTTATTGTGTATATTAACATGTTAAACACAGTTACACAAACTATTGTATTATGCAGTCCACATAATAAAGAGAAACATTATCCCTAGCAATGCAAAACATGTTCACCGAATCAAGGCCAGGTTCTAAATTCCAACATCCTGATTAGAATCATACCAAATAAAGATATATTTTCAATCCAAGCTCTTGTAGCAGCAGATGATGGCGATATTTTGCCACAGGTTTTGTCATCATGTCTGCCAGAATTTGGTCTGAAGATATGTCCTCCACACTGACTTGGGCTGACTCTATTTTATCTCTTACAAAGTGGTGTCTTTTGTCTAAATGTTTGGTTTGACTCTTATAGCCACTAGTCGTAAACAATAGTTTGTTCTTGAGGTTTGGAGATATTGCTTTGTCTAATCTCTGAAGCCATAGAGCCTCCTGACAAGCTGAGCTCAGCAACATATTCTCCCTCAGATTATGGTTGGCTGTTTCTTACTCTGCCAGGATGTTACTATTCCATGAAATTTAAAAAGACATCCAGTTGTTGACGCCCTGTCATTGGAATCTGTGGCCCAGTCAGCATCACAATAACCTGTTATACAGTACTCTGCTTTAGAAAACAGTAGCTTCAAATTCTTGGTTCCTTTTAGTTATTTAAAGATTCTTTGACTGCTCACCAGTGTGGCATCCCTGAGTTGTTACAAAAACATCTGACCATTCCTGTCAAATAAGCTAGGTCTGGCCTTGTTCGTTACTGAGCATACATTAAACCCCCTATTGCTTCAAAATAGGGTATGTTCTTCACAGCTTCTTCCTCCTTTTCTGTTTTTGAACGCATGTCAGGAGCGAGCATTTGGTTACTGTCCTGTGGCACAGATATTGAGCTACACTCTTCCATATTAAATCTGGTGAGATTAGCTTCGCATAGTGTGTCTGCTCTATCCATAACTAACCTTATTTTCGTTTCCTGGTAATTCAGTTACCTAAATAATTTGTAGCTTCACCAAGATCTTTAAGCTTAAGTTTTTCTCTTGCACTGTTTTTTTTTCACGTCTTTCTCTTGCGAACTGTTACTGGAAATTAGCATGTCATCCACATATACAGCAACTATTAAAATGTCTGAATCTCGATTTTTGTAATAGGCACAAGAGTCAGCTGTTGATCTCTTGAAGTTTAGATTCAATAGTATATTGTCTAATTTCAGTTTCCAGTGGCGTCCACCACAATATACTGCCTTTATTAATCCATTAATACCAGTATTTTTCAACATGTCTGTAACAGGGTCTCTTTCTAGGACTTCACATAAATCTTTTCATGTAAGTCACCTTGTAAGAAAGCCACAACAACATGTAGATGACCATTTTTACCAGCCATAGCAATTAAATACCTTAATGAGTTATATCTTATAACTGGTGCATATGTTTCATCATAATCCGGACTTTGCTTCTAAGCAGAACCTTCTATTACTGGCTGTCCTTTATAGCAAATAACGTGGCCTTTCAAATCTTTCTTTGTTTTAAACATTTATTTCACAAATTATTGGTTTCCTATCTGAAGGTGAAACAGTAGACTCCCGTGTATACTGCTCTTTGCGCAATTGTAACTCTTCTTCTATTTCTTTCAGCCAGTCTTCAGCACTGTCTGACATCAATGCTTCTCCCAGTGTCAAAGGATCATGTCAGATGACTGTTTAGAATGATAAGTTACAAACTCATGTAGCTACTTTGGCTTTGAAATTCTGAATGACTTTTGTATTGGCTCAAGTTGCTGCAGTTGCTCATTATCATTATTTGCATCATCAGGGCGTGATTCCTAATTGCAGCTAGTATTCCTCAAACTAATACTTGAAGTGATAGTCTCAGGTTCAACCTCAAATTCTTTGACTTCAATTGTTATTTAATTTTGCTTCTTTTATATCAGTGGGAGAAATAATCGACGTGGTTTCTGTGACTCAGTTTTTTCTTTATACCATTTAGAGCCACGTGCATCAAAAATTATCTCCCTCATTTTTATGATTCTCTGGCAATTAGGTTCAAAAAGCCTGTCTGCTATTGATAGATCTTGCTTCCAAATATTTGGAGATGTCGAAGATCTGGATTCTTGTTTATTTGCTTTTTTGTCCAAGCTCTTCTGGAGTTCTGTTTTTTAGTACCTTGCTCAGAGATCTCTTAATTAAATAGACTACAGCGGAAAGTGCTTCTGCCCAGAATTTATTTGACAAATTTGCTTTGAAGTGCAAGCAACTTGCTTTTTCTACTATTGTTCGATAATAACGCTCAGCTACTGCGTTCTGTTCTGGTGTATATGGCGCTGTCGTCTAATGTCAGCATTACTTAATTATGTAGTACAAAAAACAAAATTTTATACAATATGACTTATTTTTTAAGCCATTCAATGACATTGTCCTGAGGTTATGTACGTCCTCTAGTTCAGCCTTAAAACCATACACAGTTCACTAGATCAAGTGGGCCATTGATTGGTTGAGTTCACATTCGCACTGAGGGTCGTTTGCAAGACCCCATGTTGTTGTCATCTCTCTGTTTCTTCTGACACCCGTTCTCACCAGGTTCAGCATAGTCCACACTCTTCTGGAAAGCTTAAAGCCCTCTATTGGTATGTTTGAGTCAGTAATTAGTTTTCTGTCCTTTACTCTGCTTCTACTCCACAAACTTTTCCATTCATTTTCTGGGCCAAAGGGAAACACCTCTTCACCTGTTTGCCATAGAGGTGACCCTTGATCTCAGGCGGTTTTTTGGTGTCAGATCCTGGTGTTTGGGAAGGTTTGGGTTTGCCAGTATTTTGCTATATTCTCTTGATAGTAGCTCATTTCTTCTGATTTCGGGTGATGCTGTGTTAGAAAATATGGGTAGCCAATCTATAGATGTAGATTTAAGTGCTCCCAATCTTATTCTTATTATTTCTCTTAGCCAGATATCGATTTTTGATTCATGCACACTTCTGGCCCATGCAGGTGCACAATACTTGGCGACCCTGTATAACAGTTTCAAGGCAGAAGTTCTCAAGGTATTTGCATCACATCCCCACGTGGTTCCAGTGAGTTTAGCTAGAGTGGCATTTCTAGTTTTCAATTTTTGTTTTGTATTGTCTAGATGGGCTCTGTACATTAGGGACCGGTCGAGCTTTACTCCAAGGTACAGAGTATTGTTTTCATGTTTAATGGTCTGGTTATTCATGCAGATGTTCAGCTTTCTCTTGGCTTCTCTTTTATTGAAATGCATGTTTACACTTACTGTCTTGTCTGGATTAGATTGTAGATGTCATTTGGTGTAATAGAGGTCCAACAGGTTTAGGTCTTCATTCAATTTCCGCTCTATTCTTAAAAAATATTTGCTTTGATAAGCTATTGCCATATCATCCGTGTATATAAACTTACGGGATGTTGATTATGTTACATCTGCAGTTTAAAAGTTAAACAATAAGGGGGCCCATACTGAGACCTGAGTTGGTGCAGTGGTTAGCACACTGGACTGCCATACGGGAGGGCAATGGTTCAATCCCGCGTCTGGCCATCCTGATTTAGGTTTTCCATGATTTCCCTAAATCGCCTCAGGCAAATGCCGGGATAGCTCCTTTGAAAGGGCACGGCCGACTTCATTCCCTATCCAATGAGACTGATGACCTCGCAGTTGGTCTCCTCCCCCCCAAATCAACCCAACCAACTGAGCCCTGTGGGAGTCCGTTGTTGAGTGCTAAGCATCTGCTGGTTTTGCCGATAAGAGCTACTCTAATTTTTCTTACAGTTAAAGTGTTCTTTCTAAGTTTATAGATCTGGCTGCCCTGAGTTTTTTCTATCAGTTTATAAAGTAGGTCATCCCTCCACACTGTATCATACACTGAGGTTGGATCCAACAGGACAACGACAGTTTTCTTCTTATGCTGATAGCCCTTTTCGATAAAGATTATGAGATTGTGAGAACAAGGACTTGATCAGAAGAACTTCTTTTAGTCCTAAAGCCTACTTGCTCCCTTGGTAGGGGGGGTTCTATATATGGGGAGAGTATGGTCATCAGAATTCTTTAAAATAATTTATACACAGTGAATAAGAGAGAAATTGGTCTAAAATGTTTGGGGTTTTCCCCAATCTGCCCTGGTTTCAGGACAGCGACTACCTTGGCTTCTGTCCATATAGTAGATATTTTATTCTGCTTGATGCACTCAGAGAATAGTTTTGCTAGCCAGTTTCTTCCTGCTGGTCCTAGATTTTTAAGTAATTCTCATAGGATTCCATCTACTCCTGCTCCTTTGCCGGCCTTCACTCCTGTCAGTGCGTTATTGAAACTCTACATCTTTTATCAGATCTATGTTCTCCTGCTTGTTCTTCATTACCTCTTTTGTCATATGATCGAAGTCTTTCTTTTCAGATGTTCTTAGATGGATTTTCGAGGTTTGTTTTATGTGCAACGCGATCTGGGTGGTGTCATTGTCGTCTGTGGTCTGTGTAGGGTTGTAACTCCTCCTAATCTTCTTAGCAGACTCCAGCTCTTGCGCCTAGAATGGGTGAAATTCATGCTCTCCATCGTTTCGCTCCATCACACCTGCGTTCTTCGTTCATTGTTTGAACTAGTTGTTCCGCAACCTCATAGTTTTCCGTCTCCTGGTATTCTTCCAATAATGATTCACACGCTCTCGTCCAGCACAGAGTATATTCTTTCTTTACACTGCGTGGAATACTTTTCAGTGCAGGTTTATATATCAGAGTAGTGAACCGCTCATATTCTTTGGTAGTGGAGGAATACAGTTCTCTGTTATCTCTGTGAGAGTCCGAAATGTTTCCCAGACAGCCTGTTTTAGATTCCATCGTGGCATTGGAGGGCTTTGTATGGCAGAAACTGACACTTCCACTTCGACGATCAGAGGTCAGTGTTGGCTTCTAGTGAACTTCGGGAAAACCTTCTTTCCGCTTGGAGCACGACTCCTGTTGGTCTCCTTGTAACAAAGGTCAACTCAGGTGTTATTTGTGATTCCCATGCTGCTGATGAAAAGGTCGTTCGGTCTTTTGGATCGTACCAGAGGTGGAGATCTCTCTATTCAGCCCAGTTACTCGTTCTTTTTTTTTTTTTTAAAGTTTGTGGAGAGGCTGATGAGACTCTCAGCATTTATTGTATCCTCGTCACAAGGTTGAATGGATTTAAGTTTTCGGTTAGTCATTGCTTCTCATAGATACTTTTGCACTCAAAATTTGCCATGATGTGCCTGGTCTGTATGTGGCAAATCATAGCTTTCAAACCAAAACGCTCAAAATTGCGGCCTGTTGCGCGATATAAATGACATTTTTATTCCCGCATTAGTTCCATCATAGCCCCTTGCACATCTCTTGATTTCCATAGTTTTATTAAAATAAATAGCATCATCTGCTTTTATTTAAGAGTTTAAAACTCGTTTCTTGTTTATCACAGCTTCGAGTTGTATCATCAGCATGTCATACAAACACAGATACGTGTAAAAGTATAGAATACAGAAGTTTTTATGAGATGTGAATGGCATGAGCCACGCTTAATTTTAATCATGAGTACTGTTAACTGCAGATGTACTTTTACAGATTGAAGTTGGTTTTAAACTCTTAAAAAAAAAGAATGTTAACAGAATCTTCCGTTGGTTGTTGGTAGAACAACACTACAATAAATGAAAAGCATCTGATGTTTATTCTCTTAAAAATATTTATAAACGACTGATAGACACCGAACAAAATATGTAATTCGAATCGCCTCGTTGATAGCGGAGACCATCACGCAACGCGTGAACACAACTCGAGTTATAACAGTCTCTCACGGGTTGACTTGAAACTTTCTCAGCCCGAGATAACCCGGTTTGTTAACTCGTGTTGACACAGCTCTAGTACTCAGTGAGTGCCGTCTGCCGTGTCCTGCGGAGAACGCACGCGTAATGTTACATTTCATTTCACTCGCTCAAGCAGGCAAACTGTTCAGTGTACAAATATGGAACTGGCATCAGTTTGTTCTTGAAGAGTTGCACTAAGTTTCGATTCTACTTTTACGTGTGGCAACAAATTATTAAGACGATTATGGACAGTTTACGAAAATGCATTTTCTTTCGGTGTTACTGAATTTTCGACACGAAGGAAAATTTTTTGTTATTGGATTTAGGTGAACACGTTATGAGAGCAAAATCTTAGGACATGTTCATCAAATTCAAACCGGAACTCCGTCAACGTTTCCTAAGACGAGCTAATTTTGGTTAAATACCACGCGTAATGGTCTGTTCGAGAGTCAAGTTCATAAGCTGTCGCCTTTGTGGTTCAGTCCCAGAAACAGATCGCTGTGTGTGTAATAAACAAATAGATATGGTTTGCTACAAAAGTACTTCCAGGAAAATCAACAGTAAAGAGGTCCTGGAAGAAAACGAATGTCTGGGTTTGACAACCTCGGAAGCTGGTTCAATATGCCTTCAACAGAAGTATTTCGTGTTGCTACTAACAAGAAAAGAATACCCATCATCATAGCCAATATCCGAACCGGATAGGTACCGAAAGAAGATGATGATCCGCCTACTTATTTCTAACATAAGAAAATATAAGATTTATGGTATGAGATGTCATGATGAAGAACATCAAGTCCATGACACAATTTTTTGGTGTATACCCAAGAATTTACGTAAATCAGTCTAAAAACTTGAGTCTGGTAAATAACAACAAAATTTTTTATTTTCATCTCGTTTGCAAGATTGCCACCTCTCCTTTCGAGATTTCCTGATAGGTATTTCGCCAGGCAAATAATTCTTCTGTTGTTGTTAAACCCGTATAAACTTCTACAGTTTCTGCCTTCAGTATTTCTTCGGGCCACGTATATCAATTTTTGCCTTCCAAGACACATAAATTCTGCCATTACTACCAAATAGCTGGGAAAAATTAATCCCTGCAAAACTTACTCAGCTTGAAGTATGCTTCAGACCTCACTTCAAAAAAACGGAGAACGTTCTGAGAATGTCGTGAGAAGCTCCTCTAGTTTTATTCATACGAAATCAGAGATGTTATTTGTTTTGAGCAACTTGGGTCACCCTTTTATTCATTCTCGGGTGGAGTATATTCTCCGACTAGCTTTATTCATGCGAACCTGGGAGTGTTCTCCGAAATTTCGAGTATAAAATATATTCTTTTTATTCATACGACCCCTCAGGTGTGGTAGAATGTTATTCAATCTTTGACTTTTCAATTTTGGCGGTAGAGATCAAAGATAGCTATTGAAGTTTCGGTTACGATAAATTCAAACAGATGTCATATGGCGGAAACGTTTGAAAATGAATTCTGTTAACTTTATGAAATACAATTTTTATCCAAGTGATAGTAATGTACAACGCAAGAAGTGTTAATCTGTGAAACGGCAGAAGATGTAGAGTAGATAATTATGACTGTCATTGCTTATATCCATAAAAATACTTCATTGGCGTGTAAGTCTGTTTCTGAAAGTTCTATTTCTTTAGTAACTGTGAGAATAGTCTTCCAATAAATTGTGTAAGAGTTTACATCGCAGATACGATAAAACTTATGTAGAAATGTTATAGTTTTTAGGTGTTGTGATACCAGAATTTGTTCAGTGACCTGACGTCGGATTCATGTTGTATAGTGCCACCCCACTTCCGAATGAAGCCTGAAAATCAGTGTCATTTACTTATTAACTTCTGCGGCAGATAGCTCATTGAATGCTTGTACCCAGTTTGTTGGATTAATAATTGAAGAAGAAGTATCGCACATTAAAAAAACTTGTTGAGCGATATGAACAAGTAAGTTTTGTTGACTGTCTATAGGAGATTTCGGCAGTGTTTTTGCTTTTTTAATTGCAAATGGACGTTTCTTTTTCAGACTAACCGATGAAAAACATTTTAAGAAAAGTTATGGCATGACTGGGCGTGGCACGCCAGGAAGACTTAAAGAGGAAGGTAATGGCCAGGATTCTGGCATTAAACAGAGAACAACGTTTCGGTCCCGCCCTCAGACACCCAATCACGCTCTACAGAAACAAATTCAATCACAAGGAAAACAGAAATTATCTCATGAGGAAACTGACAGTAAAATGATCTCTGGTCACCTAAAACAAACTCCTGGGATAGAAAAACCACAGAGAAGCAATAGATGTGATTCACTGGGTAATACCCCTGTTTCACACTCATATCCTTTACCCTGCAAGAGAATTCTGAGATTATCATGTGAGACGCCACCAAGCGCAAGAAATGTGAAGAATGTAGAGTATTCTGGAGCAACTCCAATCAATATATTGAACAGGGATGAAATTCCGCAGTCCTGCACAGACACACCCGAGTGCTACAGCAATGTGAATCTGGGTACACCTAGCCAGAGGTTTCATTGTGGAGACTTTCAGGACCTGCTAGGTGAAGAAACTAGCAATCTTACTGTAGGTATCAGAGTGAGGCCGTTGAGTTACAGAGAAAAAAGTGTCCCATCTGTAACTAGTGTTGTAAATGTTGTTGGTAACGAAGTGAAAGTAACATGTGATACTGGAATTCTACACAGATTTTTTTATGATCACTGTTTCTGGTCAAGTGACTCTTCACATCCAGAATATGCAGATCAAGAAACTGTGTTCAGCATTATGGCTCAACCACTATTAGATAAGGTGCTGAATGGATATAATGCATGTTTATTTGCCTATGGTCAAACAGGATCTGGCAAGAGCTATAGGTAAGTTTCATCAGGCCTTAATTTTCTACACTTCCCTCAAAAGAGGAAGTTTGGAAATTTTTTTGCTAGCACTGTGAAAAATTTGAGACTTGTCAGATTTGTTAATCCTCAAATCTTTCTAGATTTGTTTGTAAAATGTTGGTGTATAATATTGTTTCATATTAAGTGAACATTAGCGGTTGGATACATGCTACAGACTTGCTGCAGTGAAATGATTTTTCTGTTTATACATAATAAATGTTCTAGTAAAACAGAGCTGCTACAAATGTCTGTAGAAATTCTTGTTCCTTGATGAATCCATCACTTCAGTTGTTTGAAATCTAAAGGTTTATTTTCAGTTTGTGTCAAGGTATCATAGTTCTTAGGATATGGGTGCTGTAATTATATTATGAATACAGAAAGTTTGGTTATTCTTTGTAGTCTTTCCGTGTTTGTGATAGTGCTACATTCAGCAGTATTCAGAGAATAGAAGCTTTCGAAATGTGGTGCTACAGAAGAATGCTGAAGATTAGATGGGTAGATCACATAACTAATGAGGAGGTATTGAATAGAATTGGGGAGAAGAGGAGTTTGTGGCACAACTTGACTAGAAGAACGGATCAGTTGGTAGGAATGTTCTGAGGTATCAGGGGATCACAAATTTAGCATTGGAGGGCAGCGTGGAGGGTAAAAATCGTAGAGGGAGATCAAGAGATGGATACACTAAGCAGATTCAGAAGGATGTGGGTTGCAGTAAGTAGTGGGAGATGAAGAAGCTTGCACAGGATAGGGTAGCATGGAGAGCTGCATCAAACCAGTCTCAGGGCTGAAGAACACAACAACAACAACATCAGCAGTATCTATAACATCATTTGTAAATTGTTGAATTGAATTTTCTATTCTATATTCAGGACGATGTTAGTTGATCCCTGACAGCTTGTAGTGCTGTTGCCAGCTCTCGACTCTGAAACGCCACTGGCTCACCTGCCTGCAAACAGTAACTGTCTACAGAGCTATGGCAACACTGAAGCATTGCCATAGAGACATTTATAAAGTCATGTTATGTGATTGGTTGAGATGGGCCCACAGTGCTGCCGTGCCCAGCCCTTTGCAACCATCAGATATCAACTTATACTGACTCAACTGCAGGCTTAATGTGTTACATTTCACAAAAAAGTTTCCCAGTATGATCACATATATGCAATATCTGTGACTGAATGACCACCACTCGGTTAGTTATCTTCAAAGATGTAATTGAAATAGTGATATTGCAATCACTGCAGCTGGTGATAGCTCTGTCTGGAAATGCATGTGTATAGGATTTTGCTGTAATAATAAAGTAATTATGTAAATGAACTTTGTACCAGGATTAATATAAATATGGCACCGACTGAAAATATTATTATAGCACAGTATCTTCGATGGAATTTAATACGCACTCAAAAGAACTTTATTGAGACTGTAATACCTGGAAGCGTATAGCACCCCTCTGCACCCTTTCTCTGATGGTAACTGTGTGTTATTGCATGGTGTCATGATTCATAACTGCTCAGTCATCAGCAACTGATTGAGAATGGTCGAAGATTAAGCTCTTACATGCACAAATCTTAGTCCTTGGTGTTCTGTATTTGTTAAATGTGATAAGAGGTCGGGTGACACAGGGGATCACACAGACACCTTCATGTGTATGGAGTTTTCTTCAATTCTGACATCTTGGGAGTGGTGCTTTGACTTGCTGAAGGTACAGGTCAGCTGTGGACTGCTGTAGATAAACAAGACTGGACCATTACAGTCTGCTATAATAGACAATGACCCATCTCATCAACTTGTTGTTCACGGCAGTTGATTCTGATGGAGTAAGTTTTTCCCGCTATGCTTGGTGCACTTGCAGTATGCCCTTCACACAGTGGTTTGGGGTAACATCAGTGCCTGTATGACCTTACAGGTGGAATACCCCTGTGCATCAGACATGATCAGGTTACAATCAGATGCACTGATATTGCATTATCCCTATCTTGCACCAGACTGGCACACTGCTGTCTAGTAAAAGAGCTGAAAATCTTCCATTCACATGGCACTGTGAACTGTTCCATTTTCCATGGAGACAGTAGTGCTCTCCCTCGCAATTGCTCTTAGGTGTGCGTAAGATGCAAAGGGCTAGCCATGTAAAATGCTGTGTGTACTGTGCCTGAGTGCTTCTAATTCAGAATACTTACTGTTGCATGATGCAACTTGGAACTGCAACACACTTCCTCTTATAATTGAAATGAAAGTTGTAAACCTGCATGTGTGACTGTACCAGGAAAAACACAAGTTTGTGATAGTGAAAGTTTACAGGCCCCCAGCAGGAAGAATTTTCATCTTCATAAAGCAGCTGTAGTCGAGACTGTGTTAGAAGATCCCTGACAGCTGTCAGCACTGTTGCCAGCTTTCAACTGCAAAGCACTAAAAGCTGTAGGTGAAAACAGTTGCCGTTTGCAGAACTGTGACAACACTGAAGCATTGCTGTAGAGACGTATATAAAATTGTATAACGTTATGGGGTGAGGTAGGTGTGCTAGGTTGCCATGCTCAGTCCACTGCAGCTTGCAGGGATCACATTATGCTGACACGGCTATAGAGACAAATTAAAAACCTTGAGGTTATACAGATTTAGTTGGAGAATCATTATTGGTGAAGGCTTCAGTGTTGATGTTTTTGGTAGATAGTGCAGATAGAGGACACACAGAATTGCTGATGTGCTGCTTTTGATCATCTGCCATAGTAAAATTTTGTATGTGGATTGAAGGATACCATGTGGCAGCCGTTGGCAACATGATTTCGTACCCATCTACCTTGTGTTAATTTGGTTTAACAGTGATAAGTAACGGTTTATCTATTCACAATTGTTGAATATTGACCTGGTTTCAATCATAGGAAAAAAAAGTGATAGCACAGTATCATAAAATCAATTTTAAGAGAGAAATTATGGGAAGAATGCTAGGATGAGATTTAAACATATTCTTGTAGAAATTTAAGTTTCCTTTTAAAACAGACAAGGGTACCATTGGACAAAAGCAGTGATAGAAAACGGATAGCATCCGAATTAAAATATATTGTACTAGGAAGAGAGGTCTACCTAAGAGGGCAAGCTGTAGTCAAGAGATGGCAGTTGAAATTCTATGACTGTATTGTGGTGAGATCTAGGGAACGCCATGCATGAATGGCTCTAGTTTCTTGTGAGATATGCCTTTACACTCCTCATTTCTGATTTAAAGTATTATACGAGCATTCATCAGTGACTCTGTACTTTGATTTGACAGCAAGTGATGAGTCTCTTGACCGAAACAGTTCTATAGTTACATCATTAGCAGCTCATTGGTCACAAAATTACTTCAAAAGCTCTGTATCATTCACCAAATAGAATATTAATGCAATAATGAATAATTCTGTGTGGGATAAAAAAAAAAAAAAAAAAAAAACACAACATCCACTCATTGAACTCTAGGCAGAAAGAGATTCGTGCTTGCTTAATATTTCCTTGATCTTTGTACAGTGAGATGTGCTCTATCTGCAAACAGAAGAACTGGAAAAATTGAGTGATATGTCTCAAGTTTTCACACAAGTACAAATGCTTCCTTGTAGAAGTTACTTGTAATAATTTAGAGCATTTTACTGTAATATGCTATTTGTTTGTGTGTGCTGTTGCAAATGCTTTTTATGTTTTAATTTTTAATTGCCGTGATAGCTTACTGTGAATTCGTGTTACTGGTGCCATGAAAGTGGCTAAGGCTAACATAGTCCCATGGAAATGGGCAAAAATAAAGTGCTAAAGGCAACTATTCACAGTAGGCTGTAGTGGAATCATTGATCAGTAAATACACTATAGCTGTTTATGTGCTTATCTATCACTCAGTGATTCTTTCGCGCATGCATTTACTCATACCATTCCACGCAGCATGCAGTGTCATGGATCAGTTTTTTGTTTTACAATCTCTGTTGCTCCTTGCAGTGTGAGAACATCAATTTCTTATCACCCTGGCTGTCACCTTGCCAACTCTAAGTTTATATAAATTTTTTGTCCCAATTTTTAATGTCATGGGCACTAATTTTAATACAGTGTATTAATCCATTCCAAGGTTTCATTGTAAGCTCACTATCAGGTGCTATGAAAGATAGAATCCATAGGGGCTGATCATATTACATAGATCTTGTCTTCCTTGCATACCTGCTGCTGCAGGAGAGGGTTACTGCTGTTGATATGAAATCTTTCCCATGCGTGTGTCTGATCTCGTGCCATTCCATACACTTTTGGCAGGTCTCCACTTCAGTAGGCCCGAACTACACTCTGATTAAAATTACTTGTTAGTTGACACTTCATGGCGTGGAACTTAGTCCTGCAGCCAGAGCTCGTAATGTGAGCTGTCTGCTGCAACCAATGCGCCACAACTAAATCAGTTCACTTGCAATGTTTGGTTAGTGTTGCAGTTGTTGTGGTTGAAACTGTGGAGTCAACTGAAGGTTGTGGTACCCTCTGTCTGCTTTGACCCGTGACATGACTGTTGTATTGAGTGACATCATGGGGCGTGACATATTTGAGATATATAGTTTTTGCAGAGGGCGTCTTGAAGTATGTTATGGCACTTTCTTGTGTGAAATGTTGATGTTTCTGAAATGAGTGATGTTACCGATTCATTGAACTCCATGACTGTTGTTTTTGAGAATAATGTTGAAAGTTTGTGGTTTGTTAATGAGTTATTTTTGATGTGCGTATGGATGGGATTTGAATTATCAGTGTGGAGTGGTGTTTGGTTGGAGATTTAATTTTGTGTTTCGTTTTTTATTTATGAATATGATAACGAAATTCACGAGTAGATCCCTGCTTGCCACAATGGTGGGATGACATGTTGACCACGATTAAATTCATTCAGTTATTCAGTTTAATTGCTGAGAATGTGAAGTGTTTGTGGAGAAGGCATGAAGTTAGATGTGGTACCAATAAATGTGGTGTTTTTGGTGGGTCAATGTATGGCAATCTATCCAGAGGGGTTCCTGGACTGAGAAGCCTAGGCAGGCCATTTGAGAGAGTCTGTTGGTGACATAGAAGTTTGCTATTGCTGGAGTGCTAGATTTGCATGTCAGCTGACTAGGTGGTAAGTATCTTTTATGTTCCAGAGTTTTTATTTTAGTATGTATGGTATGCATCTTTATGTGCATAATTGTGTGTTTCTTATATATGGAAATAGCATGGATACAATTATTTAGGAATTTTTGGGTTGGGGTGTTATTTGTTGGTAATCATGTTGGATTGTGGTTGGTAGGTATCAAGAAGTTTGTAAAAACCGTGTTGGCGCGATTGGGTTTCTGATGTTAGCTATGTGAGTGAATTTCAATTTTGTGGTACTGCAGACATTGTTTCAGCTATACAGGTCAAGTGAATTTCCAGTACCAGGTTTTGGAGCTGTTTGTGGATTTGTTGTATCATGGGTTCCATTTTAGATGTATAAGCCTTGGGAAATTTCTAATACTTCCGTAGTTTACAAATATTTTGTGTGTGTGTGTGTGTGTGTGTGTGTGTGTGTGTGTGTGTGTGTGTGTGTGTGTGGAGGATGAGTTTGTTTGCTTGATTTTTGTGTTAGTATTTGTTTTGGTATGTTATAATTTCTAGGATTGTTGTGTATTTAGTTCGTTCTCGCCGAGACCACCAATTCCTGCAGCTGTCCTGTTAGTATTTCTGCTATTATATATGTTTTGTATTATTTTTGCCTAAACACGTGTGTAAAGAGTCATGTTAGTCGCCATACTGTGTAAGCTTGCAGTAGTAGTGTCCAGTGTCTTGATGACATAATGACTTAAACCTTGTGTGTGGTACTGCAATCTTTGGTTTTGCCAAACTGCGTTCTGCTTGAGTTGGCACTGCAGACTCTTTAACACAGATGCAGCTGACAGCTGATGCAGCAACACTGTATTGCCATGTGGCAAATGTTAGAAATTTATTCCAGTGAAAGTAAATTTCAGTACAACTATATTTTTTTAATTTTATTTGGATATTTATCTCATGTATATGTAATTGATTTCAAGACAAAATTGTCTTATCCGTTAGACATGCTTCATGAATAAAGTGCCATAAGTCCTTAACCGTAATTTCATCAAGGACAGCATCTGTATTGTGTCTGCAACACAGTTTAATAATTCCTGCCAGATACTCTCTACTGTCTGCATTGGAACAAAATTTGAGCAGTGTTCGAGGTGAATTATCAAACTGTGTGGCAGGTGCATTATAGGCATCTTCCTTGTTGGGACAACAGTTATGGTACTTAGGGAATTTGATTCATTAAAGCATGTCTAACAGGTACCAGAATATGTGATAATTTTGTCTTGAAATCAGTTGTATGTGCATGAGGTAAGCATCAAAATATAATTCAACGATAATGAATTTGACTTCCATTGGAATAAATCATAATTCCTTTCACTATTCGACACACAGTCCACAAAAATAAGTGTCGAATGAGTAGTTTTAATTGGAATATGACTTCTATGTGCTAGCAAAAGGAACACATCTAAGGAACATTGTTGTTGTTGTGGTCTTCGGTCCAAAGACTGGTTTGATGCAGCTCTCCATGCTACTCTATCCTGTGCAAGCTTCTTTATCTCCCAGTACCTACTGCAACCTACATCCTTCTGAATCTGCTTAATTTACTCACCTCTTGGTCTCCCTCTACGATTTTTACCCTCTACGCTGCCCTCCAATACTAAATTTGTGATCCCTTGATGCCTCAGAATATGCCGTACCAACCAATCCCTTCTAGTCAAGTTGTGCCACAAATTTCTCCTCTCTCCAATTCTATTCAATACCTGCTCATTAGTTATGTGATCTACCCATCTAATCTTCAGCATTCTTATGTAGCACCACATTTCGAAAGCTTCTATTCTCTTCTTGTCTAAACTATTTATCGTCCACGTTTTACTTCCATACAAATACTTTCAGAAACGATTTCCTTACACTTAAATCTGTACTCAATGTTAACAATTTATCTTCTACAGAAATGCTTTCCTTACCATTGCCAGTCTACATTTTATATCCTCTCTACTTCGACCATCATCAGTTATTTTGCTCCCCAAATAGCAAAACTTATTTACTACTTTAAGCGTCTCATTTCCTAATCTAATTCCTGCATCATCACCTGATTTGACTACATTCCATTATTCTTGTTTTGCTTTTGTTGATGTTCATATTATATCCTCCTCTCAGGACCCTGTCCATTCCATTCAGCTACTCTTCCAAGTCCTTTGCTGTCTCTGACAGAATTACAATGTCATCGGCGAACCTCAAAGTTTTTACTTCTTCTCCATGAATTTTAATACCTACTCCGATTTTTTCTTTTGTTTCTTTTACTGCTTGCTCAATATACAGATTGAATAACATCGGGGAGAGGCTAAAACCCTGTCTCACTCCTTTCCCAACCAGTGCTTCCCTTTCATGCCCCTCGACTCTTATAACTGCCATCTGGTTTCTGTACAAATTGTAAATAGCCTTCCGCTCCTTGTATTTTACCCCTGCCACCTTCAGAATTTGAAAGAGAGTATTCCAGTTAACATTGTCAAAAGCTTTCTCTAAGTCTACAAATGATAGAAACGTAGGTTTGCCTTTTCTTAATCTTTCTTCTAAGATAAGTCGTAAGGTTAGTATTGCCTCACATGTTCCAACATTTCTACGGAATCCAAACTGATCTTCCCCGAGGTCCGCTTCTACCAGTTTTTCCATTCGTCTGTAAAGAATTCACGTTAGTATTTTGCAGCTGTGACTTATTAAACTGATAGTTTGGTAATTTTCACATCTGTCAACACCTGCTTTCTTTGGGATTGGAATTATTATATTCTTCTTGAAGTCTGTGGGTATTTCGCCTGTCTCATACATCTTGCTCACCCGATGGTACAGTTTTGTCATGACTGGCTCTCCCAAGGCCATCAGTAGTTCTAATGGAATGTTGTCTACTCCCGGGGCCTTGTTTCGACTCAGGTCTTTCAGTGCTCTGTCAAACTCTTCACGTAGTATCTTACCTCCCATTTCATCTTCATCTACATCCTCTTCCATTTCCATAATATTGTCCTCAAGTACATCGCCCTTGTATAAACCCTCTATATACTCCTTCCACCTTTCTGCCTTCCCTTCTTTGCTTAGAACTGGGTTGTCATCTGAGCTCTTGATATTCATATAAGTGGTTCTCTTCTCTCCAAAGGTCTCTTTAATTTTCCTGTAGGCAGTATCTATCTTACCCCTAGTGAGACAAGCCTCTACATCCTTACATTTGTCCTCTAGCCATCCCTGCTTAGCCATTTTGCACTTCCTGTCGATTTCATTTTTGAGACGTTTGTATTCCTTTTTGCCTGCTTCATTTACTGCATTTTTATATTTTCTCCTTTCATCAATTAAATTCAATATTTCTTCTGTTACCCAAGGATTTCTACTAGCCCTCGTCTTTTTACCTACTTGATCCTCTGCTGCCTTCGCTACTTCATCCCTCAGAGCTACCCATTCTTCTTCTACTGTATTTCTTGCCCCCAGTCCTGTCAATTGTTCCCTTATGCTCTCCCTGAAACTCTCTACAAGCTCTGGTTCTTTCAGTTTATCCAGGTCCCATCTCCTTAAATTCCCACCTTTTTGCAGTTTCTTCAGTTTCAATCTGCAGTTCATAACCAATAGATTGTGGTCAGAGTCCACATCTGTCACTGGAAATGTCTTACAATTTAAAATCTGGTTCCTAAATCTCTGTCTTACCATTACATAAGCTATCTGAAACCTTTTAGTATCTCCAGGGTTCTTCCATGTATAAAACCTTCTTTCATGATTCTTGAACCAAGTGTTTACTATGGTTAAGTTATGTTCTGTGCAAAATTCTACCAGGTGGCTTCCTCTTGCATTTCTTATCCCCAATCCATATTCACCTACTACATTTCCTTCTCTTCCTTTTCCTACTGTCGAATTCCAGTCACCCATGACTATAAAATTTTCGTCTCCCTTCACTACCTGAATAATTTCTTTTATCTCGTCATACATTTCATCAATTTCTTCTTCATCTGCGGGGCTAGTTCGCATATAAACTTGTACTACTGTAGTAGGCATGGGATTTGTGTCTATCTTGGCCACAATAATGCGTTCACTCTGTTGTTTGTAGCCGCTTACCCTCATTCCTATTTTCCTATTCATTATTAAACCTACTCCTGCGCTATTCCTATTTGATTTTGTATTTATAACCCTGTATTCACCTGACCAGAAATCTTGTTCCTCCTGCCACCGAACTTCACTAATTACCACTATATCTAACTTTAACCTATCCATTTCCCTTTTTAAATTTTCTGACCTACCTGCCCGATTAAGGGATCTGACATTCCTTGCTCCGACCCGTAGAATGCCAGTTTTCTTTCTCCTGATAACGACATCCTCTTGAGTAGTCCCCGCCCAGAGATCCGAATGGGGGACTATCTTACTTCTGGAATATTTTACCCAAGAGGACGCCATCATCATTTAACCGTACAGTAAAGCTGCATGCCCTCGGGAAAAATTACGGCTGTAGTTTCACCTTGCTTTCAGCTGCTCGCAGTACCAGCACAGCAAGGCTGTTTTGGTTAGTGTTACAAGGCCAGATCAGTCAATCATCCTGACTGTTGCCCCTGCAACTACTGAAAAGGCTGCTGCCCCTCTTCAGGAACCACACGTTTGCCTGGCCTCTCAACAGATACCCCTCCATTGTGGTTGCACCTACGGTACAGCTATCTGTATCGCTGAGGCACACAAGCCTCCCCACCAACGGCAAGGTCCATGGTTCATGGGGGGAGAAGGGACATTGTACAGTGATTATTTCAATTAATCTTATCATGTATAAACTACTTGAATTATTATTTAATGCATAGCTTTTTTTAGTCCTGCTCCACTTTAGTACTTTGTTGCCGCAGTGACTGACACTTATTAATTTTTTTGTTGCCAGCATGATGGGCCTTGAAACAGATGGGGAAAAGGAGTTTGGAAAAGAAGCTGGCATTATACCCAGGTTCTGTCATGCGTTATTCAAACTCATTGAGTCTGGGGATGACGATGGAAAGAAAGCTTCCTCATCAGGAAATGTAGCAGTTGAAATAAGTTACTTTGAAATATATAATGAAAAAATTCATGATCTCCTAGGAAGCTCATCAGACAGAGAAAGGAGAACACCACTGAAAGTTCGTGAACATCCTGTTCTTGGACCATATGTTGTGGATTTATCAGAGCATGTAGTTGTATCTTATGAAGATCTCAAGGTGAGTTCACATGTTGAAAAATTTACACTTGATTTTTTTTAGAGTATGTGAAGATGCGAGTGTGTGTGATGTTGTATTTCTTGGAATTTTCCTCTTACTTTTGGGAAGTGTGGTCTTAAAGTCCTTGTTTGGCCATCCACATATGTATTTCGTGGTGTCTGTAAATCACTTTACGTAAATGCTGGTGTGGTTCCTTTGAAAGGGATACGCTTGTTTTCCTTCCCCATCCTGATCCAGCCCCCACATATTTAATTCTTTAAGCTTATTTTTGTTCATTTTAAGGGTAATTTTGTGGAAAGTTCTGATAGAATGGAAAGACAAGGGGGCTCAATAAGTACACAATCACATTTTTTCTCTGCCCAGTTTTGTTTGGAAAAAAAAGTAGAGTTTGTTATGGGCAGCATGGAATATTTCTGCTTTAGCCCTCATAGTTTTATGAAGTTCCACTTGGTGGCGGTGCTATACACAGTCTTCAAAATGGTGTCCGTAAGGAAAGGTATGTTCCAAGCAGAAAGTTGTCATTGAGTTTCTTTTTGTGGAAAAACCAGAGCATCGCAGATATTCTAAGGCATTTGCAGAATGTCTATGGAGATCTGGCAGTGAAAGAAAGCATAGTGAGTCATTGGACAAGGTACCTGTCATTGCAACAAGGTCGTGCAAACATGTCCGGTCGGCTGCACACAGCTCTGCCTCCTGCAGTGTTGGAGTGTGTGGACACTCTCATTCGAAGTAACTGACTGATTTCAATTAAGCACCTCGTTGCTCAACTCGATGTGTGTATCAATAGTGGTGACACACACTTCCAACAGCTTGGGTACTCAAAACTGCATGCCTCATCCACCCTACAGCTCAGATCTTAACCTTTCAACTTCAATCTGTTTGTCCCAATGGAGGATGCTCTCCTTTCCTTGGGAAGCAGTACGTGGATGATGGGGAGGTTATTGATGCAGCAAGACGCTGGTTCCGACGTCGGACAGTAAAGTGGCACCATGTGGGCATACAGGCCTTCCCAGAAAGGTGGTGTAACACTGTCACATAGAATGGAGATTATGCTGAAAAATAGGATTTTGTAGCCAAAGGAGTGGGGTATAATATGGTGTATTGAAATCCTGAATAAAACCAACCTGCTTTTGGAAAAAAAAGCGTTGCAGTAACACCCATTGTACTTTCAGATTAAAGGAGACCACCCACTGAAAATCAGAAGCTTGAGGTGTTGACAGGACACATATAAAGAAAGAAAGCTTCCTAGCTTTTGAAGTAAAACTTTTTGGAGTTATGAGTGTGCACGCACGCACGCTCTCTCTCTCTCTCTCTCTCTCTCTCTCTCCCTCTCTCCTCTGAAAGCTAGAAACTTCCTACATCCTCCTTCCTTTTGTACATCTACTCTGTACCTCTTAGTTGTGGATCCTTGACCAGGCTCTTTTCCACATGCACATTCTAGTAAAAATCAACTGACTCATGCTGTTGTCTGAGATGAGTAGGTATGTGGCTCTCACCCTCCCTGTTTTTTAGAATAATTGGATTGTAAAATTCTCCAGTAAATGGATTTCATGCATATTTATAAATTTTATTAATTTGGGTATAGGCTGTAAAAATGTTTTCTCCCGGGGGTGAACTGTGGTTCTGCCTGTTTGCATTTTATAGCAAAATTCTTGATGATTTGAATAAATAAACCAGCTATTGAAATACTAGTTTAATTCAAATTTTTCTGTGGTTTATATCTAATAGACTGTCTCACACATTCTTATGGGTTTGCAATTTTAGGGCTGGCTGATGGTGGGTAATAGTCAAAAAGCAACAGCATCTACAGTGATGAATGAAAAGAGTTCACGATCCCATTCAATCTTCTGCATTACACTTACTCAAAGACAGGTAAGTTATTTTTATTACATGCTGCTATTTACGACTAGTAATGAACTTAAATTCCTCATAAAATAAGAACAAAACATTAAAAGTTGTTAAAATACATATACTTTATTTTGACATGTCACTTGTTTCAGTCACTTATTTCATATCTTTTTCTCTGCCTACAATCCCTTCGCCTCATCATTCCCCCATTTTTCGCTTTTAAAAATCAAAATAAAAGTATTTACCATTTGTGCAACTAAAAAATTCTAATCATTGAACTGAATGATTACGTAAGTAACTTCCAAATTGCTGCCTGATATCGTGAAATAGGATTTTGTTTTTTCAAATTGCTGAAACAGGAGCCTTTGCAGCTGATAGAAACCAATTGCAGGTAGGTGCACAAACTTCAAATAACCTCAGGTTTTTAGGACTTTAAAAAAAATGAAATGTGAGGCTGAAAGGGTAATAGAAATATGGAAGAAAGAGAAAAGGGGAAAAAGATATACAGGTTCAGTGAACAGAAATCATAGTTTGTAAGTAGGGTGGCAGTTATGACATGACTTTAGCCACCTTATTTTACAGCACATATTTTGGTTAAGCTGTATTTGGTCCTCGTATCTGGGTTAGACCTCAGCCTTTTCAAAACTTCTCTCAAAATGTGCAAACTGTGAGGGGAAGATCCCCCAATATGCAGCATGGTAGTCCGTCCTTCGAGGATTCATCGGATATCTGTTAGGAGAAGCCCCTTGACCATGCAGAGATCATACACTTGACGGTGCCTGTCCCTGCAGGAGCTCCGGACACTGTCCATCATGCCAAGTGACGTTTGCTGTGGCTGGGTGGTGCCTGTGGGAGTATCCCTCTGAGTAGATGGCATCATGATGGATATTTGGCATCAGAAATGACCAGTTATTAGCTGGTGGCTGCAAGTCTGCAGTAGTCTCTGGACTGCAGTTAAGTGCAGATCATTGCAGCCTTTAGAACTTCCCTCCTTCCCCACACCATAAGAATAAAACAAAACCAAGTGATTTGCAGACACTAGGCTGCAGTCACAGTGCTATGGCCAGAAGCCTTGCCTTGGTCATCCCTCTTTCTCTGTTTCATTTGCTTTTAGATGCTGTCCAACCTTTTTGTGCTGCATCCCATTTTACATTTTAGGATGAAGGCAAGACCTTAATAATGTTGACAAATAAACAGTTGAACAGTTTTTATAATTTCTTCAAGATAATTTTATTTCTCAGCCCTGGCATAAATATTGCCTTTATTTTACCACTCCTTCATACTTTCATAATTTGATCAAATGTCTTCCAGGCATCAATCACTAACTCCAGATCTACCTCTTGACCAAGAGACTGGTGACCTTGCTGTTTTGTCCCTGAATCCCCCAAACAACTCCCCTCCCCTCCCCACATGCCTATTGCTGACCAAGGGTCTGGTGACCTCACTGTTTAGTGCCTTAACCCTCCAAACACCCCCCACCCCTCCCCTCTGTTCCCTAATCTTCCATTAATGTTTAATGCCCAGAAAAAATAACAGCCAATGATGTACCATCATTTCAGAGCAAATATCTCAGTTTTACCACTATGTGAAGAAGTAATGTTTCTTGACTCATCTGTGAACATAAACTACTGGATCTTCATATTAAACCTATGCAATGCACATGATCTTTCCTATAATGCATTCTGTTGGTTATCATTGAACATATCATTGACATACTTGCACTGGTTATACCTAACTGAGTTGTTAAGATCCCCCAATATGCAGCATGGTAGTCCGTCCTTCGAGGATTCATCGGATATCTGTTAGGAGAAGCCCCTTGACCATGCAGAGATCATACACTTGACGGTGCCTGTCCCTGCAGGAACTCCGGACACTGTCCATCATGCCAAGTGACGTTTGCTGTGGCTGGGTGGTGCCTGTGGGAGTAGCCCTCTGAGTAGATGGCATCGTGATGGATATTTGGCATCAGGAATGACCAGTTATTAAGAAATAGTTGCTTACAGAAATGGTACCATAGTAACAACCAATAAGAGAATGCCCTTGGTTTGACCATCTGTTCTACTCAGCACTATCATACCACTCTGCCACCTCAGGTGCTGTTTACTACATTCAGCTGCTAATGCCTTGTGATTTACTTTTCTTACGGTCATGTTTTGTTTCCCTGTGGGGAGAGTGTATTTTACACAACAGATGATCAGGAAAGTCTAGCAAAAGTACAGAGAAAAGTGATAAAGCTAATACAGTCTTGTAAAGTGAACTCAGCACTGCAGGTCAACAGGTAGCATGTGAATGTATTCAGTACACAACTGCAGAGTTGCTGTTGCTGACATAGCATTAGTGCTGTTAATGGTGAACCAACCGTGTCTCCCCTTTCCATGTTTGACTGTGCATGAGTGTCAACTAATTTGTTGTTAGAGCACAGGTACAAACAACCCTATGATTTTTTTAAAATCTCTCCCTCACACTCTCTTATGCTCAAGAAATTAGATGGATCAGTCATTTGAAGTCAACTTTCTTCGTGAAGGAATTCTTCATCTTCTTCTTTGGAATTCTTTCTTTTCAGGGACATGACCCTGATAGCCTGATAGCACTCTTTTTTTTTTCCAGCACATTTAAAAAAGTAATTACTGAATGAAAAACTAAAATTCCATTTCAGTTGCCTCTCTTCTTTAAATACCCAAGCTGACCTTCCAAAGCGAAGTGAATGTCATATTTGGACTACAAAGATTCTTGAATGAACAGCACCAAGCAAAAGACTCAAAAAATGAATTATTTACATTCTGCTTTCATTTCTGGTCAGTAGATCATGACATAACAATTACTTTGATTTTTCTTATTTCTTTGTGTTTAATCCCAAATATTTTGTCAGCTGACTCTAAGGGAAACACTGATTATTTTCGTTTCGTAAACATAGAAAATTAAGAACTTGTGTAGCACATTTATAGTTGTAACTGTAAGTGATTCTTTAAACTGTGTTTTCTTCATGTTTCAGAAAGATGTTCTTAATGGAGAAATTTATGAACATAGTCGCAGAAGTAAAATAAATCTAGTAGACTTAGCAGGCAGTGAACGTGTTTCACAAACCTGTGCAACTGGCGAGAGATTGCGGGTACGAAACAGCTTTTTTCTTGCACTTGAGTTACACATCCAGTTTAAAATGCCAGTGGGAAAAAAGTATTTTGACCATTATGTAGGAAACATATTTATTAAAGCCAGTCAGTTCATGACTGTTTGCTGTTAACAACTATTTTATGTTTCCTGGCATTTTTTCAGGAAGGTGTAAGCATCAACAGGTCCTTGCTAACTTTGGGTAAGGTGATAGCATCGCTTGCTGAAAATACAAGCAACAAAAAAAGACACTTCATCCCCTATCGAGAGTCAATTCTCACTTGGCTGCTTAAGGTGAGTACTATTCTTGAAGAAACAATTTTTTAGCTACAAGTATACTGTTTATTATCCGGAGTATTTCGCTAGCTAATGAGTGTATTTGTTGTAGAAAACTGGTACATAAAAAGTACATTTATGCAAGGAATAGAAATGGCACATTTCTGACGGTGTGAACATTGTCAGTCTCACAAATTGCTTCTCTTCCTCAGTCTCAATCTCATCTTCGTTTTCAGGTGTTCTTGATTTTGATTGCATCGCTTGTTCAATCTGAGGCTGAGGAAGAGTCACCAAACATATCATATCTACCTTATGCTGGCCAAGTATCCAGAAAGATTGATAGTCTTGCATGAAAGCATAGCATCTAAATAAAAAGTATTCTTTGTAAAAGATGATCTAGGTCTCTGTAAACTGGGTGTGTACTGATTCTATGCAACTGTGACATTGTCTTGTGTATAGCAGACCACAGAAACAATCAAAAAAAGATGAGATACATCAGCGACACACACAACTAAAAATATTCAAGCAAATCAAATCAGCTGTCACGCGAGCACTGCCATGACTATAATCATGAAATGTAATACAATGAGACCAGTGCTGTGGTGTAAATGTCTAGTTTCTGGAACAGCATAATTAAGAAATCTATCAAAATACAGTTGTCAGAAAACCTAATAAACAGGGATATAGGTTTCAATTTAAATAACGCTTGGGACTGGCACTCAATTTATTAAAATCTCAATAGCCATCACATCCACTAGAGTATAGAAATGCTGTGCAAATTTGAGTTTCAAGGAATATATGAGAGATCTGGAAACAAAAGCATGAAAGGGTGTAGGGAACATTGGGAACTGAACTTGGCTATAAATAGCAGCACAAGGGACAACAGTAGTTCAGTTTGGTTGGAGTCCAACCAGAGAATACACACACATAACAGCGAAACTCGTAGAACCTGATGAAGATGGCTGGCTCAGTCATCAAAATATTGTATGTAAAATGGAAACAATAATTTGGCAGAACACCTGGAAGCACACAATTAACTGCAGAAATTACTTTCACATACTAACAGAATTTACACAGTTGGAATTAAATACCTCATGACAAAAAGGATTTTTGTTAAACAGAATATTTGCTGTAGCAGTTGTATGTAAGAAGTTGAAACTGTGTGCCTAGTGAGGATTTGATCCTGGCTCCCAGCCTTTTTCTGGCAGTACTCCATCTATAATTACAGAAGGGGTATGCCCTGTGACAAAATTTAACACTGAACTACTTTGTGAGGCTTGGTTGGATGTTGGTAATTGGTAGTGAACTGCCCAGAACAAAGAGTTAGTGAAGGTGTCCTGGAGTCTCCAATACCTGCTTTTTAAATTCAGGGAAAATATTTTCTTTCATTAAAAAGAATTCTTTTGTTTTGGAGGTTTGGAATGTTGAACACAGATTAATTTCAGTACATTGGTGGTTGTTGTTCAGAGAAAATTGTCTCATAGCTGGAAGAAAAAACTTGTTTGACAAGCTTTGGTTGGTGTAAATCTTAGGCGTTTGAAACATTCTGAAAAGGGTATGAATAAATGTGTAAACTGGTATGCCATACAAGCCCACAATGATTTAGGTATTAGTTAACAGTAAACAAGAAAATGTTCCTTATAATTCATTAGATAGCATCCATATTTTCATGGAATGGAGTTTCAACTGTTAATTTCTGTTTTTAGTCCTGGACCATTAGAAGAATATTCTCTGTCACCAGACACTTCACGACCTAATCATATTTTAGAAAATTTTCTTCTTTCCTTAGCTTGCCTCTCTGAATCCCCTTTTTTGCTCTCTGAATACCTCTTTCACTAACCGATGTAGAATGATAATTATGAATTTTTCTTGATAATTTGATTATCTGCAGCACATCATGCTTACTAATACTTGCTTATTTTTTTTACTACACAGTGGCCATTCTTCTATAGAACCTGAAATTTTCAGGGAGCTAGATTTTACCTGGAAAAATTGGGGAAATCTTGGGGAATTTTATAAAATGTTGGGGAATTGCACGTTTTTAACCTGGCATTGAAACTGAAATTTACTGTGTTTTATGAATCATAAATTTTAAAATATGTAATATTTCAAACTCGCTGCACCTGGAATTTCCAGGTGTTGCCCCTCATAAGTTTGAGTAGCCATCTTGTACTATCATCATATACACTGTCGCTACACACATTTTGTATAATCCTGGTCGAATCACACTCTCATTCTGATTCAGGAAAGTGCTATTCCTTGCTCTTTACACTAAAAAAAATATTGGTCTTAAGACTGGTTGTATGCAGCAGACAATTTAATTGCTGTTTATAATGATAGTTTTATGATTTTGCAAAATTTACATTACTAGATATAAAAAATTGAGAATATTTGGATTTTGCAAAATTTACATTACTAGATATCAAAAATTGAGAATATTTGTTCTCCGATGCATGGTTTCTTTGCACTAGCTGTGAGAGCGGTCTCTTTATACACACCTTCAGTATTGGCTGTAGCGTTATCTGTCAAATATCAGTGTCTTGTAACCCCCATTTAGGTTTCTACAAGAATAGGCACTGTATTGTTTTTATAAGCAGAAGTACTGTGAAACCATCATTTCTTCATTTTCAGGATCAGTGTACCCTTTATCCATGTAGATTGTTGCAAGGTGGATTGCATTGTACAGTATTATTTAACAATGAAAACTGAATTAATTTTGTGGGAACAGTTGTTACAGTGTACAACAATAAACTAGCAAAACAAAACGTAAAGTTCATTAATTACAGGAAAAAAAGTTAAACCTTTTAAGGACCATCAACTTGCTGTGCTTGTTCACAGTATAGGCCAAATGTTGACTGTGCATCATATCTTGTTGGAAGCAGCCAGTTAAGAGGACGGTATAGGATATCAAGTGACAACCTCGTAATGTTATGTATATGTGCCAAAAATACTACTTGTTGATATGGGGAGGTACTCTATTACTTCCAGTGTTTGCTGCATGTTGATGCTTTTGTCACTGATATGTGTAGAAATTTTGAATTTCTTGTGTTGAATTACACTGCTGGTCATTGAACTTGCAATACAACACAACTGCACATTGGCATGAAATATTTCGTATGCTTGGATATGCAAATGATTAGCGTTTCAGCACAGCCACACAAAGTTGAGTAATGCCATCTGAGAGATATTATGGAGTGGGTTTCTCATTCAGAAAGAACGTTTGAATGTTGTTTGCTTTTTGGGAAGATCATGGTGCGCCACCTCGTGCATGAAGGAGAAATGTCTACCAGCACATGATGGAATAAAAAGGCATTACGATCATGGCCCATTGAGACTAAGATTTATCATTCAACAATTTTGTTGGTTGTTTTGGTCAGATCCCATGACTGTCAGGTAAATGTGGAATTGATGGGTTTAGGGGAGGGTCTTACTCAATGCCACGTAGGATCTGAATCGACCTGTGTGACTAGAGCCCAAGAAAGTTAGATTATTCAGTTGGCTTTGCAGGATTGCACAATCATGTCACATGCCTTGAGTCACGAACTGAGCTTGTTTGCAGCAAGTGAAGTATCTACATGGCCAGTGCAATGGCACCTCAGGCACCACAGTTTGGAAACAATTGTTACGGCTTTGCAAGAGACAGCAGCAGACAAACACTGGTCATGTCAGTGGCACCACTTTTCAAAACTGTCTACTGCATCATGGTGGATCTGTACACGTGTAGAAGCTCTAATGAAGACAAGCATTGCCAGATTGTATTTGTATTGTCACACAAGCTCAACACCTGGTGTGGTATTGGTTATCATTGCGTAAACAACACTCTGTTTCACATAGCTGCTAATTTAGACAGCAGACATTGCAGTTCTGACTTACTAAAGCCGGTGGGTGTGCTGTATTTTCGAGGTATCTGTGACAATCTACCACCAAGATAATGCGAAATCGCATTTTGTTCATACTGTCTTATAGGTGGAGTTCAGCTGTTGTCGCCGGCTGAGGTGGCCGTGCGGTTCTAGGCGCTACAGTCTGGAACCACGTGACCGCTACGGTCGCAGGTTCGAATTCTACCTCGGGCATGGATGTGTGTGATGTCCTTAGGTTAGTTATGTTTAATTAGTTCTAAGCCATTTGAACCATTTTTCAGCTTTTGTCCTGACTAGCACATATCCAGATCTCTCACGTGGTGAAAGCAGCTGGTCCTGGATTGCCGACACACTTTGATGCCCCATTGACAGCCACTACGATTGATGAACTCTGATATAAAATTGAAGCACCATTGGTTGACGTACCCATGTCTGTTATCCTAGCCCAGTTTAACTCAATACCCAGTTAAGTTGCCCATGTCCAGCCATCCTGATTTAGGTTTTCCATGATTTCCCCTAAATTTCTTCAGGCAAATGCTAAGATGGTTTCTTTGAAAGGACACAGCCGACTTCCTTGATGGGTTTAGGGTAGGGTCTTACTCAATGCCACATAGGATCTGAATCGACCTGTGTGACTAGAGCCCAAGAAAGTTAGATTATTCATAACGCTGATGGGACCAATGACCTCACTGTTTGGTCCCCACTCTTAAATCAACCAACCAACCAACCCACCCACCCACCCAGCTAAGTTATTCATCCTTGCTGACAGGTGACAACTCTGTGTACTGAATTTCACACTCTTTATAGCTCCAAATTGCCTAGAAGTTTAAGTTTGTATTATTTCTTCTATATTGTGAGTGTATAGTAAGTAAAACTTTTTTGGTTTCAGTCTGAATTAGGTTACAAGAGTGTTTCAGTTGCTGTGAGCAAAAAAACTTACTTTTTTCAGGAAATTTTTGTTTGCACTGGGAATTTGAAGCTTAACTATAAATGAAAATGTCATGTTATTGTTTCACCTACCCATTGCATCTTCAATAAGCTATTACCAACAAATCTTTGGAGGTAAATACATGGAAGGCACTTGATAAACTTTTGGCCAGAATTCATTTGTCAGAACATGTGCAGCATACTTTGTTAAGTAACTTCTAGTTATCTGTTCATGATATTACACAGGTTTATTCTTCTAAGGCTATTACAGTTTGTGACAGAACTAAAGGTATCTCATTTGTGTTGTCACATGTATATTCAACATTGCCAATAGTCCTATTTACAGATACAGTAGTAATATTTTGGTTTTTGGTGGGAGTGAACCATTAATCAACTTGCTGTGTTGATATATTAGTACCGCACTTTTTATCAGCTGCTAGTATTTGTATAACTTTATCTGAATCCATATTTGTGTGAAATTATCTTTTACATTAAGTCATGAGCATTTAAATTCTTTATGGGGAAGACTATATTATTGGATTAGTTGTAGACGTCTGTTAGACATAAGGGAGTGGCTTTCCTTGCCCTCTTTAATGCTGACATTATCGCATATTGTCAAAGTGTTTATATATATATCACCTGGGAATAGTTTTATACTGATAAAAATGATTTTGTTGTACAACTGAGAGTGGTTTTCCATTACAGTGCACTTACAGCACAGTTTTAGACTGTCCACTATGCATTCACGTAATCCTTCAAAAACTTCCAACATTTGTTCTCATTCTTCATTATAAGTACTTGTTCACCCATTAGAAGTGGCCTGTGTGCACAGATTCTTCATTATCATATTGTGTACAGACTTAAACATTTTTCCAAGTGTAATTAGTTTGCCATCTCTAGGCTGCAGGTTGAGGTGACCTCAAAAAATTGTTTATGGTTCAAAGTAATGAATCATTGCTGCATCAGTGCCCTATAGGAAACATTGTCACATTAATATTGTCATACCAGATGCACCAAATACAGAATCAAGTAGGGCTAGCACAAAATAACTTGGCACCCAATGAAGCACATTTTTGCCATAAGTGCTGGGCAACTCCACCCCATTGTTTAGAACAGACGGCCACCTCAGTTGACTGTCACCTACTGACATCCGCACTTTGAGCATTCTTGTTGTCTCTTTACTAAAAAGCATGGCATCACAGATTTCAAGCACTGTAGGTCCAGGGAAAGTTCTTCGTAATCAAGCACGTGTGATTATATGCAAAGCCACTAAATTTATATCAGAAGAGGAAAAGCAGGATGCAAAAATCTCATTTAAAAATGTGCTTGAGAGAGCTGCTGGTACCGCTAGCTATTCCAGTTGCACAATAAAGAGAATGGGGGGGGGGGGGAGGCAGGGGGCAACATGATATATAGAATCCCAGATAAAGAAGTGACAAAAGTATTTTTGTTTAAACTAGGGAGTCTCTTACAGAAACTAACAAACGAGCAAAAGAAAATAATTATCATAGTTGCTGATTTTAATATAAACATAATACACAAATCAGTGAATCTAGGGAATTTATTGATCTGATTCAAGCATTTTGTTTCAAGCTAAACTTTACAGAATTTTTGAGAGAGAGTGAACAAACTGGAACATATTTAGACAACATTCTGAGAAATTATTCATTTGATGATACAAAAAAATACTTTACTGATTTGATATTTTTGATCATTCTGCCTTGTTTTTGCAGCTACCAAAAATAAATGAACCAACAATTAAAAATGGGCATCAAACAATGATTCAGTAAGGAAAATATAAACTCATTTTATTATAGGCTTTAAGGAGTAAAGTGAGTAGTTGATCATAGTACCAAAAATTCTAAAACTCTACAGATTTCTGAATGTTTTTCCACATTTTTAACAAAATATTTCCCCCTGCAATCTGCTATCAAAAATGGCACGCAAACTGAAGTAGATAACTTCGGTGTAAAAGTGTCAAGTGTCTGAAAAAGTCATTTACATAATGAACTGAAAAGCAATAAAAATTAAGATTTTATAAAGTATGCAAAATGGAGTAAAACTGTATTTAGAAGGGTGGTAAAGTCAGCAAAAGAAATGACACACATAGAATTCATTCTGAACCATACAAATAAATCTAAAGTAGTATGGTTAACTGTAAAATCTGTCTCAGCTGGCAGTCCACATATCTCCAAAATTAAGATAGGGGACAAATCCATTGAAAATCCTGCAGAAATAATGGAATATTTCAGTGAATTTTTCATAAATGTAAGTGCTTACCTAGACAATGTCCATCCCTTTGCATTCATTCAGGACAAGAGGTAAGTTCTAACTAAAGTTGAACAAATTATAGCTGAAGATGTATAAATAGTGGTATTCTCTCTTAAAAATAGCACATTGTGTTTGTGGGGGTGGGGAGTAAAGAGTCCCTCTACTCTAAGACCCCCTCCACAGTTTGGCAATACCCTTGGGGCCAGCCATGAACATTTGTTGAGCACTTTAACCCTCCATTAGTCATGTGGGTGATGATGTAGGATCAGGAATAGAATTGTGTTATCTCACAGTGAGTGAAAAAAATCTTGATTCCTCCACTAAAGACAGGCACAGACATGTCTCAGGCCTAGTAGCTTCCTGAGAATGGGTGAGGTATAAGCCAGTGTAGGTCTGACTTTGTGAGTTAACTTTTGACCTTTGAAAGTAAAATTCCTACAATTTTAGTCCACCTGCCTTATGATGTAATCATTCTGCAATGCCTGAAACAGATGTGATACTGATGATGATATCCAGTCCTGCAGAGTATGATTATACCGATGAAGAAGATCAGTCACAGGAGGATATGTATGAGGATAGTGAACACAATATGGTGAACCTAATATGGAATCAGAACAGAAAACTGATACAAATGAACTTCAGAAATTTCATGTGATAATGCTAGTGACAAGAAAGATAGTAGCAACCCATATAAATATTATTTTAGTAAAAACTTAAAACTATTGCTAATGTGACAACAGGTGTCCATAATATTATAAAAAATTTCTCAGGCCCTAAAATGAATGTTAGAAACGCAAAAAAAAAAAAAAAAAAAAAAAAATCAATGTCTAAAATTAATTTTGACTGATGATATTGTCACAAAAATCATGACATGCCCCAATATTTGCATAGCTTCAATTAGAGAAAAGTTCTTATGGGTTCCTTACTCAAGAGTTATAGACCAAATAGAAATTAAAGCTTTTTCAGGAATGCTATTTATTATTGGAAGCTTCTGAAGTTCAAGAAAACATTTGCATCAGATTAGGGACAGTTCCAAAGGATCAGAAATAGAGTAACAATAACTCTTATGCTGTGACATAAAAACTGTACACTGGCGTTGCTCCCACTACTCACAAAACGGCTGCTCCCACTACTCACAAAACGGTGACCGGCTGTTGCAGAGTGGACTATGGCTTCAGACTGTGGATATAGTCTCATTGGCCCTTTGTATGGAAGTGATCGTAGATTCTTGTATTTTGATCATGTTGTCATGTCATTGTCACTGCACCATTCAAATGGAGTTAATTACATCGAGGTACCGTAACAGTGAATGGTCTGCCAAATAAATAAGATTGGACTTTATTGATTGCCCAGACAAGTGCTAGACACTGTTTCTCAGTCATAAAGTAATTCTTCTTGGACTTTGGTAGTAATTTACAAGTACAAGCAGTCACTCCTTCATTGCATTCCTGTATATTGACTGCCCATTAGCATCAGTGTGCACTTCCATCTCAGTGTTCTTGTCAAAAAATGCTAGGGCTCATGGAGGTGTCATTTCTTTTGCCTCTCCCTGCAGCAGTTCTAATGGCTGTGTTGTGCAATTGAAACCTTTAATTAAGTTTTTGTAGTAAGAGCACATCCTGAGGAAACCCTTTAATTTTTCTGTATCAGGATGGACTACATTTTTGTTTACTACATACCCCAAAATTTTAAATTATTGGGTGACAAAGGAGCAGTTCCTCTGATTCAGGCAAAGACCTGTTTCACTGGTACACTTCAGCACAGTTGCCTGGTAGCTTAGATGATATTTAAAATGTCTTCAAGAAAACAACAGTGTCATCCAGATAGCAAAGACATGTTGTCCATTGAAGATATCAAAGCAGGTTGTCCATCTTGAATTTGAAAGTGGTTGAAGTGTTGAGCAAACCAAATGGAATTAAGACACAAATTAATTAAGGACATTAGCTGCCAGTGGATACTGATTTAAATCACTGGAGAAAGTTGAGAATTTATGCTGGACTGGAATTTTAACCTGGGTTTCCTGCTTACCAGGCAGAAGCACTGAACAAATAGTTCTCTTCCAACAGACAGTGTAAGGTTTCATAAATTTGCAGCCGCTGATATATGTCCATTTGGTTGCTTCTGTGCAGCCATTGGTAATTGATACATGAAATCTGTGGCTCATCTTTCCTCTTCCTGAGTACACAAGGGAAGACCAACAACTCTCTGGTGGCTGAATAATGTCTCACAACATCTTCTCTACTCATTTCAAAATTGTCATTCATCTGGAGTCTCCCTGTATGAGTGACTGACTACTGATCTTCGGTGCTGCCTTAGTGTTCAACAATAGGTTGTTGAGGGTATCTCACCTCCACTCTGGACTTAAATGCACTTGTAAATTGAAAGAGAATAGCAAAAACTCACTCACATTATTCCTTGCTCCAGCTGGGGTATGTTGGCAACTGGGTAGTAGTGTCCTGTGGTGTGCAATTAGTAATGGTAGCATGACATGGTCTCCATTGATGGGCCTAAGCTGACCTACCCGGATCTTTGGAGATGAGTTGCGGTTGTCGATGGCAGTTGATGATCCAGAACTGCCCTTGATCATTTATGATGGCTATTTTTATCCCTGGCATATAGATTTCTTTTATGAGGCTATTTACCTTTTTGCACTCAACAAGAACTTCGTAGTTAAACAGAGTGTTCATATTGTTGACGAGAACTTGTGTTGGTGGTGATGGCAGGGTGACTGTGTCATCAGTGATAATGATTGCCCAAGGGAATTGCTGTTGTGACTGTGTGGGAGTAGCCTCGTCAGTCTGGAGATCAAATCTTCCACAGTCTGTGATAACACTACGGCTGCATTCTGGTAAAATAAGAGTTGAAGGTTTCTTTTCTGTGAGTGATAGTTAACCTCAAAATAATAGTAGCTCTTGCTGACTGGATATATTTTCATTTTGTAACTTTCAGCATAATCATCTTTGAATATCGGGACATAATCTTATTCAGCTGGCGATATAATTCAGAGAGATGCCTCAGAATCAATTGCTGTCTGAATTTATTTATTTATGTATTATTTTTTGTCAACAGTGATGTCTGTGATTACCTGTTATATTGGAAGCTGTGTCAACGGAGAATTTTCATCTGCAGTGACCTCACTTCTATAGACAGTCATCTTATTTAGTTTACGTGATTTTTGCTGCTGGATGAGCAGTTGTAATCTCTAGATGGCGATGGAAAGCGGCCTTTTAAGAGTGGCCTCAACAGGACTACAGTGATGGGCTTCCTCCCACAGGTTGCACTAGTTGCCTGTGTCATCTGCAGTTGCCTGGGGATATCAGTATCACTGAATGACAAACTTCGTTTTGAATTAGCAGTGCTTCCTAGTGACTAGGTTTGACATACAATGCTCCTACTGTCAGACAGCTGGGTTTGATGTTAACAAGTGTCATAAATCTCTTGTATTTCTTCTAATTATGTGCAGTATGAACTGCATGTGGTTGTGATGGTACCATCAGTACATCATTAGACAGGATGTGTATGCCTTGGGAAATCTGGAAAAAACCCTGGAATTTTTTTGGGGGAAATTGGGGAACAACCCGAGAGTTTTTTAGACTTCCTGGAATTTTTCATTATTTTAGTTTTCAGTTAAATTTTTGTAATTTTGACTGGTAAGAACAGATAACTTTGACAAAGAATTACTTTAGCCTGCCACAGCAGAATAATACTGCAGAAATAAAATGTAAACAAGAGAATAATACTAAAATAAAATTTTAATTGCAAAGAAAATGTGTCATTTACAACAATAGAACACCGTGTTCATACGAGCATCTGCCAACAGCAAAATTTGTCAAAGGCAATGTAGTACCTTGTAAAAACAAACTGCTTTCAATGCATCTTTCATGAGGGCTTCTTTTTGAAGAGTGTGGCATCACAACTGTTTACATTTGTAACAGGTCACGAGAAAATATTGTGAATGGTGGGTTGAGAAGTGTTACTTTCAAAGTAAATTTCCTTTCAAGCAAGATGAATTATGCTACACATGAGCATGTGCAATGAATTTCTCAAATCAGAGAGCACTACACTCTCTTTAAAAACTTAACACTGAGGACAAGCCACTTAGAAAAAGTTTTATGCCATTCTTTAATATTTTACTGGCAAATTTGTGTTTGATATATTTCAGGGGATAACACACACTAAAAAAGACCAAGTTTAAAGTTTAGTTTTTCATGTTTATTTTAGTTCTTTCATTGATTACAAAATATGCTATAACTATGGCAAAAAGTGTAAATATCCGTAAAAGAAGTGCAAAGCGAGATCTTGAGCAATTGGACACATAATTGGCTTTTCTATGGAAAAGATGAAGTGCTCGATGGAACGTGTTCAACCAGGTAACCTGCAAAATATTTGGTGCACGGCAGTGAAATTTATAATCATGCTTGTCAGGAAAATTCAGCTGCAGCAATTTTAAGCTGTGTTCTTAGAATCTTGCCTAACCACTCCCTTGGAAAAAAGAAACAGCAAAAAATTTTTGATGGCCAATATTACATGTGATTGTATGTATATTAATTTAAACCATTTAACCTCCCCATTTGTTTGTTCATGCTACTTTGCAATGATGTTGCTGTTGAATGACAATCACATGTCCTATGCTATGAATATCTGCTGTCATTGGCTGGTGAGATCACATGACATGAGCTATGAATGGCTGACAAAAGTGCATCACAATCTTGATTTTAGTGCTTTGGAAGCTACTGTGCCATTTTTGGTGGAATTCATTGGTTGAGCACTGCGCTCTGTTCTTTACTTGTTGTGTGGCTATGCAGTTCTTCTACTGGTTGGCACCAAATGTCCTCTTAATTTCCTCCAGAAATTTGTCCTAGCTTCTGTTTTCAAACCACTGCTGGGTTGTACCATCCAAGTAAAAGAAGATACTTCCAAGATGCATCATGTCATCCTACCTTCTGTATTTCATGCCTTGGTTGAATCCCAGCCATCTAGTCAGCTATTGGCTAGTGTCTGTTGAAAACGATGCTGTATTCCTGATACGTGTCTGACTTATCAGTGCTTTTATATCTGTTGGTACCTTGACAATGCCAACAGTCAGATGTAATGGTAGCTAATGGTTACCGCTTGCTGAGTTGCTCTTCCAAACAGTGTCCCATAGTAACAAACCAGTTGTGTCTTTACCTCTAGTTACTCATAGTTTAGATACTTGGGCAGCGCATGACTCTGTTTAAAGACAATAGCTAAATGCAGGCATAGGCTTGAGCTGCGCGCATCTGCTTTTGTTCCCCACAGCTAAAGCACTGCAAATAATAATGTGTTGCTGTAACCCTATAGTCAAATACTCTATGCGTTGGCTAGAATTGCAAGTTGATAAAACAGAAATACAAAATAAAAGTTAAATGAATAATTTAATAACAAGTGTTCTATTCTAACATCTGTAATTGATGTAAACAACAGAGAATTATGTTTAATGATGATTATTCAGAAAAGAACATGTCAGATATGTGGGAAGTGTTCATAAGATATTCAGTTATAATACAGACAGAAAATACCCTTATCAAATGCAGTAAAGTAACATTGAGAGAGTTACGAGAATGATAGTAAAATCCCCAAACTAAATTGTAATCCAAGATGCACAATACATAAGTCCATTTCATAATCACAATACATAAGTCCATTTCATAATGACAATACATAAGTCCATTTCATAATCACAATACAATACATTAAATATTCACCAGCTCAAAACAGTTCAGAGCTAAACATAATGATTCACAAATTAATACACATGATACAAAGAATAGTAACTCATACTCTGTCTATCATCAGTTCTATAATAAAAGTGGAAAAAGTCAGTCCTACATTAGAGCACGTTCAGACCTCTAAAAATATAAAGTCTCTAAAGAAGTTAGGGTATGGTAGTGGCTGTTCACCGCCCAGTATCACTCACCTACACGATCAAATAGTAGGTCTGCCTCCTTCAAGCACAAACATAAATGTGTCCAGAATTGGTCCTTTGAGCTCTTTATTTGATAAAGTCCCAGTCTCAATTTGACTTGTGTAGCTTTATGCTACTGTCTGCTTTTCCATTGGCTGAAGGCCATCACCTCCAAAAGTTCATATTACTTAAGTTCTACAGACAGATTGTACTTGATCACTTCCCAGACTAAACTAATATGTTACAGCAGTATTTAAATAAATAAATGTTATAAACTTTCAGTTACAGTCAGACCATTCACAATACACATAAATAAAAGTTTGTTCATGAATAAATAGACCAATATTCTTTTGTAAGTGTGCTCACGATAAATGACAACAGATTGTCGTTAAATATTACTTAAACAACAATTTTGTCCCATTTGTCAGAAGTGCATTTTTGGCACCCTTTTACAAAGGGGACGTCACCTAACTCTTGCGGTAGACCAGTTCTTAATTTACCATGGTTTTGTAGCATCAATTTTAATTAATATTTAAAAAAAGTTACTGGTAAAATAGTGAAATGTTCGTTAAATAAATACACAAGTATGAAATATACGAGATACGCTCTGCATTCATTTGCTTTGTAACTGTGGAGGATATGATCATCTGACAAACATTTGCGTAATGAAAAGATATAAAAAACATAATAAATCAAGAAATGAAATAGATACAGATATGTAGCTTTCAGAGATGATAGCTGTTGTGGAGTTCTATCATTTGAGATACTGTATGTTGAAAATACTGTATGTTGAAATTGCATGAAGTGTTAAAGAGTTGTTAATTCAGAGGTTCATTGTCAAAAATGTTTATTTGCCATGAAATATTAACTTCTGTAGTTCTACAGATATTGAAATAGTGTTGTGTCATTGGATGCACCTCATTTCTATGAGATCACAGTTGTATTCAGATTTGCCTTAATACTGGACTGTGAGTTTTTGTAGATTCTTGAAGAGCTGTAAGAAACAATCTTTCAGCTCGTCTGACACTCTGCCATTTTTGGTGCCTCTCATGCACAAAGACCATGCGAATGACAGCCACCCAAATGCCTAGCTTTGTGATTTACACGTTTCTGGTGACACTTCTCATCTTCGTGCCTGGACTCACCTGAACTGATCACCCAGCCGGACCTGCTGTGGCATGCCCTGAGCTCTGGGCCCTCTAGCTTTCAGCCATACAATAATTTCACCTCCCCTCATACCACTTCCAGGTGGCCAAATCACTTGCCTTTGTATGCGTAACATTACATGGAAGAGTGCACAGTTTGTATTCAGGTTGCTGGCATTGAAGATAAAGTTGTTGAAGCCTTATGAGAGCCACAGTGATGTTTTCAGAAATGCCTAATGTCTCTACCAAACTGTCTCACACAGTTTCCAGTATTAAGCACTATTAAGAGAACAGGGTCGTCAACAAGACCTAACACATTGCACTGAAAGCATATATCTTGAGCACCCATGAAATACATGCAAAGCTGAACAGCTTGTGTAAACAGTGTGTGCTCCTATCTACATATGTAGAATGTTTGAATAAATTACAGATTGTTTACTGTAATTGTTAGTTCCAGAACCTTCCAGGAATTAAAAATCTTAAACAATAAACAATTGTGGGAGGAGGGCATTGAACCAGTGATGTACATGTCACCAGCCAGCAACTGACTGCTACATTATGGTGGTTGACGTACAGCAAGAGGCAGTAATGGTTTATGTTTATCTATTGTGGATATTCTAGAACACGACTGTGTATTAGTTTAATATAAATACTGGTATGTGTCACTTTTGAAATATTTGTTTAGTCACATAAAGTAGTTTTTGAGCTGTTTCAGTCTCATGTTTGGATGAAGCAAACAGAAGTTACATCTCTATTTTCATAGTGTGATGCTGGGCAGTGGCTTGTGGTGGTGTGGGCAGCATTGCAGTTAGTATCCACCTGACAGCTTCCAGTTGTCTGTCGGCTGCAGATTACTCCCTTAACCACAATATATCTGCTAGTGTCACAAATGTGCTATATGTCTGAAGTATTTTACAAAGACTGTCAAGACAAGCCTGAGGAGGCTTGCAGACTAGTTTACAGTAATAATTAAATACTTCAAAATTGACTGGTAGAAGTTTTTATATTTATATTCAATATTCGTTTGGATGCAAGACTGTATGGTTTACTAAATGCATGGGTTCATACTCAGCACTTATTCTTCAAGCCATAACCTTCTACATCTACTTCTTGACTGAATTAGGTGCATTTATTTATCTGGAATTCACTTAATTTCCTTGCTGCAATCCCCTGCCCTGCCCGCCGACCCCTCCTCTCCCCCTCCCCCTCCCCATCCTCAGGCTATCTGTTCTCAAACTGTATTGACCCCGTACTGACCTGGCTGTGCCACATGTTCAGAACAGGAAGACATATTTTGCTTTCCTCTATCATTGTTTCAACAAATTAGTCTAGCCCCCAACTTTCAGATTTGAATCCTTTTCAGTTCTCAAAATTTAGACGGTAGTGCAGATCTTTTAGAGAAAATATCTTGAATAGCATTTATCCACAATATACGATGGTTACCTATGCATTCTAAGTACACGGACAACCGCTCTTGTGAAAAAGCCAAAAGCAGTAGCCAATTGATCATGGTAGATCGTTATGTAGGGTCAGACCTCTAGACCAGTGATCGTCAGACTTCTTTGCTTAAGAGTCAATAACGTCATTGTGGCGCAGCTCCTCAGACCACATCTTATTATTAATTGGTAAAATATAAGCACACCTTACATATTAGGCCTTAGGTGTGTTCTGACTGACTGACTGGCTGGCTAGCTGACTGACTGCTGCCTACAAGGCATATGAGGAGCAATCTGTGATCATTATACATGTGATCAGCATGTCGCCAGTCCCTCCATCCATTATTAGCAGCAGAAGTTCTCTGATGATGCCACTACTTCTTTATTCCAGCATCTCATTACTTGGCGTCACAAGTTCTGAGTGGACCACATGGAAGAACTCTCTACCTCAGAGAAAGTCTGAGGGAGCACAGGGAATCAAACCTGCATTGTTTCGCACTGAAGGCAGCAATTCTGACCATTGGACTATGGGGACAGCATTAGTAACTGGAAATCTACATAAAATAGTATATTATGTACTCCCAATAAACTCACTAGAGTAAGGGCTCAATACGTTGGCCACTGGCCCTCAAGTACTGATCATTAAGTCGGCGTCATCCAGAACACTTTGTCTTGACTGTAGTCTGTTTCAGTTTGCTGCCAGCCTCAGTGATCTAATAGTTGTGACATTAGAGTTGGTTGGTGAAGTATTGTCAGTTTTATTATATGTGTGAATGACTTTGATTATAATAGTATCTGTTCTCATATTTATATGCACTGTTGAATAAGACAGACCATCACAAAAGTTTGCTAAATAATTTTAAATGCCAGTTTTCTTCCTATTCAGTGCTTTGTATTATAACAGCTAGTATTCCTTGCTACAAATAAGTACCACATTTGAAGATGACCGTCTCTGTAATGTGCATTCACGAATGTATTTTACTTCCGTTTCAAAAGCAATACCGTCACAGCTGATAAACGTGAGTTGTGTACGCCAGTGAATTGTGATACTGGAATACAAATGATAAAACATTCCTCCTTTTGCATCCTGAAATCGCGCAGTGGCCACACTACTTGCCCCCCTGTTCACAAAGTAAGTGGCCAACTGTACGTACCTCATGACTAAATTCACCAACGCCAATTAAAATTAAGCACATCTTAAAATACTACTGTCTGTGTAAGTACTTTTGTTTGTTACTGAGAGGTAAGACTACACTCTTAAGAAGCTCTTAACATTAGTTGATGTTTTGGGGTTCAGCTGTTAGTTGCTAGATGCATATTATAAAATAAGCTAAGAATCATGGACCACAGGAATATTTGAATTAGGTTGCAGTTTGATGACCACTGCTTAGACCGTAGCCCTCCTGACAGTCAAGAGCTTGCATTGTTGATGCTGGAGTTGTTACCTGCACATGTAAGCCAGAGTAACTGAGGGTCCTTATGAGATACCAGGACGCCAAGCAATGACCAAGCCTGGTCAGTGTTGCAGTGACACCTATCAGGAGAGGCATTGGCATTTAGGGTGGAGACCTCGCAAATTAGAAGAACTAAACTTAAGCCAGATTATAGCCATATAGGATTGGCTGTCTCATGAGGAGAACCTTATTTCTCAGAAACTTTGCTGAGAAGAAGAAGAGTCAAAATAAATGGCTTATCCGTTGCTGTGAAAACAATTGTCAACTTTTAGCACATGATGATGTCAGCCAAACTAATGGCACAGGGGCTAGCGTTGCAGCCTCTCACTTTTGCACCCCGTTTTTCTTTAACCTGATTATTGTTATTTTATTATTCATTTATCTAGCCAAAACTGTTGGAGGTTACTACACAAATGCCTCTTATCAAGTTAGGGCAGGGATCCCCAAACTACACTCCTGGAAATGGAAAAAAGAACACATTGACACCGGTGTGTCAGACCCACCATACTTGCTCCGGACACTGCGAGAGGGCTGTACAAGCAATGATCACACGCACGGCACAGCGGACACACCAGGAACCGCGGTGTTGGCCGTCGAATGGCGCTAGCTGCGCAGCATTTGTGCACCGTCGCCGTCAGTGTCAGCCAGTTTGCCGTGGCATACGGAGCTCCATCGCAGTCTTTAACACTGGTAGCATGCCGCGACAGCGTGGACGTGAACCGTATGTGCAGTTGACGGACTTTGAGCGAGGGCGTATAGTGGGCATGCGGGAGGCCGGGTGGACGTACCGCCGAATTGCTCAACACGTGGGGCGTGAGGTCTCCACAGTACATCGATGTTGTCGCCAGTGGTCGGCGGAAGGTGCACGTGCCCGTCGACCTGGGACCGGACCGCAGCGACGCACGGATGCACGCCAAGACCGTAGGATCCTACGCAGTGCCGTAGGGGACCGCACCGCCACTTCCCAGCAAATTAGGGACACTGTTGCTCCTGGGGTATCGGCGAGGACCATCCGCAACCGTCTCCATGAAGCTGGGCTACGGTCCCGCACACCGTTAGGCCGTCTTCCGCTCACGCCGCAACATCGTGCAGCCCGCCTCCGGTGGTGTCGCGACAGGCGTGAATGGAGGGACGAATGGAGACGTGTCGTCTTCAGCGATGAGAGTCGCTTCTGCCTTGGTGCCAATGATGGTCGTATGCGTGTTTGGCGCCGTGCAGGTGAGCGCCACAATCAGGACTGCATACGACCGAGGCACACAGGGCCAACACCCGGCATCATGGTGTGGGGAGCGATCTCCTACACTGGCCGTACACCACTGGTGATCGTCGAAGGGACACTGAATAGTGCACGGTACATCCAAACCGTCATCGAACCCATCGTTCTACCATTCCTAGACCGGCAAGGGAACTTGCTGTTCCAACAGGACAATGCACGTCCGCATGTATCCCGTGCCACCCAACGTGCTCTAGAAGGTGTAAGTCAACTACCCTGGCCAGCAAGATCTCCGGATCTGTCCCCCATTGAGCATGTTTGGGACTGGATGAAGCGTCGTCTCACGCGGTCTGCACGTCCAGCACGAACGCTGGTCCAACTGAGGCGCCAGGTGGAAATGGCATGGCAAGCCGTTCGACAGGACTACATCCAGCATCTCTACGATCGTCTCCATGGGAGAATAGCAGTCTGCATTGCTGCGAAAGGTGGATATACACTGTACTAGTGCCGACATTGTGCATGCTCTGTTGCCTGTGTCTATGTGCCTGTGGTTCTGTCAGTGTGATCATGTGATGTATCTGACCCCAGGAATGTGTCAATAAAGTTTCCCCTTCGTGGGACAATGAATTCACGGTGTTCTTATTTCAATTTCCAGGAGTGTATTTTGGACAAGTGATCCCTTTTCCAAAATGAACTGTTACCTCAGACCCCCATGGCCAAATTACCTACTTTTAAGATCAACCCCCTTATTCATAATGGTCCGCTAACTTAAAACAGCTGCTACAGAGTGTTATTTTTCATTCTGTCTTAGGTCAGTAGAAGAAGACATAGTGAGAATTAGTAATGCTTTAAGTTAGCAGACTATTATGAATAAGGGGGCCTATCTTTAGTCGTCGACCCCCAAAATCAGTTTTCGTTTATGTTGACCCCCAGGAAACCGATATCGACCCCAAGGGGTCGATATCGACCACTTTGGGATTCCCTGAGTTAGGGAATACAAGGACAGTATATTAATTGTAAAATTATAATGGGTTTCACAATAAGTCTCATACATTCATTACATAATATGAGTGAGTATGGTGTTTTCAATGGTACAATATTTTAAAATTCTGATAAACTTATATTTCATTCTTATATCAATTCAAATATAAATTCTTATATCTTATTCTTACATCTATTCTTTAATAAGACTTGGTGCATTCCCTTGAATTACTCTGATTGTAGAAACATCAGAGACAGAAGTTTCGAATGTCATAAGCATCGCGCAAAGGCAGGTTTGACAGTAACATTTCTTTGTTTGGGTCACACTTGGAAAAGAAATATTGCTGATGATTTCACATGTTGGTAATAATTTTGCGGCAAACCACGCATAACAGATCACATTACTGAAAACTGGCACTTGCAATTCGATTATGAATGAAGAAACACTAAACTGTGAACAGCTTCAAATAATTTTCTCATTACTTTATTGTTTTGCTTTTTCTTCTTTTTATCTTTTTAATATATTCACCAGGCACACAATTAATAGATGAATAAGAATATTATTTCAATATGTGAATGGAACCATTCATGTTGTAAACTTCTATAAACATGGGTAGATAAATGGAAAAATGAGAATAAAATTAATAATAGGGTTTGAAATGGGCGCAAAACTGTAAAGCTGCTACGTTGGCCTTTGCCACCACTAAGACTGAACTCTGCTCGCTCAAAGGCGCACGACATGTGTTCACTTATTCTGACCCCTCTTCCATTGAGCGAAGTTTCTGGGAAATTGGGTTATGGCACTACGCTGGAAATTGGGTAATTGCACTTGCCTTGTTCTCCTCGTCATTGAATTGGGACATGCAAGGATATAAGGAGTCAGTTAATTTACCGATTATTTATTTTGCACCAGGACAAATAGTGACTCATTACAACAATGAATTCCGTGTTTTTTGTGGGGAATATTGAAGATAAGTCTGGCGAAACAATCTACAAAAAGTGTGGAATGAAACTTTATTAATTAAAGCCGTGGCTGAAAAAACAATCTTATCTGCCAATCCCATACACAACTAGATCATCTCTCTCACTATTACCCTACACAAAATCCTTAATATTCCCACAGGGGGCTTGTCATTCTTTAGCAAGTTAGTTCTTGGCTACTGCGGAGCTCCAGTTAACGCATAATCTTTTCCCTTCCATGCTGCATATCTATTCTCTTGCTGTTCTTTTTCCCCTCCCTTGGGGAACAAATATGGGATGTTGTTGGAAATGTGTTCCACATACTCAGTCGCTGATATCAGAACAGTCTCTCCACTGTCTTTCATTCCTTCTTTCTTTTTTTCGTTCCACTTCTCCTGTCCTTCCTCTGCTTTAGCGTTTGAAGTTCCTCTTTTTCTTCTTCCTCCCTGTGCGCTCCTAAAGGCCGGCCTACATGTTTGGCGCGTAACATGTGACTGGGTAATGTGTAATTTGCAGCCTCGGGTCGACAGGTAGGCTTCGCATGTATCCCCTGGCACAGAACAGGCCCAGGGAGTGTGATTACCTGAGCTGCTATCCTCCGAAATTTCCAATTTGTCCTCCTGTCAGATGTTCAGGAAGTGTGATCTGAGGTGCGAACAATCACCTAAGGTGGGTGTGCCCTCTTGTACCATTTAAATTCCTCCATCGTTCGATATCACCAGGACAGACTTCTTCAGCTTATTGGGCAGCTACCTCAACCCTTTCTGCTGTTCAGTGACTTTAATGCACACCATCTCCTCTTGGGTTCTACCAGAACTTGTCAGAGAGGTATCCTCTTGGCTGACCTTCTTAATCAACTTAACCTCTTCTGCCTTAACACAGGAGCACCCACGTTCCTTTCAGACACCTCGCACTTCTATTCCCATTTGGACCTATCCTTCTATAATGCCCAACTTTCCCATCATCTCAAGTGGTCTGTTCTCTCTGACACACTCGAGCGACCATTACCGTGTGCTATGTGTTTGCTGACTCCTATCCGACCTCTGAGCACACCCAAATGGCAGGTTACTATGACCGACTGGATGGTTTACTCCTCCCTGGCGACCTTCGACAAACAAGATTTCCCCAGGTGTGATGACCAAGTGAAATATCTTACAAATGTTATTCTTACAGCTGCAGAATGTTCCATTCCTTGCACTTCCTCTTTACCATGCCGTATCCTGGTCTGATGGTGGACTGAGGTGTACCGCGACGCAATTCGCCCATGGAGATGTGCTCTCCGCATTTTTAACAGTCATCCTATGATGGCAAATGGCATTCATGGTAAATAGATGTATGCACAGTATCGTCGCATTCTTCAGGATAGCAAAAAAGCTAGCTGGATTTCATTCACTAGTTCTTTTAACAGCTCCACTCCCTCTTCCGATGTGTGGGCCAACCTCCGATGGCTCTCTGGGATAAAGATCCATTCCCCGATTTCTGGCCTGACAGTAGCACATGATGTCGTTGTAAACCCTATTGCCATCTCCCAACATCTTGGGCCGCCATTTTGCGGAGATTTCAAGCTCCTCCCACTATCACACTGCCTTCCTCCATAGGAAACAAGTGGAGAAGGCTCGGGCGATACCCTTCTCTTCTGAGAATTGTGAGTGCTACAAAGCCAGCTGTACTATGAGGGAGCTAGCTCGTGCTCTCACTTCATCCCAATCCTCCGCCCCAGGGCCAGATCATGATCACATTCAGATGTTGCAGCGTCTTTCTCTAGCGGGCAAGCACTTTCTGCTTAATATGTACAGCCGCATCTGTGCAGAGGACACATTTCTCAAACACTGGCATGAAGCCACTTTCATACCCATACCTAAGCCTGGTAAGGTCAAACACCTTCCTTGTAGCTGCCACCCCATTTCTTTCGCCAGCTGTGATGGGACGTATGATTCATGCCCGGTTGGTATGGTGGTTTGTGCCTTGCAATTTATTGATCACTGCACAGTGTCGATTTTGAGTGTGCTGTTGTGCAGTTGACCATCTCTTCACTTTTTACACCCATGTCATGAATGGATTTCTGTGAAAATCCCAGACTGTGGCTGTGTTCTTTGATTTGGAGAAATCCTATGACACCTGCTAGAGGACTGGTATCCTCCGTACACTCTACATGTGGGGTCCTGTGGCTGCCTGCCCCATTTCCTTCAGAAATTTTTAAAAACCAAGTTTTTAAAGTATTTGTGGGTTCTGCCTTGTCGGACATCTTTATCCGTATATGTCTCAGGGTTCCGTCCTGAGCATTGTCCTCTTTTATCACTGAACGGCGTCTTCAGCGGTGTCTCGATCGTCTTTACTCATGGAGCATCAACAATGGCTTTTGTTTTTCCACCAACAAAACCATTTGTATCAATTTCTGGCAATGTAATTGGTTTCTTCCACCTTCCTTACATCTTGGGCCTGTCGCTCTTCTGTTCATTAAAACTATGAAATTCCCAGGGCTCATGCTTGATAGGAAACTTTCTTGGTCCTCCCACAAGTCTTATCTGGCAACCCGCTGCATGCAGTCCCTCATTGTCCTATGTGTCCTCTATGATACTTCCTGGAGTGCAGATCGAACCATACTCCTCCGTTTGTACCGGTCCCTTGTCCATTCAAAGGTAGACTATGAGTGTTTTGTGTATGCAATTGCATGTCCGTCCCTCATACGGCATCTCAATACTACTCATCATCGTGGCATCTGTTTGGCCACTGGTGACTTTTACACTTGTTCGATTGAGAGTTTGTATGCAGAATCTGTCGAAATACCTCTGTCCTACCACCGTGACTTTCTCTACAGCAGATATGCATGCTGTTTGTCTGCCAGTATGGGGCACATCCCTCTTCTCTGTTACGTCCTGCATTTCGCTATCGGCTCTTGCTCTGGCAGCCTAACTTCGCACTCCCTGCAACATTCCTGGTGGGTGTGAACCCCTCTCCACTGTGGGTTCATGCGGCGGCCCATGTTCACCTTGGCCTTCATTCGCTACCTAAGGACACTACTCCAGCCTCGCTCTGTTGCCTTCAGTTTCATTACCTTTGCATGGAACTTCGTGATAGTACCTTTGTGTACACTGATGGCTTCAGACTGACCGTGGAGTCGGGTGTGCCTGTGTCATGGGCGCTGACATTTTTTGGTATCGGCTTCCAGAACACAACTCAGTGTTTACAGCAGAGCTCTTCGTCCTGTATCAGGCCACACAGTACATCCAGTGATGCAGGCTTTTCAACTGCATCACCTGCTCAGACTCTCTGTGCCCTTCGAATCTTCTGTGCACTGCACACCATCCATCCCTTAGTGCAATGAATCAAGGAAAGCTGTCACTTGCTAACTCCTGATGGAAGCACTGTGATGTTTATGTGGGTTCCTGGTCACATCGGTCTGACAGGAAACGAGACTGCTGCTGCTGCTGCCGCCGCCGCCAAGGCTGGAGTCCTTGTATCTCAGCCTGCTAGTTCTTACACTCCCTCCGATGATCTCTTGTCAGCAGGTAGTGTCACTGTGGCATCACAACTGGTCCTCCCTTCATGGGAGCAAGCTCCAGGTTATTAAACATCTCCCAGCGGCTTGGAGACCTCATATCGTCCCTCTCGCAGCAAGAAGGTCATTTTAACTAGGTTGCGCATTGGGCACTGTCTTTTTAGCCATCGCCATTTGTTAAGTGGTGCTCCCCCACCACTTTGTCCTCATTGTGCCCAACTTTTAACTGTCTGCCATTTCCTGACGGAATGCCCCTTTTTTAATCGCTTACTTTCCAGTTTGTGTTTGCCGTTTGAGTTATTGGCCGTTTTAGTGAACGATGCGTGTGCTGTCGACCATGCTTTACTTCTTATCTGTCATAGCAAAATGGCGAAGGCCATTTAATTTTTAGTTCTGTACCTCCGTTTCTCTATGGCATGTTTTCTAGACCTTTCTTCATGTCCCTGTTTTTATCTGTGTTCTCTTCCATCAATTGGGATTTACGTGCAGTAGTTTTTAACTTCTCTCTTTGTCTTTACACTTTTGACATGGGCGCGTATGACCCTAGTTGTTTTTGCACCCTAAACAATATCAAATCATTCTCTTAATACAGGGTGTCTGGTCTAGAGGTACACACAAATTCTTATAATGAAATAACTCAACATTTTATGTTGCTGGGTAAAAACGCAATTGATAGACACACTCCAGGATGTGATCCTCACCATTTGGTGAATGACACTGAGTCAAATTGTGCATGTACGCACATGAGCTCAAATACTTACTGTACAGCAGGTAGATGTACTCAACAGTCAGCAAGTGGACAACACAAAGAATGGTGCTGTGTGTGCTATGATTAGTACAGTTAAAATCTGTAACACTCGTTCAGCAAAAAAGGGAGTGGAATGTGGATCCTCCCACACACAAATCCATTTATTGGTGGAACAGAACTTTTCGAAAAATGGGCAATTTGATTTCAGATGCTGGAAAATTTGCTAAAATGCAACTGAATGAAGAGACCGTGGTAAGTGTGCATGAAGCATTCTCTAGAAGCCCATGTAAATCCATTAGATGAGCTAGTAGGGAACTAGCCATCTCCCGTTTCACTGTGCATGACATTGTGCACAAAAGTCTCTGGTTTTGTGTTGACAAACTCAAACTTCTGCATCAAATTAAGCCTGACGATGACTGCAAACGATGTGATTTTGTTGTTGAAATGTTGCATCATATAGATGAAAATAACTACCTCAATGCAGTGCTGTTCAGTGATGAATCTACCTTCCACATCTGCGGCAATGTTAACCAACATAATTGTCGAATATCGAGAAGTGAGACTCCAGAGAAGTGAATGAATGGGAAAGGGTCACACCAAAATTTAATGTGTTGTTGGATTGGATTAACATGGTGTGATTGGTCAATTTTTATGACACCTACTGTGACAGGGCACTCGTATCTCAATTTGTTGGTGAACTATGCTGTTCCACAGAAGCCTCCTGATGTCAGTTTTCAGGAGGCTCATGTCCCACCCCAGTTCGGTCATAAGGGGGTGCCCCATTGCCTGTCGCACTCTATCTTGTAGTCTGATGCTGCTGGATTTCAGTGTGTGGAGGTTTTTCAAGAACATTGTTTACAAAACAAAGATAAGAGATCTGATAGATCTGAGGCAACAGATCTACGCTGCAGTAGAGGCCATAACACCTGTCATGCTTATGAATATGTGGTGAGAATTGGAGTACCGTTTTCATATCTGTCAAGTTACAAACTGTGCCCAAGTTAAAATGTACTAACATGCATAAAAATGTTTGAAGTCCTTTGTAGTGTACAATGTTGGACAAATAAAATTATAGACCTTAATAAGTACTAAACTATAAACAAATGTTTCATGTACATCTACCTGGAACACCCTACAGTGCATGCAGAAGGCAGCCAAAGTAAAACAGAGTTGATACTTGTGCCTTCATATTGGCATTTGAAGTACACTTCTTACCAGGAAAAGTTGGTGTTTCTAGATTTCATGTTAAGCCTTATATCCTGCCACCCATGAGGAGGTGCTTCAGATATTTCTGTTTTGGTCATATATTGTCCTGCTGTACTTCAAAACCCATCTGTGAAAACTGTAGCAGAACTGCTCACAATGATAGATCTTGTGAACAACCTCCATTGTTTGCAAACTGCTGATACCATCACTTGCGCTGGTCACAAGTGTGCCCAATTAAAAAAAAAGATAAAGGAACAAGACATTTGATCATCTATAGAAGCACGTAAAAAATATGAACGACCTCACCCAGTGGATGTGACCACAATTTTGGGAAGTTACAGCTAGTGCCTCCCCTGTTCAAAGTCGTGAAAAACTTCCAAAATCAATAAACTGTTTGAGGAAGAAGTTATTGCTTTTGAATACCACTTATATGTCAGTGGATACCCCTCTGATAACCCAGCTGGAGCCCTTCATCTTTCTTTCGCATTCTGGAGAGAAGATGCCCCTGCCCAGGACATATCAGTGGGAGAAAGGAGTTAGAGCAGTGGGCATTTGAACAGTGGGCATTTGAACAGTCAGTTTGTGCTGCTAAACAGATGTACAGTCTGGCAAGGCCCCATTTCCTCGTCCCCTTAAGACTCAAAATTTCCTAAAGAAAAAAGAAGAGAAAGAAATTGAAAGATATAAAGCAAAAACTACGATCATAGTACTCCTCAGTCTCAAATCTTCGCCTACAGCACAACTACCTGTAGATATGGGTAATACGGCAGTTATACAGTTGTTATTGGATGAAACCTGCACGTTGGTACCATCATCCGCTTTTAAATTTGCTACTGGCCATCACAATTGAAGCTGTATAGTTGTTTGACTCTAACTACTGCCTCACTAATGATGTGCAACTGACACCTTTGCCAGGTAGAGATATATCCCATCAAGAGATAGAAAAGTTGTTACATCGGTTACCTTTCCCTTTATCCTGCTGGGCATCTAGAAGACAAACAGTTGAGGTCAACTAGTGGAATAGCTCCTCAAGGTTTTTAATCTTTGTCCGATGAGTACAGAGACTCCAACACATTGTAGTGCCAGCCATGGCACCTTCTCGACAATCAGCTTAAAGCTCTGCAGTCCTACCTTGCATCTGTGATAAAATAGCATGACCACAGAGATTTGTGGGACTGCAACCATTACCTGATAATTTTATCAATACTACATTTGAGATCCACTTACACTTTGCCAAGGTGGTCCTACAGAAAAGCCAGGTAGGAAGCTTAATCCTCTGAAGCCTATGTCACAATAGTCTAAGAACAAGATGTTGACATGATAGTGCAAGAACAACTACTGTGATTATCCATGCAGTGCGAAATGTGATACTTGTCTCTTCCAGACCATGTTGGTGCAAACCTGTACCATTGTGGCCTCTGATAATAGCTGAGACCATCAAAAACAGACAGCATTAAAATGATAAAGAAGACCTCCCTGTGTTAATAATCTGATTGTGCAAACAAGTGTGAGCATAAGGTCATTATTTAATCAAATGGTGGAAGTGGGATTATTGAACAGTTGTTGCTTCATTGAATGTGATGCCAAACTCTCACTTCACTATACTTGGAACTAGTATTATTTGTCCGTATTACCAATAATGCATTGAATGACTTTTTTAATTTTATGATATCCTTTCTTATACTGCAATTGAAATTACTCTATGATTGACATTTCAGCGAATTGAGTGCCAGGAGCTAGCTTACAGCCATTCACAGTTCTTTCTGTCTTGCCTGTTTTGTAAGTACATGCAGCGCCTTATGAAGTATGGCTGATTGCATGCCGGTAACATGGCCCTGTCTCTCACCAGTGATCCGTCAATCACAGAGTAGTTTCAATCGGAGTGTAGTGTTGGTGCAGAAGGAGGGTGGGAAAGGAAGAATTATGAAGTAAATCCTCTGCTCCTTTTTCATATTTTGCAAGAACCTTTGACAGCACGCTTCCTGCTGCAACTTTACCTTTACCTTCACTTATGCATATTCTACTTTTTTTTTATCAACACATGCAGTTCATGGTTCCACATAATTCTTATCCTGTAACAATGTCACAGCTCTTGACCCGACTTCATCCATATTTCCCACAAAACTCTTTTATTAGCTCACTGATTGCGAGAACAAAGGGACTAATAACTATACTGTTGAGTACCTTGGAAATGCCATAACACCATTCATTAGCATCGTCTTGAATGACAGTAATTTTTCACCTATAAAGCTTATCTCGTTGGGATGTCATATCCACAAGGAAATGTAGTTAGTTAAAGACCTTTAGATGTAAAGTGTTCTTTCAAAAATTGACCTGCAAAAATATTTCTCTGATCTCTGATGACATACCTGTTGACAAAACGTGCTAGTAGTCTTGATGCCAAATCTTACAGAAACATATCCATATCTGAGTGAGAAATGACTGGATAAGTGTCTTTTGATGCTTCTGTGAAAGAACTGACTTTGTCATTTGGTAGCTGATATTGTAATAAGAGTTCTTTGGGCTTGTCACATACATGAGTAATTGATGTATTAGAACTTACAATTGTACAGAAAAATTATTTGATCATTCTGGGTGGAAAATTTCTATATTTCATCTGAATAGTTTAAGTTATCTTCTGTATTTTCCACATCATTGTGAATATAGAGCAGACCTTCTCTAAGAACACACAGTATCTCTTTGATAGCACTAAAGACAAGTCAGCACTCATTGTGTTGCCACATGTAAGCAGTTGTACCACTGACTAGAAGAGATTTAGGTACAGGTACGTTATCTGACCAACTGTGCTGCATACAAATTGTAACATAAGATATGTGTAAGAAGTTGAGGATATTATTCACTGTAATAAATGAAACGATTAATTTCTACCATCTGGGAAGCAGAAGTAATTCCTGAGGAATGGAAGGGAGCAATCATATGTCCCATATTCAAGAAGGGAGATGCTACTCATGTATCCAACTACCGAGGGATTTCGTTACTTGAAATTGGCTACAAAGTTTTTACAACACTGCTACTAAACCGCATGAAACCACTGGCTGAAGGAATTGTAGGGACCTATCAATGTGGGTTCGTTGCTGGACGATCGACAATTGATCACATATTTACTCTGAGGCAGTTGATAGAAAAATTCTACGAATTCAATAAGGATCTACACCTCATCTTCATCGATTTTCGACAAGCTTATGACAGCATTGACCGCGCCACGTTATGGGAAACGTTAGAGGAACTTGGCATCCCATCAAAATACATCCGCTTAATTGCTGCTTGCTACTCTCAGTCTACGGCCCAAGTGCGGTTTGGTAATCAACTATCACCATCATTCAGTATACAAAATGGATTGAGACAAGGAGATCCATTGGCGCCAATATTATTCAATTTGGCCCTGGAAAAAGTAAGCCGTGACACTTGTCGAACCAGAGAGATGGAGATGGTGGGAGCAGACACAATCTTGGCATTTGCTGATGATGTTGTGATCCTTGGCGACACTCTAGAGCAAGTACGCAGTGATACTTCCCGATTCCTCCACAATGCAGAGAAAATTGGGCTGGTGGTGAACGATGAAAAAACTAAATATCTTGTTGTATCACGCCGCCGAGATCTCCCTCCTTCCATTGATGTCGACAGGCATACCTTCGAACGAGTTGAAGAGTTCAAGTACCTGGGCTCCATACTAACAAATAAAAGTGAAGTAACGAAAGAAGTACAGCAACGTATAACAAATGCTAATCGCATGTTCTTTAGCCTGAACAATCTTTTCAGATCTCGGCTGATATCGCAAAAAAACAAGATCCACCTATACACGACACTGGTGAGACCAGTACTTTTATACGGCTGTGAAACTTGGGCAACATCAGCAACAACAGAAGAAGCAATATGTGCATTTGAAAGGAAGGTACTTCGGAAGATATATGGACCCATCTACAATGCCATGGAAGGTAAATGGGAACGAAGAAAAAAAGAAGATTTATACCAGCGGTATGGAAAGACACACATTGGACGAATATTGGCGCAGAAGAGACTCCAATGGTTTGGCCACATCCTACGGGCAGACGGATCCCTTCCAAACAGAGTCCTCCACTCTCAACCCACAGGAAAACGCCCTAGAGGACGCCCAAGAACTCGATGGAAGGATAGGATAACAACGATCCTGAAAGAAGTGGAACCAGCAGCCGTGGAGGAGGACGCCAAAGACCGGATGAGATGGACTGCCATCTGCAACAGCTCCCTCCTCTCGTGTAATTGACAGACACTGCGTGTGTGTTTTTTGTTTCTGTAATGTATCCCTCTTGCCTTTTAAACCTTTGATTGAATGCCCTGTTTATTTTTCGTTTTTCTTTAAGCTGTAATGTATATATGTAACTTTTTACTACTGTATAGTGTACTTTTGTAAGTCATTTTTTCTTTAATTTTCCGTTTGTTCTTCTTGCTGTAGGCCTTAAAGGCCCGATAAGGCAATAAATGATGATGATGATGATGATGATGATGATGATGATGATGATGTAATAAATGTAGGAGAAACGCACAAAAGCTTCAGCACACATCCAAAAGAAGACCATAGCAATGAAAGAAAAGTATAGATTTGAAGCAATATGTATTTAACTTTTTATTTTTAAAGATCTTCACACAATCATTGGCAGACAATTGCATAAATGTGTATATTTCAAGACTAACAACTTACTAGTCATTATTTTGATACATTTCTTCCCTCTTAATCTATGCTGGCTACTTACGATCTCTGGGCAGATTGTTTTGTATATTGCATTACCTTCCTGTCTAAGTCAACACTTCTCATCATTTGGAGAGATTATTTTGATTGATTTGAGATTATTATCTTAGTAGCAGCCATTTTACTTCAACTGGTTGTGATATACAACCATTTTACCTCAACTTGTGGTGTTGACCTCTCTCTCTCTCTCTCTCTCTCTCTCTCTCTTTTGACTTTTCACTCTTACCAAGGGTGATCTGTCGACGCTGTACGATTTGTCATGTATTTTGAGTTTGGCATTAGTGCAGAGAGACAATTTCCGTGTGTGTGTGTGTGTGTGTGTGTGTGTGTGTGTGTGTGTGTGTGTACTACTGGTAGGGTAGAAAAATAAACAGCATTTGCTTGCATCATCTGTTCCTGTACTCATTTCTGTGGGTAGTGAACTAATGAAGTCATCCGTTTAGTGGAAACCTCTGCACGAATCTGGTATACTATGCACCCTCTGCTAGGCAGTGTACAGTGGTATGTAAAGTGTGCTGTGGAAAGGTAAACTTTTTGTTGCACAAGTAAAAAATTAGAAGCAAGAAGTCTCTACAAACCCTAGATTTGATGAAAGTCCAATAAGCAATACTATAATAGAAATAAGTGGAGGAATAAATTTGGCTGAGCACCTGATTTGACATGACATATTAATAAAGAACGTCTTTGCAGCAAAAATCATAGTAACAAAATAAAGATAGGCCTGCCTCTTTGATTGTGTAGTTTTTTAGTAAGATGCAGTTTATAATGTTGAAATTTTATATGCCATTATATTTTTTTCTAATGTTTCTATTACATTTTTCAAATTCTTGATCATAAAGTATTGAGCTCCATTATTCATATCAAAACGGTCTCCTTTTTGATCGGATTTCCTTACACAAGCCCATATGGAATTCGAAGACTGTTTATCTCATTGACCAATATTGACTGGATTTCTGGAGAAGTACAATATGTCTACTAAACAGTTTAAAATAATGATGAACAGAGACAACAAAATTTGGGTTTACTAATGGGGATTTAGCTTTTAGGTCAAGAATTCTATAGAAATTCATCATTCTACATTCTTCATTCTCTAAACATTTGTGTATAACTGTGGTTATCCTGAAATGCTTGTGATCATAGCATCTAAATATTCAAATACTGGAGAAGAATAAAAGTTAACTCATGACTGTATGTAAGAGTGCCGTGTCAAATTCTTGGTGCCACTTGATTCTTTGTGATGGGGAACATAAAACTTAGAGAATGCTTCCTCTACAAAATATACCAGGTCTGTAAATGTGTATCTGAATGGCTTACATAAATCTGTCTCCAGAGAATGTGCATCTTTATGGCTGTCACTTTGCATTTAAGGGACAAGTAATTCTTGTTTCGTTTTAGTGCGAATATTATCAGTCATCCTCAATTTCTGTGAAATATTGCCAGCTTCACGATTTTCATTATTGTAGAGCCATAGTGGAATAAAATTACTAAATTTTATGGGTGCTAAGAAGGATTCAAGAGGAAACAGAAATCACTTTGTGGACCACTAAACAAAGATCTGAGGAAAAGACTTGCCAAATGTTACATGTGGAGCATTGCACTATATGGTGCGGAGACCTGGACATTGAGGAAGGAAGATGAAAGAACATTGGAGGCACTAGAGATGTGGATATGGAGAAGAATGGAAAAAGTGAAAGGGGAAGACCGAGTAAGGAATGAGAAAGTATTAAGAAGAGTTGGAGAAGAAAGAAACATGCTGAAAGTCATCAGAAAGAGAAAATGGAAATGGGTTGGACATTGTTTGAGGAGGGACTGTTTATTGAAGGAAGGAATAGAAGGAATGGTGGAGGGAAAAGGGGGAAGAGCAAAAAGAAGATATCAAATGCTGGACAATATGGAAGGAGGCAAATATTCAGAAATGAAAAGACTGGCTATGGACAGACAAAAGTGGAAGAGGCTTAATCTGTGACAAGACCTGCCATAAGGCAGAATACCATGCATGCATACATGGGTGCTAAAGAACTTTTCACTGGGTCACTGACTAGAATAGGAGGTAAGTTGTCATTTTTGAATAAAGCAAATAACTCAAAACCACAAAATTGTTGTTTTGGAACAAATTCAATTTAGCAGCAAAAGCTATTGCATAAGTGGTACAGCCCAGAGAGTTCTCCAAAGCCCCAAATTATGAAACCAAGGATGACTGCATTTCAGCTAAGCAATAGTTCGTTGACATCACAGTGACGTAGTCCTGTCCAGTGACTGGTACTGCCTCAAGTACATATCTCTCTGTGTGTGTGTGTGTGTGTGTGTGTGTGTGTGTGTGTGTGTGTGTGTGTAGCAATGCTGCTCATGAGCTCCTCCAAGGATAAGTGCCATATCTGAAACATGTCAGTCAAGGAACAGGAAATGGAATTGGCAGATATTGTGTTCAAATTTGTGCCATTTCCATTGTGAACTATTTTGGAAAGTTCTTACTTCCTGACTTGCTCACACATGAGTGTGAAACTATAGTATACTTCACATTTATTTTAATGAAAGTACTTGAAATATTTTCAATGTAACATTTGTAAGTTAATTTCACTCAAAACCTTTGGTGGTGTTAGAATTTTGTAAGTACATCGCTCATTGACATGACACCATTTTTCTTAGAAATTGTTCCATAGTGTCTCCTTTGTATATGGCTTTTCAGTTTGTTCAGTGTTGGGTTATCTGATATATTTGTGGAAAAATTAACTACAGCAGAGCCCCCATCAGTTAGTGTCTATTTGGAGGGTGGAAACATTACCACGAGATTGCTTAAATTATTATAATGTGGGAAAAAAGCTCCACTGTTGCAGGAGAAAATATCATTTGGACTAACTGAATCTGCTCCTTGTGTAAGACAAAAATTGAATCCGTTGATGCTGTAACATTACATTATTTTCATTTCCTATACTAAAGAAATACTGATTTGAAGTTATCTCTGATTTGAGCATTGGAAATATGGAGACTATGCAAGATATTTAAAAAAACCTGGCCAGTTTTAAGTAACAAGTATGTAATAGTTTCAATAAACTTGATTTCTTAATAACATTACAGGTAGTCCACAACAAGAAATTTTTAATAGTCCAAGTTATGTAAAATATATACATACGAAATATTAGCCTAGCCATGTTTATCTTTCAGTTAACAGCAGCCTCAAAGGTTGCTTTGTGTGACTTCAGTTTCATAAACAAGTGTTTCGCCACTAATCATTGTTATAGAAGGCAGAGGTATAATACAGTAAAAAAGCCAAAATGAAGTGTGTCATTTACACAGGATTGCAACTGAAAATGTGGAAGACTTTTAGGTATGGTTGAAGGTACTGTGATGTCTCAAGTGATGAATTTTTGAGACCAAACTATAAGTGTGAGTTAATATGAACTGATGCACACACACATGATGCAACTTCCACTGGTACCAGGGGCACCATATACTTCATTTTACAGCAATTGAATGTTATTGTATAATCTGGTACACTGATTTTATTGTAAGAGTTCTATGATTCTGCCACTACTTAAATTCATATATTCGAATTGTAGTTGGGAAATTTAAAGGTGATAGAGTAGCAATTTTCACAAGGTGCAGAGGTGATGGTGTTGCAATATTCACATATCAACTTACGCAAATATTATTTAATATTGACTGAATTGTGCAACTGTTGGATTTAAGTGTCACTATTAACTGTTTGCTTCAAAGTAAATCCTTTAAAACTACCGTTTATTTAGCAAACCATATACATGTGGTAACGGAAAGTCTTTGGTGAGTTATTCATACAGGAAGGGTAGAGATAATAACTCAAACATATTGATGCATTGAGTGGTTGATGAGAAACATAAAGATGATTGAAGACATTGCTAAGGTAATGATGGAAGCTGAAGAAATGAATTAAAATTTATTCAATGGCCAAGACTTGAACCTGCATCTGCTTGCTTACTTGAATTCATTTTTTTAGCTTTCATCATTTTCGCACATGAAGTTGAGACTCCTACTTCTCTTTTAGTTGATGCCCTCCTTCAGATCGAAGTAGTATGAGGGACGGACGGACACACACACACACACACACACACACACACACACACACACACACACACAAAAACCAAGGACATTGCCTAAAAGTTTATCCAATGTTTATAATGTGCAATAAGTTTTGCAGCAGTGTTGAAACATTCTCAAGCATCTTGAGAAAAAATAACATCTCAGTGTAGGAGACATTTATGTCGGCAATGTTGGATTCAGCCGGTAGTTTTTGTAGTAAGCAGATTATTCCTTATATTTAGCGAATTATGTCTTTTATGTTGCTTGCAGTTACTTGAATTGTGTATTACCTGTATTGAGTAAATGTACACTGATTTTCTATTTTTCCACAGAGAATACATTTCCCACAGTTCTCTTTCCATAAATGTATGCTTCTGAAACTTAAATACAAATAAATATTAAAAAGGACAAAGAGTAAAATGATGAATTATTAATTCTTTATATTCTTTAAGTTTCATATTATCCGTAGAAAATTATACAGCAGATAATGAAACATAATTTTTGGTTTAATGCATCAAATCTGTGTAATATGAAAACATGAGTGGTCGTATTACAATCCTCCTACACTTGCATGGAGGTTTGCACGATTGGCAGCATTCGCTTTTTGATGATGGTTTGCAACATGTAGATGTCGTCCTCTTCTGGTTTGTCTGCTTATCTGAAAAGAAGATAAAATAGTTAACATTTCTGATACCATACAACTACAAATTGCTTATATTCAAGCTAACCAAGATAAAAGTAAAACATTATTCTCAACTAAATGCCTGATGTGCAGTTACCACAATGCTTTCTGCCCGTGCTGTACACTAGAATATATTGCCTGCGTGGTGCAGCCATGATTTTTGAACCTTGAAATGAAATACATAAATGAAAAGTTAGAATTTTAAGTTATTACCTGAAATATGTGTTCCCATTTGATCTATACTTGAGTTTGCAGCATTTCTGCTTACTATGAATAATATTTTCTCTTTCATAGTTTACAGATCTTTTGTTCTAGGCTTTAAAAATTTAGCTTGCTGTTTACAAGGGGAATCCTACTACACTGCCACTTAACACCAGTGACATGACAAGGGCATCATACATCCCATTTGCCACTACTGTTTCTGCTGACGCAGCCAGCTCTTCATTTATCCAGTTTGCTGTGAGTCTGTAAACATGGTACATACCTAACATTCTCCCACCAACAAGAAGTTACATACTTCAGTTAGATTCTTCTTCCAAACATTGAGACAAGGGAACTTCCTTGTTTAATGTAGCCACATCATCGTGCGCCTATGTACCATTCTCCCCACCCCCACCATCCCTCCTCTTCATTACAAATGCTGAAATTTAAAGTGTTCTAAAATTGTTTGAAAAATCATATTACATTACTGTACCATGTAACAATATCAGCTAAAGCAGATATTCTTTTTGTGAATATAAACACACACTTACAAATGAAAACCTTATGACCACCTGCTTAATAGCATATTGCCCACTTTCAGAATACAAAACAGAAGTGATTTTGTGTGGCATGAATTTGACAAGCCCTCGGTAAGCTTCTGGAAGCACGTAGCACCAGATGTGTATTCGCAAGTCACGAAATTCCAGTAAATTAGGAGCTGGCGATTTGTGGAGCTGACATCCGATAGCATCTCAAATGTGTTCAATCAGGTTCAGGTCAGGCAATTTTGTGGCCAAGACATTGTGGGTACACTGTTAAGTTCCTGAAACCACTGTCGCACAATTCTGGCCTTGTGAAATGGACGCTTACCCTGCTAGAAGATGCTATTGCCTTTGGGAAATACATCAGTATGAAGGGATGCAGGCAGTCTGTAATAATGCTCAAGTAGTACATAGCTGTCAGTGTCTTTGATTATTATTACAGGTCCAATGGCATAATAATGGGTTCCACGGCCTGAATCCATGATGCAGTGCACATCTCAAGCGGTAGTTCACCTGGATGACAGAGTATTTGGACACTACCATCGACCTAGTGAGAAAAATGTTTCATATGACCAGGCAGTCTGTTTTTATGGTCCAGTTTTGATGATACTGTGCCCTCAGTAGTTGTAATCGACAATGTCATTGTGTCCGGCTTCCATGTTCCGTGATGAGACATGTACGTTAAATATCTTAGTGCCTAATCATGGTTTCATTCACCATTCATGAATCACTTTCAATGGATGATCATGCAGTAGCACACAGCCAGTCAGCTTCCCTATTCCTGACTTGGTGTGTCAGTTGCAGCACTATCAGGTGGTATTTAATCTCGCAGTAGGCAGTGGTCCTAATGTTTTGGCTCATATGTGCATATTTTTACCAAGTGCTGTGCCATAATAGTCTGCCCTTCATCAAAATTGCTCAAGTCAGTAAATTTCCCCATTTGTGGCCAGTATTGTTGTTAGTATGATAACCCAGTTGCGTCTGCTCTTCTTATATACTTTGCTTACTGTGTCAGCTGCAGCACTATCAGGTGGTATTATCTCGCAGTAGGCAGTGGTCCTAATGTTTTGGCTCATATGTGCATATGAATAGACAGAGACAATTTTACTTGGATTACAATATCTCAAATGCTGCCTACCTTTGTTTTCAGTATTGTTGACAGAACACTGGAAATGGTTTGTGGGATGTGCCTTTACATTGGATTTTATTATTTTTTATCGTTATGTTGATAGTTAATTCAGATTTTGTAGTTCTGTAGTGATTCATTTAATTGGATGGGGGACCGAAATTCAGTAGTAGGAAAAGGAAGATTAGGTAAAATAACAGGTTAATGTGTATTGGGAAAAAGGAATGAAAGAGGAAGCCACCTGGCAGAATTTTGCACAGAGCATAATTTAATCATCATTAACACTTGGTTGAAGAATCATGAAATAAGACTGTATACAAGGAAGAGACCTGGAGACACTGAAAGGTTTCATATTGATTATGTAATGGTAAGACAGAGATTTTGGAACCAGATTTTAAACTGTAAGACATTTCTGGGGGGCAGAAGTGGACTCTTGACCACAATTTATTGGTTATGAATTGTAGATTAAAAATAAAGAAGTTTCAAAAAGGTAGGAAAGGAAGCAGATGGAGCCTGGATAAGTTGAAAGAACGAGAGGTTGTTGAGAGTTTCAGAGGGAGCATTAGGCAACGATTGACTGTAACATGGGAAAAGAACACAGAAGAAGATGAATGGGTAATTTTAAGAGATGAAATAGTGAAGGCAGCACAGGCTCAAATAGGTAAAAAGACGAGGCCTCATAGAAACCCTTGGGTAACACAAGAGATATTGAATTTAGTAGATGAAAGGAGAAAACATAAAAATGCAGCAAATGGAGCAGGCAAAAGGAAATAAAAATCTAAAAAATAGAAATTGATAGAAAGTGCAAAATGGTTATGCAGCAATGGCTAGGGGACAGATGTAAGGATTTAGAAGCATGTATCACTAGGGTAAAGATATATACCACCTACAGGAAAATGCTTTGGAGGAAAGAGAAGCAGCTGTATGAATAGAGCTCAGATGGAAAACTAGTACCAAGCAAAGAAGGGAAAACTGAAAGGTGGTGGTAGTCTACAGAGGTTCTTTTCAAGGGAGATGAATTTGAAGGCAATATTATAGAAATGGAATAGGACATAGATGAAGATGAATGGGAGATATGATACTGCAAGAAAAATTTGACAGGGCAGTGGTAGATCTAAGTTGAACCAAGGCACCTGGAGTAGACAATATTCCATCAGGACTGGGAGAGCCAGCCATGACAAAACTATTCCATCTGGTAATGATGTTATTGTAGTTCTCAGGCTGAAGACTGGTTTGATGCAGCTTGCCGTGCCACTCCCATCTTCTGCAAGCCTCTTCTTATCCGAATAATAACTTGCACCTTACATCCTTCTGAATCTGCTTACTGTATTCATCTCTTGGTCTCCCTCTACAATTTTTAACCCCCACACTTTCCTCCAGTACCATATTGGTGATATCTAAGAATGTGTCTTATCAACCGATCCCTTCTTCTAGTCTGGTTATGCTACAAGTTTCTTTTATTCCCAATTCTATATTCAACACCACCTCATGAATTACATGATCTACCCATCTAATCTTCCAACATTCTCTTGTAGCACCACTCTTCAAAAGCTTCTATTCTCTTCTTTTCTAAACTGTTTATCATCCATGTTTCATTTTCATACATGGCTACACTCCATACAGATACTTCCAGAAAAAACTTCCTAACACTTACATCTATATTTTATGTTAACAGATTTATTTTTTTCAGAAACACTTTTCTTCCCATTGCCAGTCTACATTTTGTATCCTCTCTAATTCAGTCATAATCTGTTTCCCTGAGCATTGCCTGATGTAATGTGAGTGTATTCTCCTTTCAAGACACTCTTCATTCCATTCAACTGCTCTTCCAAGTCCTTTGCTGCCTATGACAAACCTAAAAGTTTTTATTTTTTCTCCCTGAATTTTAATTGTTTCCTTTACTGTTTGCTCAATATACAGGTTAAATAACATTGGGGATAAGCTACAATCTTGTCTCACCCCCTTCTCAACCACTGCTTCCCTTTCATGCCCATTAATTCTTATAACTGCCATTTGCTTTCCATTCAAGTTGTAAATAATCTTGTGCACGCTGCATTTTACCCCTACTATCCTCAGAATTTCAAAGAGAGTATTCCAGTCAACAGTGTCGAAAGCTTTCTCTAAGTCTACAAATGCTATACATGTAGGTTTGCCTTTCCTTAACGTATCTGCTAAGATAAGTTGTAGGATCAGCGTTGCCTTGCATGTTCCTACATTTTTCAGGAATCCAAACTGATCTTCCCCAAGGTTCGTTTCTGTCAGCTTTTCCATTCTTTTGTACAGAATTCATGTTAGTATTATGCAACCTTGACTTATTAAACTGATAGTTCAGTAATATTCACACCTTTCAGCTCATGCTGGTAATGGTCAGATTAAATCAGGTGCTGCTGAGCGAATTAGAGTAGGAAACGAGACTTACAGTAGTAGATTAGTTTTGCTATTTGGCAGCAAAAGGATGATGGACAGAGTAGAGAGCATATAAGGATATGAAATGTAGACTGACAATGCCAAGAAAAACATTCCTGAAGATAGTAAAATTGTTAACATTGAATGTAGATTTAACAGTTAGGAAGTCTTTTCTAAAAGTGTTTGTCTGGAATGTAACCATGTATGGAAGTGACACATGGCTGATAAACAGTTTAGACAAGATGAGAATAGAGGATTTTGAAATGTGGTGCTACAGAAGAATGCTGAAGATTAGATGAGTAGCTTGTCTAACTAAAGAGGAGGTACTGAATAGAATTGGGGAGACAAGAAATTTGTGACACAATTCGACTGAAAGAGGGGAATGGTTGATATAACACATTCTGAGACATCAGTGCATCACCAGTTCAGTATTGGAGGTGTGTGTGTGTGTGTGTGTGTGTGTGTGTGTGTGTGTGTGTGTGTAGGGGGGGGGGGGGGGAGTTAAAAATTGCAGCAGGAGACAGAGATGGATACAGTAAGCAGATTCACAATATTGTAGGCTGCATTAGTTATTTGGAGATTTGTTCAGGATAGAGTAGCATGGAAGCTGCATTAAATCAGTCTTCATACTGAAGAAGACGGTGATGACAACAACAACCACCACCATTAATTTCCTCCTTTTATCAGCCAACAGTATGAAGCCAACAACTGGTTGCTCGAAACTCGTTTTGGCACTGTGAAATACATATGACTGTGTATAAAGAAAAAATAAGTAAAAACATAATGACTTAACCTCTGTGGACAGTACGTAATTTTCCCAAAAATCTTATGAATACTACCTTTTGAGACACGAATAGAGTTTTGTTTGTTGACTTCATAGCACAATGAATAACATTTTATGAACCAGAAAGTTTTAGAAAATTGAAAAGGCTCCACCAATCCATTCAAAACAGACTCTTGCTATTATCACATGGTGCTTCAATTCATGATGATACCTGACTGCCTGTTAATGCATTGACTCAACAATGATCCCTGTGGGAGATGATTGATTACACTCTGTACAGTTTGCATTTAGTACCAAGTTATTCCTACTTTTTTTATGAAATAGGTGGGCAGACAGCATTTCACTCGTGATAGGCTGCAAGGTGCCACGAGAACATGGCTTGGCAGACTGGTGGCAGTGTCTTTTAGAGGGGAAAAGAAAGCCCATATATGTGTGTAGTAGCCATTCATAGACCCTTTCTAACAAATCTCACTTATTTCAGTTTTCAGCCTTTACGAAGATAAATAAAAAATGACCTTTGTAATATTTTAACTACCATTCATGTGTTTTAGAATTGCTTTTGTTTTGTATGTCAGTAATGTCGTGACAGGCATCCATGTGACGTTTTTGTTAGGGAGTTGATATACATGGGAGACACTTTTCACTTCCTGAAAATATGCTGGAGAATGTCTTAGAGAGGTTCTGTTTGTTGCTTCATTGTGATTTGTAATGTTAATGCAAGTCACACATCTACAACTGAACACTGTCTGCTCACAACTTGGTGGCTGAATTACCTTCTGTTGTTTACAGCTGTTAGTTCAAGCTGCAACCTTATTGCCACTTATACACCAGGAACAAATAAATCTTGGAACTTTTTGGACAGATGATATATGTGGCAATGGCATACCACCTCAAATTGAACCATGCCTAGAAAAGTATTGTGGTGGTCAAACCAATCATTAGGTTAAGGACAGCTCTACCTATTTAAAATTTTGTAATGGTTTAATTAGCAGCAGGTCAAAGAGCCTACTTCACATTTTTATTTAACTGTAATTTTTGGTTTCATTCGTGATCCAGCCTGTTTTGTTCATAAAATAATAGATCACTGCTATATCTTGCACGCAATGCTGCTGTCTGTATCATTTGTTTTATTCTATCTGGAGGTTTCTTACTGTGAGGCAACAAGTCATGTGGTATTTTGTAACATTCAAACTGATGAACTGATATTAATTAATGTTTTCACCTATGGTACGACAACCGTTACCATATTTGATTATATTTAAAAGCACACCAAGTATACCTTTCTTCGTCAGGACAAAAGTGAAAGTGTGTCTTCTGCACCATTAAATTTGCGACATCATTTGGTTTTGACGACATTTTTTCATGTTATTTGTTACAGTTCCCCATTTCAGGGTTTTTATGTCATCAAGGGTGCCACACTATCTGCAGTGGATGTCTAATGTATGAGATTCTTCTTATATCTATTTTAAAAAAAAAGTCACTTGCAGTGATACTACATGACTTGCAACACTTTTCGGCTGTTCCAAATGTAAAAACGCCATTCCTCATTTAACAAGTTTAAAGAAGAACCAGAAGTTTCAAAAAATTATCACAGCATTGTTTTGAATAATTTTGTTTGAATGCCAAGCAGTTTTCATTAAGTGTGAACATGGGTATAATCCTAAATACCGGACGTGACTTCAGTGACGTATGTACAGTAATCTCTCCTATGATATAAATGACCGCATTGCCGATAAACGCCTATGGAACGGTTTTTTTTAATACTGCATTACACCTTCTCGAAGAGAATGTGCAAACTTGTTTAAGGAGGGTGACTTACCCGTCGAATTTCGTGAATCCAGGTTATCTGCCGGAAGCTAATGTTAATCCTTTCATATTTTGATTAATTTCGCCGTGTTATACATGAAGGTTCTTTTTTTACCTCCGTGGCGTTAGATTGTTTCCATCCATTGCTTTTAACGGTGATTTGACGATGTATGCACGGAGTGAAGTGTCTTTCTTGTTAGCAAATTTCGTTAAGAGAAAAAGTATTAGAAAGGGAAATGATTTTTTTTTTTTAGTTATTTCGCGAACACAAGAGGAAGACTCAGGGGTTTCGAAATGTTGTTTTCTGTATTTTTACATTTTTTTCTGTATCAGTAGCAAAGAAAAAGTTGCTGATTTAAAGTCATGGAATGTTATTTCATCTTCGAATTCTCTGCAATGTGTACAATTCATTCAAGGAACTATGTCAAGAATATCACTCATGAATGTTGACTTTACTTTTACTTGCTGTTTCCTTGATGCTGAAACGAAACTCTACGTTCTTAAAGACCGGCCGTCTTTGTTCAGTACAGTGCGAATTATTTAGACATGCAACAACGCGACAGTGTTTATTGTTTGAACTTAATTTTGATTTGAACCAACCGATGTCCGACAGAGCTTTTTCATGCGTCGCGCAACATCCGGTGTGAATACCATGTAATCAGTCTCGGAGAAGGAATATAAGAAAAAAAATACAGTTACTAATGAATCAGATTCGCTGTCAGGTCAGTTCCTTATGCCACGGTATTTTTTTTTTTTCAAAATTATATCATGTTTAATAAAATTTTATTCACAGACGCAGAAAATAAAATCTTACAACTCAAGGCAAATGAAAGGCCGGTTAACGTTTATACAATAGTTAATTGCATCTTAAGATTGTTAAAAATAAATTACTCACCTGACGATTTCGATTCCTTTGTATCTTCCCGCTTCGGCCACAGCATCTTGGGTAACGTCTGCGCGAAGTAGATATGTTCGTGGCGCCATCTGAGGATTTATATTGAAGCTATTGGTGCACACGGTTTTCCGCACGGCACTTCATCGCGTAACTGCATGGTTTCGCAATGTGAAGACGTCACTACGTTGCAGATGCAGTTTAATATGGACTGCATTGTAGTCAGGCTTTTCGAAGATATACATTGAGTGTATACAAATTTGGTTTTTTTTTTAAGACATACATTGAGTGTATGGAAATTTGTTTTCAAAATTTCTTTCACTATGCAGAGTAAAAAAAAGAATGATATACAAAATGTAAATCAACTCTTTGCTGTTTTCGTCCTACAGCTTTACCGACGAAAAAACATGCCGCAAGGAATTGCTGTACTTCCTTATATGTATTCTCTGTTTCAGAAAATCTACTTTGTTTCTATAGACAAACGCTACTGTTATTAAGTGTTCCTCGCACATCAAGAGATTTATGGTACTGTGAAACGTGGGGATGTTTTTATAATACTAGTGTCTGAGACATTTATATTCGCTGGCAGTAGGTTAGAATTCCGTAAACGGTCACCGGAGCCCTCGAAGTAATAGACTCTGCCAAATTTTTCGTAGTACTTGTATATAGGGCCTCTAAGGATGTCTATATTCTTCACTGAAAATAAATTCTCCGCAGTATCTCAACAGATTTCGGAGAGAGACTAAGCTTCGAATATACGCTAATTTAGAATTTCAGTATTACTGATCTCTCTCTAGTTGCTGCTAAATTTGTAGCCTAAAACAAAAAACATAGTGCATTATATTTATTATAGGTTTCTATTATATCTCATTTCGGTACCTAGATGTTTCTCGGAATCTTATCGTTCTGTCATGACTGAAAAACATGTTTTGAATTGTACGAATACTTATTGTTTGGAAAGATCTGAGGTTCAGCGACACTAGCTTAGCAAAATTTGTTTTCACTTTTACAATTCAAAGGGAGGTACGGCAAGGGAATGTACGAATTACATCATTCAGCACAATCACAACTTCCCGTTGCGTAGTAAGAAATGTTGCGCACGTCACCACTCGGCCCAGATCTCTGGAGACACTAAAGTTCTAATCTACTAATTTTCCTTGCATCTCTAATAGTTAATGGATTTCTAGGTGGTGGTGGTGTAAAGGACAATTCACTGCATGCAAATGAAAGAAAAGGTTTTATGGTTGCGTTGGTATTGTTTTTACGCAGTGCGGCAAACTATCATTGAATATTTTTATTGTGATTAAGCATTTTAACTTCGAAAATCTCAAAACATTTTGTGGTTAAAATGTTTTGATTACTGGCTACTTTTTATCTTGTCCACAATCGAAAAAGCTTTGCTTTCCACACTATTAAGTAGATAACAATCATAATAAAAACTACACATTACCTACAAAAAAATAACTGTTTATTCTGATCACAATTCAGTGTATTTTTTGTTATTGATTTCTAGATGGTTACCCTCCTTTTGGTATTAACTGTACCTTGGGTGAGTGAGGTCCTTAAGAGCTGTTAGTCCCAATAGTTTATCAGCTTTTTTTTTTCATTAATAAATAATACTGACATTTGACAATGGGAGGAAATATGTTAGTACTTTTTCTCAAGAAAGATTTGAAGTCATCGGAATTTCTCGAGACATTTTTTGTCTTGACAATGGAATGTGTGCTATCACACTGAATTCAGCAGGCTCGGTTTCATATTTATTGGTAACATAATAGGATGATAAAGTAGATCACTGATAACATGCCACCCCCTTCAAGTTCCTTCCCTCTGCTGCCCCAGTTGTAGTAAGTTGGTACTATTATGATGCAAAGTAGTTAAAGTTTTTAAGTCGCGATTCTACGATGTCTGTTAATTTTTATATAATGAAGTTTCGCATAGCAGTTTTGTGTTCTTGACAATAAAATGTAATGGTGTTTTTTTGACATGCCCCCTAGTTATGAAATCTCTCTCATATTGACCATTAGTTTAGTCACATTGTTTACAGTTGAAGCTAAAGTTACTTTTTTAACTGAAAATTGCTGCTTTTATAATTTTGAAGTGAACTCTATTGTTGTCATAATTATTACTGCTATTATTTTTTAATGACATACAGAGGCTCCAAATACATTGGTTGACAGGTAATTGTGGTTGCACATCAGAGTTATAATGACCAGATTATATTTAAATGAAACTTCCTGGCAGATTAAAACTGTGTGCCCGACCGAGACTCGAACTCGGGACCTTTGCCTTTCGTGGGCAAGTGCTGTACCATCTGAGCTACCGAAGCATGACTCACGCCCGGTACTCACAGCTTTTACTTCTGCCAGTATCTCGCCTCCTACCTTCCACAGTTTTAATCTGCCAGGAAGTTTCATATCAGCGCACACTCCGCTGCAGAGTGAAAATCTCATTCTGTATTTAAATGCCCAAATTATTGAGACAGCTTGTAAGAGGTGATCAAAAAGTTTCCATTTGAGGGTGTTACTGCAGTGTATATGTGATGTAGCACGACTCCATGAGGGTATATAATCACCAACACATAGGTAACAGATCAGTATGGCATTTGTGCCTTACCAATGTGTGTGTGCTTAATGTAGATCATGTGTTATGGCTGCGTTATAACCAAATGTACCCAAATGGGACTAGCATGCTGGAGTTCTTTTCTTGCCTGCCAAAGGAGAACTCTTGTCTCTGAACTGCACAATATCACCTTCCTTCGCCAAAGGATCTCTCATACCAGCACACAAGACAGTAGGAGAGCAATCGGTCAATGAATACTGGCCACTTACAATGTTGAATGCTGACTAAAAGACCTTTGCCAGGCTTTTGGGTTTCTTGGCTCCCGAAGAACAAATGTCATTAGATGTCTATCGGAGAATGAAGAATGCATATGAGATAGCATATTTGTTGAATACCACCATTGTGTAATGGTGTGACATGGGGTGCTGCAGCTTCATAGTGACGTAAGTCCCCCCTATTGCAAATGTTGTAATGTTGAAGTTACGCCAACTCAAGTGGGAGACATTCGAGCACCCGCCCTACAGTCCAGCTCTCTCCCCATGCGATTATTGTGCCTTTGGTCCCTTAAAAATGGCGTTGAAGGGTCGACAATACCTGTCAGATGAGAATGCGCAGCAGGCAGTTGTGGACTACTTTACACAGCAGGACACAGTGTTTCACCAAACAGACATCTTCAACCTGGTGCATCAGTGGAATGATTGCCTCGATGCCCAGTTGGCGTATCAATTCTGGACTGCATGGCCTTTGAATGGAAACTTATTGATTACCCCCTTACAGTGTGTCACTTGGTGTTTGAAGCTCTTTGTATTGTCAATGAGAGCTTCAAAGAGTATATTACATTGCTTTGTAATAGACTATCAGCAGCGGGTTGTCATAATAAGAAGTTCAGGAAACAGAAATTGCATACCTCATAATGAATCTAAACTGGATTTATTGATTCTCAGCTTCTTAATGACACTTTTTCCCAAAAAGGAAATAGGAGTGGTGTCTTACCTGCGTAACATGTTAACAACTTAAACACTCACATTCTTTATGAACTAAATAAGTAACAATTTTCTGCTGTTTTATAACTGCAGCACTTCATGTGTGGTAAAAAACTGTTTTCTTGATCTTGTTAACTTACAAATAGTGACCACTTTGGTTATGTAACAAAGGTGGGAATTCAGAGAAGGATCTGATTACATATGTGTATTTCATCCTTCCATTTTTCTGCCTTTTTTATTTATTTTTCATTTTATTAATCAATCAAATGTCCAAGTGATAACCAGTAATTCAAAGATTTGAAGTTTGAATTCTGATTGGGCTCAGCTTTTTTCCTGACTTCATCTGATCTACATCTCTACTAAGGCTTTTTACTCTTTGTCCATGATGTGTACAAAGTAGAATTTACCACTATTCACAGATAGGTGTTGGCTATGAAGTATTAGTTGCATGAACTTGATGACAGTCTTTTAATGCATGTGAGAGAGTATGGCGCTCACAGGGCTGAAAAAATGTTCAGAAGTTTTGGAACAAGTGTCATTCCAGTTGGAATAAAATATCGCTGTGGATAGAAGTTTTGAGAGAAACAGGTTATTCAAGTCACATAGAGCTAACAAATGTTATGGCCATCAGCTGTTTGCAGAGTAGGATTTGAGAAGACAGCACTGAATTATTCCGAAGATATTTGCAAATATTATCTGTCAGTTAGGGAATTGTCATTTGGACAGTAGCTATAAGCTTAAATTCTTGGTATAAGGTGTAAGTTGTTAATGTTAAAACAAAATTAAATATACATTTCTCACCATTAGTTCGATATTTCGGAGTACTCAGCTTAGGATGTCATACCACCCATACAATTTCAGATCTAAGTTTTGTGATACCTGCATAAGATCCGAAATGAAAACATTTGCCTCTTCGCTTTTCATTGTGTTGTTGTTTATACTCTTTTTTTATTTGATTTTTTTCACCCTAAAAATGAGTCTACTATATGTTTCTTAGTGCTGTGGAAGATTTTTAAAAGTTAATAAATATAATTCTTTTGAAAAATGCTTTTTTAAAGGTGGCACAGTAAACAAGACATCGTGTCATAATTTACAGTAACATCTGAAAGTCGCTTTTATACACTTATGCAGTGCACTAACAGTTGGTGTGAACATTAATAGAACTAAAACTAAATATAATTGCATAGGCTTCTGTGGCCAGAGTCAGTCGACAAAAGTTTTGTGGGTATGGTACCACATTATACTGTATAAAACTACTGCTGGAGAAAACCAATGTTTCAGCCACGGTTGCAGCAGCCTTCTTCTGGGTCTACTGGTGTGTTCTAGCTATGCAGTGTCCCTTATATTTTGTTACTACACTTCACTGTGCATGCCATTTTGTCATAATTTTGAACTAAATAAATAAAGAAAGAAAGAAAGAAAAAAGACGTTTTTATTAGATAACAACTGGTTAATACTATATAGTGGCTCATGAACACCAGCTTTCCGGACCAAAATTTTATTTGTCTGACAGAAGAGAGTGGCTGCAGGGAAATTCACTCTCCAAAAGTTATATACAGCATTACAACTGAACAGGGAAGTCAGTGGAGTGCCTGTAATAACATGTCAGTGGCAGTATATGTTGTTGATGTTGTGGCCTTCAGCCCAAAGATCTTTAGCAATCTTCTGCAGCTCATTTCAAAAGCTTCTTTTCACTTCTTATCTGAACTGCTTATTGTCCACATTTCACTTCTGTATGAGGCTGCACTCGAGAGAAATATCTTCAGAAAATACTTCATAATTTAATATATATACAATGTTAATAAATTAATAATTAATAAGACTTAGAGAAAGCTTTTGACAATGTTGACTGGAATACTCTCTTTCAAATTCTGAAGGTGGCAGGGGTAAAATATAGGGAGTGAAAGGCTATTTACAATTTGTATAGAAACCAAATTGCAGTTGTAAGAGTTGAGGGTCATGAAAGGGAAGCAGTGGTTGGGAAGGGAGTGATGCAGGGTTGTAGCCTCTCCCCGATGTTATTCAATCTGTATATTGAGCAAGCAGTGAAGGAAATAAAAGAAAAATTCGGGGTAGGTATTAAAACCCATGGAGAAGAAATAAAAACTTTGAGGTTCACTGATGACATTGTAATTCTGTCAGAGACAGCAAAGGACTTGGAAGAGCAGTTGCACGGAATGGACAGTGTCTTGAAGGAAGGATATAAGATGAACATCAACTAAAGCAAAACAAGGATAATGGAATGTAGTCGAATTAAGTCGGGTGATGTTGAGGGTATTAGATTAGGAAATGAGACACTTAAAGTAGTAAAGGAGTTTTGCTTTTTGGGGAGCAAAATAACTGATGATGGTCGAAGTAGAGAGGATATAAAATGTAGACTGGCAATGGGAAGGAAAGCGTTTCTGAACAAGAGAAATTTGTTAACACCGAGTACAGTTTTAAGTGTCAGGAAGTCGTTTCTGAAAGTATTTGTATGGAGTGTAGCCATGTATGGAAGTGAAACATGGACGATAAATAGTTTAGACAAGAAGAGATAGAAGCTTTCGAAATGTGGTGCTACAGAAGAATGCTGAAGATTAGATGGGTAGATCAAATAACTAATGAGGAGGTGTTGAATAGGATTGGGGAGATGAGACGTTCGTGGCACAACTTGACTAGAAGAAGGGATTGGTTGGTAGGACATGGTCTGAGGCATCAAGGGATCACCAATTTAGTATTGGAGGGCAGCGTAGAGGGTAAAAATTGTAGAGGAAGACCAAGAGATGAATACACTAAGCAGATTCAGAAGGATGTAGGTTGCAGTAGGTACTGGGAGATGAAGAAGCTTGCACAGGATAGAGTAGCATGGCGAGCAGCATCAAACCAGTCTCAGGACCACAACAACAACAACAACAATAAATTCCTCTTTTTCAGAAATGCTTTCCTCACTATGGCGAATTTGCCTTTTACATCGTTTCTGCTTCGGCTGTTACAAGTTCATTTGCTGTCAAAATAGAGAACTCGTCCACAATTTTTAGTTTCTCATTTCCTAATGTAATTTCCGTATGAGTGCTTGATTTAATTTGACCACATTCTATTATCCTTGTATTATTCTTGTTTATGCTTGTTTTTTATTTTATTTATTTATTTATTTATTTTTTATGTTGTCTGTCATCAGACTGGTTTGATGTGGCCCCCCATGAATTCCTCTCCTGTGCCAGCCTGTTTATCTCAGAGTAGCACTTTCAGCCTATGTTCTCAATTATTTGCTGGATGTATTCCTATCTGTCTTCCTCTTTTTTACAACCATCTTTAGACATTTAAGTCATTCCATTCAAGTACTCTTCCTAGTCCGTGCCGTCTATGGCAGAATTGCAATGTCATTGGCAAATCTCAAAGCTGTTGTTTCTTTTCCGTAAACTTGTAATTCCTTATACAAATTTCTCCTTTGTTTTCTGTATTGCTTACTCTGTGTGCAGATTGAGTAAAGTTGGGGCTATGGTACAACTGTCTCACTCCCTTCTCAGATACTGCTTTCCTTTCGTGTCCTTTGGCTCATATAACTGCAGTCTGATTTCTGTACAAGTTGTATATAGTCTTTTGCTCCCTGTGTTTTATCCCTGCCAACTTCAGAGTTTGAGTGTGTATTCCATTCATCACTGTCAAAAGCTTTCTTCAAGTAGGTTTTCCTTTCTTTAACGTATCTTTTGAGATAAGTTGTAGGATCAGTAATACCTTGTGTGATCCTATGTTTCTCTGGGATCCAGGCAGCTCTTTCCAGAGGTCAGCTTCTAGCAGTTTTCCATTTTTCTGTAAATAATTCATGTCAGTGGTTTGCAACCATAACTAATGCTTTCTTTGGAATGAGAATTATTGCTTTTTCTTGAAGCTTGAGAGGGTGTTCCGCCCATTTCTTGTACCTTGCAGGTGGAATAGTTTTGTCATCCGAAGGGTTTCAGTTATTCTAAGGAAATGTCATCTACTTTTATGATTTAAGTTCTCTCAGTGCTCTGGCAAATTCTTCTCACAGTATCAGTCTCCCATTGCATCTTAATCTGCTTCATCTTCCGTTTGTATAATATTGTCTCAAAGTTCATTTCTCTTGTAGAGCCCCCCCCCCCTCCCTAATACAAAGTGTTTCAAAAAATACAGATACCAGGGACAGGTTCCTTACACCAAAAAAAAAAGGAAAAAGTTCATATAAACATACGTAAGAAAATCCTTTGTTTTCAAGTTATCAATGAAAGTTGACATTCAGTGGCTTTCCAGATACAACCCAACTACTTGACGTATATATGCACTCATTTGATTCATTGTATTCTAGATGACATTGTGTCCCGAGGGAGGCTTGTTTACTTTTGTGACTAGCTTGTCTTCAACATGTCCACTGTGAACTTCTCCTATAGGTAGTGAGTCAATTGAAAGTGCTCCATGCAATCTTGGCAGAATATTCATTATGTGAACAAGCAGACATTATTTATTTATGTATGGCCACGTGGTTGGTAATGGACATGCAACCCTATGACTGTATCAGATGGCATTTTCAGACCGAAGACAATCGAGTCACCCATCCTTTGGTGCTGTGTATTGTGTTGCCGAGGCGGGATCTGTATCACTACAGACTTTTGACTAAATAAGACCACGTCTTGCTGGTATGCCTGATCAGGAGGCTCATGTTCTATGAGCTGTTGATGAAGAGCCAGGGTATCAGTGCGTGACAAGTGGCCCTGGTGTGCAGTAGATTAGATTTACTTTCATTCCAATTGATCCGTAGTGAGGAGGTCCTCCAGGATGTGGAACATGTCAGAAAAACAACAATACATGACAAATATTTACAACTAAAACAAATAAGCTAATGTACCACTCCACAGGTCCCAAGTGGAATGATCGTCATTTTTTAATGAACACTAAGAGTCATTTTACAAATACTAATGCACTAAATTTAAGATAAAAAAGTTTTTTATTTATTTATAAGGTAATACAACTACTGTAATACTTATTTACAATGAACACATTACTGCACTGAAATGGTGCAGAAGTTAGATTATACTAACACACACACACACACACACACACACACAAATTTTCAATGAACACATTACTGCACTGAAATTGTGCAGAAGTTATGTTGTACTTATATACAAATTAGTTGGTTTTACTAAGAAATTCATCAATGGAGTAGAAGGAGTTGGCCACCAATAAATCCTTTAGGCTTCTCTTAAACTGAATTTCATTGGTTGTTAAGCTTTTTATGGCTGCTGGCAGGTTATTGAAAATGTGGGTTCCTGAATAATGCACACCTTTTTGTACAAGACTAAGTGACTTTAAATCCTTGTGAAGATTATTCTTATTTCTAGTATTGATTCCATGAATTGAGCTGTTGGTTTGAAAAAGTGATCTATTTTTAATGACAAATTTCATTAAGGAATAAATATATTGGGAAGCAGTAGTTAGTATCCCTAGTTCCCTAAACAGGCTTCTGCAGGATGTTCTTGAGGTCACACCACATATAACTCTCACTGCACGTTTTTGTGCCCGGAAAACTTTAGCTTGGCTTGATGAATTACCCCAAAAAATAATCCCATATGACATTATGGAATGAAAGTAAGCATAGTATGCCAGCTTTTTCATTTTTATATCCCCTATGTCTGACAAAATTCGCATTGCAAACAGAGATTTGTTAAGACGCTTCAGAAGTTCTGTGGTGTGCTCCTCCCAGTTGAATTTATTATCAAGCTGTAGTCCCAAGAATTTAACACTGTCCACTTCTTCTATCTTCCTGTCACCGTATGTTAGACATATACTCTTGGGACACCCCTTACAAGTTCTGAACTGCATGTAGTGTGTTTTTTCAAAGTTTAGTGACAAAGAATTGGCTAGGAACCAGTGATTAATGTCCACAAATATTTTATTGGCTGATCTTTCTAAGACTACATTTGACTTGCTATTTATTGCAATGTTTGTATCATCGGCAAACAAAACAAACTTGGCATCTGGTAATGTTACTGTTGAAAGGTCATTGATATACACAAGAAAAAGTAAGGGCCCCAAAATGGAACCTTGTGGGACCCCACATGTAATTAGTTCCCAGTTGGATGAGGCCTGATAGCTTGATACATGTCTCTTTCCTAATAACACCCTTTGTTTCCTGCCAGAGATATAAGATTTGAACCATTTTGCAGCATTTCCTGTTATACTATAATATTCTAGTTTACTTAAAAGGATATTGTGATTTACACAGTCAAATGTCTTTGACAGATCACAAAATATACCAGTTGCCTGCAATTTTTTGTCTAATGAATTAAGCACATTTTCACTGTAAGTGTAGATAGCCTTCTCAATATCAGAACCTTTTAGAAATCCAAACTGTGACTTTGACAGTATGTTATTTGAGATAAGATGGTTATAAAGACGACTGTACATTACTTTTTCGAAAATTTTTGAGAATGCTGGCAACAGTGAAATTGGACGGAAATTTGATGCTATTTCTTTATCTCCCTTCTTAAACAGTGGCTTAACTTCAGCATATTTCAGCCATTCAGGAAATATTCCACTAATAAACGACTGGTTACACAGATAGCTTAATATGTTACTTAGCTCAGAATCACATTCTTTAATTAACTTTGTTGATATTTCATCATACCCACTAGATGTTTTTGATTTTAAAGATTTTATGATGGACATTATTTCTGTTGGGGTAGTGAGGGTCAAATTCATATTAAGGAAGTTACTTGAAATGTCTGGTCTAAGGTAATCCATAGCAGCATCTACCGAACCTGACAACCCCATCTTTTCAGTAACAGTTATAAAATGTTTGTTAAAAAGTTCTGCAACACTATACACATCTGTCACCAATGTGTCATTTACTCTTAATGCTATTTGTTCCTCTTCATGTCTGGTTCTACCGGTCTCCTCCTTCACTATATCCCATATTGTCTTTATTTTGTTATCTGATATGACTATCTTTTCCTTGTAATATATTTGCTTTGACATCCGTATTACAGTCTTTAATATTTTGCAGTATTTCTTATAATGTGCTATAGCATCAACATTGGAAATGTTTCGGAGTGACAGATTCAGTTTTCTTTTTGTTTTACAAGATACCCCTATTCCTCGAGTAATTCATGGCTTCTTTGTAGACTTTGCTCTAACCTTGGTAAGTTTTGGGGGAAAGCAGTGTTCGAATAAGGTAAGCACTTTATTAGCAAAAATGTTATATTTTTCATTCATGCCATGAACGCTGTAAACATCAGTCCAGTGAATGTCTCTGAGGAGTGTCCTAAAATAATCAATTTTTGGCTTACTGATTACCCTTTTGAGCTCAGATTTAACAGATTTTATATCCTGTTCAGTATTAACATTTAACAGAAGGAACTGCATGTCATGGTCTGAGAGGCCATTGACTATTGGTTTTGTAATATAATTTTGTTCATTGGACTTTTCTATAAAGATATTATCAATGGCTGTTTGTGAGCAAGTGGCTATCCTAGTGGGGAACTTTACTGTGGGAATTAAGTTGAATGATAGTGTTACTAACTGAAACAAGTTCTTATTGGGAGAGTCTTTAAGGAAATCTACATTGAAATCACCAGCAACCACTATTTCTTTGTTTTTGGTTGTTAAATGGGCCAGTACAGCTTCAAGGTGGTTGACAAACAGATTAAAGTTACCTGCAGGTGCTCGATATACACTTAATATTATGAAGGATTTTTTGTGAAATTCTAATTCTGTTGCACATGCTTCCATATGCTGTTCTAGGCAAAATTTATGAATGTCTATGTTCTTAAATTTATGACAGTTCCTGATGAATGTGGCAACTCCTCCTTTCTCCATTTCTGATCTACAAAAGTGACATGCTAACCTAAACCCTGTAACACTTAAAAGTTCTATACCAGTGGTCACATGATGTTCAGAGAGGCAGATTATGTCAGCTGGGTTTGAAGACTCTAATTCATCTATGCAGATAGTTAATTCATTAATTTTATTTCTCAGTCCTCGAATATTTTGATGCAATAAAGATAGCTGACATTTCTCATTGACTGAGTTAAAATTGGGTGGAGTTAAAATATCTGCTGACAGTTGAAAATTCTTAACCAATGGCTGTTTATGCTGATGTAATAAGCTGGAATTATGTTTTTTGATTTCTTTCTCAAACTGAAGATTTGTCTCAGTTCTAACCTCTCTTAAAATTTGCTTTCTTTCTGTCCTCCCTACCCTAAAAAAGGGTCTTTTCTGAATCCTATAACCACTGGTATTTTACCACTCATGACAGTGCCTCCCCCCTTTAACTTTCCTGCTATTTCCCCAGCCAATTTACCCTTCCCCTTCCTGTTGAGGTGAAGGCCATGCCTAGTATAATCCCACCTACTGAGAGAATCAACAGGAACCAGCTCAAAGTTCAGCCTGGAGGATACTACATGAGAAACTTGTGTATCCTTATCATTTCAATGTTTGCAGGGTCTACAGCCTGCCAATTCCCCACCATGGGAGCACTTTTGCTGATGGTCTGTTGCACAAACTGCCAGTCCGTTGTTTATCCCTTCAGTCCTGTGTATAAACGAGGCATTTGGAAGGGATTCAATAATGAATTTTCACAACCAGTGTGTATGGGCTGATAGCAGTCCCATTGCTCAGTGTGGGCTAGGCATTGGAATCAGTTTAAAATTGTTTCGGCTGACTGTAGATGGCTATCTGGTAGGGCCATACATCCTCCCAGCATCAGTTGGGAAGCAAGAGGAGGACATTTTGAGCATATATTATGAGTGTGTTTGGGATGAGCTCCAATCACCTGAATTGTAAACTTTCACTAACTCGAAAACAAAGGAATTTTGAATTTATGATATGGTTATAATAGAGGGGAAACATTCCACGTAGGAAAAATATATCTAAAAACAAAGATGATGTGACTTACCAAATGAAAGTGCTGGCAGGTCGACAGACACACAAACGAACACAAACATACACACAAAATTCAAGCTTTCGCAACAAACTGTTGCCTCATCAGGAAAGAGGGAAGGAGAGGGAAAGACGAAAGGATGTGGGTTTTAAGGGAGAAGGTAAGGAGTCATTCCAATCCCGGGAGCGGAAAGACTTACCTTAGGGGGAAAAAAGGACGGGTATACACTCGCGCGCACACACACACACATATCCATCCACACATATACAGACACAAGCAGACATCTCACAAGCAGACATATTTAAAGACAAAGAGTTTGGGCAGAGAAGTCAGTCGAGGCAGAAGTGCAGAGGCAAAGATGTTGTTGAATGACAGGTGAGGTATGAGTGGCGGCAACTTGAAATTAGCGGAGATTGAGGCCTGGTGGATAACGAGAAGAGAGGATATATTGTAGAGCAAGTTCCCATCTCCGGAGCTCGGATAGGTAGCCCCAGAAACCATCCTTGTAACCATTGATGCCACTTCCTTATACACAAATATCCCGCACGTCCAGGGCCTCGCTGCGATGGAGCACTTCCTTTCACGCCGATCACCTGCCATCCTACCTAAAACCTCTTTCCTCATTACCTTAGCCAGCTTCATCCTGACCCACAACTTCTTCACTTTTGAAGACCAGACATACCAACAATTAAAGGGAACAGCCATGGGTACCAGGATGGCCCCTTCGTACGCCAACCTATTCATGGGTCGCTTAGAGGAAGCCTTCTTGGTTACCCAGGCCTGCCAACCCAAAGTTTGGTACAGATTTATTGATGACATCTTCATGATCTGGACTCACAGTGAAGAAGAACTCCAGAATTTCCTCTCCAACCTCAACTCCTTTGGTTCCATCAGATTCACCTGGTCCTACTCCAAATCCCATGCCACTTTCCTTGATGTTGACCTCCACCTGTCCAATGGCCAGCTTCACACGTCCGTCCACATCAAACCCACCAACAAGCAACAGTACCTCCATTACGACAGCTGCCACCCATTCCACATCAAACGGTCCCTTCCCTACAGCCTAGGTCTTCGTGGCAAACGAATCTGCTCCAGTCCGGAATCCCTGAAGCATTACACCAACAACCTGACAACAGCTTTCGCATCCCGCAACTACCCTCCCGACCTGGTACAGAAGCAAATAACCAGAGCCACTTCCTCATCCTCTCAAACCCAGAACCTCCCACAGAAGAACCACAAAAGTGCCCCACTTGTGACAGGATACTTTCCGGGACTGGATCAGATTCTAAATGTGGCTCTCCAGCAGGGATACGACTTCCTCAAATCCTGCCCTGAAATGAGATCCATCCTTCATGAAATCCTCCCCACTCCACCAAGAGTGTCTTTCCGCCGTCCACCTAACCTTCGTAACCTCTTAGTTCATCCCTATGAAATCCCCAAACACCTTCCCTACCCTCTGGCTCCTACCCTTGTAACCGCCCCCGGTGTAAAACCTGTCCCATGCACCCTCCCACCACCACCTACTCCAGTCCTGTAACCCGGAAGGTGTACACGATCAAAGGCAGAGCCACGTGTGAAAGCACCCACGTGATCTACCAACTGACCTGCCTACACTGTGACGCATTCTATGTGGGAATGACCAGCAACAAACTGTCCATTCGCATGAATGGACACAGGCAGACAGTGTTTGTTGGTAATGAGGATCACCCTGTGGCTAAACATGCCTTGATGCACGGCCAGCACATCTTGGCACAGTGTTACACCGTCCGGGTTATCTGGATACTTCCCACCAACACCAACCTATCCGAACTCCGGAGATGGGAACTTACTCTTCAATATATCCTCCCTTCCCGTTATCCACCAGGCCTCAATCTCCGCTAATTTCAAGTTGCCGCCACTCATACCTCACCTGTCATTCAACAACATCTTTGCCTCTGCACTTCTGCCTCGACTGACATCTCTGCCCAAACTCTTTGTCTTTAAATATGTCTGCTTGTGTCTGTATATGTGTGGATGGATATGTGTGTGTGTGTGTGTGTGTGTGTGTGTGTGTGTGTGTGTGTGTGTGTGTGTGTGTGTATACCCGTCCTTTTTTCCCCCTAAGGTAAGTCTTTCCGCTCCCGGGATTGGAATGACTCCTTACCTTCTCCCTTAAAACCCACATCCTTTCGTCTTTCCCTCTCCTTCCCTCTTACCTGATGAGGCAACAGTTTGTTGCGAAAGCTTGAATTTTGTGTGTATGTTTGTGTTCGTTTGTGTGTCTGTCGACCTGCCAGCACTTTCATTTGGTAAGTCACATCATCTTTGTTTTTAGATGAATTTTGAATTTATGTTTATATGAACTTTTTCCTTGTTTTGTTATAAGGAACCTGCCCCCAAAGTTTGTAAAAGTATTTTGGAAACATCTTCTGTATTCCTTTTAGCTTTTCCTTCTTTGTTTAACACTGGCTTATGATATGAGTTCTTAATATTCATATAATTGCTTATCTTGTTTCCAAAGATCCCTTTAATCTTCTTATAGGAGGTATCTGTCTTTCCTACAGTTATACAGGCTCCTATAACTGTGCACTTGTCCTCTAGCCATTCCTGTGTAGCCGATTATACTTTGTCAGTCTTAGCGTGTTCCCTTTCACCTGCTTCATTTGTTGAGTCTTTATTTATTTTTTCATTTAAATTCAGTGATTTCTACTAGGCCTTGTCTTTTTACCTATTTGATCATCTGCTGCCTTCATTATTTCATCTTTCAAGGTTACCCATCTATCATCTACTGTATTCCCTTCCCCTGCTTCAGTCAAACTGTGGAACTCTCAATAATTCTCTGGTTCTTTCAATTTATCTGGGTCTCATTTCGTTAATTTCCTACCTTTTTGCAATTTCTTAAGCCTTAATGTACAGTTTGTTACAAATAAATTGGGGTCAGAGGCCTGATTTGTCCTTGGAAATGTTTCACAGTTAAAAATTATGTAATCAATCTGGAAACTTCCCGTGTGTCTAGGAGCCATTCACATATGCAGCCTTCTTACACGATTCTGAAACCAAATGTGAACAATGTTTAAATTACATTCTGTGCAAGATTCTACCAGGCAGGTTCTTTTTCCCTTGTCCGTATTGTGCTGTTACTTCTCCTGTTCTTCCTTTCCTTGCTATTGTATTCCATTCTATCATCACAAATTTTTGTCTGCCTTAACTATGTGAATTACTTATTTTCTATCATTATTCATTGTTTTATTCTCTCCAGCTGTGAAACTGGTTGGCAGATACACTTGTACGGCTGTGGTGGGTGTTGGCTTCATGTCCACCTTGGCTGTGAAATGGATGTACTATGCTAGTCATAGTAGCGTACTCCCATTCCTGTTTTTCCTTCATTATTAGACCTTCTCTCACATTGCCCTATTTGATTTTTTGTTTATAACCGTTTACTTACCAAAAGTCCTGTTCTTCGTGCTGATGCACCTCACAATTTCCCCCTGTATCTAACATCAACCTATCCATTTCTCTTCTTAAATTCTATAACCTCCCTACCCAATTTAGGATACAACATTGCACACTCTGGCATGTAGAATGCCAGTTATCTTTTTCCTGGTGACACATGCTCCTGATAACCATCCAGACAGCTGTGCATGCCCTCAGAAAAATTCACGACTATGGTTTCTTGCTGCTTTCATTTGTTTGTAGTACCAGTGCAACCAGGCCATGTTGGCTAATGTTAAAAGACCAGATAAGTCAATCATTCAGACTGGTGACCCTGCAACTACTGAAAAGACTGCTGCCCCTCTTCAGGAACCACAGTTTATATGACCTCTCCATAGGTAGCCTTGTGTTTATGTTGCACTTAGAATGTAGCTATCTGTGTCACTTTGAGGCACTAAAGCCGTCCCAGCTCTGCAAGGTCCATGGTTCATGGGGTTGACAGTGTATATTGTATTGGCCAGATAATAAGACGCTACCACATAAAAGCTGCATCTCTAAACTCTGAGGAAGAAAAAAAAAAAAATTGCGTGAAATAAGCCACACTCAGAGAGGAGAAAAATTATCAAAAACTTACTTGTACTTAACATGTATGATGTAGGTATGTGCTGTAAATGTTTGTTCTGGCATATGACTCATTGGCACCTAACATGTCGGTAACATATTTTATCTTGCTCACTCTCATCATTTGCACTCCAAGTATTTTATCCATTCTCTTCCCACTGTATGTCAGCCTCACTGCCATCTAGTGCATTCAATGGTCAGCATTTCTTGAACCCCATGATGATGGATTCTGATGATTTGGAGGACTGTGGAGCAAGAATCCACTCACACAGAAGGGTGACTGACGGCTTCTTGATATATCACATAGTGTAAGGGTATTGTGTTCTACTAGTAGCCAACCCGAATACATTTTTTGGAGTTTGTCCTTGAATGGCTTGTTTATGGCCTCGTTTAGCAACTGTAATTCTGAAGTCATTCCTCCATGTATGACGACAAGGTTGCTTCTGTGCAGCAAGTTTATCTTATACTTCATCAGTTAGCTGCCCCTTAAAACATCCAATACTAGCAAGGCTCTGATAGCAAGCCGTGCCCGAGGTCTGTGATTCCAAATGATAGACAAGCAGTCAACAAGAAATTGTTGTCATCCAGCCTTTTTCTTGGCAGCAAATCACTAAACCCTTAGAAAAGTTTTCTTTGGGCATATTTTTATCTTCAAACTGACATTGGCTGTAACAACAAACACCACAGTTCTATATTTTCATTCCTTGTCCATGCTAATGGGCTACTTTTTGCCCCTTTCATGTCTACTTTTGTATTACTCAGCATGTCAAAAAATAATGGCAATTTGGTAGCATCACCAACCTGATGAGAAAGGTATGAATGACACTTTTGCAATTGGATGATGTATCGCTGGATGTTAACCAGTTTCTTCTGTAAATCAACTGACATTCTCTCTGCTAGTGTAGTACGTCATTAGAGAGCAAAGGCCACTTCTTTGCATAAGCAGACAACAACTAGTACTCAAATGGAATGATCCTTGTGTCATGTTTAAGGCTCTTGTGTTTTCCAGAGCCTTCAGTTGGGTTATTTCCCATGAGACAGGAATCCCATCTTTCATACCTCGCACACAGGAAACAACCTTAGCTTGAAGTTCTGGATATTTACCACATTTTAGTCCTCTTGAGTTTTTTTTTTCCATTAAAATTGCCTTCTTCCATTTTTCTTCTGAAACAACCCGATGTTGCACATTAGATTTGTCCAGTCCATTCTGTTTTGGACCTTTCTGTTGGTTGTGGTTTTAGTGTAATGCACAACTATAAGTTTGAAGCTTGCGTCATAACTGCACTGAAATCTTCACCTGGATGGCTTTTTGCTCTAAATGGTCATTTGTATCAGCATAAATTGGGATTTCTTATCAGTATCCAACAACTGATTTACAAGCTCATGTAACATTATTAGTAGACTTCAAAAGTTTGCATTGTTGTGTAATAATATGTCTTGCTGCCAGTTTCCATTACAGACAGTAGTTGTATTGTTGCAAATCAGCATTATTTATTTATAGCAAGGTATGTAAAAAGGTAAGTTAGTGGATATAAGCCACACCCTTACTATTCAAGGGTTAAATTTGGATGAAAAGTACAGCTTATCTTAGGTCCAAAATGGTAGTACTAGCAAATGAGAGATCAAGGATACAAATGTAGATGGACAAATGTTGACAGTAGCTTGATGGACAACTGTTGACAGTTACTTGTCTAAAGGGTGAGGCAAGTTCTGGATAAGAACAGAAAAGGCAACCAGTGGTAATAAAAATAACAAACTGCATAATGTTAAAGGGAGACCGAAAAGGAAAATAAATGTGAATTAGCAATAAAATTATGTCAGACATGAGAGAATGACAGTACATAAGAACTGGTAAGATGAGTATGAATTATTATTGAATGGTCATGCAAATCGAGTATACATTGTACAGAAAGTTCCGAAATTTGAAGATTCAAGCTTTTAGTGATGGATGGGAGTAAAATCTAAACTGTCTATGGCGGACTAAACATGAAGTTCATAGTTGCTATTACATTACAGCATGTATCCTGCAGCAGGGTATTGCAAAAGAGTCACTGTTTAGCATCTGTTGCAACTCAGGTATGTAAGGATTACCTTAGTTAGCACAGATGTGTTGATGTCACTTGAGTTTAATCACATGGCCTGATACTGGAAAGTCCTGGGTGAAATATAAATACTGAAAAAAGTGATGGTAACTAAACAGAAATGATTTTTTTTCTTTACATTTTAATGAAACTTCCACAACATTTCTACTGTAGAAAGCCATATAAACAAAACTAATGTGCAGATCAACTTTGCACTTGACCTACATTCTTGTGGTACATACACCAACATAACAAAAATAAATTTTCATTTATATAAATGCTGCTTCTGTGCTTGACCAAGGACTTCCTGCTTCACTGTCATATAAACAGTTTAGATTATTGGTAACTGACATATGCTCCTAGCAGTATCAGTATTGTAATATTCAAATACATGTTGACTTTTTTATTTTAGTTTATTATCTTTTTTGTCCTCAAGGTGGACCATGTGAGTCCTTTCAAATACGTATTCCAGGGTTATCCACCCACCTCTTCCTCAGGCACCAAGCATATCCTCAACCAGCTAGTGTATAAAAACAAAGCACTTGTCATGGACTTCTATTTGTAAGAGGTGCTTGTACCAGTTGCTGTTTCATTCTTATATCTTTCCATTTGTATTAAATATTTTGAATATCTGTTCAGTGTCTTAATTTATTTCATCTCTAAACATATGTCTAGTTACTTGTCTTAGGAATTTGGTTTCCACTGTTTCGATAGATATCTCCTTTATATTCAGTTAGATTCTCACAACCATGTCATCACTTCATAAAATTTCAGTTGTGTGTCCTTTTGGTTGGTTTTCTGTTTGAAGGCCCACGCATCAGTTGAAATTATTCAGTGTATATCCTAGAACTTCATCTTGATCGTAGGATGTCAAACATCTGAAATAGTTTAACCCTCTAAAATGCTTGATTATATCACTGTCAGTTGTAATCTTTGAACAGACTACATAATCCCCACCCTCTCCAGTGGAACTATGCTAGATTTGTTCAGTTTTATCCTGAAGTTATAATTTAAAACAAAGTGGAAGAGTTGATTTGCGCCCATATGTAACTCAATCTTGTTGCTTACAACAAACACATGACATCAGCAAATAAATTATCATTATTATTATTATTATTATTATTATTAATATTATTATTATTATTATTATTATTATTATTATTTTTAAAGCTCTGTTCCACAATTACGAATAATTTTATATTGTTTTACCAAAAGTGCCCAGAAGACATGGCTGGATGTCAATGTAAGTTCATAGACATACACATGCCATTGGCAGGTATGTAAAAGATTAGACTTGCCATTCTTTGACAAGTGGAACGACCACCAGTGTACATTAGTAGTGTCCATGTTTAATGTTGTTACCAGGCATGATAGGGCATTTAAGGGGCAATTTACAGAGTCAGGTATTGAGTGATCACTGTAAAAGACACAGAGGTGCCACCTCCTTATGAGAGACAACATAATCAGCACCTAACAGAGCTTGAAAAAGGGCTCATTGTCGGCCATTTGGCCAGTGGTCGAATCATGCAATATTGAGATTTGTGGTGCATTTGGAAGTGACAGTGTCCCAATGTTGGACTGCATGGGACTGTGAGGGCAGGCATACTTGTCATCAAGGTTCTGGTCAACCATGTCTGCCGACCACAAGGGAGGACCTCCATATTATACACCAAGCACATTGTTACCCTTTACATCTGTGTCTGCCATCTGAGTACATGTAGTGGATTCCCTGCAACATTCATTCATCCCCCGTCACTTGTCAGGGATCAGTAACAGCTGGACTAGAAAATTAGCATCCTATGTGTAGGCTGCCATTAACCGAAAAACACAAATAGCTGTGTTTAGTGTTGTCATGACTGCGAAGCACAGCCTTTTGACGAATGGCATCACATTGTGTTCAGCAATAGACTGCGGTTCAGCACTAGCCCAGATGACCATTGTTGGCTAGTGTGGTGGCAGACTGAGGAGAGATCCCATTATTCCAGTTTTTGGAGAGGCACAGTGGTGTTAACTACTGGTATACCTGAAGGTCACAGCTAATAGTGTTGAGGGATCTCAGGCAGCATAACGATATGTCATGGACATTGTGCGTCATCATGTGTTATGTCTCATGTGACTAATATCATGGCGCCACTTTCCAGCAGGACAATGTTCGCTCACACGTGGTGTGTATGTCCATGAATCGTCCGCATTATAGGGTATTCCAGAGGCCAGCAGATCTGTCCCAATAGAACATATATGGGACTAGGTCAGCTCCATCCTGGCATCAGTATCCAGGGTATCAATACAAGTTACAACAGTTATGGGCCAATTTGCTAGCTAGAATGGTTTTACATGTTTTCCAATTAGTCAGTGCATGCATCCAGGCCATAGTATGTGCAGCAAGATACTGACAAGTGGGCTCGTACTGCTAAGTTGTAAATTTGACTCGGTGCCAAAGTCACTGAAAGAAAATTACATATCATCTCAGCTCCTGAAGTTCGTTTCCTCCTCCTCCAGTTTTTTTTCAGGCAGTAGTTTACTTAATAATTCATGACCATAGGATGTTTGGCATAACCACAATTACACAATTTCCTTTATTCCTGTTCTCCCCATGCTACATGTCCGTTTGTTCTTTGTCTCCCCCTTGACGTATCTAGGTTGAGTGACCCCACCAGAAGATGATTATTAGTTAGTAGTTACTAATTTATTTGGTATTCCATATATAAAGTATCTTGCAGTAGAAATAGCATATTTTTAGTTTTATCTATTTATCCTTTAATTTCATGTAAGCTGTGGCAACTGTCATTAGATCTCTCTTTGTTTTCAGTCATTCTTATCTGCCTGTTATTAACACTCGTACAAGAGGCCATTCTGAAACCATTAAATAAACATGCAATAATTCTCTTTGTTCATCTGTTAATGCTGTATCCGTGTTCAGGATCTGGTTCCCAAAATGGGAACAACTGGTGCAGAGCTGTCATTTGAAGTGGAAAACACTTTACACTTTGAAGTTTCAGAACTTAATAAGCAATTTTTGTACCATTAACATCCAGATTAGTTTTTCGTGATTCTTTTAAATCGTTTGAGGCAAATGCTGTGATAGGTCATTTGAAAAGTTCATACAGTCAGTTTACTTCATCATACCCAGCATGAGATTGTGCTCAATCTCTAATGAGCTTGTCACTGACAGGACATCAGACTCTAAGCTTCCTTCCTTTTTTTCCTTTTCCTTAATCCTTTTTGCCATTCAAATCTTTTAGGAATTCCTGTTTTAAGTTTTATGTTTGGTGTATAGATAGACCAGATAGCCCGTAAATACAATTTTCATGATTCTAATAATGTACGATGTCTGTTCAGAAAATTCTGGAACATTTGTAATTTCATGCCAATGGTGTGTTGGAGCAAAATGCTGTTGGCATCCTTGCACATGCCTGTATTTTATGTTTAACTGCTGTTAAGTTTCATTGTTGCATGTCTGTTAGTTATTGTTCAGTGCTGTATTGAGTGGAAAGTTGGGTCACACAGTTTGCGAATTTCGAGATGACAGAGTTAGAGGAACAATGCCCCTCCATTACATTTTGCATGGAACTCAAGAAAACCTTTACAGAGACACACCAAATGATGCAGGAAGCCTATGGTGATGAGTGCTTAAGCCGTACTTGGTGTTACGAATGGTTCACACGATTTAAAGGTGGCCAGATGGTAGTCAAAGGTGACCCTCACCCAGGACATCCTTAGACGCCTACCAAGGATGCTCATGGTATGAACATCAATGAAATTGTGCGTGCCAATCGAAGACTGCATGTTAAAGAGGTTGCCAAAGTATGTAACATTTCAGTTGGATAATACCATGAAATCCTGACAAGGCATCTTGGAATGCATTGTGTTGCCGCCAAGTTTATTCCACAGCTCATGAATCAAGACCAGAAGGACATTCACCTTGCATTCTGTGAAGAGCCTTTGGATCCTGCAAATGAGAACGATATGTTCCTTAAGAGAATCATAACTGGTGATGAGCTATAGCTCTACGTTTGTGATGTTGAGACCAGGTTCAATCTCTAGAATGGTTTGGGAAAGGTTCTCCAAGAGCAAAAAGAGCTCGTCAGGTCAGGTCAAATGTCAAACAATGCTGAGAGTTTTCTTTGACTTCAAAAGATTAGCTCTTCGTGAATTCATGCCACAGGGACAAACTGTTAATCAGTGGTACTATTGGTAGGTGTTATGGTGCCTATGAGACAATTCATGACTCTTGCACCATGCTAGCACACCCGCATATTCATCCCTGTTCATGCGTGACCTTTGCGCAAAAAACAAAATCTTGCCTCATCCTCTGTACTGTCCAGACCTGGCCCTGTGGGCTTTTTTTATTTCCGAAGTTGAAAAACCCACTGAAGGGATGAATATTTGAAACGATAGACAAGATAAAAGTAAATCTGCAGGCATTGCTTCACGTGATCCACCAAGATTGCTTCCGGAAGTGGAAACAGGGTTGGGAGTGGTGTATCAATTGTGGAGGAGAATATTTCAAAGGAGACCATGTACAATAAGTAAAAGGTAAGTGTAGAAAAATTTTGTGGATGAAATTCTGGAAGTTTTTGAACAGACCTTGTATTTAGTAACACAAAATAGATGTTCCAATAATGGAGTAGTGGGAATGAGTGGATGCAGGTACCTGACGTATGATATTGTGAGAAAGAAATGTGTATTTTTTATATTCATATTTAACTTTCGTACTAAATATTTTAAAGAGCTTATTTTCTCATTACACCACTAGGAAATAGATAAGCAAATAAGGGAAAAACTAGCTCACACAATGAGAATTACGGTAAATAAATATAACACACAATTATGCACAACAATAATGTATATATGGCCTTCACCGGTTCTCGAACTCTAAACGTAAACCCTGCTTCTCTAACTTTCTATGGCGACCTCAGTAACACTAGTGACAGCACAAACTATGGGAATCTCTCCACACTTATTTACTGCATTACGTTTTCCGAATGAAGCTCAGTGGTTTTGAAGGACTTTGGGGCTGATGCAAATTGCCCAATGGTACAGTCAAATGTCTTGTCCATCATGGCACAGGTCATTGAACACTCTTTTGTGTAATGCTTTCGGATTTTGCACTGGTTGGGCAAGTGTGAGATGTACTTCTGAAAGTGACAGTTTACCACATACCTTGTGAAGCCAGGTAGATCCAATGGTTTCTCCTTGTACTGTTGTGTTTGTCTGTATAGCAGCAAAGCATTTAGTGGGGAAAGTGAGAAGTTGGTAGTACCATTTCTTTGTTCTGAAATTAATCCTAATATTTTCCAGTATTTTCATCGAGTGTGTCAACTCCTGCTGTGGAAATGCTATAGTTAAAAATTGTGGCAGGTGTCAATAAACTGTTGACTGAATGGAAAGAAATTTCTTCTGAAGCCAAGATTGCTAATTAATTAATAATGTTTAGTGATCTTCACTTCAGAAGAAATTTCTTTCCATATTTCACTTTTTTCCCCAAATCTTCTCCTTGACATTGCTTTTGGGACAGCTAGATTATAGCAATCCTTGCCCATTTCCCAGTACATTCTGTGTGTTGGTAGAGGGTGGTAACCAATCAGAAGAAATATGGTCAATAACACTCTTTTTTCGGCCCTTGACACCTTGAATGTTATATCCCCATGCTGGTGGGCGTAAGTATTTGTATAATTAGCTAGCATGTCCCTAATAACGTGATCATAGAACAATTAAAATAGCTGAACATTATTGAAACTGGTGGTGCTGGATGTTGAACACAGTGGCTCATTAGACTCCTTAGTCCCTATGTAGGAATCATCAATCATATTTTTATAGTTACAGATAAATATCTGAGAACATTCTAATAAGAATATTTCATAACCAGTGTTTTCACGTCATAGTATTCTACCTCTTTGGTAACAATTTCTCTATCACAATACTTTGTAACTTTTGCTTCTGCAACAGGATTTTTCTCTCTTTCATGTACACCACCTGAGTCTTCATCTGACTGTCTTGGGTAACCTTGGGGATGTGTGTATAATTCAGCCTCAGAAAAAAAAAGAGTCCTCTTTTAATTAGCCTGTCATTTCAGTGGCAGTCAACCTAAAAACCAAGTGCTTGCAATTATTTCAATGCTCCCATTCAGTCCCACTGTTCTAAAAATGGAAAACTTAGGTATAATGCATTGGGTATAATGCATTATAACCCTTTGTTGAGAAATAATTATGAACAAATACCACATACACATTAACATTCGGGTGCTTATACACCATATTTTGTAACAGTAATATCACTATCTAGTGTCAAATATGATAAAACTTATTTACATTTTCTTTGAAGCCACTTTTCCATAAACAGTAATTACTATAGCATTAGCAAGATTGCTCTGCAGAAGTTCTCACCAGAACTAACTGTTTCACACGAAAGCACAGAGCATTTGTTTCAAAAATGTAGCAGTGGGATTAACATTGCAATCAAACTAATTGGTAAGCAGCCAGATCATTCATCATAGTTCAGTACTTTGCCCTTGGACATAGACCTACTAGAAGATGGTCGGTCAACCAAAAGTAGACCTTATATAAAATAATATCCTTGTTAAACTTTAGGTCCCCATGTAACAGGCTGGATAAGTCAGTGCAAAGTCCGAAGAAAAGCAATGACATACCACCTACAATAGGATCGTGCCTAGCAAAGCACTGTGGCGTTCAGACCATCCTTCAGGTTGGAGATAGGTTTACCTTAACGTAATAGCAAATTCTGGTGATGTTGGTAGCAAGATTTATTCATCAATTGCCTCAAGCTTAGTGGAACACAACTTTCTAGCTCTTAAGGTTTTTCTGGTAAAAAGTACACGCTTCACACTCTACTACACAAACCCCCACACATTACTGTGTCCACCGTGATCCATATTATTAAATTGCAATTACCTGGGTTGATAGATATGGGGAGCAGGCAGGGAAGAACACAGGAGACAAGGAGGGAGCAGTGGACTAGTCCGAGGTAGGAGTGGGAAAGAGAAATGACTCAGTGGCTGCACAAGAAGAAGAAAGGATTTCTGAGGAAGGAGATGAGCAGGGAGAAAGAGACGAAGGTTGAGTCGGAGAGGGGAATAGGGAGGAGAAAAAGGAGGGGGTAGGGGGAAAGAGATAGGGAGGGAGGGAGATGGATGCCTCATTTGGAGAAGGGTGACAGGAGAAGGCAGTACACAATCTGGATGGAGAAGTAGTGTTGTGGACCTTGACCGAAGGGAGAAGGGAACTGTAAGGTGAGACAACTGAATGGAATTTGTTTTTGATCCTGTAGGATTACATTGTGTAAATAAATGTGCGTATAATATAAGACATATCAAACATTATCACTTATTTCCGAAGGGGAACCGTTTTGATTAAACTCTTGAATATCACTGATCATAAAGAACAATATAAACAAATTTAATTTAGTAAATACTTTTTAATGCTAATAAAATGCTTTTACACCAATTATATTTGAGCTTTTTTTGGAAAGTTAGTGTCATGTATGCTGTCATGCAGGTTTTTTGGCAGATTGTGGGAATATGATACTCTAGTACTAAGGTCATTTTACAAGCATTGTCAGTCAGTGGGTTGTGCTTTGTGTATCATTCTTTCCCTGTGTGTTCAGACGTGTACACTTGCATTTGTAATCCACTGTGAACTATCTTTTGTGATGTATGTTGTTGTTGTATATATGTACAAAGATGCAAAAATTAAATTTGTAAAGTAGTTTGTGCATGTTTCATAAGCCCTTGTTCATCTTTTGTTTTTTCGATGTTTGTGTTTTGCCACACCGTCACTCCATACTGAAGGTACTGTTCAGAGTGACCATGGTATAGTGTGTACAGAAGCTGTTCGTCTGGGTATCATGAAAGCTGCTGCATTATGAATATGATAGAGCTGAGTTTCTTAGAGACAGAATTTGTATCTGTTTCCATTTCAACTTATTTTCTGCAGTAATGCCTAAAGATCCAATGGATTCTACTTTGTCCATCTTCATATCGTCCACCTCTACATTCACAAGCACAGATTTCTCTCTGTTTCTGAACACTGCATACATTGTTCTCTTCAGATTTGTAGTTCATTTTCTGTGAGCCCCTGAACTGTGACATTTGCAGAAATACATGCTTTTTCTCAAACTGTTCCACATTTTGGTCACTGTTCTGTATTGTCATGTCATCTGCATATAGTATTTCCTCCTCTCTCTCTCTCTCTCTCTCTCTCTCTCTCTCTCTCTCTTCAATGGGTATATCATTTATAAACATTAAACACCAGTGATCCCATTACTGATTCCTATAGTACTTCATATTTGATGTCTTTGCTTCCTGACTGACTTCCCTATTGATACAGTGTTGCATAAGTATTATTGTATCCAGTCTTTTGCTTGGCATCAAATTCCATAGTTTTCCAATTTTTGTATCTGTCTTTCATGGGCCATATGGTGTCGAATACTTCGGGTAAGTCTGCTAGCACTGATGATGCTACACAAACATCACTGCTCTCAGTTGTTAAGTGAAGGTCTTCGATTACTGTATTGCCCTTGGTGAGAGGTAGTGCCCGAAATTTGGTATTCTCGGCACACTCTTGATGCTGTGGATCTCAGAATACTGAATTCCCTAACAATTTCCGGAGTGGAATGACCCCTGTGTCTAGCTCCATTTACCATTCCACATTCAAAGTCCGTTAATTCCTACCGTACGACCATAATCACATCAGAAATATTTTCACATGAACCACCTGAGTACAACTCAATTCAATTCAATTTTTATTATCACATAACATGCCTTATACAATCAAAGATTGTGACATAGGTGACTTGTCAGTTTTACACTATATATAACAATACTAAAAATAGACAATAAACTAATAATATACATGGTGTAACATCTTCAAAGAGGTATTTTAATTACAATTATAATGCATTGTTACCATTCATGAAATCTTCTACACTATAGTAACATTTATCTTTCAGATATTTTTCCAGGTCTCTTTTGGTACCTTTTACATTTGGGTCATCCATATCTTTCCATATTTTATTTACAAATTTCGTGCCCATATAGTATGGGGTTTTTTCATATGATTTTAAACGGTGGGTAGGTAACATGTAGCTCGTTCCATGTCTAGTATCATATTGATGCAAGAAGAAGTTGCCCTCAAAAAGTTGTGGGTTTCTTTTCATGAAAGTGAGAGTTTCATAGATGTATATGCTTGGAATGCTCATTAGATCCAGTTTTACAAATAAAGGTTTGCAGTGTTGCTTTGGTTTTGCTCCCACCATTGCTCGGATGATTCTTTTTTGTAGTCTAAAAGCTCTAAGTAAATTTGTTTTTTCAGACCCCCAGAAAATTATACTACACCTAATGACTGAAACAAAATATGCACTATATACAGTTTTTCTTACAGCTAAATCAGTAATACTATACAAGATATTCATAATATATACAAGGCTATTCAGTCGACCCAGTATGTTGTCCACATGGCGACTCCATAACAGGTTTTTATTGACTAACACGCCAAGGAATTTGACACAGTCTGCTGTCTCTAATTTTTTGTCCATATACCTTATTTCACTTATAGACTGTGCAGATTGTTTTGTGGTAAAATGAACAATTTCTGTTTTTGTAAAATTTAATGTCAAGTTATTGTTTTTGACCCATGCCTCCACTTCCCCAAGTGTTTGTTCAATATGACGAATTAGGTCTACCTCATTTTTACAACAGACTACAGCTGTTGAGTCATCTGCATAGAGGATAGTATCAGACTGGACCTGACATGGCATATCATTAATATAATATAGAAAAAGCAGTGGCCCTAATATTGAGCCTTGTGGAACACCTAATTGAGTGTTTTTCCAGCCAGAGAGAAATTTCTTGCCGTTGATGTTAATAAGTACTCTTTGTTTTCTGTTTGCCAAGAATGAAGACATCCAGCTAAGAGATTTGCCTTGAAAACCATAGCGTGCCAATTTTTGGAGAAGCAGGTCATGATTTACTGTGTCGAAGGCTTTGGACAGGTCACAAAAGATGCCTGACACACACATTCTATCATCAAGACATCTGCTGACTTTTGTGACTAATTCATTTATTGCATGGACTGTGCTGCGGCCTTTTCTGAAACCATATTGATTGCCTAAGATAATGCTGTTAGATGAATTGTGATTTTCAATCTGATCACATGCAGCTCTTTCAAATATTTTTGAGAAAATTGGTAACAGTGAGATTGGCCTATAGTTGCCCAATTCATCTTGTTTGCCTTTTTTATGTATGGGCCGAACTTCTGCATATTTTAATCGATCTGGGAAACATCCCTCATCAAATGATTGGTTGATTATGAAAGAGAGTGGATATGCAATACTGTGACGGACTATTTTTATTATTTCAGTGGGGACCTCATCCCACCCCGCAGATTTTGAATTTTTTAGGGACATTATGATTTTGATGACATCTGAGATGGAAACATGAGAAAACTTAAAACATGTGCAATTGCTATCTGTCATATTGGGCTTTGTATTTGGTGGTGAACAGTCACCAAATTTGTTACAGTTTATGAAAAAGTCATTGAATGATTCACAAATGGCACTGGGGTCTGTAACAGCTCTACCATTTATCACTATTTTAGAAGGGCATTTTCTCTCTGCCTCACTGCCAACTTCACTTCTTATAACAGACCAAACAGCTTTTGATTTGTTTTTTGCATTTGAAATGAAGTCGTTATTTGCAGTACGTTTTGCTAGTTTAACTATTTTGTCAAATGTTTTTTTGTATGTGCTTACATACTTAAGAAATTGAGGGCTTCGATTTACTTTTGCCTCCATATGCAGTTTCCTCTTAGTAGCACTAGACACTCTAATTCCTTTTGTTACCCAGGATCTACTTTTTTGGGACCTGGTCCTCACTGTTACAAAAGGGAAGCATTCATTGAATATACCCAAGAATTCAGTTAAAAAGTTATTGTAATTGTCACTTGTGGAAGTGTGTTTGCTGACTGTCCACTTGGTTTGGCTTAGTTTTTTGCAAAATACTTCCACATTTTCTTGACTGAAATTCCTACATCCTTTTTGTTGTGCAGACTGAATTTTGCTTCGGTAGTGATACAAATAGTGCTTTATGGTCTGATACTCCTAAATCTAGAAGAAACTTTTCTTTTACATAATAATTATAACTACTTACAATATTGTCAATACATGTTGCAGAGCTTGCTGTAATTCTTGTATACTGATCGAAATTGAGATTTAGCCCATTTGTGGCTACCAGGTTCTTTAAGTGTGAAGAAAATTTGTCATCAGTCCTTACATCTATGTTGAAGTCAGCACATATAACCACTTTCTTGTACAGTTTCTCACATTTTAATTTATGTAGCAATGTATCAAACTTTTCTAAAAATACAGAGCTTATATGGTACCCAGGGGTGCGATATATGCTGATAATTAGTGTGTTATACTCTTTTAAGTTCTATACAACAACTTTCAAATGTGCCTTCTTCATTCAGATGGCTAAAATTCTGTCTGATATCATAGTCTACCGTGGAATGAACTAATATGCAAGAGCCTCCATACCCATTGGTCCTACAAAAGCTGGTAGCCACTTTATAACCTGTAAGTTTATTTAGGAGACTGATATTTTCAGATTTTAGCCAATGTTCATTAAGGCATATTACTTTCACAGATTGTTTCACACTTTCTAGCAAAATTTCTATATCATAAAGCTTCCTGATCATTCCTTCAGACAGACCTCTTATGTTCAAGTGCATAACGAAATTACTACTGCATATATTATTAGGTAGAGGGTCTTTAAAACTAATTTGACTATAAAGTAACGGAACGTCCACCTGAGTGTTGACTGCTTGTCCTGGATTCGTTGTATTGGGCCAAGTTCGGATAGAATTGGCCCCCTTCATCAGTTTCCCTGTGCGTGAGCATCTGGATGATGAGTAGGTACAGTTTTCTTAACGATAATTTCAGTCTTTGCTGTATGTTCTGAGGCTGGTTCTGGCACCTTCTCATCTTCTGGACGTGATGTTCCTGTTTGAGCTGGCGCTGTGGCTGCGATTTTGAAATTGTTTTCTCGTTTATCTATTTCCTTGGTCTGCCAGTGCACTGCCCTTTTATACCTTGTGTACCTGATACTACTGCCATATGTGCATATCACTGTCTCATGACTTAAGTCATGTCAGTGTATACTCTGATGTTAATAACAAGGCTGTTGTTTCTTTCAAAATATCATATGAATTATGTGTGTGACATTGTCTATTACTGTAATGCCCCAATGACAACAGATTATTGTTGTGGTTGCTGCTGCTCCTGTTGCTGTTATTTGTAGTTATTGTCTGCACAGTAATGCACAAATGTTTCACTTGAATTTAAAGAGAATCAGTTCTGGTGGCAAGGATGATAAAACTTACAGCACAATAGCATCTTTTGCTTTTAGCTCATTCACGTGAAATGAAATGACTCACTTGGCGAACTGCAGACTTCTATAAGGCAGAGGAGGACTAATTATTTATTGATGGTGTAGAAACAATATATAGTGAAGTGGAAAGTAACAGTTGAGTGTGAATAATAAACTTTGGAAACTTTTTTGAGGATAATCTCCCTGTGATGGGATAATGCTTCTAAGAACTATGGGTAGCTTACTATAGTACACCAACAGGGAAATTTCATTTTTAGTTTTTTCTACTGTTTTATTGTAAACAGACTCAGGGATATATATAAAATATTATACATAGAGTTAATGAAACTACAAACCAGGTATGTGCATCATCTGCAAAATAAAAAAGGATACTTTTGCTCATGAGTTTTTTTACTTCTTTTGAACATCACTGAAGATGAAGATGCAGTTAAAATTTATTTACGTTGATGGTTCAGAGAGAGGCTTCAGCAAAATAAGGGAAATGTAAATCTGTCACTTTTTGGGAGCACGAGAATGACTCAGTGTATCATTCTATCAGCTCTCAATAATGTACACTTTAAAATATGTTACAGAACACAAATAAAATAAAAAATGCTAAACCAACTATGTCAATTGTCTCATTCTATACAAGTATTCAGTCTGTTAAGTAAATGACTAGTGTTTTGAAGTCTTATTGGACTTGGAATGTAAACAGTTTAACACACACACTTCCTGGTCAAAGTCAGTTAAATTCTTAAAAAAATATCATGTTATTGCACTTGAACGTACTGAAAAGCATCTTTCACACTTACATTAACCATTTTCATGCATATCATTCTCGAATTATTTACATTCTTCACCAGGATTGTAAGAGACGGTAGTAAAATTTCAGACAAGTTCTAGATTGCATTGTTAACTATCCAGTGCTACAATAAAGTTACTGGAATTGTCTTATTCAATGGTATTCCTAAAAAAATTATGTACAAGTAGTATTAAAATACAAATTTACAACCCCTGCAGAGGTAGTTCAACTATGATTTTATTTGACTTTGTGCTGATCCTGTGCCTGAATGTTTAATTCTCCTGTTTTTTGTGAATGTTGTTCAGGATTATCAGTCTCTTCCTCAATACAGGCATCATTTTTGTGATCTTGGCGAGATTTACTTCTAATGTAGGTGGACAGAGGTCTGCGTTGCTTTTCTTGACATATAGGACATGGCTCCTTTGATGCTTTTGCTCCAGGACAAGAAGCCTTGTTTTTATTTGTCCCTGCAGATGCTTTGCTGCCTGCAAAAAAATTAAAATAGCAAATGGTATATGCTGATTGAACAATACATACAAACAACAGATAGAGAAGGATTTGTTAATGAAGCAAATTTTCACACCTCTCCAGAGACCAATACCCTTTGGACAGAAAGAAGAAATGAGGGAAATTTGATTGATGAAGGATACAGGTTACTTATGAATAGTGGAAAATTCTATAGTCTTTCCTGATTATATTGATATATAAATTATAGGGTTTCAAATGAAAAATGACCTATTATATACAAATTTTAAAGTTATGGTCATGTATGCCGCCACGCCCCCTTTATTTCTGTTACATAAACCAGTATTATTTCATAAAGGACTGTGAACTTTGTTTCCAGCGATTATATGTATGATACATTGTATATGTTGGTAACAGTGCAGCTTTCTAGTGCCTGTAAATGATTCTCTTTGCTAGTATTTACTTTTGTTTTGCTGAAGCAGTTTGTTCACATGTTACTGGATGTTTGTTACCCAAGTGCTACATATATTTGTGGAAGTACATATCCTTTAATGTACAATAAATACAAACTATCCCACGCATCAATAAATCCAATAAAAGGAAATTCCGTGGTACCCAGTTCACAAACAAAACAAGCCACACTGTTGAAAGTAACCTATGTTCTTCAGAGAAGAAACTCCCACATGGCACGCTTCCTATTAATTCAAATTTTTGTGTTAACAATGACGCTGATTTGTAGTGGATAAGTTGTTGTTGATGTCTGATGAAGGAAGTGGTGAAATGTAAACAGTGTTATGGTGTAGGCTGTCTGGAAATAACTGAACAACAAAGTAGCAGGAAGGGTTTAGCATCAAAATTAGTTGTTCTGTGTAGATCCTGCAATAAATCTACCTCAAAAATGACTTTGAACATTGTGCATCATTCATATGATGTGAATTTGAAGTTAGTGTATGCAATGCGTGCAACAGGAAAAGGAAAAAATGCTGCTCAAACATTTTGTGGTTTGACAGATCCTCCTCCTCCTCCCAGTAGTTTCAGCAAATACATAAAAATACTTTTAGGTACCTTGACAGTTGTGTCTAAAGCATGTATGAAACATCCAGTAGAAGAAACTGTAAATATTAGTGGAACCAGGAACTAGTGGAACCAGGAACATTGCTGTTGCACTTGATGGGACATGGCAACATCAAGGACATCGTTCCTTGGATGGTGTTGTTAGTGCTACTTCTCTGGAGAATGGAAAAGTTGTTGATCTTGAGTGCTTATCTAAGTACGGCCACACCTGCCACGGTAACACTGAAGGACATATTGAACATCAGTGTTCTAAGAATTAGGATTGTTACAGTGGATGTATGGAGTGTGATTCAGCTCTAAAAATATTTCAGAGGTTGGTGCCTGTTTATAATGTTAGATATACGAAGGACCTAGGTGATGGCGACTCTAAATCTTTCAATAAAGTTAATGAGTTCAATGTTTATGGTGATACCTTGGTAACAAAACTGGAGTGTTGTGGACATGTGCAAAAGAGGATGGGTGCTAGATTGAGGAAGCTATGAAGAGAAATGAAAGAAAAGTTGCTATCTGATGGAAAATCTCTGTCTGGCCAAGGCAGATTGACAGAAACTGAAATAGACCTTCTTCAGATTTATTATGGACTGGCAATTAGATGAACTGCACCTCTGAATGATGTTGCAGCAATGAGAAAAGCTGTATGGGCCACCTACTTCCTTAAGTTGTCCACAGATGACCACCCTGTCCATGGACTTTGCCGTAAAGGAGCAGATTCTTGGTGTGGTTACCGAAAAGCAAAAGAAAATGGTCAAATATACCATCATAACCATTCTCTTCCTGAGCCTGTACTGAATGAAATAAAACCCCATTTTTAGAGACCTAAATGACCGTGTTTTGCTTAGTAAATGTCTTCATGGGGCACTCGGAATACAAATGAAAGTTTCAACCATTGCATATGGGAAAGATTACCCAAGAATGTTTTTGTAGGACTAAATATATTAAAAGTTGGTGTATTAGATGCAGTGATATGTTTCAGTGATGGAGTGATAGGAAGGTTGGAAGTCCTGAGAAATTTAGGCATAAAATGTGGCTTTAATATGGAAGATACAGTGCTTGTGTGTGACAGGTAATGTTTGTATGAAGCTGAAAGAGCCGCTCTTCAAGTTACTAGAGAAGCAAGAAGTGCTAAAAGGAATGCCAAGAGGAAGCTTGAAGATGGAGAAATGCTGCAGGATGAAGACTATGCTTCAGAAATGTTATGAGGCACAGTTTAATTGGACTCATATCTTCATTCGCAATTTCCCGCAAGTTGTATTTTTCAGACTTCAGGTACAAATATTTCCTAAAGTTTATAAAGCATTGCTCTAATTTCTTTTCTGTAACTTGCAATAGCCCATACTTATGTAGGAGACCTAAGCTTTATTGCAGAATCAACTAAATATAGAAAAAACAACATTTTTATTAGGAAAAAATATAAAAATTAAAATGTAAGATGTGATATTTTTTTATCCTTGTAATATTATAATAGGTGGAATTAAATACGTCTAGTACCTCAGCCATCATGTCATGCATATCTGTTAAAAATTTGGTCTCCTCCAAATGTATAACATTAGATTAAATGGTACCTCAATTTGAGGAATCATTTTGGAAACAAATTGCATCAATTTCTTTGTAATTTTTTTTAATAACCCTAAGCAGGTTCAAAAATATCCAAAATACTTTTAATTTATTTAGAAAGTGTGGTGCATTACCTGATATAAAAAAATCTGTAAAACATGTACGTTATGAACAGTGCCTGAAAGAAATAGGTATTGATTTTTACATAATACTGAGCCGGAAAGTTCCCTGTATCCTTAAGGGGCTGGGATAAACTGTGCACTATGTAATGCTGACATTTGAAGAGTGCCTCCATTTCAAAGATTTTAAGCCTTGAAAATTAGTAGTGTCTTGTATCAGTTCCCAACCTCCATTTGCCTGGCTACTGCATCTTTACCTGTATCTTCACCATAATCTTCCATTTGATCACTGATTCTTGTTAATTATCATCAAACAAATTTTGATATGGTAAGAACATAGGAAATGAAATGGAAGAAGGCAGCCACTCACTATAATATCCTTGTGCAGTGATCCTAACAGTATTGAGTTTATTAAATGGTATACAGTTAAAGCAAACTTTGTTCCTCATAAACAGTTAGAGGAATTATCATAAAGTGTTGCACATTAAGAAGAATTGTTAGTGAAACAGAAAGAGTAGACAGTCTTCAGATGTTTTAGAGACATTATCATTTTTTGAAGATATACTTGCAAAGCATATTACTGCAACTGAAAGGGGAGTGTTACATGTGTAGCTTATAGTTAGTGCCAAATAAACATTTGGATTTCGTAATATGGAGGAATCTGAGGTAGCATGCTGATTTCTTTTTGAGTAAACAAAAATCACATCTAATGTAATTGCTTTTACTGTCTGCAAATAAATGGTTTTCATGATGAAATATTAGCTGCTTTGGTATACTAAATGTTTCTGGGAAGAATACATTACGTGAAGGTATCTCTGATATTCTGTAATATGCAGAATTTCATAAAGGCAAGCACTAAGTAAAAAAACATTCGTCTGATTATGAAATTCGATCACTGTTGGTAGTAGAGAAACAGGCTCTCTTATGCAGCACTAATCTTCTAATTTATTAAGACCTGATTGTTTTTATCATTGATTATAATAGTAGTTGGTTTCTCAGTGATTATTTGCCTTTATATTTTATAAAGTTTTGCAGGGGTAATTTATGATCAACGGTGTTAATTTAAGAGGTGATAAATAAAGTTTTTGTATAAGGTCATGTGGCATGTACCTGCAAAGGCTTTTAACAATATCTGGTAAACCGAACCTTAATTTCATGAGTTTTACCTTACTTTTTACATGTGCAGATAATGTGCCTTCAGCCAAGGACAAATAAGCTCTCTTTCAGAAAGAGAGAAGAGACTTTTCTATTGATGGTTACATCTTTTTCAATAAGAATGAACATCTGCAACATCTCTAGTTACATCATCCATTAATGAGTAACTAGATAGATTCTGCTCAAATGGCAGCACTGTAAAAGTATATATGTAAGTACACTCACGTGATTCGTGTGCAGTCATTATTTTGCCATTCCTAATAGTCTGATGTGATGTAGTGAAATGTGGAATAAGGGCATAATTCCTTTTTAAAAATTGATGGATGACTCTCTCACTATAATTAAGTAATGCTCCTGAGAGGTTCAACATAAACACAAAGGAAGTAAGCTAGTGGATTAAAAAACTTCCTTCCCATTAAAAATAAAGAACAGCTTACAAAGGAAAGATATAATGGATCAGTATGCACAGTCTCATTAGCCTTTGTTGATAAAATTACTTTACTCTAAACTTTGCAGAAGAACTGCATCTATGTGCTACATATCTACACCATAGTATTGCTGTCTTGTTTTCATTAAACATTGTTTCTGGAAGAGTCTGTATGCAATAGTGTTGTCCAGAGTAGCACTTAAGGCAGGCCACTACAAGTACAGCCAAAGTGAATAAATATATTGAGGTACAGTTTTCACTAAGTACAGTGCACAATTCAGCAATTTTTTGACATATGCAACAAAGTTTTAATGTTCATATCTGCCTTATTGTGAAACTATATACTTTTCCTGTGACATTGAAGAGAACCTTCAAATAGCAGTCAAATAACATGACATGTGGAACTTGATCAAACAGTAGTAAGGTAACAGCACTGCAAATCACTGTCATGCTATCTGGAGAAGAGATCCCTCAAACAGTTCATTGTACAGTACTAAATCTAAGCAACGTATAATTCGGGTACTGTTCCTGTTTGACTATCGTGTCAAGTGCCACAAATGTTACCCTTAGCATTGATACATGCTGTAAAGTGATTCTGGGTTGATAATACTGCACACTGAATTTCATCTGAACTTACAACAACACAGGCCTGTATCTTCAACTCGGTTTTCCTTGCAGACTTCTAATTTTAATTTTCTCTACAGATGCAAGATCAGAGCTATTATGGTGAGCATGCAAACTGTTTTGTTTTCTCCATATGACCAAAACAATGATCTCCAAATGTTCTGTTCAAGTCCTTAATTATGTCTGCAGAATGGGTGGTCATATTGGTACCACACAGTTTGCGTTATGTGTAGGGGGATGTCTTCCAGTTAGAGTGGCAGCATATCTAGTAGTAAATAGATTTTTCCGACTCTCTAGTGTCCCATGAAGTGGGTAGCAGTGATGCAAATTTTGAAAACTCCAGAAGACACATTAGCAGACAAGAGTCTTTGCTTATCCACTTCTCTCAATCAATGTGAACTATCTTCCTTGCATCAGTTTCTGTTACTCAGTTGTGTATTTGACTCTTCACAGTTCAGTTGACAGATTTATTTTAAATAATATTTGCAAAGACAGATAATGGGGATTTGGCATGATATGGCTACCTTCTAGCATACAGCCACACTACTAACAGTGTGGTATCTTTCTCCATAAACAAAAATTCTGTCCATTTTTTTTAAACTGTAATATTTATTCAAAAGTCTGAATAGCTTCATGAGCAAGTTGTCTGATCACTAGTCTGATCACAACAACAGAAGAGCACAAACTGATAGTCACAAGTAGTTTACTTATATTAGGTGCAGTAGGGCAAACATACTGTGGTTTCAAGTCTTGGTCATCCTCCATGTGCTTGTCACCATGATGGCCAGTACGAGAGCTCTCAACACAATATGTTTAACTATTACGATGGAAGCAATGGAAGAAAAATATCTCACTTGTGTAATGATTTTGCTTGTTCTTCTAGCAATAAGGTATACCTTTCACTTTCAAGACATTCTGTTTGGTTTAACATGTATTTTATTATGTTCATGTGATAGTGCCTTGAAAACTTGTTCCATTAACATAATGAGTTCTTCCTCCTGGGTTGGAAAAAAGAAATCGATGATCAGCTTGAATCTGAATTTTCTCTTATTTTGTACTTATTTCATTTTCTGTCAAGCTGTACTGGCATGGATTGTACACCGAAATAGTGGAAAGTGCATCATAGAGCCACAGTTCACAGAACTGGTGCACTGCGTGTTCAGTTATCTGCTTTTGGTCTGTCTCCTCCACAGTTTCCATCATCTCGATTAATGACACACAAGGAATTGGACACAATGTAGTGTATGTATTTGCTGTCAGTAAATTAACTGATGAGGACCCCTTTATCTACATGTTGTTGGATACAGAAATTGAGCCTAGTTGCTTCAGTTTTTTTCCCAGCCAAAGTATTTGTGACATTTGTTTTGATATAAATCCAGTAATTGACCCCAAAAATTTACTAACCAGGTAATTTCAGTCAGCATGACCATCTTCAGATCTGAGTGAAACCAGTACATTACATTATTCAAGTAATTGCATATATCATGTTAATCAACCATACAAGTTTTGTCACAAAATCTAAAAATTTCTCTGACTACCATAGACACTATTATGTCAGATGTGTTGCTTCTTGAGAGACATGAGGTATACTACCATGCTGCAAAGGGTGACTTACTTTGAGAGTGCAAGCACATAACTTGTCACAGCATATATGTCATGTCTATGAAGTGTGAACATATCTTCAATAATAGTGTCCACGATACTCAGAAAAATTTTCAGATTTTGTAACAAAGCTTGTATGGCTTATTAATGTGTGTGTGTGTATACTGGATTCACTGGCCTGGAGACGGTCATAACTGAATCAAGTACCATTGGAATAATGTAGACCCAAATAATTTACACCGACTAACATAAAAACATACATTACAGTTGTTCAATATAAAAGTGATTCTATCTTCATAAATATTACTTTAAGGAAGAAAAAAAATTTAGCTGCGAAAAACTATAAATAAATTTTAGTGTGTTATTAATACAAAAATGAATGAAATATCATTGGATACAACTGACTCAGAGAAAGTGTCGTACATTTAAAATAAAATAGCTTTGAAAACAAGAAAAATATGATTTTCCATTGTGCTTAATGGATCTTATTGACTCCAGTGGTACTAGGAAAGTAGTAAGAGAAGTGTAAGTAATTTTACATTAGATGTTGAACACAATAAGCATTAAAGCTCAAAACTGTGTAATTACTGCATATGTATTGAAGCACCGTATCTCACGGCGTGCGAATTGCACAGACTTTATGCATCTAGTATTTCGGCTTGAGAGATTTAGCGACTTGCAAAAACTTTACACTTAATTTCTTACCTTTCTGAGGCTTTTTCTAGCTAGCACTCCAGGCAATATAATAAAGGAAAAAAGTTTGTCACTTACTACATTTCCGCTGTCTGGCAGTCAAACTTAAGCATCATGTTTTAATTTATTGCCTCTTTACTACTGACTCTAGTCAAAGCATATTTTGCAGACAGTAGCCATGTACACCCCTGAATGCACCCGCAAATTGATAGCATTGCACAACACACAGGTCAGGAGATATGTCTTAAAAACTGAGATAAACTAGCTTTCACTTAAAATTGAGCACACTTGCCCAGACTATACTCATCAAGTGTATGCTACTTATAGCAAACTTAAAAAAAAAACTGTTTTATACATGGAAGTTCGATCCTTTGAAGGAGATAGTGGGTTGGGGGGGGGGGGGGTTGGTTAGTTGGTTAATGACACAAATAACGCAAGTAAGCAATTTACGAAGTCCGAGTGGAATCGTACTTCGATTATAGAAGGCAGTAATGAATGCTGCATGGTATTATTCGAAAACAACTTCCCCGTGTTTTGTTATCAAGTGTCTCAAGACGCAAATTTTCCTTGGAATAATGGATGGTGTGTGGCACGAAAAAAATTTCTTTCGTAGGTCATCGTTGCGGCTTGCATAAGCGTGGTAATGAGGACAGCTATAACAGTGATGTTTAGTGCTTGCGTTAATTGTCCTTTAAGGTAATAGGGCCATTAATTTTATTAAACACACTAATTACTTAAACATTCAAGACCGCTTGAACACGTATTCGGCGTAGAAAGCTTTGTTGTCGCGCCTGCGATAGTACGATGACGCCTTTCGAGTGTCCAAGGTGAACCGGTGGTTGTGTTTTATCTGTTGTTGATAATAAGAAGTACTTTTTCCACAAGGCTGCGCATCGCGCAATATTTTTTATGCCTGTGACAAAGTAAAATGACCTTTTTAACCTCTAGATTTAAGTATGACGTTTACATCTATTAAAATACACGGACGTTTCCGGTAAAAAAACAGTTAATTGTGCACTGGAAGCTATTTCGTACTGCTTGAATTGTAATGGCGATAACATTTTTACAAAATGCCAGTTTTTCCGCAGAATAGCAACGTATGTCTTTGCACAATAATTGTAGTCCAACACTTAACGTAAATTTTCAGTGCGATATGGTCCTCAGCTGCGATGAATTTTTTTGAATGATTTCTTGAAGCTTTCAGTTGCCATTTTCTTTATTTCCTGTACGATTGTACAATTTCGGCCTTAGGCCATTTTCAAGTATTTTATGGATGATTTTTTGGTAACAGATTGTCATATATGTCGTTGCACATATGACATCATGTTATGCTCATAAATTCGAAATAATTTATGAGCATTAAGATGATGGCATAGGAGCAACAACGTATATGACATAATCTGTTACCCAAAAATCATCCATAAATTACTTGAAAGTGGCCAGAGGCCGAAATTGTACAATCGTACAGGAAATAAAGAAAATGGCAGCTGAAGGCTTCAAAAAATCATTCAAAAAAACTTAACGTAAACGTTGATGGCGGCCCTTTGACGAAACATCCACTTGCGTATGAGAACTACCTTCAGTGGAGTTTGCCTCTGAGGATTATTAGTTCGGTAACCGGCATTCTTATCAGTAAAGAAAAGTCCACACATTTATGTAGATGATTGGTGAAAGAAATAAGCAACCAGCACCAAATTTTATTTTTCCAAGTACTTCAATCCACAGCCACTAAGCTCAACCAACATTATCATGGACTAAATAATGTAGGTAATTGTTTATCTCTACAGACAATGGTATGCATACACACAGAACATACTTCTTTGAGGAACGAATGGCTTCCACATGTAACACTCGCGTTAATACATATTTGTAGTGATTGGACAAACTGTGAATTGCGACCTGCCCTACTATAAATAAGCCCTGCTCTCGTATCCAGTCGCTCAGAATTCTCTTGCAGATTATTGCATATAAACTGCAAATGATGGCTAAAGCTTCTTTTTTGTAACTACTGCAAATAACCTGTCGCAATTCCCTGAGAGATGCTGCAGGACAATGACATCCTTAATCGTCTTTCCGGCATACACCAGTGGCTGGATAATATTTAAACTAGATGATTGTGAATGCCTAGAAATAATGCTTTATTTCATCCTCAAGTTCATCAAACGTCTCCTGGAAATTTTATACCTTGTGGTTTATGGCAGTGTCCACTTGGAAGACAGTCCTTGCTGGGAACAACAAGCTACCTAAAATGTTTTATGGACCTTAGCGGCTACGTTTCCTTTCAGCGAGACCGTATGACTCCCGTATGAAAATCATAACGTGACCAACCAAACTATTGGAGAAGTTAACCACGCATACGAGTGGAAGAAGGCAGTCTAGATCATGAATGTGGAAGTCGGTGTACCGGAAAATATTGTATTAGTGCCCTCTAAATTGTGACATCTGGAATAACAATGCTGTAGATGGGCAATTTGGCTTTGCGTTAAGAAATCCTGGTTCTTGGACAACTAAAAGACGACATTGCCAACCAAATATCCCACAGGGAACTGCAAGCGTTTAGCGGACAAACTGATGCAAATGACTGAAGCGTCAAGTAGACCTACTGTGCAGGATACCTCAAGTAAACAATCACTACTTGGAGCTTCTCGCGTCAGTCCGATCGTGTTACATAGAATTATTATAGCCTAACTATGTTTAGTATTGATACAGGGTGGTCAGAAACAATTTGGAAACATTGTAAGGATGTTGCAGGGGAGTGTGTGCTGAGAAATAATTGCTAAGAATAAAATTCAATACCTTGCGCCGTTGCAGTTATTCCAGCATTGAATTTAGCCAATCAGGTCGTTGCGCGCGCAAAATCAAGCACTTCGATGCGCTAAAATGCGGTAATGCATAGGCATCTGTGATCCGTTTGTTACTTGTTGAAATGCTCATTACCAGTTAAAAAGGTGCCATTTCGGAAATTATAAATTTAAACTAGGTGAGCAAAAGCTACGTTTGTTCGGCTTGAGAAAACCAAACGAAAAATACGTTTGGCGAGACCGCCTCTGACAGCGAGTCTGCTCACGCCTTGACCTAATAGGCTAATTTCTATGCTAAGTTACTCAGAAACTGCGTAACGTATCATATTTTTCTTAACAATTGTTTCACAGCACAACCTACACTGCAACACCTTACAAGCTTTTCAGACTGTTTGTGTTTAAATTCTCGTAAATGGAAATGCTAATTGTTTACGTTTGCTGTGGACAGACTGGTGGTAGATAACGAGGGATATGTATTTCATAATGTTCATTTGTGCATTTGCATCAGCCCAGAGTCCTTCAAAACCATTGAGCTTCATTCGGAGAACGCAATGCAGTAAATAAGTGTGGAGAGATTCCCATAGTTTGTGCTGTCACTAGTGTTATTGAGGTCACCATAGAAAGTTAGAGAAGCAGGGTTTACGTTTAGAGTTCGAGAACCGGTGAAAGCCATGTATACGTTATTGTTGTGCATAATTACGTGTTATATTTATTTTTCGTTATTCTTTTATTATTATTGTGTGTTAAACTGAAAAAAATTACAAAATTATCACTGTACTGCAGGTTTCATTGCTGCAACACCCACCAGTATCTACCTGCGACTTTAGTTGCTTCCTAGTATAGTGTTTAGCAGACAGTTCTCTGAGTCTATGCTGACACGACACGAGATACAGTAGCTCTAGAGCCCGCTGTTGACACCAACAAAGTGGACATAGACCACTTGCCCTAGCAGGAAGCCTGTATATATCGTATATTAATGACCTGGCAGACAGTATAAGAGGCAGTCAAATGAAAACGAGGAAAAAAGTAAATAACTCTATATTATTTCAAAAGTAATCGCAATAATTGCTAATGCATTTAAACCACTGTTAGATACAACGGGCAGTAGCTTCATGGAAAATGTTTGCAGTTGCCTACGGAACCATGATTGTACCCAGGCGTGCATGTCTTCGTCCGAAGCAAATCGACGGCCACGAATGCCTTTGGCCCCAAAAATATGGAAATTATTTAGGGAGAGATAGGGACACTATAGATGACGTGTAAGGGCTTCCCAGGGAAACTTCTGCAGTGTACTCCAAACCTTGGCAACATGTGGGCGGACGAAGAGGGTGCACGCAATCGTGATTCTGTAGGCAACATCAAACATTTTTCTGTGAAAGCAATTACCATCTTGTCTCACAGTGGGATAGATTTATTAAGAGCTATGACGATTGCCTTTGAAATGACAAATACTTGCTTTGTTTTTTCCCCCGATTGCCTCGTTTTCATTTGCCTGCCCCTTATAGTATCCAGAACGAATATTTCTCTCGGCATCGGAGTGTGCGCTGTTTTGAAACTTCCAGGCAGATCACAACTGTGTGGCGGACCGGAACTCGAGCTCGAGTCCTTGCGTATAGCAGCCAAGTTGTTTCTGAGTTGTCTATCCCGACACGACAAACAAGACACCCTCACAGCTTCAGTTTGCCTGTACCGTCAAGGTTAGAGTTTGAGTCATGATCTGCTCACAGTTTTAATCAACGTGGACGTTTCTATATTAATAGTAATCTGATTTTTTGCGGGTGATACAACTGTGCCCAAATATCACGTCAGATCTTGATAAAATTGCACAATAGTGCAAAAACTGACGATTTTCTTTAAGTTCAGAAATATAAAAGTGTACACTTCACAAAACGCAAAAACGTAATAATCAAGGTCTGCAATATCAGTATGTCACAGTTGGAGTTAGTCAAGTCGTACAAATACCTCGTTGTAACAATTAGTGGAGGTATGAAATGGCATCACATAGGCTGGTTCGGAAGTAAAGTTGGTAGCAAACCTCGCTTCATTGCTAAAATACTGAGAATATGCAGTCAGTCTACGAGTTGAAATTTTAAGCGATTAATTTTTTGATTGTTTGCAGGTACATACAGAAACGGACAGAAGTATTCAAATCTATGGATATCCATCTTTATTTATGGAAATATATAGTACAATCAGCTACAAATTTTACATATTCACATACACCTTTAACTTTAACCCAAATAAATACTCATTTTGATTAATTTTTCTTTTGCTACGAGTATGCAAGACAAGAGGAAATGTTTAGTCATAATGTTGAAGTAATGGATACAGAAGGCGAAAATATTTGTTATACCATGAGTCTACGAACGCGTTATGTCATGTTTTAAACACACACGGCACACGAATGATAAGAATACATGTGTATTATTCAACATGTGATTTCCCGAAATAACATTACGTTACCTTATAACATAAGTACTCAAACGCAATCTGCAATATAGCAGCAAACACAATAAACATTGGAAATGTTGTCGTTTGTACCTTCAGAACGCGTTCGTGTCTGCTGTCGTAACAGTACACAAGCAAGTTCAGTTACGAGTGACCACAATCCGAGTGGGACGAAAAGTAGAAGAGGCGACCTTAGAGGAGAGAACAATCATTTTGCGTATGCATGAACAGTAAAGAAATTGGAGAAGCTGTCCACAAAAATCCGTCCACTGTGTGGTGCGGCCTCCAACGTTGTAAAACGAGGGATAACGTAGTGAATCAACTTAGGACAGGTGCTATGTTAAAATTTACTTCAACAGATACAAGACATGAGCTGAAAATGCCGAAGCAAAATTCCAGCATATCACCAACAAAAATTAGAGCAGAAAGAACATCTTGGGAAGATGGTTCACGAAAACAGCAGTTAGTAGTGTTCTGATCAGCATTGGTTACAGTTCCAGAACACCAAGAAGAAAACCATATGTAAGTAAAGCAAACAAGAACAAGCGGTTAGTATTTGCCAGTGAGTACGTAACGAAGGAGAATGAGTTCTAGGATCGTAAGTTCAGTGTATACCGAGTGCTAACCGGTTAAGGGTTGTCGTAAAAATATGGAAGCTAGGGTCAAACACGGAGGCGACAGCGCAGTTGTATGGCGTTAATTGGTTTGGGTAAGCTAGCTTTTATTGATCGCAATTATTACCTCAGAAGTTGCTAGGTTACGACTCGTCTACAACATACCACATTAAACTCAAACACCAGCTCAGTCACCCGTCTTGTACCGGACTGAGAGAACATATGGTAAAGATTGGAAGAACCAGATAACACCATATCACAAGTAAAACAAGACTGAAAAACATTATTCTGCAAGAAAGAAATATTGATTCGGATGTACCCAGTAAGCATGTACATTCAATGCTAAGGCGTTATGCAGCAGTTAAAGGAACTCCATGAAAAGCAAATACTAGAGTCGTGTGCTTTCTTTATGTCCAAATGTTGGAAACTATATTTCAGTTTTCATTATGAAAATGTATTTATGTTTAATTTGAGTAAATACATGAGACATTAAAAATGAAAGAAGTGTTGAAAACATAAGGTGATTTCAGTGTGTACCAAACCTGGAGAGACATGAACCTGAAAACAAAAAATTACTTGCGTAAGTTTGTTTTACGAGTTGATAATTAAAACCTTGTGATTACCCTTCCTACAAAGTAGACTGCCAAGAAAACACTTGTGCGAACCATCCTAGAATATTGAAGAAATGCATCGGACACAGACCTCATCTTTTTTCCTAGCGTTTATTCCGTCTAGTACGGAGCCCGTTTTTTTTTTTCTGGGTTTAGTAAATTTTATTTTACTACTTAAGTGTGTCAGGCGTCAAAGTGACCTCTAAGTGGGTGAAGCCGAGAGCGTCATGTCACAATCGCGTAAATTTTGTCCTGTTTGTGTTCGTATTTTAACTGTTTGTATTATCGTTCACTGTGAGGTGGATGTTGGGGACCAGCCGAGCACTTGCCCAAACGAGCATGGGAAATTGCCTAAAAATCACACTCAGGCTGGCCGGTGTACAAGCCCATGCCCATTCCCATTAATCCGCCGGGTGGATTCGATCAAGGCCTGGCTCATCTGTCTAGCAAGACAGACCAAGTAAGACTAACAGGAGATACAGAACGTATACAAAGGTCAGTTCAAATGGTCAGGTTTATTTCATCCACGTGAGAGCGTCACAAAAATGCAGGGAAATGTGGACTGCAGACACGTGGAGAAAAATGCCAACTATTCCGCGAAAGTCTGTAAAGTTTCAGAACAAGTGTTACGTGAGGATTGTGGGAACATACTGCAGCCCGCACAGGATCTAGAATTTATTCATTTATTTAGCGTATGACATTACATATCAACAGCAACTAACAATTGTCGATTACATAATTTTACAAAATTTAATGGCTCAGGTGTCTGTCTGTCTGTCTGGTTGGTTCTGAGAAGAACCGTTGTGAAGTAGTTTCGCGTTCATGTTTAAGCCAGGAGATCTGTAGTAGATAAGTCTGGGCTGCCAGCTCTGATAGTCGTTTAGCACCACCCAGAGGATACGTGCAGCATAGGGTGTGCTGCGGACGCGATTATCTCGAAGACAAAATTATACTAATTACGGCGCACACAGAAGTAATTGAACAGCCATTGCTCCGCCTTCCATACGTGAATGGAACGGAAGGTATGTGGCACGATCCTCTTCACAGAAATTAGAAACATATGGCTGTATATGAATTTAGATAAACGATCACGAACGTTCTGGCTGTTCAGAACCCATCTGGAGACACAATTACGGAAGGAAGCAAACATTTCATGCCTGTTAGATATCTTCGCTAATTTACAAGACGCAAATGCGCAGTCAGTGCGCAGGCGCGGCTTCCATTGGTTGGGTGTAGTGTGGGAGAGCGGACTGCGTAGAAACGTACAGCCTCCGGCAAGGTTCCGCGCTGCGCGGCAGTGTTTACAGGATTCGTAACGAGGACACGCGGACCGCAGCCGCTCCGCGCCGCGTGCTGTCTCCATAAATAGACGCTGGGCGCGCGCCGAAGGCCGGCCAGGGGCTCGGCCGCCGAGCCGAGCCTCCTGCTTTTCCAGCCAACCACCAAGCGCAGCACTGCGAGCTAATGAACCCGCAGCTTTCGGCCGTGAACTGGCCGCACTGGCACATCTCGTTCGCTCATATCTAACCCAAACACATCCCTCCCGACGTTTAACAATCTCGTTCTGGGATACTGCTGTTATTGCTAGTCCGGGAGTTTTGCCCTTTGAAGGACTAACCGATTACGTTAAAAAGTCTTTAATCTTCAGAGTGTGAAGGACGTGTCGCGACGATACCCATAACACGTTGTACCCAATCTAGGCACGCTGCTTTCGGGAAATGCAGTGACGATCTTGAACAATATTTTTGAATTGTGTGTTTCAGCCAGACAACATAACCAGTTTCGACTTACTAGTTACTCGTTAGATGATTTAAATAAGTCACGTAGTTACTCAACCAGGCGCAGAGAACTGCTCTCAATGTAAACACACATCTGCGTTTTGATTGTCGGAACTGAAATGTATAGCTAACTATGTATCGTAACAATATAAAATTGGTGAATATTAAATAGTAAATACTATATAAGATCAAAAATGTTCACACTGTAAAACTGATTGTGAGAAAAGCCTTCCCAAAATGAGAACTAGTAAAAAAAATCTTAGTTTCTGGTTTACATAAGCTAAACGAGTATTAGGAGCATGATATAAGACGCCCGTCTGCAGACGCGATCCGACAGTAGCAAACTTGTAGCTGGCGAACATTGTATACGCCATTTTCCTCAACTTCAAACAAATTCGTCATGTGAGTTTTGTGACAGCAATCATAAATAATGAAACTTCAAGTGCAGAAAGAGACTCTGGACGGTTTCATGGATTTGGGTTACGCCCACGTCATTGGTTCTCCTGTTAAAAAAATACTTTCCCTGAATTTGACTTTGACTCTATCTAAAAACCTAAACTGTTTCCTTTTCCAGGTGTCTTCTACCTGATCATGAATTTGTAATTGCGACTTCAGAGAGTCGAGATGTTTGTAAACGCACCGTGTCGAGTGCGTGTGTCCAGTCACGTACGCAGCACTCGCAGGTTTCGCGGTTGCCTCTCGATCCTGGTAATCGGGATCGGGACCATTAAGAAGTCTCTCTCTCCCGACACAAAGTTGGAAATGACATTTCTACTTATTGCTGTCTACCTTAAACGACACTTGTTAGTAGCTTCAGCTGTGCTGTTAAAATCAAACACGTACGAAGCTGCGTACCAGATGACTTGATTTTCACTTTGTCATGGAACATATTCGTTTACAGTATGTGCCCTCTTTTGCATATGGAAAGCGTGTGGCACTGAAAGAACTCCCCCGTAGCAGAAGAAAGCAGATTTAGCAGTCAAAAGTGAAAACTCGTACCGGGAGAAATCCGCGCAATACGAAAGGAGGCCATGACCGGTGACTGACCTTTGTGATCCTGCTGTGTCGTCCAAGTGTACTCGTATCCGCTGTGCTTGAGCGAGTGGTACGTGAATACGTCGGGGAGCGAGTTGTACACGTCCATTCTGGATGCCGCGGCGACCGCCACTGACGCCGGGTCCCAGTCACGCCTCTTTATCGCGTCGGCCGCGCTCAGGCTCCATCTGCTGTGTGTGTGTGTGTGTGTGTGTGTGTGTGTGTGTGTGTGTGTAGGCCGCTGGCGCGCTCGGATACTCTTCCGGCAACGGACTCGCTTTTCCACACTCGGGAGGCGGGTCACGCCGCCAGGGTTGCCATCTGATCATTACTGCAGCCAACGTTCTGGCTGCGATAGGCTGGTAGAAGCGACGTCCTTTCATCTTCTTCTCTATTTCTCAACTTAGTCCTAAAGATCAGGTAGACTGGATGAAACAACTATCCAAACAGCGGAAACCAATTATACGGGGCAGTGAGAATAAAAAATGGACAGAAAAAAGTATGTAAACTGTGTATTATTTCATATGTAATCGCCATAACTGTTAATGCACTTACCGCTCTGAGAGACAAGACGGGCAACGCCTCCATGGAAAAATGTTTGCGGTTGCTTGCGGAACCATGATTGTACCCAGGCGTGCAGCTCTTCGTCCTAAGTAAACCGATGACAACGATGTCTTTCCTCAGGGCTCCAAAATATGGAAATAGCATGGGTGCGGATCGGGACACTGTGGAGAATGTGTAAGGGCTTCCCTGACAGCCCGCCGGCCCGTCCACGCGTTGCCAATGTTCTTTCGCCTATTCTGCAGAAGTTTGGCTGGGAAGCCTTTATACATTCTCCATACAGTCCCGATCCCTCGCCATGCAATTTCCATAGTTTTGGAGCCCTGAAGAAAGACATTCGTGGCCGTCGATTTGCTTCGGACAAAAAGGTGCGCGTGTGAGTACAATCACGGTTCCGTAGGCAACCACAAACATTTTTCCGTGGAGGCATTGCACGTCTTATCTCACAGTGAACTATAAATGTACTAACAATTACGGCGGTTACTTTTGAAATAATACACTGTTTACTTACTTCTTCCTACTTGCCTCGTTTTCATTTGACTGTTCGTTATGTATTGCAGTCTGTGTGCCCAGGGTTCGGTAGGGGGGGGGGGGGAGGCAGGAGGGAGGGACGAATCACAGATTGTTACTGTCTCTCTCACTCCTAAATATAACTAGTCGTCACAACCCACTTTTAACGTGACACAAATGCCTTCGCTTTTGATAATAATAAAATACTTAAAATGTTTTAAAAGGTGTAGCACATCGTATTAGAACAATGTTTAAGAAATTGTAGTTCATATAAATAGAGTATTTGAAAGGCGTTCGCCTGGAAATTGTACATTTCATGTAGTTGATTAAGGAACTACAGCAACAATTGACACTCCAAATTTTGACATCATAATTTGCATAACAGAAAATCGAAATATGCACTGTTGTCTATCATTTGTATTTCACTTAGCTCGACGACGGTGAATACGATTCTGTAGACTGATTATGTCAGCATTTATGTGAGGCAATTTTTTTGTCTATCACTCGTTTTCCGCCCACATTCCGAAAGTCAGTCTTTTAGTTTTAGGTGGAGACTCTTTTCCCCTTTGTTGATTTCTTCAACTATATGTTGTCTGCCGGTTCTACTTGTGTACTCACGGACCGTATCGGGCATATTGTTGACATCAGATACGGCAAACCTATGAATGAGCTACTTTTGTTGGCGGGAAAGTTTTCTGCAAGCCCATCCGCGCGGGCAGGCCTTTAGGAATGCAAGTTACCCTGTGGTAAACATAGCGTAATGAAACTTGTCCATGTTTTGATACGCACCTAACTTTCCTGGTGTTGCAGTCTTATTCTGAAAGTGCCTCATCCTGTTCAGTTCATGATTGCACACAGCTGCAGCATTTATTAGACGGCGATTAAAGAAGTTGGACGGTTGGAAGTTCAAGAAATATTTGCGTTCATAGGCGTCCGCAAGTGGGGGTGCTGGGATCTGGAGTACGAAGTTTTTTTTTATATGTTGTTTGGATAACCCTAATTTCTCGGGGATATAATAAGTTTTTAATCTCATCTATAAATTAAGTTCTTATGGCATTACGTGTCTCGAAACTGTGTAAAAAAGACACACTGGACTCGCATTCGAGAGGATGACGGTTCAATCCCGCGTCCGGCCATCCTCATTTAGGTTTTCCGTGAGTTTCCTAAATCGCTCCAGGCAAATGCCGGGATGGTTCCATTGAAAGGGCACGGCCGACTTCCTTCCCCACCCTGCCCTAATCCGATGAGTCCGATGACCTCTCTGTTTGGTCTCTTCCCCCAAACAACCCAAAAATGACAATTGCAGAACCTACTTGCTCCTCGGAACAATTTCTGAGGACTCCATGTGTTTGCATATGTCTGTGAGCTTGTTAAGCCGCTCTTAGTTTTTTTTATTTTTTTGTTTCGGTAAACTATAGGTAATGGAGTGAATGCACAGAAATAAACGGACCTTTGGTTGAAGACTTGATTTTCCTTCATTCAAAATCTGGCGATTTCCACCAGTCACCTCAGCCCCTGTGGTTCGACAAATGACCTCTTCCTCTTATTGTTTATTTCTTCCCCTTCTCCAAGTAAGTTACTCTGTGCGTCCATAAAAATACTGAAATTTCTTGTATGACCCGTTAGTTTGACCATTCATTGTTACACATCCGTTTTTAGATCCCCGTGAAGTTATCAGATTTCTGTCATGATTATATCTGAAATTTTTTCTCACAGAAAATTATGAAACTGAGCTTTTTCTTTCTTTCCTTTTTTATGTGACATCGTATCAATCATCCTTGACCGTCCAGTTTCAGTACATTGCCACAGAGCACAAGGAAAGAATTTTGGCCAATGGCAGATTTCTTGTCTTTTGGGCCCGTAAACCACTGATTCCTTAAAGAACCAAACTCCCGTGTGCAAAACAGTATCGAACGTCTGATTGAAAATGAGCTTAATATTTGATGCTTAGCATATTATCGAGGGAAAAAATTTAGAAAAGCTTTAAATTCTGCATGATGTTTGTTGGAACCCGCTAAGTTCACTCATCATCAAACACTAGATGAATATAGTCTGGGTAATTTGTCCTCAATTTTAAGTTAAAGGGAGTTTTTCACGCACCTCAGTATCTCCTGAATTGCATGTCACACAATGATAGAATTTTTCAGGTGCATTCAGTGACATATTTATATAGATCCTGTCTGAAAAGTGTCTTGCGAATAAATAGTAAAGAAGCAATAAATTAAAATGTCGTGTGTGATGTTGTTTATATTACTTTTTCGTATGATGACTTTCACCTGATCATACGTTATGCCGCCCCCTTGTCCCCACCAGTTTTACAACTGACGAGGAGCGCAGCGCATTAAGGTCGGAACACACACGTCCGGGCCGTGTCAGCGCCGAGCGTCGGACGAGTGGCGGCCGTGCTCCGGTCCGTTCCTGCAGGGGCCACACATGACCGGGGCACGTCCGTGTCTTTGTTGTTCCTTGTAGTGACTCGGACGCGGTGATCTGTGTTTCTGTTTGTGAAAGCTGTAAAACATGTTCACTAATTTTCGTAATAGCGAATTAGGACTTATAGCACTTGCTTTAGACGAAGAGGAAAAAGAACGAAGGCAAACAAGAAGAAGAAAATTATGGATCCACAGTGCCTGGGAAACAAGACCAGTACAGGGAGAGTTTCGAACATTATTTTCTCATCTCATAGATGACGAGACTAAGTTTTATGAATATTTTAGGATGACGCAATACACCTTCTGTGAACTTTTAAAGAAACTAGAACCAAGACTGAGAAAAACCGACACTTTCTGTAGAGTATCAGTTTCACCCAAAGAACGACTGGCTGTTTTTTTTTTTTTTTAAGGTAGGTTAAAGAAAAGTACACAGAACAGAAATAAATAAGTAGTTTTAAGGAGAGCATTTTTATTTTATTACTTTAACAATTTAAACATAAATACATAAGTTAGTAAATAATGCAGTTAAATTTCTACTACCCTAAGAAAAACAAATAAGGACTATTCAGTGAATTACTTTCTGAAGCTAATGAGGATGCAGGGGAACTTGGAGGATGATGTCTTTGTTTATTTATATACGAATTGTGGGAATCCCTTTGCAAGTCCAAAAGCTGCTGTGTAGGTTCTGTTGACTCGTTTTCCACAGGTGAAGGATATGATGTTGAAACAGATTTTGCTGAGGAATTGGAGGATGATGGAGTGAACTGATGGACTGATACGTCATTCATGAGTTGCTTCAGTTCAAAGTCTTGTACAATTGAAAAAAATCCTACTTTGAGTCGGGCAAGAAGAATATCCGAAAATGCATTCGGTACATTGCAACAGAAATTTCGGATATTTAGAAGAATCCTCCAGGGACATCCTAATAACCTTACAATGATTGTGACGGCTGCGTGTGTACTTTACAACTTTATTCGAAAAATGGAAGGTTATAGGGTGCCCGAACAGAGGATGGATCAAAAGGAAACTGCTGAGGGATCCGCAAGATCATCAAATCTTTGAAACCTACCTCGAATTCGAGGGAGATTAACAAACAGATGCTGCATTTGCTGAACGAGAACAACTCAAAAAATTCCAGAATTCTCCACAAGGGACTATGGAGTAGCAAGAACATGTCGCCTTGGCGATATAACGATGACATAAACCAAACATCTGTTTGTAAAATAAAAAGTAAATAAATATCTTTCGGGTATTAAAACTTGTATAGTTTTTATCTTACCTTTGGCATGTTGATCTGTTGCAATTGTCTTCCAAACTCTGTCTTTGTATTCGATATTCCTGTAGTTTTCACTTCTCTGATCGCAAAGAACAGGAAACTTACGAACTTCTTCTATTCGTCGTTCCACATCCATGTTTTGTTCACAGAACAGTCTTGCGCAGTTGCACAGCTCACGAGACAACTCTACCGTCAGGCCGTGTCCGTCACGTGAAAAATTAAACACGACGAATCCCGCCCGGCCCGGCCCCGGCCCGTTGACGTTCCCCGTGCACGGCCCGGTCAAGTGGGGGCCGCTACATTTGTTTTAATGGTGTATTTCGTGGTCCGGGTGACGGCCGATACTCGGACATGTCTCGGCATGGACACGGTCCGGACATGTGTGTCCCGACCTTTACACAATCACCACGATTTGCGTCGTTCAGGACTTTCACTGTGCTGCTTGTGAACTGGGAGAAAGACGGCGGAATATTTGGCTAAGGCCCTAGACTAGAGAGTGCAACTCGCGTGCCGCATGCGGCAAAGGAAGTGAGCGTCTATAACGTGAACGCTAAAGAAAATAATAGTCCGTAACATTCCGTGTATGTAAAGTTAGGATGAACTGGATATTTTCAATTTGGAAGTACCGCCACACGATTCTCTCATCGGTCCATCTTCTTTCTTTCCTTCTTTCGTTAGTATTTTCAAGCATATTAAGTGCGGCCCGAAAACACTCGTCATCTTTCAGTGTGGCACGCGTGTATCCATGTCTTCTGCTGCTGTTTATGGCCCACAGTGTGGAGCGATTCAGTAATTCTCGCTTTTTCCAGTCGGGGACAATTGTCAGAAATTTCATTTTGACCACACTGCTCTTTCTGGGTTAAAAATGAATACTGCTGTATGTGTGTTCTCGTAGTGTTCTATACACTAATTTAATTTTTTAAATATGGTCCAGTATCTGGAACTAGTGGATGCTACATTAAATTTATTTTTGAAGGTTTTCTAGGATGGCTTACAATAGCCATTCCAGTACGAAGGTGAATTTTGTTTACGTTAACGAATGACTCACTGCTTTTTACAACGTTGAACTGTTTGTTTTTTAAGGATCTGCCCTTTCGAACTCACCACTATCATCCATTCATTTGATAGCACTTCGTAGTGTGCTGTAACTTGATGATTTAACTCACTTTCAAATAACTTGTTATTCCGAACATAAGTTTCTTTCGAAACACCTGCATTTTGTTCTTTAAAATTATTAACAGAATTGATATCAGTACAGTGACTGCTTGCATGAAGTGAATCAGCGTTTCTTTTCAATGATCAAGCTCTATTAATTACTCATGAACCCTGGGGACCATTTCATAGGCAAAACCACAAACATCTACTGCGATTTTCTAATATTTGGATTTCTTCCGTCTTCATTTGCCTGACATTTAAGACGGCGAGAACAGCATTCGGGAACCAGTGGCGTTAGTTGACCGTTATCTGGGGAATGTTGGCATAATTTCGTTTAAAGGGCTTGAACAGTGTTGTTGAGGGAACGTTAAATTCGGAGGTCTATAGAATTGGGCACGAACTCTGCTTACAAGGACAGGGAAGGAAATCGGCTGCAGCCTTTTTGAAAGAACCACAACATGTGTCTGTAATGTTCAATAGGTAAACCTAAAGCAAGACGACCGGACGGAGATGTAAACGCCATTCCTTCCAGATAAATCGTTCGGTGACTCAACTGCTGTGCATCCTTGCTCAGCCTTTGATGGGACTTGTGAAGCCTTAAGTTGATAGCTTATTTCCAAAGACACGCGAGCACTCCTAAACGACGCCAGAGGCAGAAATGATAGTTTGCCTGTGGTGCGATTTAACAAGAAAGCCATAAATAACAGGCATGGTCTTTGCTATCCTCACTTTCCGTTGTGAAGGGTTCGAGTAGTAGCACTAATTGCCGGTTTTGTATAGTTCAAAACAAGATTTGTATGAGGCCTCTAACGGTCCACAAAAATAATTTTTTGTTCTGTACATTAATGAATAGCTTCACCATGTTCAAACAACGTTTTGATTTGCTTCGTTGAAACAGGATGCTATTTATACTACTAATGCGTCATATAGTCCCGAAGTGGGATCGTTGTCGATAGGAGATTTGTGTCAAGGATACGAGTGTTGTAGCGAGTGCTGGCTGTTCTCGAACGAATGGAGTTGGAGCAGGAAGAGAGAAAGTTAAGTGTAGCGACGGGGACAAGGGGTTTTACTTACATCGACAAAGATTTATTGATATTGTTGTCAATACGTTGCACGATATGGATTGGTAATTGTGAGGTTCTTTTACGATTTAACAGTCCTCTGAAAATGACTGTAGTCAAGTTACGTTATTTGTGACAGCGCTGAAACTCGTGTGTCTGTTCCTTGGTGTTAACTTTTTGAAAATGTGAGTTTTAAACACTATTTTTCTTGATTAAACGTGCTACTGCAGATCGTAAATTTGCGACAGCTTACGACCGGGACTGCGAGACCTAAGTTAATGCAGTTACCTCGCAAATTCTACATCTACATCTACATCTATACTCCGCGAGCCACCTTACGGTGTGTGGCGGAGGGTACTTATTGTACCACTATCTGATCCCCCCTTCCCTGTTCCATTCACGAATTGTGCGTGGGAAGAACGACCGCTTGTAAGTCTCCGTATTTGCTCTAATTTCTCGGATCTTTTCGTTGTGATCATTACGCGAGATATATGTGGGCGGTAGTAATATGTTGCCCATCTCTTCCCGGAATGTGCTCTCTCGTAATTTCGATAATAAACCTCTCCGTATTGCGTAACGCCTTTCTTGAAGTGTCCGCCACTGGAGCTTGTTCAGCATCTCCGTAACGCTCTCGCGCTGACTAAATGTCCCCATGACGAATCGCGCTGCTTTTCGCTGGATCATGTCTATCTCTTCTATTAATCCAACCTGGTAAGGGTCCCATACTGATGAGCAATACTCAAGAATCGGACGAACAAGCGTTTTGTAAGCTACTTCTTTCGTCGATGAGTCACATTTTCTTAGAATTCTTCCTATGAATCTCAACCTGGCGCCTGCTTTTCCCACTATTTGTTTTATGTGATCATTCCACTTCAGATCGCTCCGGATAGTAACTCCTAAGTATTTTACGGTCGTTACCGCTTCCAATGATTTACCACCTATGGCATAATCGTACTGGAATGGATTTCTGCCCCTATGTATGCGCATTATATTACATTTATCTACGTTTAGGGAAAGCTGCCAGCTGTCGCACCATTCATTAATCCTCTGCAGGTCTTCCTGGAGTACGTACGAGTCTTCTGATGTTGCTACTTTCTTGTAGACAACCGTGTCATCTGCAAATAGCCTCACGGAGCTACCGATGTAGTCAACTAAGTCATTTATGTATATTGTAAACAATAAAGGTCCTATCACGCTTCCTTGCGGTACTCCCGAAATTACCTCTACATCTGCAGATTTTGAACCGTTAAGAATGACATGTTGTGTTCTTTCTTCTAGGAAATCCTGAATCCAATCACAAACCTGGTCCGATATTCCGTAAGCTCGTATTTTTTTCACTAAACGTAAGTGCGGAACCGTATCAAATGCCTTCCTGAAGTCCAGGAATACAGCATCAATCTGCTCGCCAGTGTCTACGGCACTGTGAATTTCTTGGACAAATAGGGCGAGCTGAGTTTCACATGATCTCTGTTTGCGGAATCCATGTTGGTTATGACGAAGGAGATTTGTATTATCTAAGAACGTCATAATACGAGAACATAAAACATGTTCCATTATTCTACAACATGACGTAAGCGAAATAGGCCTATAATTATTCGCATCTGATTTATGACCCTTCTTGAAAATGGGAACGACCTGCGCTTTCTTCCAGTCGCTAGGTACTTTACGTTCTTCCAGAGATCTACGATAAATTGCTGATAGATAGGGGGCAAGTTCTTTAGCATAATCACTGTAGAATCTTACGGGTATCTCGTCTGGTCCGGATGCTTTTCCGCAACTAAGTGATAGCAGTTGTTTTTCAATTCCGATATCGTTTATTTCAATATTTTCCATTTTGGCGTCCGTGCGACGGCTGAAGTCAGGGACCGTGTTACGATTTTCCGCAGTGAAACAGTTTCGGAACACTGAATTCAGTATTTCTGCCTTTCTTCGGTCGTCCTCTGTTTCGGTGCCATCGTGGTCAACGAGTGACTGAATAGGGGATTTAGATCCGCTTACCGATTTTACATATGACCAAAACTTTTTAGGGTTCTTGTTTAGATTGTTTGCCAATGTTTTATGTTCGAATTCGTTGAATGCTTCTCTCATTGCTCTCTTTACGCTCTTTTTCGCTTCGTTCAGCTTTTCCTTATCAGCTGTGATTCGACTACTCTTAAACCTATGATGAAGCTTTCTTTGTTTCCGTAGTACCTTTCGTACATGATTGTTATACCACGGTGGATCTTTCCCCTCGCTTTGGACCTTAGTCGGTACGAACTTATCTAAGGCGTACTGGACGATGTTTCTGAATTTTTTTCCATTTTTGTTCCACATCCTCTTCCTCAGAAATGAACGTTTGATGGTGGTCACTCAGATATTCTGCGATTTGTGCCCTATCACTCTTGTTAAGCAAATATATTTTCCTTCCTTTCTTGGCATTTCTTATTACACTTGTAGTCGTTGATGCAACCACTGACTTATGATCACTGATACCCTCTTCTACATTCACGGAGTCGAAAAGTTGCGGTCTATTTGTTGCTATGAGGTCTAAAACGTTAGCTTCACGAGTTGGTTCTCTAACTATCTGCTCGAAGTAATTCTCGGACAAGGCAGTCAGGATAATGTCACAAGAGTCTCTGTCCCTGGCTCCAGTTCTGATTGTGTGACTATCCCATTCTATACCTGGTAGATTGAAGTCTCCCCCTATTACAATAGTATGATCACGAAACTTCTTCACGACGTTCTGCAGGTTCTCTCTGAGGCGCTCAACTACTACGGTTGCTGATGCAGGTGGTCTATAGAAGCATCCGACTATCATATCTGACCCACCTTTGATACTTAACTTAACCCAGATTATTTCACATTCGCATTCGCTAATAACTTCACTGGATATTATTGAATTCTTTACTGCTATAAATACTCCTCCACCATTGGCGTTTATCCTATCCTTGCGGTATATATTCCATTCTGTGTCTAGGATTTCGTTACTGTTCACTTCCGGTTTTAACCAACTTTCCGTTCCTAATACTATATGCGCACTATTTCCTTCAATAAGCGATACTAATTCAGGAACCTTGCCCTGGATACTCCTGCAGTTTACCAATAATACGTTAACTTTTCCTGTTTTTGGTCTCTGAGGACGGACGTTCTTTATCAACGATGCTGATGTTCTCTCTGGTAAGCCGTCAGGTATTTTATCGTTTCGCCCAAGGGGGGGGTCCCTCTAACCTAAAAAACCCCCGTGTGCACGCCACACGTACTCTGCTACCCTAGTAGCTGCTTCCGGTGTGTAGTGCACGCCTGACCTGTCTAGGGGGGCCCTACAGTTCTCCACCCAATAACGGAGGTCGATGAATTTGCAACCATTATAGTCGCAGAGTCGTCTGAGCCTTTGGTTTAGACCCTCCACACAGCTCCAAACCAGAGGACCGCGATCGACTCTGGGCACTATGCTGCAGATATTAAGCTCAGCTTGCACTCCGCGTGCGATGCTGGTTGTCTTCACCAAATCAGCCAGCCGCCGGAAGGAACCAAGGATGGCCTCAGAACCCAAGCGGCAGGCGTCATTCGTTCCGACATGTGCTACTATCTGCAGCCGGTCACACCCAGTGCGTTCAATAGCTGCCGGAAGGGCCTCCTCCACATTACGGACGAGACCCCCCGGCAAGCACACCGAGTGCACACTGGCATTCTTCCCCGACCTACCCGCTATTTTCCTGAGGGGCTCCATAACCCGCCTAACGTTGGAGCTCCCTATAACTAATAGGCCCGCCCTCTGTGACTGTCGGGACCTTGCCGGAGAATCGGCCACTGTGAAACGTCCCCTTTTGAACAATTTTACGAGACTGTGCTTAACCTGACACACAATATTTTTTAGCGCAACGCAATCTGACTTTCACAAAATCCCTACAAAAGAATGGCCCTGACTAACATTAAACTATACCTTTCACAAATCACTTACCTCACAAAAATTTTCGCTGCTCAAGCTACTGCAATACAGCGAGCGCCACTACTGCCAGCTAAATAAAAGATTCAAACTATGGAAGGCACTAACTACTGATAGGGATAGTTAGCAAATGAAAGATATTAATAGAGAACAAAGAATGTATTTACCTTGATATCATCATATATATAGCAGTTCATGACAAATTACAAAACTCCGCCATCTCTCTCCCCACATCCACCACTGCTGGCGGCTCACCTCCAACTGCCCAACGCTACGCGCTGTTCACAGCCAGCTGCCTAACACTACAATGGCGAGTATTACAACATTGCAAAGCAGCCACAGACTGCACACAGCACAGCCAGTGATTTTCATACAGAGGTGGCGTTACTAATAAAAAAACCTAAACAGCCTACTTAAAACTGGCCCAACAGGCGAGGCATCCTGTGGTGGCTCGGAAACGATGTCATCACCACTAGGAAGCACCCCGTACCTGTTGGAAAGGGGTAGGGCAGCTGCCACGCGGCCAGATCCCACCTTCGCCTTTCGGCCAGGCACGCGCGAGCCCACCACTGTCCGCCATTCACCCTGGAGTGATGGCTGACCGGTAAGATGCTCACTGCCGGAAGACGCAGCGACATCAGGGGTTCCATGTGATTCCAAGGCCACCGAAGTAGGCATAGGTCTCACCACAGTTGCCCCAACGCCACTACGAGCCGACGCCTGCGCCTCGAGCTCGATGAGCCTAACAGACAAAGCCTCCACCTGCCCCCGAAGAGTGGCCAATTCTCCTTGCGTCCGCTCACAACAACCACAGTCCCTACACATGACTATGTTTACCCTACTCTATACGGTGACAAATTCCCAAGATAATCTTCTGATGAGCTACTCTGATAATCAAGAAACACTCACTGAAATACGAGACGCGAAAACTACGCTAGGTTTTCCCAGAAAAACTATTTAAAAGCTAAGCGCAGCAAATAAGTACAAAATAAATTTCTCTCCTAACGATCAAGAACTGTTAGTTTCTATGCAGAGCAGATAAACACAAATAGAATCCCTTCCTTAGTGGAAGGTCGTAAACAAAATGCAAAATAAACGCTTTATACAAACAGTACTCGCTGCTGCTGGTGCTCTCGCTCTGGCTGTCACAAGACAACTGCTGATTCAAGTGACTAGTGGCTAAGCTAGTTGAGCTTCCCTGACGTTCTGTCGCTTTCATGCTTTATTTTATTATTTATGTATTTTTTTTTTGCTCTGAACTTTTTAAATAATTATCTGTTTATTAATGTCCAGAGTACACGTGAAATCAGGTACATAATTTCATCACGTACTAAATTCAAAATATGACGGCTCAATCTGTTTAGTAATTCAGACTGAACGCTTAAATGCAATGACTCGCTAAAAGGTTCACCTAATACTGGACTACCTGATGAACATTTTCTTGCGACATTGTCTGTTCAAAATAAAGTGCTCTGTACCACCCCCCCCCCCCCCCCTCGTATGTGTTAGAGATAATTAGTTCTTCTCCACATTCATAGAAGATCTAATCTATAATGCTGCTTCATATTCTGAGGCTATCTATCACCTTCACATGGCCCTTTCGGCGTTTTTTATGCGGAACTGGGTGGCTGTTATCGTGGTGGTGAAAGCTAGTGATAAGCGTCCTCACATTCACTGTCTCCCATCATATATTTGTGTTTAGTAAGTGGACTGCAGCAGGTGTCCACAGAAAACTGGTTCAGAATTATCCCTGGATCTGAGAAGTCGATGGGTACAGTGTGGAGCGGCCAAGAGGTGGGGGGGCTGTATCCGCGTCCGTGGTGGTTCGTCACACGTGCCTCTTGGGTCGTCGTAACTGGCGAGGACCTCAGGGAGCTCATCATTCGTTTGCTGTGTATTGACTTCGTGAATCCGAGCTTCCTAAGCTAGGGACTGGTGAGCACTGCCAGTCCTCTGTAACCGTAAATCTCTGCATGCTTCAGCGACCACCGTGCGGTGCGGCGGTAGAACGTTGTATCACAGGGAACGGAAGTCTTGGCTTAACTGGCAGGATTGCGAGGATGGTAAACACCCCTATATATATAAATCTCAAGGTGTGCTACGCGCTTATAAGATGCATGGGTGTCTCCCATCGGTTCGGCTGGTCTATTGGACAGTACTAACATCCAAACCCGAAGGAGATTTCGTATGTCTAATCCACCAGAGACGTCTGTGAATATGTTGACAGCGGTAGCAGTAACGGATCACACCCTGTCTTTTTTTGTTAAACGCGACGAAGGGTCATGTGAAAAGTTGTCACCTTTCTACAGACCTAAAGCCGTCCGCAGCTCGTGGTCTCGCGGTTTCGTTCTCGCTTCCCGAGCACGGGGTCCCGGGTTCGATTCCCGGCGGGGTCAGGGATTTTCCCCTGCCTCGAGATGACTGGGTGTTTGTGTTGTCCTCATCATTTCATCATCATCCAGGAAAGTGGCGAAACTGGGCTGAGCAAAGGTTGGGAAACTGTAAGGGCGCTGATAACCACGCAGTTGAGCGCCCCACACACCATACATCATCATCAGACCTAAAGCTGTAGAGGGACTTCAGAATAACTTAAATCTATAAAGAGGCTGAGGAATGGTACACTCGCGATAGAGACACTGATTACTCTAAAGGAGTCGTAACGTGCTGGTACATCATGGATTTAGAAACCAAAGAACCCCAACAGGAATGGGAAAGCGAAACGTCCACTGTAGGTCAGAATTTAACGAAGAGGGTTGATAGTGAGTTTAAGAAATCACACCTTTTATCCTGACATTCAGTTTAGCAAAGTGGCTTGCAGGCTGTTTGTACTATAAAATTAAGCCCTCTGTACCTAATCCAACGAATTGCTTAAGTGTCAACACTTGTCATACTACCATGATTTGCAACGGAAGGCTACAAATGGACTGTGTGGCTCCATTGCCCATGAATCCGATATTCAATGTACTGCCCTAACCCATGCTGTAAGTTGCCACCAGACGCATCCATTTCGGAACAAAGTGTATCCTGTCATTTCAGAAGAGAACAACATGCAGGAGTTGAAGCACACAACTCATCTCATACCGTGACGCAAAGAAGGTGTTAAACGCCTCTGAGCCACCCACATTCATGCAGTTGTTTGTCTCAGCACTGAAGCATCATGTACAGAAAACTAGTGCTGGCACCCAGTCGTTCTCAGTGGAGCATAGCACGTCTACCTGCAAATGTCAGTGTAACTGCAAACCTGCACAAGAAGTCGAACAGCATAGCTTTAATACATTCTGCACAATGATGGCAGCAGAATCTGTCAGTTCCACACAACAGACAAAAGGGAACCGAAAACATATTTTTGTTAATGCGGCCGCACCCCACCGTCCCCAGAATCCAAGCTGGGAATGAAAACCAACAGGCCAAAACAGTCAGGTGCCAAAACAGTCAGGTTCGAAACCATCAGACCATGCGACCTCAGTCGTGTCTAATGGATCAGATGTTGACCATATCATCCACGATACGGACGACGACGTCTGCCTGGTGGAACCACCGAACCCCACCCACCCCCACCCCCCGCCAAGTAACCTCTCCCCCTCCTCCAACCTCTCCAGTTACTCCACGACGGAGGAACGACAAGAGGAAAGACAGAGGAAAAAATCGTTAAGATGTATTCCGTACTTCTTGGATGTGTTTAGGACACATGTCGAGGGACTACGTCTATTAGCACAGGGTAGATCAACATGTATATGTATTCAAGAGACAATTTTCAGACGTCCATGAGCTATGTGGGTACATTCTTCACAAGAAGAACGATCTTAGTGGAGAGGCAGATAAAGGAGGAATGGATGTTTTCGTAAACAAGCCAACCACTCTCGCATCCCGCCTTCATAACCAGCCTAAAAGCAGTTGCTGTATTGGTGCCTGTGCGTTATGGCTTGAAAGTCTGTTCACTCTACCTGCGACCTGCATTAAGTACTTGAGGAAGAAGTTCTCAGTGAATTCCTTACTCAGCTCCCCCAGTCCCTCCTCCTTTGCGATGATTTTAACGCACACTGTGTGCTTTCCGGCTCTGCAACTACAGGCTCCTGTAGTAGAGCAACTGAGAGCCTTCCTATGTCCTCGCGTGCATTTTTGTTGAAAATGGGACAGAGCTCGCACTTCGGCACTGCAACAGTGTAGTTCACTGCTGTCCGATCCTCGAATGCACCGCTTAATGGTAAGTGATCGATGACTTGCACTCAAGTGATATTTTCCCGATTTGCATTCACCTGCCAGACAGAGAGTGGTGGTGCCGGAAAGAAAGCCACCAAGATGGGCGCGTAGCAAACCAGAAATGGCTTTGCAGCCAACTTGTTGTGTTTGACACTCTTACAGCATCCAGGAATGGTTAGGTCGTGTTACCAGAATAATCCACCACGATGCTGAAGCATCCATTCCGCAGTCTCAGGCCAGCTGAGAAGGTAGCCTGTGCTTTGGTGAAGAGATGAATGTGACTCTGCGTAGGTTGAAGTGCCGGCCAGCTACAGAGATCTTGGTAGCCTTTCGGTTAGCCAGGACTAAATGTTGCTGAATTATCAGATGAAACAAAGAGAAATCGTGAGAAGAGTTTCTGGCCGCCATAACCAATTCCGCAGAAAGTACAGTCGTATGGGAGACAATCACTATGATTTGAGGGAGAGGAGGGAGGTACCCAGCGGCTGCTGTAACGGTGGGCGCAAATATCGCAATTGGTCCGGAAACATTGCCTAGGCTAGGGCGGCCTGTTTTACAACACGTACCGCCACTGCCAATTATGATTCGGCTTTCGAAAACTACAGAGTGGCAGCTCAGAGGGGCATTTGGGATTTTAGCTCTGCCATTGATCAAAAATACAACTACTCCTTCTGTATATGGAAGCTGGATTTTGCATTATCGTGCTGCTCGTGATCACAATGGCGCCTCACAAGACGGAGCCAAAAGCTCTTCTTCCCCCTTTTTAAGCTCATTAGGGCGTCAGGACATATTGCTGACTCGTAGCGCGAGACAATTTTAATTCCACGTCTAAATCTGGGAAGGACCGCATATACCCAAGTAGTTACGTGGTGTTGCCTTCTCTAGCTGTGTGGAAAAGACCATGGAGAGATGATCAACCGTCGTCTTATCTAGATCTTACAATCCAGGCAGCTTCTTAGTAGGTTTCATGGTAAGTTCAGAAGATACCGCTCCATCTTCGATAACCTTGCGCTCGTTGAAGCTGCTAAACAGCAGGCTTGGCTTTCCTCCGCCATCATCGCTTAATGGGTGTATTTTTTGACATCGAGGTCGTCTACGATACTACTTGGAGGCATATTGTCCTCGAGCAACCCCATGAATGGTGATTTGAGCATTTCTGGCGCGCGCGCGCAATTTTCGGCCTTTCATCATGTTTTTCTTTGCAATTAACGTTTTAATAATTTTGCAGACTTGATGCATACTCGTCTCGTAGTTTGGTACAGGCGCTAAAAATCTTGCTATCGTGCGCGCACACCGACGTGTCATCATCGGTAAATACGTCGTACGAGTGGGTAGCCATGCCTGCTACGGCACTGTGGCGTAGGGATTACATTGTGTGCCACCGACTGCAGACATGTAGCTGCAAACAAACTTAAACTAATTAGGCAACGTGGTAATTAAAACTTTGAATATCGTTGTAAGTGCGAAAATGGGTGGTTAGGCCACATCGACTGAAATGAACTTTTGTCATAGATAAGGTATGTGACAGTGCACAAGTGATTCGGATTACAGAACTGTACATTATCTTTCAGAGTCTGATATCATGCAAAGTTCACTGTGACACAGTCAGCTTCTAAACGTCGTCGCGTGCCATCAAGGAGAGCTATATGTTATCTGATCCGTCTTTCTCCTTAAATCTTTATGCAAGTCCTCAAACCATCAGTAGTGGAGCAGTGATTGCTGAGCACCATGACGAATGAATTGCTGTTTGCCACATCCAGGACGTTGATACCCATTGTTGTTAGAGGAAGACTTACATATCATGTTCGGTATGTATGGTCAGGCAGTGTTGTGGGGATATATGGATTTCGAAGTCGCCTGAACGGGAGTAATTTCTTTGGGCCTTAAAATCTCAGTTGTGTGGCTGTTACTGCTCTATTGTCGCGACTGTATAGTAGTAGAAACCGTATGTTGCATCCGTTGGTGCTGTAAGCTATAAGACTTGGCGTTCACCCCGCCCTGTCCCTCCCGTATGTAGGTTGTCAGACTCCGATCACCACGGTGCTGTAGGTTCAAATGCATATATGGTAAACTATCTTCAACAAGATGAAGGGAGAGTTCATCGGAAAGCATTACTTGTCCCCGTCCACTCCCCACCCTAGACTTAGTTCACACATCAATTCCGACGCTTAACATTTTTGGACAATGGGAGATGCCGGGAGTGATACTCATGGTGTCGAGCCGTCGGCACACATTGATTGACATCTGTTGCAGTGCTTAACGTCGATCCAACATATACTCGCACGTCCCTGCGGACAACTATCATATTCCGTGGTTCCTCACCATCATTGTCACAGGAACATGCCGTTTACGAAGAAGAGGAAATATTCATGTGAATATTTTGTTTTATTCACGCACATCATGCAAATCAGCTGTTACATTCCGCCTTCCTGGATTTCCGAGAAGCTTTCAACACTGTATCACATCGTCGACTGCCTACCGTGATGCGAGCGCACAGAGTATCTTCGTGGATTCATAAGATACGTGACTGAATCGATGAATATTTTACTAATAGAACCCAGTACGTTATACTGGACGGCGACTGTGCAACAGAAACTGGAGTAACGTCGGTTGCGCACCAAGGAGTCGTAGTAGGGCATATTATGTTCTCAGTATATATAAACGATTTATCAGACATTATCAGCAGCACTGTAAGATTGATTGCTGATGTAGCTTTTGTTTACATGACGATAATAAGGAAATGCTGAGTGACTTGTACAAAATTACCGCTTAAGAAAATGAATTGCAGCCGTATCAAATTTGGATGAAGGCAAGTAATGCTCTGTAACGATGAGAAAGAACGCGATAGGATAGGATTATAGATTAGTAATACTGAGAGGCGGTATGAAATAAGACGATCGCGCAAAATCTTTATAAGAGAAGGCGATTGGAAGACTTGAATTTGTTGCAAGGACTCTGGAAAAGTATAGTCCATCTACAGAGGAAATATCATACAAACAGCTAGCACGAGCAATTCTGTAATGTTGCTCCAACATTCGGAGTCCATGTTAAGTGGGCATGACGTAACAGATTGGAATAGCCGGTGCGAAAGTACAACCTAAATGCTCGATAACGTAAATGGGAATACTTTGAAAGACTACACGTAGTTCACGCGAAAACCGTCGTGTGTAATCCAAGGAATAAGTATTCGAAGAAGACTAAAACAGTTCTGCTGTCACCATCGTATACACTGATGAGCCAGAACATTATGGCCACCCGGCCTGCTGTCGATAGAAACCGGTCCAGGCTTTAGCAGCGTCACCTGGCGAGGAGTGATTGTTGGATATACGCATGTTGCATATAGTATCAATGAGCGTTCTGTCCGTGTGTAGAATAGGGAAGGCGCGCAATTTATCTGAGTCCGACCGAGGACAGTTTGTGACCCGGAGACTCGGCGCGAGCATTTCGGAAACTGCACAACTTGTCGGATGAGTGCTATGGTGTCTTTAACTCGTGGCGAAACCAGGATGAAACCACTTCCAGACGTCGTGGGGTTGGGCGGCTACCCCTCATTACAGGCTTCGGACGTCATAGGCTGGGCAGGCTGCAGGACAGGCGGCGAACTTTGACGGAACTAACATCAGACTTTAATGCTGGGCAGAGTAAAAGTGTGTCTGAAAACGCAGTGCGTAGGATACTCCTAATTATGGGCCTCCCCGGCCGACGACCCGTGGATGTGCCTAAACACCACACCATCGGCAACTACGACTGTAATGGGCACGTGACCATTGGCACTGGACTTTGGCGCAGTGGCGGAGCGTTGCATGGCCCGATGAATCCAGATATCTTCATCATGCCGATGGGAGGACGCGAATACGTCGGCTTTTAGGAGAACAACTGACACCTGCACTGCGGGTCGGAGACAAGCTGGCGGCGGCTCCGTTATGCTGTGGGGCACATTTACGTGGGCATCCATGGGGTCCAGTCACTCGTGCAAGATACCATGACGGCCAAGGAGTATTGTCGACTGGTTGCAGACCACGTACACCCCTTTATGACGATCATGGTTCCCAACGACAGTGGCATTTTCCGACAAGATAATGCGCCATGTCACAGTCACAGGAGTGTGATGGAGTGGTTTGAGGAACACAGTGGCAAGTTCCAGTTGATGTGATGGCGCCCTAATTCGCCAGATCTGAAACCGATAAAACACATCTGGGATGTGATTGAACGTGGCGTCAGAGCTCATCGTCCCCTTCCCGGAATTTACAGGAATTAGGTGACTTGTGTGTGCAGTTGTGGTGCCAACTGCCTCCAGCGACCTACCATGGCCTCATTGTTTCCGTGCCACGACACGTCGCCGCTGCTATCCGTGTCAGAGGTAGGCATATCGGCTATTAGGTAGCTGGTCATAATGTTTGGGCTGATCAGTGAATATAGGGAGCATGAGGATAAGATGAGAGAAGTTAGGGCGCAGAGGCATATAGACAATAATTTTCCCCTCGCTCTTAACGGGAATGGGGTAGAGCAGATGATTGATAATATTGTTGCGGAGTTGCAGACAAATCCTTCGTTTGACGGTCCTTCACGTAAGAGTTTGGCATGACGACGACCATTTTGGTTACATAAGAAAGAACGTCGCTCTTACCAGGTACATAGCAGTCAACATAGTTTTTATTCATTTATTCTGTGTGTTGCAGTTTCACAATTTTTACTGGGTTTTAACTGATTTATTTCTTCGCGGCCTTGTATCACCTAATTTTGAAGGAATTTCGGCGATGTATTGGGTTTCTCGAGCGTGTGACGTTTATATCTCTTATGTTGACATCCAACACTCTCGGATGCTTTGATTTACACCAAAGCTGGTATATTGTGCTGTAGAGTGACTCAGGCCACTTGCTAATTCACTGTGCGTGTCTGATAACAACCCGCCACACCGTATAGCTAAGTGATGTTAGTTTTAATTTTCGGGACGGTGCTCGATACGACCCAAAATGATCTTCATATACTTTGGAGAGAGGCACTAGTCTGAATCGGTGCCACTTTATAGCACGCTTTTTTCTTCCAACATCTCGGTTTTTCAGATGAGAGGCATATACATTTCCGAAATAAGGTTTTACCGGTTTTTAATAGTATAACGACATTGTCAATATTTAGCTAAAAAATGAAAATTATGATACCACGGCAGTATGTAGAACAACTCCCCCTGAAGTGGAATATTTCCTATACAATATTTGCAGACTTATTTGCGATAATAGTAATTAGACGTCCTGTTTCCTCGACTATCATCATCAGTTGAATGCAAATAAACAAATATGTATTTAAATTATTCATAACATTGCAACTATCCCGCCAAAAATCATGGTTCTGACATCGCCAAGGTAACCAAGAAATGTTGTAAATAGTTGCGCCTTTCGCGTATTCAGCCTTAAATGCTCTTGGTGCTGTATTGACCTCGATCTCATTAGTTATGGCGTTTACCTTCTGTTTAAGTTATGTTGACTGTGATTATACCCTAAGACAAAGACATCTGGATGAAAGCGGATTGTGCTCCTTCAGTATGAGTCCAATAGTACTCGCTAAGTCAGTCAATGACTTAGGGGGAAAAGTCTCAGTAAAACTCTGGGTAAGCTAGAAAGATATCACAAAAGCCTTTAATTCAGCTCGTACACTTTAATTGTGGTATTGTGTTCTTGTCTGGTTACGTCATCCTCACTAGACAGATAGGAGGCTGGTTGAATTTATAACTTTTATAGACTCATGTGATAAGTCGGCTTAATGCGCATGTTTGGATTTTAACGGCTGTTCCGAAAAAGATAAAGGCAAATGTTGTTGGGGTGGGGCAACTCATGAAGGATACTGTGTAAAATGTATGGTAGAGCCCGTTAGAAAAAAAAAATATATGATTAGAGAGACAAAGAAAACTACAGCAGACTAAATAGCTTTACTTGGTCTCCGTGTAAGCTACAGAGAGAGCCTCCCTCCTGTAGTGTAGAGCTCATAACGCTGTCTCATACTAATTGGTTACTGGTGTCTACTGGGTCTGATTTGCTGCCAGATAGTGCGTGTGAACTGGATGCTTTGGTTTACTAGCGTGATGCGCGTAGATCTGAGATCCAAACGAAAATGTTTGTACACTACCGGAATATTCGTGATACGTCTCAAAATTAGCTTCATTTGGTGTGGCACAGGCGAACAGCGAAATTCTGCATGACCCGCTGAAATGTCGGAACATCGATGCTGTCAATGACCTCCTGAATGGCTGTTTTCAGCTCAACAGTGATTTTGGGGTTGTTGTACACCTTGTCTTTAGTATAGCCCCACAAAAAGGAGTCGCATGTTTTCATGTACAGCGAATATGGTGGCCAATCGAGGCCCATGCTAGTGGCCTCTGGGTACTCCACAGCCAGAATGCGGTCTCCAAAGTGCTGCTCCAGAGCATCAAACACTCTCCTGCTTCGATGATTCTAGTTCTGTCTTGAATGAACCACATCTAGTCGAAATCAGAGTCACTCTTGATAATGGGGAATGAAATCATCTCCCAAAACCTTCATGTACCGTTCGGTATTCACCTTGCCATCAAGGAATATCGCACAGATTATTCCATAACTGGGCATTGCACACCATACAGTCACCCGTTGAGAGTGAAGAGACTTCCCGATCGCGAAATGCGGATTGTCCGTCCCCCAAATGCGCCTGCTTTGCTTATTGACTAATCCATCCAAATGAAAGTGGGCTTCTTCGCTAAACCAACCGTATTTACACTAAGGTCCTGTTAGTTAATTCTGTGGACAATAGTGTTGACGAAACACAGCCGCTGTTCCATTGCCCTGAGGCTTAATGACTGATGAGTTTGAATTTTGTATGGGAAGAGATACAGGCCTTCAACAACAATTTGTCGTAGTGTCTCCCGGGTGATAACCACCTGTTGTGCAGCTCGTCTGTTCTATTTTCTGGGGCTGGTTTGAAGCAGAGCATGTGTCTTCTCGATGTTTTCACCATTTTTGTGCGACCGACATTGCCAACACTGTCATCAGGAACACTACCCGTTCTCTCAAACTTGTGAATCAAATTCTTGATTACCAAGAGAAGTGGCCCAATTGTTAGCACACGGACTCTTCATTCGAGCGGACGACGTTTCAAACCTGATTTAGATTTTCCGTGATTTCCCCAAACCTCTTCAGGCAAATGCAGGGATGGTTCTTTTGAAAGGGCACGGCCGACTTCCTTTCCCATCCTTCCCTAATCTGATGACCTCGTTGTTTGATCCCCTCCCCCAATTCAACCAGCCAAATTCTTGATTGTTAGTACACTTGGACCGGTTGTCTTCAGCTTGAACTCGGCCGCAAATTTCCTTTGAGCCGCAGTTGGGCCGTTCTTGTTCGCATATTAGCCCTTCACAAGCGCTATATCCTAAGGCAGTACCGTAACATTTTCACGTGCAATGACCGACGACGACAAGGCGCGTGCTCATGCGCATACCAATTCCCATCATGCCCCGCGGCCAACCGTGCAATTTGAACGCCCTATCGCAAACAGTTCAGAAGTTACGACGATTTTATTTCATGTAGTTCAATAATTGTCACCCTGTATCTGTAATGTAATGTTCTAAGTTACTTATTACGTTTTGTGAGTAATGATATTTCGGTGATAATGACAATGACAGAGACATTCATATCCCGCTGCTTCACTTTTGTACACTAAAAATCATTATTTAACGAAGGATGATGATAATATCCTTCGTTAAAATAATCATTGTTGGCGTATAAAAGTGGAGCAGTGGCATATGAATGTCTCTGTCATTGGAATTGTTCATCGAGTTAAAAGCTCAAAAATTTTCGTTCTCTGTGTACAATAAAATTTGTGTGTCAATCAAAACTAAGTTAAGCTGTTATAAGACGGTGGTTCAACCAAAGGTAACATACGAAAGTGAAACTCTTTTCAAAGCTACACTGGAAAACAGAATCAACAAAATCCTAAAAGTGGAGAGAAGAATAGATAGGACATGTATAAATAAGAAATATCAAAAAGGACAATGGCTGATTAGGACAATGGCTGATTGAGCCAAATGAGTGCTGTACAGCGAACTGGAGTACAGATACTATACGGGAAAAATATCTTTTTTTCGCAATATGAGTACACCAGAAACGAGACTACCAAAAAGAAATTATAGAAAAGCTTTGGAACATGAAGCAAGAAGTAGGATGAATAAAGGAAATCAGGAAGGATATGATAGAACTAGTTTCAACTCTGGGCGATTCGCAAAACTGAACATTTAAAGACACTGAGAAACATAAATATCAGATTTAAACCAAAACTAGACAAGTGACAAACAATAAAAAGGGTATGAGAAACGAGAAAAAAGATCAGAACGAATGAAAAGATACTGGACAATTTGGAAAGGAAACCTGAAAATGATGAGCCGGAAAGGATTGACTGAAGTGGTCCGATGACGTCGTAAAGGCAGAAATAATAATATTAATAATAATAATCTTGTGTCCGTCTTTGTAGACTTAAGAAAATTAGTATTTCCATATGTCGTGAGATCTGGTTAAACTTCTTCAATGAATTCGGCGTCGATCAGAGAATGTTATACATTGATAGTGTCACCCTGACAGGTTCCTAGAATATGTATCGCACGTCTCTCTGATCGAAACAGGAGTCCGACTATGTGATTACTGTTTCTGTTGCTTTGCAGTTGCGTTCTCGAAAAGATTATTTAAACCTGGCGAACAGAACTAACAAAAGACGCCTACCATCACGAATGGGAACCAAATGCAAAGGGATAGCAGTAAATTGACAGCGTGGCGATATCGTCGGCAAAAGCTGGACAAACGATACAAAAACCACTAAGAACGCAATTAGCCTGCAAAAGGAAATCATCGAAAAAGTTACCTTACAGAAACACGCAAGCTGTAGACATCTACCAAACATAAACATAATTCAACACTTAGCATAAAAAAATATGCAATCGAAACCGAGTTCCTAGCTGGCGAGAAGGCTTCTCGGAGAGCTGCTGGAGAAGGAGCACAAAGTCATGACAGGCATACTAGGATCACAAGAACAGCCTTCATTTAAAAAATCCACTGAGAAATGTACCGTAAAGTATAAAAAGATTGGCACCATGCAGTGGTCTTGTAGAAATGGACAGAATTAGGAGACTAAAGAGATACTTGACTTTTTAGACACAAAACCCCCAAACCTCAACGTTATGATTTCCAGGTACCAAAGACAACATGCAAACAGTCGAATCAAGCCCGAAGACGGTTTCAGCAGTGACATTTTTGGGTAGAAGCTGGTGACAAACTGAATGAAATGAGACGAACACAATAAACTGTCGCGGTGTCCACTAGACAGAGAAGGGCAAATAAAACCTATTCAACGCGAGAGAAATAAGAAACGAAGGAATTTTGGGCACAGAAGAAAATGAAACTAACAGCCACATGCAATAAAACTTAACGAGGTCCAAGGAGCTCCCAGCGACTAACAACAATAATTTAATAATAATCAGAATATAATTGTTCGAAACGTGAGCTTGGTAAATTGAGTGATAGCTGATGCTTAAAGAAGGAAGTCTGTGTGGTATGCGCATACTTAAGAGAAAGCTCGATGTTGTTTCACTAAATCGATCAGTTTCGGAATGGCAGTTAAAAGCGGTTTACCTTGCGGCGATACTGCCCAGTGACTAAGCGGTTGGGAGGACAGTTTTTAACAGGGACACGTTACCGGCGTTGGGTGTCTTGAAAAACTCTTGGATACATCTTTTAGTGCTAGTGGCCGTTATGGGGCTAAATTTGAATAACATAAAAACAAATCTCGATGTTAGTAGCGAGAAATCCATGGTCAAGAATCATTTTAGATGTTTACAGTTAATTCCTGTTTATTTTCTACATGAGAGAATCGGAGCACACAACTTCCATTGCGTATAAATGCAAGGATAGCAGTGTTTATAACTAGACGAAACCATCTATCACAGTGCTACCTTCATAAATAGTTTAAATATTCTCTTTATTCTGGTTTAGACTCCAGTTATTTTTTTTTATTTTTTTTTTTTTTTACCGTCATTCGTGTAATTAATAGTAGCATGTCTCTTAAGGTTGCAATTTGGGTACTGTTGCCAGTTTTGAGATTTCTACCTTTAAACATGAATTAACAAGTGTTGGCGGAATGGCACTCCCTCCAGAACCTACTACCATCGAACCAAAGCTTCTCTGTGATGTTTTAGATTGCATAAACCTCTATTTTTGAAATGTAAAGGCGTGAAAATTCTCATGTGCTTGAGGTAGAAATTAAACAAGCTGTTCTTGATTTGTGAAATTACGCCTTGACAACACAGCACAGTGCGTTAATAGTTATCCTTCAGCGTCCTCAGCTTGCCGCGTCCCCTTCCATCGCTTCCTTGAAATATGACATCAGCAGTGGACTTTTTTCTCCTGCTCGTTTTGCATATCTTCTTTTGGCAGGTTGCCTTATGTACTGCTGTTGAGACGGCTTGTCAGCGCAGTCTTGCCTTGGCATGGCATACAAACTGAATGAGAATTTGAAGCTTGATTTTAAAGGTATGAAGCAGACGCTCTTTTTAATGCTGTTGTCTGTTTTGTTTTGGTCCAAATGCTATATCATTGGGGTTAATGCAGCTATATTCTCTTTCAGGCTGTCACGGAACTGAAGGTTTGAAATGCGCAAGATGCATATGATTCTTTGGACCACCTAAGGAACCATAAAGCTGTCACAATCATACAAGCTCATCACTTAACAGATACGATTCTTGATATGAGGAAATGCATGCAATAGGCACGAAAAGACATGTATTACTGCTTGTGGGATCACAGACGACATAGGATTACATTTTTCATACCTCCACGAGTGGCGCACACTTTAAAGACTTGGAATTTACATGAGCCTCGTTATAAAATCGTACCAGAGGTGGCGCGACACGGGAGCAATATATTTGGAAGAACTGGAATTCAAGTCCCCTTCCTGTCGTAGAGGTTTGGCTTTTCCTAAGCCAAGGCAAATTTCGGGACGGTTCTCTGAAAAGAGCACGGACGAGTTACAGCCCTATTCTTCCCCAATCCGAGCGTTTGATCCCTCTCGTCGATGGTACACGGGTGGGACACTGACAAATTTTAGAAAATCAAACGAAGATCAGTTTTGAAAACTTAAATAATTTTATTATTTTTAAAAAATATTCCCTCAAAACACAAGTACATTTCCTGAGGCATTTCAGAAACTGGGTTTTTATAATGTTCCTCAGCTTCATTTGATGACGAGTCCTAGCATTTTATCTTTAGCTTTTGGAAACAAAATGAAACGCAAGATATGTCAGGGCTGTATGGTGGAGGGTCCATGGTTCTGACCTTTAGGTCATCCAGATACTTACTCATTTGTTAGTTTCTCGGCATGCGACGATGTGTGGTCATGGTATCTAATTATTTTTCATTTTAGGCGTTTTGCATGAAGCTTTTCAAAAACTGGTGGTAAACAGACAGTTGTATACCTGTCGGCACAAACGGTACGTCCATCTACTCGTATTAATGCTATAGTAGCATTATGCCTCGTTTTGGGGAGGAGGGGGGGGGGGGGGGGGGAGAGAGACCAGCAGCCATCTGCTTACCAGCAATGCAAATTCGTTGGGCTTCTGTTGGCTTAGGTTCTGTTCGAAAGTTTCAGTGACTTCCCTTTTCAGAATCATAACAATAAATCCAGAAATAATCACAGGAAGGATATCCGAAACCAAATTTGTTGTAATATTTTCATAATGCGGGGCCACAGTAATAATATATTTCTTTAAAGTCAGTACCGCCATTAGACTGTTGTTAATTTACAGTGTTACATTTACGCTTACACAATCATGATTTCGGCTTCAAAGTGCCGTTATCGAGTGTTGTAAGTGTTATAAATTGCCTAAGATGGCATACACTATTAGACACAGTGTCTAAGAGTCGCCCATCAGTAACAGCAGTTCTTGGGCGCCCGTCACGATATTCATTACTAAGAAAAACCGATCTCTCTTGAATTCTTTGCGTCAATTGTAAATTTTTGTCTCAGATAGGGCTGATCTTCACATTTTTAAAGCGTTAATGACGATTTAAAAGCGTAAAAAATAACAGCCTGGAATTATTCTATAGTTAAATTCATTTTTCAGTGCACAGACAATCTTTAAACGGTAATTAACCACTATTATAGCAAATCGAATAAACTAAACAACTTGCAGAACAGAAAGTAGCTGTCAAACATATTGACTAGCCAAAGAAACTGGTACACCTGCTTAATATCGTGTAGGGCCCCTGCGAGCACGTAGAAGTGCTGCAGCAAGACGTGGCATGGACTCGACTAACGTCTGAAGCAGAGCTGGAGGGAACTGACACCATGAATGCTGCAGGGCTGTCCATAAATCCGTAAGAGTACAAGGGGTGGAGATCTCTTCTGAACAGCACGTTGCAAGGCATCCCAGTTATGTTCAATAATGTTTGTCTGGTGCGTTTTGTGGCCAGCGGAAGTGTTTAAACTCAGATGAATGTTCGTGGAGCCACTCTGTAACGATGCTGGAGTTGTGGGGTGTCGCATTGTCCTGCTGGAATTTCCCAAGTCCGTCATGAATGCATGTAGGTGATCCGACAGGATGCTTAAGTGTGTGTCAATTGTCAGAGTCGTGTCTACTGTACAACTGGAGACAGCGTCTGCCGTAAATTATCTAGGCGTAACTATCCAGAGCGAGAATGTGATTTTCACTCTGCAGCGAGTGTGCGCTGATATGAACCTTCCTGGCAGATTAAAACTGTGTGCTGGACCGACACTCGAACTCTGGACATTTGCCTTTCGCGGGCAAGTGCTCTACCAACTGAGCTACCCACGATCCGTCCTCACAGCTTTAATTCCGCCAGTACCTCGTCTCCTACCTTCCAAATTTCACAGAAGCTGTTCTGCGAACCTTGCCTTTCGCGGGCAAGTGCTCTACCAACTGAGCTACCCAAGCACGACTCACGACCCGTCCTCACAGCTTCGAGTCTCGGTTCGGCACGCAGTTTTAATCTGCCTGGAAGTTTCATATCCAGAGCGACCTTAAATGGAATGACCATATAAAACAGATAGTGGGGAAAGCAGACACAAGACTCAGATTCATCATAAGAATCTTAAGGAAATGTAACTCAGCCACGAAAGAAGTGGTTTATAAGGCGCTTGTTCGCCCGATTCTTGAGTATTGTTCATCTATGTGGGATCCCTATCAGGTAGGAATGATATAGGAGATCCGACGAGGAGCGCGTTCGTCACGAGATCGTTTAGCTGGCGGAGAGCGTTACTGTGATGATAAACTCCACTGGTAACGTTACAAGAGAGACATTGTGCATCACGGAGAGATTTACTTATGAAATTCGGGACAGCACTTTTCACGGGAGTCAGACAACATATTACTTCCCCCCACCCCCCCCCCCCACCCCCCGCCCCCCCCCCCCCCACCCCCCACATACATCTCGCATATTGACCACGAGGAAAAAATTCGAGAATTAGAGCCAATACAGAGGCTTGCCGACAATCATTCTTCCCACGCTCTATTCGCGAGTGGAACGGGGTTGGAGGGATCAGACAGTGGTACCGAAAGTACCCTTCACCACACACCATTATGTGGCTTGCGGAGTATTATGTAGATCTAGGACGTATCAGGGGTCCAATATCACTCCAGCAGCACACGCCCCACACCATTACAAAGCCTCCACAAACTTGAACAGTTCCCTGCTGACATGGAGGATCCATGGATTCATGAGATTGTCTCCATATCCGTACGTGTCCAACCGCTCGATACAATATGAAACGAGACTTGTCCGACCAGGCAACATGTTTCCAATCAACAGTTTTCAGTGTCGGTGTTGACGTGCTCAGGCAAGGTGTATAGCTTTGTGTCGTAGAGTCATCAAGGGTACACCAGTGGGCCTTCGGCTCAGAAAACCCATATTGAATTGTTCGCTCGATGACCCTTGTTGGTGGCCAGCATTGAAATCTGCAGCAATTTGCGGAAGGGTTGCACTTCTATCACGTTGAACGATTCTTTCAGGATTTTTTATTTTTATTTTTATTTTTTTTTCGGCCGTTGCGATGTCGGAGATTTGATGTTTACCGTATTCCTGATATTCACGGTACACTCGTGAAATGGTCGTACGGGAAAATCCCCACTTCATCGCTACCTCGGAGATGCTATGTCCCATCGCTCGTGCGCCACTTCAACACCACGTTCAAATTCACTTAAATCTTGATAATCTGCCATTGTAGCAGCAGTAACCTATCTAAAAACTGCGCCAGACACTTGTATTGTGCCTGTTTACATATCTCTGTATTTGAATAGGCATGCATATACCAGTTTCTTTTGCGCTCCAGTGTAAAAAAGAGTTTGTTGCTTAACAACCATGGCATTCTAAAATTTTTCAGATTTCTGTCGTACTGCTTCATTCTCCTTTGTAAAATGGTTGTGTATCGAGCTGTAGTGCTCCACCCCCCAGGGGCTCAGCATTCATTTGCTGAGTACGGGCATGGCGCCCCCGGGGTCCTGAGCTGGGGACTGGTCGGCGCCGCCGGTCTCCTGTCACCGTAACCCCCGGACATGCTTCAGCGACCACCATATGGCGCGGCGGTGGAATGTTGTGTGCTGCGGGGAATGGTAATCTTGGCTTGACCGCCTGGATTGCGAGAAGGCCAACCTCTATAAAAAAACCCCAATTTTACGGTGTGCTCCGCGCCTATGAGATGCATGGCTGTTGGGGTGGAACAGTCGCAAGCGGGCAACCTCTGGGGCACCTGCCGCACGCCAGTTGTATACGGCTTACTCAGGCACGCGGGGCTCTGTCTGAGCGGACCTTTAGTTCCCTAGCTGCTCGTGGGACCGCAATGGACCCTTCGACCTCTACATTTCCCCCTACCAGTGGCTTGGGTGGGCCACTGGTAGGAAAACACACCCCATCGAAGAAGCGACTTCGTGCTGCGAGTCCTCCAGCGCCTAGTGTTGATCGAGATTTATCAGACTGTCGTAACAGAGCACATGCTGATAATCAGAATGTGTTTTTGATTATTAAACGGAAGGAGGGTAGCTTTGAGAGGGTTTCTCCCTTTTACATCCACAAGGGTCTTGAGGGAATTGCAGGAACACTTAAATCTGTGAAGCGACTGCGCAATGGGACTCTGTTAGTTGAAACATCTAGTTCCCGTCAAGTCACTTCTCTTCGGAAGGCAACCTGTCTCGGTGAGTACGCTATCGAGACCGAGCTCCACTCCACTCTGAACTACAGTAAGGGTGTTGTGACATGTCGGGACTTGGTGGATATCCCCACAGACGAGTTAAAATCTGAAGTGGCTGATGAAGGTATTGTTGACGTGCAGCACATTATGAAACGAGTCGATGGGAACCTAGTCAAATCCGACTCGTTTATTCTCACGTTCAGTTGCCCACGACTCCCAGAGCATGTTAAAGCGGGGTTCTTACGTTTGCCAGTAAGGCCATATTTCCCCAACCCAATGCGCTGTTTTAAATGTCAGCGCTTTGGGCATACTACGTTGGGGTGCAATGGGATAGCCACTTGTGGTAAATGTGGTCAGCCTACCCATGAAGGAGCCGATTGTTCATCGCCTGTGCAGTGCGTGAATTGCTCTGGGAGTCACCCTGTCTGGAGCCGGGTCTGCCCCATCTATCTCGACGAACGGAAGATCCAGGAGATCAAAACATCTAAGCGCATCCCCTATGGTGAGGCCAAGAAGCTCTTTAAGGCCATGCAACCTCCTGTGTTTACGACATCTTTCGCTTCCGCTCTGAAAAAACCGGTACAAATGGCCACTGTTGCTACGCAAACGGAGGTTGCTAGTGTTAGCACTAACACCTGCATTTGCCAGTGCACTTGTGCAGCTGCGGTTGCTTTGAAACCTGCGGCTCTCCCCGCAACGTCGGACAAGGCCGTGGTTGCTGACATTGGGGTACTTCCTGCCTCTTCCCATATCGCGCCTTCTGCCCAGGCGGGTACAGCTCCACCTGCTGCCAAGGCTCTGCCTTCTAAGCCCCCCAAGACAAAGACGCCGAAGGTGAAGGTTTTGCCACCTGAGGAGACTGGTCAGGGTCGGTCCGATGACGAGGCCATCGTACTGTCTGACATCTCCCTTGGGTCGTCATCGGAGCTGATGGACATTGATGTCGGCCGGGGGCGATCTTCTCGCCCCAGGAATAAATCTCCGGCCAGTACGGGCTCTCCTCCAAAACACAGAGGCAGGATGAAAGTTCAGTCACCCTGATCACTGGCTCCCATATTACAGTGGAACCTGAATGGGTTCAGGACGCATGTGGCCGAATTACAACTCCTTGTACGAGAGTGCCCTTTGTGCTTATGTCTCCAAGAGACACATTTTCGGGCCACTGATGCTCCTTCTTTACGGGGCTATACCGTATATCGGAAAGATGATCTGACGGAGGAAAGGGCAAAGGGTGGTGTAGCGGTTTTTGTCCGTGACATGCACCCCTCATCTGAGCTCCCTCTCGTTACAGACTTGCAAGCAGTTGCAGTTGATCTTCTTGTGGGTCGGAGGCTCACAGTCTGTTCACTTTACTTACCACCTCAGGATGCGATAGACTCTGAGGCTCTCACAGACCTTATTAGCCAACTCCCCCGCCCATTTCTTCTTCTGGGGGACTTCAATGCTCATAATGTCTTATGGGGCTCTTCGACTACTTGCCCCAGGGGTCGCATTCTGGAAAACCTCATGATGTCTGAAGAACTGTGCATCCTCAACTCTGGTGCTCCCACTCATTTCTGTACTGCTTCTGGGTCGTCATCAGCTATTGACCTTTCCTTTTGCTCTCCAGCACTCGCGGATTCTGCTCTGTGGGAGGTTGCTGCAGACCTCCATTCAAGTGACCACTTCCCCCTTTGGATTCGCCTCCTGGCTGAGGCTATGGCATTACCAGTGCCGCCCCGGTGGCACCTCTGCAGAGCTGACTGGACACTTTTCAGCCAACTGGCTGTTTTGGAACACTGTGCCAGCGTCCACGAATGGGTAGACCATGTTACAGCCGTGATCTCCCATGCTGCTGAATTGTCAATCCCACGGTCATCCCAAGAGGCGTCCTGTCCCTTGGTGGACCACTGAGTGCCGCACAGCCATCCGAGCCCGCCGTGCAGCTCTGCGCCGCTTCAAGTGCCGTCCCTCAGCTGCCAATCTTGCGGCCTTTCGGGTGGCAAGGGCCCAACCGCGGCGAGTGATTAAAGAGAGCAAACGACGGTCATGGCAATCGTTCTTGAACTCCATCTCCCGTTCCACTAATTCTACGAAAGTATGGGAAGTCATCAGGAGGATTTCCGGGAAACTCGGCCAGCTACCTGTCACGGCATTGCTGCATCAGGGAAGTCTCCTCACGGCGCCGAGAGACATTGCCCAGACACTGGCTATGCATTTTGCGGAATCTACCGCTACTATTCACTGTGATCCAGCTTTCTGCCGCTACCGCACTGCCATCGAGAGGGGTCACTTGGACTTCCGGTCTCCAAATTCTGAACCCTACAATTGCCCCTTCACAATGTGGGAACTGGATTCGGCGCTGTCTGAGGCTCATGATACTGCGCCTGGCCATGATCAAATCCGGTACAGCATGCTGCAGCACTTGTTACTGCCTTCCAAGGAAGTTCTCCTGAATTTTTTTAATATGATATGGTTATCTGGCACGTACCCTGACTCGTGGAGGGAGGCGATTTTGATACCCTTCCTCAAACCGGGGAAGGACCGAACGCATCCCAGTAGTTATCGGAGTATTGCTTTGACGAGCTGTGTCGGGAAGACGTTGGAACGCATGGTCAACCGTCGCCTGGTTTGGCTGCTCGAGACCAGGCAGCTCCTTAGCCCCTCTCAGTGTGGCTTTCGGAGATGTCGTTCCACTATCGACAACTTGACCCTGCTTGAGGCGGCCATCCAGCAGGCCTTCCTGCGTAACCAGCATTGTCTAGGTGTCTTCTTTGACATTCATAAGGCGTATGACACTACTTGACGCCGCCATATCCTCAATCAACTCCATGAGTGGGGCTTTCGTGGCCGTCTCCCCATCTTCATTCGGTCCTTTCTTTCCTACCGCCTCTTTCGATATAGGGTTGGTAGTGTGCTATCTGATTTGTATGTGCAGGAGAATGGTGTTCCTCAGGGAAGCGTTTTAAGTGTCACCCTCTTTGCCGTCGCCATTAACGGTATCACGTCCACTGTCCGGAGTCCTACCCAATGCTCGTTGTTTGTGGACGATTTTGCTGTTTTCTGTTCTTCCTCCAGTCTTGTCACTGCTAGTCGGCAGTTGCAGCTTACGATACAGCGATTAGAGGCATGGACTGCGAAGACGGGTTTTACCTTTTCTGCAGACAAATGTGTGTGTGTTCATTTTAATCGTTCTCGACGTCTTTTTACCTGCCCTGAATTGCGTCTGAGGGACACCATTCTTCCTTTTAGAGACACTGTGAGGTTCCTGGGCCTCACTTTTGATTCCAAGTTGTCGTGGTTGCCTCACCTTAAAGACCTCAAGGTGCGGGCCCTGAAGGCGCTGAATATTTTGAAGTGTCTGAGCCATCGGTCCTGGGGAGCAGATCGGGCGCGTCTGCTGCAGTTTTATAGGGCTTTCGTCCGATCGCGTCTTGAGTATGGTTGCACCGTGTATGGGTCCGCACGGCCTTCGTATCTGAAGATCCTTGACGCAGTACACCATGAGGGTATCAGGCTGGCCACTGGTGCCTTCCGTACCAGTCCCATCCCCAGCCTGTGTGCTGAGGCAGGGGAACCGCCGCTCGCCATCCGGCGGAAACTCCTCATGGTGCGACGGGTGTGTCAATTCCTTGCCTGTCCTACCTCCCCTGCGTACCCTACCGTTGCCCGACCGCCTATGGAACGTCTCTTTTCCAGTCGTCCCAGGGCAACGAGACCATTTGGGATTCGTGCCAAGCATTTGCTTGAGTCCCTTGGTGTCGAGCGTGTGGCCCCCCAACGACAAGGTTTTACTCGCCTGCCTCCCTGGTTGCTCCAGAGGCCCAGCGTCCTTTTAGACTTGTCGGAGTACCGGAGGAGCTGCACTCCTACGTTTGTTTTTACCTCCTTATTTTATGATATTTTAAACCAGCACCCCGACCATGTACCAGTATTTACGGATGGCTCTAAACAGGGGGACTCTGTTGGTTGTGCTGTTTTTTCCCTGATCGAGTCGTCAAGTTACGGCTTCCTGCGGCGTTTACCATCTTTGATGCCGAATTGTTTGCGATGCTGCGGGCATTGGAGCAGATGAGATGTGTTCCCAGTCGTAAGTTCCTCATCTGTTCTGACTCCCTGAGTGCCCTTCAGACCATGCAACACTTGTACCCAGCGGATACGGTCGTCCAGAACATCCATGATGCCCTACTCCACCTGCAACGGCAGGGGAAGGAGGTTTCCTTCTGCTGGGTGCCGGGGCACGTGGGTATTAGGGGAAACGAACTGGCGGATGTGGCTGCCAAAGATGCGTGTTCCCTCCCTCACGTTGTTGCATGTGCCGTCCCCCTCCATGCTGTTACCTCCCTCCTGCGTTTTCGCGTTCTGCGTCAGTGGGAAGAGGAGTGGCTGGTAGTCGGTGAAAATAAGCTGCGTCTGGTCAAGGCCACCACGCGGCCATGGCGTACGTCCTACCAGTCATGCAGGCGGGATGAGGTTCTCCTCACTCGCCTCCGCATCGGGCACAGTCCCTTCACGCATGGCTTTTTACTCCGGCGGGAGGACCCCCCAATCTGCAGTGCTTGTGGCGTCCAGATTACTGTCCGCCACATTTTACTTGACTGTCCTTTATTCTCTGACCAGAGGGCGGTGGTTTCTTTGCCACCGGATTTGCCCTCTATTTTGCAACACGACACAACGACTGTGGTTAAGGTCTTACGGTTTTGTGTCCTGTCCAATTTGTTGCCTCGGATTTTAGGGAGAGGGTTTTAATGTGCTGCTGGGTGACTGGCTCACCCAGGTTTTAGGTAAGAGGTCAGCCAGTCACGATTACCTCCTTGTTTCCCTTCGGTTTCTGTTCTCTTTTCCTTGTTTCCCTTCCTTTTTCGTGTGTTCCTTCTCCTCTTGTTTTGCCTCTGTATGTGAGGATTTGAAACTGCGTCAGGTCTGTCTCTTTTAGCCGTACTCCTTGTTCGCTGTCCGTCTTAGTCCCTTCACTGCATGTGTTCCTGTTTTTATGCGTTTGGGCGCTGATGACCCCGCTGTTTAGCGCCCGTATACCTCAAACACACAACACACACACTGTAGTGCTCCATGGAGAGAGGTGATCATCACCTAAATTAACCGTGAACAAGAGGAAAACACATCCGTTTCGTATAAACGCAGGATCCTCACTAAGAGGCATGATTTCATGTTATAAGTTTAACAAAGTAAGACATGTGTTGCAGTTAGAAGCTCTGTGCGTGCGTCTTGAGGCCGTGTAACTGAAAGCGCAGAAGTATCAGGACTTTATTCGTCCAGTACATTGAGGTGACAAAAGTCATGGGATACGTTCTGCTATCGTATCGGACCTTATTTTGCTCGGTGTAGTGCAGCAGATCGACATGGCATAGACTCAATAAGTCTTTGGAAGTCCACTGCAGAAATATTAAGCCATGCTACCTCAATAGCCTTGCCGGTGCAGGATATCGTACACGAACTACCTCTCGATTATGTCCCATAAATGTTCGATGGGATTCATGTCAGGCGATCTGGGAGACCAAATCATTCGCTCGAACTGTCCAGAATGTTCAAACTGGTGACATGACGAATTCTCATCCATAAAAATTGTTTCGTCGTTTCGCAACATGAAGTCCATGAGTCGCTGCAAATGGTCTCCAAGAAGCCGAACATAACGATTTCCAGTCAATTATATAACGATTTCCAGTCAATGATCGTTCAGTTGGTCCAGAGGAAACAGTCGATAGCTCACACCATTGTGGAGCCACCACTATCTTGCACAGTGCCTTGTTGACAACATGTGTCGATGGCTTCTTGGGGTGTGCGCCACACTCGAACCCTACCATCAGCTCTTACCAGCTGAAATCGGGACTCATCTGACCAGGCCACGATTTTCCAGTCGTCTAGGGTCCAATCGATATAGTCATGAACCCAGGTGAGACGCTGCAGGCCTTGTGCTGTTAGCAAAGGCACTTGCATCGGTCATCTGTTGCCAAAGCCCATTAACTCTGAATTTCGACGCACTATCCTAACGAATACGTTCATCGTACGTCCCACATTGATTTCTGCGGTTATTTCACGCGGTATTGCTTGTCTGTTAGCACTGGCAACACTAAGCAGACGCCGCTGCTCTCGGTCGTTCAGCGAGGGCCGTCGGCCACTGCGTTCTCCTTCGTGAGAGGTAATACCTGAAATTTGGTGTTCTCGGCACACCCTTGACACTGCGAATTCGCTAACGATTTCCGAAATAGAATGTCCCATGCGTCTAGCTGCAACTACCATTCCGCGTTGAAAGTGTGTTTAATTACCGTCGTCGGGCCATAATCCCGTCGGAAACCTTTCCACATAAACCACATGAGTATGAATGACAGCTCCGCCTGTGCACAGCCCCTTTTTACCATGTGTACCCGATACTACCACCATTTGTGAATGTGCATACCGCTATCCAATGACTTTTTTTCGCCTCAGTGATTTTAGAATAAGACTACTTGACGACTGCCAATAAACTTTATACATGATTTCAAACGTTCTCTAAACTTTTCCTCGCTTACATCGTTAACGTCGAAATTAACTCGTTTCTTAAGTAATGAGAAGTTTGAAGGTGCTTTGTACATGGGAATTCGATTCTTTAAAGAATCGGGGGCTAATGGTGTTAGGTAACTGGCGGCGTTCAAGCTCTTTAATGACAGTAATAATTCCAGTAAGTGCTGGGAACCCATGTTGCTGTGCTACTATTGTTACTATTGTTTCCATTTAACACAGCCTTGTTGAGATTAATATATATGGAATTTGAATGCGAAACAGTCTAGATGGACGAAAGTGTCAAATTTGCTCCAAAACTGAAAGTAAATACCTGCTTCTAGAGGCGAGCTGCATCAACTGTCGAGGTTGCAAAACGAACCATTAACATAGAGGGTGTTAAAAAAAAGTCGTTTCTTATAGGAGGTATTATTGATCAAAATTAGAAGGAAAGATCTTTTAGTGACATGTTCGTAAACCATTACCTGTTAAGATATGGACCAATCTATCTACTCATTCCCATCTGACTGGTACATAGGAGTGGCAGTGCTGCATGTGGTTACAATGCAACCTGGCACATCTTTCAACCCTTCTTCGCTGTGAATCACGGACTTTTCGAAATGCACGTTGCTCCATGCATTGTTCACACGCTTCTGTAATGTCCGCACATTTGTTTATGGGTTGGGCATTCAAGTCCGGAGAATGGTGAGGCCATGCTACCGAACCTCCTTGATCAAGCCATTGCTCATGAAACGTTGCGGTGAGATATTGTCGTCCGAAACGTAGGAAGTAAGGTAGTGCCCCATCGTTCATGAATCACATTCGTTGTCTTCCCGCAAGGATACGTTCTTCACCATCAATGTCCAGCAAATTACAACCATTCAGACATATACAACAAATTGCAACAGTAAGACAGCCTACACCACCGAATACTACACATTACTCATCACAAGTAAAACAGTTCATATCTCGACATGTATTGGTTTCCGGACATACAGTTATAGACACTTTCCTTCTAGTTCCTGTAGGAAAAGCAGACCTTTTTTTTTAACAGCCTGTGTAAAAGTACAAGAAGAAAACAATTATTTCATTTCAAAGCGTTGTTTACGAATGGTTCATTTCAAAGCGTTGTTTACGAATGGCAGTAGCGAAAGAATATTTTTGTTTGTAGCTGGTTATAACAAATCTGACCGGTCACGTTCCTGTTATTGTTTACGCGAAAAAGAGCTACTTGCTTAAGCATTAAAAGCATCAGAGCCAAGGCGCATTACATCATGGCCCGTCTTTTGACTATGACCTTGCTAATCACAGCAACAACGTAATATCACTTTTTACCCCGAACACTTAAATCGAGTTGTAACGCACGCTTTACCCAACACGTGACATCTTTTCCTTAACTCACTGGAAGATAAGATTTCAGCGCTTCCGATTAGACCGTTACGTCAGTCGCTTTACTGTGTTAGAGGTCATTTCAGAGGTGTCCAGTTTGCAAATACCAATTGCTGTACTTTGTGTTGGGCTGTTCAAAGTTTTTCTTATAAACTGAAAACCAGTCCGATGTAATGGGAGTTTTTCATTTCATACTGAAGAAGAGAGAAAATCACTATCGTGCTAAGGTTTTTTAGAAGGGGGCGATCAAGAGGTTTTCGTTTCAGGGCGCTGCTGCAGCGTATGTGCATCATAGCGCGACTGCGATGCGGGTATATAAGCATCAACATGTAGGCAAGGGATTAGTGTGGCATTCATATATTTCCGACGTGCGTGCGGTAGATGTGGAAACATAAACTATGGCGACGTTATTACGAGATGCGTCCAGACAGGACCAGTGTGCTGTTATTCTTTTCCTGGATGGCGAAGGAAAACACAGGTAGACATCCATCCGAGAATGAAGAATGTGCATGGGCCAGCATGCCTGTCAAAAACCACTGTTGTGGGATGGGTGTTGCTGCTTCATCGTGCACGTCCTCATGTTGGAAACGTCGTAACGCAGAAGTTATGCCAATTCAGGTGGCATACACTAGAGCGCCTGCCCTGTAGTCCTGATCTCTCCCCATGGGATTATCGCGCTCCCGGTCCCTTAAAAAAGGCCTTGAAGTGCAAGAGTGTTTGCGGTTTTCGGTCGGTCAGCGGCCGACCGTGCTCTATGAAACAGGAATTGAAGGTCTCATCTCCTATTGGGTTAAATGTCTTAACGCGTGTGGTGCTTACTTTTGAATGGACCTATTCAATGGTCCCATTGTCTACATCTAGATCTACATTATTACTCCGCAAGCCACCCAACGGTGTGTGGCGGAGGGCACTTTACGTGCCACTGTCATTACCTCCCTTTCCTGTTCCAGTCGCGTATGGTTCGCGGGAAGAACGACTGTCTGAAAGCCTCCGTGCGCGCTCTAATCTCTCTAATTTTACATTCGTGATCTCCTCGGGAGGTATAAGTAGGGGGAAGCAATATATTCGATACCTCATCCAGAAACGCACCCTCTCGAAACCTGGCGAGCAAGCTACACCGCGATGCAGAGCGCCTCTCTTGCAGAGTCTGCCACTTGAGTTTATTAAACATCTCCGTAACGCTATCACAGTTACCAAATAACCCTGTGACGAAACGCGCCGCTCTTCTTTGGATCTTCTCTATCTCCTCTGTCAACCCGATACTCAAGTATAGGTCGAACGAGTGTTTTGTAAGCCACCTCCTTTGTTGATGGACTACATTTTCTAAGCACTCTCCCAATGAATCTCAACCTGGTACCCGCCTTACCAACAATTAATTTTATATGATCATTCCACTTCAAATCGTTCCGCACGCATACTCGCAGATATTTTACAGAAGTAACTGCTACCAGTGTTTGTTCCGCTATCATATAATCATACAATAAGGGATCCTTCTTTCTATGTATTCGCAATACATTACATTTGTCTATGTTAAGGGACAGTTGCCACTCCCTGCACCAAGTGCCTATCCGCTGCAGATCTTCCTGCATTTCGCTACAATTTTCTAATGCTGCAACTTCTCTGTATACTACAGCATCATCCGCGAAAAGCCGCTTGGAACTTCCGACACTATCTACTAGGTCATTTATATATATTGTGAAAAGCAATGGTCCCATAACACTCCCCTGTGTCACGCCAGAGGTTACCTTAACGTCTGTAGACGTCTCTCCATTGATAACAACATGCTGTGTTCTGTTTGCTAAAAACTCTTTAATCCAGCCACACAGCTGGTCTGATATTCCGTAGGCTCTTACTTTATCAGGCGACAGTGCGGAACTGTATCGAACGCCTTCCGGAAGCCAAGAAAAATAGCATCTACCTGGGAGTCTATATCTAATATTTTCTGGGTCTCATGAACAAATAAAGCGAGTTGGGTCTCACACGATCGCTGTTTCCGGAATCCATGTTGATTCCTACATAGTAGATTCTGGGTTTCCAAAAACATGATACTCGAGCAAAAAACATGTTCTAAAATTCTACAACAGATCGACGTCAGAGATATAGGTCTATAGTTTTGCGCATCTGCTCGACGACCCTTCTTGAAGACTGGGACTACCTGTGCTCTTTTCCAATCATTTGGAACCTTCCGTTCCTCTAGAGACTTGCGGTACGCGGCTGTTAGAAGGGGGGCAAGTTCTTTCGCGTACTCTGTGTACAATCGATTGGTATCCCGTCAGGTCCAGTGGACTTTCCTCTGTTGAGTGATTCCAGTTGCTTTTCTATTCCTTGGACACTTATTTCGATGTCAGCCATTTTTTCGTTTGTGCGAGGATTTAGAGAAGGAACTGCAGTGTGGTCTTCCTCTGTGAAACAGCTTTGGAAAAAGGTGTTTAGTATTTCAGCTTTACGCGTGTCATCATCATCCCGGAGTGTGTGGATATGCTGTTTCGAGCCACTCGTAAGACCAGAACTTCCTAGGATTTTCTGTCAAGTCGGTACATAGAATTTTACTTTCGAATTCACTGAACGCTTCACGCATAGCCCTCCTTACGCTAACTTTGACATTGGAGCTCCCAACTACCAGTAAGCCCACCCTCTGCGACCGCCCGGATCTTGCAGACTGAGGGGCAACCTCTGGAACAGGACAAGTAGCCATGTCAGGCCGAAGATCAGTATCAGCCTGAGACAGAGCCTGAAATCGGTTCGTCAGACAAACTGGAGAGGCCTTGCGTTCAGCCCTCCGGAATGTCTTTCACCCCCTGCCACACCTTGAGACGACCTCCCACTCTACCACAGGTGAGGGATCAGCCTCAACGCGGGCAGTATCCCGGGCAACCACAGTCGTAGTCCGATCGGGGGATGCGTGGGACGAGCTGGCCGTCCCCGACAACCCCCCATCCGGACCCCCACAGTGATGCCCATTGGCAACAGCCTCAAGCTGTGTGACCGAAGCCAACACTGCGTGAAGCTGGGAGCGAAGGGATGCCAACTCAGCCTGCATCCGAACACAGCAGTTGCAGTCCCTATCCATGCTAAAAACTGTTGTGCAAAGAACGTCTGAACTAATCAACAGAGAGCGCAAACAAATCGACACAAAATTTAAACGGTTATTAAGATACAAGATTGCCTAGTAAATGCAGTAATGCTGCTACTTGCGCACTGCTGACACACTGCTCGGCGGCGGAAGGAGACTACGCGATTTTACACTATTCAGGTACTAAAACGCGATGCTACAACTCTCAAATACTATAATACGCCCGAAATTTATGAATAAACGCTTTGTTTCCTGACATAAGAAAAAATTTACTTTTTAACATTTTCTTTGCAGAATTTATGCAATTGTGGCCTCAAATGACGGTAGGATTTTTTGTAAAATTTTATTTTATTTTTCACAACTTTTTTCTCTCCTGGTACTCAGAAGTACCGTCAGACTCCGTGGACAGAATCACAATATGCGCAGAAAAAGATCCAATTTTTATAACTAGTACTTTATTCCACATAAACATTAAATATTTTTACATTAGAAAATTAACAGAAATATGATATTTCTGATTTTTTTTTTAAATTTCGCATAAATTTATTCTAGAGCAACTTCACAATACATAGTAACTTAGCTATACATATCACATGTTTAGTGTTAGTGATAGCTCATGAAATTGTAGGAAACAGTTCTTTTTCTCATTGTAGCACAAATACACTTTACATGTACTACATTGTGAATGTGGTCTCGACTGAATTTTATTTTTCGCACGCATTTCGCATCGTCCTCTTTTACAACTGAACACAACAAAATGGTTTTCTCGGTTGCCAAGATGTACATTCTTCGGAACAGAAAAGTTATCCTTTCTTCTCTTTGGGGGAGTTATTTCATCTTTACCAGAGTTTCTCTTTTTGAGATTTGGCACTTGCTGTTCATTCATTAGCCCTAGTGCCACAGCACTCCTGAATTCCAGCAGTGGCAATGCCCCATGTAGATCACTGAAAATGACGTAAGCATTGACAAAAGCAATTTCTATTGCTCCCCAGAAGAGACGGTGCCGCAATTTCTTTGATCGCCTGTCAAGACCATAAGTTGAACGTAATCTGTCTGCATGATCCACACCACCCATGTGTTTATTGTAATCACATACAATAACTGGTCATGGTATAGCCTTAATAGTTCCATCTTTCTGTTTTCTTGTCACTACGCTCTGTTCGGTGCCATGGAAGTTTGACGCAAAATACACTACTTTATTTTCTCTCCATTGAAATACTGTTAGGTCTAAAGATGACTCTCTGTGATTTGATTCCCCACGGTTTAGACATTTTTCTTTAGATAAATTCCCTGGAAAACCTTTCCTGTTTGTTCTAATTGTTCCACAGGCAAATGTATTTACGGATTTCTGTGTGAGAAAAAGTGGACAGAACAACTAGTGAGAGGTAACGCATTGTTGCTACAATAAAGTGTTCGCACAACCTTACGGTACTAGTAAGTCCGCCTTATATTTTCCACTTTATCTCATTCACTTGTAACGTAATGATTCAAACTATTATAAAAGAACAAAGAAGGTAAGAACGTACAATGGAAAACACAACGGAAGTTTCAATAAATTGCACACAAACTCAGGTAACACCATTGAAACAAGCACATACAATCTTCTGTTTTCACAGCAGCGCGCAAACAAAAATTTCAAGCTCTGACCGCCAGAGAGGTCTATGTATTGCACAATAACATCTATGAAACAGTAGAGCAGAGTTACTGTTACGTACTGACAGACTCCCAGATCACGAAACTGCACCACAAGAAAATAATGAGAGTCAAAACCTACTGTTACTTTTAAGTACCGTCAGGCAACAAAGGGTTAAACAATGCAAGTACCAAAAACACGCAAAGAAATTAAGAATTAAACTATGTAACAAATGAGTGAGCTAGGAGTATACGACTTGCTGCTGCAGCTGCTTATCCAACGGCGGCAGGGATGTGGTCGATGTTCGGTTTTCATTTTACTGTCATAATAATAATAATACTCGTAATAAACGACGAACCAAGTCAGTGGAACACAAAGGCTGAAGCGAATTTCTATCGTATTGATAAAATGAAAAAGCATAACTGCAGATCTCGGGCAATAGTTTCTCCACACAAAGCACCCAAGAAGCTTCTGAACTCGCAAAAGCCTACAGTGTTGGCGTGATATGTCACCCAACTGTGTTTCTTATCACATATACCATAAGACATAAAAAGACATACTGCGAAGGAATTATCCAAGTGAGACGGAAATTGGAAGGTGTGGTGTATAAGTACGGCCAAACAAATGATCACAATTTTAGAAAAAGTGGATGATTAATTCAAGAGAGAGAGCTTTACAAATTGAGGGAGTCAATAACGTGTTGGTCCATCTCTGGCAAGCAGTTATTCTGCTTAGCATTGATTGACAGAGCTGTTAGATGTCTCCCAGAAGGATATCGTGCCAAATTCTGTCCAAGTGGCACGAGCCGGTTTGAGGGCCGTGCCCATAATGCTCCAAATGCTCTCAATTGGAAAGAGATCCGGCGGCCTTGCTGGCACAAGCACTAGAAACGCTCACCGTGTGCGGGCAGACATTATCTTGCTGAAAGCTCAGGATGACTTGACGTGAATGGCGACAAAACGGGGTGTAGAATATCGTCGACGTAATCCTGTACTGTAAGGGTGCCGCGGATGACAACCAAAGCAGTCTTGCTGTGAAACGAACAGGCACCGCAGATCATCACCCCTGGTTGTCGGGCCGTATGGCGGGCGAAATTCAAGTTGGTATCCCACTGCTGTCCGGGACTTCTCCAGACACGTTTTCAGTGGTCATCGGGGCCCAGTTCGAAGCGGGACTCATCACCGAAAGTAATTCTACTCCAGCCAGCGAGATTCCAGGCCCAAAAAAAACAGGCCAAATGTACCCGGCACTAATGTAAACGGGCCTGTTGGTATGCAGAGGTCATTGTTAGTCGGCATATGAGACGCCGTCAGCTCAGCCCCCTTTTTTGGGAGCCGCCTATTAATGATCCCCTTGTGGTCACCGAAGCACCAGTTGGACAACGGATCGATGATAATGATGAATCCGGGGCTCTGAGTGCCTCTCTGAAGACTGCACGGTCCTTTCGTTCTGTCGTCTCTCTATGTCGACTGCTTCATTCTTGACGCTGTGTTCGCCTATGATTCACCCAGTCTCCAACATTGTCGAATAGTGGCATTACACCTATTCAGATATCGAGCGATTCATTTCGCTGGTTACTCCAGTTGGCTTCTTTGAGCCCAACTACTTGCCCTCTGTCAAATGCTGACATTTGCGTGTGTTGTTCACGCACCCGTCTGCGATACATAGTTACTGTGAAGTTGAGTACACGTAATCATATTCGCAAAGACTTTATGCCCCGGTACCGAGACGTCGTGTTTACTGTTCTTGCCAGCTGTGTGGTGAAATTGCGTTGCAGACGTCACACATTCTTCCATTGGGCACCGAAGTTTTCAATCGCATTTTCATCGATACCTATTTGAATATCAATTCGTGACCGTATCATACCTTTTTCAGAATGGATCATGTACTTCAGTCCTTTTAGAGGAAGTCGAATATACTTCCTAAGTCTAGTGTGCAATGTGTGGCGGAATGTACCTAGTATTACCAGTTGTTTTTAGCTGCCTTCTATCTCATCGACTAAAGGTTTCTTGGGAGACCTGCTACCTACAGTACGAGTCAGAATTCATCTAACTTTACCACAACGGCCGTTTCATATATGTAAGTGGGAGACAGTAATGCCTTCGTAGGCATATCTGGAAATGTGGTTTCTTCGAACTGGTAGACCAGTTCTTTTCGTGATGCCAGCTTTCTGTCGCGTATTTGAGATTTTTGGGCATATTTGCCATATTTGCTAAAATTTCGGTCATACTAAACAGATCCGCGGTCAGTTGTGTCAATCGTGGTTTTTTTTTTTTTTTCCCTCCGTAATCGTGTTTGACAAAGATTTATGAGAGAAACCATACTCAAGAATAGTCGAGATGTGAATATTGTACTCAGCCTCCTTCGCAGGCGATTCACATTTTTATAACCATTATTCCTGTGATTCTCAACCTGGCGGCTTCTTTCATAGAATCTGCACTGCAGTATTAAATTAGATCGAACGCACATTACATGAAAGATAAGCTTTGAATCCGCTCTGACATTGTACACTGACGGCCATTAAATTTGCAACACTAGACATTGAATTGGTATCACTTAGTGCCAGTAATATGGATGTAGAGGAATTGTGGGCAAAGTTTAAGCAGCTTGTAAATCGTGGCCTGGAGAGTTATGTGCCTAGTAAGTGGATAAAGGTTGGAAAAGACTGCGAGCTAACACCCCAAAGATGTTCGGGCTCACATGCGGTTCCTCTTCGTCGAAATGTCTTGGTTCAAACTCGTCTAGGGGTTGAGCCACACGTGTCGCATTGCACGCCCTAAATTAGACACTTGTGACCTTTTGGTTAAATTGTCTGGCTGATGGTAAGTTCACGTTCTAGATAAAGTAACAGTAATATCCATTACAGAATAAACGTTAAATTCTTTTACACAAAACTAAAACGATTTCCTTCTTAGCTTTGAATGCCAAAGCTTGACCACTTTCACGTTCTAAATAAAGTAACAATAATATTCATTACGTAATAAACGTTAAATTCTTTAAAAAAACATACGATTTCCTTGATAGCTATGTATGCCACAGCCAGTAGCCTTGCACCAGTGTGCTTTCTGATAGATAAATAAATAAAGAACAAAAGTAACTGTTATGCACTAAACTTTACAACAAATATTCTATTACCTAATGATTCAAGAAGGTGTCATGCTGTCATCGTTCAGTGTTTGTGTGGAGGAAATGATGATCTGATGCTTAACTGAAAATACTGATAATGTAAATTTACTATATCTTTTTAACAAATAAAGTTACAGAGTTTATATTTACAACATTTGTCATTTTAATGATTCGCTTCTGTATGAAATATCGATCGTTAAGATTTACCAAAGCGTTTAGATTTTAGCATTCAGGTCTTTGTTACAAAACTTGTTAATTTCACTACCTAAACTATTATAGATATGAACAATATTAAAGTTTTATTGGGATCACCATGAAATTTTATGAAGGATGGTAGATTGACATTACTGTCGCTTATTTCCCTGCACTACTACAGAATTAGTTTTCATAAATGTTTCCCTTTACGGCTGATCTTAGGTCCGCCATATTTAACACTGCTACGTTCCCATTGCCACAAATGGCTTCTACGGGATTTCCCTATGATGTAGGTTCTCGTCTGTCTCACCCGCACACTACAGCGCTTAGGCCTCATTCAGCATAATAGATGCCCGTGAATTTCCCCATCTCGTGGCGAATCTGCGCTCTTTGTGGCACACGGTCCTGGACGACAGGGTTCGTTTCACAAATCTTGAAGGCTGACTTTCGGCCATATATTTAAATGAGAGCGAAATGCTCGTTAACTCACAAGACCCACCATGATTTAATAACAAACTTCAGCGGATGGTGAGGAAGTAGAGGCTCTTACGCCGGCCGAAGTGGCCGTGCGGTTAAAGGCGCTGCAGTCTGGAACCGCAAGACCGCTACGGTCGCAGGTTTGAATCCTGCCTCGGGCATGGATGTTTGTGATGTCCTTAGGTTAGTTAGGTTTAACTAGTTCTAAGTTCTAGGGGACTAATGACCTCAGCAGTTGAGTCCCATAGTGCTCAGAGCCATTTGAACCATTAGAGGCTCTTACACTCTTGGTGCAAGAGGGAACGCATAAATGACGACAAGCGAAGGTTAATAGACATTCGGGCGTCTGCGAAAATATCTGTGCGCGAAGTATACAAACACTACCACCGTTATGCGTTAGCAAAAGGTTTGGCAGAGAACCCGAGCAAATTCTGGTCTTATGAAAAATCGCTAAGCGGTTCTAAGGCCTCTGTTCAGTCACTTGTTGACCAGTCTGATGTGGCAGTTGATGATAGCAAAACGGTAGCTGAAGTTTCTTGTTTCACGTTCAAGAAATCTTTCACGCAGGAGAATCGTACAAACATACCGTCATTTGACCATCGGACAGACTCCCATGTGGACAGCATAGTAATAACCATAGCTGGCATGGAGAAACAATTGAAATATTTGAAGGCAAATAAATCATCAGGTCTGGATGAAATCCCAGTTCAATTTTACAAAGAGTACTCTAAGGTATTGGCCCCTTACCTAGCTTGCACTTACAGTGAATCTCTCGCCCAGCACAAAGTCCCAAATCACTGGAAAAAAACCGCAGGTGACTCAAGTATATAAGAAGGATAAAATAACGGACTCGCAAAATTACGGACTGCAGTATCTTTGAACACATTCTCATTTCGAATATGCGAAGCTTATGTCCACGAATTAGCATGGTTTTAGAAAGCATCACTCGTGTGAAACTCAGTTTGCTCGTTTCTCACATGATACTGTGAACTATGGGTGAAGGGCATAAGGCAGATTTCCGGAAGGCGTTTGACACGGTGCCCCATTGCAGGCTCTTAACGAAGGTACGAGCATATGGAAAAGTTCTTATGTATGTGAGTGGCTCGAAGACTTCTTAAGTAAGAGAACGCAGTATGTCGTCCTCGACGGCGACTGTTCATCAGAGACAAGGGTGTCGACAGGAGTGTCGCGGGGAAGTGTGATAGGATCGTTGTTATTCTCTATATACGTGAATGAAGTGGCTGACGGGGTGGGCGGCAATCTGCTTTATGCCGTGGTGTACGGTAAAGTGTCGAAGTTGAGTGACTGTAGGAAGAAGCAAGACGACTTAGACAAAATTTCCAATTGGTGTGATGAATGGCAACTAGCCCTAAATGTGGAAAAATGTAAGAATGCGAATGAGTAGGAAGATGAAAGCTGTAAGATTCGGATACAGTATTACTAGTGTCCTGCTTGACACAGTCGAGTCCTTTAAATATCTGGTCATAACGTTGCAAAGCGATATGAGGTAGAACGAGCAATTGTGAACTGTGGTAGGGAAGGCGAATGGCCGACTTCAGTTTATTGGGATAATCGTAGCAAAGAATGGGTCATGTGTAAAGGAGATTGCATATAGGACGCTGGTGCGACCTATTCGTGAGTACTGCTCGAGTGTTTGGGGTCCGTACCAGGTCGAATTGAAGGAAGACATTGAAGCAATTTAGAAGCTGGCTGCTAGATTTATTACCGGTAGGTTCAAAGAACACGTGTTTCAGAGATGCTTCGGGAACTCAAATGGGCGTCTCTGGAGGGAAGGCGACGTTCTTTTCGAGAAACACTATTGACTAAATTTAGGGAGCCGGCATTTGAGGCTGATTGCCGAATGATTGTACTGCCGGCAACATACATTATGCGTAAGGACAACGAATATAAGATAGGACAAATTAGGGCGCATACGGAGCCATACAGTCGTTTTTCCCTCGTTCCATTTTCGAGCGGAACAGGAAAGGAAATGACAAGTAGTGGTGCAGGGTACCCTCCGCCACGCACTGTATGGTGGCTTGTGGTTTGTCTCAGTATATGTACACGGTACCCTCCGCCGCGCATCGACCGTGGTTGGCGAAGTATCTATGTAGTTGTAGGTGTAAATGTAGATGGCATGTAGCGAAGTTTTACCTATTTTGCACGTACAGCTTAGCAGAAAGAATAAATACATGATTATTCCTTCAATTCAATGTTAGGGTCCACTAAATGTACAGGTTGGCGCCTGACGAATGGTGGCGTGCAGTCTCTCGGCAATCCGTGAACCGATGTTTTCAATGGATGACAGTTCTGGAGAACGTGCAGGCCAAGGCAACTGTTTAACACCCTCTGTATTACGTAGGTCGGAGCAGCACGCGTCTTGTGTTATCTTGTTAAAAAATAACTTGACGGAGACCTTGAAGACAGGGCACAGTCACCGGCCTTAAGGCGTCAAAAATGTAACGCCTGATGTCCAAATTATCATCTTTGCGAAACCGAGATGATAGAGTGTCGTGTACCTCATCGCACCCCATACCATCACGTCAGGTGCTGGCTCCGTTTGACGCTGACGAACGCAGTCTGGCAGCGTTTCTTCTCCTTCGGGCCTCTGCACACGGGGACGTCCATCGCCTTGCGGTACGCAGAACCAGGACTCGTTTGTGGTGCCTGGTGCCTAGTGTTGTCGTTGGCCGCAGTAACGTCGGTGCGCCTCTCACTTCTGCTTCATCAAGGAAGGGAAGCCACAACAATGGTTATCGCGTTGATATTCAGTGGTACTCTAGACCTCATCATACTGCTCGTTTGCAATAAAAAAACATTTCTAATAAATGTGATGAGCAGAGTCACCATAACGTTTTGTCTAAGGTTAACCGAATAAACATTTTGAAATGTACAGTACGTCATCGCAGTGAAGTATTTTTCACCTGCCTGCAAGAGGCCCTTCAAACAAAGACGGTGCAATCTAAGAGCGAAATCAGCTCCCCAAATAAAAAAGACATTGCAATTTGCAGAGTAAAACTAGAATGTTGTATAAGAGAAACTTTTCCACCCTGCAATACAGGGTGTATTAATTATCTATTAGCCACTTTAAAATAATCCAGTCTTTCATTTGAAGAATATAGTATTCATAAAATACCACAAAAAGTCATTGGGCTGTAGTAGTATTGTGAAATAGAGGTAAACAAATAAAAAAAAATCATTTATGCCATCATCTCGTTGGGCTTTCAGAAATTCAGTGAAGACCAGGCTACCAATTCAGACAACAATAAAATTTTCAAAGCAGCAAGAGAGATGTAGAAAGGTACCGTCTTTCTTAAGCTTCGTTCATTGGTATATTGATAATTTTTACTTATGGACCGTCTACGAGATTATGGAATAGGAGGCAAACTTTTGCAAGCAATTAAAGATCTTTACATAGATAGTCAGGCAGCAGTTAGAGTTGACGGTAAATTGAGTTCATGGTTCAGAATAGTTTCAGGGGTAAGACAAGGCTGCAACCTGTCTCCACTGTTGTTCATATTATTTATGGATCATACAATGAAAACAATAAACTGGCTGGGTGAGATTTAGATATGTGAACACAAAATAAGCAATCTCGCATATGCAGATGACTTAGTTGTGATGGCTGATTCGATTGAAAGTTTGCAAAGTAATATTTCAGAGCTAGATCAGAAATGTAAGGACTATGGTATGAAGATTAACATCTCCAAAACGAAAGTAATGGCAGTGGGAAAGAGAGATAAACGGATTGAGTGCCAAACGGGAGGAACAAAGTTAGAACAGGTGGACGGTTTCAAGTACTTAGGATGCATATTCTCACAGGATGGCAACATAGTGACAGAACTGGAAGCGAGGTGTAGCAAAGGTAATGCAGGTTACGCTCAGCTACGATCTATTCTCTTCTGCAAGAAGGAAGTCAGTACCAAGACTAAGTTATCTGTGCACCGTTCAATCTTTCGACCAACTTTGTTGTATGGGAGCGAAAGCTGGGTGGATTCAGGTTACCTTATCAATAAGGTTGAGGTTACGGATATAAAAGTAGCTAGGATGATTGCAGGTACTAGTAGATGGGAACAATGGCAGGAGGGTGTCCACAATGAGGAAATCAAAGAAAATCTGGGAATGAACTCTATAGATGAAGCAGTCAGGGCGAACAGGCTTAGATGGTGGGGTCATGTTACACGCATGGGAGAAGCAAGGTTACCCAAGAGACTCATGGGTTCAGCAGTAGAGGGTAGGAGGAGTCGGGGTAGACTAAGGAGAAGATACCTGGATTCGGTTAAGAATGATTTTGAGGTAATAGGCTTAACATCAGAAGAGGCACCAATGTTAGCACTGAATAGGGGGTCATGGAGGAATTTCATAAGGACTATGCTCCAGACTGAACGCTGAAAGGCATAATGTCTTAGATGATGATGATGATGATGATGATGATGATGATGATGATGATGATGATGATGATGGACCGTCTGATAGCAGCTGAATAAAACACAATTTTAGTGCCAACGCGTTTCGCCTTTATTTTCTGCAAGGCATCATCAGTGGCCTGGAATATGTACATATGTTTGCTATTTAATTTACATTTTTGTCACTGTCCCTATAGTCATTGGTTTTGCTGCAAAATAACACAAAAGGAATCGAATGCACAGAATACTAACAGAGTTTCAAGTTTAGGAACAGATTGACATTCTGTGGATACATCACAACAAACAAAACAAAAAAATCAACATTGCCTTACTTTCTCTTCCTTTTTAACAATATCCAAAGATGCATGGCATCATCACATAGAAGCGATAATGCTGTAGCGCGCACAAATATCAGTCAGCTGCGAAAGGCGTGTCTCATTTTTGCTTTCACCGACCGAGGTGGCGTAGTGGTTAGCACACTGGACTCGCATTCGGGAGGACGACGGTTCAAATACTCGTCGGGTCATACAGATTTAGTTTTTCGGTGATTTCCCAAAATCGCACCAGGCAAACGGCGGGGGTGTTCCTTTGAAAAGGGCACCGCGTACTTTCTTCCTCATCCTTCCGTAATCCGAGGTCTTTCTGCTCCGTCTCTAATGACCTCGCTTTCGGCGGAACGTGAAATTCTAATCCACCCCTCCCGTTTTCCTTTCGTTGGGACTGAAGAAAATTGACAGACAGAGCCAAGAGGCGATTACCCGTCCTTCAAATTAGCAGCGAGGACGTGTGCTGAATGTATGTCCACTATATGGTTCGTGAGAAACCAACCTCGTTCGCCCTATCTATGTCTTCCCTCAGCGACAGATCGTAAAACTGAGCAGGTCGGGTCTGGGGACAGTCCCACTCCTGACACACCGCCTCGCCGGCTATCCCACTGCGGCTCAGACAGTCTCCAGCAACCGCCGGTGGCACGGTCGAGACTGCAATAGAGAACCACTTTAGTCATTTTGATTCCGTAGTTTTGCAGTATGCATCAACTCCGTACTTCACAGGGAGGTGGGACAAAGTCTCGTTCGCCATCAGCACCAAGTTCTTGGGCCTGCAGTCCAGCACAGTTTATGTTTCGCTTAATTTTCTCAGCAATTCATTAATATTACTTTGATTTTTGTGTGTTGAAAACAATATTTGCTTTTAATATGAAACATGTTATTACATGAAGAAAATTTGAAAACGTACGACCTGTTTTAAATACTAGGTAACAGGTTTTTAAATGTACAATAAATGAAATGAAATACAAAAATGTCCGTTTGCATATTTACCTTGTTGCAAGTAAGACCATTTCCTGTCCCAACGTACAAGGGAGCCCATATGATAGTTTTTAGGAAGGGGCCTAGACGCGGGCGTGTGGAAGATTTTTAATGTCTTGGAAACCGAACGGCGACTAGTAATTGGCCGTAAGGAGGTTTCAGCTCTGACTGTTAAAAACCTGTGTAATACCCACGTTTTAATCATTTTCTTGAAGGAAAAACACCTGACTATTATATTTTCTACTTTTCCAGAGAACTAGGGGGAGTCCCGTGCCCAGGTATGGCTGTACGAGCTTGCACGGTCGAATGAATGTCTGTCTTCTTGGACGCTAGTCGCCAAGCCCGTTGAGATCTGCATGGCGTTGTGTAGGGTATATAGCCATCCTGAACCAACCGGCTCCGTGACCGCATGACATCATACTACTAATTTCCTAGACTACAGTAATCTTAAGGGTGGAGTTCTGTCACTTACAGAGTACTGCTCGTGTAAATGCCACGGTGACAGAAATGAGATGAGAACAGGCGTACATATCCCATCTTTGTTGTTTACCACACTTCACTAGCAGTATCCATAGCACCATCTTCCACTACGGTGCCGAGACGTTCATCACCTTCGAGAGCGAGTTGCTTGACATGTTTTATATATCTATTACTTGAGATAGATTCGCGTCAGTTCTGTGGGATTTGAATGGGAAAGGTATGGCGGCAGATGAAGCAGAACAAATCCATTCTTCCTGCAATTTATTCCTATTGTACAGATAAGAGAAATAGCTATATTTCAGCATTCTTAGTATCTCTCCTTATTCTCCATATAGTCATAGAAATTGCCCCCTATTAGCAATTTTATGCACTTGATCACTGGGGATGCCTATTAAGAGGGGTTGATTAGTTGTAAATCCTTTTCACTTCAGCACCGTGCTCCTTCTTTCGAAATTTTCTCAGTATACATTTACGTAGCTATGTACTTCCGGAAACACCATCACCTGTATTTGAGTTTTATCCCTCTTACAGATCTTTTAGTAAATTCAACAGTGCTAATAACAAGCTCACACACCGAGCGAGGTGACACAGTCGTTAGCACACTGGACTCTCATTCGGGAGGACGAGGGTTGAATCCTGCATCCGGCCATCCTGGTTTAGGTTTTCCGTGATTTCCCTAAATCGTCTCAGGCAAATACCGGGATGGTTCCTTTGAAAAGGCACGGCCGACTTCCTTCCCCATCCTTCCCTATCCGATGAGACCGATGGTTTCGTCCCCCCAAATCAACTCCAAGCTCACACGCCTGCTCACCAACCCATTTCCCGCAATAGCTTTAGAAGCTTGCAGTGTGCAATGGCGATGCTCTACTTGTAAAAGGTATAAGGCTGTACCTAGTCACACGGCTTTTTCTTCCGCTAGTGCCATAAGCATAGTGAATTCTGACTAGTAATTATTTCTTAGATTAACTGCTGGCAACTGATCCTAAATTTCAGTTTTTAGCGTTCATTGTCTTTAGAAACGAAAGCTTACAGAAAAAGTAACAATATTTCTTCTGCTCACGCGACAGCCGAAACGTGTTTTTTCTTTGTAGTTACTTGATAAACGACCTTCAGCTTCATAATCGTCCATAGATAAGGACAGACGAAAGACACTCGAGTCGCCTTTAATCACGTGCGAATAACTTTTGTCTTCCCTACACACATAAACACAGGCAGTTATGTGAGTATAGTTTGAGGAACCCAGCATAGCTTTCTCTGTTATCTCTCGCATTCCTGTTATAGACCAATCTGCTGATCCTTCCTCTTGTGCGACTCAGTGAAACACGGTTAATTTGTTTCATTGATTGTTAGCAGCAGACTAGAAATTACGGATCATCCGCGATCGCGGAACTTTTGTAGTGTGATGTTTGGGTTTACAGAACACCCTGCAGTTTCAGTGACCACTGCGAACTTACTCGTAGCGTCCGTAAAGTCAAAACTCAGTGTTGACGTCGTGGGGAAGAGTAATTTCCTAGTCTTCTAAGATGTTTTTGTAATTACTTCAATCCTTTTCACCGTAAGAACTTGTTTCTTATATCTTGCTCTCTGAAAACGTTAAAAAGACTTCTGCAAAGGTGTCTTTCCGGTGTATATTCAAGAATTTTTTAAATTTTATTTTTCTAGTAGTCATTGCAGTTGGAGTATTAGCTCAGTTTTGACAAGGACTTTAGGACAATGTCAACCGTTATGTTATTGACCACCCCCGCAGATACCTAGAACGATCGGGGGAGGGAGAGAGAGAGAGAGAACCGTAGATTATGTCGTTACGACTGAAATTTGAATCTAGTCCTCTCAGACGAGTCCAGTTCTTCACAATGCCAAACCAAAGCACCCGCTCCCTGAAAGTCATTATCCAGACTCGAGTGAGACACTGTAACAGCAGTAATTCGTCCATTGAGTGAAAATTCTGTCTTAGTTTCGGGCACGAGAGATATGCTGTTTCGTTTCGTCGTGGAGAACGCCGTCGCAAAAATTTTCTTACTCTCTGACTTAAAAAAAGCTTCTTTGCTAGGGTTTAACGTACGGTACCTCCAGACAACGAAACGTCATTGGGGGGGGGGGGCGGGAATTACAGATTTCCCCTAAATCATCTATGGTACGGCCTAAGTCCGTTTCATTTGGAATAGAAGCCCTTCCCATACATTTGTGAGAACGGTTTCTTGAGCACTGATACACGTTTTATAAGCAGACAATAACTGGAGAGTGCTAAATGCTACTTTGTCACCACTGAATGTAACAAGATAGTGCCATTTGTTCAGCGCTTATGTGCAAAGAGCATCCATTTACTACTATGTAGTCAAATATTATTCTTTGCATCCGGCTTAATCAAGAATTTTACAAGGCTTAAAAAGCTACATTTTACCTTTGCCTTATTCAGCAACTGTTCGCGAGGGAAACCGAATAGCATCCTTTCCCTAAAGACTAATATTTAGGGACATGTTTGCGGGAATGCATCCACGCATGTACTCCGTAAGTCACCTTAGGCCGGTTAACGCATTAGGCAGCCAGGCTGCGGCAGCCGCAACTTTGAGCAGCCAGCTGACGGCCAGTCGTGATGAATTGGCCGAGCGAGATGGACGTGGAAGACGCGATAATTGTTCACCTTTGTCTCAGAAGAAACGCAGAGCCAAACAGAGATGATTCATCCTCTAGTGCTGGAGCGGCACACAAAGGGGTTATTTAAAATTTACTTCAAGGATCTTCGAAACTATCCAGATTGTTTTTTTAACTGTATAAGAGTGTCAGTGGAATCTTTTGATAACCTTCTGGAAAATACAAGAAATTCCAAAACGGGTACTGATACTCGTATGCGAGCTTGTGTAACTCCGGAAGGGCAATTTTTTGATTACTTTGAGGTGAGTTCATAAACAAATATGATAGTTCATTTTTAATATTATTTGAAAATAATTGGGCAGGGGTTAAAACTATGTCACAATTTACTTATTTCTTTTTAGAGAAGAAAAATAGTACTCGCCTTTTCCAAATCCTGTAGCAACTATCAACATCAAAGATTTATGTCGCTGACTATTAATGGTCGCTCGGATTAGAAAATGTACAATTAAAAAACTGCGCCGGCCCGAGTGGCCGTGCGGTTCTAGGCGCTACAGTCTGGAATCGAGCGACCGCTACGGTCGCAGGTTCCAATCCTGCCTCGGGCATGGATGTGTGTGATGTCCTTAGGTTAGTTAGGTTTAATTAGTTCTAAGTTCTAGGCGACTGATGACCTCAGAAGTTAAGTCGCATAGTGCTCAGAGCCATTTGAACCATTTTTGCCAAAAAACCTCAAAGCAGTAAAACGCCAAATTTGTGTGAAAAATTATTGAATTATCAACGGTTTGTCCCCTGGCCCTTCGATTACAATGTTACAAATTTGAAGGAACTGAAACCGGACGAAGTCAGGAAACAGAAGTGATAGTTCGAAAATATTACAACGTGTATGATGATTTGACATTATTATTTTAATTTTATATGCTAAATTATAACAACATTTGGAAAGAATATTTAATATTAAAGTTGTTGTACTGATGACTGGAACAGATAAAGTATTTCAGAATTCTGAGTTGACACAGTTGAGTCAGTGGGCGATGACAGCTCATCGTATTCGGGGACAGTGTCCTATCTGTATGTAATAGGCGTAGAATAATCATGGCAGACTTTCCTTCTGCCCTTTGCTGAAGTCTGCTTGACCATCATTTGGCTGTAGTACGCATCCATGCTGAAACTGCTGTCTACTCGAAGCTTCTGGTTCATACCTACGGCTATATGCTCCAGCCACTGTTGTTTCTGGCGCATAATCAGAATAGCCTTGGTGATGAAAGCATTTGTGCTCTTTTTATGATGTCAGTCTCCATTTTGGCACTAATCTTGGGTTGTTCCGGAATCTTTTTCATGTCTTCCAGTAATGAAAGCAGAAATAGTCTATCTGAATCAGATTCTTGGTTCCCTTCACGCTCCTCCCTCAGTGCGATACTCTGTTGTAGTACATCAGTCAATCTGTCATCGTTATTTTTCTACTTCTTTCTGGGAAGAAGTGAAGGACTTCGTACGCCACATCCCCCATAGTTACCTTCAGCAACGCCAGTTTCATCCAGGCTACTTTGAGTTGTAGTGTCTACAACAGTTTCCATAAAAAGCTGCAATTGCTCGAAATACACGTAAGGGCTTTTACGCAAAGCTCCTGATCCACTTTTGGCACCTGCTCTGCGTTTTAATTCCCTGCTGAAACTTGTCCTAATATTCCACTTTGCTGTAGAGATTTGCCTGCAAAAAAAGTCTTTGTTAGCGGCGCCGATGGGATGACATTAGGGATGTTAATACGACTAATCTGTTATAATAATGTAATAAAATTCCTGACAAAAATGCGTGGATTTAATTTTTTCATATGAACATATATTTCGTTACAGATATATGGGTACAGGATGTATTGTGGCAGCACTGAGTCAATTTTCGGATCAGATGTACTGCTGTCCAAGAAGTCGTATATGAAACTTGCTTGGCGATTTGGGACAAAATGAGACAGACTGCGTTTCCAGAATTAAATGATGAAAGATGGATTGAAATAGCAAATGGATTTAATAGATATGCAAACTTTCCCAATTGTATCGGTGCCATCGACGGGAAACATATCAGAGTAATAAAACCCCGTCATTCAGATTCACTTTACTATAGTTAGAAAAATTATTTTTCGATCGTTTTACTTTCTTTATTTGATGCAGATTATAAATTCACTTACATTGATGTTGGAGCATATGGAAAATGTAGTGACTCATCTATTTTTAAGAAATCAGTTCTGTGTGAAAAACTCCTAAATAAAAATTTTCAATTACGGTGCCAGAGAAAAGCTCGAGATCAAACAATGGAATACCGATGCCGTACGTCATTGTCGGAGATGGGGCGTTTGGTGTATCTGAAAATTTAATGCGTCCTTATGGGAGGAAGGAGTTTAACAGACAAAAAAAGAATCTGTAACTACCGACTGTCTCGGGCTAGGCGATTCATAGAATGCACGTTTGGCATTCTGGCAAATAAATGGAGAATTTTTCATCGCCCTAGGGATGTTCGGGAACAATTTGCAATTGCCATAATAAATGCATGCTGTGTTTTACATAATTATGTGCGAGAAAGAGATGGCTACAAATTTGAAGATACACTGTACGTCCCTCCAGAACTGGAAATTTCCCCAGGTCCTACAAGAGCAGGGTGCCGTTCATCATCAGCATACAGAGATTTATTTGCGAATTATTTTACAAATGGAAATCCGCTGGAATGGCAAAACAGAATTGCATTGGGGTAATAATTATATGTGTTAATTGAATTGTGGATGTGACTATTACTGCTTTCATGTGAATTGTGTATTATTGTTAAGTGTACAATGATACCCTCCTCTTGATTATTGTACCTATAACCATTTTTATTATGTAATAAATAATAAATGACCTACCGAATTCATTTTTTCATTTTCCGTCATATTCCCCTCATACATTATATTTGTGATTTCCTCCCATCTTCTACTCTTCACGTCACCGTCACTGTACTACTCACAAGATAATTCCCAGATTGCTCTTCGTCTTTCAATTTCTTGAATAAATTTCTCGGTGTCGAAAGCCATCGCGACTTTTGGCTCAAGGTGCAGAGAAGGTGTGGCTGCTCGGACAAGTGCGCGCAGACTGAGGCAACCACACACGCTCTTTGTGGGACCCGCAGCTCGCCACTGCTACGCGCAGCCGCCTGGCTGCCGTGCAGTCGCCCGTGTTGTGTTGGCTGCCGCGGCCACAAAATCCTGGCTGCCCATTGCGCTGCCTGCAATCAACTGTTATTGTTTTATTGGCTGCCGCTGCTTAGTGCGGTACCGGCCTTACAGTGTACTGCGGAGGGTACCACTACCATTTCCCCCTTTCCATATGAAAATCCAGTGTGGGAAGAACTGCTGGGAAACGTGTGCATGAGCTTAATTTTTCAGGTTTTCGTCCCGTGGTCATTTCGCCAGACGTACACGGAAGTATTGTGTTGCCAGACTTTTTATGGACGTTCTCGGATTTTCAGCTGTAAAAACTGGTCTGTGATGACTGCCTCTCTAACGTTCAACACTGGTATTGTTGAGCATCTGTTCAACACTAGCCACTTTCTGTGACGCATACATTCTATTATTTGGCGGTTCTTAGATGATTCCTGTGATGTGGGGAAAGACATTGCTGTTTGTTAGCCTTTATGATAAATACAAGCGTAATGTAACTGGCACTGGATATCAGATTCGCCGATATTAGACACGAGCCTCTACCGGGCGTTCTCTTGGACGCGTACGAGGAGACTTGTTTCACAATTCTCTCATCACCCGAGCTGTGAATAAAGAAAGAACACATTATATACGGTACTGTCGCAGATAAAATTGGAACCCTTTGTAGAACAGCCATGCATATTGATTTAGAACAACTTTTGTCATAAATCTAATTTCAAGTAGTATAAACTGCACAGTAGGAATTCGGCACGATGCAACTAATTTCCTCTTTTCCGTAAAAGCAACACCACGAGAGACGTGATCACGCTTTAATGACGGCACGGTTTTTACCTCCACCACTGACTTGAAGTCGTGCGCAAGCATTGAAAAATCACACGTTTATGCACTAGGGCATTAAATTATCAGAAAACTTGCTTAACTGAATTAGTGTATATGCAGAGAGGGCCATGATACGTTATTGAGCTAGACATTATTTCCGCACCTAGGTGCCTTACAACCTATTTCCTAAATAATTAATGTTCCTGGTCTTTTATCAACTTATGGGATGTATTTTCGCAGAATGTTGTTGTTGTTGTGGTCTTCAGTCCTGAGACTGGTTTGATGCAGCTCTCCATGCTACTCTATCCTGTGCAAGCTTCTTCATCTCCCAGTACCTACTGCAACCTATATCCTTCTGAATCTGTTTAGTGTATGCATCTCTTGGTCTCCCCCTACGATTTTTACCCTCCACGCTGCCCTCCAATACTAAATTGGTTATCCCTTGATGCCTCAGAACATGTCCTACCAACCGATCCCGTCTTCTGGTCAAGTTGTGCCACAAACTCCTCTTCTCCCCAATCCTATTCAGTACCTCCTCATTAGTTATGTGATCTACCCATCTAATCTTCAGCATTCTTCTGTAGCACCACATTTCGAAAGCTTCTATTCTCTTCTTGTCCAAACTATTTATCTTCCATGTTTCACTTCCATACATGGCTACACTCCATACAAATACTTTCAGAAAAGACTTCCTGACACTTAAATCTATACTCGATGTTAACAAATTTCTCTTCTTCAGAAACGCTTTCCTTGCCATTGCCAGTCTACATTTTATATCCTCTCTACTTCGACCCTCATCAGTTATTTTGCTCCCCAAATAGCAAAACTCCTTTACTACTTTAAGTGTCTCATTTCCTAATCTAATACCCTCAACATCATCCGACTTAATTCGACTACATTCCATTATCGTCGTTTTGCTTTTGTTGATGTTCATCTTATATCCTCCCTTCAAGACACCATCCATTCCGTTCAACTGCTCTTCCAAGTCCTTTGCTGTCTCTGACAGAATTACAATGTCATCGGCGAACCTCAAAGTTTTTATTTCTTCTCCATGGATTTTAATACCTACTCCGAATTTTTCTTTTGTTTCCTTTACTGCTTGCTCAGTATACAGATTGAATAACATCGGGGAGAGGCTACAACCCCGTCTTACTCCCTTCCCAACCACTGCTTCCCTTTCATGTCCCTCGACTCTTATAACTGCCATCTGGTTTCTGTACAAATTGTAAATAGCCTTTCGCTTCCTGTATTTTACCCCTGCCACCTTTAGAATTTGAAAGAGAGTATTCCAGTCAACATTGTCAAAAGCTTTCTCTTAAGTCTACAAATGCTAGAAACGTAGGTTTGCCTTTCCTTAATCTTTCTTCTAAGATAAGTCGTAAGGTCAGTATTGCCTCACGTGTTCCAGTATTTCTACGGAATCCAAACTGATCTTCCCCGAGGTCGGCTTCTACTAGTTTTTCCATTCGTCTGTAAAGAATTCGTGTTAGTATTTTGCAGCTGTGGCTTATTAAACTGATTGTTCGGTAATTCTCACATCTGTCAACACCTGCTTTCTTTGGGATTGGAATTATTATATTCTTCTTGAAGTCTGAGGGTATTTCGCCTGTTTCATACATCTTGCTCACCAGATGGTAGAGTTTTGTCAGGACTGGCTCTCCCAAGGCCGTCAGTAGTTCCAATGGAATGTTGTCTACTCCCGGGGCCTTGTTTCGACTCAGGTCTTTCAGTGCTCTGTCAAAGTCTTCACGCAGTATCTTATCTCCAATTTCATCTTCATCTACATCCTCTTCCATTTCCATAATATTGTCCTCAAGTACATCGCCCTTGTATAGACCCTCTATATACTCCTTCCACCTTTCTGCTTTCCCTTCTTTGCTTAGAACTGGGTTTCCATCTGAGCTCTTGATATTCATACAAGTGGTTCTCTTTTCTCCAAAGGTCTCTTTAATTTTCCTGTAGGCAGTATCTATCTTACTCCTAGTGAGATAAGCCTCTACATCCTTACATTTATCCTGTAGCCATCCCTGCTTAGCCATTTTGCACTTCCTGTCGATCTCATTTTTGAGACGTTTGTATTCCTTTTTGCCTGGTTCATTTACTGCATTTTTATATTTTCTCCTTTCATCAATTAAATTCAATATTTCTTCTGTTACCCAAGGATTTCTACTAGCCCTCGTCTTTTTACCTACTTGATCCTCTGCTGCCTTCACTACTTCATCCCTCAAAGCTACCCATTCTTCTTCTGCTGTATTTCTTTCCCCCATTCCTGTCAATTGTTCCCTTATGCTCTCCCTGAAACTCTGTACAACCTCTGGTTCTTTCAGTTTATCCAGGTCCCATCTCCTTAAATTCCCACCTTTTTGCAGTTTCTTCAGTTTTAATCTACAGGTCATAACCAATAGATTGTGGTCAGAGTCCACATCTGCCCCTGGAAATGTCTTACAATTTAAAACCTGGTTCCTAAATCTCTGTCTTAGCATTATATAATCTATCTGATACCTTTTGGTATCTCCAGGGTTCTTCCATGTATACAACCTTCCATCATGATTCTTAAACCAAGTGTTAGCTATGATTAAGTTGTGCTCTGTTCAAAATTCTACCAGGCGGCTTCCTCTTTCATTTCTTAGCCCCAATCCATATTCACCTACTACGTTTCCTTCTCTCCCTTTTCCTACACTCCAATTCCAGTCACCCATGACTATTAAATTTTCGTCTCCCTTCACTATCTGAATAATTTCTTTTATTTCATCATACATTTCTTCAATTTCTTCGTCATCTGCAGAGCTAGTTGGCATATAAACTTGTACTACTGTAGTAGAACAGTTACGAAAATTGTAAGGAGGATCATCAAGCAAAAACTCTCGAATATTCTCAGGGCAAACAAACTCAGAGTAACTAACACCTCTTGTCTCAAGTTTTATCTATAAACTGAATATTGCAAGCTGGTCTGTCACATCATTTTTAACATCCAAGAAATTGACAATAAGTGAAAAATGTAACAATCAGGACTGCGCCTCTTAAATTGCCTCCAGTATTTTTGAAGTCCTGCCAAGGCAAGCACTGTACTGGTATGTAATTTTAATGATTCAGATTTTAATTTAAA